>NC_071466.1:149259414-150509414 GCF_028500815.1 Rissa tridactyla
AATCTTTCTTGGGTCTTGAAAGACTTCTATAATATGAGTGTCATTCAAATTTAGGGTATATTGTAAGCTGACATCTTTCAAAGCTTTGTGGAAATCTAGTGTGGTGCTTCTAATAGCAGACAACAGATATTCACTTTGAAGTCTGAAAACTGTATTCACAAATTCTTAATCTGGTCTTTCTCCAACTGCAGATGGCTCTTAGAGGAAGATGCTTTGGATTGTTTTTTTTTTAACTTTATTTACAGCAGGCTAGGCTCAACATCTTTATTATAAAACACGAAGAAACAATCATCTGTGAGCATGACTGAATATCAAAGCCTGCTGTATCTCTTCTCTGTTTGCATGTCTGTCTGTCTGTCTCTTGGTCAAGGGTGTTCGACACCTATAACACACCCGCATCTATTATTTTTTTTCTTCCCCCTCCACCACTAGGTAGAGAATAAGGATCCGTCTTCAGCTCCTGGGACGAGGATCCTGTAGGGGGGGGAAACGGCTTGTCTTCCTCCAGCGTTCGGCTTAAAAAGTGCAGTGAGGGTGGTGGCATGTGGCGAGCGGGGGCCGGGGGGCGGCGGGGCCGGGGGGCGCTGCCGGTGGCCGGGGACCGCACCGAGAAGCGGGAAACTTTCACGCCGGAGTTTCCATCCTGCTACTGATCAGCTCAGATCCAGCACGGAGAGAGGCAGCGTTTTCACCTTCAGGGATTTTTCTCATTACTCATTAATAGGGAGATATGTATCTTGCCGTTTTTTCTCTCTCTCTCTCTTTTTTTTTTTTTTTTTTTGCGTAGGCAACTTATTGTTTTGTTTAAGCAAAGTATTTTGGGAGGAGTGATGCGGGGGGGGAGGGGGCGCGGGCGACGCTCCCCCGTTTCCCCGGGTCTGTTTCTGGAGCGCTCTCTGGGAAGGTGATCCTGAGCCGCTTCAGTAGAGGTCACTTGTGTGTGCGGGTGTGTGTTGTCCCTGGTGTTTGTGTCTAGCATATGCATGTGGTTTTGCTGACTGCACTTGCAGGCTTGTAAATTTTCACCATGGGAAATTACCAACAAAGCCCAATCTGTCTCCTGGCTGCTTTGCACTTTCCGAGGGCGGCTGTACTTGAGCGAGCTGCAGAACGGGAGAGAAAGAGAGAGGGGGAGAGAGAGAGAGAGAAAGGGGGAGTTGGGAGGGGGGAGGGGGGAGAGGAAGGGTGGGTGGAGGGGGAGAGAGGTAAATAGCCTTAAATCGGAAGGGAGCTGCTTCTCTGTGGTCTTCCACAAGAGCTGCCTGGGCTCTGCTGGCTCAGTAATAACTGAGTGACCTTTTCTTTTGCTGTATTATGTCTGGCTGGTAAGGGATTGCATTTTGCAGCTGATAAAGCCCTGACTTCATTCAACTCGGCTCCTCACACGCTGCTTTAGGTAAGTTGTCTTCAGCCAGGACGGAGACAGACAGCCTTGGACTGCAAGATACTAAAAGGAGGACACCTGTAGCTCGGATGCGGTCAACACAATTACTTGGCGGATCCTTGAGGACCTCATTATTTTAAACTTAAAGAATAGCGATCTCCCTCCCCATCTCTCCCACCCCCTCTTTATTTTTTTTTCCCCAAACAATGCTTCTTTTTGACCTTTTCCAAGGAGAAGAGCTACAAAGCAGCCACTGTGCTTATTGAACTGCCTCCCCTGTATCGCTTAATTGAGAAGGTAAGTGAGGCAACTGTGTACATAAGCTTTGGGTCATTTGTGTATGTGTGTCTGCATCACTCTCCCTCTCTCTCTCTCTCTCTGAGTCATAAGCCGGGGCTGCAATACACACACACACATCTCTGCACTGCAACTTTCACTCAAGCTGCAGCTCTGCTGAGACTGTTTTGTTTAAATCATGTGAGGCTTCATTATTTTTATGATGAGACATGAAATACATGCAAGCGGAGGATGCTGAGCGAAACCCATCCAACTGTATGTCTCGAGAAATAGCAGTCAAAGTTAACAATGAATTGCAGCACACTTCCCCCCCCCCCCATTATTATTGTTGTTATTATTATTCTTGCTTCTTCCAGAGCTTCTCGAAACGTGCTCTCAATTATCAAGGGAGTCGGTTAATTTCCCACTCCCCGGCTTTAATCCACAAGCCTCCCCGTACAGCAGTTTAATTTGCAACCGGTTCGGCGCAGGGTTAACCCTTTGGGGCAGCGCGGAGGCAGGAGCGCGGCTGCCGCCGGGGTGGGGAGCCCCGGGGAAGAGGCGGCGGGGGGGGGGGGGGGGAGATGCAGGGCTGCCGGCGTCCGGCTTCACGCAGCCCCTCTCGGACCGGCGTGAGAGAGGGGCAGCCGGGCTGGCGTTATGAAATAGCACTTCTGCCTACGAGCCTTTTTTCCTTTTTTTTTTTTTTTTTTTTTCTTCCTTCCTCCTCTGTTTTTCACCACCCACCCCTCCCATTCTGCCTTCATACCGAGCACGATATGGTATGCTAACGCCGCGTGTGACAGTTTAATCAAACCCATTTGTTACAACAAAGCTAAGAGACCACTGGGATTACAGGCTTACGGGCAGAGTTAGGGGAGCATGTGGCTTTGTCGCTCGCCATCGCCGTGCGGGGCCGCCGGCTCGGGGTGTGCCGTCCCTCCCCTGTGTGTCCCCCCCTCCTCCTCTCCCGCTCTCCCGTCCCTGTGTCCCCCCCCGCCGCCGCCTCCGCGCCCGGCGGGCTGCGGCGAGCCGCGCTCCCGCTCACTTGACCCCAGCCGGGGAAGCACTTGCTACTTTTTTTTTTCCTTTTTTTTTTCCTCTTTTTTTTTTTTTTTTTTTTTTGCCGGGATTTGGTGCTTCAATGAGAAGGAGCTCTCCAGGCGCCCGTAAATCAACTCATGCAGAAAAAGGAGAAAAGTTTTGGTAAAGCGGCGAGCTCCGGCGTCGGTGCGCGCCCAGCAGAAGCGTTAAGGTAGCGATGGCGGGGGGGGGACGGACCGGGGGGGACGACACGGGACGACACGACGAGGGGGGAGGCGACGAGAATGTTTCTCTTGCCTCTTCCATCCTCTACGCGTTTGCCGTAGCGAGCGCCTCTGTTTGCGTGTGCTCTAAAAGAGACCCGAAATACCGCTTCCTAGGACAGCTTTGTAGGACGGCTGCCTGAAAGCAATTAATCTTGCGAGGTGCAACAAATATCGCTACATGCTTTCCCGACACCTCCCTCTCTCCCCTCTCTCTCTCCCCCCCCCCCGCCCCATCGCCCCATCCCTGCGATGCTTGAAAAGGAATTAGTACAAAAGGCTCGAGCGTCCAACTCCAAAAGGGATTCTTTGTTGTAAGAGTGTATGTTTCTTATTTATTTTTTTATTTTGCATGTGAGCTGCATCAAAATTGAACTCAGTCTTGCAAATCTCTTGTTGGCCTTTGCCAAGCACTAGCACTTTGCTGCCATGGTAACTGTAATTAAACTGATAAGAGTGGAAAAATGTCAGTATCTCTGAGCCTTGCAGCTGCATTGGAGAAAAGGGGAATCAAATTGGTTCCCAGCACCACTGCTCTAAAAAAAGGAGGGAGGGAGTGGGGGGGCTGGGGGGAGAGAAGTGGGGGGGGACACGACAGGGGTAGGGACATAGCTCAGCAGCTCCCGTCCCTGAGATCTGGGTACATCTATTTGCTGTGTTGTCCCTTAGGGGGCTGCAGCCTGCAGGGATGCTCTGGGCCAGTGAACAGAGAGAAACAAGCTTTTAGGCCCAATCTAGCTTTCAAAAAGAGAAGGGGAAAGAAGAAGAGAAATCTTTTGTTTGGTGTCTCTTGGCAGTCGACTAGCCATGTTGGCCAAATTCTTTTAATCTGTATCACTGCTCCCAGCTGTGGGACTGCATTCCCGTTTTTAGTTTTTACCTAACCTCTTCTCTCTCTCTCTTCCCCCCCCTCCCCCCCCCCCCCCCCCGCTTTCCAACCCAGCTCCTTTATTAAAAAAAAATCAAAAATAATAAAGAAAAAAAATCAGATTCCTCTGTAGAGGAAGGGGCGGAGGTGAAGTTTAGTTATGTACCATGGAAAATTAACTCAAAAGTATACAGAAGAGACTATATTCAGAGAACTAAAATCCTTACTTTTATTTTTGAAAAAAAAAAAAACCAAACCCTGAGTGTTATGGAGTTGCGGTTACTTTGTTGTGTTAACTACAGAAGCTGAGACTGTGCGGATGAATGGCACAGAACAAGAGAGCATAATGGAGGCAATCAACCGTTAGGCTGGTTCACAATGCAATCCAGGCAATTAAAAGCTCACCAGAGTTTAAATGAAATGGTTCTACTTATTTCTGTGCACCACACTGCACAGGCTATTATTTATGTCTCTTTTTTTAATTATGATTTCCCTTAAACTGTCAAATAACTCAGAATAGCAGGGTCTCGGAGGCAATAAGAATTTTCCACTGAACAATTTACATGCCAATCTAAAACTAGTTACGACTCCTGATGTGCTACATGCGAGTTCTGAAATGTTTCTTAGCTTCTGAAACCTTAACTTTTTTTTTTATAAGTCTGTGTGTGTATTGTCCTGAATAATTGGAGCTCTGAATGCTTTTAGCATGAAGCTACAAAGTGGGAAAGCATCGGAAAAGTATTCTTTTTATCTTCTACTAGATCTCTAACTCTCTTGTTGAGTGCATATTGTCTGTCAGTTTGCTGACTTTTAAAGACCAGTGCACTGATACCTAATTTGCTCCAAACTGATTTTTATTTTTGAAGTAGAGGCAAGTTTTCCCTTTCTTGCTGTACACGCTACTGTCCTTGTTAGAACCGTGTTCGTGCCTTCACAAAGTGGGGGAGGAGAGTGGTCTTTAAAAGTTTTTTAGGTGATCCGGTGCATAATAATATCCAACTCTTCCTCCCTTCACATGCCTTTCAAAGGCTGTCTGTACCACTAACCAGTAACTGAGTTCTGAGGGTCTTGTGCCGCACTCAGCACCACCAGGAACCAATCCTGCTTACAGATGCTAGTACATCACTAACAAAATACAGTTCCTTATGTCAAATCTTCATTCCCTTTGAATTTTGAAAAAGATGATGATTGGAGTGAAATGGATTTTTGTTTCTCTGCCTTCCTTCAGGAGCCTAATTTAGCTTTTTTCCAGCAATCTTTCCTCTTTATCCTGAAAGTCATAGTTACAAATTGGTTGTCAGTGTTTCATCACACGATAATAACAAAAACCAGGGATGGGAATCAGTTGCATCAAAGTTATTTTAGGAGACCAAGGGAAATCCAAAAACCTGTACAGCGGGTTATGAAGTTCCCTTCAAAAATCCTAAAGGTGGTGGATGGTGATTAAGAAGTCTTATTCCTGACACAGCCCTGCAGTTTATATGCAGTATCTTGGGGACTGGAGGTGGAAAGAGGGAGGGAAGGATAGAGGGAAGCCCTTGAAAGCATATTGGGGTGAAATGAAAAGGGTTTGTTTGACAGTGACAGACTAGGAAGTGAAATTTCTCAGTTCTGAGAACAGACCTGCTCTGTGATGCAGAGCACGGGTAGGACTCTGCAGAACTGAAGTGGAAGCGGGGTTTGATTTTATTTATTTATTTATTGCAGCTTAGGTATAGCACTTATGGAATTGCATAGTGTTTTTGGAAGTGCTCCACAAGCTCTGCCTTCCTGGGGGAGGTGGAGAGGAGGGCAGCAGTGCTGTGTGCTGCTACCTGATATTTCAGCTGCAAGCAGTTTGGATGGTTTTGCGGGTGCTGTCAGCCTCTAAAAGGGTCCTTCCTGTGTCCTAAGAAATAAATGGGTACCTAAATCGCAGCTTACGAAAAGCTGGCTGACAGTAAACTGCAGGTATTCTTATTGCCAAATTAAGAGAGAGCTAAAAATATGTGAGCGCATACCTGAAAAGTATAACTGCATTGGAGATCTTATGGGAACATTAAAGGGAAGAGATGGTCTGTGAGGTGAACTGCATTAAGGTGGCTCACTCATACTGTACAGAAAAAAAAGTAATAAAATGTTCTGATTTCAAAATTAAGTGATTTAATCCAGGGCATGTGAAGAAAAGGGCATGTGCAAAGAATTTGGAGATACGTAAAACACTTATTGAAGGGCTGTTTTGTGCTTTGTTTTGTTTAGATCCATTCTACAATCCAAAAAAAGTGTAACTCTTTTTTCATAATGAAATAGCTGTTCGGAAATAATTTTTTTTTTTTTAACTTTCATTAAAATAGAAGCAGCTTCATCTCAAGTAAAGTGCGAAAAGATCAGATCTATCTGAGGAGAAAAGCATTCCTTCCCTCCAAAAGCTGCTGCAGATTGAATCCCTAATCTGAAGATGCTGCCAGTGGGATGTCAGCAGCACCTTCTCTTTCAGCCTCCGGAAAACAGACGTGCAGGGTTGCTAACACTACTTCCATAGGGTGTCTGCCCCTTTTCGCTCTTCTCTACAGGGAGGGTTTGGGCTAACCAACACGAATGACAGCGCTCTGTCTACTTGCATCATGTAGCAAATGTCTCAAAAACTGTGCACGGGTATGTGCAAGATTGCGCAAACTCTGGTTTTTTTTTGTAATACAATAACTTTGCCTTTGCAGCATACTCCCCTGGAATTATCAGGCTTGATTATTGCTATTTGCTCAGATATTCGCTTATTTAGTCATGTTTCTGTGGCATCTTGTTCCCTTCAGATGGCGCAGGACAGTAGATCAGCCTGGATCAGAGACTGTCAGCCTCGGCTCTCTAACCCACTTCCTTATCAGGCGACAAAATTTTTACATTAAGATTTATTTTTTTTTTTACTTTAAAGCCTTTAACTGTGTTAGCTCCCAGTTTATCCTGGTTTCCCTCGAACAAAAGATTAAAGTCCTAGAACAGCCCCTTCGTGCTTCTCAACTTTTTTTACTGAGTTTTGAGAAGTTGATACAAGCTGTGACCGATTTTATGCATTTGTCCTCTACATGGCTAAAGAGAGGGGCTGGGGATAAGCACGTTGTTGGCACTTAGCAGGTATTCGTACTCTAGTGTGATATGCAACTTTACAGATTAAGGCTTTTTGACCAAGTGAAGGTATTAGAGATCCAGCAGGGCTTCCCTTTACAGTCTGGTATGAGTTCTTTACTGAAAATCTCTGATATTTTCACTGCTTTTAGTCATTTATTTGTAGTCATGTTATTTTACTGCTTCATGTATGCACCCTGGATTCAGGGGAATAAGTTGGCAATGGAAAATACTATAAAGGCTCAGCCTTTGTCTCGTGGTGCTTGCTCAGGATGAGAGATGTGCGTTCGTTCCCAGATCTGCCATAGACTTAGCTGTGGAGCCCTGTGCAGGTCACTGGATCTCATCCTCCCCTTTGCAAACGAGAAACGGAGCTTATGAGTTTGTAACTGGGGTAGGAGCTATGAAAGTAGCGTTGATTGGGGAGTAATGGGAAGGCACCGATGCTGTGGGGTTTTTTATACTTATTGGTAGAAAAATGTAGACCTTACACTTTTGTTAGGACGTTTAGATGTTATGCAGCAGTACTGCCGTGGTACTTCGGAGTATCCACCGGGAGAAGTGTCTGCATATCACCGGATGGCTAATTTAACAGATAAATATATCGCTCCGAAATGTGTAATGAAGTGTATTGCAAAGAGGGGAGCAGGGCTGTTGTGCTCATATGTCACAATAAGAATTACTATTTCTAACACAGTGATCAGATTCACAGGTGAAACTTGGGAGTTCAGCTTGGTAACCCTGGCAAGTCACTTAACTGGCTCTACAGTCGCTGCCGTCCACATAAATTCAATGCGTTCCATGTACACATATGCGTACAGATCCCTGGGACACCTCAGCCGGCGTAGCGTTTAACCGCTTCTCTCGGTAGCACTACTATCCATAAAGGCACACTGTACCATAGCTTCAAGGATCATACTCATTTTTGTGTTTTCCTAATGAGAGCTTTAAAAAAAAAAAAAGAAAAAAACCAAATGAAACAAAAACCCAAACCCCAACTTGTTCATGTTCTAGCTCCCTGAGCCTGCCTGTCTGGAGTGGTGTGTTACAGCACCAACCGAAATCATCTGATAGACGCTGGGACTGTAAAGCTTTCTTAACAATAGGTAGTAGAGCGTTCTCGATAAGGAGCTCTTGAATTTGCTTTTCTTTGTTACAAGACTCCATTTGACCTTTCCCAGTCTCTGTGTAATAACAGGGTGCCATACCCTGAATTTTGGGGTAGAATTTGCTTGTTGGCAACAGCATTCATTCCCCAGTCTTGACAAATTCTCACTGTAATATTCAGATGCGCTGTAATGAGTAGCATTTCTTTTTAAGTTACATCTCTGATTGGCTTTTAAACAGTGAAACAACCTAATAATTGAACTGCGTGTCAGTTCTCTCTTTCTCTGTGGTGCCTGTTTGATGTCCAACAAAGCATCTGCAGGGCTATGATTTTGCTTATTCTAAGAAACAACTTTCAGAGAATTGGTCTGAGTGTAATGGGATGGCAGCTCATGCGATTAACCAAGAGGGACCAGTCTGTAAGCACTTTGGGGCAGTGACCTTCTCTCTCCATTTACTGTAAAACTGAGGGCAATTGATTTTTGTATGGATCTCTGGAAGCTGGCTGTAGCGCTCTGTGTACCATCGCTCAACTGTGTTCCACTTTTACTAGTCCCCTCCCTTAAACAGTGGTTCAGGCGTTGGAATTGTTTAAATGCTCTCTGCTATTACATCAAAAGGTGTATATATACTTAATGGACACTGCTGTACTCCTTGTCCCGAACTAGCTGTTGGCTAAAATTGAGATTGGAAAGTGGGGCAGACTTTTTTTTATGTTTTTGGTTTTTTTTTTTCTTTGACAAACTAGCAACTGTCCAACCTTGTGGAGATTATTTAAAATCAGATTTTTCAGAAGGTCCTTACACTGCAGGTTGTAACTAGAGATGCTGGTACTGAAGTTTCTGGAAATCTGATTGCTTAGTTCATGTGTCTAACAAGAACTGAAATTTTAAAAAACAAACCCCACCCCATCCCACCCACTCCCTGCCAGCATCAAAATGCCTGTGTCAAACCCCCCTGAAACTCTGGTCCTGTGCTTCTAATAGCTTCGGTCTTTTCTTCTTTAGAATCTGGAGTGCTTTTCTATTTTTATAAAGATAGGTCCAAATATGTGCATTTAGCTATGTTTGCCGCTGTAGATATGCTGTTTATTTAAACTTTTGGTTGCTAAGTATTGGATACTTTGGGTGAAAGTGGATGTCTCGTCGAGGGAACTGTATTAATTCATTTTAATTTTTTAATCCTATTTCTTTTCAGCAAAGAGACCGGGTAACTCAGGTGTCAAAGAGAAGCTGCGGAACTTAGAGCAGTGAAACTTTCTGCTCTCAGATTTACCTTAACATTGTTTTCAGCTTGCTCTGTACTATCTAGGTTATCTCATCCTCTCTACACGATTGCCTTTATAATGAACTTGGTGTGTGGGGAGCGGCCAGGTGGAGGAAGAAAAGGGTGAGACTTGCGCTCGAGACAATATCTATTTTCACTCTTCTCTTGTCTTGTTGTATTTCAGGTATACAAATGCTCTCAGTCCAGCCAGACACCAAGCCGAAAGGTTGTGCTGGCTGCAACCGTAAGATTAAAGACCGGTATCTTCTAAAGGCCCTGGACAAATATTGGCATGAAGACTGCCTGAAATGTGCCTGCTGTGACTGTCGCCTGGGGGAGGTGGGCTCTACCTTGTACACCAAAGCCAACCTTATCCTTTGTCGCAGAGACTATCTGAGGTAGGCCACGATCTGTTCAGTCCTTCCTATGTAGTCGCTATTGCATAAGCGGTACTTGAGGCCTGCAAGGCCCAGTATATGTGGAGGGTGAGCAAACAAATACTGAAATATGGAGATAAAACTAAAATCTGAATCGAAAAGCACACATAACCAGGTCGTGCAGGTGGTTGGCAGTTTTCTGATGCTAATACCGGGAACAGAGTAAAAACGCCCCGTGCTTCCTACCGCACCGTGCTCCCTGGGCGCCGGTGTTCTCCTCCTCCTTGCAGCACGGTGGTGGACAGGAATAGCGGCCCATTTTTGCCAGCTCCAGTGCAGGGTTTGAACTCTGCGAGTGCTTCACTCATCTTCGCTTACCCACTTTTGTCCTCTTAGTTTGCCAAGGGATTTCATTTGTGTCACTGGAAGCTTTTATGAATGTTGCCATTTAGCTGTTAGGAGCTGGACCAAGATGACCAACTGTCTTCCCCGTGCGAAATAACCATGTAGCTAGGAGGCTCAAATCCACTCTGGTCCCGATTTAACTCGGTGACCTGGGTGGGACGCTGCGTAACCTGTTGCCACTTCTCAGAGATAGCAAATCATCACCTGATTTTCTGTCTTCTTGTTTGGATCTATGTTCTCAAAAGTATTTGAGTTGTAACTCGTGGCAAAGTACTGATGAGCAGCACCAGGCTAGTTTATTGGCAGGTTGGATGTGAATAAATAGGGCTACTTTGCAGGAGCTAAGTTTAATCGGGAAGTTTAGTCTCCCTAGGCTCTCAATAGTAAATAGAGGGAAAAGGCTCCTCTGGGGTGATTCAGAGCACCTATTTCCTATAGGAGCACCTTTCCTCCATTCCCTGAAGAGGGGGCCTAATGAGACTACCTGCTCCAGGCTAACGTGAACTTCTGGGAATATTTCCCCTGCCCCTGTAGTGAAGCCTTTTCCTTTTAAAGGGGCATTCAAGTCAGTAATACATTGGGGAAAAATTAAAAGTCTCTTTCAATGCAGTAACTTACAAGTTCAGTTTAAGCACAGGTACCAAATAGGAGGTTCTCACACACTGATCAGTTCCAAGTTGTACAGCATGGGTAGGGATGGAACAGGCATCACAACTAAAGCATTATTAACAACGGTTGGTACTCTGGCTCTCCACACTGCAACCTGGTTTTTCTAGAGTGGAACAAAAACCTTTGCAAACGCGTTGTGCAATTGTTGAGCTGGGGCGGCAAGGAAGATCAGAGTTCTTCAGGCGTGGGCTTGGACTACTTATTGGTAAAAGTGCTCTCCTACTCATTAAAAACGTTGAACTGAACACAAGACAGAGTGCTGGGAATTTAGCATAGAGTCTGCATCTTAAAGCCATTGTGTTAAAGCTGCCAAAGTAGTAGGTAACAAAACTTACTTTTAAAAACTGGCAGGGAACTGTTTGAATAGAAGGGAATTGTTGTATGTGAACCGAGGTTGCTTGTGATCTTAAAGCTTGTGCCTGTAGAGAGGGGTTGGAACAGCTTCTGGGGGGAAGGTAACACTTATCCTAATTTTTTAAACCCATTTTAAGACTCTTTCTACAACAAATGCCTGCAGGAGTGAGAAAACTCTGCTATGGCTCTTTGATCTGAGTTCCAAATTTACTGCAGACTTTGAACTTACTGAATCTCCCAAGTGCTAGTGCAGCAGATCCAATGTTTTAAAATCAAATGTTTAAAATCAAAACTAAAAGTGATCTAGTAGTAGAGATATGAGCAAAGCATTTCCCCAGCAGAGATGCGCGCACGCACACGCTCTGTTGCTCTCTGGTCTTTGAAGGTCTAACAGGAGTAAATATTTTGCTAACAGATTGTTAAAATTCATACTAAGTGATTCAGAGAAAGGAGACTGTATTTTTTCTCTCTCATGATCACGTTCATAACTGGTGTTTCAGTTATTTGTTCATACACAATATTTTGCACCAGCGAAACCAGCATACAGGAGAAATTCTATAATCAGTTTTAAGATGTTTCTGATTTTTGTCTCCAGGTTTATCAAATCTTAATGAAACTATCTTATCATGCGCCTTTTTTTAGTGATTCTTGTGAGTGCATAGATTTAAACTTAGTATTTACACTAAACTTCAAACTGATGCACTTAAGGTAATTGCAGATAGTCATTTGCCTCATTGCGTCTTATCTACTTAGTTATGCAGTGAACCTATAAAAGTGATCTTTTTAATGCTAATGTAGAAACCAGTTAAGTGTTCTCTAGCTTTGTAGTCAACTAAGCTTTCATATTTAGCAACCCACTTGATATGAATTTAAAGAACATATTACTTTGTACTAATGATCAGATTAGGGTTCGATTACAGTTTCAAACTATCCTCTTAATTTTTTTTTTCTTTTTAACCATAAAGGGAGTCTTTGCTACATATAAAACTGTTCTAGCTTCCTATTAATTTATATGGTGCCCTCTAGAGGATATGTGGCTTGCACGATACTATAAAGAGTAAAATTACTTATTAACTTGTCTCTCTGTTCATTATGTCGTTCAATAAGACAGCCATTCTACAGATGCTATAAGCAATAATGTAGCCAGTTTGGGTGCTTTAACATTCATGGTTAAATTCGCAAACTGTGTGATTTTTTTCTTTGGCTATTTGCAAAGATATTTCCAGTATCTCTCATTTAGAGATGCCTGCCAAAAAACTAAACGCTCCCTCGGCCCTGATGCACGCTCTTCTTCCACATTTGAGCCCTGAGGTTCCCACTTCGAGCTTCTTATAAATACTCTGTATCTTCAGAACTTCAAAACTTGCTTTGCTTTAGCTGTCTCCTTTGGTAAAATTAGTTAATTTTTCTATATGAAACCTTTTTCTCCAGGTTGGGGGGGGGGTGGGGAAAGTTGAGGGGATGGAAGAAATCTTTAATGAGGTAACGAGCTTGGAAGATGCTTTGGGTGTGAGAGGCTTTACCCTGGAATCTGATTCATGTAAGTCACTCCAGTGGTTTCAGAGGTGGTGTATGACACCGAGGGTATTAGGGTGGCCGCAGCCGGAATGAACTCTGGTTTGTTAACGAGGATGAGAACTGACTCGAGAAAAAAAAAGGACTCAATGTTAGAAATAACACACTCGGTGAAAATGATATGCAGAGTATAATTCCCCTGCAGGCTTCTGTCTCCTGCTTATACACTCTTGGGTTAGAAAGTGAAGACTTAATTTAAGGAACTTAGGTTTACGCCAATATTTCAAGTCCATTTACAGTATGTGAAATATGCAAGAAGTTTTTTTTCTTTTTCCCCCCCTTTCTTTTTCCCTCCAGAGCTGTACGGTGACATCTTAATGTATCAACCTATCCTGCTCTGTCCTCTCTCCTGACTGGCAGCATGTCCATTTGCAAGCACAATATTCCCTTTGAAATCTGTCATTACTGCCATTAATGACCAGTCGTTATGTTAACAGCCCTTGGGCTGTTAACATGTCAAACTGGTTGTTAACTGGAATGTTATTACTTATTTAAACCGCAGGTATGAGTTGTGTGAACTGTGCTTCGGTTGTGCGTTCCGGGCTGCTTCTGCTCAAAACAATAGGGAAACAGCGGAGCCTTTGCCTTTGGGGTGCCAAGGGATTTGCTTTCTGTTCCATCTGCTCATTTGATTTCTGCATATTTGTGAGGTCCTCCTACCCCTGGGCAACTTCTGAATTTCAGGTGTAACCATGTGCAATCCTGTCTCAGCCTTGCGCTCAAATGGGCAGCCGCGGATATTTCCAGATGCACAGTAATGCCCGCCGCGCATTTGAGATTAGTATCTGGCCCCGAAAAGTGTAAAATGAAAGACTGACAATTACATGTAACTCAGTTGTATTAAATAACGAGCTTCCTCGGATGCAGCGAAAATATGAAAGTACAGCTGTGCTAAGCTAGTAGCAATGTAGGTCAATCACCCTTTTCACTTAGGTTTTTAACTACGCAAACCCTGCTGAGCGACCAATGACTACAAAGTGCTGTTTCATTCCTATTTAATTTTGGCAGCATTTTACTGAAGAGCAGGCATTCATGCAGCTAAATTATCTTCACCGTTTCTGGTTTTAACTCCAGCTCCATGACACTAAATGTTGGAGTGCATATCTCTTAGTAAACACAAAGAATATGGTTTCTGATATATTTTTTTTTTTTCAAATCCATCTCTTAACATGGAAATTGAATTAGAACTTTTATTACTTTTTGCATAATTTCCCTAGCCAGGCAAACAGATCATAGAAAAGGATTAACAAAACTAATATATTGGGGTAGAATTTTTGCCCTTAAACACATCTAGAACCTTATTGGGGATGGGGACCTACAAAAGTCTACACCACCACCCCCCACCCCCCCAACCTTGGTACTGATTTTGCTTGTAAATGTACTGCAGACTTTAAAAGTACTACTGAATAGCTACGAAGATGAGTAGATCACTATTCCTGAAAAAAGGGGCAGATCGTGTTAGGGTTTTTTTTCTTCCCCACTTGCTGGTTCAAAATCCTGAGACAAGCCAAGTTTTTAAAACACATATATTGGATGAGATCTTGTAAATGAGACATGACTACAGAAAGTAAAGTGTTCAACCATAAGCATCGTAAAGATGCTCCCTCTGTAAAATATTTAGCTTGTGAAAGGGTACAGACTGAAAAGAGTAGAGTTTAGGAAGCAGCCTTTTCCTGTACAACTGCTCGCACTCTAAAGGCAATTATTATTTTAAAAAAGTATTACTTAGGGGTACTTAGAGAGACTTAAAATGTCTTGTGGCCTGGTACTGATCATCAGAACCTTTTTCTCTCTCCTGTTGTGGAAACTGCATGTTAAATATTGCAAACACCTAAGATATCAGCTCTCTTAAATGCATGTATAAATACTCTATATGGATATTTTCCCAGGTCATGGGTTATGAGGTGTTTTCAAAATGACACCTCAGTATGCTTCTTGCCCAGGTTGATTAAATAAGGGCAGCTCTTTAAAGATTTAAGCACTCTGAGTTTTCGGGAATATTGAGGTCTTTACAGAAGCGAGGCTTAAGAGAGCTCTGCTTTCTTGACTCACTCAAGCTTTGTAGAACTGAACCCTTATTTATACACTAATATCCTTGTTGCAACGCATTGAAGTATTCAAGGGAGTACTGTTTTGCAGGAACAGGCCCTAAAAATATTTTTAAAAGATATATAAAAATGGTAGGTGTAATGATCTGCTTGTACTAATTTTGCTGTGTATGTGAGACGAATGTTCTCCTAAATTTACATTAATTGTATCATTTAGCATATCTTAAAAAAAGAAAAAATGAAAAACAGAGAGGCAATAATACTTGCTCTCCCACTAATTGCCAAAGGTTTTGAAACCCTCAAAACACCTTAACAGTTCTTGAAGGGATGAGGGTGTACTACAAGGAGAGTAATGCACGTACACACAGTTAATCCACCCAACTTGCAAAGAATAATGTTTTTGATTTAGTTACACTCTGGCTAGTCTAGCTTGTTCTTATTTTAGTTCATCTGTGATAGCTTTTAATAAGAAACATTCAATTAAGCTGTTAAAATTGGTGTTTAAAGTCATGTTGAAATGCTGTAAAATGTGTGTACTGAAGTTTGACACTCTTCAGTAGTTCCATGTGTTTCCTCGTATCTGCTGGTATTTTTCTTCAGAGCTGCCAAATTTTTAATAATTGTGTTATTTTTAGTGGCTTAAAATACACAGTTTAATTTCCAAGAATGTGAATGTTCCCTCTTATAAGGCTTCTCAAAAACCAGACACTTCTCATGTGTTGTCAAAATACCTCATTAATCCCCTGAAACGTTCAAAGAATTTCAGTAGACTTTTCAGATGAAAGTACAGTGCCTCTTAAAGCCTGTCCTACAGCTCTTCATTACCTTTCTACAGTAGCGGTGTATTTTGATGGAAAATTATTTTACTACAAAGATTTTTGTCAATACATAGCAGTTCAATAAATCTTAATAAAAGTGGTGATTTTGGGGCAGCCTAGGTAAGTCTGCAGTGCCAGAGGACGGGATAACGTTCTTGGTTGAAAGAACAACAATTCTGTAGGTCTGCTTAGTATCTTCTATAAACTCTTTTAAAAGAAATGTGACTTTCTTGATTTCTTCCTTGCTGAATTTTTCCTCAGAAGTGACTTTGTGACTGGTCTTTATGAAATATGTTTAAAATAATACTCATATCAAAATTATTTACTTCAGGACTAAATATTATCAACTCTATTATGACATGTGATTTGACTTCCAAGGTTTAATTGGAAACTTTCTGCATTTCTGTCCAGAAGCATATGTGAAACAATGCATCTATGTATAATATAGTAGAAGAATATTTAGCTCTTATTGCCTACATTGCCTAGCACAGAGATGCCTTTAAGAAGTTCTGATTTCTGCTTTAAAAAAAAAAAAAATTACCTTAATTATTTTTTTGTGGATATTTTACCCAAAACTGAAAAAAGTCTCTACTATGTAATTTAAAAAAAAAAAAAAAAAGTTTCTTACTGACTTCTGTTACATTGTATTTGTTATATTCTTCAAATGATCCAGATAATACACAGCTTTCCCTCTTGATGTGAATGTTTGAATAAGACATAAAAGTATATCTGATTTCCCTAAATGTATAGTCATGAGCAAAGTGAAAACTTCAAATACTGCGTACCTGGAAATAGAAAATTGAGACTTGGCCATCGAAATGGACAACATTGTTACACACTTTCAGCCCTCTTGACTTCAGGAATTGCTTTCTCTTTTAATTTCTCACTGAAGTTCAATATATTCATGGTGGATTTGGAAGCCAAAATACACAGTATGCAATACTCAAATGCTTTCTAAATGAAATTGGTCTTAACTATCACTGTCCTTAACAATCCATATTTTGGGTATACCTTACAAAATGTGTTGGTTTTTTTGATGGCTAATTTCCCATGGATTCCTTAGTGTGATAATGGATGACCTTTTAAATAAATCTAAGTAATAGTCACAAGCTTAATTTTTTCTGATCATAATATTCTTGAATTTTTGAAGTTTTTCAGACACAAATATCTGAAGCAATGAGTCTACATTGTCAAAAAGCTTTACGTGTTTTACACCTACTTCCCTGTAAGGTAATTCTGGTACTGTTGTTTCACACCTTCCTGTGGCTGCTTCTTGCATATTCTGAAACAATTAGCCTTTGGCACTTGAGTCTCATTGTATGCGATCAGTATTTTTTAAAATGGCTACAGATATTGTTGGGCTCATATTTTAAAGGAGAAAACGTTGTTTAAATAACATCTATAATGTGCTGCTTTTATAGATATATGTATGAATCTATCAAATTATTATCATCCTGAAAAAGGGTGGACGGAAGAGCTAGCTGTACCTGAGCAGGCCAAAAAAAAGTCTGTAAAGGGCTAGAAATAACTAAAATTTGAATTTACGGGAACTGCTGTTCTGCTTCGTTCTGGTATTTAGAAAGGTGTTAAAACCAAACAAAACCCCTGAAACATATCCTGGGTCAAAAATTTATAAGAGTAGTATCAGATCTTGACCAAATACCGGTGAGAACATAAATCGCTCAAACAACAGGGTAAATAGTTGAGCCAAGTTTGATCTTCAGCAAGCCATGTATCAAAATGAAACAATATACAGCTAAGATACCTTGCAAGCTCTTCATACCCATGTCCTCTCTGCACATCTGTTAGGTATGATGCTTACACATATATTTATGCAGAAATCATAGTGGAATTCTGCACCCCGCGTTACGCAGGCACTTGCGATATGGTCCTGTCTTCTCTAAAACCAGTTAAGACAGACTTTAAATGTACGCTAACGGTTAAGCATCTTGAGAGCCCCGTGGCAATCAGTGAGGTTAGTTGCAGGCTTAATTTAAGCATGTGCTAAAAATGTCATGATGGGGTGCCAGCATAGCGAAATTCACAATTCAGTCCCTCTCCCAGCCTCACATCACAACTGCAGCTACCGGCAACTGGAGAGTATTTAGCACCTATTTTTCAAGCAGCACAATGGCTTCAATTTTCAATGGCTTTCAATTTCAACTGCAAAATATTTTCCTTTGGGATTAGAGTGAACCCTGTTTATCTATTTTATAACAAACCACAACACAAGGGAACTTTTCACTAGCAGAAAATCACTACTTTTGTGAAAGAGAAGAGCATGTTCAGCTCTGGAATGGTGTTCCTCGGGAAATTCTCCTGCAGGTCTTGAGTGAAGTGGCATTCTGCAGTACTGGAATTTAAGCTTTTCATCTTTTCTTTTGCAGAAATGATAATGTCTTATCTTGGTGCATAGTGGATGAAAGTGAGAATTGCACAACGTGCAAAGACAAAATTATTGGGGGGGGGTTAGAGCAGAGAACATCAGGGATTTTATTGTATCTTTTCTACGTTTGGGGGAGGGGAGAGTAAGTAAATAAGTGACAATAAGTCAAGTTACACATTTCTATATACTGTAAGTGACGACATATTGGACTAATTAGGAAGACGCTATACTACACCAGGTAGCAAATGTCCCCTTGCTCTTGCAGCGCTGCTTTCATATCGCACCTTTATTTTTAACAAAGCTTGAACCGTTGGACTTTATGTACAGGAGTTATCACTTTTCTCTCTTGATACTTAAATGTGCAAAATGCTTGTGAATCAAACCTGATTTTTGTTCAAGACAAGGGTCCAAGCCATAAATATCAGCATACGTAGAGTCTCAGGTTCTAGCCTAGTGAATAGCATTTATTGTATTGTAACCCTGCATTGAACAGCATTATTGTTCCACCAGGGGACAAAATAAATGTTGTTTTCATTTTATTTTATAATGTTATTTCTTTGCAGATACCTTAAAGAGAAATACATATTAGAGAAAAGTTGATGCAAATACAGTTTTAATAATTAAGTCCCTCCTCTTTAAATTCATCTGCTTTAAGAAACAGAGGAATTTATTATTGCTGATCAACTTCTAAAAATAGTTCCACTAACAATCACTGACCTTGGTTTTGTCTCTTAGATAAATTTTTAGAAAGGATTTCTAGGTAGTGATAGTTTAAGTGAGTTACAGGCTACAGATTAGGAATGGTAATAACAATTGCAATCACTGTGAATTACTGTCTTAGTTCTCATCTTTTGTCACTATGGTTGCTTCTACATGAATCTTGTTTTTCTGAAGTCAGGACTGTTACCTTCAGAGCTACTACTTTTTCTCAAGATCTGCATTTAAAAATTAAGATTTTTTTTGTTTGTTTTAGTAGAAAATTAAACAATTCATCTTCCCATAAACAAATTGCATTTCTCCACTTTCTAATTTTTGTTAAACAAATTTTACACAGAAATCACAATTTTCTAGGGTTTGAGATTTGGGTTTACCAAAAAAAAAAATCCCCAAAATTTTTCAAAGAAATCTTTATAACCCTAATGAGACTGCTTTATATAAAGTGTCAAGAAGGGGGAGGGCAGTCTCAATAAGGAGCTGTTCTGCACTAGTTTTTGTTGGCTTCCTTATTTAATTTGTAACCTGATACATTTAGGAACACTTTATACTAAAATAACGTTAAGCCTAATCCTACAAATGTATACTACATGCTTGACTTGATGTACCCTGAATAATCCTATTGAAAGCTATAGGGCCTACTAATTTGGAAACACGCCTTAGCAAAGCCAAATATTTAAAATTGGAATGGCTTTGCCTGCAAACCTATCTTGGATTGCTGTGTCCGTGTTTTTCGTGTACAGCACGACATCCCTGTCTGGCCCCCTGGTCCAGGACAAGCTCAAACCCACAATTCTGCTCCTGGCCAGGCACCTTGCCGCTGTGTCTAGGATGTCAATCAAAGTTTTGACACCAGTAACAACCTTGCCCTGTTTCTCTCTGACGGAAAGGATTGCTATTTGTATGCTAATCCTACATACCACCACCCCCAAATCAAGTTGCCGGTGGATGATTTAAGGGTCCGACTCTAGGCTTGTCTCTACAACCCATTGGCAGCTCATGGGTTCTGCTCCCCACAGTTTTCCTGGGAGACAGCAAGTGGTTGGAGGTGGGACAAAACTTTATTAAAAAGCCCTGGCATTTTGGGTTGATGTTTGTGAATCTTGGGTTCTCAATTCATTTTCTCTTCATGCTCTAAAATTGTGCTAATGAACCTGTCCTGTGTACTTAGCAGCTTCGGGCTTCTAGAAGGATGCGTTCATTTTTATTGAGATATTAAATTCATGCATTTTTATGCTCCATATAGTATTAAAAAAAATCCAGCATGACGTTGAATACTTATAACAGGGAGCACTATGAAGTAAATTAAAATATATTCTTTCTGCTCAGAATTTCACTTATTAAAACAATCTTAAAACCTAGAGGAAATGCTGCAAACATTGCAGCAAATGTGCTGGTTTTAACGAGCCTGGCTGTAGTCTGAAGTTAGCCAAGAGCGCTTCCCCCAGCACCTCCTTACCTAATTCAGTCATAATGCGGGGCGAACTGCTAAGTGAAAAGAGTCACCGGGCAAAGCAAAGAGAAATGACCACTTCACGAGCACACATCCAACGATGGGTGTCTTCTGTCCTCTTCTGAGGCCTTTCATTATGATCCCTGGTGTGTCCCTGTCAGGATCCCAATTACTCTTCCTCTTCAGGTGCAGCACAGCCTGAGCGTTTTCCTGTAATAGCTATAACAGTGTCTTTTAAGGAGGTTCTCATCTGACAGTTATAGGTAAAATATACATGTATATTTTATAAGAGCACACCTGAAATGTGTAGGGTAGATGGTAGCCCCCATTGCAAGTTCTTTAACAATTTGGCTATGGAATAGTTTGAAAGTGAGCACAAGAAGTACAACCTCTTCCTGCTATGGTAAGCGGATGATTGCTTTCCTCCACTTCTTTTCCCTCCTTATACAAATATACCTCCTCTACTAAAAGATCCCTGAGGTTTACTTTGAATAAAAGCTAGTATATATTTGCAAAATTTACTGTAATTTGTCAGATTATCAGTCTTGATAGGAATGTACTGTGTCTGAACAAATAATTCTGGAACCAGCTATACTGGGTAATCTTATTATTAATCACATAGCCTGACTATGTTGGCAGATAAACAGTTTTCCTTGTGACCTGTTGAAAAAGTAATTTTTATCTGTGTATATATATATGTGTTTATAAAAACATGTGTAAGATTATTTTAGCAGATGTACAACCAGTCGATATTTTTTTTGTCTGATGCTTTCATTTTAACCATTACAAATTCTTTTCTTCTGAAGTCCAGTTCTTTCTCCTCATAAGCTGATCTTTCTGATTTTTAAGGTGTGCTTTTTGGAACAGTTAGCTCTTGCCACAAACTCCTGCATGCCTCCTGTTTGGCTTATTTGTGCAATACTTTCAATATTATATAAGTAGTATAGTGTTTCTTTTGGCAGAGTATCAAAAAGCTGGTATAGGGACAAGTATTCATTTTACACCCCCAAAAAAAAAAAAAAGGAAAAAAAAATTTGGAATGTGAAGGAAACAAATTTAGAAAATGATTGCAAGCATGTTTACTTTCCCAGAAAACCTTGCCTAAGTGGAAAGATAGGATTTTTGTTGGTGTAAGCCTGGAAACCGCTATCCCTGCAAGGCAATCGAGAGCCAACCCTCTTACCTCCCAAACTCTGAAGAACTGTTTTATGCGTGCTTTTAAGCACTGCTGCTTCGAATTCTTAAGCTCTAGCTGACCTCCTGTGGAACTGAATCTAACCTAGACTCAGTGTGCTTGTCTGTTGAGAAAAGGCATCAAAAAGCACAGTTCCATAGCTCATGTGCTAGAACAGCTTCCAGCAGTGCCTTGCTTTCCAGGTTAGGTGGTGACATCCAAAGACGGCATAGACCAGATATTACCAGTGTAGTCACTGTGTGCCTCTTCGTTTGTCACAGGAAAAACAAAACCAAACAACACAAACAAAATGAAACAACCCAACATACAGCAGGTACTGCTAATTCAGGCTCACTGCAGTGTTGCTTGTTGAAGGCACTACTGCTGATGGGTGGAGGATGCGTAGCAAAGTTCTTGTGTCTGCTCCCGCTTCAGTGTCATGTGTCTGGTGACCACGGTAGTTCCTTCTTGCTTCTCCTGTGTACGAAGGGCAGAAGTAGGTATGGATCTAGTTTATATATGAAGAAGCTAGAGAAGCAAAAGGGTTAACAGCTGCGCCTTTTTCTCTGCTTTCCCTGCAATTGCAGAATGCTAAAGATGACAGATACGTGATGCTGGTGTAGGCAACTGTCCTTCCTCATCAGTAATATTTGGGGAGGAAAAATTATTAAATTGCAAATTTAAGAAAACTTGTCAAGAGAAGACAACATCAGTTGTCGTTAGATGGGACCCCTGCTTTCTGTTCCTAAAACTAAATGCAGCCACCAAGACGGCTGCATCTGGGCAGATCACTCTTCCGTAGATTTGCAGTCTTGCTGTCAGTTTTCCATCCTCCCTGTGCTCAAAGGGAACACAAGCAAACTGGACAACTCCCCACTTTTTAGCGATTGGGAAAGAGTGACAGTTTGTGTGCTCCAAACTGAGTGGTTTTGCTGCAAGATTAGTTCTGGAGATCCTCTGTCATTCTGGATGTGGGGGTGTGTGAACAGAGGCTGCCCATCGCGTGCAGAAGTTTTGGTAGGGAAGAAATCCCTGTTGGGAGTCACCCAACATTTCTCTGTGTTCTGCATTGCTCTTGCCACCACCCTCCCCCTCAAAAAAAAAATCCCAAACCAAAAAACAAAATACAAGAACAAAAGTCCTATCACATTCTACTAGTTCCTCCATGACAAGGATATGAAAAATATAACAGTCACTCACTAGAAAACAGATGAAAGCAGCAGAAGATGGCTAAATTATGGCAGCAGACATTTGGCTCTGCCAGATTTAAAAGGTCAACTCCAAAAGGCAGGCAGGGAAAAAAGTTCCAGTAAAGGGGCAAGAAAGAATAAGGGGTTGAAGTCAAAGCATGCTGCTATATTTGTCCCAACATAAATGATGTCTAGTCACACACATGATATTTATATCAAATATTTCTTCTCATGGTCCTAACTACATTGAGCATGCTGTTGGTTGCTTCCTTAATGCAATCTCCAAAGGTCAATCAAGTTAAAGAGGAAGGCTGATGAGATTAGATATTACTTTAAAAAATGACCAAAAAAAGTGTGTTTGGAGAGAGGCCCGAACATGTCTCCAATATAATTCTGCCTGGTTTGCTCCAGGTTCCTGTATCTTTTCCCAGAAACACCGTGTGAACTGAACCAATCCACTTTAGCTCCGAGTGTGCTTTCTCATTCTCTGGTGATAGCTGAGGTATCTGCATGTTCTTGGGGAGAGATGAGGGAGTCTTCTGGGCACAGGACAAAAATAAAATGACATGTTTAAGTGCTTTTTTTAATGCTCCAGGGAGATTTTACTATCTGAATTGTGTGCAGTGAGCAGGGATTTTTCATTTCATACATCATTCACGACTTGCTGCAGTGATTCCAAAAAGTCACAGAAGCTGAGTTGTTGCTTGCACCAAAGCACAGAATTTTTAGTTTGTTTTAACAATGGATGTCAGAGCTTTATTAAGGCTTCACCCGAAATTTGCAGGGGGAGGCAGAGTCAGGTCTTAGAGAAAAGGAGTAACGTGTCCAAGGACACTGGAGGATACACAGTCATGACTATGGCAAGACCCAGCATGTTTTTTCCTTCCCCTCCTTGTTCTCCCATTGCTATTAGCTTGATGCACAAGGAAGGTGAGCAGGTCCCCAGCTTTGTCTTTAGTCTACATATTAAAGTCTTATGGTAGCACTAGCCGAGGACTTTGTTTTGCATTAGGCTGTTGCACTGATAAAGAGCTGTGAGTGGCATGTGAAGTTTTCCTCTGTTTTTACCCTCTCATGCATTTATTTAGGATTAGTCAACACGTTTTCCAGCAGTTGTGAAGTGTCTGTGATTATATACTAAAGGTGAGGTGATTTAAATCTAGTTTTATGAGTATTTTTCATCTGCTTTAGAGGCTTTGTAGGAAATGCCTGAATCTTTAACTGCTATAGTAAAAAACAGTAGGTGGGGGGAAAACCTGTTCTAGCAATGTCACCTATGAATACTGAAGTTAGTCTGGCCTTCTGTGTCTGTCAGCGGAGTTGAAGTGAATGGATAGACAAGACTCTGGACAGATGGGTGAGCATCTTGTTTTACAGAGTTACATAGCAGTTACTGTCCGTGTGCCCACCATGGGCTTTCTGGCTTTTTCTGTAGTCTCAAGAAATCAAGCAACCTAATTACCTGGCAGCCCTTACAGATCAGCTGTGTTAGACACAGTTGTTACTGATGCTCCGACATTCCGACATTGCATTCTTTAGAAACGAAGGAATGCAAATGGGGTAAAAAAAAAAAAATGATGGAGGGGGCCGCACAACACCTGTAGTGGGAGGTGTCCCTGCCTATGGCAGGGGGATTGGAACTAGGTGATCTTTAAGGTCCCTTCCAACCCGAACCATTCTATGATTCTGTGCCAGATTTGAGAGACTTCCTGGACAGCCTAGCACCCACGCTCTAAAGGCAGGCTACACAGAAGGAAGGAAGCCTTCTGCAGGAGGTGGGCCAACCGTCCCCTGTCCAAGAAGGTGCCCTTTCAAGGCAAAGGGGGAAGGTAGATACAGTCTCAGCACCCCTGGTAGCAACCCCCTGTATAAATACCCTGGGCTTACATTAAATATTTTTGGGCAGAGGGCAGAGCAGCTAAATGTTCCCCCTCATGTTGTGAGGGGGTGGGAGAGGTCAGGCTGCAGAGCTGACGCATAGTGGTTGTGATGGGCAAAGACAAGCTCTGCAGCTGAAAGGCTCCGAGCAGTAGTTCTGTGAGCAATGTTGCTTGATGTGACAGCACACCAAATTCTCCTTCAGAGCCTCTGCAGTGCTTTTTTCTGATGGCCTCTTGTAGCCCTCTACTGTTCTGCCCCGTTTCCTTTCTGTTCATTCCCAGCCTAGGTGTTTCCAGTTATCCGGCTCCTTTGTCTCAGGATGAGGGAAGCCCTGGTGGGAACCTCCCCAGAGAGGTCCTGCTGGAGGCTAGACAAACTATTCAGGAAACAGTTAAAAGGCCAACAATTGCAATCCCAACCAGTGCCAAAGTTTCAACCTAAGATTCTTGAAGTTATTTTTGTACCCTTACAGCCCCGTGCTGCTTCAGCTGCCAGAGAAGCTCAGCATAACGTTGACAGGTCTATCCAGAACATCTGCTGTGAACCCTCCTTTGGTTCTGCCAAAGCAGAATTTGTAGGATGGGCCCTTGGAATGGAGTTTATAGTCGCGTTCCCCCATTCTCACAGCAATTCCCCCTCGGTTGGATGCAGGGCCTGCAGAGCCCATTTATCCTGTTCCAGCCCCTTCATCTGGCACTCGGCACCTACAGGAGGGCAGGAATCTGAAAACAGGCTTTGTTATGACAGAGATCTCCAGATCTTGTAGCAGATGTTGCTGGTGAGAAGCAATTTTGTTCCAGCCAAACCTTCTTCGGCTCTGCTGAGGAGATGCATAGAGAATCTCATAAGGCTACAGGCTTTGGCAAGGAAAACTCAGCATTTACCAATGCCAGCTACTCTCTATATTTCTTTTTGAAGGCTATGTAGAGCAAATGATCTCTTCTCTGTCTCGGTGAAACAGCTGTAAATTTCTCTTCCTTTAAAACCCCCACCCATTAAACAAGCCTGACAACAGCCAACAGTTATCAGATGCAAAATGAACTATGTGCCTAGGATAAAGAGTTGTGCATCTGCCTCTCCTGATCGATCCGCTGGACGTTTTGTATGCCAGCGCTTCAATTTAAAATATTCCCGGGAAGTAGAAATCCCTGGTAATTTCCATAACGACCTTTTAAGAAGTCTTATCACCTTTTAAAAAGATATTTGCTTCCCCTTTTCTCTCTGTCCCTCCCCAGCTCCATCCGTTGTTTGCTTTAAACTTATCCTCTGTATACAGACTGCTGCTTTACCTCATGCTGCAGTCCTCTCTGCTTTGGGCCCAGAAGATCTAACCAAGATATTTTCAGCCTACTTTAAATCAGTGTTGGTGATAATCCCTTTCCAATAATTCTCAGAAGCTAAAAAGCCTTTCCTCATTTTGAAGGAGGAAGTTTTGCTTTCAATTTGGATCCGGGACTGCATTATTTCTGTGCTGCTGCCCAAGGTGTCTGTTCCCTTGAGGCTGCAGAAATGTCCTGTTCTGGTTTTTATAATAGAGACAAGTAAGATCTTGGGAGCTATTTGCCTACTACAGAAGATGTTTTTGTGGACCAGTGAATTTACCCAAACTCTCTAAAAAATTAAGTCAGTCCTGTTTGTTTTCTTTTCTGACCATGATGATTCTGTCCCAAGGGGGGGGAAAAGTCATATTTCTTTAAAGGAGCAATTAACAAGTAAATAATGCATCACTTTTGCATCTGAGTGATTTTGTATACTTTGATTGATGTTATTGTTGTGAATAATTCTCTGCACGTTACCCATTTATGGTGCATGTAGTTTAGGTGCTGGATGAAAGTCATGCTCAAGTTCAGCAAAGCTCTTGCTGATGATTTTTTAAATCGGAGGAGAATTTTTGCCAGCGTTGAGCTGTTTATAAATCCACTTCCAACCTACCGATTCACAAAAAGAGATGTTGACCCAGCTGCAGATGGCTCGCATACGTATACAGCCACGTAATGTATGGCAAAGATGTCACAGAAGAGGGATTCTCAGGAGTGGGCCTCAGGGCTAAAGGCCACTTCATGTGCATCAGTAAAGGAAAACTTATGTTTCCTAGTAACTAGGAGTACAATAGTCTGATTAACTATTGAACTGCAGCCCCTATGTAAATTTACTGTGAATTTCGTCATTGCAGTCCTCATACTGTCAAATTGCAGGGTTGGGTGCATTTCACATACAAAAATTGCCATTTTTCTCCTCTTGCTAGGCCCCTGTTATTTTAAGTGCAAAACATCTTTATTTTATAAAGTTCTTGTTCCTGCTTGTTTTGGGGAGACTGGCCTTTTTTTAAGGAAAAAAAAAAATGGTTACACGATTGTTAGTTAAGCAGCTCAGTGAAAGGCTTGTTATTTTGTTTTTACTATTAAAATATCCCCTCATCCACCTTGCTGGGTTTCTACCGTTCTTGTAATATTCAATCAAGCCCTTGTTTTGTGAGAAATGTGACAATGCATTATTGGCACTTTACAAACCTACAGCCCTCGGCAACAGTTAATGAGAGGCAGGGTTTTTTCCCCGTGCAGGACACAATGAAATTTTAGACAGATGAATGCTAAGAGAACCCTATGTACCAAAGGCAATGTTTACTGCATGTAATACATATCATTGTTTGTCTCCTGTAGTGAAAAATACTTGTGTCATGCTGTTAAAATGTACTCCTGACAGAACAGAGCTTGCTATTATAGGGTCCATTGCTTAAAAAAATGATATACTGACAGAAATACAATTTAAGAAAATTTAACACCAAGGGTAGTCGACCATGTAGGCTACTATTAAGGGGCCAAAACTCAAGGCCATGGTTTTATTAAAAAAAGAGAGATAGTTTATTTGCTAGTAGTAGGTAAAGTTGTTTTTTTTTTAAAAAAGGAGGGAGAAAAGAGAAAAGAAAAAAATCAAACTTGCATCCCTTGGTCTCTAGTGTGTAAAAAATTAATAAAAGCAACAGTTCAATAAGATTTTATTGCAGAAATGTTTAAGTGAAACATTTTAGGAATGCTTCAGATTTTTAAACAGTTAGTTATGCTGTGGAGCGCTGTAGCACTACAGTGCATAACAAATTGTCGCTTTTGGATGCAAGGCACGCCCAGTGCTTTTCATAAAATGAATAGTGAGACCTGGTTAATTTGAATCACTTTGTGCATTCCTCCATATTTTTCTTTGGTTTTAGAAGCATATCGAGATTAACAGTTTACTGATGTGAGCAAATATACTGTATTGTATTTGGCTGCCTAACCTTGTACAGTTAAATTGTCAGATGGTTGCTTTAATAGTGGTCAAACTTTTAGTCACTAACTTTGATCTAGAATTTATTTGCTCCTTCCCATTTCTTCATTGCAAATTTCTAATTGCAAATTCGCGATGTGTGTCAGTCTAGGGGGCACCAACAAGTCATTTTTTTGTATCCGCCTTGTGCATTTTCTTACCGGAATCGCAACTTCTGTTCCTTGGTGAAGAAGCTTAAACTTCTCAAACATTAAAAGGTAAATGGAAAATACTTGGCTTGTGCAGAAGATAAACAGTGTTATACTGGTAACCAATAGATTCAGTAAAGTGTACAAATGTGTGTGTCTGAGCCCTTGGAGCTCAAAAGAGCACTCCCCAACAGGGTTTGGGTCTGGGTTATGTGTGGTGACGTTGGCGTACACGGACGGTCTAGTAAAGGCAGCACCAGAGTGGGTATCCTGGCTGTACAAATGTGGTTTTCGGATTGAGTAAACACTATTAATGCAGACAGAGCTTTCAGATTTAACAGGCGGCATGCTCAGAGGCCAGCTCCTTATTTGGAGACTTTTAGAAAATCTGGCCAGCCCTCTTAAAGATATGACCACTTGTTTTTACACTTAAAATAGGAGATGGGGTCTTTTTCCGGGCTCCTCCTTATTGCTGTAGAATGTCATGCTATTTCTGTGTTCATCAAACCAAAATCTTCTCTAGGAATGAGAGGAATTGAAGGGATTAAATGAAAGAGCAAATGAACATGTATGTTAAGTAATTTTTTAAAAATGAACAGTTATTCAGATGCTTATTTTAAATGGAAAAACATGAGGAAAATTCTCTGATACCACCTAAGAAAATACTATATTTTTCATTAACTATGTTTGATCATCAAGTACAAGTAAATCACAAACAATAAATAGTCATAATAGTGCAGGAAGAAAGTCACTTTTTTCCCATCAAAATGATGAGAAGTTTAATTTTTTTGTTGTTCCTCACTTATTCCTCTTCCCCCATGTAATAGCCTCATTTCATTTACTAAAAGAACATTTTACCCAGCCTGATGGTAAAACTAATATATTCACCACAATGCAAAAAAGAACTGAAATAATTATCCAATAACACAATCATATTCCTGAAGATTGCCAATAATATAACACTTAATGTTGGTATGAATTAATTGTTTACCTCCACCACAACCCCCCTGCAAAAATGTTCCAAGCCCGTAGGTACCTTTTAAGGTACATTTAGGAGTTGTCCGTGGAAGATTTCTGAATTCTGGACTCTGAACCTGGAGATGGTTCTATATCTATAATTGTATATAATTGTATTAAGTGATGGCAATGGGTAGGCATCACTCATATTTTTGTGGTAGCAAGGCCTAAATATTTGCTGAACCTTCAAGTTAATAAATTATTATTGAAGCTAAATATTCATTTTACACAAGATTTCAACAGAGTTTGAAAGAGGTGGTGCCAAATTTAAGTTGTACTGCATACTGTAAAGAAATATTTCTGTTGCAAGTGATTTGTTTATTACAAACATAAGTCTCAAATCCAGTTTTCTTTTGCTATTAATACTTTTCCTCTTTGTTTGCTTTTTACATTTCTCGCAGATTAGGGCGATAAAAGTCAACAAAGCCAATTTTGGTTTTATAGTCAATTTTACTGGCAGATTCTGAATTCTGCAATATGTGGGTGTTCCACTCTGCATTGTAATTACTCAATATTTCAGTATAATTTTTAACTGTAGGGGTTTTTTTATTCTCTGTCTCACACACACTGTGCCAACAGTGAATTTTTAGATTTTTACAAAAACTTTTATTTAAAAAAAATATACATACATTTTTGGATGAATAGCCCCTTTAAGAACAGCTTCCTTTTATAGTAGTGGCCACTGTAGTTGAAGAACTAGTTCAAGTATAATCACAAAATACCATTATTTTTTTTTTTTATAAAACCTCAAATAAAGAGAAATTAGATAGAACTATAGATTTGAACATGCAGAATGTTCTTCTAAAGTGTACGTAGAACGGACAGGTTTCCAGCTCAGCTGACAATAATATAGCACACTCGTGTGATGCAGATAAAACGCATAAATTACATAAAAAACATTGTGTTGTTCCATTAGATTGACCTTCTCTTTTCCCCCAGTGACCAGTTTCAGAACTGGTCTGGGCTGGCTGAAATAATCTTTAAAATAACAGAGGACAGGCTGACGGCCACCTCCTTCTCCTTGAGCTGGGAAGGCCCCCTGTCTGACTTAAAATAGCTGCCCCTTCCCTAAAAGTAGCAATTAAACTTTCTATCAGTCTCACATCTGGCCAGCTGTTGAACCACTCTGCCATGGGGAAAGGTTGCCAGTGAGTGTTGGAAAACGACCCAAATAAGTACTAAGAGGAAAAAAGACAGTAGATGGGTTCATTGTGAAATTGGATCAGCAGCTGAGAAGAACATGTGAACATACATTCCTGACATATTTCAACATCTTTTCACTTCCAGAGAATGAGGAGGTGCTGGGAAGACGAAAATGCAAAGATTGGTTAAGAACCACCATGGAAAATAGCTGGAGAACTCCTCCTACAACTTACACATGATTAAACTGCTGGTGCACTGTGCCACAGTGCCTACCACCCCAATCAGAATAATTCTTTATTTTTAATCACTTTCTTGTGCTTTCCCTATTTTTGTTGATTTCACCTGTGATTGTCCTGTGCCTTGATTTCAAATTCTTGGCGATGGTGCTGTGCTCGAATAGTGCCAGGCACATTGCTGAGACCTGTGTGGGTCCCTCACTGTGCCTCCGCAGGAGATGTAGGAAATGATGGTAGTGTCTGAAGTAGTGCAGGAATTGTAAAAAGCTACACAACTGGTTCTGTCAGGAGATATGGTAATGCCAGAGAAGTCACCAGAGAAGATCCATGGTTATAATGACAAGAGAACTGGTAGAAAATGATGATCTGTTGTGTAGAGACCAAAAAAAATAATAATTTTTTTTTAAACTATTTTAGACATGGTTTTATGTTTTCTCTTTTCTATCATGTAGATATACTCCTCTTCTACACACACACGTGCAAACAAAAAAGAGAGAAAAAGGATTATGACTATTGTTCATTTGGGGCCAGTCCTGTAAGTTTTCCTAGTACAAGTGAACCTACTGGGCTCAATAAGAGTATTTGCTTGATTAAAAATTTATACAACTTATTGGAGAAATGCTTATGATGTAGTGATATGATATAGCAATACAAGCTTTTTCCCTCATAAAACAGGGAGCTCTTACTGTGAATCTATTTTATATACCAGATAGTACTTGTGTGGAGGTGGTGTTGCAGAGGCCGGTGTGTGTTTCCATCAGCGCTGTAATTGTGGCTCCCCGGGAAATGCTTCTACCAATTCTTGTTAGTGCATGAGGCCCGTGCAACACTTCTGCGTGGTCGCTCCTGCCACAGCTTCATAGAAGAAAGGACTCGCAGAATGACTTGTGTCTGTTTGTTTAGCGCTGTAAGTGATCACTCGCAGGGTTATTACCATACCTCCCTCTCCTCTGGAAGATGGGTCTCCTCCTCTTCCTAAGCCTGTCCACAATAATTAGTTCAGGGGCAGGGGTCGGGCATAAGGAGACAGAATTTTGCCTAACTTTAAATGCTATACTCTCTCACTGGAACTTAATAATGTTGCAGATGCTGTGGGGAAAAAAAAAAATAAATATATCACCCTAGGAATAAACCTGTGGGGTTTTTTCCTGTTATTCAAATCAATGAGTTTTAGATCACCTTCTATAAAAGCAATAAGTACACTAATCATAAACTTGATCTGTGATTCTCCTTCTCCCCCTTCTATTCCCAATGTTCTTGGTAGATGTTGAATTTGACAGAAAACTCAGATATGTTCCAGTTCCTATTCTACGTACCGTTAGTTGATTAAGTATGAGAAATCTCAGAATTTTAAATTGAATTAATTTGCCCAACGTAGTATTTTCTAATTTATTTTTTTTTTAAATCGAGAGGACCTGATAGTGGTACCTACTTTCTTAGTAGGAAAACCCATCATTCTAAGGATAATGTGTAATATTTAATTTCAACTAACTTCTGTGCCAGGAAGCATTTTACTTGAGCTGTTGGCAAGTATTCAGTGACTATAAAACAGCCTTTTACACCGTTGAAACAAATTCAGCTGCAAATGTGAATTTCTGTCCTGCACCTCCTGAAGTATTCACCGATTCTTGAATTTTAGGTCTGCTCAGAGATGCCATGATTACGTAAATAAATATTATTTGGTGTCATATGAAACCCTTCTTTGTTGGACAATCATTTGGAATCAAAATAAGCTGAAAAGAAGCATCTGTTTTGGAAATAAATAGAAAATATGGAAGACTATGGAACTGTAGAGCAATGATCTACAGAAAATATCTGTAGCTGCAATATGCTGCATATTATTACTCCAGACTATGTTTTTTTTTTTCTTCCTACAGTTTATAATCTATGAATTGAGATATCTTAGGTAATTAACATACCCTTTAATTATTTTTAAGAGTAGAGGAATTTAAATAGGCCTGTGGGAACACTCTAAATAAAACTAAAAAATGCTAAGTAAAGGCTAGTTAACAAGCAGGCTTTTTCATTAGGACAAAGCACTTCTCCCTGGTATCAGACATTTGTTACATTTTTGCATAGTTTTTTTTTTCTAGACAGACTTCTACAGTGTGGTAACACACAGCCCGATCCAGGAAATCAATGTGGATATGATTCATCCCTCTGAAGTCTGCAATCTTTTCTTCATAAAATTTAGGAATATTCAACACTATGAAAACTTGCACGTCTAGGAATATTGACATACAATATTGGCAAAATACTCCTAATAGGAATATGCTGTATCAGTATAATAAAACAGTCTCCTGTGAGCAGAAAACCCGTATTTGTACAAGCATGGGTTGTAGAAATATTACCTTATTTATACCTGCAGGTTTTTTGGTCATCTCAGTCAGAAATAGCACCTCTTACCCCTATGGATTTATCAGCGGATACGTGGGGTATACACTGCAGAATTTGTGGCTATTATCTGTACGAGTAATCCCTTGAGAATTTCAGGTCAACTTAATACTTGAATAATGGGAAAATCCCTTAATGGAACTTTTGGGCAGAGTCACAGAGGAAAAAATGGCCTTTACTTGTGTGGGGCAGCGGGTAACAAAATCCCTGCCCAGTGGTGGTTGCATACAGACCTCATCTACCTGTACTCTGCTGGAGGACTGCTGGGTCTAGCAGGTAGACTGGGCTTGTGCTATTGCCACGGCATTTGTTTGCATGGCTCGCTATCTGTCCTGCCGTGCAGAGCTGGCCTTGGGTGTACTTCGTATCTGATGCTGTAACTGAGTGTTCTGAAATGTCTCCCTGCCCTCTGATTAATACTTCTACAGCTTCAATTAAAATGTAGCATGAAGAGCTTTGGCCTTATTATTTTCCCCTTTACGTGCATGTCTGTAAGGAGGATAATTTTCATTTTTTTTAATCAAAATCAACTCAAGTTACCCTCTCATAATAAAATTAACCACATCAAACTGAAGAGCTTTGGGCTAGATTTCCAAAGAATTCAGACATAGGAAACCTCTGTGAATTTTAGCTGTCTGTATCTCAAAATCCAGAGTTATACCCCAAAAGTCCTAAGGTCAACTTATATGACAATTTTTTATTCAAGAGATGAGGAATAACCGATGCTGTGGGGGGGTAAACACTGAGGCAGCTCAGGCCTTCCCTAGCTTCTTGTGTGTTGCCTGGGTCTATGTGTATACTTGGTCTGGTAGGGTAGCCAGTTACAACAGCAATTTTAAACAGTATTATTCCTTGTAACCATTCTTCCTGCATTCATGAGTGAGCTTTTGGTGGGCACCTTTCTAAGGGGTCCTGTCCTCATCCCCTCCCTTACAGTTTTTACAAGTAGTAGCTGGCTATAAAGAGGGAAAGGCGCCTCCATTGCTTCATCTACCACTGCATCATCCTTAGTAAGGATTTTAAACTCACTTCTTAAGCTACTAAGAAGCTGCTGTGATAGCAGCATCATTTCCTCTGGTCTTGCTGTAAGCAGCAGATGGGGGGGGAGCTCGGTTGTCAACTGCTTCTGCTAACGAGGGGTTGTTTGTTCTTCCCCATTAGCCCTGCCCAGAGACATGTGCATGACTCGCTCTCTGATGTTGTGATAATCCCACCAGCTGTATGGCTGCCTTGTCCAAATCATGGAGACATTTAGCCTCAACTGAGGTACATTTACATTTGTGGGCAAACTCTTCCCATCTAACTGCATGGGTGATGGGAAAGGCAGGGTAGACCATATATCAATGGAAGATGCCCTAAATTTGCCATGGTGACCATGCCAAATATTTCTTTAAATCCTCAGTAATGGTGGCAACTAGCCGAGTTGAAGCATTGGAAACCCCTCGCTGCAGTTCACATGAAGTTTCATTTCTGAAATGTAACCGGAGTGAGAAGAAAAATGAACTCCAGTGGAAGATGAGACTTGAAACCTGGGTGGAATGGTGAATTGGCTCAGGGTCTACACAAAAATATAATATATCAAGTGAGAGTGGTGTACAACAAGGAACAGACCTGGCAGAAACAGAAAAGCCTGAGGTAGTAAAGAAAGGTAACGATAAAAGAAATAGCAATAACAAAGAGGGAAAATGAGTAGAATGAGGTAGAAACAGAGGAAAACAAAGGAATGAACAGTTGTATGGAGGAAGAAACAAGATCTGCAATCCAGGTTAGCGTTTTGTCTAATGGCCTGTGTTTTGCCAGTGGAAACAAGGTGGAAAAGGCTGAGGCAGGCATCTCTGTTATTTTTACTACGTCCTGTTTTTCTAGTTGCTTTATTTTGGAACTTGTACTTTACAATATGGGAGCAGATATATAGAAGATGTGATCCTCTGCTTAACTGTGCTTCAATCTAGTCACCAGCAATGGCATGGAGCAGTAGTGACTCCTTTTTGGTTTGACAGCATCTAAAATCTTCTCTGCACCAACACAAAGGCCTCTAAAAGGTGGAGGAAAATGGAGAATACTCCCACAGCGTTGCCAGACTTCTCTCGCTTTAAGGTTACGAGTGGGTAGGGATGTGCGGGAGTGTGTGTCTGTCAAATATTTTTTGGATACCTTTTGGAGCAACAGCAGCTGGTACAGGTGCTGGGACAGATCTAACTGGGCTCTGCTGCTCGTGCGGCAGAAGATACTTCCCCAGGGAGGGGGAGATGCACTCACAAACTCGGAGTGACCTCAGTTTTGGAGGAAGGGCATGAAAATGCCTACAGCCAACCGTGTCTCTCCTCCCAAGGGTGCCTTCTCCCACATTGCTCGCTTGTTAGTTTATATTCAGGCAGCACTTTACTTTTTAAAAGTGAACCCCCTGCTGCTTGCATGGCAGAGTGTACGCTCTTCCAGAAACACATCCGGGGATGTATGCACTAGCCACATATATGTAGTACATACAGGGAGGGCAAAGGGACTGCCGGGCTGGGCAGAGCACATTAAATACTGTGACCAATTCAGAACTGCCTCTTTCCCCTCACTCAAACCATAGTGGTAACACACCTCCTCAACTTTGTCAGCCCCTTCTTACCTTGCATCTCCCCTAAAGCAAGGCAGCCCTGGAATATCACAGAAATAGTCCAGAGCAGGATAAATTTACCTGCTCCCATGCCTAGGTGGAACAGGATGGCTTCATTCATACTTTTCCGCGCTCTTATCTCTCACCATCACTTAAGCTTGTCTGTGCTTGCAGCAGTTGCCTGCCGTGCTGTCTGCGGCTGACCGCCGCAACAGGCAGGCAAGGGATAAGCTGTAATATCAGCTCATCTTCAATGGCTCAGAGTCATAACAGCAGCAGAAACCAAACAAAATTCCCATTTCCCCTTCTCCAGGGTGATACCTGGGAACACTGGATTTGCCATACGGTTTTAATCCGACATATCTGGTATCCGGCAACAGGCGTGGGGGAACCAGTTTCAGAGGGAGGGCGGCAAAACAGAGCGAGTGAGCCAACTTTTGCCAAGCTCTTCAAGATTTGCTGGGTATTGCAGTTGGAGGAGGATTTCATCCTGATCTTTGCGGTTATCTGTTGTCATGCCAGAGATGTAATTTGATGACACCCATTTAAAACTATGTGATAGTCGGTGTGTAATACAATATATACAGTATATGTGACCTGCAGCTAGATGCCATTTCTCATGTAATAATTTGTATTGATGCTTTTGAGGTTTTTTTCTCTACTATTCTCCCTTCATACTTTTATTAAAAAAAGCCATATTAAAGCCTTATTAAAGCCATAGATAGATATTTTTCACTGAATGTTCTCCAAGTTTCAGAGGAGAAAATGGGTTTATGCAAAAGCGGGTATGGGAGGGTGAGTATTTTTCTTCTGAGAAACAAAAGCTATCTCAGGTTTTTAGTGCAATTTCAAAGTAAACAGGGAAATATTATCCATATAATGCCTTGTAGTCTCTCTCCAATGGTTTTTCCTCTAAACCGTGTTACCATGCTATGCCCTGACTTTGAGCAGTCCTATTTTAGATCTAAGTAGTATATGAAGAGATATAAAGTCTGAATTTGACAATCCTACTATAGGGCATGCTTTCATATCATGATACAACAATGTATACCGTTTACGAAAAAATTTACTCATGCTTTTAAAATGTCCTCCTAAGTGTTTGACTGTGACTGTGACTGCTCTCATACTGCTACATTTCCTCCTCAGTTTAAATTTTACCTCGGTACAGTTTAGGAGGCCCCCTGTTCTACATAAATAACAGTTAAATTGACAAGGCAACCTTGACCACATTGTGGCTGCCTCTCCTGACGGTAAAGGAAAATAAGAAATGCCCTTTCAAAGTAGCTGCAGGCTCGGGGCCGTGGGGCAGGAACTGTTGAGTTTTAATCCTAGACGGGATTAAATCCCGGACTCTCTCCGTCACCTTGATCAAACTGCTGATGAGGGGGATTTTCAGGGGTGTAAAAGACAGTTCGGCATCCCTTCGTGATTGAAACGCCGGGGAGTTCACCATTTTATGGGCCTTTGTGTGCTGAGTCCTCCCGCCTCAGTGTCGGGCCCTCACCCTCCCCGTCCCGCAGGCCTCGGGAGGCAACGGCTGGAGGCCCACACGCCACTAAAGCTCCCCCGTAGCCCCAGTTTTCCGCGTAATCTTTCCACACAGAACAAAGAATTAATTCTTCTAATTGCTCCCTTGGATCTGACAGCGCACCCATCTGATTTTTCGGAGGGGAGAGGAAGGTGGGCCGTGTAAGGCGGGGGGAACCGGCAAGGCGTGCCACCAACAGCCGGGCCATGTTTGCTACTTGTAGGAAGGCTGGGGAGCGGCAATTAGCCGGCACGGGCAGCGCTCTTAAGGGGCTCCACTCCTGTAATACATCCCTTTCTTAATGCGACTTGATGTAGATAGAGCGGGGGCCTATCAGGTGTGAAAAGCCCTGCTGCTCCTGGCTTGGAGTGGCCTCCAGACAGCGATTTGGCGGCGTCAATCTAGTCATGCTTGATTTGGACACTTAACGCGGTAAAGCAGGATCCCTCTCCCCCCGATCAACTTCTCAATTAGCAAGCTGCCTCCTGTAACGGCCTTGTTTCACAATCCCTCCGGGCCGCTTCAGGGGTCATTAGGGTGAGAAAACTCTAGCGCGAGAGAGCTCCGGCGAAGGCGAGGGGAGCGGAGAGATTTCCTAAATACATATAACCCTTTTTCAAGTTGTTTGCTTTCATGGGATTGATTCGTGGCACATTAAGAAGCTTAAGGCTTCGATATCTTCTTTAAACTGCCCACCTTATCGCCTTCACAGCTGACAGTTTCCTGACAGCCGGCGTGTAAGCAGAGATAACTAGTAGGTTGGTACACATATATATATTATATACGAATATTATATACACCGCTTGGTATTTTCTGCTTAAAAAGGGGACAGGGGGAGCTTTCCATTTGTAGTCTCTGTGGTTTGGGTTAAAGAGCAGTCACTGTGAGCAGTCACTAATGTTAACGGCAGATCTGGAGAGGGATACAAGGGGTGCCGATACCCAGCTGCAGTCAGCGTAAAACAATAAATAGGCAAATTTATGTCCTCGTCTCCCAAATTTCTTTCCTTTCTTTATTAGGGAGCAAACTATTGTTACATTAAATATTCAAACTACACAAAATCTCAAGGGCTTTCCTTTCCCACAATGTGTTACCAGTATTCATGCATATGAAGAATAGTAACCCATATACAAACGGCACCTTTTTTAATGAGCAATATATGTCAACATGACACCTTCTTATGAAATGCAGCTTTTTAGGTTCTGCCTTTGTGGATGTAATAATTGAGATGTTTCTAATATATGCAGTTACATTACCTGCTCGTTGTTTGCGATTTTGTTCCTCCGCTAACTTTATACTGTTTATAATGCTTCTAGCATTTGCCTCAGTTCATGCTCAGTTTTATTTAATTAGAAATATGATTTTCTGCTACATTAATTATAAATTTGAGTGAGACATTGGCACAGAATTTCCTCAACCATTCTTTTTAGAAGAGGAGCAAATATCACAGGGAGTGGGGAAGAAACTATAAAACCAGATGCAGGTGTAAAAATAGCAATATCTTAAAACCTAAACGCTTTAATAAATATGTAAGAGAAAATAATGATTATTTGTGATCATTTAATTAATGCACCTTCTTATTTTATTGCAATATTTATTGAAACAACTGGGCTAATGCCAGAAAAATGTCATGGCAATTTGTCTCAGAATCTGACATATTTTGAAACCTTACTTCTAGAACCAGCCCTAAATATGCTGAAATCCGAGTCTTGGAAACTATATTATTTTTAAATCGTCATTCAAATGTTTATATTTTGCTTGAAATATTTTTTCCAAAGCTGTAATGTTTTTGTGAATGTGTCGATGATATATAGATATCAGCAATGCATATGCATGCAAAATGCGATGTATATAGTGTATGTGTTTCTTCAAAGTACCCTGATGCTTTGATTTGTAACTGTTTAAGGTTTTACTTAAAATTCTGAACACTGTGCAGAGCATAGCCATTTCAATGGAATACTTCAAATAGTAAGTCCTAAAGGTGACACAACAAAGGAAATACCTTAGATACTGCAGCTTTTATTTATAAAGGAAATGCTCACATGGTCCAATGAAGGAAAAACTTTACCTGTTTCCATTTCTATAGGAAGAGCGGTTCTATTAAACCACCGCTTTGTTGCATGAATTTGCAAGCGCATCATATGATTTGTATGAGCAGAAAGAAATATTTGCATAATATCTAATGGATTGACGCACATCCTTTTTCCTAATTTCTAAGCATTTTGCTTATTGCAAACATTTTTAAAAAAATCTTCTTCCTCACCGTGCAGCACTTATCTTACAGTGGTTTTTAAAAAGGAGAAATTCCAAATACAGGACAAGAAATTATTGTGTTGTATAGTATGGAAAACATGACTCTCTTCCTTTTTATTCTCTCCTGTGGAACTATTTTGCTATTTTTATTTTACACGCACGCTTACACACATGCACACACACACACATCTAGTTTAGCTCTGTGAGCAATTTTCCAGAAAGCAGGTGTCTGGTAGTCTGAGTACCATATATCTGAATGTCATTCTTGGGCAAATGCTTATGTCAGTGAGTAGCTGCTCTAAATACATTTATATTTTTCATAGTAGCTATCATTCAGGGCTCTTAAGGGACTTTTGCACACCAAGCTTCCTGTTGTCCTTTTAATGTAAAGTAAAGATGGGAAAATTGAGGTGCAAAAGGGGGATATTTGCACAAGGCCGCTTAGCAAGGTAGTGCAGGGACAAGGGATGAAGACTTTTTTTCCCTGCTCTAAACATTGACTTATGTTCCCTACCAACTTGCATCATGAACCTCTTAATGTGAAAAAAATGACCGTACTTTGGCATGCCTCGTAGCCCCTTTGATAACCGCCGGGCACAGCACACCTCCTCAGCTCGACAGAACCAGGCTGGCACGAGGGGCCGGGTCTCTGCGGAGGTAGGCGATACACCTGCTCGGGGAATGTTGCCAGCTTGGGCCTCACGATGCCACGTAGAGTCTTCTGTCTGCTATATGTATGCTCTTTTACAGTTCTCACCACAGTGCTCATTCTCTGCCAAAATCTCCAGGGTGATTCCCACGAGTGGTGAGGTTTCTGGGCTGGGGTTCACCACCTCAGAAAAAGCAATTCTTCCCGCACATTTGTTGTATTCCTGGGTGCATATCTCCTAGCAAAACAAGACATGGAAACACGATGAGAACCTTGTGGCTGTACTTCCTACCTAAGCATGTCTTTGCCTACAGCATCATGGCATGAAAGAGCCTGCTAATGATTCTTAAATGTTCATTACTGTAGATCTTCTCCCAGAATTTACTTCTCACCTTGAATGACCCATGTGTTGAATTTTAACTAAGGGAACCCATGATAGTAAGTCTGTCATGATGCTGGCTTTTTTTTTTTTCCTCTCCAACTCTTAAAAGCCTTTTATTACAGGACTGCTTAAGGCATTCTTCAATTAGCATGTGCTGTATTGTGGCTGGAACAGCTGTTTACCATTTAATAAAGCATGGCATAATTTATTTTCAGAGTCTAGCAACGTCTTTGCTATTACACCAGGGGAGAAACACAGTAACTGCATTGTTCGCAGCGCTGATGAAAGAACTATACACTTTATTATATGACCTCATAGAACTATTAACTTACCCCCCACTTCTATTTCAATATGTATTTACCTGACAGTCTGTGCATTGATTTCTTACCCAGAGGTTCTGCATTCTCAGTCACCTCTGGGGCAAAATGAAAAACGTCTATGTTTTATGTCCCTCACGTTAGGCAGCTAATTATATATTTGTACCTTAATTTCCTTCCCTTCCCCCATCTCCAGGGGCAAACTCCATATTCACCACTTAGACCTTTTCTCCTTAGTCATTGGAGAAACAATAGAGTTGTTGGGAAATGGTAGGAGCCTGACCACTGCTCATCAGGGGGCTTTCTGTTCATTCAGGTCCTTTTCTTCCTAGAGCCCTCCTTCCCCATTTAGCTCTTTGTGTGTGGGATGAGTCTGAAATGCACATTAGAAGCATCTCTGCTTCTTCTGCAGCAATGCAGAACTATATGGAGTTGTAGGGCAAGTGACAAACTCCCCGCATCCGTGTTGCAGGTGACACTGGTTCCCTCCTAGGAGGGACTGAAGGTCATCTGCACCACCTGACATCAGTTTCATGGCATTACCACAAGGACAGATGGCTGCTGCATGGAGCGGCATCCATGTGGCAGGCGAGCATGACTCTCCTGTAGGCACCATAGTGAAGGTCATCCCTAAGGGTCCCTCACCTCTAACCCGTTCCCAGCAATCTTGTCAAGTTACCACTGAACCATCTTTGAGATCATTCCTTCACATAAGAAGAAGGAAGAGCAGGTGGCAAACAATGCTGCTTTGTCACAGCCAAAAGGTACAGGCACATCCTTGAGTGACACCCATATTGTGTGGCATGTGGCACAGAACCCCAAACTAGCTTCCAGATCTGGAAACAGTGTAGACACACCTAAGTGGCAATGCAAGCAGTTAGTTAGCTGGGACATGAACCTAATTAGTCCCAGTGGAGTGCTGCACAGATACAGTCACAGCACTTAGCTGACCCTGAACTGTACCACTATGCTGTGCCAGTTAGACCCACCGCCAGCCTGGGAACCAGCTTGGGATATTGCGTTCTTCTTCTCATTTGAGTTGGGGCATTAAATTTGTTTTTAAGTTGCTCGAGTTTGACAATGAAAATATGTCAGCTGAGTATCCGCAAATTTTTAGATTCAGCCTGTGCATGTAGATGGATTTATATGCATGATTTAAAGTAAAGCATGTGTAGAAAGATGAAGTTTATATGGTTGCTTTGTAGAAATGGGTGTAATATTGATGTTGACTTTACTGGTAGAAGTTTAAGGATGTCACGATGCATGAGTGGTGGTGCAAAGCAGAGCCTTGAGTGCATTGGGAGGTCATTTTTAACTTGAATTTATTTCCACAATATCAGGCATAGATCATTGTGCACTGTGCACAATCATCCTTGCTTTTCATCTGAGTCAATGAGAGTGGTTAAAGAAAATTTAAAATGAAAAAAAAATTGTAACTTGATTAAAAGCAGATAGTAAATTAGACCAGAATACTCCTTAAAATTGCATTTTAGCTTTAAACTGAAAGTTTGATGATCTGACTGCATGACTGAAGGGACAAGGTAGCAGACTGTGACATAAACGATGTAGCTATATTTGCTCCTAAGATGAACAAGGGTTTTTTAAAGTTGTGTGATTTAGGCTTCAGAGTTAACACTCCATTGACCAAAAAACAGAATTCCCACCTCCCAGAGCTTTTTCAAACTATAGATTTAGAAAAGTGATATTACATCAATTATGTCTGGTCACGCTTCAAATTTTTTGAGTCAAAATTAAGGCTGGTAATACTTACTTGAAATGAAAGCTTAGATTGTTTCACAGAACACAAATAACCTAATTAGGAAAGAATATAGAAGTAAATCTATATTTTGTTTTGAATGTCTGGTTTTGAGGTGTTTGAAAATGGAATTTATCCCTGTTAATTTTACATAAAGAATTCTTTCATGCGGTCTGCAGAGAAGAAAAAGGCTTGGTTTCATGAACTTCGGCAGGCGCAGGACAGAGTTTGGCAAACAGTTTGCTCTGCACAGATGGAATGAACTGGAAGTCTGCGCTGAGGGGAATGGCTCAGCTACATTAAATTACGATTCACAGTGATGAGGGCAATACATAAAATCTGGGTGCAAAAAGACAAACACCCCCCCCCCGCATTACCTATTGGGCTTCAGATTGCATGCAATTATTTTCTTCTATGATAGCATATACAGTAGAATGGTGTGAGAAATAGCAGCTTCACCTAAGAGAGGTTTCTACCTCCTGTCTTCAGCGTGCGGATCGTACTGCAGATACACAAGTGCTAAATGTCACACGCAGACCAACCGAAGCCAGATGGGATTACTCACATACCCAGGTTAGCCAAACATGAAAGCAAAACACACTCAGACAAGTAGCATGTCGCTGCGCTGCGAGGCTACAGCCATGCTTTACCATCGCGTTTGCATCTGCCCGCAATCCAGCTACCAACTTAAATTTTTAGCACCAAAGGCCCCAGAGATGTTCTCCAGCTTGCTCTCAGGAAAGTGGAGCTGCTTTTCCAGGTGGCACGCGCTGGGTATCCTTACAAATGGTGTTGTGAATACCAGCATATTTCAATGTCAAGTTAATTCTTCAGTGTCTGAGTTTGCTTTTAAAATAAAACGAAGGGTACCGAGGTGAAAAGGTTTCTCTGCTCTAGTTTGGCAAAACTAACCGTCTTTTCACAGCATTGCCAAACAAGGCAAACACTGAATCAGACTTTGATTTTAGTAGACGTTTAAGCACACTTCAGCAATTGTGTTTGAATGCCTTCCTTAACATGCTTAAACTAACTGGACTGTTTTGTTTGTCTTTTCTTTCTCTTCATCTTTTTTGCAGTATCTAAAATTGGGCACAAGGTTTTAAGCTAATTTGGATAGGCATCTAAACCATGTTATCTAACTCCTCGCATGTAATGACACTTGTGATTTTACATTCTCTAAAATAATTCGGTGTCCAAAGAGCTGCGCTCTCATGGAAATCTGGCTGCCTCACCTGCAGCTGGGGAGTGTTGAAGGCTCAGTGCTTCGATCTGTTGAGCATCCTCGTTTGCAATTTCATTGTATTCCCCTCTTTTGACACCCCAGTTTTGTCAAGAAAAGACTTCAAAAGAGAGGGACTTAGAGAGGGACGTATACGCAGCAACTGCTTATCCAGAACTGTTTCAAAAGTGTCCATTTTCTCCTGCGTTTAGTTTGTTCCCTACTTTTTTCCTTTCTTTCTAAGGAGTTGCCGTTTTACTGGCCCCTGCTGATTACTAGACCAAAGTTAATTCAAGCAGAGTCACCAGAATTCTTTTACTGGATACCAGTGAGTGCAGTAAGGAGGTCTGTGGGTGAGCAGGGTAAATGGGTACTCTCTGCTCCCGTTTCTCCTGCACTTGTGTGGTTTAACTTCAGTAGGCAAAGTGGGGCAGCTTCTTCTCTCCTCTTGGCTGGAAGCATGTTTCATTTTCAGTGAGCGTTTAGAAAGCTGTTCCAGGGAATGGAGGATGGGTGGGAGTGAAATAAGTTTTCCAGGCATTCATAAAAATGCATGTGGGACAAATTTACCCGCTTCCTTTTCTCTACAATTTGACAGGGACGATTTTCAAAAATATCTTGTGGGAAGTAAGAGAATATAGACTATTTAAAGCCAGTAGTACTTGTGTCCCTAAGTCACTTAGAAACGTCTAAGAAATCTCCACCTGACAATCTAAATACTCAGCATGTAAAGATTACATGTTCTCTAAAACTACACTTTTCAATGTGCTTTGTAATCTAGATCCTTAGATAATTTTTTCTCTCTCTCATTAACTTTTAGATTCTTTTATGTGGTTTTATGCTTCTCCAAATAGCATCTTATGCTGTCTGAAATATTTGCTAAGGGCCAAATTCTGCCTTTCAGTGCATACAGCTTGAATTGAAATCCTGAATAATACACAAACCTACTAGGAAAAAAAAGCTGACTGTCTATTTCAGTAAATGTCTGATTACATTTAAAACAGCGTGTGTGTATTATTTTGATCCCTCATGCACTGTGAAGAACAGAGGTTTGAAAGTAGCATTTCAATTTTTTATAGAAACAGTATCTAGCAGGGATATTACAATGTGAAGATTAGGTCTCACCTCCTTGTAACGAATAAATTGAGACCAAAATTAAGTGAGTTGCCAGGGTCACCCACTCCGTTAGTGGTGAAGGCAGGTTTAGAACTCAGCTCCCATATATATTTTTTCCCTAATGAACGTAGTTAACCCAGTAGTGAGAATGAGGAGCAAAAATAATTTGAAACCATGTGAAACTATCCATAATTACTGCGCCACAGGAGGAATTCCATTTAATGTCTGCTTTGTCATTCCTGAATCTCAAGATGTTTTTTCCTCCTTCATTTTCCAATGTGCAAACAGACATTTTGTACTCCTACTGGAAACCCAGACGTCTTATCCAAATCATGCAACATTTTAATATAAAATTCAAGTAGACAAAAGAGTGCTGTTGGTAGCAAATCAATGGATCTTACAGAGGACAGTCGTCAAACAAGAATAGCAAAAAAGGAGCTGCTTGTGGGAGCAGCTGTAACCAACAATATTAGATCCTAAAGCTTGTGAAAGTCCCACGTAATTTGACGGGGAATTGTGGCCCAAATCAGCTCCATCTCAGCACGTATGCAGTTCTGCCTAACAGTGCAGTTGTGTGATGGGGCATTTCTAAGGTAATGATGAGAACCAGATGCCCCCTCCTTACTCAGGGACTCACCCAAAATCTGTAGGAGTGGATGGAAATTGGTGTTAATGTGGTTAAATTGGGTCCCTCTAGAAAGTACATGCCTCATAAGTATTAATGTCGTTTAGTCAATGTCTTAGCACTTTTGCATATCTGTCCACTTTTCCTTTCCTCTCTTTTTCTTGTCTTTTCCCTCCCAACTTTTTCCCTTTTCTCATCTCTCAGTACTTAACCTTCAGGTTTCTGTTTAGTAAACGTACCAAAGTAGAATCAACAGCCTGGTGCTTAATCACACTTTTTGCTGCTCAAAATGTCAGGTTTCGGTTTGTTTGTAGAAGGGCTTCTGCATGTCTTTCATTTTTTAGCTCTCTGCAGGATGTTCTGTACCGGTCAAATCCATTAAGAATGAAAGCTTTTGCTGTGGCTGATTGTTCTAATCTCGGTTGTTATATGTATGGTACAAATATAAGATTTCAGATGTTCGTTCAGAATACCAAGGGAAGAGCACTGGTACTTTGAAATTTTCTCATCCTTTCTTCCTACATGAAATCAGTAAGGAGCAGTTTTCTAGTCTGCTGAGGTAGCTGGGGCATAGTCTAACTACCTGTAAGTAGATGTGAAAGGAGTGAGTTTAAGCATTCTCTTACCACAGAGAAAATGGTAAATAAAGTACAGAATGGTACCAGAGACTTGGGAGTACTACGTAGAAATGAAATCCTCGCCCTTTTTTTGGTAAAATAGAGAAAGCATGAGACTGTAGTTCAGTGCATCAGCTCCAGCGAAGAACCTGCCAGGAAACTATTTCTTTTCTCCTGTAGTAAAATTTATACGTTTTAGAAACTTGTTTGTGTAACAGGTTTGAAGAGGGGAGGAAAACAGAAGGGTGTATGGAGAGTTGAGAGAGTATGCACATACTCTGGTGCAAAGGAGTACATGAAGGTGGCTCCTGACTGATCTCTTGATCCTTGGACAAAACTGAGGAGAAAGTCTAACAAATGCATCGTTTTGCGGTAAATTAGATCAGATTTCCGCATCTCCGCACTCAGTCTGTGAGCTGACAGTTCAGTAAAATGTTCCCTTGTAAGGTTCGCCCTCTTAGGAAAAGGGGCAATAATTCATCATTAGAATTTCAGAGTCCAGGTGTAGATGAAAACTGATGGAGCCTCCAGCGAGGCAGGGAAAGTGCACAGAAGAAGAAAATTTTATCTGAAGCCTAATTCCCTGGTTACAGCAGAGAATAATTAAGATAATATTGCTTCAAGAGTTCTTTAATGATTAAAAATCACATATGCAGAATCCATAAATTGGAGGGCAACAAATTGGAAGGATACAGCCTCGGAGATCTGTTTTGTGCACGTTGTAGCAGGAAGCACACCGGTGGCACAACAGCAGCCCGGGCAGCCACAGGAGACCAGGCCCATTCCAAGGACTTTGTTTAGATGCAACAAATCATTTGTCTGTTATTAACCCAGAGCTTGTAATTATGCAGATTGCCATAGATTTTCCTGGGCCTGGAAGTGAGATTGAGGGTTGTTCACACTATAGCAGGCAGCTCAGGGCTGGCCATGCATTACTGAACTTGCCACATTTATCATGTTGACTGATGGCAGCAGAAGCAGGTCTCAGGTCCCAGTGGTTAATGTAGTGGGTAATTAACTGTCATTTGCCTAGTAATAGGCTGATGATCAATGGTTTGTGTGGAAACAAATTCTAATCAGGTAGCTGATAAATGCTCAGGGAGCGAGAGCAATTGAAATTGGGGGGAAACTATGTCCAGAATTTCAAAATGGCATTGTGGGGTTTTTATTATTATTATTAATGGGAGAAAACTATGTTCTTCATATAAACAGCTTTATCCAAAATTAACAATAGCTAATATAAATCTCACATGTTTGTTTTGTATGTGGTGGGGAAGAACTAACAGCAAGGAAGGCCGCTTTCCCTTTACGTAATTGAAAAATTTTAATATATCTGGTGCTTAGCTGAAGCAGCTTCTATGGGGGTCTCTTATTTCAGGACTGTGGAAATCTGCACATAGTGGACTCTGGCGCAGTAAATCTCCATCCTTCGCAGTGCTGAATGACAGTCCCGAATTGTTTCACTGCTCTGCAACACGCAAACTGCGATTCTAGCTGTAATGGATTTCCAGTTTCTCCCCCACACAGACACATCCCTGCCAGGAGGAGGTGGCTGAGGAAGGTCACACAGCCTGCCCCTAGCACCCTCTCCAGCAAGGGGCCTCTCATGTATGCCCTTGTTGGACCTAAACTACCTAAGCAGTGAGGTGCTGTCTGATCCCTCCACGCTGAGCTTGGAGGCGGTGGGACCATTCTCACGTTTGTGTTTTAATGTTGTTGTTGTAGAGCCCTAAAGCCTGACTTTCCTTTTAGTGTAACCGTACAGAACAACAGTACCATGTACCTGCAGTCCTTACTCAGTACCTTTTGAAGCCTGATCTGCTTTCCTCCTACAACTCAATTACCGTCGTCTTCTACATAGATGTGAAGGAAAACAGAGCTGGGCCTGTGGTCGGTGGGTTTAGTCTTCTCTAATGCAAAGCCAGTCAATGGCCGTGGAAGGTAACCAAGTCTTGTGCCCTTAGAGATGAGGAATGAAAGTCTGAATGAGATTTAGATGACCTCAGTGAAACCCAGGCATGAAGGAGATAGAACTGGAACACAGTGTTTTACAAAGGGAATATTTATAATTTGTTTAAATAATCTCTAATTTTAGTAATCAGATTTTACAGAACTGCAGGTTGACTTGAGTCAGTCTAACAAGAGCTGATGAGGGTGGCTTTGTCCCAGCACTTCTCCCAGTGATCACAGTAACCAGCGTCTCAGACGGGAGAAAAAGGGTCACAACTTTAAAAAAAAAAAACAGGCACGTATTATGTAGGCAGCCCACATTAAGTAGAAACAGAAGCTAAAAGGATTTGGAATTAAGTAGGCTTGTTGGTAACCCATGAAATTCAGTAAAATGGAGGGATGTGATTAAAAAACTGCGTTCATTTTTATGTTACCAAACTGAATTTTCTACAGAGCACCTTTGAATTCATTAGTTTAGAACTGCTTTTAATTTGGTGTTTCCCTTGAGAGCCATTATATTTTTCTGCTGTCAGCCTGATGTTGAGGGAAAAAAGAAAACTGGCAGATGTGGCGTTTTCATCTAGTGTGCTTCATAGTTAAAAACAGCATTAACTGCTATGCAGAAGCAGAGCATTAGTTTTAATAATCCATCACAACTATTAAGTAGTTTAAATAAACTTAGTTTCAAAGATTGCTGCCATGTAGAGCTAACGTATTTTTTCTTGTTCATTATAATCCGTCTATGTTACAAAAGGATGCATATGTGTGATTTATTTCTTTTTTTTTGTAATACACCCACTTGAAAAGTCTTGAAAAATCTTTAACAAAGAGAATTTAAAAAAAAAATTTATATAGATGTCTGGCAAAAACAGCATTTCATATTGTTCTTACAGTATTTTATACTTCTACTCCTGATGCGACTATATATAGTTTACAGCCTCATTTACTTTAATGTGCTACCTGAATAACATAATCATAGCAATAACTATGGTATAGGGTTGTAAGGTGCATGAACCGCTAATGCTTTCTGACGATTTAAATGACTTGTTCATAAAATGTTCTTTTAATAATAGTGGTAGAGCTTTTAGCACTAGATGTCAAAAATGCGAAGAATATTGGCTTTTTCAAGTGTTATTTCTTTTCTAGCTAAAGTGTGTTTTAATAATAAATAGCACCAAAAAGCCAAGGTTATGTGGCGTTCGTCTGTACGGCGGGATCCAAGCAGAAGACTCTCCCCGCGTATGCAAACAGCTTGACCTCTGTCTGCACAGTTATGTAACATCCCTAATGTGTTTACTATTTCTTTGTTTAGTTTAACAAGATGTTTCTTTTATCAAGAAAGGTCGGTATAACCTGCAGAAAAAAAATAACATCACAATAGGTGCCATATTAGTCTGTCAGCGCTTCATACAGCTCTCTCCGGCAAAAAGGACTATGCCTTTGTATTGTAAATTGGGCAGACTTGTACCACCAAAGACCAGCCTTTCCAATGGGAGGTGTGCTGGGAAGTCAATCAAAGGCCAGGCAACTGCTGGGGTTGGGGGGGTGGGGGAGGGAGCGGCGGGGGGGGGGGGAAACAAAGAAGATTAAAAAAAAGAAAGTGTGGTTTTCTTTTCAGTTAAGCATCTTCAGGAATATATTTCTTTCTGCATCTCCAGGTTATTTGGCGTTACAGGAAACTGTGCTGCCTGCAGTAAGCTCATACCCGCTTTTGAGATGGTGATGAGAGCAAAGGACAATGTTTATCACCTGGACTGTTTTGCATGTCAACTTTGTAATCAGAGGTAAGAGAATTTCTTGGATCTGTTCCATAAGCTAAGTGCTAATTCGGCACTGGTGCCGGCGTACATTCAAGTGAAGAGGAAACGTCTAACAGTAGTGGAAACCCAAGATTGAGAGTAAAACCTGGATACTTTTCCTGGGACTGATACAGAACATCTTTCATGACCTTGGCCAGAAAACTTTTTGTGCCTCAAGTCCCGCATCAATAAAAAAGAATAATGTTACTTCCTCTCCTTCAAAAGGCTGTCTGTCAGGTTTAATTAATTAATATTTATAAAGAACTTTGAGATCCTTTTCTGCAGAAGAGCATAGCAGTACCATTTGTCATTATTACATTAATTTCACTTTAATTCTTCACTTTTATCACATGTATTTCTTTTAAAGTACATGTTGTTTCTTCCTGTTGCCAGAACTGTAATCATTTAAATTTAAAAGATGTTGTTCCCACCATTCTCTCTGTAGCAGCATTGGACTTCATATGCTGTATTTTTATTTCCATATCCTAACTGTAGGTTATAAAAATCCCGAGGATCCAAACCTGACACTTTGTTCTGAGCCATCACCCATATGGTACAGTTGCAGAACGAATGTCAAAGATGGTAAAAGTGTAACAACTGAATTTTTCAGAGGCAAACGCAGCCAAACTTACAGCAACTACATTCAGAGTGGTGGCCAAATCCTGACAGAGATTTCACTGAGAGCTCCATTTCTGACTCCACAAGAGCTGCTAGCAGTTTTGCCAGTGACTTCTATGAGGTCTAGGAAATGAGAGAACCAATTATATCTGCTCCTTAATGTACCTATTATTTTCAGTTATTTTTCAGTTATTACATTATCCTATTTAGAGTTTTATAGCGTTCATATTTTTTTCAATTTCAGGTAGGAAGAAACACAATATGTACTTTTTTAGGGAAGTAACAAAAAATTAGGAAGATAATAGTCTAACACGACAAAGTTATATACAGCTCTAAATAAGCTTTGCTAACTCACCTTGTCCTACAGTGTATTATTTTGTAACACTGTAGTCATTTAAAAATCAAACATCCCTAAAGAACCATAAAATGTACAGCTGCTAATAAGTGTAGCACACTACAATTACGCTCTTTAAAAAAAGCCAAATTGACCTTTTTCATCATGTTGCATGGGAAATTAAAATACCAGGCAAGTAATAACCACTGCTTAAACTATATAATAATGCAAAGTAATTATAGGTTCTAATGCTATTTAAAGTCCTATATCAATTTTGTCTTGCCACAGAACTAAGAGGCTGTATTCTAAGGCAGGCAGAGCCTCCCATAGTACCCTCTTAAGTAAGACACGCACGTTCCGAGGTTTCGTTTCTTAAACCCTTCACATCCCTGCTTTTTCCAAACCACGGTTCTAGTATCATTATTAAAGCGCCTAATATATTTCTGTTGTTCGCTTCATTTATTACATGCCATAATGGGGCTGCATATCTTTAGTGTTGGTTATGCACAATTAGCACTTAGTTATTGTCTTGTCACTTCAGCCCATACAAGACAAACTTCTTTAATGTAAGAAGTCAGCTAATCTTCATCAGTCAAGCAAAGCAGACAATGTTTGTTACCCTGAGCGCAAAAGATTTTCATCATAGTTAACACTCTTGGATCTGAGGAAGTGAACTTCCTTTTATTCTGCCCCCAAAAGCGAAGCTGTTGTGATTATTTTTAATATTCCTCTTTTACCTTTACAAGTGTGAACTACTGCACAGTTTCACTTTGCAGCTAATGCACATCATACTGTGCCGTAAGGGCCACTGATCCCCCTGGAAAAGTGCTGTTAGGTGCTTCTGAAACGGAGCTTTCCTGGGATATTTAATAATTCTTAGCCTTGTTGTTCCTGAGCCTTCAATCTAGTCTTTTATTTGATTTTTACTTTGCATGTAATTTGGGCAAAGTGTTGCTGAAATAGTCTTAAAGGAGTCTTAGGCTGGGAACAAAAGCATTTATTTACCTGGAATACAGTCTAGTTCATCTAGTCAAAACAGGAAGCAGTTCCACAAGTTTCAAAGAATTTCAGAAATTCTCAAAAGTGGCCCTAATCCTGATTATATTGCAATAGCTCTCATGGAGTCTAATAAAACAGACTGCCTGTAGGGTACCTTTCTTCCTCACAATTTGGGGCTGGTGGCACTCTGAGGAATTAATTCTGTTGTTTTTTATAATAAATCCTATTTCACGGATGCTCCAACGTAGCTCTTCTGTGGTTCCTATGGCAAAGCATCACACTGACTACATTCTCTCATTAATAAATAGGTTTAAATCTTTTGGTTTTCATTACTTTTATAACAATAAAAACCAGAAATGCTAACATCTGAACCATCACCAGTTTTGGAGGTTTTTTATATCTGCTATGAAACCTCTTGTTCTTTGCTTTTAAACAGTACAATCTTGTCAGTCACCATGCCATTAATAATTTCTTATGCCTTTCTCAGGATCCTTTTTTATTCCTCTAGTTAAGCTAATCAAAACCGAACAGCAGATTCTGAACGAGGATGAGTTTATAAGATAGCTCTTTAATTTTCTTTCTCTATTCCATGCTGCCCCTTTGTATGCAAAATAATGTTATTGAGGTTTTCTAGATCTGCTCTTTCCTTTCTCTTCAGCCACTATCCCTAATGTGGAATTTATTTATTGAAGAGAATATTTTTATTTACAAACACATCAGCGATATCCCAAGATCACCAATGGAGGTAGCAAGGCTCACCAGCTATTGCAAGACCTGTATGTTTGACCTTATTCCCCACCTTCACATTCTCTTTCCCCATTAAATTTTAAATCCTTTAGGTCATTCTTTATACTAATAAAAGTACAACATGTATGGAGTACTACAGCAGAGTATATAATGCTCTCTGCTTGCTCCCATATTTCAGGTTTTCAGTTATCATCTACCATTTAGGTTTTTTCCCCTAACAGAATATATGCAATGTTCATGAGTAGAGTAAATTGTTTCTTCAGTTTACATTACTTTGTCTTTGCCAACACTGAATTTCTTCTGACATTCTGTGCCTAGTTGCTCCTTCCAGTCCTTTTTGCCTTCCAAGCTAGCTAATAATTATATTAACTCACATCACACTGATCCTTAGGGCAACCTGTTCTTCAGGCTTGCTATTGCATGGCCCTTATATTCTTACCATTTAAATAGTTGATCTTGGCCCAGCGAGAGAGAGGCCTGCCTGGTTTTGCCTAGTGCTTTTTGTGAAAGATTAGGTGATTTTTCTGCTTTTATGTACAACTTCATGATTTGATTTATTATTTTTGAGTAGCTACAACTCACCATCCAGCTCAAATCTCAGTGTGGATGGTAGTTAGACCCCCTTGATTTCAGGGGACTTTTTTTCGGGCCATAAACTCCCTCTTTGAACTAACTCATAATGTGCCTGTCCCCTTTTATTGGCCTCCTGAAGGCTGCGTTTTCAGAATGAGAAGAAAAATGCGTTGTGTCACATACTGTATTCTAGGAAAACAGACAGTAGACCGGACTGTAGACATAGTCAGGACTGAAAGAGATCTCCTGAGCCACCAAGCCTAGTCCCCTGGTGTCAAATGGGCACTGTCTCGTACTTTTCCTTTCATAAAGGTATTCAGCTCTAGGATCTAATTGTTCCGTCCAGCCAGTTTTTGACATATTTTCCCCATTTTTTTTTTTCTTTATACTGATGCTTAAAGCTGTAGGGATTTTTGGAATATTAAACTCTGCTCCTAGCCTAAAGGTTTTAGCATCCCCTAATCTTTCATGTCTCTGTCCAGCTTACTCCTAATGTGATGTTTTTCCACCTCCTAAATACCCGCAGAGCTTAGTGACAGTCATCTTAATGGTGTGAGTGCTCCCCTTTCTTCTCTGTAAACACACTAAACTTCTCCTCAGAAGCACTTCACCTCACATTGGCAGTAGCCTCAATATAGTTCAGCAGAAAATTTAAAGGAAAAAAAATGGAAACCTCTGGAAAGATAAACTTGTAAACAGACACTGCCTTTCACACTTTGTCAGGTCGCATGTGTGCGACCAGCAAAATGGAGTGGAAAATCTTGCAAGTGGGCTCAGCTATATCTTTGCTTGACACTTTTGACTACAGCGATGATCTCAGTCTGCCTTCGGCTTTCCCACTTTCCGGAGTTTCCATGTCCTTCCTTTCACTCTGTCGGCTGCTTTAGCAGCTTGTTCCATACTTCTGCGATATTTTCTCTCTGCCGTTTGAAGTCAACTCAGGGTATGGTTTAAAACTCCCATCTGCTATCGCTGGGGGGTGTTTAAATCAACTGTTCTATCCTTCTATCTGAAACAGCCTTTGTTTTAATGGGAACTGGACCGAAAATGGTTGCACACTCGTTCAAATTGCTGTCCTGATGTAGCAGTAAACACTTACCTCCAGTATAAACTGTAAAATGCCCACACAATGCTGCCTTTGTTCTCTGTCAAGCAGGGGGGAGGGAATGCAATGCCAGGGACATCCTTATTTCAAACACCAACATTAGATTTTTACATGAGTGGTGATTTTATAAATTCTGAAGTCCTGAATACCGCTTATTTTCATTGAGTGTCTCTAAATTGAGAATAAAAATTAATACATTTTCCATACCTGCTTTTAAAAAAATAGTACATGAAAAGCACACCAAGTTGAGGTTTGTCCTTGTAAGTTGAACTAGGATTCTATGTGTATATATACTACATTGTACTGGTAAAAACGTACAAACCCAGGCATGCCTCCCACTTTTCAGCCTTTCACAATAAATGGACATTTTGACAGAATCCAAGAATTAGTAAACCATAGGTGTAGACTGACGAGCTGTGATGTAAAAGAGTGGCTTTGTTCTCTTAGTGATGCATATAGGGTAACCTTAATTTGAGTTATACTGGAAACTCAAAAGAAGCTTTATGGAAACGAGGAAAGGAGGAAAAGCAGAGGACAAGTTACATCACTGAATGCACAAAGCAGAGGGGAAGGGTGTGGGTGTGATAAGTCTGAGCTTTCTTTATCCTAGAGGAAATCAATTAAATGCTTCCAGATTTTGTTTCTTTCTACAACAACAAAGATCTGACATTACCAGAGGAGGCACTTCGCACACAGCCATCTTTGTTCACAGCAATATTTCTTTCGCTTTCTTAAGAAGTCTTCAGTACCTTGACACGCGTCCTGTACATCAGAAAAGATGACAGACAGCAGTGAGATCTCCTTAAATATCTGTTCTGAACAATGAAATAGCTATTTCTCAAAAAGGAAGTTTTATACTTCTTGTGATTAGTGTAGGCACACCTTCCCCTTCCAAACAAGGTGATAACAGAGGCCATTTTGTAATATAAATGGCTTTCCTTTTGCCATTGTAAAATATGACAGGAGTTCTAGGATGTAGGTTAATTATAATGGTCATTCTACTAATGTCACAGTCGTGTCAAAAGTCGTATTATCAATTTATGGTGGTAAGTCCAATCTGGCATGTTAATACAGCCTATTGTATATTTTTCCCCGTTCATCTTCATGCCTATTAAATAAATTGGGTGAGGGTTTTAGGGAAGGCTGAAGACTACCATCTGCCTGCTAGAAGAGTAATAGTCTTGCCTCGTTACATACTCCTAACACAGCGGCATCTCAATATGCTCCTTGACTCCATTTGACATACGTATCCAAATTGTTCCCTGATTTACATCCTATGCCAATTCCATGAAAAAAACACTTCCTGGAGGTGGAAGGCTAGGCTTGAATTTACCCTTCCATTTTAAAGCTGAGTCAGGCTTAAATCCTAGAGTGTACAAAACCAATCTGGAGTAGTTGCAAGATTTAGCTCTTTAACTTCAGAAGAGGCTTAAAATCTGCATTTGAGAGTCAAATAAAGTTGAAAGTGTGGATGGACAGAACTTGTTATATTTCCACCATCTAATTGCCTGGTCTCATTGTACTCAGGAGCTAGCATGCCACCTTTAAATGTTTTTCACCTAGAGCTTACCTCTTGTCACCTAATGAGTACGTAATTCACACATTTAATACCCAGGGACACATGTAAACCTCGCTGACAGTCTTTGCCAATGTGTTTCAGTCGCTGAACTTGCACAACACAAAAGCAGTTGCAGAATTTGGACGATTAAGTATCGCAAGTACCAGGTTTCTCCCAAGGTACAGAGGATCACCCTCCAGCGCAAACGCAGCCCCAGAGGAATCCAGAGGGGGTCTTACTGTGCAGACAGACCCCCACCCCGCAGGTTATCACACAGCCAAGCGTGTCTAGACAGGCCACTGGCAGCCTCTCCACAAGACAGCTGTACACTTGGAAGGTAAATGATTTGTGGAACTGTGTATGTTTAAAGCCACTCATGCATAAAGCTGTCAAATGCCATGTAGACATAGGTAGAGCATTTCTGGCTCGACATATTAACATAGCAAAAGCAAAAGGCATTGACACCTTTTATTGGGAAAGGCATCACTACTCCCTCGTGTAGCTGGTGCAGTTTAATTCAAACCGTGGCGCTTCTCTGAGGGCTGAGAAACAAAATCCTTCAGTCGGGGTTTTGATGCAAGCTATATAGCGAGAAGTCACAAGTTAAAGTATTGCTGTGCAAGTGAATTGCAATTCAGCAGCGTATTTTTCATTTACTAAATATTTTAAATAAATTAGTCTGCTAAGTGCTGTATTATGCTGGAACACAAAGCAATACGTAGCTGAATAGCATTCACAGTTCAGAGTTTGTGCGTTCTGCTGGGTGAACAGAGGTGGTTGTGTCTCCCACTGGTGCCCGACCCACAAGGAGAGATGCCCTGCTGCGCAACGACCCTCTGATGTGGTGGGCGCTGCTGGCCGGGCATCGCCCGCTCAGTCCCCATCAGTAATCCTTGGGCTAACCGTAATGGGGTGACTGATTTGTCACAATACCTAACTTCCTCTGCTTTAGTCCACATTAATCCATATGTTCCTTTAAGAGAAACTAAGGACTATTTTTTTTTATTTATTTTTTTTTTTAAATGTGACTTCTTTGGGAAAAACACTCTTACATACTATCACTAGTTAAGACTCCTTTACCTAATCTGGTAAAATGCACTAAAGAATTTTTGCCAGCATTGTTGTCGATGAACGAATATACAAAGGATGAAAACTAGAGAAGCCTCCACAGAACTTTTTTGTTTCAAGAATTCTGCATTTCAACACATCTACTGAAAATACTGAAAATACTTTTTCTGTTGTTAGCAGCCTAATATACCAGGATTGGGGTGGGAAGGATAGCAGGAACCTGTAAATTCTATAAAAGAGTCTTGACCATAAATAATTTAAAGATTTTGGGATCATTCCATAATCTCTGTTTTCAATCATCATCACCAGTAGGCAGTAATCCTTCAGAAAAAAAAAAAAAAAAGTCCACAAATAAACAAACCAATTTTCCTTTAAGAGCAGAGCTAATTCTTTTCAATCCACTTTTTTATTACACTATTTTCCCTCTATCTATTTAGCTAGCATAAGGATAAATTTCCAAAGCTACCCGGTTGGAAAATAAATGGGTTCACTGTTTGTCTAGCATTCCAATCTTCACAAATGTAAATCAGTCCAACTGCTACTCATTTAAACCTCCAACTTCACAAAACATTAAAGGACTGCTTTCAATACACAATTTAATCTGTGACAATTCACCAAGATTTCTGCTCGAACATCATTAGAAATGGACTATCTGATAAAGAGAGACCACTATCAGAGGTCAGGCGAGTCAACCTGTGTCATTTATGTAGTTTTACTGGGTCAACTACAGCAGGCACCACTATTTGAAGGTTAAATTGTTACAATTAAATACATATACAGCTATTCCCATAGCTACTCTGTTGTTAAATCTACCGTAAACAACACAAGCATTTATATCTGACCCTAATTGTGTCCAAGATGTCACCATTTGGAAATTATACAAAAAAGGACATTATAATCCGTTACACATTAAACAATACTTTATGCAGTGAGATCCATAATTAGCTGGTAGAAACTGGTTTCATTTATTCACATCAGTGTTAAGGGGTTCATTTAGGTTACTTTCTTTCATTTTAATTGGAATAATGTGAGCAGTGCCTCCCAATATATTTTATAGCTGGAGAGTTCACTATAAACAAAGGCACGTAACCCTGCCAAGGCAGTCACTAGGGAAACTCTTTTTCTATGCATTGGCCCTATTCACTTGCTCCCTAAGTATCTCCAAGAAGACTGGCTTTTGTTGGAGGGAAGGGTTGAGGGGGGTGTCAGTGAAGAGCCTTCTTATATTCAAGTATACTGCTTAGCTGGGAAATCCTACTTTACTGGAAGTTTCAACCCAGCCAGCCAGGAGGAGCGTTAATGTTACGTGATTTTCCTACTCGTCAGAGAAAATCAAATGAAATATCTCAGTAGCGCTTTGTAGCAATCAGATCATTCTGATGCACGTAATAGTGTAACAAGGTAGGTATACTGATACCACAAGAAAGAGAGTAGTTAGCTGAGTAACTAAATTTATAATCAGCTCCTACAGGAAAAAAAGAAAAAGGCTTCCCTGCATACCTGCCTGCGTGTCTCTAGTTTGCAGCACAGTGTATATGTAAAGTTGTGTGCATGCCAGAAACGGTTTTCAGAACCACTGGTTTAAACCAGTTCTAGTAAAATATCCAACGGGAATATAACAAGAATTTCTTACCGGTGTGGCTGCACAAGACAAACGTAACGTATCTCAGATGAGCTTCCTACTGTATACAGTCTTTTTTCTCCTTCTTTGTTTTCCTTCTGATTTGCATGGAAGCAGGACATTTACTTTTCACTCAACTCAGTAGCCTGGGATATTTATTCTGTTTTATCTGTGTGCTAGTGACCTGAGCCAAGACCCCCACAGTCTTCGGTGGGCTTTGAATGAAGTCCTTGGCCAGGGAAGCAGATTTTGTTGAAAGCACAGGATTAATTCTGATACCAGAGCAATTCCTCTGCTGGGCTTTCGCACTCCTGCACATGTGTCTGCGTGCGCTGCGACAGACAGCAGAGGTGCGAGCCGTGCGGTCAGTACAACAGCATCGCGAACGCTTGTTTTACAATCCTTACGTGTAAGATCATATCACATCATTGACGCTGAAACTACCTTTTTTTTTTTTTCCCCTTTATTATTGTAATTTCAGATTTTGCGTTGGAGACAAATTTTTCCTGAAGAACAACATGATTCTGTGCCAGACAGACTATGAGGAGGGTTTAATGAAAGAAGGTTATGCACCCCAGGTTCGCTGATCTGATGCCACATCATTAAGAATACAAAGCACTATGTTCTTTTATCTTTTTTGCTCAACATGTATATAAGAAATGACACAGGAACCTACTGAATAGCATAGATCTAGGGAGACAGAATGGTTGCGTGAAATAAAAGGCGGACTGCATCTGTATGTAGTGAAAATTGCTCCAGTTCAGAGTTGAATGTTAATTAAAAAGGTACTGTACATACAGCTGGATTCTTTTTGCTTGCTCTTGGGGTTTTTGGTTTGTTTGAGGTTTTTTTTTTTCGTTTCTTTTTGTGTCATTTGGCATGAGATGTTTATTTTGGACTATTGTATATAATGTATTGTAATATTTGAAGCACAAATGTAATACAGTTTTATTGTGTTACCATTTGTGTTCCTGTTTGCTTCTTTGTATTGTTGCATTTAGTACAATCAGTGTCTAAACTTACTGTATATTTATGCTTTCTGTACCTACCAGCTATTTTAAATGAGCTGTATCTTTCTAGTAAAAAGAATTAAAGAGCAAATCCCAACCATTATGCTACACTTAGAGCTTAAGAATACTGTTTACATTAAAACTATTTAGAAAACTAATAACTCTAGCAGCACCTGCTGCTAATGATGCTATGGTTAAGGGTCTATCAGCACTTCTGTTATAAGCCTCTATTTTTCAGGGGTTAAGCGTCTGCTGTTTAATTGCATAGATTTTCCTCAAAGAGCACTTTTATTTTACTACAAATTTTTGAAAAACAAATCTGACTGGTTTGGGATATATTAAAAAAGGTGCAAAAGTTAATGATTTCGGGTGCTGCTTTTTTGCCCCTTAGGCATTCAAAATGCCTGGATTTGATTTTTAATTTAGCTGGAAATTAAGCCCTAATGCAAACCAGTGCCTCTGGGTATCTTATTTTATATATATATATATAAAAAAAAATATGTTATTTTTCTGAAGTCATTTAATTTGGGGTGGGGGGAAGGGAGAGAACTTCTGTTTATATACATTTTTAAAATTTGAGGGGTCTCTCTCTCTCTCTCTCTTTCCTTTTTCCTTTTTTTTTTTTAAATCAGAGCTTAACCCTAAAGTTTTCTGGGTCTGTGTCCTAACAAACCCTGGAAAAAAGTGAAAGTAGAAGGCACTGTAAACAGCCCCCTCGCTAAGGGTCTATTTACATTAAGGAAATGACACTAGGAGTGTGACTAGTTACTAACTACCCACCTGAGTGAATGCTGAAGGTAATTTTAATGCTGATGTGGATGGGACAAAACTTTGAAATATCAATACAGAAAGTGAGAGCTACCACACTGGACCACGCAGGTACTTTGCTGTCCATGCCAACATCCTGCGGGTTTGTCCCATCAATACTGGCAATTAAAATCCTTTCGACAGAGGTGGAGTCACTGCTGACAGCTACCGTTGGCAAGCAGTCCATTTTTTAGGAGAGGTGGACCTCTGTTTTTAAAGCCATGAAGCTATTGCATCAGCAGGGTGTCCCTAAGCGCTCATGCCCCTGACAGAGCTTACAGGTGTTTGGCAAAGGAAAGCAGGATGAATGTTTAAAAAGCTGTTAAATGCATATTTAATTCTTTTCTCTTTGCCACTGTAATGTACCCCACCAAGAAAACAGCCTGTGTTAAAAAAAAACAAAACAAAACCCCAACAAAAACAACATTAAAAAAAAAGAAAAAAAAAGAAAAAAAGAAACTCACTATACCCTATGTTGCTATTAAGCTAAGCTCTTGCTTTTTATTTAGACTAAGAACCCCCACATCTGCTCAAGTTCAGTGCTGTCCTTACCCGCTCTTTTGTCCCGTTGCACAGTTTCAACGTTTTTTCTGGGGATGGGGAAAGAAACTTTGTAATGCAGTGGGGTAATTCCTCTAGTGTACGGTTTGGAGTACACTACGCAGTGGCTTGATTTAGAAATGGATATTTAATTCTAATGACTGTTATTACAGTGTGGTTTTGTTTCTGGCTGTAAACCCTTTTAAAAATAAGCATGGCTCACAAAACTTGACTTTGACTTGTACAGGACCAGTAAGAAATGCAACGACTCCTCAGGCTGTTCTTGCTAATTGGAAGAAATAGCTCCACATAGTTTTTCAAATGAAATTTAGCCCTATTTTGTGGACTATCTTCCTTCCGAACCTTGAGCACAAGTCTCTCTTCCACTCCCTTCCACAGTCCCTTAATGTCCTTGGGATAACGAAGCAGTTGATGTCAGACGTACTGTTAGGCTCTTCCAGATCTACTTCAAGTGCAATAAACAAGTCATCCTTTCCATGAAGGTGAGGATGGCCCGAAAGGGAAGAATCATATTATCTTATTTTGATTCCAGTTTTCTCCTTCTAACTGTCTTTCAGTTAGAAGCCCAAAAGCTCTTTCTTCTGCTTTCCACTAGTAGACTACAGACAGGATAGAAATCCCTGGTTCAGAAATAGGGCCGGGGAACAGGAAAGAAGGGATCTTGGTTCTGTCTTTGACTTGCTGTAAGCTTGGGCAAGTCACTCAACTTCTCTGTGCCTCAGTTGCCCCTGTCTGTCGAATGGGGCTAATGCATACGCTGCTCTTGTAAAGCATTTTTGGCTCTTCAGAAAACCAAGAGCTATGCATGCCAATGTTACTAGTAGCATTAGGACACTCTGGGAGAAGCTGAGCATTCATATGTGCAGTAGGTAGCCACAGATCTGAGGCAGGAGAGCACCAAAACCAACGAAGCCTGTGGAAGACTTTGTTGGGGATGGAGACAACTACACATTAATAGTCCTGTAAATGCTGAAGTGCTCTCTCATTACCACAAAGTGCCACTGCTCAGCTCTTTATGGGGTAAATGAAGAGAGTGGAATGGGAAAACAGTGGCTTATTGTTCCATGCCATGTTACTCATCTGTGCATGTGTGTGTTTTGTGACATATGCTTAAAATGGGGAAGAGGAGGATGGTTCGTCTATGGAGAAAAGAATAGTCTCACCGTTCTATCAACCTTAACTGATGTAAGGCTAAAGAAATGTTGATATGCTTGTCTGAAGTGCTGCAATGGTACAGCATTGCTTTGAGCACTTTAAGCTCATATATCTTATTCACATACATATCTAAAATTTGTATGTAGAGGCTTCAGTATAAACTTAGATTTGAGGTAGGTCAAAGATCGATTACACATTTTCCTGTATTTCAAACTTCTATCTTGCCTGGCTGTTAAAATAATAACTGGGAGTTGAAATATTTAATGGAAACATTTACAACTCCAATAAAGTATAATATCATAAGACAATATTGAAGAGAGATTATCTGCCAGACTGCTTTATTGATCTTTTTGACAGAGGCCTAGACCACTTTTTTTGGTTGCTTTTAGTTATCTACCTTATGCTTCCTTCTCCATCACTGTGTGTGTCAACAGGCTCTGTTTGCATACAGCAAAATGTTCTGCTAGTGACCATAGTTCAGTGTATGCTCATTTGCCAGGCAGGAATGCTTCCACTTGGATCTCCTGTCTTGAGGGTATTCTATCTCTTATCTGTAGAAATCCCTAAGTTTAGCCAGACAACAATACTAATACCACTAATTTTAAAAATCTATTATTATTGGGCTGCCGTTTTTTAAGCCACATGGGAAAGAACAAATTATCAAACCTTGATTTTCATCCATAGAAAGCTCCTCTGCCGACCATAACGTCCCATGTCTGTTATCTGCCACGACTGGTGATGAATCAGGACAGCCTGGATTCTGCAAAAGCAGTGACCAAGGCTAAAAGTTGATCTGTTTCATAATTGTATTTTTATCTTGCTTAAGATATTTTCTAGGTCGTTTTGTTTTTTTTTTTTAAGCACACCTTCTTGCCTCTTCCTACCCTCCCAAACTGCTCAAATTTATGCTCATGTAATGTAAATAAAGAAAAATCATCCAGCGACCCCTCAAGTGTTCCTAATTGCCTGCATATAAAAAGACTTGAAGAAAATAGATTGAGAAGTGGTCAGTGAGAAGGGAGACTGTGGGGAAAAGAAACAAACAGACAGAAACTGTGGCAAGGTTTTGCCTGTACAGACAAAGTACTTTAAAGGCTTTTTTTCAACGTAATATACAGCAGCTTCTTATAATTTTCTCAGCAGTAGGTAGTTTACAGTCATCTGTACCTAGAACAAATCTTGTCAAAAATGAAGGTCTGTAGTGATTGCTGGGTATAATTTTATACATTTAGCTGATTCTTCTGAAAGCTTCCACTGTGCTGCTGTTGTCAGACTAAATTATCAATTTAGCCATTTGTTGTTTAATGAATAAAAAACTCCTATGGCATTGGAGATGTTGTGGTTTCAATAAAGCAAAAGCTTTAACAACTCAAACTACAAAAAGCAAAGTGTGTACTATATATAAGAACAGTGTTTTTATTCTTTTAAATACCACTTTAGATAAAAAAAGCCAATTACATATTCACTTAATACATTTCTTCTACTTCAGTCCAATGATGCAGACCAAACCTGTTTACTGTTCACTTCAGTACCTTGCAAAAGGAAACCAAAATACAATATGTGCAAGATAATAGGCCATTAGCACAAACATGCTCCCAGTAAAAATCTTTTGTGTAGGCACCCTTTCTGGAAGCTGCCAATTGTGGGTGATAGAAGTATTGTAGAGGAAGTGATTTTAATACCATTTAAGGCATTAAAAGCTGAAGAGTATCTGTTTAAAGCCTTAAAGTAAGGGTTGCATGTATCTAATACCTTTTAAAATGCCCTTCTGCTGATTTATATTCATCCTGAACCTGCTAATAATGAGTATACATAAGCAAATACCATCTTCCACCTATTCAGCATGTCATTGGTATGAAAGCCCCAGAAAATATCTCACGTAATCAGTGTGTTCAGAGAGTTATCTAGCACAAATTACTCATTAACTCAATAGCACATAATAAAAAAGAACATCAATTAATTAATGAGTCACCCTCAGATCACTTTGATTACAACACAGCTCTGTTGAAACAGCAGTTATAAATGGAGCTGCCTCTCTTTATTCATTGTTTGCAATTGGCCCATTATTTTGCAGAGACCAGTGTCATATTTAACACATGCCTGCAGGTAATTGTGTGATTAGTTTCATAAATGAAGATGCAGAGGGAGAAATCGGAGTGTCTTGCTCCGCAGCCGAGCCTGAAGATGCAGGAATCCCCCGTACCTCCTGCAACCTGCCGTGCCAGCAGACCTCTGTGGCGGCCAAGAGTCCAGCCTGTCTCCGGACTGCGAGGCCTTAGTGACAGGACAACACTCGGAACTAGTCGTACCGACCTCCGCTTTAACCTGAAGATCTCAAAGCCCTGGGCAAACGCCTTTGACTTAGGCCTCCCAACGGGCCACCTTGCTGGTATTTCACGGAGAAGAACACAGAGGCAGAGAGATTGAGGAGGCTGCCCAACATCGCGCAGCAAATCTGTGTTCCTCGAACCCCGCTATTAGCATGACTTGTAAGACCTCACACAACCACCCCATCCTGGGCCTTGCTAGGACCGGCTCCAGCGCTACGCTTGGAGCAACACATGCAAACTCCTCCTTGACGCTCAGCGATGGACCGGGGAGCAAGGAGAGGCCGAACACCCAACGCTTTATTGTGGTGAACTGTGTTTGGTGAATATGAGCTGGGCAGGCAAGTAAGGAGGGATGGTTAGTTTATTTTTAAAAGTTTTTTAGAGGAAAGATTAATAAAATAATACAAAGTCACCACCTAAAGTTCCTAAACTATCTTGGTTAAATGCCATTCCAATAAGCTTATAGTGTAATTATAACAGTTCCCTTAGGTAAGTAAGAAACATCTGTTAGTAACACATAGCAGGTGTTAGCAATTACACATACTGATTTTTTTAAAGTGTTTTTAATTAAAAAGAATTCTGTTTTCTGAAAAGGAAAGCATGGTAAGTCCAAACAAGCTTTTGTTTGTGTGGCTCTAGATCATGTAGTATGCAAAACGATAAAGGTAAAATCAACTTAAATTAGCAAGGGTTTGCACATTTGACTCCAGATTATTGCAATCAAAAGCAAATTGGGATTCACTGCATTATTGTAAAGCACATAACATTAGTATTCTAAGCAAAGTCTCATCTAAGGTATGAAATCCATACAGCTCATGTAATCACTGAATAAAGCTAAGTAGAGCGTTTGAACCTAGGAAGATTGCTATAGTTAAGCAAAATATGATAGGTGTTGTAAGAAAGGAGAAAATTGCAAGGAATTCTGTATAATAGTTTCTTCACATTCCCTTTGTCCCGCTACTGGGAAACAGTTTCTAGATTATGTTACAGCAAAATCAAACTGTGTTGTCAAATCACTTTGAAAAACTAGCCAAGAGCAATTTACATTTAGCAATGTGATATGCTCTGCCATTGAGAAATCGCAAGAGCGAGCCGCATTGGAAGGCCAACTATTTAGAGGTGGTTTTAATCCAAATTAAAAGATAATGAGATGACAAATTTGTTTCCCTGTCCTGACGCTATCTCTCCACAGATGCCAGGATTAGGATATCAGGATTTAAATCTCACCATAAAATTTGACTTTCCTTTTATATAAAACACATAAGCAAACCAGTTGGCAGGGAAAAGAGCAAGAAGCACCAACATTAGCACAATCTATGGATTTTTTTTTTTGTATCCAGCTGGGATCCAGGCTATACTTGTTTATCATATACAAGTCTGTGGTTCCCTTCACAAAAGTGTCTCGAAACTCCAATGCAGAAAAGTTGCCTTTCTACCTACAGTCTATAGCAATATAAATGAGATTATTTTTCTTTATGTTCTTCCCAACAGTGTGTTTTTTATGAGGAGGCACATATATAAAATAATGGGTATGAAAATCCCTATCAGTAGACTGCTACACCAAAGAAAAAAATGCATACATGTTTTATTCATCTAACTGAATGAACAGATCTGGAAAGAAAGACCAGGGGGTTTTTTTTCTGCTTTTAGGAAACTTGTCTTTTATCCTACGTTATCCATAAGTATTTCTAAACATCTTTATCTCTTATACAAAATATATAAAGTTCGTTTAAGCTTTTCTTTATATCAAGGTCATTAAAACTTCTATCAGTTGCGTCCAACTGCTAGTATTGTAACCAGCTTTCTGGATGAACACAATAAGCAAAAATAATATAGACATTTCAACTCGTACAGTTACATTAGTAAGAACTTTTAGGTACTTACTACCTAGCTTTATTAGCCACTCATGAGTGCAGTATAACATCCAAGCATCCAAACCAGATGCCACACAGTTAACCCAACGTATGAGCTGTGAACAATAATCATGTAGCAATAGCTATAAAAGTATTTTGGTGGGTTTTGTTGAAGTTGAAACAGAGCATTTCAGCACTCGTACAAAATGCCTTCCTGGACTACAGTAGTCTTGTGACATTGAGTGCCTATTAATTAAAGAAAAAAAAAGATAAAGCAAGATAAATGCCTAACAAATGTCTTTAATTTAGAATTAAAGCCTCACAATTGTTCCTACAGCCTCTCAGTCATCATATAAGTGGTAAAATATCACCACTAAGACTGCAGCAGTAAGGAAAATTTCTGCTTTGGCCTCTCATCCCAGTTTGTTTTGGGAGCATTATAATAGACCTTTTCACTCTCTTCCCCTCAAAGTCCTTCGAAAAAAAGGGAATCACCTTTGCTATGGCCAGCTAAAAGGTCTGCCTGGAAGTAAGGTTCCCAAGCTATGAGGCTCAAGTGGAGACAGGGATGTAAGCTTGTGAAATGAGCAGGATACAAGACACACATCTGTCTTCAAAGTCAAGCTTAGTACCATCTACTCACTAAGGGCACATGGTAATCCTGGAGCCGAGTACTTGAAGGTTAGGCGTTGTGGTATCAGCAGCTCACACCTGGATCCACCAGTGTGGACTTTGTATCTTTCTGTCCATTTAGAGAATAGTGCTCAGGTCCTCGCTACATCTCCAAGGTGATATGAAGATAAATATATTAGTGATTTTGAGATGTTAAAATAATAGTGATAGAAAGGGCCACAAGTTCACTAAGCAGGACAGAGCATTGAAAACTTTCCACGGAGTAGCAGTACTGTGCCAAGGCAATGTAGTCCAAGTGATAAGAGAGACCTCCTGCATATTGCCTACTATCAGCTTAAGCCTGCTGGCATGTATTCTCCCGTCTATCCAAAGTCCTTCTAACCTACAAGTTACTTATTTTAGCAGCATGATGTCATAGTGTCACTAGCTATTGACATTTTCAACAACCTGAAAATCCCCTTAAACAATCCGCAAATTTCTGATGAACATCCCACACGTCCGTACACCTTTCCTTCTTTAATTGGGGGTACCTGATCTTGGAGTCTGAAAGTCATCTGGAAGCAACCCTGTGTAATTGAAGTCATACTATATAGGATCATGTAGCTGGCATTTACTGGGAAAGTGAAGCAACACAGAACTATCATAAAATTTCAGGGTTGCAGTCACCCTTGTCTCATCATGGAGTATTGTAATAGGAAGTTTATAGAGAGGTCGGATTTTTAAGGACAGGCTGGGTATCAATTTGTTCCAAAGTTTTTATTGTGCTAATGAACTGTAACAGCTCTAATCTATTTTTAGATGGTGGCATTTCAAGTCTCTCTGCTCCTCAGTTCAAAATCCATAATGTGGAGATAATATACCACTTTTCTACCTCACAGCATCCAGGAGGGTAGTAATTGTGGGGTTTTGCAACAGCACCAGCTAAGCATACAAAATACCTAAGCAGGAGAACAGCAATATATACAAATTCAAACTTAGGAATTCTCTAAAACACTAATTGCTGGATAGGGAAGAAGTATTGGGAAAAAGATTTCTCTGACATTACTTTTTCTTATCACAGTTCCAAATCATCTTTTAATAGTCCATGTCAAAAACAGGCACTTGGCTAGATGAGATCTTTGGTCTGACCCAGAATGGCCATCTTATATCATATTCCTCCCTGAGGTACTACAAGGACTAATACGGTGCAAAAGAATGAGAGGCAAGAAAAACAATTACAATCTATACAATTTATTTTCACATTCCCGATTATTCTTTTACAAAGTGTATGCCCATTATCCCTGCCTGCTTCTCAAGCCATTATTAATTGGTTGATTACACAAAGCAGAAGCAGATGAGATGTGATCTGAAGGATCTGAAAGAGAGAGGCTAAATTCACAGAATAAGAAAATGTCGCAGCTGTCATTTAAAATGATGGTACCTTCAGACCTGCTACAGTTGTGTTTCCTCATGGTCCCTAGCAAATAGAAAACCAAACAAAATAAAGCCCAAACCACATCCTCGGTGGATCCTCTGTGTCCAACCTACTGTGGAAGAAGAGCACTGGGAACAAACATGTTTTGGCTCTGTTGGAGGACGTAAGAGTCGCCAGTATAGCAAGTCTTTCTCTTTCACCTGCGCTCTCACCTGGCTCCACCTTCCCCTAAGAGAGGATTTAGTTCTGTTAGAACAGTACTGCCCACTATTTACCACCGCCCATAGGAGCAACTTCTCCTGCCATCTCCCTGAAAAAAACTAAAGCCTCCTTAAATGAAATTTTTCCGCCCATATCCACACCTCATTCTCACCCCAGCCCCAAGCTAGAAAATCTGAACTTTGACATTTGCTCTTTCTTTTGTTATTGTTCACAATTAGTTAACTCGTTCAGATAGACCAAAAATCAGTTACGGAGACTAGATTTGGACACATTTCTGATCATACACAAGGCCCATATAAATCAGATGCATTCTCACTAAAATCAAAAGAAGTGCTGCTGGTGACAGCAGCAGAGATAGGATTTTACCTCTGGGAAGAATAACGGATAACAGGAGGCAGCCCTCTGCCATTCTACATCAATTGCTTGCCAGAGCCCTGGCTAATCTTTTTAGCTAGTCAAAGCATACAGCGTGTTACGGAAGGTCTCTGAATAACTCGATTTGAAGCCAGCTCAAGCCATGGCAAACTGACTTTCACTCAACACCTTAGCCAAAATCTGAATGTAGATTTTCAGAGTTGAAAACTTACTTTGATAAGTTATTATGGCCTCTGATCTCTCTTAAAGACACTGAAAAATGGTCTTCCTCGAGGCTTCTCTCTGGTATGCACAGATCTCTCTCTCCAATTAGACTTCAGTCCATCAAGTATTACTAATCCACACACATCTGCGAACTTCAAAATAATCTATTTCTACAAGCAGCAAAGAAACCCAGCAAGAGCTCCCATACAAAAATTGAGCACAATCAGATTAACACAAAAATAGGAAGTTTGACTTCAAGTCTTAGAGCATCTTACCCTTTGAGCAAGCAGTGAAAATAAGGACTTTCAAAACTAACCTCTGACAGACTTTGCTGGGGCAGTTCAAGATTTTTTCTGTCCCTAGCCAACTCCTCTGCCTTTATCCCGCAGTCCTCTAGCCCCGGGATAGCCAGAGCGAAGGTGGGCTGACAGTAAGGCCTTGCAGCATGACTGGGGCTCCTGAGGTGCAGGCACCTACTTGTCCATTGCTGGGATATTTGGCCTCTATGATAAGATGAGGCGGAGACAAGGGGCAGGATGCTGGGGAGAAAGGGATAAAATGAAGAGCTGCGTCCGGCCTTGCTCATCTGTCATAGCCCGCTTATGTGCCTCCTGGGTTCTCGATGGGGTTTTGACCCTTTCAGCCCAGACAGCCACACCGTCATAAGCACGTCTCATGATTTCATTCACAAGAATTGAAAATGCTGGGAGACGGGTATTTGTTACCGGTGCAGACTCAGAGACTTGTAATTGTTCCATTTTTGACCTCTGGATATTCATTTGGACTCTTTCTCCTGAAAATGCAGGTTTGCACCTCTGCTTCCTTCCACCCTTTATCACCCTTCCTGACGTCTCCTCCTCGCAAGCCCACAATTCTGCCAGCACGCCGTTAAAATGCTTAGGCAATGCCGGCAGCTGTTGAAAATGTAAAGAGACAGAAATGATTAGCGCTATCAAACTTTTTATTTTAATTGAAGTTAGACAAGCCCCAGGCATATTTGCACCTGCAATTGCTTGCTCCTTCCGCTGTTGTGCCCCATAGATCTGCTTGTTTCAATTGACCCTAAGGCAGTAACCCTCAGAATGTATCCATATCATTCTCTGCTTTCTGCTGACACATTTTCAAATCACAGATTTAACGGTCATAATTTTCGCATTTAAAAACTCAGACTGTGCGGTCCAGTCTTGTATTTATCTCCAGACAGAAAAACAAAGTCTTGTATTGTCCAAATTACCTAAGCTGCAGCTAAATTACTAAAGCAGCATGTTAGGTTGATTGCTTTTTTCCCCAGACATTAATATTTCTACTATTTACTAGTAGCAATAGGATTTACCTATGCAGAGGACCCACACAAAACCGGGTCTTTGCGTTATTCAGACACCAGTAAAAAAGTTCCAGGCACAAAGAGTTAACAGAAGAAAGAACAGGGAGTAAAGGTGAGGGAGAAATCATCATCATCATCAAGGAGGTGAAATAGTTTCCCCCAAATCACATAAGTCAATACCCATGAAAATCTAACTCATGGGAATTCCTTATCACAGACTGTGGTAAAGGTCCTGCTTCTCCCAGGGTCAGATTGTACAGAATTGTCCTCAAATATACAGGATTATCCCACAATCCATCCTTAAAGAAATAAACTCCCCAACAGTGGGGTCATATACAATAATTATTTGCAGAGCAAATCTTCAGTCCGTTATTGAAATCAGTTCTACTCTGTCAAAAATACAAGTCATGCAAAAGTTCCTGACTGATTGTTTTATGCCTGTCTCAGAGGAGTCTGCTGTACAGTCGTTTCAACCTTGAAATCCCCTTTCCACTCCTTTTTTTTCCGGCTTTGCTACACCACCGTGTATGAAACCTCACCTCTTGGTCAGAATTGCTCCAGCTGAAGAGGACGAAGGATGACTCTGCCCCTCTGGAGCCAGTTAAGAGATATTTTAACGGGAGCATCTTGTAGTACTTTTTTTTTTTTTTTTAACAGTGGCTCTGCATTATTGATTTTGGGGTTTATGTGTTACAGTATAGAAAGGAAGAAAGGATATTTTTTTAAATGCCAAAAAGATCATAATGTTTTTTAGTTTGTTTTTCCTTTGCCAGAGGGACTAAGTGCATGTTCACTTCTTCAGTTCCTCATGTTACAATCTGTTGTGCTGTTATTGAAGGCTCAGAAGAAGCTCCTGTTTGCATTTCCTTAATTAGCCTTTAACTTTTTGTGGAGGCAGAGGGAAAAGATTTCAATGAGTTTTAACGACTGGTATTTCTGTGGTAACAGTCATAAACGGGGATTACATAGGTGAAGGCAGACCCTCTGAACAGACATGTCCTCTGGGAAAATGAGTAATGGTTACGGTGCCAGAAACCAGTTGCTGCAGATTTGGGGAGTGGTGTCTTTCTAGTGCAGGACGAAAAATCCTTCTGCTGCGACTACCCTGCCCTTTATCCATGTCTTCAAAGAGGATTGTATTTGAATGCAATTGACTAATAGATAAGCGTTTTATGGAACCTGCACATCTTTCTTTTTCAGAGAAGGCAATCTCGGAGTCTAATGATAGGAGCACCCTAATTTACTTTATAATCAAAGAACCGACTCTTATTGTGGATACCATGAATATGTTCATTTAGGCCATCAAGCAGCAGGGTATATAAGCTCGTAATTGACTTTAATATGTGAAAAGTAACATTAGCTAGAGTTTCACAGGTTTGACAACATCAAAGTAATGTACGAATGGATACGACTGGCACAAATTGGAATATAGAAAGTCACCATACTGGGTCAGATTTCCTCTATTGTCCCCTTTCCAGCCACTATCGGATCCTTTACAGGGGTTTTTCTCATACCGTTGGTCACAATGAATCCAAAGCAGGTCAAGAAGGATTAGAAAAATCTAACAAAAAAAAAAAAAGGAGGGGTACTTTAAAATAATTATAAAACTGAAGTCCGAAAATAAAAGGATAAAACTTAAGAAAAAAACCCCACTAAGTTTATTGCTGGCAGTAGGTCAGTCCTCACGGGTGGCGGAATGAAAAGTAGTTGTAATTATCAGCTCCGCATGTTTGCAGTCATTAGGGATTGCTAACTACCTTTAATCATGGCTATGGTTCAGTTCCCTCAGGGCAAGGGAGCAAGCATTTACACCTGCAGCCAGTAATTACAGCTACTTTCACTCCCCTGCCATGAAGGACCGGAGCTGCGGCTGCCACTGCTGGCAGCGAGCAGTTGGGGAAGGTGGCCTTGAAGAGGATGCACGTACAGCCAAGGCCCAGAAGACCGGACGCTTCGCAAAACATTTTGGGACATGCCACTTGGGCACAAACATGGCAATGATGCAGGCACTCAAAAGCGAGATAAAACAGGCCTCACCTTAAGTCTCGACTAGACCTCCAAAAGTTGAAGACTAGCTAAAGCCATGGTGGTTGATATCGCTTCAAACTGTGAAGTGCTAACTTCCAAATACAGTGTTCTTCAAAAAAAAAAAGAAAAGCTGAATTCTCGCCCTAGAACATCTCATCCCCTGCACAGTGTTTTATACTTGTGTGTTGTATACACAGCCCTCTTCTAAGTGGCAGAAAATTTTAATGTATTTATATCAAAAGATCCCATGCAAACCAATATTTTATTTTTCACCATAAAAATAACATTTCAATGGAGTTTAAAATCACATTTATGAGATTTTTCAATTTAACTTTATATCAATGAAATTATCATTTTTGGTTTTCATCACCATGTCATTGTTATTATATGGAAAACACCAGGCCCAAGTCAACGATTTGTCTTAAAATTTTAAGTGCCTTGAAGTAAAGAAATGTTAGGTAGTGGTAACAAATGAAAGTATATTGAAAGTTTTCCTCACATAAATTGGCCAAAACATTTTCTATTCAAACTTCAAGCAGTGTGAGTTGAGGTTTTTGCCTTTCGAAGGTGGAATGGGTAGACTTCTGCCCAAAAGATGAAAACTTTTGGAACTGATATGAATTAAAATGGGCAGAAGGCAACAGCTAGAAAAACAGGACAGAAGATCTTATTTAAGATACAGGGACCATTACAAATATGTATAATATGTACGTGTGTGTATATATATTTACTCATGTACACACATACACATTGTTATGCATGCGAATACATGGGGTCCCTTTGCCCGTGACACAACCATCGTGACTCCATTTGGTTGCTGGTGGCTGGGCTGTGCGCTGAGGGGCAGGCACACTCCTCTGTCTGCCAGAGATGGACTCCTGCTGCTGTTTTGGTGGAGTCAGTAGTATGAAAGCCCTCAGGACCGGAATGGACCAAAGGAAAGGATCAAAAGGTCAGATGGAGATGCTGAGCACTACAGCCTTTCCCTTTTTACAGGCAAAGGAACTGGTGAGGCAACAGGAGACCAATGACATGACTGGGAGTTAAACTCCCTTCTCCTCCAAGTCAGTTGTGGGTTAGATTAGCAGGGCTGTGAGCAAAATTAGGCATACGTGACAGCCGGTACGTTTCTTCAGGAGCTAAGATTTCCATAGAGGAGCTCTGAATTGCAACACCCATCACTGAGATACCACTCATATACCCCTACAGCATATTTACATCTTGCAGTCACAGACCACAAGAGAGGGTTGTGGTGGTGTGTTGCCTGAGCAGAACCCAGCGGGCATGCTGCAGGCTGACATGTTATCTTATTTCCCAGGTGATCTGAGCAGAAATACAAACTGGCGTGACCCAACCCTTTGCTTCCTATGGAATTCATAGGACCACCGTCACTGTGGTGCTAGACACTCCATGCATACATGATAGGAATGAAAGCACTGGTAGCATTGAGCTTCTGAGCAGGAGGAATAGAATCCTCGTAATGTCTCTCTGAACCATCATATAGTATGCAAGCTAGCCCTTCCTAGCCTCGAGCCTAAGATAATGGCAATATAAAATGAAGATATTTCTGATTATTACAAATAGGCTATTCAAAGTCAGTGTGATGTATCATAGTTTAGCAACTTCCCATGAAAAGATAACTTTATTGTTTCTAGCCGCCTTTTACTGTAAATATACAAATATTTAGAATTATATGCATATATGTTGAGCTACTAAAAATCAATAATTGAAAGAACATTTCATAGACTGTTCAGAGTTGGGCCAAGGTTAGAGGATTCCCGATGAAATGTAAAGCAATAATGTATAACCCTTTAGGAAATGTTAAGTGAAGCCAATTTTCATTTGAGTGAAAGCATTTTATTTATGATTAGCAATATATTTGGCAAAATGTTCCCTTTGCTAGTGAAACGAAAATAAGGTGGAAAAAACCCAGCCTCCCCAAGAAAAGAGCTTTACAGGCAAGTCCAGACTGCTGTTATTATGAGCTGCTCCAAAAGTTAAACTCATAGATCACAACTTATTGAGGAAAGGGAACAGAAAATGAACCAGCCTGAGCAATGAAGGGGTTAATTATTAGACCTGAGTTAAAGGTGTCCTCACAAGTAGGCACTTCATCAAGCAATGGAGTCAGGAAACAAGGGAGAATAGATGAAGGTGCTAGGGATAATAATGATGGCAAGTAATGATTTCCCTAGAGATGATCTGATCTATGGCCACAAGCAAAGAAAAAAGGCTAGAAAGTACTATAACATTACCTTGGAGTACTTAACAGACTCAAAAGCAGTAACCTGGTGTCAAAAAAGGCCCATCACCCCGCTCATTTTAGGTAAAAGAGTTATGCCAAAGTACAAGAGGGGAATGCAAAATTCACATCTGAAATTAAACAGCTGAAAGGTATGATTTAACAATGCTCGAAACTCAATAAGCCAAAGATAAACAGCAAATTAGATGACTCAATGTCAGGAGGAAAAAACATCTTCCATCGATCCCATCGTCAAAAATTAATCTGCCTGAGAATGCCCTCTGCTCCAATCCCAGAACTGATGAAGAGTGGAGGAATAGAGTAAAACCTATGTACTAGTGCTTCACCTTCAGGCTAGACCCTGATTACAATCTCCTGTGAGACATTTCAGCATGAAGCGCCTCTCATGTTGGGACTGCAAAATTAAATTGCGATCAATACTTTACAAAAATAATTGGGGAAAAATGTTCAGAAGTCGGGAGCTGTGCTGTGTGGCCAACAAACATATGAAACTTGTGGGGTTTTTTTTTTTGCTGGTGGTTTTTTTTTTTTTTTCCCCTTCCCTTCCTCCTCACCTTATCTTTCTGGGGGTTATTCTTCAGGATAGATCAGTTCAAAGGTGTCTCTTGATAATAGTGTTCTTAGAATAGTTTCACTCACCTTGTTAGGGAATTTCAGAAGCAGCAAAGCATTTACAGTGTACTAAGTGCATTATACTAATGCCATTTTTTTAACCTCTCCCTTGCCCTTTATTTCTTCATTTGTGTTTCAGTCTAAATTTGCATGCTTTTAATTACTTTATTAAATATTGACTCTATTTTTGTGGCAAGCCATTTCTTATTTTTAACTGATAGCGTTAAAAAGACTTAGATTCACACAGAAGCAGGGGTGCCTAAGAAAATACTGGATGCACCTTGTGTTTCAGTAAAATCTTTCTGGAGTTAACACTTTCATAAACCTAAATGTCAAGATCCAGAGTTAAATTTAGAGTAAAATATGTGTAAACAAACCCATCCAAGTCTTCAGCAGTTCCTACTACAGATTCTGCTACTTTTCCTGTTTTGAAGCATCCCTATCTTTGGCTGTAGTGATTCCTAAGATACACGCACACACAATCTGGAAGAAAGCAGTCATTTTTCATTTCCGACTCTCGCAATTAATAGAAATGGAGAGAAAGGATGAGCAGAATAAGATGCTGCTCAAATTATTGCAGGATTTTGTGAGTGTGCACAGTTGGCAACAGATATTCTAGAGCTTATTGGCAGCTTTAAAAGTGTATTTAGGATAAGCCAAGCAATTTAAGCGTTAAGATGTGGTATAGGATGCATCAAAAAAGGAAGCACTCATAATATGTTTCAATAATGTTACTGTACAGCAAAGCACATCAAAGGGGAAGGGAAGGGAAGGGAAGGGAAGGGAAGGGAAGGGAAGGGAAGGGAAAGGGAAAGGGAAAGGGAAAGGGAAAGGGAAAGGGAAAAGGGAAAGAGAAAAGGGAAAGAGAAGGAGGGAAAGGGAAAGGGAAAGGGAAAGGAAAAGGGAAAGGGAAAGGAAAAGGAAAAGGAATGGGAAAGAGGTCATCATGCCCCATTAATTCATGCTAGTGAAGGGAGCACAGCCTGGAATGGATGCTCAGGAAATATTTTGAAGTAGTCATCAGCCACTTGTTTGTTCTTGGCAGTGAGAACCCCTTCAGAAAAAGAGAGTAAAACCCCTTTGTTTTTTTTAAATGCACAATGCAATGAAACAAAATAACTCAATGTAAATAATAGCTGTACATTATAATCACAAAACCTGCATTTTTCAAGTCGTAAAACACAGTGTGAGGTGTGGTTACCTTAAGGAGGAGGGAAAGGGGGAATCAGTCCTGAGGGATTTTATGAATCATAGCCAGATGCCTATAATCCCCTAGAGGTGTGATTATCTCATGACAACCACTTTCATTGGAGTTGTCTTATTGCAACCACCAAAAAGAAAGGAAAAAAAAAAAGCTTTCTTTTAAGGGAGAGGGCAAATTTCCTGCTGCGCAGGGGAGGAAGGAGAAAACAGAAAAAAATGGCAGATTTGAATGCTGAGCATCTTCTTCATCACAGTTTCTGCTGTCCTCACGTAAACATTTCCCTCTTTTTGATCTTTGACTGCAACAGTCAAAATTTTCTATAAATCTAGCTGGGTTTATTTGTTTCTAAGACAAAAATGTAAGTAAGTAAAAGTGTCACAATTACCCTGGGCCTGATTCTCAGCCAATTTCTTGTGTCAGAGTAACTGGCACTCACAGTTATCAATTCGTCTAGTTTCATCTAGGACAGATCACAACTGAAATAAAGTTTGGTACTCTTAGTGTCTTGTGGACAGAGCTCAGCAATGAAATTGGGTGATTTCACCTAAAATATGAACCCAAAGAAATGTGTCCACTCACAAATTTTGTTAGAAGCTAAAAAGCTGTCAGAAGGCTTGCAAATCTTTTGAGAGTATCTGGACTTGATTTTTCTTGACTTTTTTGCTTTTGTCGAACACTACAAGACACAGAAAGACCTCCATAGTATTGAGCTATCCAATGCTAAAAATATACTATGTTCAAGAAATGTTATTTACCCGGAATTTGGGTATGTGTCTATTTGGAAAGAACATAATTGATTATCCCCAGTGGATCTCAATGACTTATCTTCTCTTTGCCAACACAGAATGTACAAGATTTTATACGTTCAAATGCAGTTGCATATAGACATCAAACCAAATGTACTGCCTTTCTTCCGATCCCATTATAGGTCAAATTTGTTGAGTAGAACCAGATGTCCGGAGATTTTGCAGATTGGCTTCTCAGAAGAGTAACATCTGTGGGGAGAATCTGGGTGTTTTACACCTATGCACTAATCCTGCAACGAAATGACTAAATAGCATGCAGGACAAGAATTATTTATTCACTTATTTACCTACAGGGTTCATTTTAACAGGATCAGAAGCACACACAGACACAATGCACAACCCTCCAGAAGCAATTCTGCCTTAAGAATCCATTCCAGTCAGGCACAAAGCTGACTGTAAAGCTTCCCGCTACCGAGAGAGGTCTCTTTCCACAGTTGCACATACAGACTTCTACACAAAGCCAAAGGTTTGCAGATGTCTGAGACTGAATCTTGTTCTGTACATTAAGAAAGAAAATTTTAGAAGTCTAAGGAGACAAGACCATTTGGCAACACCTGCCATAACATAATTATTTAATGGATATTTTATAGCGGTACATAGAGGCCCTAAATGATATCTGAGCTTCTCTGTGGTATGTGTTATACATACTAAGAGATGATCAGTGCCCCCAGGAAGTTTATGAATGAAATAAATAGGACAAAGATCAAGCCAAGAGGAGCATTATTACCTTCAGTTTATATATGGAGAACTGAAACACCAAGAGATAAAAATCTGGAAGTCCCACAGTGAGCCTGGGGCAAAGCGAAGTTCTCCTAAATCCTAATCCATTGAGAGCTCCTTCCTCTCAGCCATGTCCTTTGCAAAACAAGGAGCTGCTTGAATTCTACATGCAAAGCAAAGCTTGGGCAGTGAGTGACAGAAAGAAACAGCAATTTATAACTAACATACGTCCTTTTCAACCACAGTTCTCAAAGAGCATTACAGGGGCAGGTAATTCTCTCCTTTTCACAGAGTGGATTGCTCAGGCAGAGGAAGTCATTTGTAGCTTCACAGGAGAGTTTGAAAGCATAATACAGTTGAAGGCTACTGGACCAAACTGGATAGTAGAGTCTCATAGCAATAAAATGGTTTAGCCATGGTGGCTACTGTAGTGCTCTCAGTTGTCAGAAGATGCAGCCCAGGACTAAGGAAAAGGGACCAGAGAAAGCTATTTTTTACACCTCCTGGACACTAGGTCTGTGTCTTTCCCCACTCCAGTACAAATTAACACACCTCAGAAAAGCTTCTCTAATTTACGGTGGCTTTGAACAGCTTGTGATCAGCCAGAATAGTGGAGTACTCTGTCCCCTCCCTCTGTCCCAATCAAGGGAATAGTGTGGGGTCATTGTGCCAAACATATGCTACATCCTTCTTGTGAGGTGTATTCCACACGGGGTGATCAATCTCACCCCGTGGCTCCTTTCCAGCAGCTGAGCCAGCACAAAGAGAGCCACACCAGAGCCCAAAACTAAGTACATTGTCTTTCATCGTGGCCAACTTCTGTTTGAAGGGACATGACAAACTTCTAGATTTTCTGTCTGTTAATCAGGGGCCTGATCTCATCTGCCTTGATCAGTCTCTGTCTTTTAAGTTCACTATATTCTTGATATTGCTAGAGGCAAACAATAGTGGGCATTTTATTTACTACAGTAGGGACAAATAAGAAAAAATCCTACAACTTCGTGTTTAGAATACTGGGTATAACTGCATATGGGTCATCATTTTTTGAAGAAGTCACTGCTGTATGTCTATATGTTCATATCAGGTACAGTTATCAGATTGGAGATGTCAACTCTTGGTTTATTTTCTTTTCCGTTTGTCTTCCTAGTAAAGAACTTTTATGTTCTGCATAAGGCAAGATCAGAAAAAAGGAGAATGAGGGAAACGTCAGGAATTAATAGCAGCATCACTCCATATTCTTTCCTCAAAAGTAGCTCTAAGTTACACATTAGCCATTAACTCCTTTGACCTGTTCCTCTTTGAAAGATAGGTTCCACTTTAGGTTTCAACCTAAGACTTCAGTATCTTCAGCACTGACATAATCTTAATTGTTTTCTATATTTCTAAAAAGACATAAATGAGAGTTAGAAAGTAGATTATAGAAAAAGTACATTTTCAAGGTAAGTCAAATGATCATAAAATCAGCTCTTGAAAACCCCCAGAAGTAAAATAGCACTTGGTAGCAGCAGTAGTAATGATCTGAAACATTTAAATTAAATACATGCACTCAAGACATCACAGTATCATGTGCTCAAAGTGTTGGGTTCAAATGCTAATTGGAGTATAAGATGAGAAATCCAAACACAAGTCAATTTTGATAAGAATGTGAATGCATTTATCAAAAAGATTTCAAAATGTTGATGTGAAGCCTCCTGGGATTGTTATGGATACACAGAAGATATGAACATAAAAACATAATTCATCTGTTCAAATTCCAATTCCATTCTGTTTATTTCAAGATGCAACAAATTTCTGCTCCTTCCCACTCTTTTTTTCATTTTTTTCAATGATGAGCAGTATCTACTTTTTAACCGACCCACATAGACTTTCTAAGTCCTGCCTCAGTGAATTATGGTAAAGCAAAAATCAGGTAAACATATGAGAAATAGAAGATCCCTTCTCTGACGGAAAGATTATGGAAATAAAAGGTACCTGGACTGCAGTCATCACCAGCGTTGCGATCACAAAGGAAGGTAAAGTTTGATCACTTCCCAAGTTCCTACCTCCAGGAGAGGTGGCAGCTCCCAGCTCCGGCTGGGTTTGGGACTCAGCCCATTTGCCGTCTTCAGCTCAAACCACTGACCACTGCAGTGGTCATGCCATGCCAAAGCTTCAGTACCAGTGGCAGCATCCTGCGGTAGCATGGGGTCCAACTTACTTCAGCTTGTGCTGACTTTTGTGCTGCCAGTATCGAGACTGCTACTGTACCTAAGTTGGCAGTGACTCCCGAGTAGTCATATCCAAACAAAATCCTTCACGAGACGAAGCTTTCTTCCAGGCCCTATGGCAACTCTTCTGAAAAGAGCTGCTTAAAAATGGATTTATCATCCTCTACAGTATTTTGCTACTCCATAATATACTTTTCTCACAGAATGGGACAAAGTATCAAAATGGCTCCACTTTTCACAGAACAAAGGACATCCCAGTTTATTTAAGTGCACCATGAAGCTCTCCTTTAGCTGCAGAGATCACCATACAGTATATGGTGGTTGTGCAAAGGCAGAGAACTTTTACCTCAGTTGAAATGAAAAGTTTAACTCAAGTTTTCCTAGTGAAAAATTCAATTGAAAGAATATGCTTTCCTGTAGTAAAAAGAAATGTGATTAATATTTTCAAGAAAAATCTGTTCTTCAATGAAAAAATGTTTTGAAATTTTTCAACCATTCCTACTGGTATGTGAACACTGCTTGGTACCTTTGTTTTCTTTTGAACAATAAAACCGCAAAAGTTGACCCCAGACCTTAAAGCCACAATAGCCCCCAACTCATTTAAAGGATATCAGATGCAGACACTAAGCAATCCAGAACTACCTCTCCATTGAGTAAACGAGGAGAGGGTATATAAGACACATAGATATGGATCAATGCCTTCATGTGAATATTCATACTCATTCAGTGACTACCATCCATCATCTCCAGTGAATGAGGAAGAGCTTCCATGCAAAAAGGGATGTGATCAAGCCCATAGAGACCATATCTTTGTGATATCCATCTATTAGAGAAATTATGACACTGTGAATTTTCACAGAGTCCAAATACAGAGCACTCGATCTTGTAGCTTTAAAATTCTTTCTTGCAGGGTTGGTTTGCTTTTCTTTTTTTTTTTCATCAGTGAATACGTATACATAGTTTTCACAGGGAATACAGGATATAAGGGACAGTAAGTATGCTTCAGCATATGGCGAAACCATATGGTTGACTGCTTTTCTGCCTATAACATTTTATTTATTTATTTTAAATTATGTGATTCACATTATTAGTTGAGACCTTTTTAATTTACACAGCTATTAATATGATAGATTAATTACACTTAATTTTTAAAGTATTATTTATTATTATTTGGGGTTAAGGAGTGTGCCCAGAACAGGGGAAAAAAGGGCTGAATTTCTTACTGATGTAAATGAACAAAGCAATATCAGTACTTTAGATCAACGAACTACAATTTCTATCATGCAGAAATCTTTGATTTGGCATGCAGATTCTGAATCTGGATTCCTCATAGTATATTCTGTATGATTCTGTAGGAGTTAAAAAATGTAAGGAAATGAACATAGAGGTGTGGGAAATCTTGGATTCTTGGTTCCTTGTCCAGTAAGTCACCAAAGAATGAAGAAGCCCAGGAACCTTATCCATACGCTGCTGAGGAGCCTGGAGAGGGAGGTGGGAGAAAAAGGTAAAATAGTAATTCCAGCGGGACGAGCATGTTTCTATTCAATTGCCATATTTTGATCCACAACGTTCCTATCATAAACTGTGAGAACCGTGATGCAGCAGAAATTTTCCCCTAATTTTCAAGCTATTTCCAATTCAATTAAAAATACGCTCCAAAACAAGGAATAGTCACATGGCAAAGAACTACAAAAAATACTATGCTAAGTGTCATTATTTACTGTCCCATGACAAACAAGCTGGTTAGATCACAGTCCAGTTGCTAACACACTGGTGTCAGCCACCTCAAACTACTCTTTCCGTCTCGATTCTGTTTTTTCATTGTTTCTCTCCTGAAGGGCCCAGGACTTGATCGAACAGGGAAATCTCCCACGCTTTTTGATCAGAGACTTTCTGGCTGTCATTGCCTTTTCTGTAGGAGAGAGGTGACAGTTCCCATTTGGATTGCTACCTAAGGAGATCAGATGCCTGGTCTGAAATCCTTACTTCAGCACAGACTTCTAATGTGAGCTTAAATATGTCACTTTGCCTTTTTGCACCTCAGTTCCTTAACAGTAGCAAAAGAATCAGAGCACTTCCCCACCCCTGAGGGCTAGACTGTAGGGTGCTCCAAGGCCACGGGGACATGTAAGTAGCTCAGCCAGGTGTAAGACTTTGATCTCCAGAGTTATCAATCCAGCGTTTCAAAAGCACTTAATTCACAATGAGAGATTTAATATTTTCAAGAAACGGCTCACTTTTTTTTTTTTTTTTAATAGAAGTTTTGTCATTAATTCTTTAAACAGCTTACATAATCCCACATACAAGTTTCAGGATTTGATCTTATTATCTGTCTTTTACTGTAAACTCTGTGTTTTGGTCCAACATGAAGTTTGACCAAGAGGCATTACATCTATGCTGGCAGCAAGTCTGTGGATGTTGATATGCCAGGCAGGAGGTAGGTGATTTTTCTGGAGACATCGCATGCTTTCTCTAAGGGAAAATATGAAATAAAAAAGTATAGAATGACCTTGCACTAATAAGCCTCTGCCTGGAGACAATGATTAAACCTGGTAGTGCAAGGGTTGGTTTATGAGTAATATCAGCTACGGCGCTAATGAAAGTATCCCATTAAAAAAATGTATAACTTAGGGACTTGCCTGCACTGAGAAATTTGGTCACTGCTGTTGCTGCATTAACGTGGTCTGAAGTACAAACAAGAAGGTATGTCCAGGTATTGCAGCTCGCTCCTATTTCTAACAAACCTAGCCGGAGGTCCCGCATACTTTACCGGGATTGAAATCTGGATGTGAAATCTGCACTTCAAGCCTACTTCTAATTCAAGAACTTTATTGTTCAAAGGTTTCTCATCACCAGTGTAGCTGCAATACTACTACCAAGTACTGCGACTCGTGTACTTGGACTTGAACTGGTTTGTCCTGCACAAATGCACTCATTCAAAATTTTATTCTTATACTCAGGAATATCATAGGAAAGGATCCATTTGAAAACGTGTGCACCAGCCTGGGTCAGAAATTAAGTTGTTTCTTTGTTTTCTTCATTAAGGTCGTTCTGAAAGCAAAATAATTTTCCCCATTTCATTGGAAAATTTCCGTAGAAAAATAGTCTTGGCTACTTCTGGTAATGATTAACACATACGCACAGATCTGTTGTGCAGGCACAGCAGGTGCGATGGGTCCGGGCCATGGCAGGGTTTATTGCGCAATGTGCAAATCAGCGGCTGTGCACCCGTACAGTAGCTCTGACACATCCCCTACCAAAGCGACTACCTCTAAACTGGGAAATTCTGCCAGCTTGTGGGCAAGCGGCAAGACAACAGTACAGTCAGTCGGGCTGCAGGGAAGCAACTTGAATGGCAACGTACTCGTTCGTGAGAATAAGCACTCAAGACACGTAAAGTACAGTTCCCTGGAGGTTCAGCGGCACCATTTTGAATTGTAGCATTTTAGTTGCCCGCTTAAGTCTTTCAGTGCATGGTTGAAAAAAGCCTGAGAAAAATATAAATCTGCTTTCATATGTCCAGAAAATTAGGAGCATTCTAGCTGGGAAACTACTTATTTTTCTGATTTTAATTTTTTTTAGAATCTTTTCTTTTTTTTTTAATCAGAAAAATTTTGGTGGGAAGTTCCAAGCAGCTGCAACAGACAGCTGCCGTATCTAGAACAGAGCTTGACCAGCACCTCTAAAATTGCTATACAACAAATTAAAAAGGAATAAAATAAAACCAATAAAAGTAGCAGTGGTCTGTGACATAATTTAGGACCTGTTTCTTCCCCATTGTGAATGTTTAAAAGGATTGCTATAACCACCAAAAACCTTTTTATTTTCCAAGCTATATTAACAATTGAACACCAATGAAGGAAGGTTACTGAGTGGTTAATGCTCACCCCTTGGAGATTTAACCATAAGCATGTTGAAACTATGTTTGGAGGAGGCGGGTAAGAAAACAAACACATCAGTTGCAGGAAAAAAAGGTGCATTAAGCTATTTTTTAAGAAATTTGATTTTCTATACAGTAGAGTTCATATATTAATTCCTTTAATCAGGGAGAAATTGATGTTATCTATCCTTTGCTACAAATATTAAAGGCATTTTTAAAGTGACCTGAGACTCAGCAGTGTGGAAAGACGTCTATTTGGAAAAGTAAATGAAAAGCAAAGAAGAGTTTTCTGTATAATTCTGACTCTTACCAATGACTTGGACATATCTTTTCAAACAGTGAAATGAAAGAATCTGCAGTTTCTGAGATTTTCTACATTCAGTTGCAGTACCTGAAAAAATTGCTAAAGTAGAAGAGTATCTAAAAGGAAAGAAGATCAAATTTATTTTCTGACACAAGGACTCATTTTGCTACTGGCCGTAAAAGTTAAAGCAAAGCTTCAACAAAATATCAGAAGGAGACACAAACAGCTGCTATATTTCAGGTCAGTCTTACAAACTAAAATCAGCTATTTTCCTACAACCATGTAAAATAAACTCCAGAACGTGGATTTTCTGTGTTCAGATTTGATTTGCAGACACTTCCTCATACTCCTCTACTTGCACAGGGAATAAACTTTAACTCCCCTTTTTTAATTTAGTCCTCCACATGGTATGACTTCATGCTTCTATTTCGACAAATCAGGAGAGAAATTATCAGATTAACGCATAAATTAGCACCCCTTTCATATACCCCATGGTCACTATGAAATGTATCTTTCTACCATGAAATACTTATTTGTTTACCAGCCACTGTGAACACACCAGGTCACCCTCTCGGGGTCACGGAACTAACAGGATCTGTACCTTGGAGGAGAGGCAGATTATTGGGGTTTGTGTCACAGTTTCTCCTTTACCTTCTACTTAGCCCCATTGGGGATCGGCAAAGATTTTATCAGTGGGACCAAAGTGGGTAAGGGCAAGGCAAAACACTCTGGAGGCTCAACACACTGAAGCTGAGCGTCCAGATTTCCAAACAGAAATCAAACACCACTGAGTTCAAACAGTTTCAGCTGCTGCTGGCTCCTGGTGGGATGCTCCAGGGGCACCCGCATCTCTCCACGGAACCTTAGGGCTTTCACACACAGCCTCAACATCTATGAGAAATGAAGTTTCACCGCCCAACATGGGCTGCCTGGTCAGAAATCCCATCCGGATAACCTGGAAAAACAGGAAGGAGACGCCTTTGCCCACATCACGCTGGCTGCCAGGCGACGGACGGCATGGTGCAGGCAGACAAGGAAGGGAGCAGCGGTGACACAGCCCTGGGTACGGCACCGCAGGGATGCAGAGCCGCAGCAGTTGTTCACTATATCTCTGTCATCCTTATGACCTGCTGCAGGGAGTGGTCCCATTCCTCTCGCCAGACAGCACAGCGTGGCCCACACACTCTTCACGGCTAGTGCTATTTCCAGTGCTCTGCCCACGGGTATGTGTGAAGGGACCTCTGGTTAAATACTTACCACAAAGGTCTTTGCAGCTACTCACTTTCAGGTCTGTCTAGCAGAGTATTTGTGCCATGCTCAACAGCTCTCCATGCATTGTTTGCCACATGGTCGTGCCCTTCATATTCCCACCATGGACCTTTATCTTGGCTGCTTTCATTTATTTTTCTTTCTAGCAGCACACAAGACTGTGCTGCAACTTCTCAGCATGCTGAACACCATCCCTACAGATGTCCAGGGAAATTTCTGCAGCTCTAAATACTCTCTTCCCCTGTCTACACACAGTCACAAGGGCCCAACTCTTTTGTCTCCATGTGGCCCTCCTTTTGGCCTGGGACCTTTAAGAAATAATATTTCCATATAAAATGACAATGACAATGAGAGAGCTCTTTTGTATGTCCTTGTTCTTGAACAGCACAGTCCTAAGAGTTACTGCCCTGAAGTAAAGACCCCTCGTGATATAAGGATGTGAGATGGTGTCAGAGGAGTTGGGACACTACTGAAAGACTAGGCTGGGTAAAGGGAGTAAGACTTGGTGCCATCACATCCATACTGTGTATTGGCTCAGTCCCTAAATTAATGTAACTGACAATCCATTCCTAGATTTTCTCTGGAGGGAGATCTACTTGATCCGGAAGGGACTGCAGGAGCAATTTAATATGTACGTGATGTGGACAATCAGGGGAACAGATTTAGAGTGAAATTGTGTTACTTAAACTGGCAGCATAAACATACTCTTCTGCTGTGATCAAGACCTGAATAGTAGTCAGCTAATAATCTAATACCCTGGTAGCATGCTACTGGAAAAAGGAATTACATGTCTTCTCCTTCCTAATCTTTTGACTGCATCTGCACATGGCTGTTCTACTTGAAAGGAGTGGGACTTGTTTCAGGAACTCAGTGAGAGCCAAGGTACAACTAAGTCAAGCCCACAGCAACTAGAATTGGGAAAGTATATATACGTCGTGCAGAAGTCTCACTGATGGCATGTGCTCTGCTTCGATGGACCTGCACTCCACTGCAGAAGTTAACTGGAAAACCCAAACAGATAACTGTTGATATGGCAATTGATAACAAAAACACCAATTAGCAATTTGCAACATGGGATTGAGACCCTGGAAGTCTGTGTACTAACAAAACACGCCTAATCCCAGCCAGTTATCAGTCTTTGTACAAGAATCTACAGCTCCATCAGACAATTTTTAGGGATACAGAAATGATCGATATTTGAAAAGCACTGACTAAATACGATCTGAGAAACCAAACATTTTGAAACACTTCTCTCTGCACCACAATTAAACACAACAAATTTTAAAACTTTAAAACATACCTCTCCACAGATAGAAACTTTGGAGGTGGTGGTGTAAACAGCAGAATTCCGCCTCGTTGTCAGGAGACAAAATTACAGCCTTACAGGTTCTGGCATCCTTCAGGATGCTTCAGGTTTTCCATTTATTTTGAGGGCTTGTCTTTGTTGTGTTTTGCATACATGAACATCTCTAAGAGGATGCACATGCAGTAGTTACGTGTACATGTTGGAAGGTGGTGGTAGTTATACTGTTTCAGGAATTCTTTCTCATGTCTTCTGTGGGCTTCTTGCTTTGGTTTATAATTTATTGTCTGTATTTAGCTAACAGGCCTAGAAGCCTCTGAATCTTCAATGTTACAAATATAAAATTATGGTGCATTTTAAATGCTTTTCCATTTTGATAGTTCAGTATATCAGAGACGCCGATGAAGAATGATTCATTACCAAGACCAGCAAACTCCAGCCTTGCACAAGGAGCCTCCAGCACTTTATTGAGACTCCCACTTGGGCAGAAAAGTCCCTGAAACCTTGACTAAGAAGTATAATTCCATGTAATGAAATCAATTCTGTTAACAACCACAGCAATTATTTTTGTGTTTGAAAACACGAAACACTGTAGCCTCACTGCTAGCTGAACTGCAGCCACTTCTGCAGCAGGAACTTCTTTTTTTTTTTTTTTTCAAAAGAAGGAAAAATGCAAAAGGGAATGCAGAACTAGGATCACTTCTTATTTTGTTGCACCCAAAATGAAAATGCTTAGTGCAGGCAGAAGTGACAGCCCCCGTTCTCCAACCCCAAATTTCTGTCTTAATGGTACGCAACAGGTTAAAACAGTATGAAGAAAATACTATATTATTCAATGTTGTAATAAATTTCTGCAGGCAATATTCAGTAGCTCAGTTCAACCACTGGCCCCACTGGAGGGTTTTAGCGCTCTGAAGATTAAGATTAAATTCAGAAAGAGCAAAGACAAATTTTCTAGTTTTTTCAAGGGGCAGGAGGAGGATTATATATCCCTCTTATATGTACAAAATAAGTTTCCATTATTCAAGAGTTGTTCCATAGATCAGTCACAAAGACAAGTGTGCTTTTTCTGCAGTAAGCACGAACACTACCTTCATGACACAATGAGGTTTTGATAAACAGAAGCCTTTTAAGTAACATTATAGAAGTAACCATTTTTCCTTCATAGCCCCTTTCAAAGGGGCACTGGCATTTTCAAAATGGCACACATGAATTACATACCAATCTAATGATCACACAGCACATTGGAAATTTACTCCTAAATGGCTTCTATTGTAAAAAGGTAGTCAATTTACATGTCAGAGTAAGGAGGTCTGAATAGAAGGAAAGCCTGAATATCCTCACTTACACCAGTTTAATTCCACAGACCTCACTGAGATTATTCCTGATTTGTGCCACTGGAAATGAAAAGAGAATCAGATATGAAGCACTGTCATGAATGATGATGTATTGGTGATCAAAGTAGAGTAGCCTTCCATCAAAGAATAGTGTGCATTACTAAGCTCATTTTGTTGTACTAAATGACTTAATTCTCAGAAGAGGAATAGTCCCAAGCCAGAGAGCTAAAATCAGTTCAAAAGTACACAAAAAAATGAACATATACAGAAGAAAAATGAAAAAAAACAGAGAATAAAGAGTTGGTATTTTTCTCTCTCCATCTAAAGATCTCAAGACAATTTACCATCTTGAATTATGTCAGCCTCATCACATTCCGTTAAGGAAAGCATTATATCAATTCGGAGATAATGAGGAGGCAAGATGTAAAGATTAAGGACATCATTTTCAGAATCACATCAATTATTTGGGAGCTTCAGTTCCTAAAACATATTGAAAGAACCAGAACTTCAGAAGAGCATTACATTAAAAAATTTCCCAGCAAATTAATGGGAAGAACGAACGTCCACGGTTTCTGAAAAATCTTGCTAACAATTCCCCTAACCGGGCACCATCAACTTCAGTGGATACTTCTGGAAGCATTCATCAGTTCCAAACAAGCTGCATTAGAACCAGGATAAGGGCCTGGATTCAATCTTGCATCTTAATCACAAGACCTTTAATCATTCTTGTTCTAGCTCAGGGATTTAAATAGGGGCATTTTATGATTTGATGGACAGTTATCACATGGGTACAAACCTTCTCAGCAAGGATGGTTTGATCAGTAAATGACAAACCAACTACGCATTTTTCCAGTTAGGTGTTGTCTCTTTTCATATTATGGATAAGTCCATGCAAAGCTCTTGATATTGGCATGTACTAGTCACTCACCGTAACAAGCAAAACTTCCTACTGTGCAGAAATAGGTGGCTGGACAAAGCCTCTATTCAGGCAGTGCCAGTAACAACTGTGGAACTTGTTTGCTTCACTCCTCGCTCATTTACCTGTAAACTCCGCTGCCTCCAACATCCCACAGCTCTCAAGCAGACTCCAGAAGTATGTGATGCTACAGGGTTAATGGACTCAGTTGCCAAGATTTAACAGCCAAATAGAGATGGGTGTCAGATCTCTATATATAATCTCCCGTACATCCGGAGCTGGGAAATGGAATCTGTGCAAATGAGAGAGAGATAAAACTTAACCAAGTATGCCCTTAATGTTAAGAGCCTCAATCAAGACAATAATACCTCCATTTCGTAACTACAGGTTTTGCTTTACTTTAGCACCTGTTTATTAAACTCCTTGCTTCTCATATTCTGAAATGGAAATAAGCCAATTTTTGAAAGTGGTGGCAAAAGGTTTTTCATCACTGAGGAGCTCTAGGCACGGATGAAAAGAAGTACGCCGATTACACAGCTCACATTTTCACTTTGTGTTTTTATGTGCTAATTCTTGAATGGTGTAGGTGCTTTGGAGATGTTTGATACCAGTACCTCCAAATATTAGTCCCTGAAACACTGCCACCTCTCTCAGTTTGAATTATCAAGACATAAAAAAAAATAATGAAAAAATCTATACCTGATAGAGAAATAGAAAAATCCTAATCTTTGAGTCTTTCAAAATTACACTGGACAACACAGTAGAAAAGATTATGGTGAACGGGAATAATTCTGCGCTGGCAGGGAGATGGACTAGGTAAATGAATCAGTCTTTTCTGTATCTAATTTCTATGATGGCAAGGCATGAACATTCTGACCAAGCAATTTACATTGATTTACAAGTATAATTTATAAATCTGTGGGTTCATACATCAGGATTTCGGATCAGCTTATATAATGTGTATAAATACATTTTCCCTTTATTTGTTAATGTATTGCAAATGAGGATATAAATCTGACATGAACACAAGTTTACCTAATTGTATTCATTTAAAATGACAATCACTCCTGTATGAATGGGTAGCAGAGGACTACAGCACGGGCTTTGCTCTGTTCTTTAGCCCAGGGTTAAGCTTGCAAACTAAATTTGAATCACTTACTTGTCCTCTGAGATATTTCCTCTTGACTGCTTTCTTACCCTAAGAAATACGTGCATTCTGAGGGCCAGATCCTCAGCTACGATGCAACTAGAGCATCCTTCAGATTAGTTCATCATCTTCAATAAAGTTATGCTAGTTCTCAAGAACGGAGGATTTGAGGTGAAATCTTTGTTCCAACTAAATCAACATGAGTTTTCCTATTGAATTCAAGGATCCAAGGATTTCATCCTTGGCCTTTCTATGTATACGCGTTTTTTTAAGACTGAAGTGATATACAACAGCTCTGTATAACATGCATGTAGCAGATCCTTTTATGGAAAGAGTAGAAAGCTCTTCAGACAGTGCACATCCTGTTTCCTTGCGAACAGTTTCTGAATGTTTATAAAACAAAATATAGCATGAGTTATGTCAAAGATTCATATAAATTTTCACCATTTATAAATATTTTGGACATATTTTGGACATAAATTAATATTTAAAATTTCTTTAAGCCTATCAAGTCAGCCATAACCTGGTTTTATACCAGCTAGCACATAGAAAACTTTTTTATTTTAAGAGTCCTTCTTGTCTGTGATCGTATTTTTGAACGAAGGGTTTCACATAAAACTAAAATGACAGTGGACATTTAACAGGAGAGGACTGAAGCAATAAATGTCCAAAGAGCAGCTGGATCCTGTTTCAGCCTGCATGAGCTGTACCAAATAACTGACAGTCTTACTGCCTTTCCATTTTACACAAAACTACAGTAAAAAAGTGGTATCTTCTGGAAGCTATTCCATGTGGAATGTAACTCATATTCTGTGCAGAGCAATACTTTATATGAGCAGCAGATAGTGGATCCATGGGCGTATATTTTGAGAGAAATGTAGTTGTGGAAATTAAAGACAGAAAAATTACACGTAGGACCCAGCTCCACTTAAATCCATAACAGTTTTTCTACCTACTTTCATGGGAGTTGGAACAAGCCCCCTGGAGAGAAATCCTGGTTCTTTTTAACTTCTTTTAGCAAAAAATCTCCAGGGCTGTACTCACAGAGTATAAGCGTGACACAGTCACGGAGACTGCTAAAAAGAAAGAGTGATGTCTACTTAATTGTTTATCAGGCAGTATTAGCTGGAAGTTGGTTTTTTTAATGTACAAAATGTCTTGTTTAATACCTTGTATATTTCATCAATTTTATATCGATTTTCGAATCGCCATGTGCCTGTCTCCCCTCCTCTTCTCCTGCTCATATTTCTAAGGGTGTAGCGCAGTAAGCGTAAGGACTGGATCCTGTATGACCAGACACATGGAAGTCTTGCCTGAGATCAGTGGGTGTTTAAGACCTATAAACATTTACACATGCTGGCACCTCCGTAGGTTTAAACAACCTCCCTCTCTCCCTAAATTCAACACCTGGCAGAATCAAAGCAAGCTGGAGAGATGCGGGCCCCACGGTTTTTCACCTTTGTGCTTCTGCTTATATCTTCTTACTTCTGCTAATTTTGCCGCAAAGCATAAAGTAAACTCTGCATTCCAACGCAATATAAATGACATAATTTAATGCGACTAAGAGATATACAGATGGCATTGCATTTCCTCCGCAGTGTGGAGAGGTCAGGCAGCAATTGGCTATAACACAAACTAAGCTAGTACAGAGCCACAAGCTGCCAGATCTTGGTCCCGCTTACTAACAGCCTGCACTATGGGAAGTAATTGAGCACGCAGCAACTTCCTCAACGGTGCTTAAGCAAGGGGCAATGTTGGAAAATGCCAGTGCCCCAACTTCACAAGTCTTTGCGTAAATAGGAAATATTTTAAAAGATTTTCGTGATAAAAAGCGCAGGAGGAACAATCCTTTTGCTAAGGGTGCCTCGTTCGACGGCTTATCTATTACAGCAGCTTAGCCTTGCCTCCTTCAGGAAAACTGCAAAAATAAATCTCGAAATCAAAAATAAGCCACTTCTGTTGTTCACTTTGATACACAAAAAAAGGTAACAATAATTTATTATTATGGTTTCTCTAGTTTTTGGCTACTTTTAAGTGTCTAAATATAACCAGTAACACTCTTACAAAATGATCCAGTTTCTAGCATATGATTCCTCCTTTAAATCTGATTCTAAGTGGATTTAATAAGTTTTCAATGCAAAAAGTCTATACAAATTGGGCTATGACTCCATCTACAAAGGAGCCTGACTAATTTGTTTCGCTTCAGAAATGTAAAAACAGGCTTTAAAGCTGCCCCATCCACGCAGATAAGGGACCTTCTACCTTGTGGACAAGCTGCCGAGGAAGGCAAGTCCAAGTAGAGGGAAGGCAGAGGGTCTGACAATACAGATGACCAAACTGTATTGCTCTCCCAAGATCCTTAGCACCATAATGTGCTAGGATATCCTTAGGAGACGTTACAAAACACAGTAAACAAATAATTCCCTAAATTTAATCAGCAGAGCAAGCCTCCTCATTTCCAGGGAAGGTGCAAAGACTTTTTTGTCCCTACACATATGGGCAGCTAGATTATTAGATATTTGTAAAAGAGCCGTTCAAATCTAAAACAACTAGGTTACCTGTCTTCTACTGATTAATCATTAATAATCACTTGCTGGTATAAAAGCATGTAAAGAGTGAAACCATCCTCTACAGACACTGAGCTCCAAGTATCCCTCTGAAGTTGTGCTGGAAAAGACATCCGGGTTTGCGGCTGTGGATGAGTCTCAATCCACATGAGATTAATTTCTGGATCCAATTTGGAAATAAATTGTCTCTCTAACGTGCCTATACTTCAACAGAAGACTTCCAAAGAGTACACGCCCAATTATAGCAGCTCAGCTGATATATGGTAACTCACACCACCACTGTAATGTCACCACATGCAGTTGTGTTCTCCATTACTATTCAGCCACCTGAACCCTATGGAGGCGTGGAGTGACAATCTGAGCACTGTTGCCAACACTTGAATTTTTTGCACGAACCTTGGAAGACTTAATATGTTTCTTAAATATCCAGATCCCCAAATCAAAAGGTTACTAGAGAATATAAACCTTTATTAAAAAAAACCATGGTATTTCTAGACCTGGTTGCCTCAGAGAAAAGCTTAAAATTTTGCATAAAACAGAAGACAGTAAAAAGCATCATTGTAAAGGCAATATAATGATTTCCTGAGGACTGATTCATGCTTTTTGAACCTCTGGAGCTGTCAAAATTAAAACTGCCTATAGGAAGATTTCACAACACTAAATGACTGTGCAATAAAATGGTAGATGAAATTAAAATTTGATAAACACAAAATAATGCACAAAGTAAAAATAGTGGTAACTATGTATACGACAATGACAAATTCTAAACTAGCTATTACCATTACAGAAGGAGATCTTGAAGTTTCAGTGTCTGCTCAGCAAAGTCAGTTTAGTCATCACTGCTTGTCAAAAACACAAACGGAACAACAGGAACAACTCAGAAAGGAAGACAGATTAAAATGCTAAACATCATAATCTAGACCCCGTGCGACCACATCTTGATTACTACTTGCAATACTATTTCCTTCCATGTCACACAGTAGGATCAGATAAGACACAAGGGAGGACACACATTATTCCTATTCCTGGAGTTACAAAACAGATAATTTGCAAGATTAAGTGACGATGAATAAATATTGGGTGAAATTAAAACATTTTCTGAAAAAGTTAGATGGATTCACAGTCACATTTGCAACTTCCTACGTGCAATTTTGTAAACATTGACAAACACGGTAACTACAACGTTTTTTAGATAAACACTGTCAAATACTTTCCTAATACTTACCCAAAACACAGTCTAGAGTTATGCACAATTTACTCATTCCAGGAGTACTTTTCATGCTACGTTTAAAAAAGAGAAGCCCTTCTGCATGATTTTCCTGACCCATGGTAGCTTAGATAGATAGTTCCAACTTTGAGTAACAGTTGGAAATAAAATTATATTTTCCAAGTCATTCAGGCAAGATGTGTGGGCAGTGTTACACTCCTGAAGAGTGGGTGGCAGATGAAATTCACGAGCGGAACATATGCTGCTTTCTCTAAAAGCAATGCGTACTGCCTGCTTCAGCGTGCCAGACCAAAGTCCTTTTGGCACCTGGGCTACCAAACTTCACCAAGGCGCTCACAAATGCCCTTCAAAGACACAGCTGTAACAAAGCAGCACCAACAGTTACACATCTATTACGAACCTAAGAGGGACAGATTTTATCCTTGCCTTTCCCTAATCCTATTCACTGCCCACACTGTCAGTCAGTACAAACCAAGTAGCAAATTCGGCTTTTAGTTCTCTATTTTTCCCCCTCGATCTTGTTGGTCATTAAATACAAGACATCAAGCCTCTGCCCTTTCCAAGGCTTCGTTTTGCTACTGTGATCCCCTGCCGCAGCAGTTCCATCTTAAACCAGAAGCTGCTCAAGCTAAATGCCAGTCTTCAGTGTTTCAAATTTAGAATCTTTTTGAGGTGCTTGCTCTCAGAGTGCATTAGCTGGCTGCACTGCTTGATTAGCAATGCTCTTTCTGACTGGTATATTTACTCCCAGGAGCACTTTATCATTTATCATACTTATGTTCATTTCACTCTTATCCCAATCGTGTCAGCTTTCATGTAAAATGTTAAAAAAAAAAAAAAAGAAAAAGAAAACAAGATTAATACCTATTTAGTACACCTTTAACACCACCTCTAATGCATGTACACACATACTTCAGAGACAAACATGTTCTGTAGCTTCTCTATGTTGGGCTTTTTAATTTTTTTCATTGGAGTTATCTGAATGTAAATACTAGGCAGAGCTGTGAGAAAATATAAAGCAATACAGAAATCCGTGTGTCACTAGAGAGCCAAGAGGAACAATGGAAATTCAGGCCAACCATCTGGTCGAACACAATGCTCCATTTCAAAAGGTATCTCTTCGAGTATCCTGCTACTGAAGTATAACGTGATTTTGGGTCACAGTCATTCTGACATCCCTGTTGCAGAGATTGCCTGCATACAGTCGGTTCAGATCTCTGGCATGTAATCTAACTCAGACAGACATTTTCTTTTAATCTTTTGTCTTACAGGAACAATTGAGACCATCTGTTTTCATAAGAAAGTGCTTTAGCAGGCCTTCCATAGGAGGTATGGTCCTCAAGGGTGCAGCTGGAAGCGAGAGGAACCAAATTTGTTCTACGTTACAAGACACAGGAATCACAAAGTTACTTAAGCATCACAGAAGACAACCGAAGAGAGGTACCTCTCCATACAAATGAGTATTTTAGAGGGTAGGCTGGAAAAAAGTAATAATATTAATTTCTCAGAAATTCCCCTAACAAAAAGAAAAGAATACTTTTATTATCTAGAGGAAGATTCTGTTTCACTCTCCTGAGTGCCTAAGAAAAACTTTTGATTTTAATTTAGAAACTTCTCATCAAGTAAGTTCTCAAGCTTACTTATTATTTCAAACATGAGATTTCCAGGGTCTTGGTTTTCTTGTGCTCTGGGCTGGAACGTTGTTTGAGTACTACAATATTGAATTCTCCTTCGTTTACAGCTATCTAATTGTGTAAGGCACCAACTTATATTTCAGATTCCTGTCTTACTATAACTAGCTTCATCACAAACTGTGTATCTTACTATCTAAAATAATTCTGTGAAAAAGTATTTTTTTATATATAAGAAAAACAGAACAAGCCCCCAGCAAATGGAAAGGAGATGGCTAAAAAAATAGCTATTTTAGGGCTGGTTTTTTTTAAGTTCTGTGAAATGTAAAGGGTAAACTAACCAAAGTAGACTGAGAAGAAACTGTCATAGAAGGGCCGCCCTGTGTTCCCCCTGTGCTTAGGGGAGTTAAGAGAGCCCACAAAACAGCGTTTCTGTGGTTGTAATAATCACTACAACGTTCTGGCTACCATTGCCAAAGCAGTGCTTCAGACTGAACTTGGCTAAAGCTTTTACCCTTTCCTGGTTAATTCTATCTGTTTCAAAAGTTGTCAAGGAACATCATCAGAAAAGAGATTTTTAAAAAGCAGTTACGACAAGAGTCACAAAGTTTCCTCTTCAAAGGACTGGTGTTATACAAAAGGACAGCAAATAGGATATTAGGAGCACTTCATGGGCCCCCAAAATTATGTTCCATATCATCAAAAAGCAGAGATCATCACAAATCCATGCAAAATCCATCACAGTGTGTACACCAGTTATACCCGTTCAAGTCAGTGGAAAATCATAAGATATGATCTGCGCTATGGAAGAAACTGTATTTTCATTCTACTTCTTCATCCTCTTCCTCTTTCTTTTAGACATTGTCACCACCTCTCCAATCAGCTGCTCTCCAAAGTTGGCTCATTTATTTTCCATCCTCTTAATCTTTCTTCCAGTCTTGAGGTCTACCTTACAGTATGTTATAGTGACTGAAAGATAGGAAGACAGGACATAAAGACCCCCACTAAGGCTAGCAATTGCACCTTCAGAAGACATAGCCCCTGTGGTTTCTTAAACTCGGAGGTTTAGGTCGAGGCACACATACGGGGGAGCCTGAGTGGCTGATGAGTGAACTAGGTGGTGCAACACTGGGGGATAAATTCACAGGTGGGAACTCATCCTCATGGCACCTTCCAAATGCTTTTGCTGGGTTCTCCAGCCCGCTAATGAACAGAAAGCACCAAAATGGGGATCTTGAGCCATCCAGAGAAGTCACTCAGAAATAAAAACGCCTACAACAATTTACACCAGATGAAAGATTTTGGGTTTTTTAGAATAGACTCAGACTTTCAAGTTCAGATTTTGATATATACATTAATGATCTAATATATCATAAATTATTAACAATACATCTAATAAATGATTAAGTGTTTTTATGTAAGGTTATTCACAGTTATTTTTATACATGCACAAGATTGTTATGCCACATAAACCACATTATTTTAGCAATTATGTATCTTAATATTTCCATGTGTAAACCAGACACTACGTGGCAGTACAATAGAAGATAATGCAACAAGGTCAGAAAAAAATTAAAAAACTTCTACCTGGTTGGAAAAAAAAAAACAACGCCAAGAAAAACCCCAAACAAGAATGGATATTTTTGCTCTCAGAAACATTTATCTCAATAAAATTTACGTCACTGCAGCAAAAAAATTATCATCTAAAATTTTAAAAAAAAATGTTTGGATATTTTTCTAATACCAAGAAAAAAACCCCTTTGATCTCTGATTATTTAAATCTGTTAAGTTCTGAGACATCAAATATAGTTCAAGATTTTATATGATAATAGTTTGGCCAATGAAATGAGAGGACTACGGGACATGCTAAAACAAATAGAAAAAGTGAATCCACTATGCAAAATTCAGTGTATCTGAGCTTGATTACTCCATATTCACAATCACAGTGCTTTGGATTGTTTAGATCCATAATTTTGTTCTGTCTATTACGAAAAAAGGCAAATAATCCCCATCTGGCTTCAGACTTACATCATTCTTGCAAAAAGATGCAAGTAAGGGACCATGGCACAAAGGTTAACTGAGATCAACAGGAACCAGACACTGAAATACGTCTGAAAATATGGGCCAGAGGGATGTGCCCCATACGTGCTTACAGGAATTTTCAAAATCAGCCCAGTAGCTTAACTGCCATTGTCATGGTTAAATTCGAACATTTAAAAATGTAACCTTAAGTGACTAGTCTCCATAGTAAAAGTAGTAGCAGAGCAGAGGACTACACTTGAATGTCCAAAAGCCTGTGCGCAAAAACCTGGACCCCATTTTTCTCCAAAATGAGTATGAAACTTGACTTTTGCCTCTGATATTTACTAATGACTCAAATGAAAAATTGATGAAAGTAGTTAAATTTGACAAAGGTTCAATTTAAAATGATTGTTAGTTGTGGGAAATTTCAGTTCTGACTCTGAAGGGAAAGTAAAGAGGAGATGAAGCTTGGCAAGCTGACAGTTGCTGGCCAAAATGAATCTACGTTCACACACTGATGGTCCATGAATGCAGTCCTTGGACAACAGATATTGTTGAAAGCTCCAAGGAAGATGCTGGGGAATTGATTTGAATGCCATAATGAGTATATCTATCTGCCTAGTTTCCTCAGAAGTTAAAAATAATGTTAGAAAGAGAAATCAAGAAACTTTAATGATAATTCAAGGCAATGGTTTACGTTCAGTTTTGGTTTTGTCCGTTAAAGAGTGGAAAAGAAAGAAGAAAATAGGATGAACCATGGTAGCTGAACATCAAATGAATCCTCCATTTAAGCATAATTTCTCTTTCGCTCAGATATATTTCTTGCTTAAAATTATTTTCCCAGTAATTCTGGTAAATCTTGATCTCTACATTAGTCACAATGAGTATGTTATGCACACTCAAAATAAGAAGTTGGAGGACACAGAAACCTGATTTTTTCTGAAAATTTCCACAACACCAACTTTACAATTTGGGGTTCAAGAATATTTTCTATTATTTACCCATGTTTTGCTGTTTCCATGAAATTTCTGGTCAGCAAATGAATGGAGTCACAGGGATATTTATTGAATGCCAGCACAGCTAAAGTGAAGTTCAAAAAAAACGAATTAAAAAGTTGGGGAAGGGTGAGTAAGGTACCCAATATTCATGCTATTATAATGCATCCATCAGCCTCTTCACTCTCACTCCTCCCCTCAACACTTGGAAGGACTTTTAGGACCACTTGGAATGTAGAGCAATAAAAATGAATCAGATATGAAATACTGTTTTGCAGTCATACTCAGCTATTGAAAATTACTGGCACAAGAATCAAGTGTTGTGGCTGCATTTAAAGCAATGTTTGATGATTTTATAGTTGCTGGTAGTGCACTCAGAACTTTTTGTAATTTTTCATGACTCTAACTATTTGTATGGTCTTAGTTCTGCTTTAAGGTCACATGGACCTAATAGAGTCGGCAAGAATTTCACAGGTTGAACTGTTCAAGTGAGGTCATTTGCTCAAGATGTTTCAAATTTTGCAAGAACAGATGATCTTATGAGATGATTCCATTACAGAGGTCAAAAGTCTCATGAGAAGGACAATAGGAAATACCTTTCTTTCTTTCTTTGTCCCTAAAATGCCATGCAAAAAGTATGCAATAATGTGAAGGAAGCCAAGACAGGGAAAAGATAAGCAGAACTTGTCTTCCCTTTAATTTTTCCCCCGCCTCCCCTCTTATGCTTGCTGTATAACACTGCTGCAATTTCTTAATGGAAAGGCTTCATCTTTCTTTATAAATTGCTTTGGAATTCTGGTGGCATTAAAAAAATACACAAGAAGTCTGTAAGTGAGGGAGCATATGGAGCAGGGTGGGTTGCAAGTGATGGGAAAGAGGTTCCATGTGTACATTGTCCTTTTCGGAGAACGACCCAAAACTCATTTTGACTTCGTGGACGAGTTAAAAACTCAATACAGTCAGCTCCCAGATCTGAGGTTTCCAGCACCATCTACACAGGAAAAAAGGGTTTTTTTTTTTGTCCAGGTTAATAAATCAATCAATTTATGCGTTACATATATGCATAGAAAAGAGGCGGAAGGCATTTTATTTTCTTCTGAATGATCAAAGTGTTGGCCAATGTTATGGCTGGAGGCCAAACTAGACTGAAGATGGTTTGCTCCATTATGCCTACTGCTGTATTCTTATCTTGGAATGACAGCAATTACTCCATGTATTTTTAACTGTATTCTTCCATTATGGCAATAAATGGTTATTTAAATGCCATCAGTTTCAAATTACTCCACTGGAAAATACAGCAGGGAAAAGTATCAAAGACAAAGAACTTTTAAATAAATCTCATCTCTCCACCTGCCATATGAAGCAATTTCTATGCCAGGTGGCAGATGTTTATGATGGTGCTTAAAACAAGTAAAAATTAAATGAATCTCAAAACTAAATTGTTTTTTAGTGTAAAGGGCTCTCAATTAAAGAGAATTTTATTTTATTTTTTTGGTTAGAGATCCTATCGGAAATGACCTGAAAACCCGAAGCTCTTTAACATAAAAGAGATGATAGAGAGATCAGAATCTCAAGCATTAAAAGAGAATCTTCTTTCCTCAATGTAATTTGATATATAATATCTCATAATCGGGCTATCATGACAGAGAACTCTTCATCCCTTCAGTATAACACTTAGATAGTACATGTGGAATTTTCTTGATGCCTGACATTTTATATAGGATATAGATCAATCAGACATGTTTTCTCAGATTTTCTGCCAGAAATGTATTAGCAGTAGAACACCATATTCAAATATCCCTTTTGAAAACTGAGTATGTATCTGATTATCAATTTTACAAGTGATCTCATAGTTTAAAAAATACTTAAGTCCTCTTCTAATTAGTATAATTTCTTATCTGAAGAACTGTAATTTCCACAAGACAGTTTTCACTGAACATTTTTCTTGCCGATGCTTCCTATATAAAGATCAGCTATGTCTTTTTTTAGGGTGTCTGACATTTGTAAACATGTTGCTATACTTGAAAGTGACCATTCACATTAAGCCTTTTGTGAATCGATGCCATATCTTACATTGGTCCGTGTCTGCTCTATGTCAGAAGCTGGTATAGAAATTACATGTACGTCGCATGTATTTTTGTTCCACGCGGATTTCCCAGGATAACAACACTGTCTCAGCTGAAGGAATGACAAAGGATTTGTGTGTTCTTCTTCTATTCACCTCTGCAAAGTAGATGTGGGCCTGAGTAAGAATCTCACATAAACCATACCAATCGAATTGCTGGATGAGAGAGGAATTCCAAGAGCTGGATCATGGTACACGTGCATTCATTTGAATCCTTGAGAAACCAAGATCTAGGGAAAAACGGTTTACCACCTCAGTGAGGATGTGGCATACAGTGGCAGAAACCTGGAGAAAATAAATTCCTGGGAAGGCAGCAAAAATATCATGAAGTGCTTTTACACCTGTCGGACAAGAAAAAATATTTGTTTGTTTTGTTATAGCCGCAAAGAACTGGCTGAACTCTCCTACACTAAAAAGCAGCTCATATCAAAATTTGGGAGTGTATTTCTAGAAAAGAGCTGTGTGTGCTCTTCACTGTAGGATACCTGAACCCTTTAGGATGCCCGGTTTCACTGATCTGAAGTATATGTCCTAGACTACAAAAGCTGATCTACTGCTAAATTTTAAGGAATAAGCCTTTATTGCAAACAGAGTTGTGACAGTTCTGCATATATCTATGTTAGGCATTTTGACTCTGAAGGTCACAATTCTGTAGTACTGAGGCGTTGAAATTATAGTTTGTGTTCTGCAAGGGGTATCCAAGTCAAGGAGTATGTAAGGGTGGTTGGTAATCCAGCACTGCTGCTCTCAGTGCTGCTGTGGAACATCATGGCCAGAGTTGATGGCGTTACCCCTCTTCAAAAGCATGTGAATCCTTTCACTAGGAGAGAGATCTATTGCTCCTGAAAAGTAATTATATCTGACAGCAATGGTTGTCACCAGTGGCTAAACTAGGCCCGGTCTACTGCTGGTGGCTTTCATCTCTTCATGAATGAGTTGCCAGTATGATTGCCTGGGATAGTATGAAATCAACAGATCTTTAGGTAGTAAAGAGGTATAAATGTAAACAATTTATGAACATAAAATTAAAGGTTGGACCAGATGATCCTTGAGGTTCCTTTCAACCTGGTACTCTATGATTCTGTGATAAAATGCTATCATTATGGCTCTTCTACTATCATTTTGATGAATACAAAGATGGCACTTTCCCAAATCGAAGTTTACTCAATTAAAACTACTCCATTAGCACCATACCACTGCCAATCAAGTCAACCAATAGTGGTTCATTGCTCATTTAAAAGCTAGTGTGGAGGGAAGGGAGAGGCTGTACTGTAGATAGGGGCTTCGAGGTCCAACAGTAAAGAAAATTGTAACGAGTTAAAGTCACGACAAACTAAGACAGCAGGTACGGTTAGAGCAGATATAAATCACCAAGGGATACATGAGAGTTTTAGTCAAAGATATTTCTGTGTTTCCAGCCATGCCACACTTCAAAGGGCCCAGTTTGTGCATCTTCTTTCCAAAATTTTGAGTCACAGGAAAAAGCTGTTTCACACAATACAGACAGGTCTATTATCCTTCTTACTAATCCCTTCTGTATTGTTTCTACTCTCAGTTTTATGTAAGAAAAACCAGTCTTTCTCTGGGAACTGTTCTAATCTCTCCAGCAATGCCACGAAGGTGCAGGCAACTTGGAGGGGGGAGAGAGTGTTTAGGAGGTTGACCACTAAACTCCACTTGGAAGTTGCAAATACATATAAATTACAAAGTCAGTATGTGTCTGTATTCTTGTTTGAGACATGACCTTTTGTCTGAAACCCACTAATAGTGAACATATGTCACAGTAGAAAACTCTTTGGCGCCCAAGTAATTTCAGTGCATCACAGTTAACAAATTGTAATTCCAGTTACATAGTTCCTCTGCTCATAATAAAGCAAATCTGTCACAGAAAAAAATAATCTTTCTTTCCCATAAAACGACTCATAGTTAAAGCATATAAGATTATCATTATGCAAGCTCATTAGGCGTACACAAGCTATACTTTTCCCTGTACAACTGAAATTCATTGATAAAACAATGAAGTGAACTAACACCCCTCCTAAATAAAGTTTCACCAGTAGCACTGTATGTTAATGGAGCTATTTCATTGTTAATGTGACTGACTGCTTATTGATTCTTGCAGTAATCCAGCAAGGGCTTCAGAGTACAATTTAGTTTGGAGAGCTACGGGTCCAACATCTATGCTCAATTACAACTTTCAGAAGGGTAGATCAATAAAATTTAAATTGCTTATGGTAATCACAACTTCAAATCATTGCGATCAGCATAAGCAATCTGCTGACCCCAGCCAAGCTCCTAAATTGAAACTTGTAATGAGTGGTCATTTAGTTTGGGTCCATTCATATTATTTTGGAGGCAGGTGATGAACAATTAAAGATCAGTCAGCACCTTCCCTACCCAGCATTCCCATCTGAATTCCCAAAGTACTAATATGTAGTAACCCTAGGGTACAGGCCTTTGCACTTCTTTAATGGGTATTCTGTATGAATAAGCAATTATATTTTCTATTAAACAATTTCAGTGTAATTGAATTAGCAGTTATAATATTGCTCGGGCAAGCAGAAGCTTTCCTAGGGAAAAATTAAGTGATATTGGGTAATTCAAATTAATTTATAAGACTGAAAAACGTAACCATTAAACGGAATTGTTCACCCTCCCAAAAAAATTACAATTAATGAGCATATTGTTTCAATGCATAAGTTTCCTAACAATTTGTTTTTTGGTCATAATAGCTTTTTCCCAGTTCATTATAAAAACCTGTCTATTATAATGAAAATTTCATAGGCTGTTTTCTTTGACAAAGCGGGTTGCAAGTTTAAACAAAGATAGCCTGCAGATTACTTTCACGATAAGGAGTCACCTTAGAATTACATTTTAATAAATCATTGACAATAAATCTTCTGCATTACAGCAGTAAGGTTTAGAGAAGGAGGAAAAAAGGCAAATACAGAGAAAACGATCAATGAAAATCCCCTTCTGCCAATATGAGAATAGATTGACCAACTCTAATGTGAAGTTTGCTACACACAAAAATAAAAACTCAAAAAGCTTTATTTAAAAAAGATGCAAAGCAAACAGTAATAAAGTCTGTACACAGATGCAGATTTAATTAGCATATTAATTTATTGATAGTCAAATAACAGCTTTTTGCAAATGGTCTGTATTCAGGGTAGAAGTCGCTGGATATTTAAATAAGCTAACAGACACTGATTTGGGAATATTTTCATTAATAAAATGCCAAACATACATGATTCTAGTTCATGAGATAACGTATTATTCACAAGTATTTGAAAAACTGATGAGCATTTCTATTTGAGATTCACAAAACATTACACTGGTTTTAGCACAAACAGTGCTTTGCCTGAAGACTGTTTAAACTTGTTTAGTCATCCAACCAAAGAGGAATAAAAATTCCCATTTTTTTACTCAGAACAAGAGGTCTTAAGGCCAGGAGCATCTGAGCTACATAAAATATCTCTTGCCATTTTAACCAACAGCACAAAATACACCTTAGTTAACGCCAGTTTTTGCACAGCTATACAGACAAAAATTTCAGCGGCTCATATTTTGGCAGGGGTGGGAAGAAGAAATCTAAGACAAACTACCCAGACAAAAGACTCCTGTATGTGTTGTGCAACACTTGGATGGTTTTCTGGGACGAATCTACCAAAAAATTCTTCTGATCGCAAAGTCTAATAATGTCCCTCACTAGCTTTCTTAATCACAGTACCATGAAAGTAAAAGGCACAAGCTAGAAGCAGTAAATTCGGAATTCTTGATTAAGCAGAATCCAGGATGAAAACCATGCCTCTGCCTATGAGTTTGCGGGTTACTTAAACTGGAGAGGGCTTCTCTCTTCAGCCTGGCCTGTCATTTTATATGTAATGTAATGCCTCTTAGGAATATCAATCTTCTTAAAAAGTATACTGATGTTTTATAGCCGCTCCTGTTTTGCAATACAAATGATATAATTACTTGTTTCTCGCTGGAGGGGGTCCAGTTCTTTTAGTTCATTTTTTAAATGCAAATCTTATTAAGCATTTTATCCTAAAATGGCTACTGCAAAGAGGGCAGTATGATCTCAGACGAAGATGGACAACACACCTTCGAAAATAAATACTGGGCAAGGAATGAAATCTGAATTAAAGCAGCATACCAAAACCTGAATTGATTACTTACTGAAATATGTTACCCATGATGTAATGGGTAACTACTAAAATCAGAGATACAGTAGTATTCCATGAATCACTGCTAGCTAGCCTACAATGAACAAAGACATAATAAAGAGCTCTGTTCACCAAAAATCTCAAATTTTCTAATAGCTCTGAAATGTTCTGTTTATATAGTATAACAAATTTCTCACCACCTACAGCTTCACATTTGTTACAGACTGCAAACTTTCTTACAGTGGTGCGCAAAGCATTAACTCATTCCTGTGAGCAACTGCTCCCTCGTTTGAGCTCGCTAACGACACCCCACTCTTGAGCTGGAGACCACAACCGCTCAGAAATTCCTGGCAGCGACTGAGCTTGAAATGAGATTCTCCTCACCCAAAAGCACAAGTCCTTACTATTTAACTTAAAGCAGATTCTCCATGAGTTGTGCCCTATGAGACATGACAAACGACTGAACAGTTCTGATTCCATCCATTAGAGGTCAGTTGTACTTGTAAGCTAGCCAACTCATTACAGGACTGCAGAAAAGGGATTAATTAGTGTCCTAGCTTAGCTTCAATTATGGAACAATCCATATTCAAATTGTCTGTTGAATATGGTGACCACTACATGATAATTCTGGAAATTTAAAGATAATAACAGCATTGCGTTTAGAAAAACAAAAATGCAGTCCAATGACATTGCCAGTGTAGCGACTGAAGTCTGTCCTGTGTCCCTCATATATATACTTTCAGTTCAGGAAGATGTCCATGTCCTCTCCAGCTTCTGGGAGATGTAGGTTTATCCCTCTCTGGAAGAGAACTCGGCCGTTGTTGCCCCGCTTATTCCAGCACATGAAGTGTTCTCTCTGCAGTCCTGGAAATGTTGAAAGGAGAAAGTCCATTCTCCCCTTCTTTGATTCTTAAAGTCCTTGAGAAACCACAGCTGTCTTTTTCTTCCAGTAATTAGTAGATTTAAATATTTCAAGTCAGGAAATATAGGAAAGTCATAAATAATATGCATCCTTTCACTAGGTAGATCTTTAAGACATTTTAAAATATAAAAGCAATATGACATTTTAAAGGTTTGTGAATTTCTTGAAAGCAAGCTGCAAAATTGGCCTGACAAATCCTTAATCCATTTATCCATAGACTGAAAATATAACATTTCTATTTGAAAAAGAATATCAGAAATTATCAGTTCCCTATGTGAGTAGAGTGGAGAAACAAGTGGAATATTCAAGGCTAGGTTCTGATCCAAGTTGCGTAGGTATATATCTGGGGTGGACTGATTTTAATAGTTATTTCAGGTTTTCTGTAAAGAAAATTTTGATGAGAGCTTTAGGCTTCCTATCAGCGTTGTGTCTAGAAGGATCAATTTTCAAGATATTTTTTATTTGCATACTTCATTGTACTTTTTCACTTGTCAGAAATCCTGCAGTAATATGAGCTTAACAGCACTCTTGAAGCAATGACCTATGAGTTGAAAGCCTTACGTCATAACGAAAGACAGTGCACTTAAACCAGGTCTTAATCAAACAAGTTAAAAGGCTAGAGTCATTAAAATAGCGTGTGAACATCATTTTTTGCATTTAGGAAATATCTAAGGGTGAAAGATACAACTCGCGGGGTTTGGTGCTATTGCAAAAATAAATATGCAATAGGATTGGTAGCTTATTAGAAACTCTTGTGGTTTGAGTTAGGATGTCAGAAGAATGTGGGACTATTGACACCATATTCTGTTGTCCTACACAGCTGGAGGAACATGAAGGAAAGCAACAGATGAACCAAGGGACAGAATTTGTCCCCCACGGTAAGGCTTAACCCTGAATCGTGTTATTACTGTTAGCATGAATGACACACAAGACCCACAAGAGCTGTGAATTTGCATGTTCTTGACCTGTGCAAAAACTTACAGAAGTATTATTTATCTTAAAATTCCATCACTGAAATTTAAACCTTGTCACTCTACTTTACACTTGTGGTTTCAAAATATAACTAGCAGGCTCAGCTGAAAACAGTTACCATTTAAGAATGCAAGACCTGGATTAAATGGTTAAGCCTTAAAATTCTCCTTTTTACAAAGCTCTTAATTTCAGCAGAAACTTATGTAAAAAACAGGAGATGGTGAACAAAGAACTACCAACTGATTGCCATAGAACAGGAACACTTCTAAACATACATCAGTATCACAGGACCATTTTCTTGCAGTTTGTGGTACTTAATGTTCTACATTCAGACATCTTGGAGGCATCTGCATAATTAACAAAAAATTAAAAGGGAGGACTTTGTGCTCTTAGTTATAGAAAATAACTCAAAAGGGCTGAAAAACTGGAGAAAAAAATATCCCATGCTGTGGCCTTTTTCTTTTTTTCCCCTTTAAAGAAGTATGATATTGAAAATACCACGAATCTTTGGGTCATGCAAGTTTTTTGTGGACAGAGGCTGGATTTCAGCCTCAAGACACTGCATCTGATAGCCCATCCCCTTGTATCTGCTCTATTAAAAACTACCCCATGGACAAATCATGATCCTAAGAGTTAGTTAAAAGTAACCTCAAACCTTTCACCCTTTTTGTACTCACAAAGTAATCTAAACCCAGCACATTAAGAGAGACATCAAAGAGTCCCCACTGGTTTTTGTAGGTGAAGCTTCTGAGTCTCTCACTTCCTACTTTAGAGATAAGCCATGCAAAGACTTCATTCTGGCCTTTTGCCCCCAGAAGAGTTTTTACTGAAATGTGTGTTGCAGTAGAAAGATAAATAGTCAGAGTTACAGAAATCAATATAGCAAAATTCAATAAATAACAACAAACATCTACTGGACAAGACCTAAACTTTTGCTATGAAAGAAGTTGTTTTACTTCCCTACGCTTGTACAATACAGACACTTATTTTGTACATTCACATTCATAAAGAATATAACTTCTTTCTGATTTTAAAGACTCAGGCAAAATGTGAGGCATACATTCCATTGCCTTCTTCAGAAGCTCCTCAGATCACTGTCTAAGAGCTCTTTGGAACCAGAACCAGAAACTCAAATGATATTAAGCTGTATCACACATATAAATTTAGATCTCAAATTCACTTTAAACTATGGATGCAAGCTACAAAATACAGATCCAGATCTCATTAGCCTCAAGGTCTGCAGCTATCTGAATCTGACATTTTGACTTGGAGCTGTTTCTACAAGGAGTCAGAAAAAAAATTCTCATTTTCCATTTAGTCATTCCCAGCATGTTTTGCTTACGATTTTTTTTTTCACTCTGTCCCTGCACTAAGAAGCCATTGGACCATCTGTAGTATTCAGATAATAATTTTCTTAGCTATAACTATATAATTCCACTAATGAGGGCTACTGGAGAGTCTGCTATCTTCCTTTTCCAAAGACATTATTATAGTTTGATCTTTTGCATATGCAGGCATCGCTCCACCTTATAGATGTGGTTAAATGTATAAGAGACTATTTCTTAAAGAAACACTGTACCGGAGCAATGAATATAAATATCTGAAACTGTTTACCAGATGGCAGGAATTCAGACAGCTGTTTTGGCTATAAGAAAATAATTGTAAAATAGTTCAGAAAAGTTAAAAAGGACTTTGTTTTAAAATTTTTCAACCAATTGCTTAAAAATTATGTTTTCGCTTTAAGATCCACCAATATTTATTATTTTTTATAAGAACTGAAGGAGTTAAATTCCACTAAAAAAAAATTAAAATATGAAGTTACACGTCTTTTTAATTTGTCCTTTATAGTAGGAAACCCCAAATAAAATTCCCTTTGGTACAGAACCAATTTGTTTCCATTTTTTAGCTGAGACTGTGAAGCAAAAGACCACCTTTACATCACACCCATCCAAAAAGACAGAATTACTACTCACAGCAATAGATCAGACTCTCCAAAGGGCCAGACCTCAGACTTAGTTTATGGAAGTCTCTAAGAACTTAATATGATCTCCGGCCACAAGATCAAGATAATTATTCAGCTAGTAGCTGGACAATCTTCAGACGTAATCTTCACATTGGCCTTTTCAGGATTTGCACAGCGCTCCCTCTGCAGAAAGAAGGTGATGCAGGAAACCGCTTTGCAGCCTTCACATAAGGGTCCTTGTGCCAGCACTCTACACTGAGTTCATGCTCACCATCTTCTCAAATAAAAATTACATGTTACGTGTAAGAGATTCCTGATAACCCTTCATAACATGGCCTGTCTGTGCCCTTTATAAGCACACAGCCTCTGCTGACACAATAGCCTCTCCATTCATGTCTGAAGTCCTCCAGCACAAAAGTGGCTTCTTAAACGGAGAGAGTGTTTTGAAAATGCATTCCTCAGTTTGATGATGAAAAATGAAGATGAGAATAAAAGAATTCCTGTTGTTTCCTTGTGTACAAGACTGTCCTTGCAAAAATCAATCCGTGCCATTTTGGAACAGTATCACTAATGAAATTACCATAATCAAGGACTGCAAAGGCATCGATTACTAAATACAAAGCTAATAACAGCCTTGAATGAGAATCTAATGCCACTGAAGACTTCACAGAATCTGGCCCGGATTTCTCTTTCTGTCATCAAATAATCCCACTGAAAAGCAAACATCTCTGACTATAAGCAGGTGATAAATCCAAGGTCATGGTCCTCCAAGACACTGGCCCCTAATAACGTAAAAAAATGCTGTGCCCTTCAGACCCAAAATGAACTTGTCTTGTCAGTTCAGATTAATCCAAAGGATCGTCCCAGTGTACTTCCTGCCAGATCATCTGTCCTCTACCCTACAACCAGAATGAAGCACAAAGCTGTCAGCAAATCGTGTGCTCTCGTTATTTTAACAGAAATAGCACTAATCATAGCTTTGTGATGGATCCAGACCAAATCTTTAAAGACAGATGATTCAAACATGCTCACAGCCAGTATGGATGAAGATGGAACTATGACCTCATTGACTTCGCTGAGATGATGTCCACTGTCAGCGACATGGACAGTGGCATTGAGTGCACCCTCAGCAAGTTTGCCAACGACACCAAGCCGTGTGGGGCAGCTGACATGCTGGAGGGAAGGGATACCATCCAGAGGGTCCTTGACAGGCTGGAGAGGTGGGCCCATGCCAACCTCATGAAGTTCAACAAGACCAAGTGCAAGGTCCTCCATCTGGGTCGGGGCAATCCCAAGCACCGATGTAGGCTGGGCGGTGACTGGCTTGAAAGCAGCCCTGAAGGAAAGGACTTGAGGGTGCTGGTGGACGAGAAGCTCAATATGAGCCACCAGTGTGCACTTGCAGCCCAGAAAGCCAATCGTATCCTGGGCTGCATCAGGAGAAGCGTGGCCAGCAGGTCGAGGGAGGTGATTCTCCCCCTCTACTCCACTCTCATGAGACCCCACCTGGAGACTGCATCCAGTTCTGGAGCCCCTACTACAAGATATGGACGTGCTGGAGCGTGTCCAGAGAAGGGCCACGAGGATGATCAGAGGGCTGGAGCACCTCTCCTATAAGGACAGACTGAGAGAGTTGGGGTTGTTCAGTCTGGAGAAAAGAAGGCTCCGAGGAGACCTTATAGTGGGGCCTGCAAGAAAGCTGGTGAGAGACTTTTTAGGATGTCGGGTAATGGTAGGACCAGAGAGAATGGATTAAAACTAGAGATGGGTCAATTCAGATTGGACATTAGGAAGAAGTTCTTCACCATGAGGGTGGTGAGATACTGGAACAGGTTGCCCAGAGAGGTGGTGGAAGGCCCATCCCTGGAAGTCTTTAAGGCCAGGCTGGATGGGGCTCTGAGCAGCCTGGTCTAGTGAGAGATGTCCCTGCCCATGGCAGGGGGGTTGGAAATAGATGATCTTTGAGGTCCCTTCCAACCTTGACAATTCTATGATTCTATGATTCTATGATTCTGTGTGTGATGTTAAAGTAAAACACATAAAATCTGACTTGGATTATGCCCAAACCACTCTGTAACTTCATCCATGAAGCAACACGAATGGATGTTCCTTCTAAGCAATTCAGTTGTGCAACTGTGTGTGTGGATAAATTTGTACTTAATTTTCATATGCATCTCCTAGATTCACCTGTCGGGTGCCTGAGAGCTTAAACTGTATACTGTCAGTAAATGTGCCTGTAATTATAGATGCAATGTTTTTGCCCGGCACACTCAAAAAACTTCACAGATTCAACCTGTTTCACTGTTCTTGGAAATTTCACATATTTTCATTCCGCACAACTGATACCCCCCAGCCCCACATCTCATGGTCATACAGTAAGAGCTGTACCCCAGTTGCCCTGATTTAAAGCCAGCCCACATCCAATATATGTGGATTCATTTGAAGGACCAGGACCAGGTTGGGCAAAACGAAGTAAGTAATTAAGAGAAGGATGTATCAAATAAGACCCTACAGGTATTTTCCATCTCCAAAGGCTAAGAGTCACTCTCTTTTTTTTCTCCCAATAAGATCTGAGGCAACAAAAAGCCTCCAAAGACCTCGCTCTTTCGCTAATGTCCAAAATGGTCTTTGTTTGCGTAGAAACAACGTAGAAAGATACAAAAATAGGCTTAAATTAGCATATTGCCAAATTGGTCTACTGTAACAAGTGCTTTGAAGTCTGGCGTGCTGACTGATTCCCCACAGGAAGTTGAGTACTCTGAAAACAATTAAGAACAAAAAAGGGGCGGGGGGGAGGAGAGAGGGAGCAGGCAAGTACAGTAGTTAAATTAAGCAAAGTGAGCCTTGGAATAGTCAAGGGACTAAACAAGCCATCGAATCACTTAATAACAGCACTCCTTTAGCAGCGGAGATAGAAAACACCAACTGGATTTCTAGAAAGTGAAACATTAAGTCGTGAAAAACCAGAATGACAGAAGTTTAAATTAAATAAATGAAAATCACCTCAGAATATAATAGAAGGTAATAAGGCACCAAAACTGCCAGTAGTTATACTAGCTAATCCTGTGTTCTAAAATTGATCCTAATGTAAAAGCATTGTGCAATTTAAAAGTAATAAACATTATAATCCCTGCCATTTTACATAATAAATAAATCTTAACTACGGCTCCCATTTGTATAAAGCCTTGTGAAATGATGGTTTTTGTTGTTAAAAAAATCCAAATGTTTGTTTCACAAGGATATTATAGTGATGCAGTGGAATATATTTTGAGGGGGAAGGTTAAAATATATTTTATAGGCAGTACTGGGTAAACACAACTATATCTGAAAAACCGCACACGCTGCACAAAGACCTTTCAGATTATACAATAAACATTTTACACTGTGGAATACCTTCTCTATAACATTTTGTCTACACTGAAATGCATAATTGCATACTGAAAGATGGTTACTATTATTGTTATTAATGTTATAGTAGCATGCAAGGGAACTACTGTATAATTAGCAATGGTATCTGTCCCAAAGATGCTGGGATGGAGATAAGCAAAACAGGTAAAGGTTTCACCATCTGTGTTTTACCAAACACGAATGAGGTGCAGGGAAGGTGAAAGGCTTACTCCAATTAAGTAGTGAATCTCCAAGCAACTGATGATTTCCGGATCAGGTCCCAGATTATTGGTCCAAGGGAACAGAAGGCTGTGGTTCAGCTGGGACACAAACCTACATCCTTGTCTTCCCTATGCATGGCTTGGCACAAACTCATCAGAAATTAGTTCTGTTCCTTTGGACCCTCTCTTTACGAGCCTGCCCTACAGACATTCCCTTACCTCCATGGTGCAGCACCCAAGAAGCATTACAAGGAACGTAGCTCACTGTCTCACAGCAATACTTCTCAAATGCGCAAGATGGGGACTTAAGCCTCAAGAACTTCATTGGCTTTTCCCCCTGACACCTTCTGCCCCCTCCTTTATATTCTGCCTCTGTATTTTGGTCATCCCCACTATAAGTGTTAGGATAAGGTTATACTATTTTTTAAAAACTTTGATAACTAACTTTTGATAACAAGACGTTAGTAACTAACCTTTCTGGTTGCCAAGAAAAGTTGTGGAATCTCTACCATTGGAGGTGTTCAAGACTCAGCTCAACAAGGTCCTGAGCTAGCTGACCTAATTGGACCTGCTTTGAGCAGAGGGGTTGGACGAGGTGATCTCCAGAGGTCCCATCTAGCCTGAATTAGTTTAGGATTCTATGTTATGTATTTTTACTTCAGGTGTCTTCCTTGACATGTTAAAAAATTAATTTCTTTCAAACCTCCACCTAACATTTCTTATCTCACAGAAAAGAGTCCACACGTTCTTCAAGGTACAGAGAAGTACTATAAAAATGAATGAGATATTTCTACAAAACGTGTCTGCTGATAACATGTTAAGTCCTCTACCCCTTCTAAGTTTTCCTAAAGTCCTAAAGAGAAAGACACCCATTTATCCTTTGTTCTCTTGCAACTCAAAGCCCATACAGTATGTGAGAACTCTAGACACTGAGGCTGTAGGACAAGCCAGAAGACCCATGCTGACCTCAACATCCTGAAGAATCACCTTTATTATACAGTAAGTGTTCTTTGAGAATGTGTTATTACGGATGCCACTATAGAAGATCAGTAAGCATTATCCTGTCAGAATAGCAGCTTTGAGAAAATCCAGCTGCCTTGAATACTGATTTATGTTACTGCATTCCCAAATTTAGTAACCAAGGAAAAGCTGGAGAGCTTGATACTGACATTCACGCTTCTGGCCAAAGTAACATGTATCAGAAAGAATAATTTGAAGTGAGAGATCCACAGAACTCTCTCAGAAGGGACTTCTGCACATTCTGCACAAGTCTTACTATGTTTCGGTTCCTCTCTGGACTATCTAACCACTACACAAACTTTAAAATAGCAACACTATAAAATGAAAGAAAACTAAATAGTACTTCTCTGTAAGTAAAAAAAAAATAGTCTAGAAAAGCTGAGCAAGAGGGAAACCTGCTCAAGATGATGCTGGAGAAGACTGTGGAGATTAAGTCTTGTCTTATGGATGAGACCCCATTCAAACTTTTCTTGGTTGCCTATATCAAGAACCTTCTTCATTTTGAGAAGTGTCGTCTAACTTTCATGTCTTATCTCAAGACTCCCTGGTCATGTTGGAACAACCTTTTTGTGAAGTGCTGAGGTTTTTATCACAGACATTTATCAGGTGAGGAGAAAGGAGCAGGGCATGATCTAGCCATGGCTCTGTGAGGTTTGGTGGAAGAGATCTGAAAAAAGAGTAAGTATCTAACAGACTTGCACTACTCGGTTCCAAAGCCACCACATGAATGTCACCATATCCCTTTCAAGCTTGAAAATGACCTCAGCTGGAAGTCTCCTTAGAGAGTATGAAACATTGGCATTTGTTTGCTACCATTCTTTTTATTGATTATTCTCATATTTTTAATATTTCCTCTTCTTTCTTTAATATTATGTGTTAATATTGCAGTACCACCTATAGCAACAAATTAAAATTGCAGCTTCCATCAGAAACATGATCCTGTCATGCTAGGTTCTGTACAAATCTCACAGATGTAATAAGATACAGTCCCTTCCTCAAAGTGGCAAAAACAAAGGTGACAGAAAAAAAATTAAAGCAAAAATAGGTGTCCCAGATCATGGGATGTCATCAGTAAAACAGGTTTCCTAATTCCAAGCCCAAGGTACCACACTGCTTTACTTTTTTCTTTGGTACTTTGACTTCTGTCTCTATTTAAGGTTCAATTCTTTTATTAATAGAAGTTTGGAGACTGGAAACAGAACTACAGAGATATTACCTGACTTGGTCAAAAATAAGATCAGGATAGCATACAGGTCTTTTGGTGCTCCAGTTATAAAACTCTTAGTTTTTATGAGCAGAAGCAAGCAACTGCTACTCTTTGTCCGAGCCATCTGTAACCAGATTCTCACAATATCAAGGCCCTGCTAATAAAACCTATCTGTCAGACTTTGGTGCCTCCCTACTATGACTACATAAAATAGGTCCATGAGTGGGCCAAATGAGCCCACACGCCTGCAAAGAAACATCAGGTCCCCACTGGATAAGGCTTCCTCATTCACTAAAGTCAGTTACTGTCCTGCTAGGGGACCAAAAAAATTGAAAATAAAAAGAGTTTTCACTTTGTATGCTTTCCTGGTCAGCACTAAACGTCTTTCTGGGTAGCAAGTGAGAATATAGGAGATTTTAAATGCTTTCTTTGAAAGTAGGAAAATATATCTTTTAAGCAATCAAGCGTTAACTGTGAGAATTAAAAATATCTGTTCCATATGTTCAAGTCCCGAGTAAAGTAATATTAAGTATGTACAAGAAAGTTCAGGTAGAAAGAGCAAATGATTAAAATAAAAGTCCCTTGGGTCAAAACGCAAGAGTAGCGGACATAGATAAAGTACCAGGGAAAGGAGATGAAATACAAACAGGATGTGCTGTGGTGTCCAAATGAGACACATTACTAAAAAAAGTGTTGCATCATTAACCACTCCATCAACTGGCTCTGCCAGGGTTGCAATGGACTTTCTATTGCCAACACCAAGTCCACTGACAGCACAGAGGCCTTGGAGAATATGAGGATCTCAGATCACTCACCGCTATGTTTGCTAGTCTCACTTTAATACTTCAAAACAGAGGAGGGAGAAATTTCATAATCAAACTTAAAACAAAACTAGCAGCTGAAAAATAATTTCAGTTGTGTGATGGGCCTCTCAAAATATGACTGATACCTGTATCTTCTGTACTGGTATCTCAAGGGTCAGTTGAGAGTCCCTGGTCTTCAGTGGATGTGATACGCGTTGTCCACAAGTTGCCTTGCTTTTGTTGCTGGTGCTGGGGTAGCTCTCTAGAAGTCGTCTAGTATTCCGAACAGAAAACATCCCAAGAATCTTTCAATATACCAAATCAATAGATCTGACCTGAACCCAAACACTCAAACTAAAGCCCTGAATGCCATCAATTTGCCCTGCAGTCCATGGAAACTGATGAACTTCAATGCCTCTAGAATCCATCCCCTAATGATGAGCCCTGTCTGGTCTCCATGGCATTGCCCAGTATATAGTCCACGGTGTGACCAAACACAGACCCTCTTGAGCAGCTCCAGACTCCAATTTTAATGTCGGAACTATTAATTCAGAGGGGCTGGTTCTAGATAAAAGAGAAGTTTGTGTAAGCATAGTTAAATGTTATCTGTAGGTAAGTGCCTAGAAAATCCACTGCATACATTGTAAATTTAATTAATTGTAGTGTTTTACAAAACAAAATATTCTGATTTTTCCAATCAGAGCAATTTTAATTATTTTTTTCATTTTGTTTCAAAAAGTATTTTAAAAATTTTTATTCAGACCTAACAAACTTTATTCCATTTTTAAAATTACTACTTTTAGAGGTTGCCATAAAAACCACTCAATTTGTCTATTCTACCGCTAAGCTCATTCCATGTAAATTTTCAGACAAAATTCTTAGTAACTGAAAGAGTTAAAGGAAAAATACCTTTTATTCTTACTTTGTGAAATATACAAAGTAAATGTGTATTATTTACTTCTTGTGCTTTGGGTTTAGTAATATTCACTCTTTCATTTCCATGTCAGTGAAGTAGCCAGTGCCTCCTTTATCATGGTTTTTACACTTTCAAATACACACACACACAAAGGCACCAATAAGAATGAGAAAAACATGGTTAAAAATAGGATGCTCTTGATTGCAATCCCACAGAAACTGGCAAAAGGACTTGGGGACATGAAGCTCCTATTAGCCTGTTTGTTTTTAATTGACTAGATTTCAAGTTGACAGTGGCCCTTTTAGCAGTGTACAGAACAAAACAGCACCGCGTGGCCAGCAGGATCCATTTTAAAGTGGTGCTCTCTTATGTCCCCTGCTGAGGATTGCACCATATGAGCCATCAGTAACGCCAAGTCAAAGGCCAACCATCAATAAAGCTCTTGCTGTGATCAAGAATATGTAAACAATGGACCGGCCACTTCTAGTGGCAGTTATTGCTGAGTTAAAGCTGAAGTAGGGTGGCACCTACCTGACAGGTTTTTTTTCTGAAATTTTACAAAACATAACATTTTATCTGGACACTGTTGCTCGCAGTAAACATTTTAGTGCAGACTGTGTTCTGCACATACGTAATTAAATGAATGGAATATGATAGAGACTACTTGTCTAGATACAAAGCCTGTGAAAGTCAGTGGGAACGTTTCCATCCAATTCACTGGTCTCTGAATTAGGTCTGCGGGCAATACATTGTAACCCAGATATCATAGTGATGAGAACTAAATAAAAAGCATACAGATGCGTCTTCTCTCATTACATAGACTCTTAAAAGTACACTTTTATTTAGTACAGTTCAACACGTCTGGGCTAAGTTTCTCTTCATAGATGTACATGGCCTGGAGTTAAAAATTCCTACAATGGAAGTTCACTGAGAAGACGTTATTATTTCAGAAGGAAAAGACATGTAGAATTTAATAGGGATTTTTGCTTTTCGTCATCCTTCTTACATTCCTGCTATAGGATGGATTAAGCTTTCTGTGGGAAGAATTTACTTCTATATATCCTGGAATAGTTTCCCTAAATCCTGTTAGCTTCATTTTGCAGAGTGGGTTTCTCCATAATTTACGCACCTATAAGACTTAACTGGACAAATTAAGAAAATCATCTAAACCCCCTTGCAAAGACATACTTTCTCTGACCTTAACTAACTCTTTGTTGCCATCCGTCCCTGTACATGACTCATCCCGTTCTGTCACATTACCATTGACAAGGACATATAAAGCCACAAAAGAAGTTGACGGACACCCGCTCCAGAGCATTAGTTACCTTGCTCCATGCTCCTGAGATCTGACTGTGCCTTTGACAGCTCTCCAAGCACATTTTCCCATTTCTAGAATGAAACTGAACCTTTGCACTTTATTATTATTATTATTATTGTTCTCTTTCAGCAAAAAGGTAATTGGGCATGAAAAGTTCAAATCCATTAAATAAAAACTCAATTTAAAATATTTTCCATCCACCAAGCAAGGTCCTATTCATTACGCTGACACTGTACTCCACCTCTGTGCCAAGTGGATCACTCAAAGATGCCCCCCACCACTTTCCTGGCATTTCGTGTGACAAGTAAATCTGCTGTGCACACATTGCTTTATAGGGCAACCCAGTTTTGTATAAATACGTGCAACATTTTTTTACAGCACCTTTAAATTCCCAAGTTGAATTCCTTAACTGTTGAGATACTTTCAAGTAAACTATTTGCGTTGAGTCTCTCCTCTGGATATCGTGGCAGACAGACACGGCTTCTGAGTTTTATTTCTGCTTCTTTACTCACTTCAAGATTTTGAAGAGCCTCAGTCCCGTTTAGATTACCCTACTGCTAAATGTAACTGTTAAAAATGTATTTACTTATCAAAAACAATAGCAGACAATTAAACTATAAATTGCATAGTTCTCTAGAAACCTCAGTAGAGGAATTCAGACGTTGCAGTTACCTGGTGCCTTATTAATTTAAAAAAGCAAAAGGAAGCAAACAACACATTCTTACACTTCAGCCACAGGTTAAATATTCTGTTTTCACAAAGGCCACTTTTTCCATAAAGTTTTTTTTAGTACAGGTTTACCGTACAGAGACACTATTTTGCCATAATATCCATTATAAATTTCTTTTTTAAAGCTAGCAAAATATTTGCCCCCTACAACGCAATCCGCCAGAGGTGCAGAGCGCAGCTACTTTATTCTTCACAGGCCCAGGCCTGAAACCTAATACAAAAGCCAAAGAGGGACATCTAGTGGCACCGTGCACGAAATTAAGAACGAGCGGAGGGAGGAAAAACCTACTGCCGTGCCTGTGGATCTGAGAGAATCGCTCGTTTCTCATCAGGAATGAAGAAAGGTTGAAGGGAAGACCAAAACTAAGAAAAGGAAAAAGTCTGCCTGTTTTATGATCTTCGAACACTTAGACGCTTACGTTGGTGATATACTTAACACTAAACTCCATTTGGGCAAAACAGAAAGATGAAGCAAAACAAAAGGAGAGCTAACAGACATCGAGTCCAATTCAGTTGAAGAAAGTCGGATTCCTCAAAATGGATCTAAATGACAGAGCCATAAAGAAACAGCGCTGCCACAAAATTCCAGACACAAAGAAGGAAACTGCTTGCCGGCTTATCACTTGCAGAACAATCCTGAGGAAAACCAAGAGGACAAGGACCCGCAGAACTAATTTCATTCACCTTGAAAGCAAACAGGTATATCAAACTCCAACCAAGGGCTGAGCATCAACAGAAGCTAAATTCCACTTTGACAAAACTTCTAAAAACTCACCCGACGAGCAAACAATAAGATGTAGTGCTTATCACTTATATTAGCAGTGAACATTTCATCATAATCATCATGAAGTGCTCATGAGATGTTAGTGGAATAAGCCATCTGTCAGCTAACAAGGCAGATCAGTGGCACTGGACCCTTCTCCCAGTTGAAGAGAAGGAAAGCACCACAGAAAACTACAAAGTGCTGCAGAGACAACACAAGAGCTGAGTAGCATGACCTATGTGCTCCCAGCTAACTTTAGTACCAAAGAGTACCCCTGTTTGTAACAAACTGGGCCTTCCTTCTGAAAACACCCCTTTAAGAGTACAGAAGGGACACCCACGCAGAGAGTACCTAAGTTGCCAGCCCTGCTCTCTGAGAAACGCAGCCTGCAAGATGGACCACACCTGCTCACGGGTTTGATGTGAAAATCCCATAGTAAACAACTTTGTGTTGTATACCAACCCAGTATTAAATAAATGAGGCAGTCATGCACGCCAGAACGTAACTGCAGGCTCGTTAAGGAAAACTGAGCTTTTAGTTTCACTTTCTATCAAAAGAAGCAGCGGATGAAGTTCTACCTTTACAGCAATTATATCAAGGTCTCTGAGACACCTAAAGAATTTTAACCTACCTTGAGCACTTCTGTGGCAATTCCATGCACACAAATCCCTACAGCTCCTCTCTAAAGTCAGGTTTAAAGAGATGAAGCTCAGAAATTCTTCCAAGAAATGTGGGACAACCTACAGAGCTGAACCCTTTCTGCCCAGCTCCCAGACAAGCTCACCCTTGCTCTGAAGGTCCTTTCTGACTTCTAGGAATGTACTGGAGTGAAAAGGGATACTTTTCCGTAAATTTGAAAACAAGTTTCATATAGGACTTTCCATGCAAAAAAAAAAATTATCATCCCCTCCAATGTTATAGGCATGATGTCATTTTGGGGGCAGTTTCATAAGCTATTCTTTGTAGTCATGCAATGCCAACTCCTACCTCCCACAGCAGAGGTCTGGGGGCCACAGGGGCCTTAAGAGGCAACTGATTAAACAGAATTAGCTACCGAGTTGACCCAGCCTATGGGTCATCTCCATTCTGCTTGGAGGTATTATAATCCTCTTTGCAGATATTTAACGACTGGATGCACAAGGAAAAACATTCTTTAAGAGGAACTTATTATAAATAGAGGTAGTAAAGTGGGTCTATAAAATAAAAACGCAGAAGCAGAAAGCTACCTGCCTCTCTCACAACGCTTCCTCTACTAGTCTTCATCTAGTTTGCTGCTTGATGCTGTGCTAAGCTATCATTAAAGTATTTCCCTCCTTTGTGTCCTCCCTTTCTTTTTTTCCTCCTTATGGTTTCTGCAATACTGACACTACTTTCTGAATTTATTCCCCCTCACTGGACAAGCAGTACCCATGAGACAAACACTCTAGTTTTTCTCTCTTTTTTTTGTATTAAAAAAAGAGACAGGTTTCTTGGAACTTCCTCTTCTTAATCTCTCTCAAAAGTCCATGGGCACATATGAGATGTAGAATAAAAGAAAGATGCTGTCAGTGGTGAGGCACACTGGGATCCACCAGCAAAGAAGAACTAGATATAAAAGCATTCAATTGCGGAGATTATGTGGCCACTTCTAAAATAATGTCCTTCAATGCATAAAAATAAATTACTTATAAATGTGTTTCCATGGCAAAAGCAGCCACCTGGCATGCAGGTCAGTACTTGGAGATGCTGTGTCAAGGAATGGAGGCTGACTAGTTAATAGGAGTCAGCCACCACTCCCCTGCCCATATTACAACTCAGTAGGCTTTGAAGAAAGTGTGCCGGAGATGTCATTTTCCACCCTTTTACAAGCATCCACTTCAAGATGCTTCGCTCCAGGCTCGCAAGGGATGCTCTACATGACTATAGAACTACTTACAGAATTTATGACATAGGATCATGGTTACAACTTCATACATGGCAAGCACCTCTGCAAACTACAGTCCTGTGTGTGCATGTTCACTATACCATATATTCCTAAAAATACTTAATTAGCACTATTATACAGGAAAAACCCCCAACTTTCCGGTATTATACCTCACATTTCTCACTCCTACTTTTAAAACAGAAGAGTAGTATTTTTTAATATGTGGAAAGGGGTCCTAAATTTTGGTTTTTTTCAAGAGTGTACAGGAGTAAAGAGCAGAGTGCTTTGTAGGAGGAAAGCACCTGTTTAAAATATTTCATATTCCTCTTTGCACTGCAGTAATTTAATAATAACTGCTCCCCCCCAAAAAAACCCAAACCAAACAACAAAAAAACCCTACACTGTTTTTAATGACTAAGTTTAGTGTGTATATATTCCAGAGAGAAACAATGTCATAGAAAAGAGTGAATCAATGCCTGTGCCCCAAAGTCTCTGAATGAAGACCACACACTTTTCTGGAAGTCACGCTGCGATTAAACTAACCTCAGCAGAAGGGCAGCCATTCCATGGTGTATTTTCCACTAGAGGTCAGGCTGAAGGAGCTAATGATCTATTTTAGCCTTCAAAATCTATGAGTGGGAGTTACTAATCAAGAGTTGGAAGTTTGAAAATCAGCATTTAATTAATACTGCTTTGCTTGACTTAAAGTGAATCACAAAGATGTGTTTTTCTAACAGTCCAACAGCTGGAGGTATTTAATCATGAGAGTATTTTAACGTATGTCAATACAACCTTTCACAGAGCACGTGATGTGCCATCTCATCTGGCAGGACAAGGTTTGGAAAAGAGAAAAGTTCTTCTTAAACTTCGGCCTTGAAATGAAAAACATGTTAGTTTGAATAACAGACAACACTCTAGTTACTTTTAAAAGGTTTTTTTTAAAGTTTTGCTTTCTATTTTTTTGCATTTAGAAAGGACATACATTAGAAGCATTTTCCAACAAAAATCCAGATTGAGTTTGTTTCTGTAAATAACTAGGAAGAGACACAGCTAAGCATGGAGTATTTCACCATAACAGGCTTCAGGCGACTAGAAAATTTCTCAAAAACCCCAAAGTGCTTTGAATTAGGAGCCCAAGCTTTTCTTTTCCTGTATTTTGGTGACTTATGCAATTCTACCACTTCCAGAAACATTGACCCAGCTTCTTGAAATAAATACCTTGAAGACAATGAAGTTCAGATATACACATGCTTCTGAAAATTCAAGGAAATGTTTAATGTATCAATTTTAGTTTCAAACATCTGCTTTGTTGTGACAGGACGTGAAGTCATGTTCAAATGGCAAGTCCTAGCTCAGAGCTCTTTGCCAGTCACCAGCCCTCTCAACTACTCACTGCCTTAGAATCATAGAATCATAGGGTTGGAAGGGACGTCTGGAGATCATCTAGTCCAACCCCCCCTGCCAGAGCAGGGTCACCTTAGAGCAGGTTGCACAGGAACGCGTCCAGGCAGGTTTTGAATGCCTCCAGAGACGGAGACTCCACCGCCTCTCTGGGCAGCCTGTTCCAGTGCTCTGCCACCCTCAGGGTAAAGAAGTTCCTCCTCATGTTTAGGTGGTACTTCCTATGCTCAAGTATGCTTCAGCGCATCTGTCTGCAGCCATGAAAACCAGGACAAGGTAACTTTCACCAATGCCACATGAGCGTTTACCCATAGCTAAATTGAGGAATTGCTCACATTTACACTTCTGACAATGAAGCAGCCCATGAAATTCACTCAGAGACAAAATCAGCTAACTGGGTCAAGCTATGTCAGCTAGTGTTTTTAAGTACCTCATGGTCAACTATTAGAGCCACTTCAAAGATACAGAAAGTACTTTGGAGAAGTAAGGATATAAAATGCCAGGAATAACTGGCAGACAGAAGAAAACTTGTAGTTTCTCCAGTTGCCTAAGATTAGTGGAGGGAATGACAGGCATAAGGAACAGAAATGAAGCCTAGAAGACATTAGTTCAACCTCTTTTCGTATGTCTCCCATAGAATCATAGACTGGTTTGGGTCAGAAGGGACCTTAAAGATCATCTAGTTCCAACCCCCCTGCCATGGGCATGGACACTTCCCACCAGACTGGGTTGCTCAAAGCCCCATCCAGCCTGGCCTTGAACACCTCCAGGGATGGGGCCTCCACAACTTCTCTGGGAAACCTGTTCCAGTGCCTCACCACCCTCACAGTAATGAATTTCTTCCTGATATCTAATCTAAATCTACCCTCTTTCAGTTTGAAGCCATTACCCCTTGTCCTCTCACTACATGCCCTTGTAAAAAGTCCCTCTCTGGCTTTCCTTTTCTGTACTTTCACCAGGTGAAAAGCAGCATACCTGATAACAGCCGTTTGTTTCATCAGAGTTACAGATTACTTCGTTTACTGATTTTGTAACAGAACCTGATAATAGCAGTCCAAAATCCACATGTGCATGTTTTAAAAGGTGAAAATCAGTTTAGCTCAGTGATACGTTCAACTAATACACTTTTTTTCCTTTACCCATTCGCCTGAAAATAAGCTAACCTTTCAAAATTTACAGCTGTACAACAACAGGTACAGTACACCTCTCGATGGCATGGCATGGCCTGGAGAAATGCAAGAGCCATTTGACAAGGACCACTCCAACACGCTTCCACGGAGCTGGCAGTTGGAGTTTGACTGAAGCTGGTAAGGCAGATTTCCCAGATTGAGCACGTACCCCACCCAGATGCACAGATGGTATTTGTGGGAGCAAAGGAAAATAAAATATAGGTTTAAAATAAATGCAAGAGAAACACAGAATAATATTGAATCACTCTAGGTATTTCTACGGGTTTCCGTTTATCTTTTCTACTTCTCGGCGCATAGCGAGTGTATATTCAGGGCTTTGAAGCCACTGAGCAAATGGAAGGGATTTAAAATTAGTTTTGTTTCAAATGTAAGATCACAGAAATAAAGACAGGCTCCAGGTATTGCTCTTCAGAATGAGAGTTCTGTACAGAAGTCTGATGCAAAAGGAGTTAAAAACGCTGTTCCTGCAAATGTCTGGCAATGCCAACTAGGCTTGTCAGAAGAGCCTTTTCGATGCTAAAGGAAAGGACTCGCTCTGCTGCTGAATTTCAGATGGGTCCCTCTGCATGGTGGCTACTTTCCCGTTGTTTTAAATGGATAGAAAGGCACACAGCTAGAAAGAAGTGGCAAGCTACGAAGTAGTGAGGGAAATACAGCCTTAGATGTGGTATCACGATATAAGGAGGCAAGAGTAAACACAGACTGACCAATCTGTGTTGGCAGGTTGACTCTGACAATGATCGGTTTGGGCCCCAGCACAAGGCCACAGTCTTGCCCCTTCTCCCTCCATCACTAGTCCTTCTCAAGCTAGGAAGAGCTGATGGCCAATCTTACCTTGTTACAGTGATACCGTCCAAGGCAGCTGGTCTCGAGATCCTATGAAACGCTAGCAGAAACAGAAGGAATAGGAGGAAAACAGCACAGGTAGGAAGCAGCGGAGAAAGATGCGAGGAGAAGAAACACAAAAGCCCATGTTTCCCTTTGGAGTCCCTGGTAACCCAGAGGTGTTGGCATGTACTTACTCTCCCATGTCAAGAACTGAAGGTCCACAATGTTCTACTATTAATCCTCCACTCTTCAGCATCCTCCTTCTAGAGGATCCAGCTCTTCATTATTTCACTTGTTCGTTAGATTTAATTTCTGGTAAATCACTGTTAACTTCTTAATTTCAAGTCCCACCCTTCTCTTGTTTAGTAGATGCAACTTAAACTCTACCCCTGAATTGCAATAAAAAATCTCCCTTCTTTGGATTTTGCCTGTTTGCCTCCTTCCTGACTCCTCCTGCTACCCTTCTCAGTTACAGATGAACGTGGACTTCCACTGGATCATCTCAGAACTATGGGTAGATAGGTAGGCCCTCCTGTGATATGCCCCACAGTACTACATCCACTTCTCATAGAGAATGGTTCGGGTCAGAAGGGACCAAAGATCATCTAGTTCCAACCCCCCTGCCATGGGCAGGGACACCTCCCACTAGACCAGGCTGCTCAAACCCCATCCAGCCTGGCCTTGAACACTTCCAGGCATGGGGCAAGTTCGCTGGGCAACCTGTTCCAGTGTCTCACCAGCCTCGCAGTAAAGAATTTCTTCCTAATATCTAATCTAAATCTACCCTCTTTCAGTTTAAAACTGTTATCCCTTGTCCTGTCACTACACTCCCTGATAAAAGAGTCCCTCCCCACCTTTCCTGTAGGCCCCCTTTAGGTACGGGAAGGCTGCTATAAGGTCTCCCCAGAGCCTTCTCTTCTCCAGGCTGAACAACCCCAACTCTCTCAGCCCATCAGTCCGGGCTCACAAGTGAGGTCGTAGAATAATAGAACCATAGAATTGTCTAGGTTGGAAGAGACCTTCTCCCACACAAAAAAAAGAGAAAAGCAAAGCCTTTTGCATACACCAGCCCCCTCTGGGCTGTCCCTTAGCAGCACAGCTTCTGGGGTAGGAAAGTAAACTATACATGTCATGGTCCGATTTCTGCAGTTTGAAACTTATCAATAACCAGCACACTCGATATAAAGACTCTCCTGGGTCTTTTTTTTTTTTTTTTTCATCTTGTGCTATTGTTTATGCCACAGTTATGAAAATGAACAAACAAAACAAAAAAGACCAGGAAGGGTCTTTCTAAAGAAAGTATTTCAAATTGATGCATCATAGAAAGATGCAAGCAAAGAGCAAAAGTTTCTATCAGCAGCATATTTGTGTCAGTATGACATGCAAAATAATTATACATTCACATCCGAATTACTTGATATGTACAGTTGCAAGTGTCACTCATTTAATGCTGAATTTATTAAAAAATTTTAAAAAATTCTACAAAATCTTCTACTTTATCCAGTCACGAAACCTATGTCTGGAGTAACTTCAACAAAAAGAATTACTTCAAATTTTCACCCGTGTCACTAAACTAAAGTTTAGCCCAAATACTTTTTTCTTTTTAATCTATTCAACTGACAGAAATGGAGCTGCAATGGTTTGGGTTTTTTTAATCCCAAAATGGATTATACAAACAACAATTTCATCAAAGATTTTTTACAACAAGCCTAGCATTACTGGTTATATCTTATTATTAAGGTAAGCATTCTTCAAAGAACTGTTATGATTGGAATCTCTTCCTGATACATAGTGACATGCTATTTGCTGGCTGCAGTGAGAAGAGTCAAAATGAAAACAAAAATACAAACACGCTTTTTTTTTTTCCTCTTGTCTTTATTGATTTAGACTTCAGAGCTACAGCCAAAAATAGTGCATCTGTAGAAAATTACCACACTTGCTATCAATACAGCATCATCGCATGTTTAGAATCATAAGCACTTGACAATTCGCAAAGGGAACATTCAATCTAACATTTTGGCAATACAGCCTATGAATAGGGAATACAGGGAGAAGGATTTTTTTCCTCCAAAAGGAAATATTTCTGAACAGGAATGAAAAGCCTTTGTTAAAAAATGAATTCCAGTCACCCCAGAAAACTCATGCTGGCTCATTCAAGACATCAACATACCCTGCTGGAAAATTCGCGTGGAATGTCAAAAGGTATGCAGAAGTTATGACTCTTGCTACAGGTACAACGCCGTCTTCAGCACTTTGTACGCCATCGAGATGGTCACTGCATACGCAACTGCCCAAGACAAACCTCTGGCAGGCTGGGGAAGAGGGATCAAGTACGCAAAAGTGTGAGCGATCCTAGCCCCAGTGAAGATCCTGAAATGCAGCAAGGCTGTGGACAGCTCAGGACCAATAAGAGCATACAGCAGTCCAATGCCAAGAAACGGGACAATATTTTCAAGGTCATTGAGGTGGCCTCTGGGGAAAGAAGCAAAATTGGTTTACAGTGACACATTTTGTTGAGTAAAGCACTTCAAGACCCAATATTTTTAAGCATCTTCAAAGCGCACTACTGTTAAGGCCCTAACACAACTGCTGGCTTCCTCAGCAGCAGGGACTTGATTCAGCTACTAAAATGATTTTGGCATGTTCACCTGACATCGCTCTGGTCTCTCGTGTCGCACCCCACATTTTTAAGCTTCTGATTTTCTGTATGAAAGGATTTAGTTTTTGCCCAGGATCTTCATAATATTAGGGACTTCGAAGAGTTATTTGAGTGCACCTGGGTGTGCAAGAATGCAAGGAAAGGTGGGGAAGAAGACAGCTGGAGTTTTCTTGTAGCCTCTCTCAACTAAACATCACTTAACTGGATGATTGTGATTGCAACTACTAGACTTCATGGTCCAGATGGTCTATTCCAATCCCATAAACTCAGTTTTTAGTCTCCACAAAGACAATATGAAATATCCTACATATGAAACATTCTATAAATCTTCATGAAGTTCAATCATCTTGAAGAATGCTATTTTTGAGCATCTAACAGGTGTGACAGTTACACTTTTGGTTCATTTTCTTCACTACTAAGCACTAAAATAGCTGAAAAACGTTTAGAAGTTTTAAACCATAATATAATTTGCTAAAAATGTGTTGAGACTGAATTCCTGATCTTGAAGTATTCTTTCACGCCTCTTCCTAAACCTTCCCTGCTCCCTCTACCTCTTTAGAAAAACTACACTTCCAGCCAAATTTACTGATTGAAACAACCTCTAAGCCTTACTAATTATGTCAAAATTCACAGCCAGCTAGAATCAGAACATGGTGCTGTTTTGCAGCTGCTTTCTGAAGTCATTTATCATTACAAGGAAACATATCCTCCAGCTTTTTTTTCCCCTCCAAAAAAGTACACTGAAGAAAGTAATGTCTTTTCTATGCCCATAAACACAACAAATTCTAGTCCCTTATACAGAAGAGAAGCCATGCTAAATCTATGTGACATTCTCTGTTGACACAAAGCTTGCAACAGAAAATATCGTAAACTGCCATTAAGAACCATTGTTGGGAAGAAAAAATGGATGTTGCTGAATCAATGCAGTACCTAGAACCAAGATGACTTCCTAGGTCTGGGGAAGTCTCAATAGCTCTGCAAAATAGCAACACAACATTTCATAATACACTGCTTTAAAAATCTAACCTGTGTAAATGACTCCATGCTGTGGTTGTCATTTCTCTAACGTAACAATTTAAGTTAAAAGGGCATCTTGTAGTAAAGGTAGTATCGACTTAGTTGTCCTCTTAGAATTTACAAATAGAAAAGAACTACTCCTCACCAAAAAGTGTCCATTTTTATATAATAATGAGCAAATTAAACAACTAACAACCCCCTGAACCACTCAGGAGGAGAAAAGGAAAGTTCAGAGCATCTTTACAGCCCATTGAGATTAGACTCTTCTTTCTGAGATTTTAATCCAGAAGAGACGTACAGAAATATACCACAGTCATCTACATTTGCAAGGAGATACTGTTCTGAAATCAGAGCCAATACTTATTTTCAAGATCTTCCCTAATAGTGGTTTAAATGAGAACAGTTTGTTCATATTCAAGTTTTTGGTATAAAAAAATATATATAGCAAATAAACTGTTAGCTTCATTAAGGAATAATCATATGGAAAGTATTCCATTAAAGCTTTCTTTGTTAGCACAGGTGTAGCAAACAGCATCTCTAAAGTTATGATTTTGGTAACATAAAATTTTGCCATCAGCTAAATAAAACTAAATAAGCTGCAACATTCAACCCACTGAAATACGGCTTACATTCTGCCATGAATCCTGCAAACCAAAATACATACACTGCAGGTTGCACAATGTTATACTATTACTAGCATTCTTCCAGAAGGCTGGTCAACTTTCCCGTACAATTGCCACATCAGTGAGTAACCTCAATTCAATCCAGCAAAAAGAGCACAGGCTTTCACTCCTGCTCAGTACGATTGGCCAGATTAATGCCCTCATTACAACCCTGGAGTTCCATGACTTCAACACAGTTTTACTCCTCTTCGTCCTGTTATTTCCTTTACACTTTAGGACAAGATACAAATATTGCAACTGGTGTTCAAATTATATAGAAAGCTGATTTCCACTTAATGCACACTGCTTCATATTAAATCAACTTACTACCATATTTTACAATCTTCTCATCACTTCTCCCATGTATACAGGATACTATCCAAGAGTTAGCTATTATAACCAATGATTTGTTATTTTTAGTATGCATGCTGACCGTTTGAATGTGAAACGGTCCGTTCATTGAGACAAATTAATGTATTAGATTACTACATAAAGCAACACAAAACACACAGGCTTGCTAAAGAGAATGGTGTGAAATTAATTCCTTGATTTAGTATTATTCTGCTATTTAAAACAATTTTGAAGACTCCTGTGCATTACCTGCGTACACGTTCTACACTTGGATCAGTCCGCAGATATTTTTTAGCGCTCTCGCCTTTACCAAATGATGCTGTATCTTCTGGGTTGACAAATGCCTATTTCAAATATAAACACACAAGAAACATTAGAAGCCAGAATGTTTTTTCTAGCCAAGGCAGCTTGCTATAAAGGTCACTCTTTTTACTAATGCCTCTACAACCTCATACAACTTACCTGAAGTTAAACACACGGGGAATAATATATTGCTCACTACATTACTGTTTTCTTGAGCCCAGCCTGTAAGTAACTTCCGTGCTGACAAATTAAGGTAATTTATGCATGTAGGTAAAGCCTTATTGTAAGATGGACAAGCATGGCAGATGACTCAGTACTCAGCCTGAAGTAATGCCAATGGGCTGAAGGAACTGACTGACTGTACTGCTTAAGTCTCTCTCTCACTATTCTTAAACTATCCGAAAGCCTTTTTTGGATCTCTTCCTTCTTCAGAAGTCTACACAGCAATAGCATCCAAGAGTCTTACTCCCATACTCATTTATGACCCTTTCCTCTTAGGTACAAATTTTGCCACTTACATGACCCGTTACTACCTCCAAATACTGTAAGACACTATTTGAAAACAACATTGAATTCCATTAGTGCAGGCTGCAGCAGATTTCTCCTTGCTTGACACGTGGTAACACATGCATTCTGTGGACGGTTCAGGCTATGCAGGCTTAATTCAAGAAAACCTTGCGATTTTAGGAGAGCTACATGATTGCTTTCTCGGGCAGCCTTGATCCCTTTCTCCAAAATATCCTTGGGCCTCAAAATTCTGTAGACGTGATAACAGCATCAGTAACATTTTATCTTCTCTCGTTCCACTAACTGCTTTCTTCCATTTTTTCTTAACATTTTAAAGACTTTTTTATATTTAATAGGAAATAAAAATGTCTTTACTAACTTCTCTGTTTGTAATATTACTCTCCGTCCTAAGAAAAGCAAGTACTCCAAATTAATGAAAGCCCTATTGTCACCCGCATACATATGGATCATAATGTGGCATGAGCGTTGATTAATACAAGAGTCCACTGGATCCACATATAGAAGCAGTACAGCTGACGTGCTTCCACAAAAGGAAAAGGAAGTAAGGTTACAACACAGACATCTGGGTCCTATTTTGAACATACAGGCCAGATTGCATGTTCTACTATATTCAATTTTCAGCTATGCCAAAGACCTAGAGAGCTATCAGAAACCAGCAGTAGCTCAAATGCTTTGCTGTTAGGACCTCATGAACCACAGAACAGTTCAGCTGTGTTTTCCTGCACCTTGCAGGAATGAAAAGCAGTATTTCAGCAAAAGAAGGGCAACAAAACCCTTGAAGCACACACCATCTTGCAGATCTGTGGCACACTCAGGGCTCTTTCAGCCCAGGACCAAGTGTTTGGGGGCCTACAGGAAGGATGGGGAGGTACTCTTTATCAGGGAGTGTTATGATAGGACACGCGGCAACGGCCTCAAACTGAAAGAGGGTAGATTTAGATTTAGATTAGATATCAGGAAGAAATTAATTACTGTGAGGGTGGTGAGGCACTGGAACAGGTTGCCCAGGGAAGTTGTGGATGCCCCATCCCTGGAGGTGTTCAAGGCCAGGCTGGATGGGGCTTTGAGCAGCCTGGTCTAGTGGGAGGCGTCCCTGCCCATGGCAGGGGGGTTGGAACTAGATGATCTTTAAGGTCCCTCCCAACCCGAGCCATTCTGTGATTCTGTTTCCAACAGTGGCCATGGGCAAATGCCTAGAGAAGATCAAGAACAGCAAACACAACACAATGCTTCCCATGAACACTCTCTCCTAAACTAGATGCAGCTTCTGCAATATTTAGCAAACCTCAGCTGCTCTTTCATATACTTATCTAGCCTACACATCAATTCACGTAAATTTTCAGCCTGCCTCTCATTCTAGAAAAAAATTAATTTTTTTCTAAGATAATGACCCACCTGCAGTGGGAAGGCTAAAACAATTAGGAAATGTAAAGAGCTTTAGAATTACTTGATGAAAGGGTTACAGATGCATAAAAATCCAGTTCCTACCCCTCTTCTGACCCTACTAGTTGGTTATTCATGTAAATTGGCTCCATATCACATTTTATTTGCTTTATAAATTGTATAACCTGGTCACCAGCTTTCTGCTGAAGACAGTGGAAATTACAGTTATTAAAAACTCTTATTTAAAAATAAGAGAAACGTTTTAGAAGAGTAGGGTAAGTCAAATGCAACTATAAGATACAGTCTCGTAATTATGTTAAAGACCTTGTCCATTTGGGACCAACAAAGCACCAGCATGCCAAACTCAGAATATCATTAGAGGACGGAGGAGAAGGAGGAAGAACAGCACCAGTATTTGAAAGCTGAAATGAAACACCTGTGATATCTCTGTATTTCAATACAAATTTCAATCTAATCTACCAGACAGTATTGCCAATTTCTTACCTTTCTTGAGATTCTGAAGTATGCTGTTATAAGACTCATTAGCATCATTTTTAGAAGAACAATAGTTGCATAAGTAGCGTAAGCCCGGAAGACTTCATTGTCAATTAACTGGGTCAGTTTAGCCATTTCTCCACTTCTCATTGATGACCTTTAGAAAAACATCGAAGTTAGGCTAACATCATAGCAATCCAAAGTTCTGGTAACAAGACTGTCAGGATAGCCTTTTTTTTTAGCATCACTGCAATGCCAGTAAATTTTGCCAATGCAAAAAGTTTATTTTCAAACAAATTTATTTTTCCTCAGTTTATTTTGTCAATGGCATAATACTTTAAGATGAGAAATTATATTATCATTTAATATTTTGCTTCCATTATAGCTGTTTATTAAACTGTCAAAACATAAACCACCAAAATACTTACTGTAATTGCAGAAACAAAATTTAGTCACAGAAATCAGTAGACTTTTGGAATAACAAAAAGAGTTAGATCAATTTTAGACCAATTCATTTGAAATAGTGAATTTCCCCAAGCAGTTACCAGGACAGAAAGTGTGATGACATACTATACATACTACAGTGTTTGAAGAGGAAAATTAGTATTGCCTAACTTTTTTTTTTGTAAAATGACACAATTATAATTGCACTTCAGCTTTCAAACTAACCAGTATCTTCCCACCCAGCAATCACTTGTGATCAAACTGAGTTAAACACGCATTTTTCTCCTTTGAGACCTTGTTCTTAAAAATTGCTTTTAGCATGATTCACAGGCAAAGATTAAGTTGTAATGACAAAAAGCAGAGAACTATTTATGTTTTTACCATGGGAGGTTTAAGTTAACGAACTCTCTTTCCAATGAGACCATGCCACACCCACAACCCTATGGAAGTGGTACCTTTTATCAACACCAGAAAGTTAAGAATGGGATGAGGACTGAATGCACGTAAAACAAAAAGTATGTCTCCTTACACATTCAGTTTGTGCTCTGCATGCAGCAAAGCTTCTTTGCCTCACCAAGTGCTTCGACCATGCACTTAGTGAGCAGGAATCCACAAAACTTGTATGTCTTCGCTTCACTCAAAACTAAGATAAATGTATGTTTTGTTATAGTTAACTTCATTATTTCCTATGATATCATTTTAACAATAGAAATAAAAAAGGCAATAATAATATTAAATTGATTACAGCTCTATCAATCTCTTATCTTGTGTTCAGCATGGAGTCACTGCCAGTTGGCAGTGAAAGAGAAACTGGATGAGCCGAGAGGAGAAGACAACTATTGCTCTGAAGGCACATCCTTGGTGGAGAAGTGGGCAGGACGGAGGCAAGCAGCTGTTTGCTCAGTGAAACAAATCTAGCCTTGCCTGGACCGGTCTGGCTGCGGTGATGGGATTTTGTTCCCTTTTATCCTTTCCAAAACACTGCTTGGGTCACCAGGCCAAGCACTGGCTCTAGGAATTATTACAAATTCAGTATAACTCTCCTTCCTTTCACTTCACAGTACAGCAGTTCTCGAGATAATCAGCATTTCGGCCAAGATTTTTCTCAGTGGTTTCTACAGAACCTGCATAGTTTCACACAACAAAAAGAAGGTCTGTATGGCTTCAGAGTGGTTCTCCTTCCTGAATTTTAAAGCTATGGTGAACATACATCCAAGAACGATGCAAAGTCACAAGAAACTGTTCACCAACATCTCTCTGTTCCTTCCACTGGAGCTACACCACATTTATCGGTTTTCCCTACTCGCAGAGTTGGCCTCTCCAAACTCTCATAAAGCCCTGACCTTGCCTTCACTATGGAAAGGGAGTATACTGAAGAAATTCATAGTTTTAAGACCAGCAGAAATGCGAAAATACACCCCACACGCCAAAACAGCACAGGGCTAATAAAGACTGCAGCCAGCCTGATCTCCAAAGGCAACGGAACACCTGTCTGTGCCGTGAATGCGAAACTCGGGGCCTGGTTAAGTGCACGCGCCCGGATCCCACGGAAAGGGCTTTAGGAGCCGGTGGGTGAACACACGGCAGCCGCTGTGTCCCCGGCGGGAGCGCAGCTGCGACCCTGCCCCAGCCCCGGCTGACCGCGCCGCTGCCGTACACAGCGCTGCCGGCACCGGGGCGGCCTTTTCTCCTTTCCTCGTTCAAAACGCGACTTTTCGAAGTGCGCTCCGAGCACGTTGAAACTGCGGCTGGCTGGCCGCCCGCTCCCGTTTCCAACCACCCAGGTCCCCGCGGCCCAGCGGGACGACCCCTCCCCTCGCCGGGGCTCCGCCGCCCGGCCCGTGCCCACGCTGCTCCCGCTCCGCGCTTGCCGGGGCGGGGGGGGCGGGGTACGGCCTCGCACCACGGAACGGCCCCGGAGCCGCGGGGAGCCCCGGGCCACCCCCCTGGCCGCCCTCACCACACGCTCCTCAAGAAACACCCCGCCGCCTTCCGCGGGGCGCCCCCTCCCCTCAGCCGCCAAAGGTTTCGCGCCCGGAAGGCGACGGGAGGGGACAAGGGGGGATTTTCCGCTCCCGCCCGGCAGCAGGAGCCGCCATCGCGCAGCGCCCACGCACCTCGCCCGCGTCGCCTCGCAGAGCGCCCACAGCGCGGCCGAACCCCGCTGCTCCCAGCCGGCCGCTGCGCCTCCGCCCGCCCCGGGGCCCGGGCTGGCCCGGCCCGGCCCCGCCTCGCCTCGCCTCCCCGCCTCGGGGCGCGTAGGCGGGTCTGGGCCGCGGCTCGACAAAAGGCCTTGGCGGCCTGTGCTGACCCCGCAGAGCCGCTCTGCCCCGCGGGGCCGCTGCGGCCTTCGGGGCCTGTGGGCAGTCGGGCAGGCCGCCGGTGCGACCTTGGTGGCTCGTCCAGGAAAGGCACGGTTCAGGCCCCGGCCCTAGCAAACGTTACCTGGGAGGAAAAGAAGGAAAACCAGGAAAAGCAAACACGCAAGAAAAGCAGACGCTCGTGTCTGAAGACACTTGGTCTTTGACACAGAGGGAAACCAAAGATCATGCCCCAGTCACACTTCGTTAGAGTGGCGCCATGGCCAGCGGTTGCACAAAGTCACAAGCGGTCTCAAAGTTTACCTGAGAAACTATATAGAGCACCTAACATCTCCATACTTTGGGCCCCTACATCGCTTTGGTGGATCTGAACCTTTACCAAAGGAAAAAAAAAAAAATCTAAAAATGCATGTCTTGCCAAGCCATGGGTGCTGTTGCAATCAATATGCATCATGTTGCTTTGCAAAGTGTAACAGAAAATAAAGGAACTTCAGGGCTGGCCACGAACTTCTGCCGGCATGCTAGGGTGTGATGAAAGGGGGAAACCCAGTGTCCGAGCTTCCCACTGCTGCTTCAGAGAAAATTATGCTATTCCCACATCACTTCCCCTCAATGCTTGAGACTAAGCAGCTCATGATAAACAAGACTGAAGAAGATAGAGATGAATGTACTCAGGTGCCCAGTAAAGATTTCAGAAATAATCCTAAAGGTCTGTACAGAGTCAGAAAGGGATTCAATTTTTAAAGCTGCGTCATTATGGAAAAAACTAGTCTTAGGTACATATATTCAGCATTCATTGATCTTACTTCATGTCCTGTTAAATACCTGTGTGTGCAGACCTTTGTGACTCCTCTTATTAACCATCAAACACAGCAAAGCTCATTTGAGCAAGGGCTGTAGTATCAGCACTGATTTTAAAAGATGGTAGAAGTTGGGTTCAGCAACCTTTGTTCTCGTTAAGGACACAGCAAAGAGTATTTCCACTGAAGTCCGCAAAGCAACTCACATAAACATGGGCCTATCCCAGGAAACGGATTTATTTTTTAAAAAATGGAAGCATTTCTGCAGCTCCTAGCATACTTCAAGGCAGCAATTGTATCTTCATAAATTTTTGTACAACACCTAACACATAATATATCCCAATCATGTAGTGTAATTAGTGTTATTGAAATAAAATTATAATTATTTTCTGTTACCATTTTTTGTTTGTTTGTTTGGCATTCTAATCCTTATCTGAAGCCAGTTTAAAAAGAAGGTAAAGCTATTTATTAAGTTAACAGAGTTAAACGGAACACACATTATTATACTTGAGAATAAAAACTGGTAATTGATTTATATGCAGTTCTCAGAATTCTAGACTGGAACTACCAGAAAGCCAGGAGAAAGGCCATTTTCATTAGTTGTACACAGGGTATAATGAGAAGTGCAGCTAGAAATTCTACAAAAATCACCCTTTCCTTTGCATTTCACATTCCTGTTTTACAGATTCTGGAAACTTAGATTGATTTGTGTGATCTTAAAAAATGCTTCTGAAATTGAGACAGCTTATATGTTCCTAGTCTTTGAATGTTGAGGCCAACACCTTATTAATTTTTTCCTACTGTCATTGAATTCCCCTAAGGAAGGTATAGAAAGAAGAAACGAGGAAGGGAGGAGGACAAGAAGGGAGGGAAAAGAGGAGGGAAGGAGGAAGGAAAAAGCAGAGAAAAAGAACAAAAAAGAAGAAGGAGAAAGAGAAAAAAAGACGAGGAAAAGAAAAATAGAAAAAAAGAAAAGGGGAAGGGAAGGGAAGGGAAGGGAAGGGAAGGGAAGGGAAGGGAAGGGAAGGGAAGGGGGAAAAAAAGAAAAGAAAAAGGGAAGAAAATAAAGGAAAACAAAAAATAAAAATGAAAAACAGAAATAAGAGAAAAGAAGATAAAAGATCAAAGAAAAAGAGGAATAAAGAAAAAGGAAAGACAGAAATAAGGAAATGAGAGAAAGGGAAAGAAAAAGAGAGAAAAGAAGTAAGAAGGGAAGCCAATATTTCTTGTGGACCCTGAACCACTTAAGAGTGGGGTGGAGTCTTGAGTAGAGTGCAAAACTAGGGCCATAGTCAGTAAAGCAGAAGTGAACTTGTGCTCAAGGTCTATTTTCTTCTCAAAGTTCAGTAGCGGGATAAAGTGCCTGTACAACATTTGAAAACTGCTGTGATCTACGTGAGGTTAGATACATAACTGTGGTGATAGTTGCTCCTGAGGGGCCCGTTCTCACAGTCCTTACTCATGTGAATTGTCCCTTTGATGCTAATAGGATTACTCTTGTAAATCAGGGAGGCCATATCAGCCCGATGCCCAGGGTTATACTGATCATGAAGGGCTTGATCTTGCAAACCTCATTCATGTGAGCAGCCCTTTTTCATGACAATTTTCCCATTGACCTGAAGAACTATCCATACAGCCAGAGACAGTAGAATCAGAACACAAATTTTGGGTCAGCATAAAAGTAGGGATACAAGAGTTTTTCATTTAACCTCCAGCAAGGAACAGATGCTCCCCAAGAAGGCCAGAGAAGTGCAATCATTCTGTCTTGACTGCGGGGAAGGTGAAGGAGAGGCATATATGGATCAGCCTCGTTCCATCCTGTCTCTTTCTCTGGTTCCATTTATTCACCATAATTAGTGTGGTAAAGAAGGTACCAACAATACGTTTTCACCACACCTGAAGCTTCTGTTCACCACCGCCTTGCTAACATAAATTAGTTATTTCCTCAAATAGCTTTTCTGAAAAATTGACAAATTATGCCTCCCACATTAAATCAACCAATGATTTACAGAGTAAAAAAAAAGATGAACACTAAGATTCAGACCATATTTTAACTTAAAATCTGAAATGCTGTTTAAATGCCAAGAGGAAAGCGTTACAAAAATGTTTAGTATAGCAGACCAGAGCCAGTTTTTGTGCTTCTCCATTAAAACCTGCACCCTCTGGTTAGAAAGCACTTTCGCTGTATCAGATGTTGACACCTGTGTAATTTCGCTGTGATTCACATGCTTCTGCTTCAGAAGATCTCAAACTGCTGTCTGGTTTCTCTGGGGAACTGCTTCAAAAGCAGCAAGAAAGGATCTTTCTTCGGTTAGGAATGCTTCCTGCTGGGTGTAGCTTGGTGAAAGCATCCCTGGCATAAGCTGCCTTTCAGTGGAGCTTCGAACTCCAAAACAGCTGTGCCCATCCATCCGTCTCTTTCATTCATGCCACTTTTTTGAGGACAACAGTTCTCAGTAGTGGAATTTGAAGGTTTTTTTTTTAAATTCCAGTTGCTCACTTGTGAGAGGCAAACAATAGTATATAATTTAAGTCACCGGTCGCAGAGGGTGGTGACTAAAAACCAGTGAGAGAAGGTGAAAGGAGGCAATCTCCACAAAGCACAAGAATGGTTATGTCTGCTGATTGTCTGCTCAGTTATACATCATTAATACTTTATTTGAAAATCCCACAAAGCTCATTTGCTGGTCATTTCAAGAGCCCGTGCGTAAGGTTGTCCTCTGAAGTTGCTTACTGTCTTCCATCAAGTAGCACCGTTGCTACAAGGAACGTGCAAGACAGGGCTCAAAAGTCACCATGTGGACATATTGTAAGAAATAATCCAACACATGAAGAGCATCCGTAGACTGTTGCCCTACACAGCTTGATGTCCCAGTTGAGGAACAACTCAGAAAGGGACTGGCGGGCACATAGGCAGACCTTTTCAGTAGGTCTCTATATAAGCACATCACGGACCATTTTTTGCCTTGATTCCTCCTTCAATGCGTATGAATACTGCAGCAACGGTCTTGCTTCTGAAAATAGGTCTGCAGCACAGAACTGGCTTTGCTGCCGACAGTAATGCATATGTGGTGAGGTATTTGAAGTCCTGTGCTGTACTGAGGGGGAAAAGGCATTAACCTCAGCTTTTGTAATGCTTTTTGATCTGTACAATTGTTTTTATTAGGAAAGCAAGATATTGTATATCATTAAAGGCCATGAGAGAGTTGATAGCATTATAATGCTCAGATGTGCCAATAAAACAGATTTTGCAGAAACCACAGCAAGTTACTCTTAAACTAATCCAGTGAGAAGAGTTATTTGTTAAGCATTATTAAATACAGCTTGCAGAACAAAATCTGATCCTTTAAAATAACACAGAAGTAGCGGAAGGAGAAAAATATTCATTATAAAAGCAGAAAGGTTATTAAGTTTCACTTCACAGATCGAACAGAAAGGAGCCAAAGTATAGACAGCAAAATGAGTTTTAAGACATTGAGGTTTTAATCGTTACTAGAAGAGTCCAGTAAAGATAGGTAATCCGTGGTGTTGTACTACTGCTCTGCTCTAGTGGCACAAGAAAATTACAAAGCTGGAGACCAAACCGGAAGGTTTCTTGGTACAGTGCCTCTCCAAATGCACACAGAAGGCTTACAGGCAGTTTGAGCGAGCTACTGAGAAGACACAGAGATGATAAAAAGTATCTCACAAGAAGTTGCCAAGGTATCTCTGCAGACAGAGATTCCTAGAAGTAAACAAGCAAAAGCTTTACAGATACTGGAGATACAGATACTAGACATACAGACCGGGTATGTCTGTAGACAAATAGGTGAAGTTATGAAGTTAACTTCTAAAGCACTCCCAAGTCATACTGTGAGATTTTTATACTTGTGTAGATACAGGCATTTATGTAAGGCAGTGAAAGAAGTAGGCCCTGTGGATTGAAGCAAGCTCATTCTTTCTTGAGGGTACTCAACCGCTCTATGATGGTCTGAACCATTTGGTCACTGTTCATCTTAACTGGATTCGTATCACGGTTGAACGTCAATAAGCCAAATGGTCCCGTCACTCGTTATTAGTCATCTAAAAGTGGAGTTTCTTAACACATTGTATGTATATCACTGGTGGGATGTGAATGGTGTTTAGTTCATAGAGCAGCTTCTCCCTGGCAGTTTGGAGGTGCTTGTGAGAGCTGAAGGCACGCAAGGAGAGGTGCACTCCTGCCCAGGTGGTTATTTTTGAGGAGTAACCATCTGGAAGAAAGAACTTAAGTGTTGCATGTAAGCAAGATATTGATCAGTAGTAATCAGCTGTCCTGTACACGGGTATTCAAGCCCAGGCTGGATGGGGCTTTGAGCTGCCTGGTCTAGTGGGAGGTGTCCCTGCCCGTGGCAGGGGAGTTGGAACTAGATGATCTTTAAGGTCCCTTCCAACCCAAACCATTCTATGATTCTATGATTTATCACTGATCTGGTGGTAGGACTGTGGGTGGGGTTCTGTAGAAGTACAATATCAGAGGATGTGGGGAGAGGAAACAGGCGCCTCAGCTTTTGTCTGTCAGTTGTCATCGTGCAGGAAAAGAAGGCTGGAGGTTCCTGCCTTCAGCAATTCAGTTCTCACAGCTTGAAAGAAGTTGTGTAATGAATGCAGAATGAGTGCATTCTGCTCCGTGAGGACTGAGTGCCCAGAGTGTGCTTGGCTGGGAGTTAAATTTGCGTGCGAGTTGTTCTTATGTCAGGGTTAAGAGGCAAACTGTGTAGTCAGTGTGAGCCAAACATCATTGTTTTAAAAAAATCAATTATCTGCAATTATAGGGCCTACTCCAACAGTACCTTTGCAGTGCGCAGAGCTTTCCCAGGTAGCACAGCTATTTTTATTAGCAACCTCCCCTCCCCCACCTCTCTGTACGCAGCCAAGTTTAGAGTCAGCAAAATGACTTGGAACCAGCGCATTTTATCCCCAACAGGCCAACCAACCACAATTAAAATGTATTACCATACATTAGGCTTTAAAGGGGTTCCTTTACTGCAGTATATAAAAGGCTGTAAGGAGAGACAGAGAACGAAAGGAGAAGCCAAACATTTCACGTTTAATGGGTTAAAGTCCTCCCCCATGTGAGTCCATTGACTTCAGTTGGCTAGGGATGAATACAGACAATTCAATATTTAACAATCAGCAACTTTTGCTTAGTTGGCAAGAAAAGGAACAATTTAAGGTCCAGAGCCTTCCCTGTGCTGTTTCTGTCTTCCTGAATCTTCACTTGGTTGCGGTAACTCTCGGCTAACAGGAGCGACACTCTGCAGGGTTGGCTGTTGGGTATTTTCTGCTGTGGTGCAAGATTACTCCTCGTGGTTTTATGGTGCAGCAGTAGACTTTAATAGTCACCTGAGACAATTATTCAGATACTGTATTGTGCAGTAAGATTGCCTCTGAACAGCTGCAGAAATACTTAGCAGAGACACACTCCCTAAAGCCCTGGGATGGGAAATAAAAACAAACAAACCACAGCAGCAAGACAAGCGTCTGCATCTTGCTCTGTCTTATAGCTTGTAAAAAAAGGAGTTGTGTAAGTGATTTAAAAGTTCATTGGGACAGGGACCATTTTTCATTTAGTGGTCCATATAACGCCCAGTAAAAATAGGCTACAAATGCATATTCAGTCACTACCCAAACACAAATACTCTTTGGGCAGGCTTGTGACCCAGTGTATGGTGCATTGCCAGGCAATTCTCATTAAAAAGATAAAGAGGTGATAAGATAGGGATGCAATTATTCTCTCCAGTAGTGATGATGTTCTTTGGTGCGATCCCATTTACAAAGAACATCACAAAATCATACATTCCTCGGGTAGAAATGGGCAATTTTCTTTGACATAGCTTCAGCCTTGCCATTCTAATGAGTACTATGCCTGAACAAAAATACCATTTCTTTTTCCCCCCCAGGCCATGATAACCAGTGTTTCTCTGTTACACTCTGTTGCAACTAAATAATTTCCCCGCCGTTGCAGTTCTAACCAGTCCTGGTGAAAATCTTTTGGTTGATATAACACATTGTGGCTTAGCTTGATGTTCTATGTTGTTTTAAGCCTCACCGTACAAAGGGATATTCAGCTGCACTGTCTATTTAGCTTGAATAAAGAGGGCTCATAAACGCATAAAATTTTATAGAATCTCTTAATAGCTATCTGGTCATCAAATCCTGCCTCCAGCTCTGGACTCGGGAGGATCTGGCAATATAGCAGAGGGAGAGAAGTAGTCTTGCTTAGGCTGGTCTCCAAGAAGGATCCCTGCTTCTTTTTTTCTGCAGATGGGCAGTTGTTGGGGGCTCAGAAGGCTCTGCTAACCCACTCCTCTGCCGTATCATAACCACTTTTCTCTTAAGACACAGTTTGAACATTTCCTCAGCATCTTCTCCCAGGATGACCCTGCAGTCAAAGTCAAGCTGGGACAGTGTTTTGTACTAAATACAGGGCGTGATATGTTGGGAATTTAGTGGCTGAAAGACTGCTTGCTCACTTTTTACTGATATGGGCTTCAGTGAAGTTGCTCTTGATTTATAGCTGGATAAGCAAAATCAGAATCAGACTCTTGCTACTCATTTTTGTGGGAGCAAAACTGGGCCTTACGTGCTCTTGTGCTCATTATATACCTCAGTATCAAGTCTCACAGCTTTGATTCATAGAGTTCTCTTTAATTTGGTACGTGCAGGCTTCCAGAGTAGATCACATAGCAGCAGGATAACAATCCTCAGGGGAGCATTTCAGTTTGAGAAATTCATGAAGAGGGTGACTTCACGGCTTACTTTCAATGACACTTGTGGAATAGGAAAGAGAAGTGGTGAATGAAATGGAAGCACCAGCCTGTTTCAAAATGCATGTTCTATTCTACAGCAGATGACAAACAGCATCCTCAATAACATAGTTCTCTTAGCTGTGTGAGTTTTTGTTGGGTTGTTTTTTCCCCGCTGTAGTCTGTCTTTTCACATTTAGGGCAAGGTTTTCTTACCCATGTGCACATGGGAGCTCTGAAATACTCCCTTATGCCCTTCTGCAGAGCAGCTATCCACAGGCCTTGCCTGGGGTGGAGGTAGCCAGGAGGAACAGAGCCTCTTTCTGCCATGCGGCAGGGAAAGACCTTGAATTCACCTCTTTCCTCCTCCCATCTCCAGCACTCTGACCAAGAGCGTTGAATTCAGAGCGGGAAAGAAGTTGTCACATTGTGAGAGGGTTCAGATCTAGGGCAGGTCACTTCCTCATGGAGCAAAAACAGGTTTCTTCCTGCTGTTTTTCTGAGCCATAAAAAATCGTATGTGCCTCCTTACACGGGAAGGATTGCAAAGCAATAACCTTGCCTTCTTTCAGCAGGAATGAGTCACTCTCCTACTGGCTAAGGCATTTTACTATCTATTTGGGTATATTGAAGCTGAGGGAAAAATATGCCCTTGACAGTAGCTGTAGTGAATCATGAAGATATGTATATGTATAAAATGACTGTAGGAGCTCTGTGGCAAGAGAGGATGAGAAAGTGTTCCTAAAAGAAAAATAATCAGCTTCCTTCCCACTTTGAGGACAGCAGGATTTTGCCCCTTTCCGTGGAAGATTGGCTTCCCAGCCTGGTAGCTACACCAAGAGTATTGGGAACTGAGCTCTTGATGCTCTTCACCCCATCCTAATTTCTACACAGATACATGTTTGCAAAAGGCAATATTGGCTTCTAATGGCATTGTGACCTGTCTTTGCACAAGAAAAATTACTTTCTTGTGAAGCTGAGTAAGGCATTTTGGTGGGATTACATGTTGAAGAGAGTTGGAGAAATGTGATTGACTGTATCCTAAGAACAAAACAAAGTGAAGGTACCTGACACACATCCTCCTCCTTGTCCATGTCATACTGCCATGGCAAAAGTGTCCCACAGAATGCAGATCATGACCTAGACTTCTAGCTCTAGTGAGGTAAAGGAGTTACAAGAAGCTACAAACTGAGAATTTATATATTGTGAGGGAGAGTGGAACACAAAAAGTGAAATGAATTGTAGAGACCCATGTTCCTAATGCTACTGGGAGACGTCCTTTAAATGTAATTTGCCTTCCCAAAATCCTGGGTTAGAATGCAGTCAGAAAAAGGACAAGATGTGTGTTAAGAGAAGGGAAAATTGTAGTAATGTTTCTTCACTACTTCTAGTGAGATTGCATGACTGCTATCACATAAACCATGTTTGGGTGGATATATGTTTGGGCACTGCATTGCGGTAGAGACCCAGGTACTAAAGCATCCTGATTTCAGAATTAGTTCATTTGCTTTGGTGGGTTTTCATTTCATCCTCACTGCTTCTTTTAAAAAGGTTGTTTATTTTGTGATGTATTTAATATCAGTGCCTCAAGATTCTGTATGTCTGTGTGCTCACTGTTTTGGGGAATATGCTTGAAAATGGTCCTTTTAGTAACAAAAAATAGTCATATGTGTGCAGATCCAATCATTTACTACCTTGTCAAAGAAATTAATTTGTTTCTGTTTCATCAGGTGATCTTACTGACAGGAATTGTCAAAAAGTTATTTGATGGCAATCATATTTCATGCCTTTTACATATTTTTTTCCTGAAACTTTATAGCCCATTTGAACTCAGAGAAATCATCTAGCAAACAGATCTCCAACAGAAATTTTCAAAGCCTTCTCTAACCCTTTTAAAGGACTTTATGTGTGTATATATTTTTATGTTTTGTGCTGTACTGTTCAGACTGAGCAAGGGATCATGAGGAATAATGGTCTTGCGCAGCTGTGCACAGTATGGAGCACTGTACATACAGTCACACTGAGGCCAGTTAAGCAGTAGTTCATGAGATGCAAACGGATTAAAGTTGATTCAATAATAATAATAATAATAATAATAATAATAATAAGGTCCATATGGGCCAAGTTCAATTTGTAATGTTTGTACTGAGTAGAGAGTTACCTGATTAATCAGATAACTAAATCTGAGGCTGGGCAGGCAAATGACAGTCATCTTCCTAAAAGGGCAGATAATACTTAGTATGTTGCTTCCCCACTCCTTATTGCAAGGACAGGAGTAGAAAAGCTTGTTATACCCACCTCAACAATGACCTGAATGAACTACAAGAACAAGGAAGAGAATAACCAGTGAATGACAACAACTGAGTTCTCAGATCCTCCTCTGAAGCCTGACAAAAATGTTGCTGTGACAGTCACATACTGTCATTTGCTGGGAAGTGAACTGAGATCCTAAACTTGTTTCAACAGCCAACTGAACAATTAATTGTCAGATGATGACTTTTGGTCACTAGCCATACTGACATTATGATAACAGGGATGAAGATTTGATGCTCCACTTCTACCTTGTGCGCTTCGTAAATGTCTCTGTGTGCATTAGCTTTTGATCTTTCAGATTGTGATATGAAGTCTACCAAAGTCAATGAAAAGACAAACTACTTTAGACCTTGTGTTCAGTAAATGTTAAATAACCCTTTCCAGAAAACTCTGTAGTCAATGAAGTTCAAGTCCATGAATCACACATGGTCCTTCTAGCTCCATGTCATCTGGACTTTGGTGACCTAAAAATCAACAGCTGTCTCACCTCGGTAGTGCTGTTGAAACCTGTTGCTGAGTACCACACCCAGCTGTTCACAGATTGTTTTTTATCACAAGCATCTGTTATAACACTTAATCCATCCTTATTGATGGGCAGCCTTTTGAAGGGGAACCTTGAGATGTTACGCTTACTCTAGGATGGAAGCCAAGTTCTGTCCTCCCTTACACTGAAAACTGGCTGTTCCTAGGAAAGACTGCAGGATTTGCCCCTTAACTTTGTAGCAGGTGCATAATTAACTTGTAACAGAGTTAAGTGACGCTCCCTAGTTTGGGGGTGTAGTCTTTTCCCATCCTTCTTTCATTTCTCTCAGCTGTTAGTACTGCACTGCGTGACACACTCAGTCACTTCATTGCCTTCTCAAGTCTACAGCAGTCAAAGCTAACGGCTCTTCAGCAGCATGAATGGACCCTTTTATCTGGCCTGCATAACCGTATAACCAAAGGGTAGATTCCAGCCCCAAATATTTAAATCGTGTATATGTTCACCATTACTCTTAATTTGTGTTTTCTTTAAATCTTTCATGAAGTTACTTCAGTCATTTAATCCTCAATTTTCAGGTGCACTGTTTGATTTTAAGGGACTAAAAAGCCTCTCTGAAATTGCGCCCACTCTACTTTTGAAGCCAGTTCAGGGACTCTTACCACTTTTCCTTACCACTCAGTATTCCCTCCACTTTACCCATGACAAGGCAGATATATTGATATTAATGCTACATAAGGGAAGTCAAGGGCAAACTACAGAGGCCTGATTTGCCTGAACATGGTTTTTCTGCTACTGGCCTCCGGAAGTCCTGTTAAACTCTGTGGACATTCCATTAATTCCATAAGCATCAGTGTAAGTTTCCTTCCTTCACTAAATTTTATTGAACAAACAAGCCAGCTAGAAAGTTTCATGACCTTTTACGGTATGTTTAGAAACACGTGAAATATAATTGTTGCTTAATGGGCTCATAGTAACTCAAAGTCAAGTCCTTTGACTACCATTCTTGGAGAAATAAGAGTAGTTGACTGGCTTCTTCTGCTGGAATAGACCTGATTCAAATCCTATTGAAGCCAACAGATTTTTTTTTTTCTGACTTGTGGGATATGGCTCACACTCAGCTTATGTGACTCACAAGGATTTCAATTATTTTTATGCTTTTGAAAAATAAGCCCAGTCACAAGTAGTGGCACCTCCTTTAAACCTGAATTTTCCTGGTGATAAAGAAGATTCAGAGAGTGGATGTTGAATGAGTAGGGCCTATCTGCAGCTTAACTCTCACAAGTGCCGAGAGTGATAGCAATGGCATATATTTCCTAAGAACTTTACCCTACAACAGCTAGAGATAACTTATCAGAATAAACACTGATGGGACAAAGTTCCCATCTAGTAAGTCCATGCCAGCCAGGAATCTCGACATCTCTTATAAAGCAGCAAACTTAGTTTTTCACTTCTGCACTTTTGTGCAATAGTTTTAACAAAGGATGCTGGTCGGCTCCCTATGTAAATTCCTTAGAGAATCAAAGTTCATTGTATAACACTGTAAGGAAGGAAAATAGTATTGTAATGTCTTTCTGCAAAATAAGTGGTGGTTAAAATGTACTAGCCAGGGGGTTTTCTTAGAGTCTTTTTTCAGTTTGATTTATGTATCGGCAATGCTGGAGGATTAGGACAGGTTATAATGAAATGTGGTTTAATTTCTCCACTTTCGTTGCGGCATCAATGCTCTAAATGTAACATGCTTTATTAAAAATAACGTGAGTACTGTTATGTGATATTTTAAGTGGAGCAGTAGCTACATGTTCCAGTTTAGCTACGTGCTTTAGAAGCATAAAATAAAAGTCAGACCTGTCACAACACCTGAAAGTGGATATATATGCTTAACCATGCAATTGCAATAATGTCAATAATGTGTATATTGTACACAGATTTAGACATGACCATAACTCATTGCAAGATTCAGACTTAACGTTGGAACAGCAGTAATTTTTTTTTTTTACTTTTACTGCCAGTTTAACAAGCAAAAGCAGAGGGTGGTGGGAAGATTCAAAGGTTATGCTTCATGCATGCTAAGGCCTGATTATGCGTTGCACAACCTAGTGATGATTCCTGTTACATTTGTGGAAATACCTGAAAGAGTCTGCAGAGCTGTTTGGGTAGAAGGAGCTCAGGTATTTATGGAAGCTCCCTGTGTTGGCCTTATGGTGGCTGGGAGAGTTAAACTTTTCCCACAGTGCTTAACTTCTTCCTTACAACCTGCAGGTATTGATTTACGCAATTCAGCGTTGTTGATTCTTGTGATCATGTTGCAAGTTCTTTGATACTTGGTGCTTTTCCTGAAATCCAAGTCCTTCAGGCAGGTGAATCTGTGAGAGTTTCTCTTGGCAGTGCTTTGTGCTGATGGGGGAGGATGGAGTTAAAAAATGTGGCCAAGTACGGCCCCAAAGCCTGAGCCAACAGAACACATAACACTGAGGAACAACGTTCTCATTTAAAAAAGGAAAATCCGTTATGAATACTTTCACCTACAGACTTTGCTTTTTCTAGAGGTGGGGCTTTTTTTAAAAAAAAATTGGTTTGCTTCCTGAATCAGTTACTTTGGTTTTAGTGTGGGTCAAAGGTTTGGCAACCCTTTCCCCTCATTTTTATTTTAATTAGACTGTCCCTGATTTTTATATTCTCTATTAAAAGAATATTAAAACCCTGCAAATTCTGCAAGGCCTACTTTTCTGGTCAGTACAGAGTGCCCTCACATCACATTGCTCTTAATGGAAATTAATTGTATCGCGCCTATAGACCTTGGAGCAATTTTGTAGATATTAGATTCTTAGACATCTGTGGTGTTTTATTATTGATTAAAGAATGAGAGGAAATCTCATGGCTTAAGACCTTGTGCTGGGATTTATGAATTACTTTTTTTGCTATGTGACCCTCGACAGGTCATTGAATCTGTCTTTCAGTTTCCCATCCGTGAAGCAGGGAATAACGATGATTTTCTGCTGCTGCTCTTTGTCCATCATTCCTGCTTAAATAGTTCGCTCTTTGGAACAGGTCTTGTTACTTGCTAGGGCAAAGAAATCTCATTCTGAGTTGGGATCTGGAGCTGTAATACAAATAATTAATATCAGCATTAAACAGTCAAAGGTATTACATCCAAGATGCATTTGGCCTGAGGCCCGCAGAGTTCTTAAAATGATGGATTTTTAATTGATTATTTGGAATGAGACCTTTTCTCAGACTAGCTAAATCGCTTAAGACCCACGCATGCTAGCTATATTTAGAGGCGAGGAGGTGGCAGAGTAATTCTTAAAGTGCTCTGTTTCTAATAACCCAGGTGAGTGACAGTCTGGGAGTGCTGCCTCTTTTCAAACAAACATGACTCACAGCCCCCAGGCAGCAAGCATGTACAGGTTAGAAATTGTATTGAACTGTCCACATTCAAGAAACAATGAAATACAGCCATAATCATAAACATTTAATTTAATAATTTTGGGTTAGGGCAAGAGGGAAGGCATGCTAATGGCTCAGCATCTATAATAGCAAATGCAAAAAGGCCGTGTAAAATCTGTGGTCGGGGTTTAAGGCGAATCTGGAGTAAACAAGGCAATATTTTCATCCCATACCACAGTCCCATGCTTTTAGGAAGCAGAGATGTAACTGGAGTATCAGGCTTTGTTATCAATTTTGCATAAACTACATCTTTACAAGAATAAGATTCTCTCCAGTGTCCCAATGGAAAGCAAAATATAAATGGCCTTTGAGATGTATTGATATTTGATTCTCGTCGAAATAGACACCACACATATGGCTGTTTCCCAGGCATTTCTCATCCCAAACAATTACTAACACCCATGAACGATCTTTGTCTTCCTCAGAAAGCATACATGGTGAAATGAAGCTCTGTCCTTAGAAATTGCCAAGGAAGTGCAGTGGAGGCGCGAGCACCACCCTCGCCTTTCCATATCTCTGACCAAAGCTAAAAACAAGCAGCAAAACAAGGAGAAGCTTGTTTCCCAGTGGGAGAAGAATACTGCTGTCTTCTTGAAAGATGCTTCATGTTCCTTGTGCTCCTGGGGACAATGGGCCCAAGTGATTCTTATTTTGTGTCCTAAGCTTGTCACTGACCTCGGCATCCAGCCACGTTGCGCTGCTTTCTGCGAGATTACCCAAGGCAAGTTCATCTCTGGGAATCTAAGACAGTATTGTCAGGAACTCCCACTGATGCAACAACTTTCTTTCATCACAAGCTGCAAAGTTAAAAGCACGCTTCGGTCTTAACTGCAATAACAACGCTCGGCCAGGCTCTGGAATAGCTGTGCCTTTGTTCCAGCACATTCTCGTTAAAGAAGTTAATGGCCTCACAAAAAATGAGGCCAGTTCTAATTACTTACCTTCTTAAGGTAGTTTCAGTAGAAATTAGATATGGTCCTTCTTGTCTCAAATCATTGCCTCTTTTTTAATAGTTCCAATGTTTCATTTCCAAGAATTTGCATTCAATGAGCATGAAGTGAATTTTGTGTAGTTTGCCAGTTAGTGCAATGCGTGTAACAACACTGAAAACAAGCTAGGTCAAAGATACAACGCAGAGGCTTTGGTTCAGAATTTCCTCACCTCCTTGCTTCCTTGAGAGCAAACACAATATTGATTTTGTATTAGCCTCCTAGTTCTGTTTCTCGGCATTGAACTCGGTGACAGGTGAGAGCTAGGCGTGATTCCTGCTTAACAGCAAGTGCCCGCCCAGCTCTGCTACTGCTTATGAAAACTCCTCATGTCAAAAAATCAGCTAAACATTACTGAGTGTTTTTGCACCAGACTAGGAATGTGTGCGTTTTAAAACATCTTCTTCATGTGGACTTGAGGCAGCCCGACAGCCCTGGAAAATAAAGACCCAGCACCACATAGCAAGGAGCTGGTAGCGGAAGCTGTTCAGCGTCCTCCCACCTATCTGCAAATGTGCCTTCAACTCTGACCCACTTTACTGGGTGGTGTCTTGTGTAATCCTTTGTCTTTTTAAGATTTACATGTGTAAATAACTGTATAATGCTTATATATAATCTCCTCCAGCAATGTAAATAGGCTGCCAAGCTCTGAAACTATCAGGGTGTACTAGGTATAAGGTTCATCTGATTCCTGGAGGTGTTGTACAAGCTAAGATCAACTTAATAAAATTACAGAAAGACTGAGAATTAGTAATATCTGCAATGTGTAGTGCTTTATGTAATATCTCTTTAACTGGCAGTATTTCGTTCAAGTTATTGCCTAACGTTCAGATTCTGTTCTACTTTCTGAAGTTCCTTTATTTCCACACCACTCTAGTTAACTATTTATTTGCAGCTAACCAAATTGAACTGCTTATTGTCTTTGTCAGCTTGGGCAGGTCAGTTTACAGTTGGTAAATATCTGAATATAAAATTTAACATCTTTTCCAAATGTTTGTTCCTGAAAATTAATAATTCTATATGTAATTTTCATTGTCTGCATGAATATCCAGTCCCTTCTTGTATCTTGTCAAGTTCTTGGCTTCCAAGAGAAATTAATTTCAAAGCTCAATTATACGCTGGGTAAAAAGGTATTCTTTTTTCAGGGTTGGTTTCTAGTCTTCCTAATGGCATTGAATTGAATTTGTCTTCTGATTCTGCATTATGAGACAGTGAGAAAATAAGCTCCCTATATCTTAGTTACTGATACACACTTTCAGGATTATCTGTTTTATAAAGGACAGTCTTATTGTGCTTATTTAAATAAGAGACAACAGTTTCAGGGATAGATGCAGTGATTAGCAGATGAATCATACTTACATTTCAAGTTAATGTTCTCAGGGTTTTTTTTCTTCCTTAATATTTCCTATTATCACTACCAACTTCCAAGAAAGGCTTTCCATCTGCTGCCTGTGACCCCCCCACTTTACCTGTTACAGCGAACCCTTCTCTTCTAACCACACTGGCTCCAAAGTCCAATAGAAATAATAGAAGATTCCTATTGATTGCAAAAAGCCTGTAATCAGGTCATGGTGAAGTGCAGTGTTAAAGGGACAGTTTAAATAGATAGAATAGAAATAGAAATAGTTCTCTTTCTTTTTTATTTTTTTGTTTGTTTGTTTGTTTGGGTTTTTTTGTTTTGCCTTCTTACTCAGCCTGGGAAGGTTTGACACCATTTCCAGACTGCTTCAGTCTCTCTGAACAGGATTTACTTTTATTAATGTGTGTAGAAAAAGTATAATATGCAGGGTGACCTTTTCTCCTAAACCTGGGATTCTTTTGGTGCCTGTTTATTCCCTTTAAGTTTCTACTTAATAGGCTGTTGCCCTGAGTTTTAGCTTCTGTTTCCTAACTTGCTTCATTTGTCTGCCCCCATGATACAGGACTTTTCTCCTGAAATCATACCCCATATAAGCCATTAGTCTAATCAGCCCGACTCTTGAGGAAGCTGATAAATCAACAGTAGTCGAACCCCCAGCCTCCCTTGAAGTGCCAGCCTATGTCAAAGGGCTTTGGAGTTCATGCCATTCTGTGTAATGAGCTCTGCCCTGGGAGGACGGAGAAAATACAGCTTGATAGCTGATGAACGTTTGAGGTTCTTTCTCCTTCTGAGCAGGACTGTGATTTTCCTGCATTTCAGTAAAATGCTTAAAAGCTAATTTAGTCAGTGTGTTGGTGGTGGTTAGATGTGGATGCTTGACCACTAAAAACTGAACTGGCAAGCTACACGCTCCTTTCTCCTTAAAGTCACTTAAGAGAAGGGGAAATGATTATCTAGAGTGAGCTGTCAACCTTTATGCCAGCTTTCCTCCTGATATGATTTATAAAACAGCTAAGATAACCTCTGGGGGGGAGCTTTGCAATGGAAATAGCAAGCGATTCTTATTCTAATGAACATAACACTGTCACAAGTTTAAAGTTCAAATCTGAGGTACGAAGGTTTGGGGGAAAAAAAAAGCCCGTAAAATATGAATGTGACAGCATATGTGTTCATTGCCTGCACAGTGTATGAAACAAGAGATATAGGCAAACTTGATTTTTCTAATGAGGTTTAAAATTTTTCTCAGTCTTTATCAGGCAGAAGTTCCTCAATACGGGCTGGGTTTTTGTTGCAGTTTTTTTTTTTCTTCGCTTCACACTCTCCCCTATTGAGACGAGGCATTTTTCTCAGAGCAAGTTGTGCGCCCTTTGGTCCTTCAGCATTGCAAAATGTACTGTCACAGTTGGCACTCATTAAATAAGCCTTTGTTGGTCGCTGCAGCCAACAGGCAGAAGGTTGAATGGACTACAGGAATTTAAACTCCTGGAGGAGGCTTGTCCTGACCAGCATTTAGAAACACCAAATGAGGATTTATTGGAGAATTTATTTTTTTCCCATTCTGTTAAAAAAAAACAAAAACAAAAACAAAAAAAAACCCCAAACTACAAAACAAACAAGGAAAAGAGAGAATCCCATTACTGGGTATCTGACAGCTTTCACTGATATCTAGCTCACTTCAGAACTGCTTTAAAAATAAAAACAGACCCTTTTCTAGAAACTGTTACATGCAAAACAAACCAAAACAAAATTAGGAAGGTTATAAATCAATGGCAGGTTAACCTGCCCCTGAACTTGCCCAGCATATTTCTTATGACGAGAGCTGTATGAATGCAATTTAGATAGTCAGTGAACCATAGTATCTGTAGGTTTGCTGAGGCTGATAGCTTTTCACTGTCCGGTCAGTATCTTTCTGTCTCAAGGCTGGAGTGGCACTAGATCCTTGCTATCACCTGAACTTGAAGGAATCAGCTGAGTAGAAAAGGATGTCATGATAAAACTTTAAAAAAGCTGTGAAAACACTTACAGTAATTCTGCTTAGTAGCCTCGCTTTCTGAAGGTGTATCTCACTTTGAAGCCTTGTATTAGTAGGAAGTTCACATGTTGTACTAGCTCCTGGGTGCACTGCCCAGTTGGAAATGGTGTGGCGGTGTCTCATGGGCTTCAAGAATTCTGTGTTGGTCTCTTCCTCAATGGCCCAGCCACCCCCATCCAGGTACAGAAGGGAACAACGTGCATGTGGCAAACTCCTGCTCAATGGAAGCATGGAACTTTTCAGTGGGACATCAGTTGAATGCTTATGACGTGGAAGCAATATTGAATGTATCAGAAATCAAAAAAAAATCCTTTCTGCTGGTTTGGTACGGTCTGTGAGTTGTACAGAAGGTGTTCACAGCCGGTAGGAATACATGCCACTGCTGTGTACTTGCTTGCAGTGGAGTCCTGCTGTGCTGAAATTCCATAACTAGCAGGAATATTAATTTCATTCCACTTATTTCTCCTTCTCACACGTATGCTATGTACTTACAAATAGGTACTGAATAGCCTGAAGATACAAAGAGTTAAAAATGAGGAAGTGTAGAGATAAATTGTGTTCTCCAGTGTGGCACGTGATTGCAGCTCACTTTATTGTGTTGTGAAAAGTAGAATACAGTCTAAACTACTTTTGGAAAAACCAAAAACGTGCTTGGTCAGTATTTTCTTAAGCCTTATCTGCTTCAGTAACTAACTGGTGGGACAGGTGGTAGATAAAAAAAGCTGGATCTTCAGGAAACTCAAACATCCCCTTTGAATTTTGGGGGAAAAAAAAGAAAATTATCAGATCCTATCGTACTCCAGCTGTTCCCAAATGATAGACACTACCACAGTATTAGGAGGTTTGGATTTACTCTGGGAACCTGGCTGCATGTGGGACATAGCTGACATTCAGGGAGTAGCAGCCAGGTGGCAAGTACCCTGTCCCTCTGTGGCACAAAATGCACACTGAGTGGGGGCAATGTAGCTCAGTATTTCTTCCCACAATAACGTCTCCTGAGATAGGGTCAGCGCAGGTTTGGATTAGGGAATACAAATGCTCAGTATCACTGCTTGTTGAAAAAAATCAGGAAAACACTGGAAATTCTTTCTGTTTGTTTTTCAGTAAAGTTTGAGTTTCCACAGGGGAAATAAAATCAGTAATTCCTGGTAAATACAAAGCTTAGTATCAAAAAACAGCTGGGTAAGGCTTATTTTAATGCCTGATTTTGGAAAAATCAGATTCACTTGAATTAATTGCCTTTTTGCAAGGCAGAGCAATTTAGAGAACATCTGCCTGGGAAAATTCGGTGGGTTCAGGACAGAAGTTATTCTCCCAACGAGACAGACATCAACATAATGCTCAGTACCAGCGACAGAAAGGCTTTACACAGTGTGCCCCACACATCAAGCCCATGGTCTGATGGTCACACTGATATTTTGAGAGGCTTTTTTTTCCCCCTCTCATGTTAAATTTGGAATGGCTTTGATTTCATCCTTATGTGAGTAGAGTCATTATTTAGGACCTTAGTCTCTCTCCTCTGATCTTATTTAGGATTTTTCATTTCTATATTTGGCCCTGCTGTTGATTTGCAAAGGGGCCACAAATTCTCCGTGTCTTAACTGACCCACCTCTAATGTGGCAAATAACATTCCCTGCCTATCTGACAGAAACGTGCCAGACTTAATTAGCAACAGACAACGTTTTCAAAAGTGACTAGTTAGAGACATCCTGTGAAAATTGAGAGTCTTGAAGACTATCAGGTTGAGCCTCTGGATACGCATTCACACTTAAAAATTGACAAATAAATTTTTGAAAAACACTTCGGGCTCTCATAAGGTGCATTTTAAACACACTACTATATATCATAGTGAATATGTTAATCGATACTTTCATACATGTATTCTGAAACCTAACTTTTACTCTTTCCATTATTCAATGCCAAAGACTTGAAATCGTACCACTCTTGGTTGATATATTCCATTTGCTCTCGCAGAGAAGGGCAGACTCTGCCAGGGTTACCTGGAAAACCCAGAGGTGAAACTCACTACGGACTATGAGAAGAAAGAAGTTTTAAAACTTAAGATTCAAGTTTAGATCTGCTCAAGATTTCACAAGCCCATGAAAGCATTCTTGTGTGACTGCCAGAATCCTTCTCTGTGAAAAATATGTATCATGATTTCATCACCAAACTGGAAGCAGCAGCCACTTGCGCAGCACATACAAGTGCTATACAGCTGTTTTCGTGATGGATTTCTTGCTTGCTGACCTGATCTCAACTGGTGTCAACTCAACACAACACTGTAAACTTCTTTGGATGGTTAGGACACATTCCTCTGAAGTATGTGAACAAATGTGAGCTGCAAGCACTGTGTTGGAGATTATCTTACAAATGTAACATCTCTGCAGTGGGACTATATAACTATGCTATTTTTTCTTCCGTCAGCTGCCTGAATATTAACAGTTAGTTGCAATCATATTAAACATCTCGCTAACATTTTTTTTCAGCAGGAAGCCTGATTCTTTTCTCTTGGAGAGAACCAGACCAAGTTATGTGCTCTATGAACAATAAGTAAATGTAAAACACAATCTCAATTCAGTGTTTATTTTGATGTCGTAAGGTATGGTAATCTGGGAGAAATAAATTCATTGCAAGTTTTCCATGGAACATGAACTTGAAATTATGGAAAGGCACTGGAACCAAAGGTGCCTTCCTCATCCCTTGAAACACTTGCCAAATATGCTAAATATCTGTCTGTATTTAGTAACCGCATATTCCTTTGAAATCTTAGTTTGTATGCCCTGGAAGGATTGTTGAACTTGTAGCACCAGCATCTTCAGAAGATTCCCTTTGCACAGGGCATACTCCATCCCCTCCCTGCTCCTAAGCTTGTGCCAGACTGCAGGGAGCAACTACATACATTTTTGCTGGTTTTGGTGCTTCTGGCCATCAGAAGCCACTGGGTCTCTGAGCACTGGAACACGGAGGAGGAAAGTGCCATTTCCCAACTGTCCCTGCTAGCCCCTAGACAGCCTGCAGCGTGCAGAGGACTAAAAGCATAATAATTCAACTTCATGGAGTTAGTCAGTATCTCAAAATTGGTTTTGTGGCAGCTTTGGAAAAATGTCCAAACATTTTTAAGTTCTCATCAATGGAAACACCCATGCTGGTTGGCCTGAGGATTCCAGCCCTGGTAGATGGTTAAAGAGATGTAGGCTCTGGAGCATCTGTCACTCCTGACTTGAAGGCAATCCACAGGCAGCAGGTTGCCATGGGAGTGGCAGACTGTAAGGCAGGCAAGTTTTGCACAAGTCTGGCCTGACAAGCATGAATCTGCTGGATTTTTGCTCATCTGGACCCATGTAGTGTAATTGTTCAATTTTTAAAGAACTGGCATATTCGAAGAAAATAAATTCTCACCAGCTTCTGTTTTTTTACATCTTTCTTTACCTCTCCATCCCCCTCAAAGAAAAGGCAGCATAAGTGTAGAAAAGAAGAAAGAAAAAGGTAGTGATAACAAAAAGGAGTCTGGGAAAGGCTGAAGAGGAATAATGGTACAGAAATCTCAGCTCCTGCTGCTCTCTGCAGAGGAATAATAAGAGTGTGCAGGGATAGAAAAATAAATAAAGGCCAGGTTAAATTGGAGGTAAGTAAAAGTAGCAGGAGGGCAGGGAAATGGAGAGGATGGGGTGGAAATTATAGCAAAAGAAAAAAGGTGGAGACTGGAAGGAAAAGGTGGAAGCCAACCTGATTTCTTTAGCTTAGCACATGAGGTTAGTAGTAGTCCATACCTCTACTTCATCCACTCCACACTTTCCACGGTCTGCAAAAAGTAAAGCTGAGTTTTACAGGGACTCTCATTTCATGGCAATTATCTCCAGAGTAAATCCATCTTGTGCTTTGAGATTATTAACAAATTTTATTTTTTAATTAAAGGCTATTCACAATCCAGGAGAAGAAAAAAAAGACTGAACAGATTTGCACAGGTCATCCGAAGTTTAACGCTTACTATTTTTAAAGTCCTTGTCTTAAACTCTTACTGTTCTCTCAAGTATGTCTGTGGTTTGTTTGGGAAAGGGGACTGAAGGGACTTGTGTATAGCAGGTAGAGACCACCATGGTAGTAAAAACTAAATACAATCTTTACCAAAAGTCTGCAAGGTGCTGAGGTGTTCGTTCCTTTTCATGTGTGCAGGCTGATTTCTTGGGCCACTTCCAGACTTTTTTCTGTTACAACCTGAGGTCTTTCCTGCAAAATTCATGCCCACTGTTACACATGGAGCAAGGCAAGCATTTTGGTGATATGGCTCTATCATTGTTAAGCAGTGTAGCCCGTGTGGTCCCCTTGTGCATCGCTTGGCATGTATGCCTCTCCTTCACCATTCCAACTTGTCCTGAGGACCTGTCTGAGGAAATTAGGGTGTCCCTTTGCTTTTCTTTTCCTGTCAGATTGTGGTGTGATAACCAACACCTGGTTTGCATTCCTCCACCTTCATCTCTTCTGCCACAAGTATAATTACTTGATGTACGGCTCACTAAGAGATTCCATATCTAAGATCTTCAAAAAGTCTGTCAAGGAGAAAGCAATAAGAAGGAAAGCTGAGAAACTCAAATGTGGTTTTAGGTCAATATGTAGTGTGAATGTGACAAAACTTTACTGATGTACAAATGTTTATGTATCTAATTGTAAAATACGAACACCTAATAACAAATTTATTTGTTATTATTCCCTCTCTGTCTTTCTTCTTCAGTTTAGCCTTTCTTCCTGTAACAGTATCAATTATTTTTCAATAGTGTCTTGCATCCCATTCTTTCTCATCTTTTTCAGTACTACCCTTTTCTCTGCTAAATCATCAAAGATATTTTTGTTCTTTTACCTATTGTGGCAGAGTCTGTAAACACAATCCTACAAAGAGAATTTCTAAGTGTAAGCATTTGTGATGCATTTGCACTAAAAGCTTTGAATTGCTGTCTTTGATAAAGCTATTTGGTCCGATTATATTGTTTTAGAATCACACATTCAAGCGCACCTCTCTGAAAAATGAATTTTTCAAAATGTAGTACATTGCATGTCTCAAGATGAGGGAGGGTTATTTTTAAATACCATGTAATCTACGTAATCAATTGTATTTCTATACTGAAATTCGCACACCAGCAATTAAGAGTGAAATTTAAAGACCAGTGTTTAAAAGCCAGCAACTCCCAATCTTAAAGATGCATCAAATATAAACAAAGTTAATAATAATTATTCTGGTATTCATTGTCTTAAATTGCTTCCATGCTTTGAAGACTGCACAGACAGATATTGCAGGCAGTTCTTGTATTGAACACGACAAGCGTTCTGCGTAAGCGCTGAATAGCAGGTGTAACAGCCATTGATGGTTGTAGTATATTTTTTAAGCAGGAATTGAAAACAATATTTCCAAATACAAATTCAGATCTCATAGACTGGAATTTAGGTGGGAGTAACTATACTTCCAGAAATTCAGTGATGTCTTTAAACTGCCGTAAGTAGTTAGGAAAAAGCGTATTCAAGTCATCGAATAGCAGAGGCCCAGAAGCAGAGCTGGCCATAAAGTTACACGATGTGTTGATCTCAGCATTTGAGGCATGGGCAGATGCTCTCTTCATAAACCTTTGTGGTTGAAGGCATCACTATGCTGGGACAGACATCACAACACCCACCAATTCCGTCAGTGGAAAGGATTATGTGAGCCGCCTTTAATCTGTTTCAGTCAAAATCAGTCAGGTTAAACAGTAACTGAAGCTGAAAAAAGTTAATCCGCTATGTTTAAGTTGAAGTTAATTACCAGGTTTTTTGCACCTGCCATATTCAATGTCAAGACATCTAGAAGATTAACTATAGATGCTGCCCACACTTACACGTTAACAAAATATATTTCCTTACTCTCACACGTCATCAGTGCAAGCCATTGAACACCCTCTGAGTTTCATAATGTCTATTGATTTTCAAAAGCACCTTCCTGATGGAGCTGAGCACCCTCTACTGGGATTGTCAGTGGGCCTTTAAAAATCATGTTTCCGAATGATGATTCCTTTGCTATGTTCTACAAAATTAATTTTTTTTTACAGCAATGTCCTGATTTCACTCGCTAGTAAGTCAGTATCTGGTGTCCCTCTCCCTATACTAGGTATTGATGGTTTTAAAACAAGGAACTGAACTGCGCTTAATAAAAAAGCATGCTTTGTTTGAAATGATAGCCAAATCACTCAAAACATGAAACAGATACTAGTCTCTCTTGTCTCCAGTAATAAATATCATACATGCTACCTTATCAACTTTAAAGACAACTCAGGGTGCTTTACTATAAGCTGTACAATGGTTTAACACTGTGTTTTACTCCAGCTAGCCAATGAAAGTCAGAGAGAAAATGAGCGAATCAAGGTTTCCTTCTCTTTTTGCCTATGTATGGCGTACTTAACCTCTCCATTGCATCTCTTTGAAGGCCTGTAGGAAGAAAGTAGTAGGTGGATTCAGTGACAGTATTTTAGTACAGCATGAGTGAAACTCATAAGCAGTCAGCGTCAGCTGAGGAGTTGGGTTGTGTTGAAATCCGGAGGCCTCGGTGCCAGAAGATTGGTGTCTGAGTACATCCTGGCCCTTCCTTAGGCCCCAGGCAGCCATAGCTTTTGTGGGTTGGTGTGAAGACTGGAGGTGCTCAGCACTTCTGATAAAGCAAGCCGTTCTTGCATTGAGACTCATATCTGGACCAAGGATTCTGCCCTTTGCTAAGGTTCCTCTGTGCTACTGGACTAACATTTGGAGGCTCTGAAAAATCCCAGAGGCAGATATGGTGAGAGCTAGGCCTCTGTGCAGCTCCTTTCTCAAACTCCGGTACAAGGGTACTGGGAAACGGAACAAGGAAGAGAAGATGGAGAGTTTATGGCCCATACCACTGACTGAAAATTATGTGCTATCCCAAGCACCGGCTGACTTCCTTGGAAACTGAATAAAGCAGTTTATGTGACCTGCTGCTGCACACAGACTGTGGTTTCAGAAGCTGTGCATGGAATTCCCCAGAATTATTAGCAAAATATTGACTGACTGCCATCTGCATTTGAAAATCAGAGTTCAGAAGAGCTGATTGGAACAAAATGTGTACACGTATGTCTGCAGAACATGCTTCAAATAACCATATGATAAGGGTGGCCTTTAGTCACTTTTGTGGTCTCGCTATGCCATACAGGGAGAAGACAAGCAGAAAGAAGGCTGATTATTAGGATGCATATGCATCTACATCTAAACATGTGGAAATAACATGACACAATCCTCCTTAGCAAGTAGGGAAACTTCTAATGACCTGCCTATTTCAAATTAGGGATGAGTCTCATTCCCAAGGGGTTTAGATTGAGAATTCTTATTCAGGCTCATTTTTCTTCACAAAGGTTTCAAAAGACCAGAGGAAATAAAGTAAGAGCTCAACCTGGATTGTATTGTCTGTAGACCTTTGGTTTCTTATTTCCATAATTAAAAGTACAAGTGCAGCTGCATATTTACCCTTCCTTATGCTGGATTATATCCTAGCAGCAGCATTCAGGGCTCAGATTTGGGGCCAGTTTTGTTTAATTTCTTTATCAATGATCTGGATGAGGGCATTGAGCGCACCGTCAGTAAGTTTGCAGATGACACCAAACTAGGTGGGAGAGTTGATCTGCTTGAGGGTCGGAAGGCTTTACAGAGGGACCTGGACAGGCTGGATCAATGGGCCAAGGCCAACTGTATGAGGTTTAATAAGGTCAAGTGCCGGGTCCTGTATTTCGGTCACAACAATCCCAAGCAACGCTACAGGCTTGGGGAAGAGTGGCTGGAAAGCTGCCCAGCAGAAAAGGACCTGGGGGTGCTGGTGGACGGCCAGCTGAATATGAGCCAGCAGTGTGCCTAGGTAGCCAAGAAGGCCAACAGCATTCTGGCTTGTATCAGGAATAGCGTGGCCAGCAGGAGCAGGGAAGTGATCGTGCCTCTGTACTCGGCACTGGTGAGGCCTCACCTCGAGTGCTGTGTTCAGTTCTGGGCCCCTCTGTACAAGAGGGACATAGAAGTGCTGGAGCGTGTCCAGAGGAGAGCTACCAGGCTGGTGAGGGGTCTGGAGACCAGGTCATATGAGGAGAGGCTGAGGGAGCTGGGCATGTTTAGCTTGGAGAAGAGGGGGCTGAGGGGAGACCTCATCGCCCTCTACAACTACCTGAAAGGAGGTTGTAGAGAGGTGGGTGTTGGCCTCTTCTCCCAGGTTAATAATGACAGGACCAGAGGAAACAGTCTGAAGTTGTGGCAGGGGAAGTTTAGGTTAGATATTAGGAAGAATTACTTTACTGAAAGAGCAGCCTGCCCAGGGAGGTGGTTGAGTCACCATCCCTAGAGGTATTTAAGAAATGTCTAGATTTGGCACTTCAGGGCATGCTCTAGTGGCAGAGACTGTAGGTTGTTTGTGGTTTTTTGGGTTGGTTTTTTCTTTGTGTGTGTATGGTTGGATTCGATGATCTCAAAGGTCCTTTCCAACCATGAAGATGCTATGATTCTATGATTTTCTACTACTTGTAGCTTGCTAATTCGGCGTGCTGGGACACCCGACAGAGGTCATTACAATAGTTAAATGCAGGTGACATGGAGGCCTTAACGTAGCTGTGTGGCAGAGAAAAAAAGAAGCAACATGTGGCTTCCACATTAAATATCAAACATAAGAGAAAGCTTAAAGAAATACCTGTACTTGGGAGATCACATCACGATCCAAACTTGCCCGGACCTGTTCAGAGTTATGGTTTCAGTTCAGATCCACGTCTAGAAGATCTGTCCTGAAACCCTTAGCAAAAAAAAAAATCCTATGTTTGGATTATGCCTCATACAAAATTCTAACCTGTCTGTCTTTACTGCAAGAATAAGAGCTAATTTTGAAACAGTTCTACTGTACATATCCTCAGATTAGGAGTGTAACTTCAGTTTCACTCATTTTAGGCAAATTGCTGACAATAGAGGACATTGTACCCAGTACTCCAGATATCCCCCCAGCAGTGCCCAGCAGTGCCAGATCACCTCCCTCAACCTGCTGGCAATGCTGATACCTTTCATAAAGACTGAAAATTCTACTAAAAACCAATTTTAATGTGAAAATACTGGCTCTTACAAGGAGAAGCATTTTCAATTCTGCCAGTTTTTCCCTCAATCAAGCCGCACAAGATACTGTAGACTGGTTCTGTAGTAACACACACAGTTTTCAGCTTGTGGACACGCCAGTTTGCAGCTGAATAAATAAAGTTATGTTACACTCTTTCCTGCACCAGTTTACAAGGCAGAAATGTGTATGAACCCACGAGGGAAATAACAAAGATTTCAAGATGGCTATCTGAAACTTTCTATTACCAACTTTTATGCGATCATCTGTTCGTGAGAATTTTATGTGGACAGATGATTTGAGTTTCATATGATCATTGACCTATCCCGTGAAAATTTGTGAGATTCCAAATACTATTGTGTGGACAAAACTGAAAACTTTGAAGTATTTCTTTTCCCTGTGTAAAAGGATGCTGTGTTGGCTCCGGCATTCGGGTCTCATTTTCTACCATTCTCCTACATCCAGTGTGCCAAACTGTGCTTTTCTCAGATAGTGCTTCCTCACTCCTGTCTGTTGAGGACTATGTATTTTGGAGCCATAATTAACTATTCATTGACACAGAGCCTTGAATTTGCCTCTCCCCAAATTCCAACAGAGCAGCCCTAATCTGTAGGTTATAAAGTCAGCTTCCCTACAGCTCATAAAGCTTTACACAATGTGTTACAGCTCCAGCAGGAGAGATTAAGAGACTATCTGGGCACTGCAGTGGTTGGAAAGCTCTTCAGTGAGGTGGGAGATCTCCTGTCAATCCCCTGTTCTGATGAATATTTGCTTCTAAAAAAGCTGCTGACATCTTCTCCTGGCTTCTCTGAAACCGGTTACATTGGATCAGGGATGAATTTAGAGCAGAAACTCCACCATCACATAGTACTTATATATGTATTTTAGAATACTAACCACAGTCTACTAAATGGACTTGAATATAAATGAACTGTCACTATGGCAGAATAGTTGAAATCATCTTGGATGTACAGATAATATTGTCTCAACTGTGAACCCTGCTTTAGAATCTCATTTCAGCCTCTACCTAAAAATCTATATGTCAAAAGAAAATATCCTGAGTGCCATCTACGAACTATAACATGACACAAAAAAGCCATCTTTCTATATGATAGAGCTACTTCTAATTTTCCCATTAGACCAAACGACATCATAAAGACTATCTGCCAACAACATGATATAAAACCGTACCATGCATCATGAAAAATAATTGCAATTCAATTACTCCTGAATTATAAAACCGTCAACTAGGCGCAATAAGACAAAAGCCTTAGAACATATGAAAAACTGCTTAGCATAATTATATATGTTTGAACAAAATCCCCAAAATAAAACATGTGCAGTTTGAAGAAACAGGGTAATCATGCCAAAATAATTCTCATTTATGGCAAAGGTTTGAGGATCAGCAAATTTAAAAACCATTTCCCTAAAAAAAAATTTTAAAAGTAAATTAGCAAACCTTTCTCCCTCATAGAGGTCATACCCAGAAAGTGGGCAAGAAACTGTTTTTCTTTCCTTTGTCGTCTTCTCGCTTAGATTCTACTTTGGCAAAGTATTTAGTGTTGCTCCTTAGAATCACAGAATGGGTGAGGTTGGCAATTGTCTAGTCCACCCCACCTACTCAAAGCAGAGTCACTTACAGCAGGTTGCTCAGCACTGTGTCCAGTCGGGCTTTTAATGTCTCCAAGGATGGAGACCCCGCAACCTCTTTGGGCAACCTTCTCCAGTGTTTGACAGCCCCAGAAGTTTTTACTTATGTTCAAATTGAGTTCCTCAGTTTGCACCCATCGCCTCTTGTCCTGAAAAGAGCCTGGCTCCATCCTCTTTTCACCCTCCCTTCAGGTATTTATATATATTAATAAGATCCCCTTGAGCCTTATCTTCTCCACGCTGAATCGTCCCAGCTCTCTCAGCCTCTGCTCATGCGCGAGATGCTTCAGTCCCCTCATCATCTTCATAGCCCTTCACTGGACTCCCTCAAGTATGTCCATGTCTTGTACTTTCTTGTACTTGCACTTGCTTAGGTACTGTGGAAAAAGCTATGGAAGTTTTGCCTCCAGTCAGTTCTGTGCTTTAGCCACACTCCCCGCTTGAACAGGAGAAGGAAAGAGAGAGAAAAAAAATGAAACTGGGGAAAAAATTGGACACGGGGAGTAATGGCTACAGCAGTCTTTCATAGGACAAGCAGAGAAAAGAAAGCTTTTTGCAGAAGAGGCCCTGTCTGTACTCTGCACCGGGACCTCTCGGACATTCTTGAGAGAGGGATTTAATTCTCTTTCTTGGTATGTTACCTTTCGGCAGAGTGAAGAAGAAAATGGCTTTCCCACATAATTTTTAATTATGACTACAAGAGGAAAAAAATATACTTCTTAAAATACAGCCTTTCCCTAACTTAAAAGTCTCACCCTGGGCTTGCACTTTCACAGACAAAAGTTGCCATGGAACAAGACAGACGTTACATCTATCCTGCAGCAAGGCAAAACTGGGCTAAGGTTCTTGGTTACATCTGGCTAAAGTGTGGAAGGTTTTGCAAGAATACTTACCAGAGGGAGAATAAAATTATTCAAACACGGTGTGGTACCATAGTCTCAGAACTTCCCAGACAATTTGTCATATAATCAGTAATTTTAATAACTGGTTATTTCATAGATGTTATTTTTCAGCCTTCAAAGTATACTTTTATAACATTTAATAGACCTTTATAAAATATAAAAGAATTTTATTTGAGTAGATTTGGTAATCTAACAGATTTCACAAATAAGCTTTCTCAACCTCCCGATGACTACTTTTCCTTTACTTAATTGACCTTTAACATCGTTCACAGAGCACGTGGGTTTTGCTTGTATTTGTTCTTCTGGTATGTAGTCAGACAAATATTAGTCAGCATTTTTACCAATGATGATGTAGTTTTTCGGAAGCATCACATACAGGTTTCAAATGCTGTGAACTTCAAAAGAAGCACTGTCACATTCTGTCCCAGGTCTGATTCAAGGCTACCTGCACAGCAGACGGAGTACTCTGAGACTGCAGTGACAGGCAGTGCAGAAATTGCTAAAATGGTTGTCTGAGATAACATTTTAAATAGAATAAGCTTCATTGTTCACCTATAGGGTATAGGACATAGGAAATAAGACATTGTCTGAAGTGACACCTAAAGATGGGGAAAAAAGGGCAAAAAGAATAAAAAAATTGTCAGAAAAAGACAAAGAAAGTTCATACTAGAAGTTAAATCTATTTTTTTTTTAATATGAACCTTTGCTTTATCCCTTCTACAATTAGACTCTGTCCTTACAGCTATTTTGAAGTCTTGTGAAGCACATTCACAAGTGCCAGGTCATCTCCAACCTGTACAAGACCAGAGCTTCTAGTGCCTATTTTTTATGCCTCAAAAGACTGGTAATTTGTATTTGTTGATTTTTTCCCCCTGCTATAGATGTAACTGCAAGGAAGAAAAAAAAAAGCGAGAAGGATATACCTAATATCAGAGTGCCTGACTCTTTCTCTGAGGCCACACGTTGTGTTAGACGAAAGGAGGCATGAGCAGTACCTGCAGAAAGTGATGGTTTAGCTGCCCTTGCAGAAGGGCATCCTGCAGGGATCAAATTTGGGCTGGTAGCTGCTGTTATGTGTTAAATTGGGTATTTCTCATACACATAAGAGAAGTAAATTAAAGGGGTGATTTTGAAAAGCATGAAGTCTAGTCTTAGTCTGTGCTTTTACCGTATCTCTCTTTTTTCTGTCACTAACCTTGTATCTCTTCTAATTAGTCACCTGGAGCTGTAGCAAGACACTCGGTGCCAGAAGCGTTCCTCCAAACTTGCCCGTGCAGTGTTTTCCTGCTTTCTCCCTTTCTTTCATCCAGCTTTGAGCAGTGTTTCTTTACTGTGGCTGCCTGCTCAACCTACCACCTTGGACCTGTGTTTACACCATCAGGCAGCAAACCCCAGGCATGTTTGCCCCTGTTTGGCAGTGCTCTTGGCCGGAGCTTTTGCTCTGACTTTGAAATTGCAGTCCTCAGGTCAGTGGTCGTTGAGCCAACTTCTCAACCCATGCAAGTTAATAGGAACCCTGGTGCTAACTAGAAAGATTTGACCCGTGAAATTTTTTATTTACAGTGTCAAAATTGTTGTGTTGCCTTGTCAATCTGTCCATGTCAGTTATGTTTCCCTCCCAGATATTTAGCAGGAACAACAGCTGCTGCTATGATGGAGGGTAACACCTCTCACATGTTCTTTGAAAGAGTAAGGGTAAAGCTGAATCAGATTTACTAAAAGATTAGAGAGACTGATCCTTCTAGAACATAAACTGAGATTTACAGCACTACTACCTTTTAGCCAGAAAACTGTTGTGCTGGACACTGAAATTCCGTCTCTTCAATTTCAGCACATTGCCCCCATAATAAAAACACTGACAACTGTCACTTGTCAGAGAAATTTAGGAGAAAATTTCAGTTTCAACCTGTCCAACTTAATTCACTTGCCTAACGCTAACTTACAAGTTCCAGTATGAGTAGAAGTAACCTTCAGCCTTGGTCGATAGGCTACCAAGTAGCAACTCTTTTATTAATGGCCAGACCTCTAGTGAGCTGACCCTGTCACGTGAGAGCAAGTATTTTCATAAACCTCTTTCCAAGTTCTGATTGTCCCATTCTGAGAGCTATCCTTTAAAGATTTGTTTAAAAGAATACACAAAGTCCTTACTGCCAGAAGGGCTGGATTTTGAAATAGCAGTTATTTGGTGCAGCTGGTTTCTAGTTGCTTCAGTGTATATAAAGCTCTACATATGTTAATACAAGTAATAAAGTTTTTCATCAGGCATTATGCAGTCCTACTACCTTGTGTATTAAGAGTAAGCCAAGTGAATGCCAGGTGATTCAACTAGAATTCAACTTAAACCATGTCAAGTAATTAGATAGACCACCTATGATTGCTGCGGAAGTGATTAAAAAAAAAAATCAATCATTAAAGATATTGTTATATGAAATTGTATATTCTCTTAGCATTGAGCATGTTAACTCATTTGCTGATTGTGATCTGTCACTGTCATAACCACCACACCTGTATGAGTCGCATGCAAGGGCAATTCCAAAGTGACAATGAAAATCACCCACCTCCTCCTTTCTATGGTATTTATAAGGCTCAGTCAATTATTTCTTTTCCCTAGCTTGTAAATCAAAATTAGGGTAAATGAAACCACATGAGGACTAAGAGACCACCCTCCCAGCTAGTAACCCTGCTGTCTCTACTGGTTCCCATGATATGATTCACTTTGAATTGCTAGCACCCATGACAACAGGTAAACTTTGCGCTTTTTAAAGAAAAGTAATTTGTAGGAAAAGAGACTATTTTACATTGAAATATCTATAGGGGCAAGAGTGTATTTATCCTGATGTTTTCTATCTAATTGTAAAATAGGGTCATATTTCCTTAAAAAAAGGAAAATATAACTTTCTTCATGAACAGGTAGCTAAAAGTATCTTCATGCGACAAAAGATATATGCACCTTTTAGTCAAAATATTATTGTTTTTCCTGTTTTGATTTGGGATTGGCTTCATTAGGCTTTGATGGAGAAGCTAAGCTGAGTTACAAGTGATTTCTAGTTTGAGCTTCTCTGGCTAGTTTGTCCAAATGAAGATCATTTTAGCTATCATAGATCAGAAGACAAATAGTTCTTGGCATGCTACAAGTCACGACTGTTTTCATCCCTAACTAGGCTTATCTGAAAACTCTTAAGTTCTTTGGTGTCTGAGTTCTTTCTTTAGACTTGTACTAGATTAAAAAAAAAATAATAATAATTTGGAATTATTTTAGGGAGCAAATTTAAATTTAAATGATACTTAAATTTAAGCTTCAGAGTTTCTAGGCTCTGAAGCCTAGGCAGGGAAGTAAAGCAGTCAAACTTGACAGCGACATTCGGGGACTTTTCTCTTTTTTCTCTGGAGGTAATCTTGGAATCTATCTTTATCCATGCTGGTTATATACTGTTGTGCATCTGTTTTGGGATGTAGGAGTTCTCATATACTAAACAGATCTGAAGAGGTAAAATTTGAGTAGCTATATGGACAGATGGAAACAAACAGCAGAGCCTATGTCTCAAAAAATGCCATCAGAAGTGTTGAGAGCTTTATTTAGAGAAGCAGGCCTGATTTACCACTGCCTTGTAACATGTGTATGCATTTGTGTAAAATAAATGCAGAATGCTTCTCACTCTTGGTTAGGAGTAATTTGAAGATGTGTTAGTGATCTTAATGCGCGCCACAAAATGGAGAAACTGATCTGGGAAATGTACAAAATTCTCTGTGGATAAGGCAGCAGGAGCTTTATAAAGCACTTTAAGTTTGGCTCTTCCGAATTTCTTTTCGAGCTTTGGTTTTGGTTGATATGAGAGAGCACATCACCTGTGCCCCTGCCCCTTATGAAGCATTATAGCTATGGCTCAATATCTGGCCTAGAGAAACAGGTCTGGTTTAGGTTGCTCTTGGATTGCTTTTTTTTTTTTTTCCTTTGCTAATACATTCAACTCTATTTTAAAATTTGCTTTTCTAACTTAAATTTAGTAGCGTTACTTATTTTTATAATTAACTTTATCTGAATTTCAACAAAAAATAACAAGAAATCTAATAACAATTAGATATTGTTAACCTTAAAAAAATTCTCTTTATCTCTGCTTGCAGTTTTTTACTTGTTGCCTAATTAAAGTATCAGATTATTTTAACCAAATTATTTTCCCAATCTATTACTTGAATTCTGCTGAAAATGTTAGCTTTCCTGTGTATTTCAGCCTTTTATCTGTGACATACAGATAGAGTTACACATACTGTATTGGATTCACATAATTTAATAGGTAATGTAATTCTGGGGAAAACTCCTGTTCACCCCCAAATGGACTAATTAAATAAACAGGTTGAGTTCCTGAGTGTTGCTAAATTCAGAAGCTGAAATGTTGATGTAGCTCTTTGATTTTTTTTTTTTAATTTTTTTTTTATATACTCTTTGATCCTATATGTAATGTCACAAAAGTGACAGGTGCCCTAAGAAATTGTAGTAGTGAAGTGTGGAATTCAAAGCGAGAGTCTTACCAGTTTGCTAATTACAGTGGAGGAGAACAGAAGTATACCTGTAACTTAAGCTGCTCTACTCAGTCGTACTCAAAAAAAGACAAGCATGCCTGGTGCAAACAGAAGAGATATGGAAGAGAAGCAACTTTTGAACCACACTGCTGATAAGGAGCAAAGACCGTTACCTGGGAGAAGCAACCATGCTGGAAACGTGTCTCCCTCTGAGAAGAAGCTCCAAGAGGCTATTTGTGTGCTGCTGGTGGAGCTGTGTGAGAGATTCACGTTCTTTGGCATCGTCTGCAACATGATCCTCTTCTGCACTGTCAAACTCGGCTATCGCAACTACCAGGCAGCTATTGTCAATATGTGCTTTGTAGGCACCTCCATGTTGACGCCAGTACTGGTTGGCTGGCTTGCCGAATGCCTCGTGGGGAGGATCAAGCTTGTGTGCATCTGCATGTTTCTACACTTCCTAGGTAGGTGACACCCTGGTGACTATTTCATGTTTTAGCAGTTCTGTTGCAGAAATGCATTATCAAGCATCGTGTTTGAAACCTAACAATTTTCTCCAACCTCGTGGCCACCTTCTCTAACAGCTGATTGCTTAGGTTCTCCTCTATGAAATGCACTGCAGTATTTTTGTCTACGTGCTTTTGTGAGGAAGTGCTTTGAACAAGACTAAGGAACGCTTGCCTGTGCATCTTGTGGATAGTTGGTGCACAAATTTGACTCCTCTACAGTGGCTTAGCTATTCAGAACACGCTTGCTCAGCTCTTAAAATTGGTCCCTTTAACAAGCATCTAAGGTGTTTGGGGTGACTGTGAGGCTTTAGTGAGAGAGAGAAAGTTTGAGAAAGAATTTGGAAACTGTTTTCTAGCTGTTAGTAGTAAGATTTTATTTTATGTAAAGTTATTTGACAGTTGTATTTGGACAAGAGTGAAAGATGTATTTAAGCACATACCAGTGTAAATAAGCTTTGCTTTAAGTAGAGATGCTGGATCCTAATACTTGTATTGAGAGCCTGTTTTCTGTTTGCACATTCTGAATCTCCCCCTCCTGTTATTCTGAAGATCTTTTATGTAAAAGCACTGTTGAAACTAAGTATGACTGTTCTGTAGCAATTAGCTCAGCTCACAGCTGGTGATTATTCTGTCAATTTAAACCAAGCTGATAGAAATACTTTTCACTTGGACTAGTTGTTGAGCATAAGCAAGTCTGATTTCTGCAATAGCCAGCTGTGTTGTTATTTAGACATGCAACAAAGTAAGGAAAAAATCAGAGTCACTCCTGAAATGTTCTTGAGCTGATTGCAAAAACCATTGTGCAAGCAGCCTATAAAAATGATTGCTATTATGTTCCACTGTGTCTCCCATGGGCTTCTGGTTTGGAATCTCCTTCTGCCACTTGTCCTTTCAATGTGTATCTTAAAGTAGAAGACTGGTGACACAAACAGAGTTTGATGTATTTGGGTATTGTTTTAACTAGAATGGTTTTTTTGGGTTTTTTTTTTTTAGATAATTAAACATTCCTGACTTATTAGGGTTTGATGGACATCGTAGTCTTAGTCATGGCTAATGTTGTCATTGACACATCGATATATTTTGAGTTTAGTCTCCAATTACAACTTGGACAATCTGTAGCTGATTAAATCTGAAAGACTGGCTTTGCAGACTAGAGGTGGTAAATGCAATTCATGGCAGTGCTTCTGTAGGTGAAGTTTCTGAAAAGCATGCCTTTTCCGTAAAGCTGCAGGAGAAAAAAAGAAATTTTTACACAAACGTTTTGAGACTGGATTTATTAAGTTATGGTTCTCATAAAAATTCTGGGGTTTAAAGAAGATGCAAAAAAAGGTGACGCTCCACGATGGGCAGTTTTCTTGGTCGATAGGTGGTTCTTCGGGTGAAGTTACATATTTTAAGTAGTGGCCTCTGGCAAGAGGAGAGCTACTCTACTGCCCTCTACGCACAGGTAATGCGGAAGGCTAGTGAGAGGAGCTACTTTTCCAGAGTGAGCTCTTCAGGTGATTGAAGAACCTGAATCCTTACAAGGATTTCAGAGGAAAATTGCCTTCTTGGAGGCCCTTAGTGGTCTTGCTTTACTCTGTGTAGTATTAGCCAGAAAGATTCTGGCTTTCTACAGAATTAAGACTCTGCCTTTTTGCACTACTGTCTTGTATCTTTCATTTTTCATGTTTCTTTTCAACCTAAGTAAGTGCTTAAAAAAAATAAAAATCTTATTCATCAGTCTGATTCTAATCCACTTCAAATGACAATTTTCTTTCCAATTCTAGGCACGGCCCTACTACCTGTTGTGGCATTCCCCTTTGAAGATATTTACATTGACAGAAGACACATTCTTCATACGCTAACCAAAAGGGAGCAGAAAATAGTATTCTACTTTGCATTACTTACAGCTAGTCTGGGAATAGGAGGCATAAGAGCTATAGTCTGTCCATTAAGTGCATACAACCTTGAGGACTGTGGACCGAAGGAACTTCTTTCTTTTTTCAACTGGTTGGTAACTTAATGTCAGCTAATTATCTGTTGGGGGTGATAGAGTGTAGCCTTGAAATTCACTGCTAATTTACAAGGCAAATTCTACAGATGATGCGTTTCATGGTTTGTTGTTTGTGTTTTTTTTTTTTTAACTGCAAAACACTTAGATTCTGGAATAGATTCCAAGAATTCTGTTTAAACTTTTCCTAACTTTTTCCTTTTGCTAGGACCAGTAGGTGATCATCTATTTTGGCCTCCTATAGATATCTTCAGTCAGAATTAGGATGAGCTGACTTGCCCAAATGCTCAAAGACTTGCCAACCTAGTTGCTGGTAGAACAACATATTCCATTTAGCTTTCTATGTTTAACATGGCTATCCCTTTAGAATATTTTGTTGTTACTCCCTAACTAGCAGTGACAAAATTCAATGATATATTAGAATTTACATCAGAGTAAATTTTTAGCAATGACAGACAGCAGTAGAGTCTGCTGGTTTGCTGGAACTAGGGATTACTAGTAGTCTCTAACTGCTAAGCTCAGTGGTATGGATCTGCTGTATTGTTTCGGCTCTGTTGGTGTGAAGCTTTGGCATCAGGTAAACCACTTGACGTTTGTGTTTTGGTTTCAATATTTTAATTTTTTTTTAAGAAAACTTTGAGGAACAATTGCTTACAAAATAGTTCTTAAAATTCAATGTTTTTTCATATTAATGGTATCTCTCAGTGTGTCAGAGAGGTCATTTTGATTATATGTTTGCCTTTATTTACTACTTCTGTTACACTACACAGAGTGCTATATACATTCACCTGTACTTTGTGGTTAAACGGTGGAGTGAGGATCAAAGAAGTCACTGTGGGAACCTCCAGATTCCTGCTTCAAGGCAGGGTGAAATAAGCCCTAAACTGCCCCCTTTTCTCTCCTTTCCCTATACATGCACAGTTATTAAAATCAAAACTGGGAACATTTGCATATTAACAATGCTATGCTGAAGAATCAATGATCTTAGTGAATCAGTTCTCTCTTCCTTTGGGGATGGCTTTCCTGGCTATTCTTTTTTCCTCCAATTATGTTAATATCAAAGAGTTTTGAATTAAATCCAAACTTCAGTGAATAAGGTAGCTTTACCAAAGGTGGGTGAGACTGTTTAGTTCCTTAGAGCAGCTTCTGCCTCCTTGACCTGCCCATAGGAGAGAAGAAAAAAAAAAAATCCTTCCTTTTTACTCTATTCTGAGTTTTAATCCTTAATTAGCAACATCATTTTGATTAAATAAGACTCTGGGGGATTAAGACTAGAGAGCAATCAGTTGTTCTGAAAGATAGCTCTGGAGAATTTATTGTACTGTGGTCTTAGCCATTCAGAATTGTGTTTAATCAAAGTGACATTTCTCAGTGTTGATTACAAAGGAGATATAATACGAATAAAAAGTTCCTTGGGGGAATCCAAATGGGTCAGTTCTTGGAACTTTGGAAATATCAAGGAAGGCACATGTGCGATTAAAAAAACTTAATAATTTTTGCAGTGGCATCCAAAGAGGGGCTATTTGATTGCAATCTCAAGATTTGAAAAATGAGGGTTTCATTCTAAGCATTCTTAATCTTGTTAAAACTTCTCAGAAAATAATCACTTTTTCTTGGTAGGCTGTTTTCTATTGGTAGGTGCTTGTCACAGGATTGAATTTTAAAATAATATAAAATGAGATGGTTGCATAATCCTGGTGAGTTTGAGTCTGTGATCTTAGTCAAGTTCTATTTAAACAATCAGAATTATTGGATTAAAGATTGGGTTAAAACAGCCTGTAATTACCTGTTGTCTAATTCAATCCTTGAAGAAGATTGCTTTGCACATCTAGGGTCTGGTTCTAATCCCTAGTATGAACTATGACTCGGACCATTTAAGTATGTAGAATATACCAATGCGAAGGGACTTGGATTCTGCTGGACTAAGTTTCCCTAAGGACTTCTGCTTTTCAAAGGTTAAGATTATGGACTGGCACTATTTTTGCAGCAGGAGAAGTAAATTCTGTCTATGCAAGCAGAGAACTAGAGCAAAAGGTACAATCCAGACGAGGGATGAGATTTATTAGTGTTGTCTTGTTTTACTGATGTGCAGTTTAAAAAAAAAAAAAAAAAAGTAGAGAACATGAGACTGGACTATCTTGGTCTGAGTTTGGATAAATCAGCACAAGAAGGACATGGACCTGTTAGAGCAGGTCCAGAGGAGGTCCACGAAGTTGATCAAAAGGCTGGAGCACCTCTCCTATGAGGACAGGCTGAGAGAGTTGGGGTTGTTCAGCCTGGAGAAGAGAAGGCTCCGGGGAGACCTTATAGCAGCCTTCCAGTACCTGAAGGGGGCCTGTAAGAAAGCTGGGGAGGGGCTGTTTGCAAGGGCATGTAGCGATAGGACGAGGGGCAATGGTTTTAAACTAGAGCAGGGTAGGTTTAGATTAGACATCGGGAAGAAGTTCTTTACAGTGAGGGTGGTGAGGCGCTGGCACAGGTTGCCCAGAGAGGCAGTGAGGCCCCGTCCCTGGAGACATTCAAGGCCAGGCTTGAGGAGGCTCTGAGCAACCTGATCTAGTTGAAGATGTCCCTGCTTACTGCAGGGGGGTTGGACTAGATGACATTTGAAGGTCCCTTCCAACCTAACAGATTCCATAATTCTATGAAAACTTAAATTGCAAGAGCTAGGCATGCTTAAAAAATAAAAGCAAATAACATTTCAAGTGACAGGAAATCTACTGAGTCTTCAAAATTAACCCAAAAGTTACAAAAGGTCAATTTTATAATATTTTCATATATTTTAGTTGATCTCAGATTGTTTCATTCAGCAGATTCATCTCAATTTTTACATTCACTAAAAGCTTTTTGAATACTGTATAAACCTAAACAATACTTTTAAATAAGAAGTTACATGGATGTTACTACTTTAAAGTTATCACAATGAATACGTTTCTGTAAAAAGTTATAATAAGATCATTAGGTTTTTATAAGTGTGTCACAATAGCATTTAGACTTCTTTCTGGATGGTGTTCTTAAAATGAACCTCCCAAGTTGGCATTTGGCTCTCAATGTGAGGAAACATCAGAGTTCTGAAACTCCAGAAAGGAACTGTTCCCTGCAAAGTTGGACATGATAATTCGGTTTTATGTATGTAATTAATTCAGCTATGTCCTACTGTAACTTGCAATATGGCTATGGTTTGTCTTGACAATTATGGCAGGCCACCTAGTAGTCATCTTAAATGAATGAAACGGGGTTAAGGAAGTCTCCTAGGTGTCAAGAGAGACTTGCAATTGCCCTCTTAGGATTTTCAGCTCAAAACATTTTTCTGTGATTGTTACGGGGAGCTGCAATGGCGGGCTGATACCTTGCTCCTGCCCTACCTACTCATTTGCAGCTGAGGAGGGATCAAGCTGGAAAGCTTGGGAGTTGGGTTGTTAAGGAGTAACTGGTCTTCTACTACACTTAAGATTTTTCTTTTAATGTGGAGAATGTAATCCTAGACTAGTTAGGAGAAGTAACTACTCAAGTGCAATAGCATACGTGAGGCAGAAGTGACACCAGACAAGAAAGCAAGCTTTGCTTGTTCAAGCAATATGAATTAAGCTATGTACTTATGTATCAATGCATATGTCACCTTGGAGTGAAACTGTCTCACTAAGGTTCCAGCAAAGGGGAAGGAATCTCCTCTTGCAGTTGCTTGCAAAATGTAACCTGTGATATAGTGACGTAGTACTACTACATTATTGATCCTTCTTCTTTGTTTAAAATACAGTTGTTGTCTTTAAAGCCAGCTTGCAACTTAAAACTTTAGTCAAACTTAAAATTCTTAACTTTAAATTTCAAAGGCTACATCTGCAAGCCAGACTCAAATTTGAAGAAAAAATTGCTGAATGATTGACTCTGACTCTTCAAATGAAGTATCATATTGATCCCAATAGTTAGTATTTTTGGAAACTGTGACTTCACCAAAGCAGGTCCTCACTAAATCTGATCTCTCTACACTGAGATGCACAATATTCGAGTCTGCTCTGTAGCCTCAAACCCCTATTTTATGAGAGTTGTGTTTTAAGGGAAACCTTGATTAATGGTCTGCTGAAAGCAAAAAGACAACACAAGTGGCCTGAAGAACAGCATAAGGGGAGCACCTCACAATTTAAAACGAGTTTGAGGGGTTATAACTGAAACATGTGTAACCATGAATGGTAGAGTAAAAATTGGTCAGTCATGTTGTGAGAAGAGGGCTTTGCAACAGAAGAATAAGCAGTTACTTTTATGTTTCACTTTCATGAATACTTATACAGTTGACTAATCAAAAAAGCTGGATTTTAGAGCTGCTGATGTAATGGTTTGTGTAAGTTGGAATCCAATGAAAAAAGTGTGATGACAATATACTCTTAACAGAGCACAGAATCAGAGAATGGTAGGGGTTGGAAGGGACCTCTGGAGATCATCAAGTCCAACCCCCTGCCAGAGCAGGGTCACCTGGAGCAGGCTGCACAGGAATGCGTCCAGGCGGGTTTTGAATGTCTCCAGAGATGGAGACTCCACCACCTTTCTGGGCAGCCTGTTCCAGTGCTCTGCCACCCTCAAAGTTCCTCCTCAAGTTTAGATGTAACTTCCTATGTTCAAGTTTGTGCCCATTACCCCTTGTCCTGTCGCTGAGTACCACTGAAAAAAGGCTGGCCCCATCCTCCTGACGCCCATCCTTTAGGTATTTATAAGTGTTGATAAGATCCGCCCTCAGTCGTCTTTTTTCCGGACTAAAAAGACCCAAATCCTTTAGCCTTTCTTCATAAGGGAGATGTTCTAGTCCCCTAATCATCTTTGTAGCCCTTTGCTGCACTCTCTCCAGCAGTTCCCTGTCCTGCTTGAACTGGGGAGCCCAGAACTGGACACAGTACTCCAGATATAAACTCATTTGCTAGGATAAAGTAAATAAGTAGTCGTCATTTTGCTTATCTTATCAGGGAAATACATTTTATTTTTTGAGTTGCTTTTTGCTATCCTTATAATTCCTTAAAGCATATTTAATATGCTATTGTCAGGGTTTCCAAACTGCAGTAGGCCTATCACTAGTGATACACCATCTGCTTCCAAGAGTATGTGATTTTCATGTGAATATCTTCTGTGCATAGGAGGGGCTCAGCACTTACTTGGGAAGCATTTCTACTGCCAAGGCAGTCTGGGAGCAAATTATGTTGGAGAACCTCCTTATCAAGATATTTCCAGAAGCCAACAAAAACTCAAGCTGACCCTTGCAACTAATGGAAAAGCCATCCTTTCTGATAAATCAAATTCTAATATTTCTTAAACAAGGGATACTGGCATTAAGACATTTCTTTCTTAAGCTTAACGAATGTGATTTTGATGATACTGCATACACAAAACTTATGTTTTCAGATATTAAATGTGTAAATGTTGATGTATTTAATTAGTCTGATCCAGAAGAATATTTCCAGTACTAGACTAATAATTTGTTCAGCTATACTGCCTTAGTACGGTCACTTTAATCCTGCACCTCTTGGAGCTAAGGCATCCAAGTGAAATTTGATGTTAATTGCTGTGTCAACATGTGCGTGGTACTGATGCTGCCTGTGCTTATTATACTTACCATGCCTTTAATTTAATGTTTTAATCTTCTGTAAAAGCCTTACGTTATTCAGCCTCTCCACTCTTCCCTCTCTTTTCTGTGTGTGCTAGGTTTTATTGGCTGATTAGCTTAAATTCAGCAGTTGTCTTTGTCAGCATTTCTTACATCCAGCAATCTGTGGCCAGGAACCTTGGTTTCCTTATCCCATTTGTGTCTGTGCTTATGGCTATGATCACAATTCACATGGTGCGTGGTGAAATGATTTACAAACCCAAAACAGGTAAGAGTCAACTATATCTTAGGAAATATTTTTAGAGATTATTTTTACAGAAGAGATCAACTTGCATATCTAAACATGTTCTTCCACAAAACACTGCCCTGTTTTGTTGGAGATACTTGGGCTTAGCTTTGCAAGGTCTGTGTGTAAGAGACAACATCCATCCTCTGTAAAGACAGACCTGGAGATTCTGGATAGCCTGAAAAAGTGGAAAGCAATCTCTGGTAAACTTATGTACATTTTCTGTCATATCAAGACATGTGTCAAAGCATTTGCCCGTGCAAGAAGGGGTATCATATGCATGCTGCTGGTGGAATTTATTTTGTCATGTTTGGTTCAACCCATGCCCAATGTGTTTCGGTCAGTTGAAGCAAAGTTTATACCTATGCTAAGGCACGAAGCATGCTCGTGTTTTCTCCCTTGAGTGTGCTCCTTTGCCTCACCTGAACTCATATCTGAGCAGCCAAGCAGTCTGGTTAATCAGCTAAAAAGGAATGTGCACTAGTAGCAAAGTTGTTCTGTAATGCCTTTGTCTTGCAGTGTCTGATGCTTATTGTTATTTCAATGTGCTTACTTATACAACATCGAGTGTTTTTACCCATTTGAAAATCACTAGAAATACTGGGTAGCTCTAAATAGTTCATGTGCAGACTGTGGAGATATTTTATAACAGAAGAAGTTCTTCCACTTCTGTGGCCTCACCAGTTAGTACCTGAGCTCTTCATAATCCTTTGGCAACTACCCCTCTCCATTGACCAAGCTCAATAATTTAAGTGGAGTCTAGGTGATTTGAATAAGGCTGTCAGTGCCCAAACCTTGCTATTGTTTTTCCAATAGAACCCAGAAACTGAAAGCAAGTTGTTATTTCAGTCTTCATATTATAAATATAATCTAAGCAAAAATGTATTACCAGTGAGGGAATGAATGCCTAAATCAAGTGCCTGGGAATATCATGGTGAGGATGTCACTAGAGAGGTTTATTCAAAACAAACAGAGCCAAAGAAAGAAATGCGTCCCCTCCACAATACCCCAAAAATATCACGATAATCATCAGCATCAAATTAGCTAGCTTCTTATGGAGAGAATGGTGGCTGTCTGGCTCGCTGGGGCTCACTACAGGTTTTACAACCTGAGATGGTAAAAAGATTCATTAGTATCCAACCCCGAGCTGGACTATTTCATATGGACTAAATATGTAGTTCATCATCTAACTAGTTTAATTCTACTAAGTGGAGTAACATAAATTTATAGATTATGTCTGTCTTGGCCACCAACAAAACTAGCACTATTTTGTATCAAGTGTTTTTTCCCTGAGTGTTGTTTAATTTATCATATATTTTCCAAGTCTTTGGAGAATGCCAGTCTCTACACTGATAGCTGCAGAGTTTTTTATCTCCTCAGTCAAAATAAAAGATAATATACTTTGTATACTTCCAGTGAGATGATGAAATTGGAAATTTTTCAGAACTGTAATTCAAATCCATAGGTGACCTTAAATGATTTTTATATGTGCTGCCTTTTTTTATTTTAAGGTAACTCTTCAAATATGGATCATGCATTCAATTATGTTTAGCTGTCAAGCATGGACTTCATTTGCATTTCGTTCCACTGCTGTAATTTTGAGGACTGGCAGGTGACCAGAGATGAGGAAAAAATGTGTATCTACCATCTAGGGTGCAATGTAGTCTTTTTATTGTAATTAAGTATCATAGATATTCATGATTAGATCAAGGTCAAAGTAGCAGAACATTAGAGCCAAGGGCTGAATATAAAGAAGGAAAATCACTGCTTGAAAGTTGCAATTTAATATCTATATGGATAGATTTTTTTGTTTGTTTGTTTTTTAAGAAAACGTTAGAAATACAAGTATAGAGTATATGCTGTTGATCTACACAGTGTGCACTGATAGAAATATTTGTGCTTTTAAACATGTCTTTTACTAGCTGATCAAATTTATAATCTGAAGAATTCACCACTGTGGAGTTCTGTGGGGTTTACTCCTTTTCTTTTAAAGAAGAGATGAGGTACTTATTCTAACTACATCATTGGCAAAATCCTCTTGATATTGATTAGGTCTATGTATCATTCAAGTTGCTTTTTGAACTACAACTTCAAGCAGCTTTATCTTCCTAGTTCACTAGACTTTATAATCTGCTGGAATTCCATGCTGAGAAACACAGCTAAATAATGTATTTGTCTGTTTTGCCTCATACCAAATGATGCTTCCTAGGTAGTTGACTGAAATTAAATTAAAAAGGGCCTCAGCTGATCCATTAGGAAAGGCAGGGAAATGTCAGGATTTGTTGTCTATTTTAAGCTTTTTCTTTTTTTTTTCCATAAGAGTAAGAAAGAAGTGTCTGGCCAACATCTTCCATTCCGAAGGAGAGGACATGGCCATGACCATCTTTGAGACTAGGTCAGATAAACCAGCTCACAGCCATGTTGTTGCTTTGTTGACCTGTCTGCTGGTCTTGTCATGGGGCACTCTGTGCATCTTCTGATTTTGGCACTGACTGGGTTTAAACCCTTGTAGAGCAGTAACACCACATTACTGCTTTTCATTCCTTCTTTGTGAATGTCCAGCCTCTAGCGTAGGGTGAAGCAAAAGATAATCACTTCTCTGACCTAAAACATGTAATTACTAGCTCTGCCAATGAGTTGAGCTCATACTGACTTTTTTACTACCTTTTTTTTTTTTTCTCTATTTCTGAACATAAGTCTTCTTTGACAAGAGCCCCAAGTCCCACTTGTTTTCTGGTTAGCATCTTAGTCAAGTTGCTCCGGAAATCTGCAGATTTTTCTGTTAATCTTCAGATTTGGTCTTGAAATAGTCTAGATCCTAAACTTAAAAATCACTTATAATGAGTGGTAAGAATAGTCGGCTAATACACTTCTACAGAACAATAAGAACTGTACCAACTGTCTGTGTTTGCAAGCTTCGATATGTTATTTCAGATTCTAGTCAATAGTGCCAACAGTCTACAGGTTAATACTAAGCAGCCAGAGAGTTTTAAATGTTAGTCGTCTAATAAAATGCCCTTTCTCAGTACTCTAGAGCAAGTGCTTCCAATAGGTGTCGATTAATATTTCTAGAAAATCGTTTCCGTACCAGAGATAGTAGGGATACATTTTCCCTCTGCAGTCTTAGTTAAGCCTTGGGTTTTGGAAAGTGTTTATTTACAAATACCCAAGTTATTGTAGTTCTTCCACGCTCTCAGAAAAGCAGAGAAGTGCTGTAAGCCCTAGTTGCATGTGTGGCAACTTACTGAAAACAAACGAATCTGCATTCCCAAGCCTGAAGCTAACAGTTTTGTCCTAGTTTTACTTCCACTTCTTCTGAGTCTGAGAACCAAGTTAGCAATTACTGAACCCAGTAACCAGTGGGCAAGTTTTAATATGCCAAACACTAGATTGGAAACTTCTCCTCTGCCACAGCATGCTATTTGGAAGTCCTGAGATAATATGAAATCTTATGCATCCATGAAAATTCTCTTATCAGCCCTCTTTTGAACTCCCTTTCCTACCCTTCCCTTGCCGCTGGACTTCAGCAGGTATGCAATATTTCAGTACTGTCAAGGATTGAATACTAACCTCATTCAATAAATAGAAAGTGAAAGCAAAGTAATACTTTACCTGCTCAAACACAGCAACAAATTGTTGTGGTGTGTTAAATAACTGGTAGCAAAAAGCACTTTTCTCTTTGGATGTTGGGCTGGATTGCTTTTGTAACAATTAGGTTGTGAACCAACTGGCTTTTCAAAAGGAATGTTTTGGAGCAAATCCAGACTGTTATTGCCGTCCCCCTCCCCAAAAAGACGTGAAGGTGAATATATCAGGTTGTATTTTCCCTCCCAAAGTGTTTTGTTGTGTTTATTTTGGCAGCAAGTAAAATCATACCAATGTCTATTGTCTCTGATTGTTTGCAGACAGTTCCCTGCTGACGACTCTTGGGGTGATTGCTAGTGCACTGAAAACATGTTGTGTGCGATATCGCTACTTTGGCGGAGGCATGACAAACTGGATGGATCATGCCAAGGAAAACTATGGTGGTCAGTACAGTGAGACTCAGGTTGAAAGCACAAAGTCACTTGCCAGGCTCTTCCCGTTGTTTGCTTTCCAAATTCTATACAGAGCGTGTATTATGCAGGTGGGTACACAGCTTTTAAATAAAAGTCTTGAAATATACTGTGACGTATGTTTACTACTGTGTCTCTAGACATGGGTTTTTTTTAACTGTTGCTTTACCTGTGGAGCAACCTTGAAGAGTAGTTTTAATTACCTGAGAATATAACTTGCTATTTCCTATCATCTCATCAAATAAGTAAAAATGACTTCATCAAGACTCATGAAGGAGCTTGTGTGGCTGCTTGCTACTCATTTCTCTGAACACTTACTGGCTTAAACATCTAGTGCTAGAGTCCTGTGCCGTGTTACATTTGTCAGAGACTCAGGCTCAGCATTCTGAAAAAAATGTAATTTTCCAGGTTCTTAAATGTTCATTCACTTTTTGGGAGGTGCAGAAAATCTTTATTTGCGCTTTTGGTTGCGTATTTCTCCTACTGTTTTGACGGGATTATGTGGCTGCTGTACCTACACTGGAAATGGTGGGTTTCTGTTTGTGGGAAGAAGCAATCCTTTCACAGCCTATCAGGCTTCTTTCCACTTCTGAGTCCATGCATGTTATATAAATGTAAATCTGTCAGGAAGCTACTTAAGCTGACATGATTCCTTCAGATTCATTTCTGTCTGGATGATCCTGGCTAAGCAGCAGTTTGCAGTAGCTTACCCTTTAGCAACTAGAATAACGAATTTATGAGCTGGCTTGGAAATTCATTTTTACTTGTTGTTTTTAAAACGCTGCTTAAGGAAATTCTTACAAATATGTAGCATATACTGCTTTATTGCCAGTCCCTCTTGCCATCATCCTACATTCCCATCCATCTGCCTCATTCTTTCTCCTCTTCCCTCCATGCATCACCCAAAAGCACAAAAAATCCCAAGCAAACAAACAAAAAAAACCCACAAACCAAATAACGCACACAAATGGCCGAGGTGATGACCAGATGGAAACAAACCAGATATCATTAACTGGAGTTGTAATAATCAGGTATATATCTAGAAAAGATAAAAGTAGTTGCACTGCTGAAAGAGATGACTTCTATTCCTTTGGCAGAATTTCCAGTAAGTTTAAGGCTTTTTCTTAGACTAGGCAATAGATCAGTATCTTTTTTTGGTAAAGATTAGTAGTATTTTCTCCGTATTAGGTTAACAGCTTTCAGTGCCTGTGATTCATGTTGATGATATTTTAATTCCGATTAAGAAGTCAATTTTGATTTGCAATAGGCAGCGGAAAGAAGGAACTAACAAAATTTGGCTCAATTCTAATCTTTCATAGCGCTGTTGCCATTTATTCACCCTTTTACTATTTATGTCTTCTTTTGGAGGTAGGGTATAGGTGAAAAATATTTTTATTAAGAACTAACATTTGAGTAGTTCTTTAGCACTGAAAAGACTCCCAGTGAGTAGGGTTGAAAATAACCATTGATGAGAAACCCTACATGAGCTGTTACTAACCATACTTTAATTTTGAGACGGCTATACAGCTGCAATATTCTACTTGGATTTGGCATTGCCAGTCATGTTGAAGAGCCTTGCAGAATGTTGGAGGAATCCAGAACTCTCCAAAAACAGAAGCAGAGTAAAGAAACTAGCTCTACATCCAGCTTTGTCATGACTGTACTCTGTGAATTGCTCAAGTTACCTCTCTTTTTCCTATCAGTCAGTAAATTGGAGTGGATTATAACTCCCTGCTGCACAGGAAATTGCAATGCTTAGTGAATCAAGCTTCCTAATAAAAAAAAAAAACACACACACCAAAAAAAAAACCCTGAAAAATCTGTTGGTAGAAGCTATTCTGTTGGTTTTGGTTTGGTTTGTTGTTTGTTTTTTTTTTTTTTTTTTTGATAAACTCAACAGATGTTCTGTAGAGCCTCACACAAGCAGGAGGAATGATTTGCTCTTGAAGTGAAAGACAGTCTTACAAATCTACTTAACTTCATACCCTGATGACTGTCGTTGGTGGGTTCCTCATCTAACGATTCATTTTCCTCTGTTTCCAGTTCCCAGAAGTAAAAGGAAATCCTCTACATAGCTGCTATGGATGTCAGTTACATTAGGCTGGTTCTAAGATGCTGGCCAAATCTTCATTCCCTGTGACTTTTAGAGCTGTGGGCCAGCAAGAGTGTCTTAAAAATTACTCTGACCTTGAGCATGCAATGAGAAGTTCAAAATGTCTCTGCATCTTGCTATTCTAAAATTCTGTTCTGTTAAACACTGTCTATGAGAAGTGACTAAAGTATTAGACAGAACCATTTAGTATATTGGCTGATAGCTCTAACTAGGGATGATCAAATCAGTTCACGGAATGCTGCTTAGATTTGTTGAACTCGTGAGCATGTGACATAGAAGGAAAATGTTACATTCTGGCAGAGAATGAGAATGTCGCCCTTTGAAAGGCTTTCATCGTGAATGATCATTCCTTTTGGCCAGCAGGTATTTATACTGTGACTTCTCCAGAAGGAAAAGAGTTGGTGAAGTTTCCAAATGTAGTAAAAATCTTGTCCATGAAGGGTGCCTGGTATACTAATGGAGAGGGGTCTTATTCTTCAATACAGATCCCTTCAGGATACTATCTCCAAACCATGAATTCCAACTTGCACTTCAGTGGATTTGTCTTGCCAGTTGCAGCAATGAATGTGATGAGCATCGTGCCACTGCTGATTCTTGTTCCTATTTTGGAATGCATTAACTCGTATCTCTTTAGTTCCAAGAACGCTGGACGTTCTCCAACAATTTACATTGGTACGTATAAAGTACATGTGTTTATACAGTTCTGATATATATTCTGGTTTTGAACAAGAAACCACAGTAGGTGATGGATGATCCTATACAGTTATTTCTGACTATAAATATTAAGATGGACTTCTTTGGGGTGAATATTTTTTAAAGGAATTGTTGAAAAGACAGTCCTGAAAAAATATACTACATATAAAGAAAAAATGGATAGCTTTTGTTTAGAATGGAGATCGAGGCCCCTCTGACAAATAAAAAATTTTGAGACACACTCACAAATAACTAGGAATCATCCTAAGGAGCTTGTGAGAGAAACTGTACTAACCATTTATCTTCAGACTTACTCTGACTTAGTTTTCTTCTATATTTTTGTTTATCTATTAACTTTTGGAAAGTTAATGTACTTTGGAAGTCTTTTTTGGGGAATGGTAGAGTCCTTCAATTGCTCTCTGGCAGTGGAGAAATGTTCTGTTGCTCAAAATGATAAGTATGGATTTAAATAATTAGGTTGTGAATAAAGGCTTTGTTTTTCTTCCATTTTTGTGCTATAACTGCATCAACATTTAGGACTGCAGCTTATAAGAGTGAAATTGTATTGTCACCAGTATAGTTACTTCCAGTTTCATCCCAAGTGAAATAAAAATATCTAGTCTAATTCTGTGTCTGCAGTAGGTGTGTTTAGAACTGGTGAGCAAAAGAAAACATGTAGGTGACTACGTAGAACAAATGTATGTGTATCACTGGGCTGCTGTTCCCATTGAGCAGGCTGAACGCTTCACAGGTGGAAGGTTACTTGGAGAGAGGTGCAGTGTTCCTCTCTAGTACTAGAATTTTCATTTGAGTATCTAGTATGCAATAATTGCTCAGGTGTTTAATAATTTTATTTCTTAAAATCCTGAACTGAAATGTGCCATATTGTGCACTCACTTAAAGCAAAGAAAAGAGGGATCTACAGAGGTGAAGTATTATCTCCTTCTCATAGAAGTGGTACAAAGAAGGAAGTCTTCTCTGCTGTGAATCCCAGTGTTTTCAACAGTAAGCATTGTAAACTCGGGCTTGCAGATCAGTGCTCATTTTGAAGAAATTCATAGCCTAGAAGTAACGATGGCTTTAGTAGGGGTTGGGCTGCCTCCTTTTTTTTTTTTTTTTTTTTTTTTTTTTTAAGACAACCCCCCCCAAACCTCTAATGTACTAGGATACGGAGGAATCCTCTGCAACCCTCTTCTGATATCAGCTACATCTAGTACTACCAGAAAAGCAGCTTCCATTCTGCATTCACTTAAAACTATTCCCTTTCGTAGATACTATCATTAAACTTCCTCCAGTTTTTATCTTCCAGCCTGCATTACAAACCTCAGACAAAAATATTTATAAACGACTATTTTCTCAGTGTGCTACTATTAATTCAGTGCCCCATGGCAAGCAGCACAGTGAGTACTGACACATACAGAGGTATTAATCTGACTAAATTAGCCTAATTAAGAGTGTTATTAAGTTTTATACAAACCAGATGCATATAACGCAGCAGGTTGCAATTACCCTAGTTTTTAAAATAACATCTGCATTAAAACACAAAAAGCACATTCAGATAATAATTTTCCTTAAAACCATGGAAATTTCAAGTTAGTATTAATGTTCTATCCTGTTATGTTGAACAGCAGTAGAATATATGCAGTGGTTTATTCTTAATAGCTTCATTTATTAAAATAGCCTCCTGTTAGGGGTGATAAATTACCTGAGGCATAAAAATACCTGTGAGTACAGGCGATGGCTTTAGATATCCAAGTATATGACTGCACCTGCAAATATGGTAGACCTCTAAGTGCCAATATGTTTGCCAACAGTTAATTAGGTTCCAAATTATTTTCAGGAACAAAATTGAAAGCATAAATAGACTGTTGGTGTTAAGCCAGCCTATAACGATATTTTAATTCAAGTCTTGTAAGAGGAAGAAATTTAAATAGTTTTCTGGAAATTTTCAGTACCTTAAGAATAACAGTTCGACGAAGAATAACAGGACGAACCATATAGACAATGTTGAACTGAAATACCTGATTGCTCTGTAATAAGGGTCTACGTGAAAATTGGAATCTATAGTTGTTGGTTTATTTTTAAATGAGGTATGATTAAAAACCATTAAAATCTTAAAGTTAATCTAGATTGTACCCCAAATATATTGAGTATCTGGACCTCTTTATGAAAAATATGAGCATTTGGTAAATTTAGAGGTTTTCCAGTTCCATAATTGTTTTGGTTTGTGGTTTTGTTTGGTTGGGTGTTTTTAATATATTTTATGCTACTTGATTTAGTCAATAGTATAGAAGATTCAGCAGAGAACTGAAAGGGTGTGTCTGGGTAGTTGTCCGTCAGCTACAGGCGAGAGGCGGTAGCTGAAGTATCTGAGCCATAGAAGTTCTTGCTCTAATATTCTTGATGCCTGATTATACTGTAATGTCTTAAATCTGGGATTTTGTCTGTCTTAGAGTGATGTGGGGAATAGCTCTCCGTATAGTATACAAAAGCAAGCCTCCAGACCAATGTCTATTTCAAGTGATTTAGGAGCTGATGATATTTTCTCCCTAAAAGATGCTCTGGTTTGAACCAGTATTAACTTCAGGAAAGCTTTTTGACCTGTTTTACCTGGGATATGAGATCAGGTAATCACAAAGCTCTAATACAACCTTATTCTCTAGATAATATAAACAACCCTGTCCTAGAATCAGCCCCAAGCAGTCCTAAAACAGCCTGCTGTCCTGTAAAATCAAAGCCTCAGATGGTCACTTCAAACTGGTCATTTTAAAGAGGACCAAAGGGAGAAGACGTAAGAGGAAAACCAGGTCTCCAAGGCTCTCAGTTTCTTTTTCTCCCACATAATGTCTTAAAAGAAATATTGCAATTGCTGGGCATTCAGAGATTACTTTTTCTGAAATGTTTTGGCCTTTAGTAAGGAAAATGCTTAAAATATAGCGCTGTGTAGTAATATTGAACTGCTTGAGGTTTCTTTAGTAGTAACATAATTTTTCACTAGGAGAACTCTTGCTTTGGTAGATTACAAGAAGCTCCTTGAGGGCTTTATACCTGGCCTTGATAAGGTGCATTGGCTAGAAAATACTGTTGAATTCCTTCCCATCATCAATTTTCAAGCAATAATTCATTGATGTTCTTATTAAGCACCAGAAGGGCCTTAACATCAAAACAGCTTCCAGGCCTCAGCTTAAGCAGGGGGAGGGTATTTGAAGTCATGAAAATGCAGGAAAACTGCTGGTGGAAGGGTGTGAGAGATGCTGCTGAGAGAAGAAACACAGATGCATGCAAAAACATAACAAGGCTAAAGCTACTTAGCTTTATGACTTCTGCCTCTTCTGCCCTGATATCCAAAGAGACAAACTTCATAAATGTTATAAATATAATATGAAACAAAAGCCTTTGACTGTTGACATCAAATCCAATAAGTGAGGCAAGGTTTTGTAAGACAAGTGGAAAAACATAGTCCAGGCATTTGAGCCAAAGCTGTCAAAAGAAACCCGATTCTCACACCTGTACTTACATTATAGCTTAGAAATGCTGAGGAATCACAAACTTAGTCAAAATCAATGGGAGCTCAAAACAGCAGAAGTATAAATGTTTCAAGTTCAGGAGACTTACTTGAAAACTTTGCATTCTTTGTGTTTTTCTGTTCCGAGAGGCTACAACCATTTCATACTGTCAGCATCAAGAAATATAAAATAATACATTTAAATATTTTACTCCATGCAATGTATGGTGATGTCTGTGGTATTTATAATACATCTGAGTTTATTAGAAGCCTCATGAGGCTAAACATATAGGTTTTTTCCTGCCCTGTGAGCTCATACAGTATTTGTACTTCTGCCTCACCGCTGAGGCAGGTGGTAAGACTCCACACATTGCATGTGCGGTTATATATATATAAATATATATATATATAAAAAAATTGTATTATAGATCCAGTGTAGTATGAATCATGCAGTGATACTTCTTCCAGACAACTGAAGAAGGCAGGAGGCAACTGTGGTCCGATGGCTTATTGTGTAAGCACTTAGAAAGCAGAAGACTATCTCTTACAGTAATGCAGCTCCTCTCATCCTAAAATGTTAAACAGTCTAGCAAATGAACTATCCAACAAAATTTCAAAAGTAGTTTAAGAAAACTCTAAAGTGGAGGGAAAGGGGAAAATGTGGGAATGCTTGGTCTCCTGAGGTGGGATCTGCAGTGGTGATCTTTCTCTCCCACGTGTCGTGGCCTGTACTCTTACTGTTTTACTGTTATACAGTACTTCAACTGGCTGCACTACTTCTTTTTGTATAGAAAACAAATGGGTGAAGCATACAGCGTATGTGTGTATTTCAGAATCATATTGCTACTTGATTAGGAGAATTTTCCCCCTGATTGGTAGTCTTATTCCCACCCAGTCTCTTGTGATACCTGGAAGGGCTGCTGCCTTTTCTTTCTCTCTTCCGTTCTTACCTCTGCCAATGTTCAAAAAAAGTTTCTTCTTTGTGACTTTGCTCTTCAGAAAAGATTTTCCTCTCTCCTTTGTTCTAAAATTTAATTAATCCCTAAATCCTTTCTGTGCTGAGCTGGTGTCCCTCTGCCATATATTTAGAGCTAGGCTTGTGGTGCAGCAAGTACTTTTTGCCCATGTTTGTGTCGAGAGGATGTATTGTGGGGAGGAGGGAGGGAAAGCTTCTTTTGCATCTCCTGGGACTCTGCTTCATCTAAATACACGATAATGCTGTAACTACAGCTTGGTGAATACTCTCTGTGCTCTTTACCCAGTTGTAGGTCAGTTATCTGCTGCGCTTTCCGTGATGGTTGCTGGCTTCTCTGAAATACACCGAAAGCATTTCCCTCAGGTGGAGCAGACTCTTTCCGAGGAGGTTCTCCTGGTCTCCTCTATGCCTTGCTTCCACTTAGCCCCTCAGTACATCCTACTTGGAGTGGCTGAAGCCTTGGTAACTCCCTCCTGTAAGTAAAATCTAATAGGAGAAAGCGAGAGTGTCCTGATTCACAGAGAATGATATCAGCTTCCTAAAAATAATTACCGTCATCTGATATTTTATCCCTGGCTCTCTTCCATGGGCTTAATGAGCAGATCTGTGCTTTACCTGCATCAGAGTAGCATAATTTGTCTTGCTGGCTGTAACTCAGAGTGAGCGTTGTTCCAGATTAACTGGGAGGTGACACAGCCCACGGGTCCCTGGGGTGCATAATCCACTTTTCGGTGGGGGGATGATGAGAGCGGTGGGACTCTGGGCTGGGATGCATGACTGGTCTTGAAGTTGAACCTGCTCCAGGCGGGGGCTGGACTGGATGAGCTCCTGAGGTCCCTTCTGACCTGAACTCTTCGGTGGTGATTTTCTTGAGATGGAACAAATAAGCACATGGCAGATGAGCAGTGGTTATGGTCTACGAGCTCTTTTTAGGCCACAGTTAAAGAAAGGGGAAGCAATTTATCTTACCCTTTTTCATTTGTGGACTCAGCTAATAGAATTATTACGACCTTTTCACTGATACAGAGCATATGTAGGCGAGTAACACGATTCAACTGATAGGCTAACCTGGAGAATATTGTAGGCAGATGCAATATTTTTGTTTGTGCTCCAATCGGGAGTCATGCGAACATGCCTGCACAGAGCATCATGCCTTAGCTTGTGGCATGGAGCCAGAGATAAACACTCCTGTTTTGCAGAGCACAGGCAGAGCTTCGCTCACGCCTGCCACCCATAAATTATGTAGACGCGCTCTTGATTGTGAGTCTGAACCTTCCCTCCCTTCCATAACTCACCTTTCCACAACTACACTGACATTCCCGAGGCTTATTTTCTTCTGAGGAGCATGCAGAGTGCTTACCAGTGTTTCACCTTGCAGTGCTTAAAAAAAACTGTTAGTTTTACAAAAATAATCTAGTCAACATTCACATAGAGACACAGGTAAAGTAATTGACTAGCTGATCTCTGCAGGCATTTAATTCTACAGGTTGAGTGTCTGTTGTTCCAGTACAACCCCAGAAATGTTCAGATTTTTATTTAAGAGCAGGAAATAACTTCAGTATCTCAGCTTCACTCTTACTCTCTAAGACTACTGAAAGCTGTGGGTCACGGTCTGTCACTAAAAAGGTAATTTTCCCTAGTTTTAAATACTTAGCACTTTCATAATGCCTCTTCATCCGATAGCTCTCAAGTACTTAACTGAAACGGGTTTCTAGGCAGGTAACGTGGTTTCTAGGTTACAGGCTAAGTGTAACTGAAAACAGTGACCTTCTCTGTTTAGCTTAACAAAAAAAGAAGGTTAGGAGGTGGCTTGCTTACAGTCTTCTGATGCAGAAGCATGAGAAGAATATTGCTGGTAGAATAAGGCTTATTAATCTAGCACGCTGGGACACAACAGAAGTTCAATGACTTGGAAGATGACATTAGCCTTTAGAAAAGAAATAAAGCTCCATCTTGGGGTGTTTTTCTTTTTTTTTTTTTTTTTTTTTTTGTTTTCGGTCTTTTTAAAGGATTGTGATTAGAATGTCTTAGGAATAAAAGTTGTCTTCCCTATTTAAATAAAGATTAAGCATCCTGCTAAGAGCTGCATTTACAGGTGCTATTCAAGAAGCCAGGTAAATGGGACTAAGTCTGAATTTGAGATTTGCATTTGGAAAACTAAAGGTGGGTACCTAAAATAGTAGGTTACTGCTGTAGTTGATGGGGATGCAGGCCTCCGTTCACTTGCCCACTCATAGGTGTCTGGCACCATTTGTCATGGAGCATCTAGACTCTGCAGGCAGGGCGAGCAGGCTCTTTACGGTACCTGTGTGGCTTCCAGCTGCTGCTGGAGAAGAACATGGTTGTCCTGTCGGTCTTGCACCTTACGGGACAGCCCCGTGTAGATGGCTAAGGTGCACTGGAGCATTTCAGGCAGCACTGGGTGTCTGTATTCAGGCTGCTGAACTGAGCTCTAGGTTTCTACTTGAATTTGAACCGAATTGCTGTTCAGGAACCATTCAGTGTATCTCCCTGAATGGTAATGACAGCCTAGACATTTAAATAGTTGTTTCACCTTTCCTGACATTTTACTGCCTTTGTTATGCAGAAGGTCAAATTCAATTATCATAATAATTTACTTGACCTGAAAGTACATGATCCAAGTTGAAGACAGAAATGTTCACACTTGTAATCAGAGGGAAGAGAGGAGATATCTCATTTCTGAAGTGCTTGGTTAGAGGAGCTAGATTTGGCATATTGAACTCTTTATCTGCGTTTGAGCCCTGATACTTACAATTGTGTTTATACAATATATTTCATTATCTTGTTGATAGGAGTTTTGTGTAATCATCTGCTTCTGGTGGCATGAGCGACTCTTAGAATAATATCAGCATTTAATGTTTGCCTAGCTCCAAGGCAGTCCTTTAAAAATAAAATAAAACAATGATAAAATAATTGCTCTCCTCCACAGTGTTAGAATGTGAGATCTCAGAAGCCTCTGACAGTTTGAATTTTGTAACCCTAGCTTGGTTTAAACTAGGAGATTAATCTTTTAAAGCCCAATGACTTGAAAGAAAAAAAAAAATAAAAAATCCCTCCAAAACCCAAAGAAACCCCCCAAAAATACCGGTAAAAAAACCAAAACAACAACAGCAGCAAAAAAACCAACAAAACCCAAAACAGCTCTGTCCTGTGGGACAATATTAGGTGATATTTTCCCCCACAGTGCATGAAATTGCTGAGGAAGGGAAGCCAGCCTGCTGGCCAGGAGCAGCTGTGTTACGCTGCCAGTGTCCAGGCCGCCTGGTGCACTGTCACCGCTTTGTCCTACAAAGGGTTAGCAGATCTGCAGAGTTTGCTGAAGTGCCGCAAGAATATCATCTGCCCATCAGCATGTCTCAAAGCACTTAGAAATGGGAAGCCTGGTAGCAAACAGCTCTGTTAGTTAAAGGATATATTTGGGATCACTTCACCCACCGATGAAATGCAGTCGTCTCCAGGGTGAAATGCAGCAGCTGTTTAATAGTTCACAGCAGCATCGTGGGAGATGCAAGGAATGGAGTATGCAACTGAAACAGCAGGGGTAATTTAGGTAAGTAGGACGCAATTACCCAAGCTGAATTTGGCCAAGATGCATGTTTTTGCACCCCTGCTTTTAGAAGGGAGGAATAACCAAAAACTTTTTAGACTCTTAGTGATTCAAATTAGCTAGGACACTGGCTGTACGATGTTTCAGACTGTACTGTTGCATCTACAGATGGTGTCCCGGGCTCACCTGCTTTCTCTTGCCCTCGGGCTTCTGGTTCCTATTGTGAATGAGGGGAAAAAAAACTCTGCCCATGGTATTTTTTTCGTTTCCTTAATATGTTTCCAAAGCTCTCATTTGGATATCCAAATTAAAAAGGGTGGAAGATGGTGATTGCAAAGTTTCATTTGTATTCAGAGATGCTTCAGGCAACTCAGCATCCAAATAGGATCCTCTGCTGACAAGTTTCTCAAGCTGGAGGTCATTCAAACTCAGCTAATAAAGCAGGCTGGGAGACACTGGATCTTGGAGAACGAGTGTGGATGAGGGCTCAAGGTGTGAAATTAGGAAATGAGGTTTTGATAACCAGGTAAAGGTACTCAAAAGGAACAGCTATTATAAAGACTTACTGTTACTGTAACCTAGTTTAGCCAAACTACAACTGGTGGGGTTATTTGTAGTCATCTATGCTACAATGGCATGCTGTAGGTCCCCCTCGCCACCGCAGCTGTTGCTTCTTCTGGCAAGAAAGTGAAGAACAATGTCTCTAAAATTAGCCAGTGACTCTGGGAGTTGCTCTGTGGGGAAGAGGAGCATTGTCCATCTTAAAGTTAAAACAAGGTAACTGTCCAAGTCAAAGGTAGAGCTCTGGATTTTGGAAGTATTTGCTAGTGGCCATGCTGCATTGGCTCTGGCATAGCAGGTCCTGCTGTCCTACAGTTAAATATCACATCTGCTGTCTTCACGCTTGCTGACTGTGGTGGTGTTTCTCTTGTCTCGCTATGCCTGAGGCTTTAAAAGGTGAAAGCAACAGTCTGGGTGAAAGATCTTTATGTACCTGTGGAATATTGATAGTTGTATGTGGGATGGTTTCTTACGGAGATTCATTGAAACAATTTAAACGGTGCATACCCTATTAACAAAGGATTAACATGTGTGATTGCCCTTCTGCAGCAATATTCTCTGTGTAAAATATGGAGTGTCCCTATTACAGACACTTTGGAATTTTTTTTTTTTCTGTCTTCTACCATCATTTACTTTTTTGTTTGTTTTTTTTTTTTTTAACCTGTAACTGTATCTGCTTCCTTTCTAAGGTTCCTTACTATCATTCTGGCTTGTGCCAGAAAGAATGAGAGGGATTTCCATGCATTTTTTAACTCTCTTTAATGGAGCTGGCTGCTTTATGGGAGCTTTCTTTGTTCAGACAGCCCACACAGGCACTCAAGGTAAGAATATGCTCATGACTGGTATTCCTGAGCAGTTTTCTAATACTATTGATTTGGAGAATTAGGCAGCAGAATTAAAGGGGATGCCAAAGTTTTATTGATTTGCTCTCACAATTAAGATGGAATTAAGATAGGAAATAGCCTTCCAGCTGTATTCATCCAATTTTAATGAGTCATCCTAGTTTTGATAGGTGGAGTAATTAGAGGACGGCATCTTGCAGGAAGCCCTCACCTCCAATTTCTATACTTCTGTTCTGGAAGACAAGAAAATAAATTGTCTAGGAAGTACCTTTTTATGTTCATAAAGAAGTACATTCATGTTAGCCATGCTTAGGTGGAAGGCTCTGGCCACAAGAGCAAGATTAGTACTTCAAAGAATGAAGAGCATACCTTTCTTTCTGTTCCACGGTGTCATAGGGGAAAGGAGCTTGGGTTAAATCTTTCAAAGCTGTCTAGGAAATTTTTTCCCCAAGACCCATCCCCTCCCTCTTGCCTTCTTTACGCCTCTCCCTTTGCCCAGCTACTGGAAGAACCAGATTCTGTGGCAATACGGTCTCACTCTGGTTTTACCCTTTTGCAGATGAATACTGCAATTCCCAGAGAACTTACCGTTTCAAAAGGAATTATTTCAGATTCAGCCGATTGAGGAATATTTAGTGTAAGTCCTGAAGTGGAGATTTTTCTGGGTTGCTGACTTTCAGGATAGGCCAAGAGTTTCATAAAGTCTTTTCCTTTGCTGATGAATCTTTGTTCAATACAGAAAAGACTTGTTTCATAAGTAAATTTATAAAGCACTTGAGTTCTTGAACCAAAGGACGGGGATCCCTTTGTTCGCATATCTGAAATTGTTCCACTTGCTGAAGCAGTACTTCTAAAGATGCTTTCCATTGATAAGCTTCGTTGTTACTGCATTACAGGGAACTGATCTCTTACAGAGCGCAACTGCTGGCCCTAATGCATGATACCATTGCAGTTACCACGGATGAAGAATTTTGTAACTGCTGCTGGTTAGGTTTTGGGTTCTTTTCTTTCCCACATAAAGAATCATGTAACTTAAAAACAAGGGAAAGTGGGTTTTCTTGAAAGTATGACAAGAAATTTTAATGCCTACTTGCAAGATCTGAACAAACAAATGGGTCTTTGACGCGCAGTGCTGTTTTTAAGTTAACAATTCAATTAAAATTTTATTACAAGGTATAAAAGCATCACCTAGAGGTGGGTAAAAACCAGGGATCCTTACCCAAATGAATCAGGTAAACAACTATTAAGTAATGAGGCATCCAGGGTGGAGAGCAGAGCTCCCTGAATTTCCCCCAATGGAACAGATTTTCTTCATTCAGTAATATGGGTTCAATGAAAATTAACACTTCAAGAAAGACTGTGTTGCTGACTATTTTTCTTCCCCTCCCCCCAAAAGTATGGAAATTATTAATTTTGATAAGGTTGAAAAATTTTGTTTTAGTAGAATTGACATATTTTACTGCAATTTGACTTTGGGTATAATTAAATATTTATAAAATAATTAAGCATAATGTCAACATCAAAACATTTTGACTATGTTGTGCCACTGTATATGTAATTTATTCCTTTGTAGAATATTTTTATACAAAGCAATAGAGGAAATAAATTTTTGCATTTCGTTTGCAATTCAGGAGATTTTTTTTGTCTAATTTTATATCAAGGTGATTTATTTCAATTTTTTTTTTCTGTAAGTCTGTACAAAAACATTTAATTGATTCAAAAAAGAAAATGTTAATTTCTTGCCAGAAAGGCTCTTTTATTAGAGCCTTTAAATTCTTATCCTGGCTGGACCAAAAATTGGAACTCTCCAAACTCTCCGCAGACTGCAGCTGTCACATTCCAACCCTTTTTGTTCAAGATTTTTGAACTCTTATGAAGTTGTATGGCAAAGTTCTCTACTTAGCTTTGCAGAGAAAAAAAAATAAAAAAATACGGTGTAACATGTCTTTACTTACGTTGTCAGACCTGCTTTTCCCGTAGATGGAATTGACCACACCGTTGTCCTGAACGAAAGTCACTCTTACAATTTCCACAGGATTCAGCAACAGTCTGTATTCAGATTAAGGTGCTGTAATGGGATAAGCCCCTAAATAGAGGATGTCTTCTGCAAAACTTGAAAAGCTTTAAAGAAAATACAGTGAAAAACATTTAGCGTTTCCTCAGTTCCTCTAGTTAGCTTTGTTAGATACTAACAAGGAAAGTAGTATCTAAATAACATATTATTGGGCTCTCACATCTTATTTCTAAAAATAATTGGAATCTTACTGGGTATCTCTTTCCCAGTGTTTCCCGCTTGAATGAGATTAATTATTCTAAGTTGTCACAATTCGTGCAACTCACAGCTTGTAAATAATGGAGATATTCCTGTATCTTAATTTGTGTTATAACACTTCAGACTGAAAACTTAGAATATTCCTCTACTCATCCCAGCTAGGCTTTTGTCCTGCTGACTCATAAATCAAAGTTGGCTTGGGATCAGATTTCTGGAGCTGGGTGTAGACTGTAGCAAAGCCAAAGAGGCATTTAGGCTTGGTTTTATTTTTTTTTCCTAGTTTGATAGGAAAAGTTATATATAAAATTCTCTTATTCCACCTGTAGTTTTTCCAAACTCTTCCATTGTGCTTCTTACGGTGTTCTTTGGCGCTTGTGATGAAAAGCGTAAGATCAGCAAAATAATAATTTTTAAATGTATAAAACCTAATGGTTACCGGTTAGCTATTGAACCTTCTAAAGTTGACAGCGCTTCAGAGAATAAAATTGTGACCCCTGTTAAGTCAAATGACACAAATTAAGCTTTCATTACTCGCCCTTGTTATTTTTTTCAGCTCTGTTTAAAGAGCTTGTAAAACATTCGGTATCTGGGCAATTTATGGAACTGGGGGTAACGAAAACCAACTGGAACTTTTTTCCCTAAAAAGCTAAACTAATTTCCCTATATTGGAAGACCAAAATTCTTTCCCTTTTGCTGAAAGGAGATGATGGTGTTTATGCAATGGTTTTGTAAGATTTAAGAAGGCTTAGTGTGCACCTCTCGGGCTACGGGTGCTTTTGTCTTGTCCCATGATTCTTGTTTCACTAAAACCCGAGCCAAGACTATTTCTGTTCTCCCATCTCTAAGCAATGAGACCATGTTTTCCATGAAGCAATTCAGGAGGCAGTGAAGTAGATCCTCCAGTGTGCATTTTGAAGTGATGAAGCACAGAGGGTGTTGACAAAATTTAAACACTTTCATATCCTCTTTCATGTCACTAGTTTAGAATTTTATTTGGGTTTTTATTGGCAAAGTTGATCAGATATCAGTCACAGTCAAAGCTGCATTAATCATTTTTAACGCATCTATGGAGGATGGTGTGAATATGATAAAATAAGACTTTTTTTAAAAATCTGACGAGTGCAAACAGATGACGGGTGACAGTGATATTTTCAGTACAAGCTGGGAAACTGCTTTCTTTTGGATCTCTTACCTCTCCTAACATTTTAACGGAAGAAGATGCAAGACAAAACCTGTCCTCCTATGCCAATCATTTCAGAATACATTTCTCTAAAACTATTAATATAAATACGTAAGAAAGAAAAGGGGGAAAAAAAAAGGTCAGAGGAAGGAAACTGCCCCAGATACAGTTTTCCTATTTGTATTTAGAGAACTGGGGGTTTTTTGTGGGTTTGGGTGTTGTGTTTTTTTTTTTCCAGTTTGGAGCCTTGTGTGATTCTAAATACCAAAGATGATAAAGCTAAAGGATATTTCTTGCAGTCCAGATGGTGGTGTCCACTGGTGCCTACTTAGCTAATAAGGATTAGAGGCAGACTGAGACTTTAATTTGGGTATGATTAAACATTACATAGATGCCCACTAACTTGATGAAATGATGGAAGGTGATAAAATCCGTTTTTAAGATATGAATTACATTTTTCTATAATCAAAGTCTGAGTTGCAGGATAGCTGTAAAAATGTGGGAATCATACAGAATAGACTAACTTCTGGCTTGCGACTGTTTTGCTTTGTCTTCTGTGTTTTCCCAATACTAAAATATGATGGTGTTATTCACTAAACAAACTGAATGCCTGCCTTTGCAACTTTGGGCTTTGTTGTGAATCCCTTGAGAGCTCCAAGGGTGCCGTCATAGTAGCAGATACCTTGTGTACGCTTGTATATGTCAAAGACTGGCTCACAGCCCTTTCCACATCTTTTTTGATAGCTAGTATTGCCAGCAGTTTGTTGTTGTCAGTTATCCACCAGAAGCAGGCCAGGAAAGCATTTCTGTTTGTGTCTTAATCCCTGCTTCACTTACTTGACTGGCTGTGTTGGTGGGGTCAGGTGTTTTCTCTTGGTGTTGTATAATATTCCTCTGTCTTGTACTACCTGAGCATTTTTTGATGCAAAATCGATAGGACTGCAAAATGCCAGTGAAAGTTTACCAGGCACTCTGTTTCAACAATGTATGGTATAGCAGGCTTGAGGAACTGACTCTGCCTAGGCTTAATCTTCTAATTTGTTCTAAATTTACCATGAAATGCATAACCGATTCACCTCTAACCAATAAGAAAAGGCTCTTTAAAATATACACAGCTAAAGGAAACTTCTGATTCTCTGTGGTGATTCATGCTACAAAGTATTTCCATTGTTGGAATAAAAATGGCAATCAGGAGCTTGTTGTAGAAAGTTAATTCCCAGTGAGTAATTATCTATGTGACAAACCAACCTTGTAATTGGCACTTCTGTTGGCAATCTCCATAGAAAAGTAAAGGATTGACAGAACCCAAAGGCAGCGTCTTTTGGGGGAAAATGAATTGTTAGCATATTGCATGCTGATTCAAGGATGAGAAAGTGCTGGACTCTTCAAACACAATAGTGCTCAGGGCGTCTTACTCCAGCAAAACCAAACTGGCCCAGTAAGTTCCTGACGTTCATGGTTGAGAGTAAAATTCCTGAAAGTATCAACCCCAAACCCAGTCAGTGTAGGGTGCTGGAGTCTGCAGGCAGCTTCTGGAAGGTGTTAGCGGGGTAAGGGGTGAAAGCATCTAAAGGGAGTTTTGCTGCCTGAAACACATGGTTGATGTTTTAACACCTACGGCTGTTCTCCCAAGGCTTCCTGCCAGTAGTGCAGTTGTGTAAGTAGAAGTAAATGTAGTCCAGATTTATCCCCTCTTCCATGGAAAACTAACTTCCACCTAAAAAGGAAAAAGAAGAAATTTTTTTTGGCTGAAAATAGGAGATGGTTACATTAATCTTTGCTGTATCCACTGATGAAAATGCATATTGACAGTAGGATAACAGTCTGGATATCTCTAGGACTGCTGCCACCCCTGTCTCTCTGTAGAGAAAGGCACCCCTGAGAAACCTTATTGCGCTTCACTGAAAGGAAAAGAAAGCCTTGCTCCTTCCTCCTGCTTTGCATAGCGCAGTAAACGAGAGAGAGAGAGAACGTGTGCGCTATGGGAGATGGAGTCTTACTGTACCCAATCTAATTTTGGCCCTGCCTACGCTGTTACTCACTTATAATACAGGATTTTCCGAAGGTTTGTGTCGTTGTCCTGGCCTTGCTGTTTAAACACTGGCAATTACTAAAAGAAGTAGAGAGGAGAAAGAGCGATGATCTTTGATCCAGGCCATGGAGGAGACCAGTGGTGAAGTGGGGGCAGAACCCGAATCTGGGTTCTGGGCAACCCTACTTGCCGGGCTGCCCTCCCATGCTGATAAAACCAACCATTCCCACTTTCAGCGCTTCACTATGGTGCCTCTGCTAGTCTTAAGACAGTTTCAAAGGTCCATTTTACTCTGTTTTCTTAGAAGCTGCTAAATTCTTCTTTTTAATTTTTTTTTTTTAAATCGCTCAGTGCTATTTTTAAGTACATATTTTTCCGTTCAGGTTCCATTGTAAATGCCGTTCCATTAGGAAGCTCCCGCTGCTCATATAGTTAGCCTTGCCGATGTAAATAACCTCGCAGACAGTGTGAACTCTGCTTTGACAAGCTGTAGCACCGAGCCCCACGCGCGCTTTCTCTTCCATCAGAGACGCGCGCTCTCGCCGTGACTTCTACTGGCCACTGGGGGATGCGAAATGAAAAACTACCTGATTGTGAATTATGACAGTAAAAGTTTATAAGCTCCTAAAATGAAGCTATAGCACCTAGGAGCTCAGTCAACTGACAATGTTAAATGATACGTTTTAAAGCTCGCTCCGAGCTAATGCTACAAAAGGAACGGCGTGCGCAGGGGTGAGGTGGTGCTGCTCTGTGACAGGCAGGAAGGTAACGTGGCACGGAGCGAACTGCGGAGGAGTTAGGGGAAAACGGCTGCACTTGATGGCAGCTTGTTCTCTGTTAGTCCCAGGAGAGCTAAAGGTAACTGCTTTGGGAAGAAACGTGTTTACAACTCTTAAGATGCGGAGGAAAGGGAAAAATGTAAATATATGGGGAGGCGGGGTGTGTGTGTGTGTAATCCTTTGGCTGCCAGTTCTCCTAGGCTGTGGGACTGCTTTTTCCTCTCTAATGAGAAAATTTTGAGAAGCTAAGTATAGCATTGGATGGCGAAAGATGGCATTAGTGGCCAAAAGATTGGTTAAGGCTGTCAGGTTTGTAGAGCGCAGCTACGGCAAAGGTGGCTGTGTTTCCTCCTCTCCCTTGTAGCTAGTTCAAGTGGTGAATAGTTTCTCCATTTAGATCGGTAGGATTTCATAGCAGACTTTGAAGGAGCAAAGTCAGGCAACTTTGGGCACATTGATGCCGGTGTTTTAGCTCAGATCAGGAGTGTGCTTTTGATCTGAATGTCCTGATCCCCTCTGCTTATTTGTGTGTTGTTTTGCATCACAGAGTGTTCTTGGAGCACAAAAAAACCTGCATTCCTCTTGTATGGAACTAAACAAAAAAAAAAAAGCTCGTGCCTGATGTGTTCCAGCTGTTGGTGGGAACTGGTCTGATGTGAAGCCCCTGCCCTGAGCTGTTTAGAGTGTGGACATCATGTTCTCAGCACCAGCTCTTTCATGCTCTGTGTTTGCTGCTATTGCACTTCACTACTTGCCAATGAAGACAGTCTCTCTCTCTTCTTCAAAGGCATTAAACATCCTGTATTCCCAAATAATGTAAAAGGTTGTTGCAGCACTGTAGAACTCTCTCTGATATTCTCTATCTACTACAATTTCTTTTTCACCTTGATTTTATGCTTTTGCTGTAGTTAATTCTGGGACTCCAGGTACTGACTGTCTTCAAATGCAGACTGACTGGGGCTGGCTTTCTTTTTAAGCATCTTGATTTCCATAGTTATTTACCACCTGTGCTCGTTTGCAGACTGGTTGCAATGGACAACATCAAAAGCGATGCAGTTGCAAACTACAGCACGCAAGATTGCAGGCAGGGAAGACTCTGGGTGTGTGTAGGTGTCACCATCCTCGCTGAATGGAGTTTAAGTTGCCAAAATGTCACAGACACTATGGCCAAAGGCCTTAGTAGAGAAAGGTCTCATTCATGCAAATACATGCCGTGTGCACGACAAGGACACGTCGCAGACTCATGGCTAAAGGCAGCTATAAAGAAACATAAAGTGAAATGTCAGGTAGCATCTCAGTAATGGAGCACCATTCAAGGCACTGAACAAATGCTTTTTATGCTTTTCTTATAGGTTTGGGGTTTTTTATCTGAAGAAGGGCCTTTTAAAAGCATGAGAGATGTGAATGAGGATTTCTACAGACCACCTTAATTCTAGCTCTTCCTAAAATTTTTGCGTTTGACATTCATTTAGCCATGTGCACAGGATAATATAGAAGGGAAGATGGCCCAATCATTACTCTGCACAGTAGTAGCTGTGCAGAGTTAGGTTTTCCAGTACGCTTCAGATTTGTTAGGAAAGTTCTTTAGTTTCTCTAGATCTCTATTGCCTGTCTAGAAAGCAGGAGCAAAATACACCGTAGACTCAAAAAAACCCATAGATGTTGTGAGAATGAAGTCTGTATAAATACCTATGGGGAGCGGGGGGAAATCAAAGCACCTGCTGTGATTGTGTCTTACAAAGCTATCTTTGTGTCTTTCATATGAGCCACGTCTCATCCTGCAAGGTAAACTAATTCTGCTTCAAATGTCTGCTTTGCCAGGCAACTGGTTTCCACACTTGCTGCATGAAGGTAAATTGGAGAGATTCTTCTTCTTCTTGGCTTCCTTAATGGTGGTGAACGCCCTGGGGTTCTGGACCATTGCACACAGGTACATGTGAGAAAATGAAAGCTTGATGTTTCATTTGTACAGGTAGAAATCCTTGAAAAACCTGTAAACTAGTGTGTAATAAAGAATTGGTAGTGATAGATCATATGTTGTCATCCAGGATTCAGACTTTAGCATTTTTCATCTGCCTTGAGCAGAGAGATTTCACAATAAAAAATTATGTGGTAAAGTAAAAAACAAACAAATAAACAAAACGAACCCTGATGTAATTAGCCTTGAATGTTTAAGGGGTCTTATTAATATGAAAATGCCTTGAAGAAAGAACACTATCCTAGTCTTTAGAGAAAGACGTTAACTATGTTGGTATAGAGTTTAGATCACAACACCAAGATATCTTGTTCATGGAACTGACCTCCACTGCACTTGGCTTTGTACCAATATATAAAAAACATTACTCAATGAGCTTACATCTTCAATATAGGATACTAATGCTGTATGTAGTGGTTTCAACAGAATAACCCTGAAATATTTTCTGATACTCTACTGGGCAGTGAGATAAAAGCAACTTTCTGCTGGAGACAATGGAAGCGATTTTATGCCACCTATAGAGCGGCCTAGGTTTAATGCTTGTATATTGTCTGTAAAATGCAAGGAACTCACAACTGCAGTCCCCTTTTACCTGCAGGGTGGTTTAAAAGTTGGCCTGCCTCCTGCATTCTGGAACACTTAATCGCAGTTAACTTTCTGTTGGCAGTGTGTTAAGTAATACTCGTAGTCAAGAACAGGGAGGAAAGCAACCTGTGTCACCACAAGTGGGAAGGGTCACATGCAAGTGGCATTCTCTCTTAGGCATTGGGCTGCAGTTCCATGGAAATCCTTCAGAAACCTTGCTGAAGCACTGATTCAATAATGACTATAATAGAAAACTTCCAAGAGCAGTGTACTTCTAGAACTCTTGACAAAAACACTGCTCTTTCTATTACGTATAGCACTAACTTTGCAGCACCAAAGATTACCATAGTGTCTCGTCAATTATTTCAATGTAACCTGAGACACAAGTGTCCATTTATTCCAGTGGCTGGTTCTCGATTCTCTTCTTTTAAATGTGACCTGAGTCATGATTAGAAATGTTTCTCCTGCGTGTACTTTGTCTTCTTTTTATAAAATGGGATATTATTCTTCTGAGAAGTGAAATTTTCATTTCTGATATGTACTGCTGAAAATTAAAAGTTTTGGTTGTCAAAAAGTAGCCCTAAAATTGGGTTGAACTCGACAAATAATTTGTGGCAAAATTAACATATTTTTATGAGGAAATTTGCTGATGTCCAGTCTTCCAAAAAAAAAAATATTTCAAATTGGTATCTTACTTCAGAATCAAGCTACCTCGTTTTTCAATAAGACAACCAAAACCCACATGAAATATGTTTTTTGAGGTCAAATGTAATTGTTTCATTTTGTGCTGAAGAAGAATTCTCCCAGAGGGGAGAAAAAAAGCGTGAGGACTGTTCAGATAAACACTGATTTAGGGGTGGGAGGAAATCAGGCTTTAAAGCTCTGAATTAGAAAAAGTATACTAACGTTTCTCTGAGGAGAAAAGCGTGTTTCTTTTTTAAATTGGTTAAAATGCCACAGTGCAGCTATTATTAACACCTGCATCCTGGTTGGCACTGCTCATCCCGAAGTTCTGAAAGGTTCTAGGAAAGCACATATCACTAGCCTGGTTTTTTTGGTTGCTTAGTAGTCCAGGACTCAGAAGGCACTATAACTTGCAAAAATATTACCTACTAAACAATAGGTGAAGCTCATCCAAGAAAGGATGACTATTTTAGTATTTTCCATCCCTATTCTCCCTCCCAGATACAACGATCTGAATCAGGAATACACCAAAGAATTCGGAGGATGTCTTCCTGAAGGAAAACTTCTGAAGCATGAAAAAGCCATCACGCATTATGGTGGTGTCCTGGAACGTTCTCCCGTTTTATCTCCTATGGAGAAAACCTGATAAAATGTCACCCTCGTTTGACTAAATTTTGATTGTGTTACTAACCAGCTTTCTCATGACAAATTACCTAGGATACCTAAGTGGAACTACCAGTGTATTTATGAATTCTCTTAGTAACAATAATGTTATTTATAAGTTTACAAAATAGCAGTCGTCATAGGATTTGGCCTTGGAGTTGCTGCACATCGAGGACAAAGAGTTCACTGCTTGACATGGTTGATGACAAAAGGCTTTTAATCTCTATAGGGAAATAGATAGGTATCCACATGTATTAGTACTCAGTAATAGTTCAAAATTAATAAACACATGTATATATTTGTTTAGCAAATTACTTTGTGACAGTATCATTTACAAATGATTTTGGAGTCCGGTATTGGCTGGTTGATACTTGCAAAGGTGGGAGACTTGTGTGCTATTCTTGGCTCTGCTACTTATCTGCTACCCAGCCTTCAGCAAGCTGCTGCTTTACCTTAGTTTCCCTGTCAGTAAAACGGACGCAGCCGTACTAACCTTCTGTCATGGTTTTGGCTGGGGTGCAGCTGACTTTCTTGCTGGCAGCTGGTGTAGTGCTGTGTTTTCCATTTGGGCTGGGGAATACTGTTGATAGTGCACTAATGTTTTTGGTTGTTCCTAAGCAGTCAAGGCCTTTCCTGCTCCTCACACCACCCCGCCAGTGAGTAGGCTGGGAGCGCGCAAAATGTTGGGAGGAGACAGCTGAGCCCAACCGACCAGAGGGATATTCCATGCCATATGATGTCACGTTCAGTATATAAAGTTGGGGGAAGGAGAAGGAAGGAGGGGACATTCGGAGTTATGGTGTTTGTCTTCCCAAGTAACTGTTATGCGAGATGGAGCCCTGCTTTCCTGGAGATGGCAGAAGACTTGCCTGCTGATGGGAAGCAGTGAATGAATTCCTTGTTTTGCTTTGCTTGCATGCACGGCTTTTGCTTTACCTATTCAACTGTCTTTATCTCAACCCGTGAGTTTTCTCACTTTTACTCTTCTAATTCTCTCCCCCATCCCGGCTGGGGGGAGTGAATGAGCGGCTGCGGGGTGCTTAGTTGCTGGCTGGGGTTAAACCATGACACCTTCTTTGCAAATTGCTTTGAGATCTACCAAAAATATTGTAGAACCTATATACCAGTAATAAGTCCATGAAGTATGTTATGAAACATTGACACTAAGGCATGTAGCCTTTTATTTGGCAGAAGCACTGTGAGATTTGTCATTCCTAAAGAAAGATAGACAGAAAATTGCTAGTAGGAGAACTGGAGACTAGAATTCATTTACATCAAAATTACTAATTGTAGCCCAGTTGAAGGGTTTGAAGGGAATAAGGAGAAGATTGGGAAAGGGTAGATGCTGTTGGGAATGGGGGGAAATTATTATTAAAATGCATTCGACTTTAAAAATCTAAACAATGTTAAATACTCCCCAAATTGGATGACTTGGGCATTGTAAGCAATGCTAATTTAGCACTTAACATTTTAATTTTTTTTAAAGCCGCATTACTAAAACGAATGAGGATAGAAGTGGGTTCTTTATGTGATAAGGAAAAATATTGAACACAAAAACAAAAGGAGCACTTTGATATCAAGGTGTTTGTATTGGAAGTGGTAGACAAGCCAGAATGCTTGCTAGATATGAGGAATGCTCTACTGCGGGAAAAACTATATTTGAGGAATATAATGCACTGAAATGACACGGTGGGTGATTTGTGAGCTGAAACTATGAAAGGGTTGTTAAAGGAAATAATCTCTCCATTGTTAACCATTTTTAATGCTGTAGCTTTGGGTTTGACGTTGCAGAAGGGAGAACGAAACGTAATAAAGACATCTAAGAAGCATGAAGGCAGGCAGGCAGGAGCAGTTAGTTTGATCTCACTAGTATTTAAGTTTTGTGATTTTTTTTTTTTTAATTAAAAGAGAATATTTAAAGTCTTGAGATAAAAGGAAAATTGAATAAAATGCAACATATCAAAGGCAGATTTGCCAGATTACCTTAATGTTGGTGTGTAATGAGAATTCATTTTCTAAACAAAACATAGTAGAGATGATCTGCCTTGATTTCAGTAAAGCATTTGACATATGTCCCATGGGAAATAACTTATGAAGATCAGGGTCAGCAGAAGAGCTACGTGGTCGCTGGGGGACCTGTTAAAGCCCATATGGCAACAGATATTGTAGAAAGGGGAGGTACCCATCTGGAAGTGAGTTTTTTGTGGAACTTGTTTAATATCTTCCTTCGCGGTGAAAGAGAATGGGATTCTAGGATGCACTGGTGAAGATGGGAGAAGTATAACTTCATACAAGTTGACCTGAAATGGTCTTCCATGTCAAAGATGTGCTTTCTGACTGGTGTGGGACGTCATGCCTTGATGGCGGAGCTGAGTGCACAATTCCCTGTTTGCCACGTAAGAAGTGGTGTGGGGGGGAAAAAGGCTGCCTGCTTGCCTTGCCCTGGCTCTTGGCCTGCCAGCCAGAGACAGCCTCTTTTTCCTAAAGTGACTGCATAAGCCGGGCTGGTGCTGGGGCTATGAGAGGGAGAGGCAGCAAAAGGCTGAAGGACCTAGTCTCCAAGGGCACCGGAGAGTGAGAGGCAGGCTGATTTCCACATATTTTGAGTAAATCTGTCCATCCCACCTGACAGTTACTTGCTTGTAAGGTATTATTTTCTCAGTGGTATTTCTATTGCAATAAAGCCAGCTTTAAGCCATGGAAGCTCCTAGTTTCTTTCCATAAAGAAAAGGTGAGAAATTCCTGAATGCTTGACTTTTGTTTTGGCACAGAAAAGCTGCAAAGATGCTGGCTGGAGTCTGCTGACAAGAGGTATGTGGTCACTGTCAATGCATTTGAGAGTTATACACAAAAGGAAAAGAACTACGTCATAAAAGGGTAAAATCTAAGATCTGAGGCAGTGAGTATAATTGGGCCAGAGATGTTTTTAACACCTAATGGTAATTTTATAATTATTTTTTTAAACTGCAAAAATAACAACAGTTTGGAACCATTTACATCAAGAACAGGTGAAGAAGAAACCTAACTTTCTTTTAAGATAAAATGTTTCCTCTGGTGCATGCTTAGGCTGAATGATTTCAAAATTCCTAAGACCCTTGACCCTTTTTTTTTTTTTTTTCTTTTTTTTTTCCCCCTCAGAAATCAGAACGTGAGAATTGATGACAGCAGAGAATGGAATGCAGCTATTGCCGTTTAATTGCCTGATGAAGATTATTCTGCAAGAAAAAAGAAGATTAGGTAACTCCCTGGACAGGACCTCTCTGTCATGCAATCATGCAAGAAAGGCTTTCAGTAATGGAGAAGGAAGCAGCTGGGCAGCCTTCATAAAGAGGTACTCTGGAAGATATGGGATAGAATGGGCTTTGGGATGAGTAGCTGAGTACTGAAAACTCTTTACCTTCTTCACGTGGACTAGAGGAAGGCTTTTTCTGTCAGATTTACTTAAGAACTTGGCCTTTTGGCTGGATGGCAAAAAGAAAAGGTGTACTGATTTTGCTGGATTTTGACTTATTTCAGCTGGTGGTGCAGAGGAAACTATATGCAAAAGTCTATCAATCATGCTCACTGTTATGACAGAACAATTTAGCAGTTATACCCAACAGACGGGGATGCTTCTTGAACTGCAGCATCTGGGACTCCACACAAAGCTGATGGAATCCTTTGTACTTTCAGAGCACTGCCTAAATTTTGTAATTCTTGTCCCAGCACACAGTGAAATCAGTATAAAGGACTCTATAGGTTTGGTCTTGACTTTGTAGGAAGCGGCTTCTCACATCTGATTTAATACCTTAGAAAAAAGGAGGGGACAGGAAAAATAAGGAAATGTGTATGAAATAATGCAATAAGAAGCTGGAAAATGTTAAAATAGCCGCCTTTTGTTCAGCATTTTGTTGATCTACGGCGGTTTTCATGGGAGAAAACAAAACATTCAGCTTTGCTTGCCCGTGTTTGAGGTCACCTGTTGATGTTGCTTTGCACAAGGTAAATCTAAGATATGCATGTTTTAATGCTCACGATAAAGGATTATAGCTTTGAAATTTATTGTGGAAAAAGCTGCCTCCTAAGTGAGGTTAGGAGTGACCAAAAACATCCCAGTTCAGTTTTGTAGTTTGAGTATTGCCTAAATTTTCTAAATCTTGTCCCAACATACAGTGAAATTAGGATAGAGGACTGTGGATTCAGTTTTGACTTTGAAAGAAGCTGTTTTAGTACTTTTTGCCAGCTCTGGTTACAACTATTTGAGTAGGTGCTGCGCTCAGCGCAGGTTAGTACTAACCTTTAATAGCCATATGAATTGCTGATTACTGCTGGTACAGTTTTGGGTTTTATTTAAGGGTTAAATGTGTGTTTTATACTGTATTCATGTATGCACAAACAAAGAAATATAAGTTCTGTCCCAGACAGTTCATTGAGCACCTTACTTAAGTCTAAATGCATGGGACACCATTTTGAGGGAGGGAGGGTGAAGAAAGCTCGCTGGAGAGGATTAAGATCTCCATCTGTTAAGTTTGCACTGATGATAAAACACATGCTCCCAGTTGGAACAAGATGCATTAAAAGAGCAATTTCACTTCTACTGCCTAGCAACAATGTCATTGAGCACCTGCAATAGTTTAAACATTAAGCATAATTGGCTTTGCTTGACATAAATCTGTAGTTTTGTAAATAAGAGCAGTTGAGTTTCCATGTAATACCAATTAGCTATAAGGGATGCTTTGTTTGCTGAAGCCTGCAGCTTTGCAGAGGAAGGAGGGAGTTGTTAAGACTCAGCAATAGTAGTCAGAAGGTAGAACCCAAATCAGACATTACATAGGCTTTGAGTGTCCTTGTGCAAGTTATTTAATCTCTTTCACTCAGGTTCCCTAGGTACGAAAGCAAGAATAACGTTCAGAAGTCTTTTTGGTAACGAACCCTGAGTGTGTTTGATTAAAATATCTTGAAGATAATTTTACAGCATTAATCTGAGCTGTCTGGGTCTGTGCTGGATTTCTTCTACCTTCGTTTAATTGGAGCTACTATTGCATCTCGAAAGTTCGTGTAAATTTTCTAGACTCCCTTGCTTTCTGCCAGTGAGGAAGAAAGAGGTGCGTGACCCACTTGATATGAAATCCACTCTTGTTCAGCTTCTGTGGGAACTCTGAGTTGGAAAGATGGGGCAGGAGAGCACCGTCCTTGTGACCCTCGAGTGGAGCTGCAGAGCAGAACTAAAGCTTTTAGGCTTCAGCTTGGTGTCTGTTTGCCACAACAAGTATGAGATTTGCCTTGGCAAAGGCAAACACAGCTGCCTTCCAGAAGATGTTTTGAAAGTCTGTTTTTATTTAATCTTTAAAAAATATCAAAAATTCACAGATCTCCTCATTGTATCTCTGTTCTGAAGAGAATAAAAATTACCTTTTCCTTTCTATCTACCCGGTCTGTAGGAAGTCTCACCATAAAACTAATATTCTGTTGGTGTAGTACTTAAAATTAGTCTAGTTTTGGTCTCTCTCTGCAACCATAAATATAGATTTGCTTGATTCAGAGAAGAGGGTTGACATCTGAACCTCATGCAGCCTACCCGTACTGGTGCTGACTCTTTAAAGTCAGTTAATCAGTTCTAATACTCAACGGTAGTAAGACTGAAAGGAACTGCTCTGATAATGATTTTTTCAGTGTTCTGAAGGTAATTCATCTCTGCAGAGTACTTAATAATGCACCCTAAGACCACCAAATCGTAGATACAGCCTATACATTTGTTTAGGGGATACATACACTCAACAATAAAATTAACGGAGGCTTTTTTAAAAATACTGTATGACCAGCATCTTTTCCTGCTCTGGGTTTTTTTGTTTGTTTCTTTGGGGTTGGTTTTTTTTTTTTTTGAGGGGGAGGGATTTTTTTGGTTTTGTTTTGGGGTTAGGTGGGTTTTTTTGTTGGTTTGGGTTTGTTTTTTTTTTTTTACAGATTAAATAAAAAATGTGGAGTAGGTATATCTACAGTTTGGCTGGGGGGTAGTCCACCACCTTTCCAAACACCAGGATTTTGTGTAGAGCCAAAATATGCTTCATTTTGTGTAGAGCCAAAACATGCTTCAAATATGCTTTGAGGCTTCGTTCCTGTTAATATGGGAAACTCCTGTTCAGGTGTTTGCTCTATCACATCTGGAACAGCTTAGTTTAGAACAGAGGTTTTGAAACTGAATCTTGTATACCCAGCAGAGCGTGCTGACTGGATGGAGACTGAATGTGCATATTTTCTGGATACTTCTTTTATTATTTAAATATATAGAAATATATTCTTTTTCCTTTCAGATCAGAAGGCATGTTTTGAAATCTGAAACACTTAGCAAACAAACCAAAAAAACCCAGCCACTGGGGGGTGGGGGTGGGGGGGTAGGGTGGGCAAAACACCCCAAAAATAAAAAAACTTAAAGCAGTCGCCGTTTGTCCTACCTGCTTTGTAGCCTGGTAAAAAGCATCTTTTGAAACCAGATCCTGAACGCTTTCATTGTCATGTCATGTGAACTTCAGAAGCAAGATCTCTGATGAGGTTGGGGATAGTAGTTACAGCAGCACTTAGTAAAAAGGTACAGCAAGTTATTGCAGCTTTGTTTTTCGGATGGTCAATGAATACAGTATGAAGATACTGTCTATTTAGCTGGCAGAAAGAGGCAATCTTTGATACCAAGCGAAATAATAAATTCAAAACAAATGTTGAATAGTAAACCAAAGGTTGCGAGAGAATGCCGCTTGAAAGCGAATCCAGCTTTACATGCAATTCTGAATTTCTTTACCTTGGCTCATAGAGTCTTCCTATTATCTCGAAATTGATCCTTCTTAAAATATTCAGGTGAAAAACCTGAAAGATTTTAATAACTTGCTGACAGATGATAACCCCATCAACCAGCTTTGTCACTGTTTGCAAAGAGCTGTCACTTAGTGGAAACGCTCTTTAGGCTTAAGCTGTTTGTAAACTAAACTTTAATCATGAGAATATTGTGTAAAACCTTAAGCAGCAAAAAGTTCTTCCTTACGCATTCTGTGAAAAATAGCCAGGGAATGTCTGTGACTTTAAGGGAGAAACTTTGTTGCAGAGACCCGAGTGCAGAAATTATGCAGGTCTTGCAAAAATAAGCAAATAGTTTCAACAACAGAGAGCGCAGCAAACTGTGCCAAGAGGGGGAGGAAGGTGATTATTACCTTGTTTGAAAATGGTATTGCTTCATTATGGAAGAGCTCTCAATTGCTGCTCCTTGCTTGGGGTAGGAAATTCACCTTTATGAGAATACATGAGAGTGGACGAAGGCCTTGTCTGTTAAGTTGCATAGATGTTAAAAAGACTAAATACAGATGCAGTGAGGGCATGCCTAAAGTACGTATTTCTTGTTTTTAGAAGAAAAAAAAAATTGACCAGAAAGATGGTACTTGTAGTTCTGGTTGAAATAGTTGAAGGGTGTAACTCGGTAAATCCAGCGCTGCTTTTCTTTTCAGTTCCAACGTGAATTAACAGTCGACTGATTCTTGCCTTTGCAAATTTTGTCCATCTGATCAATGGCTAAGGTGGACTATTCTCTGCTCAGTTATTTAAAATAGCAGCCCCTCTTGTAGCGAGGGTTAACTGAATCATGGTGATTTTGTTTTTGTTCTTTCCCCCAGTTAGTGTTTCCAAGCTATCTTCCTGTCTTCTATCACTTGGTGATTGTTACACCTACCTTTTGACATTCTTTAGAAAACAACATTTTCACGTTCTTTGAGCCTTTTTAAGATGCAGTGAGTTCCAAATAATCACTTGCGCAGATGCTCATAAATGATTTTATTTTTTTTTTTGAGATACTCGTGCAGTTCCGACACAGGCTCAGGCATGTAGATCCTTCAGAAATGCTCAGAGAGAGTGGCCCAATTTAAATTATCTATTGAATGCTGAAACACAAATTGCATGTGAAATCCCCAAGCTTCAAGGGTCTCTGGCAGGTCACATCCTACCAGTCACTCAAACATTTAGTCAGTGCTACCCCCATGCACCTATGAAACTGAGGCTGTTTGACACCTCTGAGAATATTTCTCATGTTAGATCTGTTGTAAATGAGCACATGGTCCAGAATAATTAATGGTAACACTTCAGTCCTTTTTTGACAGAGTTGTGTTTCTTATGCAGTTTGTGCTGGTCTGTCTATTTAACTGCAATCAGCCATGCCTGAAAGACAGGAAAGAACAAGACGGACAAGTGTGTCAGTGAGTGAACCTCTTTTCTGTAATTAGAAATGCACAGGGAATAAATTATTCTCTAATTCAAGCTGTCCAGCTCACACTAATAATAACAACCCAAGAAGCAATCTGTTTATAAAAATTAAAGCTGAATTTGTGAGACTCCTTAGTGCAAGACAGGATTTACTGTGTAGTCTTGTTCTAGTTTATCATGCTTATAAGGCTCTATCAAGGCATTACGAGTGTTTCAGGCTGGACTACACGTCGATTTCATGCGTGCATTTTCTATCACGCACGATTAGCTAAAACTTAATCAGAGATAACTATAGCAGCTCTGGGCCAAATTCTTCTCTGCTAGATTAATGGTTAGTAAGGAACAAATGCCACAGAATAAAAGTATGAGCAAACTTGGCCTAAGTGGGTTTTTTGTTGGTTTTTTTTCCTTCTGTGGACACCTTTTAATACTTCTCTATTCAGTTATCTTCCAGCTTGCATGGGCAAAGTCTTTTCTGTGGAGGACCCAAGCAATGGCTCAATAGTTTTTGTTTTGTTTACCTAAGTACAATGCCTACGAGTCTGGTAATTCTTTTTAAACACTAGTGGAGCTTAGTTGTATCTCTAATGGCTAAAGATTTAATTTAAATTATTCCATAGTGTGCCTTTACGATTTTCAAACCACAATAACGTTAAAATTGGAGGAATCAGACTGATTCTGAAGGGTCTATCTTACTATCACAGCCATAAGACTATAGGCTAAACTCTTCTTCTCTGGGCTCTAGGGCAAAGAGAGTGGATGGGATCTTAAACTTTTGGGCCCCAAAATGTTTAGCTCAATGGATCTTAACTGTTTCTTGATATTTTTTTCTATTATTTCTTCCTAAACTTATTAAGATGCAAAAAGCTGAGAGCTGGAGAGTGCAGAGCAGTCTTACGTGACTTCAGCCTGGAGTCAAGTGGAGATGTAACGTCTTGAGAGTGGAGGAGGTGCCAAAGAACTAGCTTTCCAACGACAAGTCTGAAAACGAGAGTGCACTGTCTCCATTTTAAACCTGGGAAAGCAATCAGGTCTCGGGATTAGATATGTTACTTATCCTCCTTTAGAGCCAAAAGCTATAAAGAAACTGCTCAGAACTTGAACAGCTGTCATAAAGCATCCCTGACATTTTTAAGCAATCTCAGATCTTTGGATGAAGAGTCATGATAGTAACTCTTATTTTTGGAAGGCTGAAACGTACACAATGAATTCTCTCTGTCAGACAACATGCTGCAAAAGAGTGTTGACTACAAAAAGTCAGCCGAACAAGTAACAATTTTTTATTATTATTATTGAGAAATCTCAGCAAATCACTTTATCCGTTTTATTTTCCACACAAAGCATATGTATTAGGGTCAGTTGCTGATCTGAAAGTATAGATGAGATCCAGGGGAGGGAACAATAGCTATCTAGGTTTTCTGGCACATTTGTGCATATACATCACTTCAAACCAAGTAGAACAAGCTTGAAGAGTCAATGGCCAGTAATTCAGAGTACCTAATTAATTTAATTGCAAACCATGAAATTCTCAAATTAATTTATTATTCAAATATATTCATGCGCTTCCCTCCCCCAGGGCTCTACCCCTAAAAAAAACAAAACAAAAAAAAAAAAAAAAAACAAAAAAAAACCAAAAAAAAAAAACCCACAACAAAAAAAAAACCACACAACAAACCCCTGCCTTCTCAGTACAGCTCTGTTTTTGTGAATATCTGAAATCCGAACAAAAGAATATCCACCGTGTGTCAGACCAGTCATTCATCTAATGGTGTGGAGGGGGGAAAAAAATACAGAACAAAACACCAAACCCTTCTGGTAAACCTTTCCAGGCTGAAGGAGTTATGCTTAGTTCTGTTTTTGTTCGTCCCAATAGCGTGTGTAACTAAACAGAATACTAGTAATAACTAAACATAATACTAATTGACAGTTTAGCATGTTCTAGTGAAATGTGCAATTTAGGTACTTGTTTTCAGTTTATATTTGTTTTTTAATGTCTCTCTGCTAGTGCTTGTGCTCTTGCAGGTTTTTTAAGCCTTGCTTTTTGACGTCCAAGGTGAAGTCAGCCGTGACCCAGACCCTTCACTGATCAGGCTTCTACACGTGGTAGGAAGCGGAGAAATGAAGGAGGAGAGAGGAAAAAACTCACATTTCACCTTCACATAGTGCAAACCCTTAAAATATTGTTTTGTATGAGCAATTGCTGCCCTTGCCCTAGCTTTGTAGCTCAACATCTAACACCAGTGAGTTGTGTTAATAAAAGGAGGTGGGGACAGAGGAGGGATCTAGTGCTTTTTGTGGTGTAACCTCTCATTACAAGCATGAAATAAGTCATAAGCTATCAGAGCTTGAGCTTTCTGAGTCTGCAAAATAGACACATGGTGGACTTGAAATCTGCTTTTAAATCTATTAGTAGGAAATTCCTTCCATTAAAAAACAGGACAATCTCTTTCCTTTTTCCTTTTTATCATAGTAAGCGAGGCGCTTGGTCCTTCCTTGATGGCAGAATTGCATCTGGCTTTTTGTCACGTGACAAAATAAATAAAAATGAGTTGATGCTAACAGCTCAGCTTCCTGCGCCTTCATGTGAACTTAAACCTCTCATATGACCTGAACTCAAAAGAAGGATGCGTAGAAGTAGTCTTCCTGGTGTATTTCGGGGTTTGTTTTTATTTCCCTTTGCCTTCCCCAGCTTTCGTCCCACCAGTGCCCTCAAAGCTTTGATATGAAGACCACCCTGTGGCGTTACAGGTGTTCTCTTGTTATTTCAGCTCTTTTGGATGCCTTTGACTGGCAGCTGCTTGGTGATCTTATGCTGGCATCCCTGCTCCTACTCACCTTTCTTCTCACCTCTTATGGCACGAGGGTCTCTTCCATTTTCCCCATTGCATGCCACGCTCTCATCCAGGCTTCCTGCGCATCTTCTCAGAAGTAACTCTGCTTTCCCAGCTCCCTCTGAGGATCTGTCACCCAGCCTCGCTCGGTGTTGCATTATTAAGCATCGAGTAGACACCAAGCGAACTTGGTGGAAACTGTATTCAAAGAGCGTTTCTCTCTCAGCACGTGTGATCTGCTGTTCCCCTGCTCTCCAGTTTGCCCCCACACATGCCGGGGGGGAAGTGTGTGTTGGGAATTTGATTAGCGTGGGGATCATCACTACCTGCGTCCTTGCACACTGCCCGTTCTTTGTCAGATCTGCTGGGTTTGTAACTGCCAGGTAGATGGTGTCTCTGCTGCGTTTGAGGAACAGTGGGGACATCCAGTGGTCACATGGGTTATAATTAATTACTCCCGATCCCGTCAGTGAGATCAAATTCCCAGGCTTTCTTGTGTTCTCAGCGTTTGACTTGTTTTTCATCATAGCTCATTATGCCGTAAAGTGCCTGACAGAAGGTTGGGATGACTTCTTTCTCTCGTCTTTTTCTTTTTCTTCCCCCCCTATGTGATGTTGCTTTGTATCTATCAACAACTGAAATCGGGAAATTGGGTCTCTCCCAGAAGAAACCAGGGATATCTTTTAATTGCTTTTCAAATGGAGAATTTGGAAGAAACAGTAAGGAAAATATTAACTATTATTTTGAATGCATAGCACTGGAACAACTGGTAAAAAAAAATGTTATTGCTGGAAGTGATAGGGATTTAAAAAAAAAAAAGACAAATAATCACAAAAAACTTTTTATACTACTTTTTCAAATTACCTCATGCATAATTCATGTGTACCTTGGTTCACCTGGAGTCTGTAATGAGACTGAGAGGAGCCATCTCCTTCCCTTTTCTGAATCTGGCAGTGATCAGATTCAGTCACTGCTCAGCAGGGGAGCAGAGTCTCCCATTTTTTGGACCAGGCGCACTTTTCTGGAACAGTTCTGAATGGGGGTAGCTTTTTAAAAGAAATGAATAAAAAAAGACCTTTTCTGTGGTTGTCATAACATAGAATAACATCAGTGAATTCCAGACCTTCACATCAGAGGATGGAAGACGTTTCCTGCCCTGTCTAATGCCCGCTTGTTGCGTGATCATGCAGAGGAGCCAACTGTCCTTTGCCCACTTGGTAGCTCCAGAAATGGCACCAGCTGATCTTCTAGTTAGTGGCGTTAGAACAGCAAAATGTCCATCCGCTGTGCATCAGTATAGCCAACTTTCACGCTCCCAAGTTTTGTTCAGAAATATGAAAAAAGGATATAGACCCTCCAGGGATTGAGAGAGCACATAAAAATCTATCTTAATTTCTTTTTTCCCTTTAGAAAAAAACAAATAAACTAAGATCCCTTTATGTAATATTACTATATTCTCTTAGTCCATCTGATACTGGAAAGAGTGCCTTTTTTGTTGTCAAACTACGAATTAATTTAAATAATCTGATTGTTCCTCTGCTGTTTTTTTGTTTCCACATTGAAATAAAATTTGTGGAAGCCGTGGGAGAAATTCTAGTAAAGGTCACTGGCCTAATCATAAAATGTCTTTAAAATTTTTATGATCCTTTAATGGAGGGCTATTGGATAATTCCTCCTGGAAAGGATCTAGCACTGTAATAAATCCTTTCGAAGGGACATTGCAACTTTGGTACGGCTCTCAGCAGCTCTTTTCCCCAGGTTTGTATGTGGTACCTTGGTGGCTGTGACCAGTAGAAATGCCTTTAAACATTTGGAAAAATATATAATGCAGAAATGAAGCAAGAGAGAAGTAATGAATTTTAAACATTACCTTGACGAAAGAGTATGAAAATATCAACAAGGAAAATTCTTTATAAAGGAAAAACATTTATATAAAATGCATCTGTTTTCTGCGCAAGTTACATCAAATTAGCTCCACTTCATTTTTGAAAAGATAAAGGGCTTGTTCTAGTATATCACGATGGTTAAATTTCAACAAATCCTTAATTTTGCCTTGGTGATGGAGATGGCAAAACTGAAAAAGTTGTTTTCTCCTATTTTCTGTTCTTCTTTGCTGGTATTGTCCCATGTAAATTAATCTTCAATCCCTGCTTCAAAAATTTGGATAAATATCATAAGGCAAATAATGGACATGACTGAATTTGTCCAAAACGAGCACTTGCGTACCCTAATTTCTAAAAATAAGTTTCTCTTTAGGCCAACCCCGTGCCTTTCACTGTCTAATGGAAATCTTCCAAATATTGAATTGTTCTCACTGATACCGAGCTTTGAAATAAATTAATTTCGAAGGGTTTGAATAAGTAAGTACATGGCTTTTACATGTTGCTGACAATGCAGTATTGACCGTTCTTGTTATTTCCTTAACGTAAAATGGAACTCCAGGACATTTGAGGGGATGCTCAGGGAAAGTGAGGGCTGTACATCCTGCGTAGCAGGTCATTAATCAGCTCCGTGGCAGAGCTGAGACGACAAGGCAGCTCACCTGTTTCCTCCTCCACGTCTTTCTGGAGGGAGCTGCTGCTTCTACTTAATGTCTCCAAACAACCTACAGTAATATGCATTTGAAGTTCTGCCAAAGGAAAGTGTAACCGTGTTTGACAGTAGCGGATATTGTGAAGATAGGGGGGTGGGTTTTTTTGTTTGTTTTTTCATTTCTTGAGATGAGCCTTTCCGTTTTTGCTTGAAGTTTTGCTTGATTAATGCATTCATTAAAGAGGAGTGACGGTAATGATTAAACAAAAACATCTTTAAAATTCAGAGTTCATTTCAACCCATTTGGTTTTGTTGCGCACAAATTGGATTGGCATTGCATCCTGCACAGCAGGTACTCCACTTGAAATCAAAGACAGATGCTTTTATAGGATTAGAAAGGATATCTTGAGGGGTGGAGGAAGAGATTGAGGTTGGGGTTTTTTGTTGCTTTTTCTTGTACTTTTTGGTAATAATGGTAAATGAATAATGATAATACTGCTGTTTTGTCTGCCTTGAGTACTAATAATATTGTTTGCTTACAATTAAAAGGAAATAAAAGCTCCATTGTAACTTGAATTGTTAACAAATGAGGAATATTTAATTGAGAATCTTTTCCTCATAAATAGCTAATGACACCTGAGCCTGTTTGAATTTTAATGCTAAATATCTCTGAATGAAAATATTTGACTGCTGAGTCATCACAGGTAGCCACGTTACTTTTTTTTTTTTTTTTTAATTATCTGGCAGTGTACCTTGTCCTTTAAGAGCTTCCCAAATTGCTTAAGCTTCTCTCTGCTCAAATAGAAACCTGGTGAGGGAGCTGCAGCTTGCAGGGGATTGTAGTTGGTTATAATAAATACAATTTAAGCTTGTCTCTCGAATGGAAGCTCTCAAAGACTGAGTTGTGTTCAGAACTGCTGAAGGTGCTGATCTTCCTCGAAACGCACTGCAGCCAGTTGACTAAGGAAGCAAAGAGGGGGACAGGTCTAGGACACTTCTATAACTCCAGCAGTACCTTCCAGTTAAAATGTCCCTTTTGGCTGCCCTTTGAGAGGTGTGACCTACAAGAGTCACGAGCACCCAGTGAAAATCGAGTTTGGGTGAAATACCATCTTGAGCACCCAGATCCCATTTGTCAGCAAACTACAAGCTAGCATTTCCCGCGAAACACTTTGAGATTGTTTGGCATGAAAAATGATCATATCATCACGTTGGCTTTGGGGCTCCCGTGTTGGAGTACCTTCCTAGTAATCTGCTGTGCCTAATCATCCAGTATTTCTGCACGTCATAGCCTTTCTGATAGTGGCTACTGTAGCTTGCACTGTTCCCTACTTTCCATGTAACCATTCCATTCCACATTTATGCCTTTACAAAATATTTCTTATTTAATGCCTTTCTAAAGATATAATTCAAAGACCTGCTGCCTCTTGACACTATGAAGCATCAAAAACATTGGGTTTTCCCACTGAAAATATAATTTTTATTTTTTTTATAGTGTATTATTTTTAGTCAAATCTTAGCCTGACCGGTACAGAAGAGAGTTGAAGGGAGGATCATCTTGCTGAGAATATTCACTTTTTTAGTGTCGCTGTTGATTTCCTTAGTGTGTCCAAAGATTCAGATTACGTTCGGGGTTCACTTCTCTGTGTGTTGTTCAAATACAACAGATGGAGTGTCTCTAACTCCAGGAACTTGCTGGTGCCTTTTGAAACAATGAAGAAAAGAATATTGAGAAACAAGAGAGAAATATCACGTATTCCAGTCAATTAAAATTTTTCTTCAGCTAATGTCTTTTGTTTCATGTGGTTTGAGTTTCACCCCAGCTGTTGGTGATAACATCAGTTCTAGATCATAAGAATGAGGACCGCAGTAGGCTTTTGTTCAGGGTCTAATACCTGGTTTCATTTTGCTGCCTGGCTTGACTTAAAGTTTTTTATGATAGTCTGAGTGTGGCCAGTGTGGTTTGTATGAATGTGTGTGATTTTTTCAATCATGAAGTCCTAAAATTGCCATAAGGGTTTTGTTTATTGTTTTTATTGTTTTGGTTTTTTTATATTTCCTACATTTTATCTGTAATGTATATGTTTACGGAAGCTAAGAACTAGATTTAGATTGTAATGATCATACTGTAGGAAGGTGTGGTATTTTGTCATTCATGACTTTACTGCTGCCGAAAAATACTAACGTCCAGGAATCTGAAAATTATAATTATTGCCCCAGACTCTTACCTGACTTTACTTTCAAAACTGAGCTCTACTGCAGATTTAACCATGTATTTTTCTCCTACTTTTCAAGGTTTGCCTAGCCTGCCATAGAAATTCAAACATCACTTTTTCCGTGTTTAATATGAATTCCGAGACTGCTATAGTCAATTCTTGATGGGATTGTTTTAGTTTGGTTTGCTTTTCGGAATAAAGGATCTTAACCTATATAGTTCACATAGCCTGGACCAAGGGAATAAATCAATAAGCTTCCGCCGCACATTTTTTCTTGTCCTACTTAAGAAGTAAGCTTTGCCATTTAAGTACATGCAGGGCAATAAATGTCTCTTTCATAGTGACTCTCTCATTCCAGTCTTAAATCAACCTACAGATTCCAGAGGAAGACGTTCATCCCTGAAAATGAATAGACAGCTGGAAAGCAAAAATATAGGTCAGGATTTGTAGAGGTATTTTTTTCTAATCCTAATGGTTTTGCTTAAGAGTCAGTTTGCTTTTTTCTGCCCCCATTTTTAGTATATAAGCTCTTGAAATGGCTGAGCCTTTCAAGAAGAACTCGGTAGTAAATGTTTGCTTTCCATTGAACTTTTGAGAGAGAGATTCATGATGCATTCTTTTAAATTTATGAACAAAAAACCCGGTTTGCTTACTCAAGAACAGTATCCTCATTGAAGAAAGATGTGGTGTTTATCATTCAGCAATCAACTTAATTGCCCTCCATTATGAAATTGGCTTGGATTTTTGGGTTTCCGCCACAACAGTTTTTAATAGCACAAATGAATTTTTCATAGAATGAGAATGAAAATAAGTTCAAAAATTATGAATTCAAATACACATTTTTCCACTGTGCATTCTTCTGTACTCCTGCTGGAAATCATCAAGTCATATGTTGTTATTGCTTGTCAGAAGACCCATCCAGATGGGAAGTCCTTCTATTTTACATTAGCAGAGGCTGTAGGAAGCCAGAAACAGGGAAGTGGAGACAACCCTGCAATCTTCCAAAATTGGATACAAGAGGCATGTGATCAACCTCACATGAGCACTTGAGAAGTTTTACTTCTGCCTGACTTCAGTAAGAGCTCAGGTATCATGTCATACTGCTGCAATGCTCGTCCCTGATCCACCAAACTTTTTAGTGCTTATTTTCTCCATTGTAGGGGCCAGTATACAATAGGTCAGGCAGTTGCCTTTCTCTTGTCCTGGAAATGGTGGCCACTTCAGACCCACAACTGAGAAATAACACACTCAGTGTATGTGTGGTTGTAGGAATGCAGATAGACAGATAGATCTGGGGGAGTTTCTTTCTCAAAAGCGCTTTTCTCCTTTCCTTTCCATCTTTCTGCTTCCTTCTGCTTGAGAACCTTGTGTTCCTCTTAGGTTGGTCTAAGCCCTTGCTAACTGCAAACATTAAATCTGAGAGGGCAGCACAAGCAACAGAAGCAGTATGGGGGCTTTCCTGAAGGCACTGCTTAGTGAGGTGATGTCACTAAGCATCTGAAAAAAAAACTTTTAGGAAGTTGGAGAGTTTTTTGAACACAAAATGTCTAGCCCTTTCAACATGTCTAATATTAAAACAGTAGGATGCCTCTGCTCGTAAGTATAAAGATAACTTCTGCTGGTATAGAGGGGTTTGCACATTGGAAAAACTACATTGGTTTATGCCAATTTAACTGTGACCCATTGATGTTTGATTGTATCATAGCTATTTAATTTTAAAAAAATAATTGGGAAGCCCCTTAACTTTCTGTATTAGAAAACACATTTTGGTTAACTGTTGTATTTTGCTACAGGATCTGGTACTCATAAAGAGCATTTCACTACTTATTTCACATACTGTTTTCTCAGTGTTTCTCTGCTCTTCTGATCTGAATATTAACATATCACTAAAGTTAATTTTTACAGAGATTCAGGAGACTTTCTCGAAAGAAACATCTTGAGAATGATTTATAGAATCATAGAATCATAAATCATTTTGCTCAGAAGAGCCCTTTAAGATCATCAAGTCCAACCGTTAACCAAGCACTGCCAAGTTACCATGAAACCATGTCCCTCAGCACTACATCTATACGGTAAGAAAAACCTACATGGCTTTGCAGTGCTGCTTCTGCTTTGTGAGCATCAATTTCCTGGCTGGATTTGTTAATTTGATATTTTTTTAATTCTTTTTTTTAACTGGGTAAGTAATTGTGTAATTTTTTTAATACCACTGATTTTCATGGCTATGTTATTGTAAGACTATTGTGTAGGGTGTATTTCTCTAGACGCTTAAAAACTATTACTTAATTCTAAGTAAAATTTTTAACTCCTCATATCTCCCATGTAAAATGCAGTGGTGAAAGCAGGTGTTGCTGATGAATTTCATGTCCTCTGTTCCAGAAGAAGTGAAAAAAATTGAAAGATTTGCTGAGGTAAAGTTTTAAGGGGTTTTGCTGGATATTCTTTGTTGGAAGGGGGAAGTTGTCATGAGAAAATAGATGCAAATGTATAGAATTTAGGAAAAAAATAAGTTAAAATAGAACTTTGTAAGTTATGCTGAAAATTATGTTTGTCTAAATTTATCTAAAAATTAATTCTGAAGCCTTTACTTTAGGAATCTTATAATGTAGGAAAATCAGACCGGTATCTGACACACATTAGTAAATGCTGACGACTTCTAGTGGTAACTGCTATGTGTGCTTGTAGCTGTCAGGAGATCATGTGGGTGCGTGGTCTGATAATAGCTGTATTTTTTACTTACCTGTCAAATTGGAAAGGATGTATCAATGGTGTGCGTGGTTTAAAAGGGGTGGGTGAATGTATACAGTGTACGTCTGACAAGGAAAGTTGGAAAGGTATGAGTTAATTGTATATTGTTTTGTAGTAGGGTAAATTTTTAATCACATTGCATGTGTACGTTTTTGGTGAAGGAAGTAATTGATATTTGGGACACAGAGGGATATAAATATTTTATTCAATCTCCTAAAAATAAAAGGAGTCATGTGGGTTCTTTCATGAACTTATATGTTTATAAGGTTTAAGATGAAGGAATTTATTCATGAATGTCGAGAAGCAAAGATACCATCAGCAACAACAGCTGCCTAAATCAGTTGAGACAGTAGTGACTTAGAGAGTTTTGTTTTAGATCTGCTTTTACTTTTGAGGGAAGGGAGCTTGTAAACACTCGCACCTTTGAAAATAAGTAAAAATCTCTGTAGGTGGTGGCACACCTCTTTTCGTTTACTGAATCCCATCACCAATTCCTCCCTTCCCATCCCTCTTTGGCACTGACAGTGTGGTACAGAGTTACCAATATAAGCTGCAAGAAAAGTCTGGATTTTTTGTTAGGAACTCATTTTCTAAGACGCGAATTGGTCTTCCCTTGATAGAACAAAAGTGGCTCAAACCGACTGCATCATACGTGATGTTCTTTCCCTTAAAACAAAGCAACATCCACTGAGGCTTTGTTGTAGACTGAAAAACCTCGTTATGCTGAAACCTTGAGTGGAGCTTCTGGACACTAATGTGCCAGTAGCGTTACGTACTTAATGTGACTGTTGGTTGTATTCAGGTATTCAAAACCAAGAAAACATCAAAATGACACAGTGGTACTTTATTTCATCACGTAGCTGAGAGGTGTGCCAAGTTAGATGCAAGAGGTGAGTATTAGTGGAACTGCTGAACATTTGAGGTTTCAAATCCTCCTCATTGGTATCCCAAATTTTCCTTTGAAACTGCCTGTGGCATTTCCCTAAAGCCTCCTCCTTTTTTTTTCTTTTTTTTTTTTTGTTTTTTTTTAAGGAAAACAGAAATATGAAGAGAGTGTAGGAAATACAGGTTTTGCCTGTGTTCAGACTGACTGTGCAACCCGCGCGGTGAAGCATTACAGTCACTAGCCCTGCTGTAAGGTACCAGATTACCGAGGCAGAGAGCTTTGTACCCACCACCAGGCTCTGATTCAGGACAAATGTGATTAGCGCAAGAAGCTGAAATAGTGCAGCAAAAGAAATGTTTGCCGCATTTCCCCCTTTCTTTACAAATTAGCTCTTAATAATCCCCACCTCTGCACGTGCAAACACAGCCAGGCACAGCCCGGCCTGAGCCGGGAGCAGGGGCCAGGGCAGGAGAGGAAAGGTCGGATGGGTGCAGATGTGCTGGGAGGTGTGAGCATCATATGGAACGTTGTTAGCAGGGGATTGTCACCCCTGTCAGAGCCCGTCCTCTGCCCTCAAATCCTGCCTGGTTAAACAGGCGATAAGCCAAAAGCCAGTCTTAATAGGTTCACTAAACCTGATCAGCACGTTGCATTGTACCCTCCCTGTTTATCCAACTTTGATAGTGCTATCATCAGTCCTTCATGAAAATATTTGGCTTAAAATCTGTGGTGTAGTGTCAGTTGTTTGATTTTGTGGTTGCTTGGGGTTTTTTTTCCCCCCTCTCTCTTTACTGCTTGCTGCCATTTGAGCGCAGCACGTTGTTTAAAAAGGCTGTGAAAATATAGATTGGGTGATCTGTCTCTTTTAGACCATTCAGTGATGAAATTTCTACTGTACTACTTTATTGTGACATTACCTGACTAGATAAAGCCATTTGCTGTCTGAGAAGGGAAAGAAGCTGGCAGTGTCTACATAAATCGTGTTACTCATTTCATGCTGAGACAGGGGTTCCCAGAGGGAGATCCTCTGGGACACGTCCCTCCTCAACAGAAAAACAAACAGAGGCACAGCCTGTTTCTGAAGGATGGGGCTGATCAGTTTTATAATGTTGCTGTTATTTCAATAAACATTTGTGGTCCGACCATTGCAGTTTGGTTTAACAGATATCCCAATAGCTATTAAAGAGTAAAGCGTATGTGAAAGAAATACACCCTCCTCCTGCTCCCTCCTTTCCCCAAAGCACTTGGCATAGCCCTTGGACTCCAATTCCAGGGGAATGTCTGGGTGTCTTAAAATAATATAATGCGGCACCGTTCATGCCAAAATTACTACTCTGTTTGGCCTATTTGAATAGTATTGTCCGATATTAGTGTGGCAGCTGTCAGATCTGTTTGTGAAAGCACCAGTTTTTAATAGCTCTTTATTTTGTGAGCTGTTCACCGGTAGATCCTAATGTGCTTCATAAAAAGAAGGTAAAATTCTTATCCTTGTTTTGCAGAAGGAGGACTGCAGTCTTTAGAGATAGATGACTGAATAGGGGAGCTGGACAGGATTTCTGGCAAAAACTACTTTTTGTCAGGAAACATTGATTCATTAAAGCTCTTTTGCAGAAGCATATGCTTTGATGAAACTCCTGGCATGAAGTTTTCCTGAAGTCTGGAACAGAATTTAAAGGCCCGAATTTCTGCGCCAGTGGAAAAGGGAACACGGACCGTCCTCCATCGCTGCGGGGGGAACCTGGGTCACCTTCATCTCCTGCTGGAGCTGCTGCGCCCTCACAGCAGTGCAGGACACGGCTGGCTCCTCGCTGCAGAGCACCCCCTAGGCACCAGCGATGTGAAAGCCACTTCCACAAGTGCCGGCTGCTCATTCCAGCAGGGAAACCAGCCACCAGACCCAGCACGGTCCTGCAGAGCAGAGCTGTGGGGCCAGCCTAGCCGAGACTGTGGTGCTGCCACGCGGTTGAAGGTGTGATGTTATCCAGGTTGCCTTTTGCTGTCCTCTCCAGGTGCTGCAGTCTGAGACCTCTCTGTGAGGTGGGGAATGGGGAAGGGGATAGTTTTCCAGACTCTGCTCTGGAAGACCTGTGGCTTCTTCCTCACCTGCAGGTTGTCCAGGGCTTGCTTGGTGCTCTCGCTAAGCAAATACCTGGAATAACACTGGGGACAAAGGCAAAGCAGTACAAAACAGTGTAAATCTGTATAGACTGAAGAGCTGCTCAGAACAATTAATTTGTACTTTCTGGGGAGACCTTATAGCAGCCTTCCAGTACCTAGCGGGGGCCTACAGGAAAGACGGGGAGGGACTCTTTAACAGGTAGTGGAGCGATAAGATGAGGGGAAACAGTTCTAAACTGAAAGAGGGTAGATATAGCTTAGATATTAGGATGAAATTCTTTCCTGTGAGGGTGGTGAGGCACTGGAACAGGTTGCCCAGAGGAGCTGTGGATGCCCCATCCCGGGAGGTGTTCAGGGCCAGGCTGGATGGGGCTTTGAGCAGCCTGGTCTGGTGGGAGGTGTCCCTGCCCATGGCAGGGGGGTTGGAACTAGATGATCTTTAAGATCCTTTCCAACCCGAACCGTTCTATGATTCTATGACGGAGAAAACACTTTGTTCTGTCCTACTGGTATTTACTGGGAAGCAACTACGGACAGCATCCTAGAAATCAATAACTCTGTGTATGCACAGTATTTCTGGTGAAGCCGTACGGACATCCTTACTGCTGTTCTGAGCCTCTAGAAAGGGGCTATTACTCTTCTGGTGGAGTCCTTGATCTGCAATGAACAGCCACAACTCTAACAATAATATTCCGCACTTTTTTTAGTACCTGCTACACAACTCAAAACTCCTTCGCAGAGCCTGCACGGAACAGCCTGATGTACCTGAGCAGTGGGTAGGAATAGTCTTTTTTACGAGTGGGGGGATGGAGATCTGAAAGACTAGGCGATGTGCCCATGGTGATGCAGGAGGTCTGTTGCGCACCGGAGACCGAGAACAGAAGTGTCGGCTCCTTCAGCACGCGGAGCGCACTCGCCCGGGCTTAGCATTGCACGTCAGGTCTCCTGGTGCTCCTCTCCCTGCCTTGCCCACATCACCACATCCCCACCTAGAGGCTCAGTACTCTAGGAAGAAATTAAAACGTAAAAAAAAATGCTACTTTTTTATATCATAGGTCGTTTGGGGTTTTTTTAAACACGGGTCTTTATTTTTCATTATTTTGTGTGTGTGTGCCCACTTTGTTTTCCAGCTCTATCCAAAATACCCAGGACTATGTAGTCGGTTGATTAGTGTCTTTGGGGGTCTTTTCTCCTTTGATAAAATGCTGCTGGCTGTTCTGTACTTGCTACTTTATATCCTTCCCCCCCTCGCATATAGCTACCTATATCATATGGAAAGGATCAAACAGTTTTGATTTTTTCCCAATGATACTAAGAAATGCAATATTTATCACAGGTTACTCGCAGAGAAGAAGAAAGGAGAATCTAAGAGTGTTCCCTTCAGCTGTGTTTCTGTCAAGGCATGGTGTATGTCCCAGTCCACCTCTGTTTTGCTCAGTGCATTACTTCTGCTCACTACAAGGTGTAATGCAGCAAGACTGAAAAAGTTGGTTGCCCACTGGCCATCCGAAGGAGGAAAAACAACCAAAGCTGGTTGTTAGTTATCCCCGCTAAAGTGCTAAACAAATCTCCCAGCAGCTAAACCGCCTTCCCTTTTTATTACTTACTGTACCTTGTAAATCAAATATTTATTAACTGAAAAGAGCTTTGCTCACTGACTGATCTTGCAAACATGGGACAAGTTCACCGCAGCTGGCTAGTAGCCAATTGCTTATTCAGGCTGGTAAAGGAAATCAGCCTGGTGGAAAGACAAACTGTGTGATGATTTTTCTTCATGCCCCCCCCCCCGCCCCCCACCTTACTTCCCAGGAACAAACCGCTAACATCACTAGTTTGTCTGCCATATTTACCTTTCATGAAAATGAACGCGTCTGAACGAGGTCACTACTACTCTTTTGAAGAGGGCTTTATTTTTATCGTGCCTGTGTCAAAACCAGAGCTTTAGTGGTTTGAAATCGCACGAGCAGACACAGATATTGTTTCAATTAGCATATCAGGTCTGTCACCTGGTGAAATGAAAAGATCCTTTAAGCCTCTGCTTCTGTGATTGCCGTCTGATCATCTCTTACCGTCTCCTGGCTTCGTGTTAATCCGTGGGGGTCCTCAACAGTCCGGCTGCAGCAAGCTGAAGCCCTTGGATGTTGAGGGATGACAGGATGCAAAGAACAGAACTAAATTCGCACTCGCTTTCTCTTTCTCAGGAAGCGCTGCCAGTAAACTTGAAAGATCTTTGCGTCGTTCGAGGCTTTGCATTTGGTTGCTATAATGAAGGTGATTTGCTGGCCCTTGTCTAATAAATATCCCCGGGGAGCATGGAATGACAGCGCAGTTACACTCACTCATGGAAAGGGAAGCCATAGAACAAGCAGGGATTGCAGGCATTTAGGATACACTCTACAAGGAGCTGGATGCTATTTCCACACACCCCCTGCTAAGGCCAGAGTGACCTGCTGCAAGCACATGCGTTGCAATAAATGCATGCAGCAGGCTGGGTACAGTCAGTGGGTCAGTTTTCAGTGACTCATTTTTGTGCCTGAGGTTCCACGCCTCATGCCCTGAAGTTTTGCTCAGCAACTGGGCACTGATGCTCCTGTCAGCTGTGGTCGCATTGATTTCCCTGGTTATTCCCAAGAGGACTTCGAATCTTATCAATGCTTTGTGTGGTCCAGTGGAGGGCCACGAAGATGATCGGATGATGAGAGGGCTGGAGCACCTCTGCTATGAGGACAGGCTGAGAGAGTTGGGGTTGTTCAGCCTGGAGAAGAGAAGGCTCCGGGGAGACCTTATAGTGGCCTTCCAGTACCTGAAGGGGGCCTACAGGAGAGGTGAGGAGGGACTCTTTAACAGGGAGTGGGGCGATAGGACGATGGGTAACGGTTTTAAACTGAAAGAGGGTAGGTTTAGATTAGATATTAGGAAGAACTTCTTTCCTGTGAGGGTGGTGAGGCACTGGAACAGGTTGCCCAGAGAAGCTGTGGATGCCCCATCCCTGGAGGTGTTCAAGGCCAACAACAACCTGGAGGTGTTCAAAGGGCTTTTAGCAGCCTGGTCTAGTGGGAGGTGTCCCTGCCCATGGCAGGGGGCTTGGAACTAGATGGTCTTTAAGGCCCCTTCTAACCCAAACCATTCCATGATTCTATGTAATTATCTTTGTTCTCTCTCTAGCACTAATTTAAGGGGGGTATACAGTGGTACATGCTTTCCCCCAGCCTGAAGCAGCGGATGGTTCCTGGCTGTGTGGTTTGCCAGGGTATGCATGGGTCAGCATGCCTGGGTTGCTTGTTCTCCTCCGTCAGACGCTGGTGGCTTGGTAAGTCCTGCAGCACGGCATCCTGGTGGGCACTGAGGAGCCATCTCGGGCCCCAGCGCTTCTGCTACACTTTGGGCTTTTCGTTAACTCTCCAAATCTGTTTATCTACACAGTAAGGAGCAGTCTGGCGAGTACTGGTTTGCTGGGCCGCAGTACGGAGCTCCTCGGTCGGTGGGACCGGGCTGCGCGGTGGGGGCAGCAGCAGCTTGCTCCATGGGTCGTGGCCATCTTCGGGTCCTTCAGCTGCGAGTGCACTTAGAGCAGGGGGGTTCACTGCCGGAAGAGGACAGGGTCCTTAACACCGGTCACTGCAATCACGGGTGGCCGGTTCTTGTCAGGCTAGCCACGTTATTTTTTTTCAAAGGCTAAAAACCATAATCACATCTGGGTCTTCTGACCCATCCCCTTGTGAATTATTGCTAATATTTTCCCTTTTTCATTTTTATACCTTTGGATAGTTGAAGATGGATATACTCTGTCTTTAATCACTTTGCCAAGCTGGAAATATTTATATATTTAAAAAATCTACATTTTATATTTGTGACAAGATGCACGAACATTACTGAGCAAGCAGCAACTGCCAGAGCCCACAAATCTCTGTGTTTGTTTTACGTCCAGTGAGCAGGGACAATATATTTTGTAGCATGCATTAACAAGATGGTCAACTGGGACTACTCATTTAGATAACAAAATAGCACCAAGTTACTCTTGCTTTGTCTTTTTTTTTTAATTCTTTTTTAATGCGTATGAACTATTGTCTTGAAAGATCCCTGAATACATAGCAAGAGTGGAGAAGGGAAAGGCAAGAAATCCACAGAAAACTGCTGACAGTCTGACTGTAATAAGCAAAATAAGAGGGTATTCCATTAAAGGACACATTAAGATCTATGTAATATTGTTCTGCCCTTTAGTAATTAATGGCTTTGTAAAACTATTTGACGTGATACTATCCCTGGCTCCATCACAGGCCTGTCTATACATGAAAGCTAATTTGACTGATGAAGACACAGACATAAATCACGATAGCTAGTTTGAATTTTCCCATGTGCAAACGGTCTTTTTCGCTATTAAGAATACTTTCCTACTTAGTTTAATCTAGGAAGTGAGGAAACGGAAGAATCTCTTTCGCACCACAAGCACCCGCGCAGAGGACACTGTGCAATTTGGCAAGGAGAGACGGCCTTTTTTTGCTGGCTGAATTTCTGTGTGTTCCTCACAACTTCCCAGGCTTCACTTCCAGGTGATCAAGGTCTTTCTGCGTACAGGTTGCCCGTTGCAGGACAGCACGCCTGGATCTCAATAGTTTCTTCACCTGAGGGAGCCATTACAAATACCCTCCATTTACTCAGTTACTGGTTAACTGGGACAGGATGGATGCAACCTGCCTCGATGTCCCGGTTCCTGCCCTGTCGGCTGAAGGATGTTTGTCTTGCTGCAGGTGACTGATGAATGAGGACGTGATGGATGTCGTGTTGTGCATAACGCAAGCACCCAAAGGTCAAACCCCTTAACGTGTATGCCTTTCCTGGGTGAGAGCATGTTTATTCTTCTCTGCGATTCTGAGGTTTCAGATCTCCTCCCACTCTGTGCCAAGACCTCTGCCAGCGACTGAGAAAATGTTTTGAGGAAAAACTTGGGCTCAAAAGTGCGTCTGGAGCAGTCTTGTGTTTACGCCCTTTGGACACTTACCTAGAATGTGGTTTCAGATCTTTGCTTGCTTACTCCAGACTAGGTATTTCATTCCAGGTAAGTATTGAAATTGGACCGTTGGAGTCTCCTTCACAAACTTTTCAGGTTGCCATGAAGCCATGCTTTGTCATTTAAAAAAAAAAGGCAACAAAAAAAAACAACAAAAACACACCGCACCCCCAATTCCTTGTGCTGTATATTGTAATGAATTCCTTGTGTTTGGGAATAGGACGTGTGTACGATTAAGCGTATATCTTCAGGCATCATCTCTAGGTTCAATGCACCACTCAGAGGAATGGTTATTTCCCTGTTGTACGCTGTTAGTCATTCTGAAATTGCATTTTCTTCTTTAAGTTTTTGGTTTGGTTTGGTTTTTAATTTGCCTTGAACTGGCCCTGGTTTTGCAGGTAGTGCTCTCTGACAATAGAAAGCACCAAGTACAGGATATCTTGGGGACCCTTTACTTTGTTATTTCTAATGTTTTGGATAAAAGGATTTAGGCTGAAGCACAGACAACCTAATTGTTGTAGTTAGGAATTAACTGCATGCGTGAAAAATGAATTGGCCCTTGAGTTTCAGCCAAACCTTAAGTATACCACATAATAAAACTACAGGATTTGTTCTTTCAAACTCCTCTTTTTCTCTGAATATATTTATTAAAAGGCCAAGCTACGTCCAATATGCACCTGACTGACCCAAGGGAATTAATCTCATTTGCTGTCTGTAAATATGGGGGCGCAGTTTGCCTGGAGGCCAGGGGGAGAAGGGCGGGCGGGCGGGTGTGATGAGAGGACTCTCACTCATGTAGCACCCTGTAAGTGAAGAGAAACACTTTAGTTGGGTGTCAAAACCAGATCAGAGAAAGCAAGCCTTTTCCCATCAATTGGTTTCTAAGCGTTACTCGTTCCTCTTGTCAGCAGGTTCACTCGCACCTCTGGGGGCACGGAGCTCTGCGGCGCTCCTGAATATGGCTTCGTCAGGTTTCTTCACACACACTGTCACCTTCTGTGGTGCATGGTAGCCGCCGTAACCTTCGTCGCACCACACACCCTCCATGCAGGTGCAGGATGCTGCGTGCCATGGGGGGAGCGGGTGGCTCGGGGGGGGTGCTGAGCCCCCCACCCCTGCAGAGGGTGCTTGCTCAGGAGAGCAGGGAGCCAAGCTGGGTCCTCCTGTACGCTACCAGAAAACAGCCCTCTATCAAAGCTTGGCATTTCTGGTACCTTCATAACTAGGAGAGCTGGCCACCGCTGCGGTCACTGCGAGCAGGGCTGACCCCGCACCCTGCACTGGCACGCTGTGTCTCGTGTGGGCGATGAAGTGGGTGACGGACCCAATCCAGCTGAGAAACAGCTTTGGGACGTGGTGGGAAATGGTTGTTTTAAAACCAAACTCAGCTCCCCGACCAGGCCAGGTGAGCAATCACTCCAACAGCCATTACGAGCACGGCACGAGGTGCAGAGTGACCACGGAGCAGTCCCACTTGCTTGCCTCCCTCCTGCCTGAGTGCTAGGGTAAGCTCAGGAAAACTTCTCAAGCATCTTCTTCTCTGCATTCAGGAGGCAGCCAAGCTGGTGTCCTCCTGGGAGGGGACAGGAGAAGGAGGGGAAGAGTGACAGACTGGCAAGGAGCATTATACCTCTGACAGCTCATGGATGTATGGGAAACAAGGTTGGCAAAAGGCAGCATTAGGTATTCCCGCTGCCAGCTAATGGTGTCCAGTCATGTGAGTTAGTCTAACAAAGACAGATAGTAATGGATTAGCTGTACCAGAGCAAATGTTTTATTGGCAAGTAACCATTTACAACCTACTGTGCTCTTCCACCCAGAATTTTCCTGCTAAATTTCCTGACAAACCACTGTCCTAGCACCACCTAGTGTCCAGCCCGGCAATTCAGATGTTCTTAACAAGAGAACACAGACAGTTGGGGCGGAAAAGGGAAATTAAAATTCGGGGGGGGGTCTTTTGGTATTGTTTGGGTTTTTTTTAAGCTACCATAGGCTTCAGAAAAATTTACAGTTGCAACAGCTCAACTACTGCTTTTATTTCCAAGTCCTGCTATCTTCATAGGAAGATCGTCTTCTTAGGAAGATCATCTTCTCTTGAATGTCTGAAATGTCTCAGCGTAGAAAAGGGTAGCGAGCAGGGACCCCACTTTCTTGATAGGGATGTTGAAACCCTCACTTTTTGCAGGAGCATCTTGGCTGAATGAATGAGGAGCACAGAGGTACCAAGAAGAGACTTCATGAAAAATGCAGGTTCTTAAACGTCGGTGGCAAGGCAAGACAGCGGTTAAAATTCTGCTGCTTAACAGTGCTGGATTATTTCCAAGAGGATGGAGCGATGGAGAGCAGAGTGTGCCGCGAAGAACGGCAAAATGAGACCGTGGTGTGCCTGGCAGTACGAGCTGGCGTGTAAAGCTACTGAAATTATTGCAAAGTGTCCTATTTCTCATGAAGTCAGACACACAGCAGGAATGTTGGCACTGCCCGTTCCAGTCTCCGAGCGGCATGCATCATCACAGCTTATTGCCAAACACCGAGTTTATTAGCATTACAGAGCCAGGAACATACATTTGTATCCCTTCTGTCATGTTGCTTCTATGGGGTTAAGTCTTGCGGTTTGTAAAGTGGAGCAGACTAATTATCATACATAAGAAATGACTAAAATCTGACAGTCCCATGTCTCCTGGGAAGGAGAGCCCATGAGATAACAACGAGGGAAAAAATTGCTTTGGGGAAAACTTCCCCAAATTTTCAGTAGTTGTGTGCTTCCCCCTTGCGTCTAATATTAGGCCCCGGCAGCAGAAATATTTTTGATCGATGCATCTCAAGATCCATTGCGTGCGTGTGGCTGTCAACACCGAAGCTGTCTGCGTATGCTCGCGGCTGTGGACAGCCCTAGCTGCTCATACTGCTCATGTCCATCAAAGCCACCAAGTACCTCGGTATGTCCCTGGTCAGTGCTCTGAAGATCTATCTGTCTTCACAAGAGGACTCTTTGGCAATGCCCACCTTCACTTCTAAAGGGAAGCCCTGCTGATTGCCAAAACCTATTAATTCACACCGTTTTCCCCCGAGCTCACCATTCCCCAGTCCCTGTCCTGCAGCGAGAGGGGGACGTGTCACAGGAGACGCCAGCATGGTTTGACAAACGCTTGGAGGCCATGTGCTAAACAATCGCTGCTTTTAAAATGGAGGAGCAGAATAAATCATTAGAAGAAGCAGAATTAACTTCTGAAAGGACCCTTCTTTGGTAACGACACATTTTGGAGAGGGAGAGTCACATGAGTAACATATCTGTGCCCCCTGTGAAGAGATGGGCTTTCTGGCATGGGGTTACCCAAACCCCCGGCAGCTGCTGAGCACCCCTGGACTAATTGACACAAAGACACTCCATCTGAAGTTTGTCACTTCACAAGTGAGATGATCGTTAAGATTCCGGGTGGGGATTTTTTCCTAGCAGATGTTTTTCTTCACTTACCGTTTGTTTTAATTATTCCTGATGTTTTTGCCTATCAAATTGCAGACTTCTTCAAAGGAAAAGGAATAAGCAGTTGTCATAACAACAAAGCTCTTCATTACCACAGGAACCTTTGACAGCTTTATTTAAAACATTAAAAAAGAATTAAAAGAAAAATCCAACCAATTATTTTTATCAGTCTGATTCATGTTCTTCTTAAACAGATTACAATGTGTTCTCTAGCAGTCGCACTGTGAAGGGAGTATGGCATGAATATTTATTATAATGTAAACTTTGGGAAATAAAATTAAAAAGTGAGTTTGTTGTCTTTATGAGCTTCCTGTGGCAATAGCTCGCCTTGACTTTTAGTTAGAGTATATGATACGAAATTTAAAGGTGGACTTTTTTTTTCTCACGTATGTGAAGCAAAATGATCACTGCATGAAATAAAAATGCCAAGGTTGTCATTCATATGTTCTAGATGTTACGTCTTCCATTTTTGAAGCAAAAAAAACCAGGTTATTAGCCTCCTAAAGAGAGAGGAGGCGTGATTTGTTTGCTAAGAGGTTGAGGCCCTTTGCAAAGCTTAGAACTGGCTCCGGGTTTTAATTTTCCGTTCTCTGAAGCTGAAGGAGATGAGGGGAAAAGCTGGTCAACAGTTGCCGTGACACCTTACAGAAGAGAAAGCTGTGGGGAGGTGTTGTTTACTGCTTCCCCACCCCCAAGAAGTAACCAGTTAACTGGGAGGTGCGACCTGCTGGGGCAGGAGGAGGAGGAGGAGGAGGAGGCGGCGGCGGCTGATCGGTGGGCAGAGCGCTGCCTGGCCAAAGGAAAGCCAGAGCCAAAGCGTCCTTGTATTTTTTTCACACAAAAGAGGTAAATAGCTCCCACTACCTCCTGTTTAACTTGCGCACTCAAATTTGAAAGATGCTTTTCTTGATTTCACATTCTAATTTTTAGTTTGAAATAAAGGCTAAATGCCTTTCTCTGATCAAGGCATTTATAGTATCCTTAGCAAAAGGATTTTTTTATAGCCAAGCGAAGGATAATACTGGAATTGTTAAACTCGTATCCCTTAAAATAAGTTACATTTGTCCTCAGTTTGAAGAGAGATGTTTCTTGCTGGGCGTAATCAACAACTTAATTCTCTCCCTAAGCCAAGGAAAGAATGAGTATCTGCAGAGACCTATCACTCTGTCTTCCATCCATAAAGGAATATAAAAAGCAGCTGTTGCATTTATCTTAAGAAGATGATAGCTGTAAATTGCCTTGTCTCACAGGCACTTCTCCTGCAGACGTCCGTAATTCCTCTGTCACGACGGTGACCATGAAAAAGCAGGGAAAATCCCAAATATATAAGGCCAGACTCCTGTCCCACAAGACTAGATTACTTAACCTCAGGGATGAGAATAGATTACTTAACCTCGGAGATGTGTTGGGACCCTGGTATCCGACAGTTTGGGGGCAGAGAGGCTTTTATTTACTTTTTAAAAAGGACTAGCCGCATCCAGAAGAACTTGTTCTGTTCCGGAGAGGAGGCGATGGGGTGCTTTGTGTATTGGTTTCCTTACAGCCTACTTCATCTACCCACAAGCTGGGTTTGACGGCTTCACCCTGATGGGTAATATGGCTGTGGCTCTCCTGTTACATGAGATGGCGTAGGGAGTTATTATTTAATTATGACAACTACACACATACAAGACATTGCATTAGGAAACACACATACACCATCTGCTAGATACCATGATTTAGCTGTAGGCGTACAAGAGCAGAGTCTTATGAGCATTAACTTTATTCTAGGAGACTATAAATGCGGGTCTCCTTGCACAGCACTGCCGAGGGAGGCATTCAGGGGAAGAACATTCCTCGATGATATAGTCATTACTGTTTCAGCAAGACGTTAATTTTTACAATAAATAAGCTTAATCTTTTTATGCAGATCGTTTTAGAAAATAAACAGGCCATTTTTATGAGCTACTTAGAACTGGGGCTGAGATGGGATTTGCGGTAGGATCCTGCATACGCTACAAATTGTAAGCAATTTTTAATTCCTGGGGAACTACTGCAGATCATTATTTGTTGTTGTTTTTTAAATAACTTATAAATGCAGCATTTTGGCGTGTTTCAAAGCATTTAGAAAGCAGAAACATCGCCTGGTGGAACTAAATTGCTGATTATTAAAGAAAAACGACGACCGTAGTCCGTGCGCTGAGCTTGTAGTTTTAACCCACCACCTTTCTTTGATTGCTTCTGGAGAACTTGTATGGAAAACAGGGCATGTGGGAGCTGGCAGGCAAGGGCCTGACCACTGGCCTTGGGAGCGTGAACCCCCCCTTGGGCTTCAGTCTGGTCTCCTTTGGTAGCCACCTTTGGGACCTCAGCAGAGGTTAGCAAACAGCAGGCAATCCAATTCTGGTACCTTTAACCACTGACCTCTCTCGTATAAGGAAAGTAATAATGCAATTTTGGGCTCCTGAGAATATGACTATCCTGCCTTGCATGGGCTGCGAACAGTAATGTATAGTGAATGTACGATTCTGATGTGAACTCTTGCTTAATGTTTGCCGGAGAAATAATGTGGCTGTTATCTTGAGGATAACAGAGATGTCTTGTCGATGAAGTATTAAATAAAGAAACAATATTACTAGCCATAGTTAGTCATTTTATGTCTTACAAGCAAATCTTGAGAGGGTACTGGTTTTGCTTTCTGGCCAGCCCCGAGATGAATGCATTTACACGACAGTCTCTGTTTTGACACTGGATATGATCTCATGTCCTGGCCTGGAGGTTTCACAGGTTTGGTGAGATTCTGTGAAGGAGCTGAACCATTACAGCCCAAAACAGCCTGGCTTTCAGACGAGAAAGGTGGCCTGTGGTTTGGATCGCTACTGGTGACCTTGCGCGACGTGGGCTCAGTTCCCTGCCCTGACATGTGTTTGCCTGTGAGCCTGGACAAAGCTGTGTAGCCTGAGCCTTTGTTCCTCTCCTGTAGGAAATCTCCTTTTCTCTTTAACTGTGAAAACGATGCTCAGGCACTGTAGAAAGGGGGATCACTTAACCATGTTAATTTTGGCTGCATGCAGCCACATGATTGTGTCGCTCCATCACAGAAGCATCCTCATTTCAACAGCTACAAGTTTACGTAAAACACTTCCATTCCCCGTGGCACAAAAGTTTCAGTAGGATTGTATCCCTCTTCTCGTTATCCACGGAGCCAAGCAGTTGTGTCTGACAACTACAGAAAGAAAAAAAATAATATTGAGTCTGGCTTTATTAGTGGAGCCTACGGGAATTGCTGTTGCTTCTTGACCCTCCACATTTCCCCTCCAGCTAATACTCCTTCTGCAGGATGTGGGGTAAGGCGTTACATCAGGCAGCAGCCCTGATTTGCCACTCTAGATCTAGATACAGCACCACCTAACACAAACATCAACTAAGGAGCCGTGTTAACAAGCCAAGCCATGAAACCAGGGCTTGAATAAACTGGGAGCAAACTGAAGCTGACTCCAGGGACATACCTGGTACGTGCTGAACGAGCAACGCTCCTTCCACACCCTTGGGCAGAGCCACCGTGGGTTCTTTAAACTGTGCAATTGTCCAAAACACTTGTTTATTTTAAAACATTGGCTTTTAATTAAATCAAATTCTAGGCAAAAGAACAAACACATGAAAACATCAGTAGTTTTGTTTGGTAAGGTAGGTAGTGGGTTTTTGTGTTTTTTTTTTTTTTTTATTTAAAGCTTGTTTTATAATGTAAATATAACCTGGATGAGAAAAAGAAAAAATGCTTTTATCACAAAAGCGACTGTAATTCCCAATTAAACAATGCCTAATAAATGTTGGTATTGTTCAGTCATCGTGGAGGCCACCACTAACATCACACCATGTGCAGGCCCCCAAAGCTCTTGTTTGTTTCTAAAGCGATCAGGTCACACCACTCAGTTCTCCCCAATTTATTTAAATCTGTTACTTTATTTCAAGTGCTAATTATCTCTCACAACAAACAGAGCCTTGTCAGCTGCAATTACTGGCATTACAATAGATTATCAACAGAAAAGTGTGTCTTGAAGCAAGAAGTGTTGCCTTGGTTACCAACCCAAAATGCTCCTGGATTGCATCTGTAACCACCATTTCCTGATTATACCTGAAATATTTCATGAGCGAGGCCCCTCTTTTCCTCCTAAATTAGTACAGGGCAGCATGAGCCAAATTTTACCCCACAGAATTGTGATTTAAATCAACGGATGGCGCAAGTTTGGAGCCGGTGGTAGATGATCCTAAAGGCGAAAGAAAGGGTTTACATTTTGCATGAATAGAGGGGGAGGGGGGTGTATTTTGCTCTTGGAGTCAGCGTACACAGGAATAATTCCTCTGTCTTCACAAGCGTTATGTCTGACTCATAAATGAGAATAGGCTCTTGTCCAGTAAGCCGAAGCAGGTGTGTTTCATGAGGCCGTTCTCCTTCCTACCAAAGACTCTGAGGCGTGCGAAGAGCTGGCACGGGCTAGGGAGCCTTGGACTAGTTGTAAGTGCATTTTTTCAGGATAGCTGTGAGCGAGGGTTTTGATTTGACTTGGCAGAAGGAGAAATGTCAGCCGTGAAGGAAGCGTTGAGTTCAGGCGAGAAGTTGGGAGGTTGGGTACGTCTCTCATCCTGTGTCACACAGCCAAAAGTTAAATGCCTCTGATTGCCTGAGAAATGTGTGCTTGTCTTTCATTCCACATACAGTTGCTTAAAATAGGAGGGAATCAAAGCCCGTGGAGATACGGTGCCGAAACTTTGTGACCTTGTCAGTTGAAGAAGGTTTCAGGACTGCTCGGGGAGCTGTATCAGCCTCTAAAAAGGAAGATAGAAAAAGAACCGGGATGCCTAAGCGGTACTTTCATTAAATGTAGTCAAGTATATCCTAAACTGCAGTATTCCGAAGCATCATTTATTTGGACCCCCAGCTTGTGGCTCATAATCTTTTATGGGCAGTTTTCTCCTTATAGGCTTTCCAAAAACCTCACGATCGACTTTAACGCACAGAGAGCTGCTTCCTAGTCTTGAAATAGGTAAACAGCTTGTTGCCTATCTTTACGCCCAATCGACATCTTCAAACAATATATTTGTACGTTTGCTTCTCCCAGAGGAGTCTGAAAATTGTGGGAATGCCTACCAGATTGGGTGAAATGTGGTGGAAGCCTCTGCTTTCACTTAAGTTCTGTCTTAAACTGGAGCTTTTCTGATCCTGTGACGTGGCTCGATGTTAGGAAGTTTGGCCAGAAAGGAGTCTTGAGTTGGTTACCTCTCTTTCCTCTCATCTCCCTACGTGTGTCCGTATTTCCAGGACCGGGGGGCTGCATCATCCAGCCTCCGTGTGGGAGCTGTGCGCAGCGCAGGGGAGTCAGCAGTGATCCGGGCCAGAGGGAGGAGGGAGACCACAACCAGCTGTGTGGTCACGGCATTTAGTTTAAAAGAGGCAGTCCCGAGTTCCAGCCCCAGCTCTTTCTGTATTTTATCTGTGTAAAATCCATGTAATGTAAATTAGATCACTTTCTAGGAGCATGGACTGGGAACAAAGACTCTTGCTCTCAGAGGAAAGCTCGCAAAAATAATTTGAAGAGTTCATGGTCCCTCTTGCTTAGGCACGCTCTTTCTCCTCTCTCTCTCTGGCCTAATTAGTACCGAAGCTCTTTGGCTTTCCAGAAGAGGACTCAAGCGCAGGCTCCCGCCTTCACTCACGGCTGTGTTACGGTGTGCACCCGCACACCCGAACACACACACGGTGTCGCTACTCGGCTGTCGCCTGGTGGTTGGGGTAGGACACATGGATCTGAGTCCCCTTGGGGTGCGAAAAGACTCATGCCTGGACGTGCTGGACCTTAGTTAAGGGCTCTAACACTGCAAAACCCTACAGGCGGTGGTGGCAAGCGAGGGTGAGCCCCACTCGCCTCTTTGAAGCACGAGGCAGACTTAGCAGAGCTCAGCAGGGCGCTGCATGGCGGGCAGAGCTCCCCCGTGCTGCTGGCTCTCTGTCACCTCACTCTCACTTAGCTGCTCATCCAGGGCACTGCTGGGGTTTTTTGTGGGTGGTACTTTGGTACCTGTCACTCCTCTGGACACCTTACCGGGAGGGCAGGCACGTAAGTGTCGGGCAGTCGGGGATCTGAGTTACGCAGCTGCGTGCAGCTCCCTGCTCCCGCAGTAGCCACACAAGCCAGGGACATGAGCGATGTTTTGCTTAAATCCATTTTTGCAGATGAACCTTAAAGTCTTAACACGTTCTCAGCACTGTCATACATACCTGATTTATTCTGTGTTTCTAAGTAAGGTCTCACCTGCTGAAACGAGTGGCTTAGCGCTGCAGAGCCAACCCAACTCAAAGAGAAGGAATGTCGTTCAGTTCCCCCCTGTGTGCCATCCGTAGAAGCCGCTTGGGATGCTCTGAGAGTGTTGCGCTTGGATTCATGGGATTGCGCAGCCGTTGCCAGGAGCTGGGATGGGCAGCAGGGCTTCGGTGGTCACACAAACACCCGGGACTGGGACTGGGAAGGCAAAGCTCAGCTGCTGGTCCAAAGTGAGTAGCTGTCATCATCAAGGGGCTGCTTCTTGGCTCTGGCTGACGTTACAGAAATTATCCATGCTATCTGGCACTTCCTTTGGTAATATCAGCAGAAACCAGAGGCTCCATCAAGGGCAAGGCGATGCAGGTTCACAAAGCCACCTGGGTCTCTTTTCTCCCAACTGCACAGGTCTGGGGGGGTTCAGAGAAGGGGTGTGATTTCTCAGGAGGGCTGGATCAGTGGGACTGTGGAGAAAATGAGTAAATCATCACTGAGGGAAATATCACCTTTGAACCAATCAAAAACTGCTTTGAGGAACATGTTTTTATTTCAGTTTTGGAATCACTAGCTAGGAATAAATAACAGGTTTTGGGGGTGGGGGGGGTGGGAGGGTGGTTCTGCAGATCATTGGGGAGCATACTCCAGAGTCCCCTCTTTGTTCATGTTTTTCATGCCCTCGATTTTTACAGCATGAGCACTGATCTGTACTCATGGCGTGAGTAACTGGTTTCTGTTTATCCAAAACCAAATGTAAATATTTCCATAAAGATAAAATTTTAATGTAGGGCTTTATGACAAAGGCTGTTATTTCCAGGCTGCCATTAACAAATCCATGCTGCTGTGGTTTAAATGGAAAATTTTAGAGCTGATTATAAAATGTTGAAATCAGGCACGACTATGAAAACTTGTCAATATCTGAACTGGAGAGAGAAGGTCCTGCTAGGGCTAAAAAAAAAGCAGATTGAAGGACTGAAAACCAAATATAAAAGTGCGCAGCCAGTGTCCAGCATGGCAGCACCGTCAGAAGAACATCATTATCAGTAGCATAATAAAGCTCTCCCCCAGTACAAATTTATTTGGGTTAGCACAGGAAATTAATAGTACTGTAATACAGCTCCTTCACAGATACATTAGGGCTGCTTCTAAAATGACTTCATTAACTCTAAACTCAAAAACTCTAAAACTCAGAAATTTAAGTAGAAATAGAGTGTTTTAAGACGAAGTAACTAGGATGGAGTGGGAGTGCTGGGGAGGAACAGTAGCACAGGGAGAAGCCTGGGCATCCAGAGAGGGACAGGTTTAAGGTTAGTGCATTATTTTCTTGCTAAAATTAGATTTTCCCATTTTTTCCTAACTTGCGCTTTAGCATTGTTTTTCATAAGACCCCCCTCTGATACCCTAAATACACACTTGGGAAGTATTATAGATTAATTTCTACCAGCCCGTGATATTTTCTGCGCCTGGCAGCGCTCCACGCGGCAGAGGAGGAGGATAGCTGACCTCTGCATGTGGTTTTACAGGACTGCTCGCGGATGAAGTGGGCATAAGCGCGTTTGTGCGATTGTTTAGACGTGGTATTTGAGTGGCCTCTAATGCATTTTGTCTGCATGGAGCCGGCCCCGGAATATGTCTAAAAGGCTCCCCTGCTAGAGTACAACAGGTTTTGACAACCACCGGTGCTCGAAGGAAGAGCAAATCTGTGATTTAGACCATTGTCAGGGACTTTCTTTTTCGCAAAGAGAGTTGTCACATTGCAAAATTGTGAAGCCGCACATAATAGGATGCTGACTGCAAAATATGTTACAGTCGTGCTCTCCTGTTATTTATCAACGTAACTATGGCTATTTACCAATCCTAGATTGCCAAACCACAGAGCAGCAAAACTGCATGAAAAACTTAGCATGTCTAAAACAAAAATTTGTTCTATCTGAGGCTATGTTATTATTTTTTTAAATTTTATTAAGAAATAAATTTAATGTGCATTGTTTGCCTCAGAGGTGAGTGGTTCTGCGACTCTATTGCTTGTTTCCATGTAACCGTGCTTCAGTGAGTTTTGAAGTTTTAACAAGAGTTAGGGGTCAGTTTCCTTAGGCAAGCTGAAGAAATTATTTCTGATGATTTAGTTAGTAGCGGCGACACGGTCTTCTTGTAATCATACACCCAGCACCTCGGATGAGGTGGGGACGTTAATCTGTGGTGCACCTTTAAAATAAATGGAGAAATAAACCCCAAAGAAATGGAAGGAAAACCACAACTTCAGACTGAGTCTAGAACTGCTTTTGTTTTCAGCCAAGGATGGAAGTTTAAATGAAGAAGAGAGAGAGAGACACACAGGAAAAGTAAAACCAACTCTATTCCATTGGATAGTTTTCCTGTCATAGACTAAAGTTAACAACAAGGCGCCGTGCAAGCGCAGGACAAAGGGAGCTACTTTGCCCCATACCCTTTGCAATAAGAAAAATGCAATTAAAAAATGTGGCCAGGTCCTTTGATTTTCCTGTTTTGCTGCCCTTCTCTGAACGGCCTTTACTTGTAATGTGTGCTTCTGCATTCCATACGACCCCCAAATTCCTCAGCTGCAGGATCTGGGGGCACGTGAGAGCTGTCAGATCAGGCCTTCGCTCTTCTTCCTATGGAATATGCTCCCTTCTCAGATGGGGAGCTCCTCCAGAATAGAAGTAACTAATGATAGTGTGACTACTTGAAAGCCACATAGAGGGAGGGAGGAAAGAGATGCTATTCACTTCGGCAGTACAAATAAAGCGAGAGCTTTCTTTCTACAGGCATGTGTGGGAAGGGCAACAACAGAGCAATTACATGGTGGGTGGGAAAAGGGATTTTGTCACTTTGGCAGTGCTGACAGACAGAAATAAACTGCTTCTAGGGGGATAGCAGGGTAAGAACTTGCACATCAAGAGCATAAGCAGAATTAAAATGGGCCCTTAAGGGGATTTATTGAGGGCTGTTTCTTTTTTTTTTTAAAGTGCCTAAGGCCCCTACTATTTCATCGTGTGCAAGCCACGAATCAGGAGCAGGGAGAGAGAATGAGCAAGTTACATCCAAAATAGTAAGAAACAGTTCTGACTGCGAGAATAAGATTGCAACCCTTATGCAGCTGTTACAGATGTGGGGGAATGGCACATTCTGCATGTAGGGCCGGTGAGGGAAGGAGTTGTGGTCAAGAAGGCAGCATGGAAGAAACCCTCTCCCCTTTTCAAACCAATAATGGAGTCCCTTCCCTCTTTTTTGTGCACAAAGCAACGCCATGTGTTGGCCGTGGTGTCCAGAGAGGTATAATACTGCCTTAGGGCACACGACATACTGCCAGGATGAGGCAATAAATGATTTGAACTAGTCTGAATTTAGATGCATGGGCACTTGAATTCCCTCTGTCTGTGACAGGCTTTTTCAGTGGGAGTGATTGTGCCACTCTTACTTTTTCTTGGTTTACCTGGAATTCTGTATTACTCATATGGAGGCAGAAGGCAAAGTCTGCTTCCATACACACAACTGCAGAGTGCTGTTGGCCTTCTGTGGGAAATAAATAATACTGCTTACTAACATGGGTTACAATAACAATGGATTGTTGATAGACACATTCTGGTCCTGGAGATGGTTGTGCTTCTTTTTCGTGTTTTTTTCCCTCTCAAAAAGAAAACAGCTAGTGATGTACTCCAATATAGATTGGCACAGACAGTTGGAGTGCAATCATTCTTAATTTGAAATAGCAGATATCTGCAAAAGAAAGGTAAGAAATATGATATATGGAATACACAGGGATAAGTTCGTGCACCACAGGTTCATTCCACCCATCTCTATCCCTTATGCCCATCTCAGGGGGAGCCCTCCGACAGAGGAACTCCGGCAATTTCCCTCTCCCTTTCCTTTCCAGAAGAAGAAGTGGTGGAGTGGATGTCAGCCTTCCCTTCCTTGCGGAGTTCTGCGCAGGGCTGGGCAGCGGAGTTTCCCTTCACGGGTAAAACACGTGCTGCTATTTCACGGACCCTCGGTTTCACCCGAGATGCCAACAACCGAATGGGGGTGGCTCGTCGTTTAGCGGTGCCGAGACTGGGCAACTCGTTGCACTCATTTGGTGCGAGGTTGCTTGTAACAGCAGGCTGTGCTGCCATGCAGCGCGCTCCAGCTGAAAGCGAATAAGCCTGCCTTCAGCAAGACAGCCTAGAGATTTTCTAGATGGCAGGTGATTGGTGATGTCACATAAAATTGACAGCTCTTCAGACAAAAGGAGGAAGCTTGACTTAATGAGTGCTATGGGTGGGTGTATAAGCAAAGACTTCTAAGAATTATCATTACCTGGGAAAGGCAATTTTCAGCTGAATTGACATTCCAGTAATTAAGGGCCAACGTAGAGAATCTTGGTCATTATAACTATTTAAATTTCCAAATTGCTTAGTTTAGAATTGCTTATGGTTGAACTGCTACTGACAGCTCCATCACTTTCTATTCTCAGCCGGCTTGATTGGCAAATTGATGAGGTCTCTACTGCGCATCCACGGTTCCATTTTGGTGCCAAAAATCACTACCTGGAGCAGAACAACGAGTATCAACCACGGTCAGATCAAATCACGATGAATTCAAATTTTCTGTTCACTTCTTAATAGTGTAATATGCACGTTAAAGGGGTCATTGGGTGGCAGATTCTTGAAAACCATGGTGTAGGGTGTTGTAGTATTTCAGTTACTTAAATTTACTCTATCAGTGTACACTTTCTATCAGATTCATCGGAATCGACATTGCTGGACTAATAAAAAACTTAATTTTTTTCTGGCTTTTTTCCTCTGTGTTGACAGCCTTGGTGGACAATGCTTTTCAAACAGTGAATGCTATTTTGTGGTCGTAGGAACTTTTTTCAGAGAGACAGGTAAAAGAAACATCTGGAGCTTCTGAGGAAATTGCATTATGTCTTGAAGCAGCTTTCCTAATTTTGGAAGTAAACCATTATACGTTCTATCTGCCAGTTGTTTTAATTCTCTTGTCATACCACTCAAAGTCAAAGAGACTGGGGGAGAGAAACCATATTTTTATTTTAACAATTTAGAAGACTTTGTGCATTATCCTGCAAGAATGGAGGCACTGGATCTCTTAGCTTTAGCCTGTTGGCCTCCGTTTCTCCCCCCGTAAAAATGTATTAACTTATCATGTACTTTGTTCTACTGACTTAGAGAGAGAAATTTTTTTTTCTAGTCCCTCTTCCTCTGTACTGTCACTTTTGATTCACAGTTGCTAAGCGTTGCAAAAGCTCACCAGAGGGACACTCTCATAGTGTGATTTGCAAACTTTGAAATAACACCCACCAGCAGAAGCACCATATGCTACGAAGTTGCACAGTAAACTGACAGCAGTATTTCATTTATAATTTGAATTTCCAAAAATGTCAGCATTTTTCACATCAACAAATGCCTCTCAGCTTGCAGTGCATGACTCTCTCCTCTGAGTGGACATTAAATTATGCTAATCCTGTTTAAATTTCCACAGACTTTATTAATGACAGCCACATTAAAATCAATTCATTTTTATTATGGCAACTTGTGGTATTGAGACAAAATAAATCTGTGAATTTTCTGAATGTGTAGTTAAGTCATTGGGCTTATATACTATACAAATGTGCGTGAAATTTACGGCATGTGGACTTTGTGTCTCTCTGTAACATTGATAATCCAGTGCACCCTTTTTGATAATAAAATAAAGTACCAAGGAATATTTTTTTAATCAATCAAAGGCAAACTTCACATAAAACACAAGCTGTTCCCTTTGTGGTTAATTTTCATCCAGCTGCACTTAAGTACAACAGAGCCAGCAGAGGAAACTACTTGGCAACACTTCCTAATTAGGGGACGTTAATTACAGCTAAATACTATACAATTTCTATGTTATAAGAGTTCATCTAAATCAATGTTATTATGGTACTAAAGGAATTAATAATGATTTCATACTTAGAAGCTGTTGCCAAACTACCCATTAGTTCAGAGTTTAAAATGACTTTACAATGAAATCTCTGAATCTGCATTACATAAAACACTGGAGCGTTCAGAGACAATCACACATGGCACTGCTATTGTGTATTAATAACTGCGCCTGATGGCATCCCGTTTTCATGCTGGAGTGTTGATGGGGTGGGTGAGAGAGAGAGGGGAGGAAAAGGCCCCGCGAGACGAGGCGTACATCCTTACAAACTGCCAAAGCGAGATCTCTCCCCGAGAATGGGGATCGGCCCGCTGGGAGACTTGGTGCGGATTTCTTGGCGGGGGGGGAGGGGTGGAGAAGGACACGGGCAGACCCGCTAACAAAACCACAGATACTTCTTACACGAGCAGTTCAGATTCTAATGCCGAAATACCAACCTGGGGGTGAGCAGGGCTGTGCGGTGGGGTCAATGAACCCCTCGGTTCGTTGAGGAACGTGGCTGGCTCCTAGGCCACCCTTTCAGACGTGCCCCTCCACTTGGGATGGAGAACCTGTGATGGAGCTCACACATGCTGAAACATCCCTCACTGCATCTACTTATATTCTTGTTTTAAATACAACGCAACGATTAAATCACTTTTTGCTGCATCTTGCATTTCTAGCAGCATTTGCCTTGTTAAAATTATGGCTTGGCATTTCTAAATCAATCCAAATTAGAAAAAAAAAATAAAAAAATGAAGAACATTAAGCTACTATGCAGATGGACAATTTCTCTCAGGTTATTTCTTATTAAACAGGGATCCACAGGTGCCTATTACTGTCATAGCAGCCGCTGCTCAGCAGCCTTGTCAGTAAAATGGGAAGGGAGATCAAGACCAGAGGAGACGCACAGAGCAAACTAACACCTGGTCCGTACAGAGGTGGGGAAGCTACTGAGCTACAAGTCTGCAGTGCCTCGGCACAGGCTGCGCAGGGAAGATGTTTAAAGCCCTCTTTTTCTTCACTTGATTTGAGACAGCTCCAGTCCCTCCAGTTTCCCTTAGCGCAATTTGTACAACTCACAGTACTGTCCCGTGTGGCAAGAGCTTGCTGGTCTTCTCCTCCACCCAGAGTCATTGCTACCCTGCAACATGTTTAGCGGTACATTTCATTTCCAGTGCCATGGGGAACTCCTCCCTTAATGTCCAGCTCCATTTTGCCCCTTTTTTCCAGCGTGGCGGATGAGGTACGGGACGTGCAAAGGGATACCTGCATTCAGAGCTCTGCTTTACAGCTTCATTGGTTTGTCTCTGAGCAACGGACAGAGAAAGATTAGTGTTGTTGCAGGGAAAAGCCGCTCAATTCATATGGTTTAAAGCAAATCAGGATCAAAGCAGGTTATTGATTTATTAATGACAAGTAATTAACTGGCAATCAGTGAACTATACATCCAGGGTCAGTATCAGCAGCACAACCATGATACAACACACTTACAAAATGTAAAGAAACACTTGCAAATTCAAGAAAGGCCTTCCATAAGTAACCCCAAAAAGTTTTAACCCCATGCCCTCCCACCACATCCACCCCACGCGAGGGTGAAGAGGGACTCTGCAAGGCCACATACCCCACCTGGCGGTGCAGGTCCCCACGCGTGGTGCCCCGGACCATCAGTCCGCTCACAGCATCCCTGGGGAAGAGGAGACACTGCCTGGTCTTGATGGAGGTGGAGATGTGCATGGGGGTAAGCGAGTGCAGGCTCCCCAAAAAGGGTGACAGAACTTTGCAGGAGCTTAAAGCCCGGCAAAGGAAAAGTTACATTCGGCAAACACACGCGGAGTTTTATAGGACAGCCCCCGAGCTGCTGGCTTTGAAGAGCCGACCTCCAACCAAGTTATAAAAGTTGATTTGCTGCGCTGCCCCAGGATGGGAACATCAGAAGGATCGGTAGGTAGATGCAAAATTAACCCTTTCTATGAAGTCAACTGCTGGAATACAAGGAGGAAATATTTGTAGACCGATACAGGTATCCACAATCACCTAAGAAAACAGGCAACACTGGGAGATGTGTAAGCCTGTAACTGAAATAATCATAGAATCATAGAATAGAATCATAGAATTGTTGAGGTTGGAAGGGACCTTTAAGATCATCGAGTCCAACCTTTAGCCTACCCTGACAAGAGCCACTTCTAAACCATGTCCCTAAGTGCCCCATCTACCCTTTTTTTAAACACCTCCAGGGATGGTGAATCCACCACCTCCCTGGGCAGCCTATTCCAATGTTTAATAACCCTTTCAGTGAAAAAATGTTTCCTAATATCCAATCTAAACCTCCCCTGACGTAACTTGAACCCGTTTCCCCTCGTCCTATCACTTGTCACCAGGGAGAAGAGGTCAGCCCCCATCTCTCTACAACCTCCTTTCAGGTAGTTGTAGAGGGTGATAAGGTCTCCCCTCAGCCTCCTCTTCTCCAGGCTAAACAACCCCAGCTCCCTCAGTCGTTCTTCATAAGGTTTGTCCTCCAGACCCCTCACCAGCTTTGTAGCCCTTCTCTGGACACGCTCCAACACCTCAATGTCCCTCTTGTAGCGAGGGGCCCAAAACTGAACGCAGTACTCGAGGTGGGGCCTCACCAGTGCCGAGTACAGGGGGATGATCACTTCCCTAGTCTGGCTCACCACACTATTCCTGATCACCCTTGCAAACTATGTTTTTTAAAGTTTTGTTCCAGCCGTGGACAGAAGCAGTAATGATCAGACAGGCTTCCTAATCCAAACCAGCTGGCCCTGCTGGGTGAGTGTGCACGGCACCCTGTGTGGGACACCCCAATGCCACCTCAAAAGAACAAGAGGCACAGGGCCAAGCGCCTGAAGGCATGCCCAAAGGAGAACCCAGGAAGGCAGCAATGCTGCAGGTAGGTTTGTGTCCATGGCTCAGGGAATCGTGGGCCCGGGGCAGGAGTAACCGTCGTGCCCATATCTTGACTATACAAGTTATTAAGGCTTTCACTCGCATCGTCACTGCTATTCTTTAGATAGACAGGCAACAGAGTACTCTGCCTGCAAACCACAACCTTTTGCCTTTCAGTTTATAGTGAAAGCACTTTTGGTTTAAGACAACATATCTGTATTAGTACTAAAAGTGTATTTCAGTGAAACATTTAGTAATATTTACACTAGAAGTTCACCAACAGATAGTGCTGCATCTCTTTACGTATGGAGCAAAGGGTTGACTTGCAACAGACTGCTATTTTGATAAGAATACCTTCTGCTTAGGAACTATTCTTAAGTTTATTTTTCAAGCGTTATTCCAGATCCATGTTATGAAATGTTTATATGTGCACTTAGGAGCATGGTTATGGTATAGCTGTAAAAGCAAAAAAAAAAAAAAAAAAAAAAACCACCCACCCCACAGCTGGTGTCTTTTCGCATACTTAAAACGTCAGAAAGGATTTGCAGCTCTCTCACCCGCGGGCTGTGCGAAGTGAACCCTCACAACAGGGGGTTGCTGCTAAAGTGCCCGCATCCCCCCCACCACCCAGCGCCTCCCGTGGTGCGGCCTCCGCACCACCCGCACTCACAGGGCAGCCCAAGAAACCCACAGGGAAGCAGAGTGGGTCTGGCACCTTAAGGATGTGACAGGAGATGTTCCCGTGACAATAAAAAGCACTCCTAGGTGCACCTCCAACCGTAAATCATTTTCCAAATCGCTCCTGGCTTTTTTAATTTCTTTCATTTGGAGGATTTATAGCGTGCTGACGTGCCAGAATGTTTATTCCATAGGCCGCCCGTCACGTAGTGCCCCATTTGCAAGGTACCAGGCTTCAGTCTGCGTTAATCTAAACCTCTGCAATGATCATCTGCGGTTCCTAATAAATGACTGATAACTCTGTGTGTAACTCTCGCAGTGATTAAAGTTAACATCGGTACAGAGTGCAGGCTGTTTCAGCCGTTTTTTGACGGCTATTTGCCATTCTTCCTTTTTAGTATTGCCATCACTGAAACAAAAAGCTTCTTGTTTGAAAATTATTTATGGAGTGTTGCAGAGCTTTATAAGATTTTCATACACCACTTTGCGAGCTGGTATCCTTTTGGATTAGAGTGTACTCTCAATTTCAGTCCATGGATGAGAACGACTTGATTTCTTTTCATAGTTTGCAGCTCCAGAAATGTCCATGAATATGTATCGCATCTTTTGACATTCCTTTGTGCTGGCTTTTGGGGAAGGCTGTGCAGAATCAGGGAAGTTAAAAATGGAGTGGACCCATTAGACCATCCAGCCCGCCTGCCTCCCCACACAGGCTTGAGCTTTCTGAACGTCGCTGTCTCATATTTGGTCGGGTCCCAGCTGAGGGGCTTCTGCTGCTTCCCTGGTGGGCTACCAAACAGCCTCGTCTAACTACTTACACAAGGACTTGTTGTTACTCACCCTAAATTTCCCACTTGTTATTTTTGCCTGGTGCAAATCTGATACGATCCCCGTATTTTGCATCAAATCATTCTCCGTGGCTGGAATTCACACTTACCTCCAGCAACATGCTATTGCCCGTTTGCATTAGGGCATGTGGGGGCACTAGCCAGGAACCACCACACATCGCAGTGAGTGCTGTGCGAAAACAGAACCAAAAAATCAATCCCTGCCTCAATGAGTTAATTGCTTGGATGAATTAAATTTACAACATGCACGACAAGAAACAAGGAATAAACACTGAGGTCTGGAGGGCAAAGCATTTCAAAGGTACAAAACACTAAGTACTGAGGTTGCCTGTGCCACTGCATCTCAACCTTTGTAAATGCTGCGTTCAGTGACAATGTTGGTCCCTGATCCATCTGTCTGTCTCTCTCTCTTCCAGCCATTCCCAAAATTAAATTCAGGGACGGGAGATTAGGACTGTGAACCATTTTCTTTTGGTCTCAGTAATCCTCCTCTCCTGAGGAAGCACTGTGTTTCTGGCAGTTTCACTCCCGTTCTTTTTGCCCGGATCACCTCGCTCTCGCTGCCAGTTCTTGCTTCTGGTCTTCTGAGGCATCTCTCCCCCCCACCCCAAGCCTGTCCTTCCACTTTCCCTGCTCCCACCGCCTCTCCCAGTTTCCTTTATTTCTCCAGCCTGTGCCAGTGTCTCTCACCCCCTCCAGTCTAGCTTTTGCCCGCCGGTGGAATTACACTCCTCCTGCTGGCACCACGCTGTGTACTAACACCACGAAAGGCAGGTGCCGAGGATCGGGACCATTCTCCAACTTGCTACAGGTTCATGCTCTGAAATGTGGGAATTTCACAGAGCTCAATTGCCGAAGTTTCTCGGTGTGGGCTGAAACCCCCCAGCCCACTCCGTATTTTTATTCAGCTTTATTTTCTGACTCTTTTTTAGAAGAAAGTTCAGCGGAGGAAGACATGTACTTAGAAAATTTCAGTCCAAGCAATTAGCTCGCCAACGCCACAATTGGAGCATAATGGAGAATATAACATTTATGACTCCTAAAAGTGTTAGAAACTCGTAACTTTTGCCTAGAATAAGCATAGTTTCTAAGGAAGGATTTAAAGCTCTACTTGTGCTTTGCTCATGCACTTCACTACTCTTCTCTGAAAACATACCCTATTGACCAATTACTCTGTGTTCAAACACACAAGCAGCAATTAACTTACTCATCTGCCTCACCTGTCACACGTGTATTTAAAATTCTGTCTTAGTATCTCGGCACTTCTTAATCTCATCAGCAAAACCCAAAGCACTGATGTATTCTGAGGCACCGCGCATTTTTTTTCCTCTCCATGCGTTGCACCAGTTTTACACCCCATTGAGTTGAGGAGAGCTATACAGCGGGAAATTAGGCCCAAAGTACATATACAGGTTGAAATCTGTTTCTAAAACACTGTAACACACTGCTCTGCAGCCCTCTAATGGAGAAAATGGCAGACACGTTCAGCAAAATGAAATGAAATTAACGCTTAACAAAGAAATTTCCCCTGGAGGAGGCAGCTCTGAAAACACACGCTCAATTAAGAGCGGACAGATATTTTCCTGCAGTTGAAGTGACTTTTATTTATGCATTTATTTGTTTATTCAGAGCAGAAGGTCAGGAGTTTTCTTTTCAGCGAGGAGCAGGGGTTGGGGGGGGTTGAAGGAAATTATATTGGCGGGAAGAGCCCAGGTGAAACCTCCTGGAGACCTCGGCCTCCCCACCTTCGCTGGGGAAGTCGCTGCTGCTGGGGACATCCCTGCTTCTCTGCTGTGTCTGCGAGAGACAGCCCCTGGGCAGAGGTGGTGTGTGTCCAGGGTGTGCCCTCTCATACCTAGCGATCGTCTCTGAATATGTTACACGTTGCTAATACCGTCTCATCTGAGTGCAGTCTAACGCAATACATTTAACGAGTAGGGTACTCATGCACCCGTTTCACCCCGACCGGCTGCGTGGAAGTTGCTTCGGGCTACGCCTGCTCTTTCGTCTCCGGCAAATCCTAACCCAGCGCAACGCCAAGCTGCTCCTGCTCGGCAGCGGTTCTCATTAGGGCTCTGTTTTGGGATCTTCCTTGGCATTTTCAGGACAAGCTTAAGAAAAGTTTCAGAAATTACGAAACAGCTTTGCCTTCAGTCTGCTGGGGATACCTTTTAGGATGCCTTTTACTTCTGTCTCAGCTGCCTCCTCCTTAGCATAAGTGTCTGAAAGAAATAGGAGTTGTGGGAATTCGCTCAAGGTAAGATAATGGTAGGGAAAAGTAACGGCATTTTTCTCAAACAGTGTAGGAAAATGCCTGCTCTGGATCGCGTCGAGTTGTTCGAGTATGTTGGACATTCTCGTTGTAACGGTAGCCAAAGATATCTGTCATTTCTGACTCTTCCTGTAAGCTGAGGCATTAGTCACAGACAGCTCTGCCTTTTTTTTTAAACCTCCATCTCACACTCAGGAATAAAGGAGGAAACCATATAAAAATTATTCTCATTCATTTCATTAGCTCATCTGAACAAGCCAAACGACCCATGCTAGCTCGCCAAGAAACGTAGTAGTTCGAAGTCCAGCCACGGCACATCTTCAGGGTATTTATTTGAAGCTCCTTGAGCTTTAAACAGGTGAAGGGCAGGTCACTTTTCAGACCACGAATTTTCGGGAGCCATTCTGAAGCACGTTTAGCAGAAGAGACCTGGGATGACACTCTTTCACAGAGTGGCACCGGTATTTTTGTGAGTGCTTGCCATCTCCAAGGATGAGCGTGGACTGGCTGCCATGGGGGGAAAAATACCTGTTTGTGTAGATGTTCCCACTCTGCTGTCATCAAACACTGAAACAGCCTGTTTAAAAGTGCTGAAGAAACTAGAACGAAGTCCCTGGTGCCTAGATCTATAGTTAGAGGGGCATTACGGGATGATGCGATCCTACCAGATTGCAGGGTTTATTTTTTTACAACATTAGAGGACTCGTCAACCCTGAAGGGACTCGGGGAGGGAGGATGGAGAGGATGAAACCACCTGGATGTGCAGCACTGCAGGTTTAAAGCTCCAAGTCCCAGGGCTTGGCGCACACAGTGCATCTGTTTAACATCCTTGCTGCTTCTGGGCTTCACCGTGAGAATTGCTCCAGCACCACGCGCCAGAGCATCCCCCCTGCGCTCGCATTAGGCTTCTCTTAACGTTCAGAGGGAAACAACAAAAGTTCCCCTTTTCCTTTACAGCTCTTTCACTTTCCGCCTAATGAAGGTGGAATATAAAATGTTGAAGGAAAAAGCAGTTTTTCCCCTACAGTAGAATTTTCTTTTCAGTTATTTTTAATCTGACATCTGTTTTAACATGCACTCACACACTACATTTATTTTAATTTTTTCCCTCCCCTGTGTTTTATTATTTACCTCCTGTTCCAAAGAGATCACAAAAGATTACACTTCTGTGAAGCAGTAACAGCGGTGGTGATAATCCCTCTTACTTCTCACAACTTCTCTTTTTACCCCTCTGTTTTTCCTTTATCTACATCTTCCTATCACTGTCCTCCCAGAGGCCTCGTTACAGCCGCCATCAGATGGGGTGATGGCGCATTCACGGGGGGTTTTTTTGGAATTGGACAGATTTGGGCTAACTAGAAGACAAAGCACTTCTTGTTCAGAGCCTGGATAGTCATTCTTTGCTCTGGTTCAATTCATGCCTTTAAATAAGTTAAAGCTAGAAATCATGCTCTGGGTCAGCCGGTACCTGTACTTTGAAGAAAGCCCAAGGCTCTGCTAAAGGCAGCAGAACGCAGCCAACGCTGAGACGTGCCAGCCTTCAGCCAGCCTTCTGACACGATGCCGGCTGAATGTTTCATTTCCCCTGGAAATGAAGATAACATCCTTAATCAACTTACGTGTAATTAAATTAAAACATGGAGAATATGCATTCTCCAGCTTCTCCTCAGAAGCTGGTCGCTCAGCTCTGAGCATTAGGGTGGGGGGAAAAAAAAAACAAAGAGTTCTCGATGGATCAGTAATCGCTACAGACAGTTTTAGCACCTTCCTGTCCCCAGGGCAACCTCTCAGGCAGTAGGAGCACGGGACGGTTCCTGCAGGATGGGAAGCCTTGGCAGGCTCCTCCATCAACCCACTTGCTCTCCAGCTTGTGACAGTGGCAGGGACCCCTAACCCGCGGGATTGCCAAACCAGCCTTGTCACTGGCCTCGGCCCAGACGTAGGAAGTGAACTGGTTGCCTGGTTTGCTCGTTCGCTTGTTTGTTATGACTAGTAAATAGGTGAGAACTCATGTAAGTCTTTGAATAAAACCAGAGCTTGTGCTATTATTGACATGGAAAAATCAGCTTATAAAGCTTTCCCTTGTTTTTCTGGGCAAACCATCATCCATTTTGGGGTTTGGTTTTATACGATGCTGTACTGTATGGAGATGATGCTATTCTCCACCAGCTGAGCCTGCAAAGCTCTTTCCGCTACTCCTCCCATAGAGAAAGCAAGACTTAAAAAAACAAGTGTAGTTAACTCCAGCATGGCCTCCTCAGTTTGTTAACATTCTTTTAAAAATCCTTTGTTTTCATCTCAGCTAAGGAAGCAATTCAAAATTGATGCTTTTACAATTCAGTGTTTTCAAACACTCCCTGTGATCTCGGAGATCTGAAACTGTTACGCTTCAAGAAAGCTTTGCTTCCAGAAGGCCATATTTTCTGTTATTTCCAAGAATTAGCAATCCACAAGATGTCCCCGGTGCTCATGACAGAGCCATTTAAAATCACTAGACTCATTAGGAATGGCTGGAGCATCTTGTTGGCACTCCTTCATTGCATCAATGTTAAATTTCTTTAAAGGATATTAAAACAACTTCGTGACACTTTCTCTTGGTAAATGGTTACTGTAGGTCCTCACAGAAGGGGAAGGATCTGTAAATTGTCTACAACAGAGGAAGGTCACTACAATATAGCTGGTTGGGACCTGATGGTCACCCATCACTTGCTTACTCTTGCTTTTATGGGGTGTGACCTTTCTTGATGCTTCTTTCTTCCTAAGTCTTACCAACTCTTAATTTAGCACAGGTCTGGCTTTCTGGGATTTTAATAAAAGTAGTCAATCAGTAATTTTACCTTTGCATATTCAGAATCCTCTTAACCTTGGTTGCCCCCTATTAAATAAGGACTGACCAGATGGACAATTCTCCGTCCTTCTCTCCTGGGCAGGTTACATCTAATTAAAAGCAGTTCCCTCCTCCTACTCCTACTGCACACACTACACATCATCCAGATGTCAGCACTGGTAATTTCAGCAAAAGCTCACCAAGATTTGGATAAAACTTGCTGTTGTTGTTTTGCGGGGTTTTTGTCCCCCCAGGGGAGGGAGGCAGGGAGCCAAAGTTCCAACTGAGCAAAATAAAATTAAAAGCAGATCCGTTTTTTCTGTCTCAGTAGTATGTGCTATGGTATATAATGCATGTTCCCTGCTTCAGAAAGGAAATGAAAGAATGAACTTATATGACTGATGAAATAAAGATATCAAAGTATTACTTGCCCCAGCTGATATGTACACTTCACATGTAATTACTATTTAATATCTTTGTTTCCTACGAACCAGAAAAAAAGCTTAGCCTCTCTCCCAATTCCCCCTTCTTGTAAACAAGTTGATGCAGAATCTTCTAGATTTGTAGTTTCTACTTGACTTTCTTCTTGAATTTATTCTCTTCTTTGCAAAGTAATGTGGTCTACAAAATGAAGCTATTTAAAATCCTAAATGAATAAGTGTTATAAAAATAATAAATTAGTATACAAGACTGACTTGCACAAAACATATGTTATACTCTGAAATATATTTAGACAGGAGCGCATAATTGCCTGCTCCTTTTCTAATGGCCTGAAGCACAGCGCTAAATCTGAACTTTTCCCAAAAAGTCTACGCAGCGATGGAGCGTCACTCCCTCCCTGGTTCCTGACTGAGTTCAGGTCCCCATCGCCTTTCACGTGCTGCCCGCAGGAGTGACAACCAGCTGCAGCAATAAATCTCAACCACCCCCTGACCACGGGAACTAAATAGCAGCAAACGTCCGTCAGCAATGGGGAAGATGGAAGAGAGGGCAGTGGAAGTGTTGGTCAGGATGAAGGGCAGCGGAAGTGTTGGTCAGGATGAAGGGCAGCGAGCCTAGAAGACCACACCGTGGGCGCTTCCAGTTCCCCGTGGGTGGGGGCATAGGCCCTGCCACGCCAGTCTCCAACCTGAGCTCAAAACTCATGTTACTCCCTGTACCCCCTGTGTTTGGCTCTCTCACGGGCTACTGGAATAAGCCCAGTGACACTTCTGGACCCACAGCAGGAAGCCAGGAGCCCCACTCCAGCTCGGCCCATGGCCCTCAGCACCTCCCTGAGCTAAACTGCAGGAGTTCCAGTCTCCAGCCCGGCCTCTGGGATGGACCTCGGACCTGCGCTCTTGGTAGCTGTCTCCTGGATGGGCCACCTTGGACATGCGTTGTTGTATGTCTCCAGCCTGGTCCCCTGCTGCTCCTGATGGGACTATGGGCCCACGTTCATTCCCTCGCATCGCCTAGGGCTGTCAACAGGCCAGTACCTGGCTGGTACGAGCAGCTTCTGTAGGAGGAGTGAAAGACGAGGCTCTGGGTCATGTTGGGGGTCCACAACCACAGATACTATGAATACAACCCACTTGAGTCACAGAGAAGTTAACAAAGACAACCTGTCACTCTGTAACACTGAGCCTTCTGCTTATCCCTTGAAAAAAACCCACCCTTAAACCAGAATCATCTTTATTTGAATGCATTTACACATTCTGTTACTTTTCCATTGTTTCTTTTTTTTTTTTTTCCCCCAAAAAACTACAGTTTTCAACAGGAAAAATGTTTAAGTTACTTTCCGATCCAGCTTCTCCCAAAACACTGGTTGGCTTGGAGCTGCACACCATTTCACATCAGTGAGTTTGTAATCTTCATGGAAAAGGGAAGTGGCTATCTTCAACTTTTCAGGAAGCCAAACCTCTCCCTCCACAAATGGAGCCTGTTCCCTCTGAAGCGAAGTAACCAGCAGCAGCCCATGTCCACATGAAAACGAAGGGGGGCTGACAACAGAAATACAGTAATTCCTCCTGACAAATTCATTAATTGACACGTAGTTCCCATGGAAACAGTGAGGTTGTTCTGAGAGGTACTCATGTTAAATAGTTAGACGGCAAAGTTGGACCTTCATTAATTTTAAGGAACTACACGGAGTCCTTCACCTAGAGACTAAAGCATCTCCAAAAAATAGCTTCTATCTTCACCCTAAATGTCCAAAAGACAACCAACAATGAAAAACTGTGCTTTGCAAGTGAGGTGAATCTTTCTGCTATGAAAGGATTGAAATACTCTCTTAACATTTACACAGCTAGAGCTAAACTGGGAGGGCATGGCAGAGGGTCAACCTGGCAAGCACCTGGTGGGAGCTGACTTCGTAAAATGGGCTCTGTATTCCTGAAAACTCAGCAGCAGAATTTTCCTGTAAATACACGAACAGGCACTGGATTCTTCCTTCAAGAAAATGGCAGTGAAATCAGAAGGAAAACCCATGGCAAAAAAGGCTACTTTCCAGGAAAACAGACATGTGAAAATATAGTCACAGCTCAGCCTCATTTTCTGTGTTGAGACCTAAACCAGAAAAAGGCCGAGCGCCTTGCGTTAACTACTTCCTGGGAAATTAAGGCCTATTTTTAGTGCATATAGGGATTTTGCTTTCTGTATATGTTGTTTCTCTGATATATGTTTTTCCCCATTCAGCTTTCCTATCTGTCCAAGGTGTTTTATAGACACTAGTGATTCAGGTGGTATAACCAGACAAATAACAGAGTTATTATCTTTATGAAACACAGATCTCTTTGTAATAAATGTACCTTGTAGCTTGATTTACAGCAAAATCCTCCTCCTCTTACTTCCCTGATGAGACCTACTTAAGTCAGTGAGACTAGTCATGATGATAAGATAATTAAGTTTTTAGTACAACTCTGGTTAGTGAGCAGAATGCAGTTCTGAAATAATGAATTTACTAGCTCCAGTCTAATATTCAAAAGGTGTTGATGATTTTGGTATTATTCTTAGTGCGCCCAGAGAAAAGTACCTTTTACATTAAAGCTGTAAACCCTGTAAAGGACAAAATTCAAATCACCTTTTAAATTAAAGAATTGCTTTTAGAACGGCAAAGTTGAAGTTCAGCCAGCATAGCAGTGACACCTGCAAACTGACAGTCAAAGCCCCCTACATTAAAATGGAAAGATTTGCATGAATGTGTTCTAAAATGACAGGAGACAGCAATGGGAGCTTCTAAGCAAGTTAGACTAAAATTTTAAGAGTGAAATGCCTAAAAATAGGCCGCTGAATGCATAGTTAGGCACCTATATAGATGCTGCTTGATTTTCAGTTGTTCTGATCACCCAGAGCTCCCATTAACTTCAGGAGCAACTGTGGATACTCAGCTGTTCTAGAAATCAAGCCACCTTTATTCAAGGGTCTAAATATGGATGTCTGTACCCAAGTTTGGGGCAAAAAAATACCAAAAAAAAAAAAGACTTTTTTTGCTACAGAGACATTTTATAAAAGAAAGTAATAGCCAAGTTTCGTTTTCTCAGGTTACAATGCTTGAAACTGAATCAACATAACAATTAATAGTGCAACACGTCTGTGGCAGAAGATTTTGTCTGAGGTGAGTGGAAAGCTATTCCAAGATCTGTAGTTCTTAATTAGCAATCTGAAACATTCCATAGATATTTCATATTCTGTGACTGCAAAGTGTTACCAGGCCACCTAAATCTTTTTCATAGTATTTCAGTGTTGCCATTAATAAGCTTTTCAGGCTGGTCTGAGGAAGACTTTGCAAGATTAACTTTGCAAATCTGTAAGTATTAACTATTTAACTATTTCAGAATTACCATTTTTTCTGCTTTTGGATCAAGTACAACCAGCAGACTTGAGCATATTTTTAAATACTATAAAATATGAAGAAGGGAGAATTAGGTCTTTAATTCTATCATATGTACTTGGTTGTCAGAAGACTTCTGAATGCTGTTTGCTTAAAGACCTCTTTTGTAAAAGTAATCCTGAGTTGATTTTGTGTCTAAGCCATTGCCAGGTCATGCTGACGTGCGTAAGAGCCAGTCACGTGATAGAAAATCTGCAAGAAAAACAGAAAATTTATGATGGAATTATATACGACTATAAATCTGAAACTGTCAAGGAAGTAACAAATTAAAGGCATGCCAGATGAAGATGATGGATATTTGTTTGTGTATGTGTGGGTGCGTGCATAAAATATGATGTAATATACCTTTATAGCCTTGTTTATAGGATCTGAACTACGGGCTCTTGCTGCTTTGCTTGGAAAAAAAGTAAGAAGCAAAGACTCTTGTTGCTTTTAACTAAGCTTTCAAAAAAAGCCAGGTAGAAGACAATGCTTTACACTCACTGTAATCTGATTTTGACAATTTCAGTATTCTTTTGTGATATTCAAAGTATCCCAAATTGCTTATGCTTTTATATGGCTTGTTTCAAACTATTCTTTTACCTGTCCTGTCTTGGAGGTGGGGGAGTGCTCTCCCCATTTTCTACGTTTGTTTGGGTCTTTTTAAATATCTGTTTATTTCATTGAATATAATGATTGGGACGTTTTATCTTACGTGTCTTTAGATGGCACAGCATAGCAGAGTTTTAGTCATGACTGGGGCATTTCTGCAATCCCTGGCAGATAACAGGATGCCAACCTTAAAAAATCAGAAGAAATCGTGCGACACAATCGCTGGCTGTGTTGTAAGACTCAGCAGCAATGGCAGTGGCAACAAGAAAGCTCATGCTGCTGTGTCATAACCAGGGACATAATTTTAGGTCAAGAGTGAGGCAGAGGCAGCCTGGCAATGAAGCAAGCCAGTATTTTTCTCATTGCAGGAGTGAGCCAGGGGTTTTCAACCGTCATGAATATTCACCTGACATCTCTCAGCTGTTCTATATTTCTTAAGACATGTCAGTATTTCAGTTGCTAGGAAAGGTGGGAAAGGGAACAGACTGGTGCTTTTTTTCTCCACTAAATCCCCTACATCTCATGTTCTCCCACCAGCAGCAACAGCACGAGGACTCTCAGACTTTTTTCTTTGTTAAAGCTAATATCACCTCATCTCCTGGGTTTAATGAACATGGGAGTGAAGTTCAGCAGCCCTAGTGGTTTAGTAGTTCCTATGACACCACACTGTACCCTCCGGGGCTGATACCCTGCGTCACTGAGGTAGATCACGGGTAGATAGGTCAGAACCCTTCTTCCCACCGGGAACTACACATTGACACTGCACCTCATACACTCTTTGTCTGCCAGGAAACACAGCGACCAGCCTGTGTCACTGCACAGAAATAAAAGCAATTAGAAAAATGAGGCTTTGTAGGAGTCAATTGCTTTTTTCCCCCCAGAAAATAATCAATATGTAAAACCTTCTCTACCGGCAGTACCACATGTAGGATGAGATGTGACTTTCTCCACAGCATGAAAATACATTGTGAACAGTTGCGACCCAGTGACACAAAGGGTCTCTGAGATATTCTGAGGGTCAGCTGAACTGGGAACAGCTAGGAGTGCAGGGGAGCGCACTACCACACATTTGCAAAAGTCTCCATAGAGTCACACCACATCGCAAACCTGGCCAAGGCAATCGCCAGCTGCTGGAATACCAGAGTCCCAGATGTCTGTAATAACAGGCCAAATTTAAAGAAATACTGGGCTGGAAGTGAACCTGTCATTAATAATGAATTAGATGTATGTTCTATTATCTTTTAAACAGCACCAAAAAGCACATTCTGCAAAAACAGTAAGCCAGCACATTTAGAAAGATTACTTTTTCTCTCCACCAAGCTGAAAACGATTAACAACTAACCTGTTTCTCAATGTCTTCCAGCAAACTACTGGCACCCAGGCGGAAGAGCTCTGGTGTTAGCCATTCCACTCCCAGTTCCTCCTTCACCAGCATAAGCCAAGTAATAGCGTCTTTTGCTGTCCGAATGCCCCCAGCAGGTTTAAATCCAACCTTTATAGAGAAAAAAAAGAAGTGCAACACACATTTTCATTCATCAGCAACCCTAGAAGAGCAATCAGCATTTGTACACCTGCAGTCTCAAAGTGCCTGTGGTGTATGTAACAACTCTACTCAGTAAGTATCTGACTCCACGCAGTATAAACTCTGGATGAGTGCTGAGAGCTATCAAGCCTCAACCATCACTGCAAAAGGTAACATTTTCCTCCTAAGGGACCACAACTGAGGGAGTAACACTTCTGACCCCAGTGCACTTTCTCAGCAGCTGGGTTTGAGGTCTAATGGGAGTACTTTGCCTAAGGACATGTCAGGCCAAGGGACTGAGGCAGGACCTGGAATATCTGCGTACCACCTACTGCCCATGTCACAATCTAATTCCAAATATATAACAACAAACATACATGCAATAACATAACACCAAAGATGCTGAAATAAAGCACGAGGCAGCTGACTCATATGGGAAGCAGTGGGAGATGGCTGTGATTTATAAAAAGCCTGTACACCACAGTTGTACATTATTGGGTTATACATGATTCAAACCTACCAGAGGGTTAATTTTCACTAAAATTTTACAAATGGGAATTAAATTGGGTCTGTCTTTACCGAAATTTGAAAGTTTTGTGCTTCACAGGAACTGCAAAACTTCTCTGCCACATGCTGGATAAGCTTTCAGTCACTTGATGTGAGATACATGTCATATTTGGTCAGGTGAACTGCCATGTATGTAGAGGTACACACATCAAAAAAACCTGCCTTGGAGGCAAAGCACATCTTGAATCCCATGAACGACCTGCTGTGCAGAGCCAGCACTGAGGTGACTTGGCATGCACCCCTAATGCCAGTCTTTTGGTTACGTGCCATTTAAACGCATCTCAATCTGAGACAGAGCTTGTGAGACGCAGCTATCAAATCCCTCATCAAAAATTTCGTCACCTGCATTAGCCAAAATGTTGGCCTGCAGCAGCTTATTAAGCTCTTGAAAAACAAGGAGAATTAGGAAAAAGTGTTTGTGCATCAAAAAAAAAAATATTAAATTTGAACAATCTTCACGGCAGCACATGATTCTTTCTACATTTCCTTCATTTCCTTCCTGTCAGCCCCCTTCCGCAACAATTATCATTCTGATTTCTGTATATACATTCCTGAAACCTCACTGCATTGAGGATTTCTTTGTAACTTACGGATGTAATACTGGAATCAAAAAGTATCTGTTTTTAAATGTGTTTGGTAATTTTTTTTACAGTGATTTCAGGACAAGCAAACACAGAATAAATCCTTCTCTCACACTAAAGCATTGTGATAACAGCATATTTCCAACAAGATTGTAAAGAACAATAACTGAAAAAGCTTGATAAATCCAAAACACGAAGACTGTATTTTTGTGGATGGACGGATGGATGCATGAGTGTATGCATACATCTGTTAACATTAGATTTCCAAAAGGAATTTAAACGACAGCAACTGGAAAAGTATCTTCTAGACAAAAAATTAAAATGGTGGGAATGTGTTTTCCCTCAGGAAGTGAAATTCTAATGAAATTCAAATTTAGGTTTCTTCCTAGAAATATTACAGCTCTTTGAGATAATCTGTGGCAAAACCAAGTAAAATAGAGTTAATAAGAGAACTAAAAACACCATGCAGAATTCCTTTCCCTTTTAGCAAATTCTGAAAGCTCTTTTCTTTGCAAAAAAGCTGACAAAGACAAGCCTGTCCTCTCCTCCATTTACCAGCTTTCCAAACGGCACATCTGACTGCCACAAAAATGCAGAAAGGAAGGGGGGTTGGAATTTAATTCAAGAGCAGTACAAAGTCCAGCTACCACTTTCCTGCTGTTTCACAGCATTTCATTATTTTGCTTAATAAGTTCATCTCCTCAAGAATTTTCTCTTCACCTTATATTATTAAAAGTAATAAGTTTTTCTGGATTGGGGGTTTTCCCAACAGAAAAACCAATTTATGTATGTCCTTCAATAATGACAGGAAAAGATTATTTCCCATTATATTGCACACTTTTCATATCACCACCACAGCTTATCATTCAATAAATGTTACTCTGCAACTTGTTCCTTTCCTCGAAGAAGTTTAATTTCTGTATTAACCTGTTTTTCCCAGCCAACGCCTTGCTAGAAAGCATCCCTACAGCAGCAAAATTAGTTTGTTAAAGAAACCATTTAGAAATCTCTTGTCACCGATAATATTGTCTTCAGTTAATAAAAGCACATAAAGTCAGTTTACATCTAATTCACTGACACACACATGCAGACAGACATAAGCACTCATTCTTAATAACACATTTTATACCATGAATGCATCCTTTTAAAGCAAAAGGTGAATTTAACATTTATATCCAATTATAGGTACAAAGCTGTGTTAATGCAGCAGAGCCCAATCTCTGGCACACAGCTCGCGTAAGCAGCGCTGGTGCCAAGGTGAGTCACCTGGCCCCAGGGACCTGCCTTGGGTTGGCAGCAGCGATGATGCTCCCACAGCAGGAAGACTATCGGAGCTGCTCCAGTTGTTGTGTGTCAGAGAGATGCAGGCTGGGGAAGGGAGGAGTGAGGACAGCCCAGGGATCCACACTGGCCTCATCTAGATGACTACAGAGAGCAGACGGACACGTCTAACCTGCTGTCACATGCTCCTCAAGCTCCAACAGCCCCTGAAGCCACCTCAGCCCCTATCCCGCTGCTCATCCCACGTCCTAACACCATACCCCTGCAGAAGGGATAGAAGGGGTGAGCTGGAGATGATGGAAGAATGACCCAGAAATGGGGAGAGGGTCTTAGCTAGAGATACGGTTATCTTTCCCGAGGCTGCAGGTGAGGACAAAGCCCACTGCTGAACACCAGCACCAGATCTAATTGGCAGCCGCCACTTGCCCATGGAAAAAGGAGGGGAGAGACGGCTTAAGCCTTCCTGGATAACCTCTGCTTTCTCACTGCTTCAGCGCAAGGATGGATGCATGGATAGTTCATCACTGGCTCTGCCATACGCTTCCCCCTGCTCCTTGCCTCCACTGACTTCACTTGACAATGACCTGATGGATAAACGTGTACCAGGACACAATGTTCTTCTGGCCCCTGTCCCTCTCTCTCTCCCTCCATCCCAGATAACAGGATCCAACTGGATCTGCCCTCTTGCCCCCTTGGAAAGCCCCTCTGGGCAAGGGAGGAAAAAGTAGAATTTATCCCTTGGGTTGCCAGAACAAAGCCAAAACATACAGTTGTGTACACTGGACAGGTTCTCAATGGCTATAAATTTGTATAGCTCCACTGAGGTTTACGGGAGTATGCCAGTCACTGTCAGCTTCAGATTTACCCTGTTATTAATGGAAATGACCATTTAAATACCTTAAAGGGTGAAACAAAACCCAAACCCAAACGCAGCAGGGGATGCATCAAGATTGCATGAGCTTTTATGGAACGAAGTGACAGGTATTCAAGGGAGTAAAGCCAAAAGCTTTCTTTTACTTCTAAAAAAAGTATACAAATATCAGCAAATCAAATGAGGAATACAAGACGGAAGTCACATGACCCATTGCTCTCAGAGCCACAGAAGCTAATGTATGTGGATTTTTATGTTCTGCATTTTGAAACTATTACAGCCTTATTTCCTTCTCAGTGAGCCTGTTTGGTTAATTTTTATAAAGGTAGTGAGAATTACCTTGTTGCCAGTTTGCCAGTAGAATTCTTTAATGGCTCGCATCATGACTACTCCAACTGGAAAGGTCGCGTTTTCCACCTCCTTTCCTGTAGACGTCTTTATAAAATCAGAACCTGAAAGGAAGCAGAAAGTTTTATGGTAGTTTTAGAACAAGAGCCACTCTGCACATACATAGTTCACACCATCCAAAGACGTCCTCATGTTTCACAGCAACTATGAAGCATTCCTTTACACGTACGTCCCTGTGGTGTCGGTGCTAAGCTTGCTCTGGTTCGAGACTAGAGCAGGAGGATAATCCCACCCGGTTTCAGAGCAAGACAGACATCTCAGTGGCTAAATGAACATCCCAGCTCTTAATTCTTTGCTCTAGCTATCAGACTAACAATCTCTTCAGGACAGTCCAATATAACAAATGTTCCTGTACGGACACTGAATATATGTGTATATATACATTAATAGGAATGTGTCTGACTAACTACAACAATGGAAATTATTTCCTCTGAAAAATTTTGCATATAAATCAACATTTTAGTATTTACACAAGGATCTTCCTGAATAGAAACAATTTTCATCATTTTCTTTAATTTAACTTTGCATCTATTTAGTCTCACATTTGACAGACTAGTATTGCATCTCCCGCAGCTATTTAAAGTGAAAGGAAAGAAATCCCACGTGTACTTATGAAACCAGCTGTGTAATATTGTAAACAGCAGAAAAACTCCCTTCTCATGCATTTTGTGATTGCAACATTGCAAATTACTATACTTAAAGGACGGTCTGATACAATGCAGTAAAAAAGGTCAAAACATCTGTGTTATTTGAAGAAGCAGAAGTTATCCTTGGCCTATTTTTTTCTGGTCTTTCACTTCTGAACAATATTCCCCACTGCCTGTCCTGAATACTTGTGCATTCTTGCTGTTCTGGGTTGGCTTAAAAAAAATCCTGCAGCACAATATAACAAAAAGCTAAGAAACTAACAAAAAAAAATTGCCTTGCAGTGTATGAACCTTCATTGACACAATACAATGACAAAACTTCTTTAATTGCATTAGGGCGCACTTCATCCCTGGGAACCTACTTCTTAGAAAAGGTGTACTGTGGGATCATTAATTATCAAAAGTAATCGGGAGGAGGAATAATTCAAACATCGTGTAGTAGTGCATCATCCACTTAAGTCAATTGGCACTGCATCTGCTTCCACTTCAAATTTGGCTTAGGGTCCATTTTGTCTCTTATTTGAATGATGATGCCTCTACAACATCCCCTAGAGTAAGCCGGGAAGTTTCACTACTGGCTCAAGCCAAAGAGTTGCCTAGACTACATTTTGACGGTGCACTGCGGCACACTCCAGAGACTTCCTGACGAAGGTTGGCAGGCAGCTAGGTCTCAGCCTGGTAGGAAGTTAAGACAAAGCCAGGCATGTCTCTGCATCCCGTGATTTAAACTTAATCGAACGGTTTCACTAACACTGTGTCTCATAAGACCACGGTTTTCTCTGTAGGCTTCCTGTCTAGGCACTAACTCAGCCCGTTGGTGATTAAATTGCACCCTCCTATGACAATTCCCACTCTAAAGAGAAACAGTTATTTGTAAAAAAAGTTCTAACTCCAGAGAAAAGTGCGATGAACAAAAGAGGCAATTAACAGTTGATTGAGCTTTGCAAAGAACGGAGGACATATGAGAGACAATTGAGCTACATATTTCAGAACTAATCCCATCCAGAGAGACACTATGGACATCTGATAGTCACATTAAAACAAGTAACAGTGGAAGTGAAACTTCAACAGCACCAAATTATATTTTTAATTTCCCTTTCGAAACGTAGCACTTAAAGTCCTTCAGCGCAATACTTTTCATTTTTTCTAGTATAAGGTAAGTCAAAGCTTTTATAAGTCTTATAATTACAAGTCTCTATGGTACAGTTTCATTAAAAACTTTCATTAAACAACAGCTGCCCTTGTATATGGTCTTCTAATCAATTTGGTCAAACAGAATGACTTCTAATCAGCTGTTGATAAAAATAGAAGATGAAATTTTAATTCTAATAGATTAACCACAAACTCAAGATAGTCTTCAAAATCCATCTAGCTCTATTCTCCAGTGGATTTAACGACTATTCAGCAACTCATTACTAAATAGAACAAGATGAACATTTTCCAGTTCATTAAAGAAATGTACTATGTATTTTTGCATTGTCCTCATGATTCGTTACAGGGAGTCTTAATTACAAGATAATGGATAATGGTTATTAAATGCAGACTCCAGTAATGAAGCTCTATTCATTTGCGAGCCTCAGAGACTGCAAAGAGGGGAAAATAAAATTACTAGCTTCAAAAGATTAACGGATCAAATTATTATTCAATTTTGAAAATCTCATTCAGACTTCATAGAAACAAGAAGAGATTAAAAACTAGTATTAGTACAAAAGTAGTGCATTTATATATTTATTTTTAAATAATATCTTAAGGCTATTACCAGAATAATCAGCTTTAGATGTGATTATTAGACAAACATACAGCCAATTTAGTAGCATCCTCTAACAATGAAAACAATACATTTTTATTTCCTGAACAAATTCTATTTATGACACAAGAGCTTACTAGCAGGATTGCATGCAGCCCCTTGCAGAAGACAGAAGATGCACGCTAGCAGAGAGCACCACAATGGGAGGTGCTATTAATGTTTGGATTTCAGGAGTGAGAAGGGGGATTTTAAAAATCAACCACTGCCGCAAAAAGCACCTCATTAAGTAGACTTTATGCCAGCCTTGTAATAATAAGGCAGTTTCACCAAGTCTATTTCTTATTCAAGTTTTCAAAAACAAGTCTAAGGAACAAAGTTCAGCAGGAGTTTCGTCTGGAAATTTAAGTGATGATTTAGAAATGAGATTTGTAACCCATCATCCCATCTTCCTTTGAATGTATACACTCAAAAAATCAAGGCTAATGTTAAAATACAACTTGGGTGGCTTTTCCCTTCCTTAGGGTAGGTTACCTGATTCCATGAAACATTAAATCAAAGACCTAAAAATATTAGTTCTTCAGGGTAGATTTCTAGGCCCAGTGAGCCTGGAAAAGGCCGCACTTCCTACTCTTTTCCAATGCATAACCACAACAGTACATTGCCTTTCCAGGCAGCCAGTCATGTAAGACTCATTGACTCACTAACGAGAGGAGACATCAAAGCCTTTTTGAAACACAGCAGCATTCGACGCCTGTTTCAGGTGGGCTTGCTGCCAACCCAGTAACCCACCTGCGCGTGATCCATTACAGCACCACAGCCTGGCAAGCACAAACTGCATCGGCTTACTTTAACCAGAGATGGAAATCTGAATAAACCTTAAGAAACGTGAACGGTGCCCCAGCCTCTGTTTGAGAGGCTCTCTCTGGTTGACAGCAAACGAGCTCTCGGCGTGGCGGGGAGCCAGACCACTTGGGCTGCAGTCACACGTCTTGTGAACTCAGGAAGAGTATTTTAAGATATTAAATCCCCTCTTCTCTTGCGCTTTCACCCCCCACGCACACACGACCCTCAGCCACTGCGCTCCACCAAAGACCACTCAAAATAAGTCAGCTGAATGTGCACATGCTAAAAAGAAAATTATTGTCTTCATAGTGTGTTGCCTAAGTCCATACCTAGAGGTCAGGATGAAGTCCATTATACTATTTCTGTTCTAGATACTGACACCCCCTTATTTATGGTAAGAGCAGAGGTATACATAAGCTGAGTGACTTGCCCAAGGGCTCTCAGCAAGCATTTGGCAGGGCAGGGATTGAACACCCTGGTTTTCTGAAGGCCAGAAGAGCTGCCATGACTGGCCCACCCTACTGCTATCCCCTACATCATCTTGAAATGCTACAAAGCTTCCCAGTCCACGTAACACTGAAGCAGAGCATGAGAACTGGAGAACCTTATTTAGATGACAGCATCCAGCAAACACACTCTGGTTCTATAATTAAGCAATAAGGAATAATAAGCAGTATAGCAATCGTGGAGTAATCACAACCTTTTGGTTGTGAAGTGCTTCAAATGCCCTTGGGGAATGATTATCTCCTGATAAGTACAGACTTTGTGTTGTTGCCTTACTCTTAATAAAGAACAAAGATGCGTCTGGCAGTTTTAAACAATAGTTTAGAGAGAGCTGCTTGCAGAGGGACAATTATGCCCTGCTACTTTGTGAGTACTTGCAATGAGCACAAATATATCTTGGTTGCTGCAACTCAGATATAACAATATGCGGCGACATAGGGTGAACACATACCCTTCCAAGACTTCTAGGACTGGTGTCAAAAAGAGGCATGCTGCTGAGGGGACCTGCAAAAGCCCCTGCTGTTTATCCTGACAGGTAGCAATGATAAAATAGTACATTATCAAATGTGCATAAAGTCCCATTAGCAAGTCATCTTTCTATTTTATGAGTACCTAAAATAAGGGTCTTAAGATTCACAGACAATTAGCCTGACAAGGGGTGACCAGGTTACCAACCCTCTGAAAAGAAGAGGTAGGGCAAGAAATAAAAGGCTAATGTAGTAGCTAATTCTTGTCAGTTGAGTCACTGTAATTGTCCACTTACGTGTCCTTATCCTACTCCAGTGGCAAGACAAAATACATTCCCTGCTAGCTTAACTTTGCTGCTGAGGAGGAGAAGAGAACACAAAGCTGTGACAACTCGCTTTAGCAGTAGCTCACCAAGTAGCTTTAACTCCATCACTCATGGCTATACTGCCAGACCACTTGGTTAGGTGCCTACGCATGTTTCCACATGCCTGCGTCTAAGCCACCGTTTTGAAAAATGCTAGCTTATGACTTGGTCTTCTGTGAACTGCCTATTTTTTGCCATTCTTTTTGGAAAAGTGCCTGCACAGAGCAGAGGAAAAAACCCACCACATCATAAGCCTCCATGTTTAATGTCTGTTTACAAATACGACAACCTTTCTAACGACCCATCCTATCATCTCAGCTTGGTTTTCAAGACTCAGAATGGATGCTTCCTTTCTTGTACATCACCTCCAGTAATAGGCATTTTGCAGGCCAAACGATGCCCGTAGGAACACTTAGGCATGCACACGAAGGGACAAATTATTAAGTCCATACTTATGCAAAATGCCCTGTAGATGATGTCTGAAAGAATTCAGCATTGCTGAATTATGCATAGCTCGCTAATGCACTATAATAGTGTCTACCACAGGTCTCCATGGAATACTATTACTTAATTAGCATTAGTTTCTTGTGTGTTCATTTAAAATGTGTTTCTTTAGAAGGTTCAACAGAAAGATCCATATCACCTTCTGTTACTCGGCTTTATAGCATAGGCTCTTGCTACTTTAAGAACATTCCTTCCAATCCATTCCCTATTTGGTATGGTGAAAGAGAAGATAAATAACTGACATGTGCCCCGGGCTCAAAGGCCACAGCTGGAATCCCTGTCAAAGATGGCTCTTGGCTTTAGGCTTTAAACCACACTAAAGCGCAGGAGGAAACGTGCTCCTAGTCCCCTCCTGAATTCCCAGGCAGAAGCAGTGTTGGGAGATGCCAGGTTGCAGGAGCAGCTCAGGCAATTACATGTTGCTGGAACAGCCATTCCTCTTCCTCTCCAAAGAGGAAACAGCAGGATATCCTCCCAAAAGCGACTAGTGGGACTACAAGGAAGTTGTGGTCCGTATTGTTATCTCCTTGTTAAATTTCATGTTTCTTTACAGCAATTTCATTTTTCTTCTTTAAAACTGTGTACCATGTATTACACTCAAGGGCTTTACAGTGTATGACCTATATTAACCTTATTTCATTTTGCAGATGGCATTACTGGAACTGGTTAAGCAGTTTGCCTAATGACACATGACGAGCCAAAGGTAGAAAGAAGAAATAAATCAATGCATCTCACAACCTAATCCTAACCTTACTATAATCACTGAGAAAAAAATGCACCTTTCCTCTCAGCTTATCCACTCGCAACGCAGTTTTCCTTTACAGACTACTCTGTGGGATATTTTTTGTCACTCCCCTTCTGATTTTGAGCAAGGTACAAAATACGAGTGATATCAGTGCAAATCTCCTTTCTACTCTAGCATAGGCTCAGCTTGAGAGCACATCCCTGTGCACACCCAGGGCAGAAGGCAGTGTTGGTGGCACATCTCTGGCCCCAGATACCCAAACCCATGTCCTCCTCTGGATCAACACCCATGACAAAACAGAAGCAGGCAGCTGTGGCGCATTTTACCCAGTGGAGAGAAGAGTAAACAGGGTGAAAGTAGTAGCAGAAGTGGTACATGGAGACAAAATGTGTCGGTTACCATTAGCTTTAAGATGTGGCTGTTGCACCAGCTAGCAACATACCTGAGGAGTATGGGGGAAGAGAGTAGAAGAACCACAAACAACTGAAAAAAGCATGGATAGTGTGCTAGTGGTGAGAGTAGCTGCAGCACCTGCATAAAACCTAGTATAAGTGGTCTGCAGCGTGCATGGAGGCACAGAGGAGCAGGTTTGCTCCCTCTCATTGCCACCACCACCACCGTCATCTCCACAATTACACAGTGGCTACCTACAAAAAAGGCAGTCACATCTTTCAACACCTTGTTCCGACTCTTTGCTGCAAAGGCAGCGATGGCTGAATTCTGCAAATTACCCTAATGTCCAGAAGTCATCATTTGCATAAAAAAAGCTAAAGATTATAAAATAATACCTTGTCTCTGTACAGGGATATGAATGTGGCCAGGGGCTGAGGGGGACGGTGACTTTCTCTGCTTTGGCAGAGTGTTAGTGTCCCATGTACAGCAGCTTAAGGCACGCTGGGTGTTTGAGACGGAACCACAACATTCATTCTCATCACTTTACTAGTAACACACAGGTTGCCGCTAGAACAGGTTGTTGCTCCTCGGTGGAGCAGCACAAAGGTTGGCCTCTCCTTTCAGATTAGATGCGGGCACTCAGGTTCTCAGCACCGAGACACGTGCTCCTGCTGGGCTGGGTGAAAAAGCAAAACGCTGCAGGAGAAACTAGACTTGATTTGAAAATCTCACCCATTAAGCTTCCTTTACAAACACTGAATTGCATTGCATCGTTTACTTGTTCACACTTAAACTAACCTAAACAATGATAAACTATCCTAAACTGCGATATAATTAAAACAGCACTGATCTAGGTCAGGCTTTTTCCCTCTTGGCATTCTTGGTTTTGGATCAATACATCTCAGTCTCTCAAAATGTTGTCCAGTACATGACATATTACAGACTGAGGCTAAAACCCTGATATATCTACCAGTAATAGCACTGCAAATTGGAAGAAAATAATAAATATGCATGACTGCTTAGAATCGCAGCACTACATGGCATATTGCATGCCGTGTTTTAGCAACCACACTTAGCTTTGTGCTTTTTAATGTTGATAGCAACTTTGAAACAAATACGTTAACATTAAAACTCAGGTATGCTCACGTATTGTCTATTAGCTTGTAACAAAATTACTCAAACTGAAGAAATAGCTGTTTAAAATCCATTTGGAAATATTCCACACTGAACAAAACAAGTAGAAAATCAGTCTACTTTATCAAGAAGATGCTATGAATTTTAAAGATTTTTTAAAAAACCCATACATAATACAGCCAAAATCATGACACTTCAATGTCATTTTGAGTGTTTTTCAACACCTCATGATAAAAGCAGTTTAAGATTCTGTTCTGACTCTAACCCAGAGAAAGGCAGGATTGATTTTTGAGATTTAAAAGTCATGTCTTAATGCCACAATCAGAATCTGTCCAGCATCCAGCCTCTTTGTCATGCAGAGGACAAACAGCCAGCGTCAGCCCCTCTTCCACGCTGTTCCCTACACATAAAAAGGCGACTGGCACAGGTGGGGGCTTCAGCACTGGGGGGATTTCCAGTATCAGAGGCATTTCCCGAGAGCACTTCGTGGCCAATGTCAAGCTTTTGGCTTTGCCTGGAAAAAAAAATAATTAAAATCTAAGGTGTCAGATCTCACCAGACTCATCCGTGATGTGTTTGTTTCCTCCTGGCTTTTATGAATCAGGTAGAATAGGTTACTTAGGGGCTTGCACAGAGGGCTGAATATTCCACTTCCAGTAATCATGAGATTCCTAGGAAAATGTCAGGCACTTTTAGTTTAATTTTTATGATACTTGAACGTCTCCAACACAACCAACTTACAAACACATAGATTCTATCATGAACTTCCTGGGTGCAGGTGGTGGGCATTCTCCTGATGCGACAAATATCCAAAGGGTAACACCCTGGAAAGCCTTACCTACGCATAAGGCAGCATAGTAAAACGGCAAGCTATGGTTGTTTTTAAAACATACCGATCTTACTCGCAGCTCCTCCTTCCCAGAAGTTTTTGCCCCTCCGAGTGTTTCCTCCTTCTTTCCCCACCTTGATAATTTGACATCCGGCAAAACTTGCAAAAGCCCACCGTGTGTAGGCTGCAGTGCGGGTGACAACTTCCAGGTACCGAGAGATGTTTTCAGTACTGTCAATAGGGTTGTTTTACACGGTTCCTGCTCTTCAGGTAGCCTGAATACCAAATAGCCTGCTAGCCCCCCTCGATGAAAAAAACCAACCAAAACCCCTGACTGTGCAGCAACACTCCAAGCAGGAGGCACCTCTCTGCTGGGCATCAGCGAAAGACACACTTCTGGTTTTTTAAGAAATCTCTCCCCCACCCCCCCCCATTGTATTATTAATGATGCTTACATGGCAAAACTAACAATTTTATTTCAAAGGGATGCTTTATGAAGGCATGCTGCTGATAAATTCAGTCAGACTTTTCTGGCATAACAGTCTACTGAGCACTACTTTAAAAAATGAAGGAAATAAAAAAGACCCTTAAGCGCCATCAGAAATAGGCAGCAACTCATAAAAAGGTATTTAATATGCTGGGGCATTGTTTCTCCACCTTCATTTGTCAACAGCCTGTGTGCCGATTTGGTCACAGACTGCAATCATGGTGAGCATCTCAAACCAAAAGTACCAATAATCCGATAAAACAACTGCCTGGGTTTTGGTTAAAAATAGTTGAAACTGATATAGAAATGAACATTTAGTTAGCCCACTGGTAAAATGAAGATGATACTTCAGTCTTCAAATCTATGTTTTATATATAGGTTTTACATTTTTGAGAACCTCCACTAAATATATATAGCATAATTTTGTACTTCAGCATTTCACGCTTTTTACAGAAATACTGTGAATGAAAGAAACTGAGTATCAAACCCTCTTTGTGTTATATGTATATATATTCTCATAGGTATTTAGTGGCAAGTTATTAAATGTCACTATTCATTGAGACAGTACATTTTATGTCTGTCTGAAAAAAAAACAAAACAACACACCACTATCTAAAGTTTGTAGCTTTGCATGGCAATATTTCAGACCCTCACTTCAGTAGCAATAGTCTCTTCATTCACACTTACACGTTCAGAAATAGAAGTGGTGAAGCAAAACATTACCCGTGTTTTACTGAGCTGTAACTTGCCAAACGGCAGTGGCAGTGATGGTGCCACCACTACACCAGGAAGCACGACTGCCTGGTCTACACCTTTCCTTCTGTAATCCTAAGCTTCTGACATAAATAGTAAAAAAGTTGCAGTGCTGTCTCTCCATTTGAGCTTGGTCCTAAGCATGCTCCGTTTTGGTCATACAGACCATAACAGTAAGCAAAGCTACCCAAGGCCGCACTCCAAAGAAACAGATGTTTGATGAGAACCGCCAGACCCTAACCTGATAAAAGTAAAGCCTTGCAAGATCCACACTTTCAACTATGACTTCTAACAATATCTAAATGGGTATTACTATTTTCTGTAGTGACTCCAATTATTCAGTGTCAGGAGTGGGATCACGAGACATACATAATCTGAAAGAAAACTATAAAAGTTTAAACACAATCTGTGGGATTTTTGTTTTTAACAGTAGTCACTTCTAATTAAGTAAATCTTGATCATGCCATGAGACTAAAAATCAGGAAGTTTAAAAACCTCTCACTTGTCTCTTCTCCCCACCATCCCAATAGGGATGCATACATTTCAATAAGGCAGCTGTTCTTCACAGATACTGAATCACAGCTTAAGTCACAGGGAATTATGTGTTCAGCATTTCTCTACATCAAATTACATACGTAGGCATCTAATAATTATTTACATGGGAAAACACAGGTCCGAAGGTGAGTATAGAAGCGCTGTATATACCTTATCTATCAACTAAGCACAGTATTCACTTTGCTAGCCATCTTCTGCAGAATGCTTTAAGGCCCCGAGACATTAGCCCAAAGCAAAACCTCATTCTCTCCATTTAATTACCTATCTTTTCAGACTTACAGTGATCAAAATGACCGAGTTAAACCAAATGGTTACTAGTAACAGGAGACTGTTGTTAACCAGCAAGCTAAGGTGGGTGTGTGTGCATAGAGTTCAGAAGAAGAAGATGCTGCTGCATGCTGTTTGCTTCTCCAATGTGAATTTATAAGGGGGAGTGAAAGTGCAATATCAAGTGAACTAGCAAGAATTGAAAGGATTGAAAATCCAGGAACGAATGAAATCAAAGAGGAATGGAAAATGGATTCAGCCCTAAAAAGATAAAATTATTTAACAACTTATTAAAACTGTTCATCATCATAATTAAAATCCAAGTGCCTAGAAAAAAAGTGGCACAAGAAAGGTAATTATTTATGAGGAGACTTTAAAAAGCCATTTACTGTCAATCTGGGAGAGAATCAGCCTGAAAGAGTTGGTAGTAAAAATAAATTGTTTGTTTATTCATAAAACTTATTTTGGTCTAGCATACCACTAAGACTCCCCAACATCTGCTCAGGGCAGCTGTAAGTAACATTAGGAACACTCATCCAATTTATATCTTCTTTTTTATTAAAAAATAAACAGGTATTTCTAAATTATTCACTAGTAAATTAACATTAAAAAGTTACACATTTTGTGGAAAGGCGTCTACAAGCTTAGTATGAACATGATGATCTAAACCTTTCTACGTTTCACTGACTGCTTTACTCTTTATGTGATGTCCCACCTAATTTAGCAAATGAAAACGTAGAAAACCTACAAGCCATACCAGAGTTACGGCCGTGAATAATACAGAATGCATTGCTGATACCTCAAATGCCATACTAGTAACCTCCTTCCAACTTGAACGGATTCTTTTCTTACCTTCCCTTTGTCTTCTGCCACTTAAAAATTCCACTGAAATAATCTTAGCTCCTTTCTTGCTTCTGTCTTTCATGAACCTCACGAAACCTCAACTGGGAGAACCCTTCTCTGAATTATTTCTGAGTAACAAAATGCAGTGGTGTTAGTAATTCATAATTATTTGTTCTCATCTGCAGCATTTTTATACACAGATTGCAAAGTGATCTCCATGTTCCTGTGTTTCACTCCAAAACTGTTCTTAAGACAGCAAAAAAGGCACAGGAGCCCTTCAAACCAAAAGGCCTCTCTCTACCCCTCACTTTTTTTTTTTTTTGTACTTAATCTCTTGAACATTTCAGCAGAAATTACTTTCTTCCCAGGTTTCTCTCCTGCCTTCAGTTTTTACTTCCTTATACAAGCAAGTCCCTGCAAATGAACTCACCAAGAAGTTGTTTGAAAGCACAGAATAGCTCTGTTTATTTTACTAGGACTTTTTTGTTTTACTTCTAAGCAACGAACCAGCATTTCTGCATTACGCTCTGGAGACAGTTAGTTTAAAGCTAAGTGAGCTGTAATTCTAACCCAGGCGCTGGAAATGGCATTGCTACAACAGCACATCGTCCATCCAGCTGAAGCTCCCAGAGGAGCCTGCCTCGAAGCTGCAACCGTGCTGCAACCGGCAACCAAGCAAACTGCTGTGAAGCTAAATTTGCTTACATCCAGAGAAGCTGCAAACACATTACCTGATTACAACATAAAAGTAACCAGTTAGATACCAACAGCATTTATATGCTATCTTGTCATCAGAGCACCACCTGAAAATGCTACCCCTCCTCTTACTGGGGACCAAAAGCCATGAGAAACGTGGCACCCCCTTCCATCACACCCCACCCAGCTGCTTTCTCATCCTGGGGCTTGGGTTTGTTTCAAAGCTTCATTTACGTGTAAGGCTTTGTGTTTCCTTTGAGCTCTCTACACGTCCATTTTCCAGTGGGAAGCAGGCTTTTGAAGATATATGATTCACTATTTTGCATTGCATAATTTAAGTTTAATGTGCTGCACAGAATATGGAACATCACCTGTTTCCTTTTTGGTCCATTAGAGATGGATTAACAAATCTCCTTGATAAACTACAAGACTTCACCTCTGCAATGTTTGGGATAGGCTGGTGAATTGGACATTGGATTGGCAGTGTAACTGCAAAGGTGACGGAAGGAAGACTTTTTGCTTAGGAAAAAGTCCTGCCATCATCAAGGAGGAAGTTTTTCTACATCTTAGATTTAGGGAGAACTCAACTTGAGAAATCATCTGCAGTTGTACACTGCAGGGAAATCACTTTATAGCACAAATGCTAGAGGGGAAGAAACATCAAAAGTGCATATGACAATCAGATGTCAGATCCCTGTTGACTTGCCATGAAGACTATGGACTTTGCTGTCATCTTTGTCTTTGAAAAAATCCTCTCAAAAGCAGGACTGTTACAGGCAGCTCTGGGAAAGGTATTGTCTCTGGTAACTATAAAGTAAGCATAGTCAGAAACTAGAAATTGTCTTATCTGAGAGATGCTGAAATTAATTTCAGAAAAGGAATTAAAAAATACATAAATCAGGAACATTTCCCAGGGGTTGAAATTCCAAAATATAGTATCAAAGAAGGGAATATCTTCCATTCCTTACACCACCTTCCATATACAGGTTGCACTTTGGCAACACGGGTCAAAGGAGTGCAGAAAGCCTGGAAGACGAGCTCCAAGTAACCCAGGTACCTACCAAGGAAGTTCAAGTCCCTTGTGCAACTCACCAAAAATACTGCAAGCAACCACAGGGGCAAGCTGGAAAAAGTCATGGAGCTTTCCTTCCAAACACCACTGAAATGAGCACATTGCTGAAGAATATTGCTATAGCCTGTGGTCCTATTCTGATAGAAATATTTTCCTTTCAGAAAAGACTGACAAAGTCTATTAAGAAGACCTCTTAAATTCCAGTTAAAAACTTACATTTAGAAGGAAGGGAAAATGTTAAACACAAGCTTAAATGTTTGCATTCGAATAGGCAGTCCTGTTCAGCTCAGCGAGGACTGTGTTTGTAGCATCATGCATACCCAGCACTCAGCTTGTCCCTCTGCACTCAATGATGTAACACTTTGAAATACAGCGTTAGTACCATGAGGACATGATCTGTTAACTGGATGTCTTTATATTGATCTCAGCGTGGTTTAACATCCAGCTTATTGGTAAGGAAACTATCCATAACCTCCTTATGGCGAACTTCTTGTTTCATATGACGATTTTTGTCCCACTTCTATGTCTCAAGCTGTATTTCACTTATGTTTGTGTCCACCTCTTGTTATGCTTCTTTGTTTTCTGCTGTATTGCTTTGCCTTATGATTAAACGGGTTTAATCAAATGAGTGGCCATAGAGTTTTAAAATAACCTATTGATGTTCAAGGTCACATATTCCTTGCGTATTTTTCCGTTCAACATCTTTCTCTTTAGAAGTCTAATTTCACATTTCTGCTGTCATGAGTATATACTTTCAAATTAGACAAGCACGATTACTAGGCCTTTCCACCTTAAAAAGCAACAAAAAAATTCCAGGACCTACAACACTAAAATCATGCCGAGTTTATTTCCACATCTATATTAAGTTTCTGTTAAGGGACTGGATTTTCTAACTAGTGTTCCTACTTGCAATCTCTTAAAAGATACTTTAATATTTCATAAGCCAATTTTGTAAAATTGATAGATACAGTAAATTAAATATTTATTTCTATTTTTCACTGGTTTAGTAGAATTTAACACCTGCTGCTAACACAATAAAAAAACAACCCGAAATATCAGAGAAATAAATAGTACCCTGTACATCTATTGATTTTACATAATATTTCCATGTTTTAAAATTGCATTCTCTCAAACCATTACCTTCAATGCTGGAGCTTCACAGATGCAAAGTTTTTTGCCAGGAAGCCGTGTTATTTTGATGGCATGTTTGACTAGAACTATTCACTGTGCAACGATTTCTCAGTCTGAGGTGATATGAAACTTCAGAAGTTTTAACTCAAATTCTAACAAATTATTTAACATAGAAACAAGGTTTCATTCATGGGGAAAATTAACGCAACAAGGGTGCTTTCTCACCTCTCTGCATCAGTTGTTATAAATTGAAAGTATACCATTTAGATATTCCTTAATTAACACGCTTTGCAAAGATCTTGAATACCAGCAAAAGAAAAATGCTATTCAGGTATTTAAGGTAGTTTACTAATAGAGGGCTGACCCCTCTCAACTGTCTGTTATATTGTCAGTACCTGCCTACTCACTGTAACCTACTATTTCACAACCAGTTTCAAAGGCTGAAGCATAAAGAATTAGCCACTTTCTCACAGGTCAAGAAGCAGAAATCCGCAGATCAGGGTTCCGACCCTCCTCTGAGATCCAGTGACAAGTCCTGGGATTTCTGGGGAGTTATCACACTCCTGCTGCTCTACAATTTCATGTAGGGGCATGCTGCTCATTCCATTTTGCTCAGTGCAGGGAGAACACCAAAGCACAGCAAAACAGGCGTACAGGAGGCACGGCAAAACTCTTCAATTTAAAAGAACATTTTGAGTGGAGTGCTATGAAAACCGCAGAAGGGAGGTGACCTCCCTGCTGCTATGGGCAATGCTGGTCAATCGTGCAGTGCATGACACCATCAGCCTAGAGTACCACGGCAAGCTGTGCCAGCTCCCACCTCCACTGTTGCTCCCAGAGCTGGCTGTCCTAGGAAATTGGAGTCAGCAGCTCCCACCAGAAAATTTCCAGACTTTCTCTTGCTTCGTTTCCCCATTTCAGTTGTGACAAAGGGTATTCCATCTTCACACACAGGCATGGAAAATTTCTGCCTTCTAATGAGAGGAATGTATTTCTGCTTATATCTTAATTTACTAGACCTCACGGAGGTCTTATAAAATGTGCAATGTTAATTTTACATACGGAAAAACAGAGAAGCTAACAGAGTTGTCAAAGCTGATAACAATAAGTTAGGAGTCATTCTGCTACCTCAAAACAATCCTACCCATCTTCTGGCTCCCTGACTTAACTTGGTATTCTTCGGGTGAGAAGTGCTTGGAAATAGCACAGTTTCTATGAGTAAATGGGGACGTGGAGGAAGAAAGTGAAGCAATGTTGTGGATAACACAAAATCAAACAAACAGGTACAGAGCTGACAAATGTCATCTTTTTTACACTGGTATTTCTTCTTTGACTTCAGTAAAGGGTGTATATTGCTATTTTCTGATTACAGTAGAATACCATTAACAGAAGAGACACTTTCCCAAAATTAGCAAACTGTTGCCTTGCCAGGCATCCTGGTATGACAAATATGAATGGCCCCAGACAACTATCTCCCCTCAGATATGGCTGTATAGGTTAGTGCACAGTTCAGTAAGCACATAAATAAATGCATAACAAAACATGGCATTGCATGCACGCCTGAGTTTCTAGCTTAACAAACTGCAAACAAATGAGGCTTTACTATATACACTCTAACTCTGTTCTCCCTTCGCAGACTCTTTGTATCTTTTTTTCCCCCCAACATCTCTGTTTCTCTTACATATTACTTCTGTCCTCTACTTATCCACACAGGGTTCTGTTGCTCTTTAGAATCTAATGAAAAGACTTTTAATTAGAGCCTGCCCTAGTGTTTCTCAACCACTTTCCATTCCTTCACTTCTGATTCCCTGTACATACATTATTGAGTTCCAGACAGATTTTTAAGTCTCATTTTGCATTCCTTCAAGGTCTCCTTTACACAAGCCCAACGTCTTTTTGTGCTACTGCTCTTTGTATGGACTCTCATCAGTAATTCAAACCTGAGGATATTGTGATTGCTTTGTTAGAACTTTTCAACTCCAAGCTTATCTATCACGCCTACATTATTTCTAGTGATTAGCTGCAGTATCACTGTTAAGCTCGTAGGCAATTACACCATTTAAGGGAGCAGCCTTGTACTGCCTTACTGAACATGCAGCTATCTGCATTTTTACACCACTGGCTTTTTTATCCTCCCCTGCCCCCACTCTGTACCAGGATAAATGAAGTCACTTGTTCCTGTAGAGACCTCTTTTAGACTGATTGTATTTAAAGACTATCCATCTTTTGATCTAACTCCTAATTCAAAAACTTTTTTAGTCCATAATATCATTCAAAATTCTGAGACAGACTGTGTCACTCTGACCTACTCTGTATCTTGGTTTTCCACACGTGTTTTGTTCTCATTCCTTGCATTAAACTTTCAGCGATGCTAACCAGACCTCTGAACATGCAGAACAACCGCAGACTATGTGGAATGCAGGACATCTGCTGCAACAAACAACAGGAAACTTATCAACTACTAATATAATTCCATAGTGTTAATTACTGTCCTGATGAGCTTCTTACAGCAGCCAACTGCAACCACTTCTGCGTATTCAAGGCTATGTTCCTAAAATGACATACAACACTGCATCTGCATGATGCAAAGTGCTGAAGTAGTACAAACTCTGCAAGTTCATATTTATCTAAAAATTTTGAAGGAACGGGCAGATCTTTGGACAAATGAGGCATTGTCTGCATGCATGCAGACAGAAGACAGCTGACATAAACATCATTTTATGCGCTCTCAGTAAACTGTCAGAAATTCAGAAATGTGCTCATGCCCACGCTAGATCTAATCTGTACTGCCAGAAGATCACAGCCAAAGAAAATTGGGATTATTCTCTACCATTTGACAACACAGGTGGGAGAAGTCTCTGCACTGCACGTTGTTCTCTGAAGACAAGCAGCCAGATGCAAGAATACACTGTCTTTCAACATCTGCCTTCCTCTGCCAGTGAGCACAGCTCAGCCAAGCTGGAACAGCAAGCAATCCCCATCACACCTTGAACTCACTGACTCCTGCTTGGTTGGACGGAGAGACGAAATGGCCACCAGACTGTGACCGAGAAAGCCTTAGTCACCAGTCAGGTGGTAAGTCCTCTTCCTATACATTCAGAAGAGTAAGGACTTCCTAGCTTGTCCCCAGCCCTAAACTGGACCTGCAGACAAAAGCTTGACATCATCTGTCACCCTGGAAAGCACTCGGAGACAGTTCACATCTGTAGAAAGGAGATGCCAATTTTGACCCAGTCTGCTTTTAGAAGATGACAGCCATGCATTGTCCCTGATTTCTGATGGACCTTTTACAGGGTAAAGTGCACCCTTTACAGATAAACTGTAAACTCAGTACAGTTGGTTTTATTTCAGATGTGTAAAACAAGACACAAATTGAAATCTTGTTTTACATGTGTTAGCAAGTCTCCTCCCTTGGTTTGCCTTTCATCCAGAAATGCTCTAATAACTGACTGACTTAGTATCAAATTACAGCTGAAGTTGTAGATACATAATTAAATCAAACTTTTCTTTAAACATAATACAACTCACATGCTATTGAGGGGATCCTCAACTTTCGGTTTGAGCGTGGGATTTAAAGCCAGGAACTCACAACTGATCTCAGCTTGACTTTTGACTTGTCTGTTATTATCTTTGCCTCATACTTCACAGGGCGATTCTAAGATTTATTCCGCTAATGTCAGTATGTGGTTTGAAGACGTAAAGTGCTATCTAAGTGCCAAGTACTATCACTTATTCAGTAGTCTTGTTTCCTATGTTTGTCGCATCTGCACAAAGCATGCCTAGCTTTTCAGTCAAATTTTGCTAGTTTGGTTTCCTTTCTTCTCTTTCATTTTTCATGAAACATTTGCTTGGTAGAAGTTTTGGATCACGGCAGTCCACATCCAGCAGTAGAAAAGTCATCCTTTGCACCTAGACAGCTGCTAGCATGTTTACAGCCATACCACCTAGCCCTGCTCAAAACAAATCTTTGCAAAACAGTCCTCAAAACAACAGCAGCTATTGGTGCCTCAGAATTTGTCTTCCCATTATTCATACTAAAAATGGATCTGTACCGATATTAATGACAGTATAAAAACCTTATTTAGAGCTGGGATAAAAGCTTTGCGTAGTCAGGCATTGTCCTGCGATGTTCCAAACCACATTTCTTAGACTCTCTCTTCTTATAATTATTAAAGTGTTATCTTTCCTTAATTCAGGACCAGGCTTTTGTGCAGTGAGATGTTCCGGTCTTCAAGATTTTGGAGGAAACCTCTTCATGCAGTATTCCCACATCCCGAGTTTTCTTTGCGGGAACCTCGTGGCACTGCTCTCTGCTTTTACAGATAAAGACTGGACACTACAGCCCTCAGCCGGTCTCTCCCTGGATCCAGCACAAGGCCAACTTACTTGTGCCTTTAAGTTTTGGTAAGGTTTTCTGTGAAAATGATAAGTGTGTATTAACTGGAACCACTCCTGTAAAGCAGGCTGAAGCCTGGAAGGACTGATACTGGACTCTCATGAGAACAGCAAGACACAGCTTTTCTTCACCGTTTGGCTATATTATTTCTGTTCATTTTGGAATGAACACTACCAAAGCATCTAAAAAACTTCTGCTCACACATCTAATGTGTTTTAATTTTCTTCTGCTGGACTACTAGCATCAGAGACATTGTTGCCTCAGCCATCTTCTGCTACTTTTTGCAGGGTTTTCTGTGCTAGAGACTTCAGAATTTAGTTTTAGCACTAACTCATTCCCTTTCTAAATTCAATTTTTACATTAGTCAGTATCTCAACTTACAATTTATTTAACTAACTGCCTAATGACCTATGAAAATATTGTTTTAAACCCATATGTTTAGTAGAGCTGCAGAAGACATACATCACTCTTTCCTGATCTTTCCACAGGTACTTGTTTACGTATATATAATTAAAATAAATATCTTTCACATGTCACTGCTGTGTTTCCTTTAGCTTCCCAAAGAGTGATGTAAAAGGAGCTGTACTATCAAGACCAGCTTTCACAGTCAAAATCATACAGAGTTTACACTTTTAAAGTAAAGTACATTTACTTAATCACTTCCTCCACCTCTCCCCCAGTCTGCATATCTTAATTAATATGAACTGTTACACAGAACAATATAGATTTTATAATTAGGTTATACGGTTAAAATGTGATTTTCCAAAATAAAAACCTTATATATGACCGAAATATGCAATTAAGTCATTCACACCTTTACTGAAGTGTTCCTTTCCCACTGCAAGTTTATCATCTTTCCCTTCTTTGTCTCACTTCCTTGGCAGCTTCTCATGTTTGTGTCAAAAAATAAAAGTTAAAAAATGGCCTACCTCTCATAAGAGAGCTGTGTACAAGACCTGTTTCTTTTTTAAAGACACCATGATGAAGAAATACCAAATAGCTCCCACTGGTACAGGGGAGTCAGGCAACATTTGTGTTCCTTAGGACTGTTTATTCCAAGAGGCTAAGAAGTCACAGATTTGAGTGTCTCCTGCAGAAATGGACGTGACTCACACAAGTATACACCAGACAGTGAAAACCACAAATTAGTTTGCTCTACTCATTGTCTGGAAGCTGTCTGGTATAGTCAAAGATGCAGTCAGTTTCCCTTGAGAACCTCATGTACTCAAACCACCGTCAGGACTTCAAGAAGCTCAAGAAATGGCAGTGGGTGTTATAAACCAATGACCAAAAAATCCCTGATTCCATGCTGAGATTTTATCTTGGTCAGCTTTCTGAAAACAACGTGCTCCTTTGGTAGTGACACGGAGACACTTATGTGCAATCCTACCTGCCATTATGTCCTCCTCGGCACTGCAAGGATTATTCCTGCCAGGTGAGTCACCGTCCCAAGAGGGCTGTCAGCCTCTTTCACTCAGAAATAGGTTCTTAAATATTCCAGAAGAATTTATCGCATGTCAGTCAAGTCTGTAAAGCTATGGTTAAAAGAATTTAAGAGAACTGGGTGCCTGCTCCCATTCTGATGCCTTTCTCCTTATGTACTGTGCTAACGAAGGAAGAAAAAGTAGTCGTGGTACTTTGGAGATATGATTTCAGGCACAGGAGGACCCAAGAGCCACTGCGTCAAATAGAGGCGAATTATTCTCACGCTTCACTATGAAGCAACACGTTTCCCCCAAGTTCTTGCAGGTGCAAGCATTAACATCTTGTACCCAAGCACCATTTCTACAACTGGCCTCCACGTCTAGTGCACTGCTGGGATCTGCACGTTTGACTGGGCTCAGCCTCACTCACTGGAGGGCAGTGAACGGCTTCTGCCGAGTCCCCCAAGGGCTGTGATTCAGAGTACAGGTATTTGCCTACAGAAGCAGCCTACGCAATCTGCTTTGAACGTAAAAGTGCATGGGCACAGCATCCCAGCTTGAGCACGGCCCTTAGCATTCTCTTAAGATCCCAGTCAATGAGGAGGTGCACGTTTTTTGGCCTTTTACCATCCCTTTTCAGGTCAGTGATGTGTGCAGCTGGCCTCCTGTCCGGTGGCTGAGCTGAAACTAAATGCAACATGCTGTGGTTCCCAGCAGACACCAACAACTCCTCAAGCCACCACAAAGAAGACTGTATACAAATTTTGGAAAGCTGTTTGGGAGAGGCGACATCTGGGTTGTACTCCCTGTTCAGTTAATTGCTTTGTGCAAAGCAGAGCAACTTCATTAGAAGGGACCGAGATCCTTAACAGCAAATACACAGTAAAATTGACCTTTGTGTGGGAGAAGAGACCAGGTCCCAGACAACCCAGGCAAGCTTTTTAATGACGGAGCTACTGATAAATCAGCACTGTGTTACTCTCTCAGCCTTCCGAATCTCACAAATGAGACACATGGGAAATATATACATTTTCTATACACGTTGCAACACATCTAGTGGCTTTGTGCTTCAGGACCTAGGTGAATGTGTGCATGCTCAGCAAGGGCAACATAAACATCTGTATGTCTAGGAATTTGTGCTCCCTACATGATAGGCTTACATTATGCATAGCGAAGTGAAGCGAAGCGAAAAAATTTAAGGACTGCACACCTTGTCCTCAGTTGCACTGATACAATCACATGCAAGGGGAAGCTGTAAACCAGATTACTGAGGCTGTGACCACTTAAAAAAGAAAAAACATATTGCCAACCAATCACAAAAAACACACAGCAAAGTAGTTATCCCTTTTCTGGAGTAATTTCAACTGTATTACTTTGAAAACTCAGCTTACAATGCAGCATGAGGAGCACTTCTAACAGCACAGGTGAAGGAGCAGCAAATTTTGGTGTAAAGGACGGGAGCAATTGGCCAGATGCAGCAAAAGCTTCTAAAGCCAGTTTTGCAGTTGATCCACTATACTGTGTAACTAATTTCCCCATACAAATCTAATTACTAAGGTCAAATTTATCATAGTTTTTGCTTTTTTATCTTCAGATAAAAGTTGCCAAGGCCTGCCATATCCACACGATCATCTGCTTTTTTTTATTTCTTTCTTTTAAATCATGGCACCAGTTGAAAAAAATATATGGATACTGAAATTAGAATTTAAAACTGCTGTGACAAATTACTTTCTCCCCAAAATGCTACAAATACACAAATCAAACAAAATTCAACTGTAATTTGAGGTTCTCAGTGGTTCTGACAAGTCAGAGTCTGAAAATCTGTCCCTCAATACATGTAACATAGGGCACCAAAAATTCTTATTTTTACACCTACCCACAAAGAAAAAGCAAAAGACTGAAATAAGGAAATTACTGCATATATTGAGATGGATATGTATCTTGTAAAATGAGTAACTATGCAAGGAAAATCATTAACAATAGAGCCATCTGCTGTATTTCAAAAAAACTACACCAGCAAAAGTCTGGAAACGTTTAATGCTTTACAACCTGAATTTTTCACTACTTCATGTTACAAAACGCGATCATAATGATTAGTACATCAGTTTAAATGACAGGAAATGTGTATTTCTTACACTTCTTCTAATTAAAAGCAATATTTACTGGCATAATACTGATCCGCTGTATCTAATGATACTAATTGACATTGTAGCTGAGCATGTAAAAAGCCTGAAATGCTTCCCATTCCATTTGAAGTAGATAAGCATAGTGTTGTGTAAGGAGACAATGAGGTCAGCAGCAAGTTGCATATTTATTTAAATACTGACAAGACACTTGGATGATTTTTTTCTTGCTCTAAAACAAGAAGAAATTCCAGGTCTGAAGAGCTTATAGTAGAAAAAAAAAAATCAACACAAAAACAAGGGAAAGTTTAGAAGACAGACTAATTCAAGTGGTTCTTAGTATATCTTTACGTTTCTCTCTGTCAATATACTTGAAGAGCCCTCTTTCAAGCACAGTGGAAGAAGCAGATGTCTAGAACAAAGTTCAAAGAACTAAACTAGGGAAAATTGTCCCAGCACAGACCCAAAGCTGCAGAGAGACTATCCTGCTATAAATCTGGGCTCAAATGGGTGCTTCGCTACATTCAGTCTGCAATGGCTATAGCTATGAAAAAAAGCAATACCTACAAACTATACGTAGCCCCTAAAAACTCTATCCTGTTCATAGGAATGTGTGTCTTCGCTGAAAGGTTCAGAATAAAAGACAGGCTCCTAAGTATCGGGTCAGATGTTTAGGCAGGGAAGACTGAACACCTCTCGAAGCGCCAATTAATTGCTTGCGAGTACCACAAGCAATTGGTAGTGAGTGCCACTGCTTTTGAGTGTGCCAATTAAAACCAGTTACAACCAAGCCCATCCCAGCGCCTGCTGGAGCGCGCAGCGTTCTTCCCCTCGCTGCATTACCAGCACAGTTGGTTTCCCCAGTCGCACTCTCATAGAGGTGGTTAGAAGAAGCGATCGCAAACCAGAAATGAGAGCTGTCAGCACAAATCTTCACAGGGAAGTTCCCCCTGCATTTAAAATAAGCCTATGAGCCATCTACCTACACCACATCTGTAGTTCCCCACAACTGCCTGGATAACTTGCGTATCTGCCCCAAATGTATGTGTCCTTATTAAAAATATCAAGGATCAGACGTTTGACAAGTATTTGTTCCTACAAATTTTGTCATTTAGCAGTTTTAAGTGTTATTTAACATTTCATGCAGTTTTTGTAGGTTATACAAAACAAGTGATACTTCATTACTACACCTGCAACTTCAGTAATTGCTGCATAATAGTTTTTGCCTACTATCGGCAAAACTAAACTTTCACAACTTTAAATAACATAGCAAAACCATTCTTAGCTTAAAAAGAAAACCACGTATATTTACCTGCCATCATAGCAATCATGCTGGCTTTGTAGACATTAGCAAGGGACCCCAGTTCACCTGTTGCCAGGATTGTTTTCATATGAGCTTCTCCACAGGCCTCACGGCACTGACGGATCTCCTCGTAGAGACCTGGGGATAAAAGCATGTGAAAATGATCAAAGTTGCCTGAGAGACATTTTCAAGTATGGCTGTAATTTCCACTTCTGGATTAATTTCCAATCTTATAATTAGTCATAGCACTCAAGAACTTAAGTTTTGTAAGTTCAATAAATTACATGACTGGAGGTAATTAACAATGCCACACAGTTTCAGACTTAACTTAATAGCTATTAATGTCGGTTCTCTCAAAACTAAGAATGTGCGCAGTATGCCAAACACTCATGAATACATCAGGAATAAAAAATGCTATGACAGTCAAGATTGATTTTAAAACAGCTTTTTCAGCAATAAGTATGGTAGCAAATTGAATCAGTACTCAGGGACAGTTACGCTTTCCTGTCCACGTTCTATCACCACTCTCCCAAAGGGTTCAGCCGAAAAGCCACCAAAGGACTGAATAAGTTCTCCAATTACAGACCTTAGTGCCACCTGAGATGTCCTGACATATCCCCCTTGGCTTCTAGCTGCCACTCCTGAAGGCTCCATGTCTCCCTTTGGTCTCCTGCCATATACCCTAGTACCACAGGACTGTCTGGGAAGTCCGATACGGAGCTCAATGCCTGCGTTTAGGCGTCTGAATCCCACTTCAAGCTTCTTGAAAATAAGAATTGCCTGAAAACATGCAGCCAAATCAATGTGGTCTGCTAAGATGCCTGATGACGAGACACCAAGGCCTGGGATCAAACCTCAGGGACCAGCGAATCCACATGAACCTGCATTTACAAACCAGCTCAAGTGGTTGCATTGCCCATGAGGTTACTAAGGACTTGGACCATCCCCTGATGTTACTTCAAATGGTCCCAGGAAGGGTCGAGGAAGCACCATGGCAGGAGGGCCAGCCGGATAACATCTGCCCAGCATGCTGTGGAGCTACAGCTCCCAAACCTGAACTCAGGTCGCAGGTCTGCCAGCCTTTCAGATTGCTTTTCTTCCCCTGCCGCTTTACAACCTAGATTGGTCTTTTGATGGTGGCCATCCAGGGGCAGAGCTAGACCCCAGCTTCCAATGTCCACACTCATGGAGGAAGCCATCTAGAGGTCAGGAAGGACCTTCAGCTCTCCTTAGTTCTCATCTCCAAGCAGTCAGCATGTCCCTGAGACAAACTAGCACACATCCCACCTGCCCACTGCTTCTCAACACACTGTCACTCAACCTGCTGTCCATCAGCTGCAGCCAGGGAGAAGCAGGAACAGGGAGGACAGGACAGTATTTGGCTGCTCACAGATGTTGCCCAGAGCAGACCACCCCCTCATAAGTTCCTGCAGTGTCATTGCCAGAGGCACGCTTAATTTTCTAACTGCTTTATATTTTCATAGTAAGGACTGGAATAAATTTGGACTTAACCAACTGCACTTTTTAGAAAGGGCTGGGACTTGCAGACCTGGTCAGGTAACGCAACACAGGGAGCACAGGGAAACCCTCCCACCCTTTTTCTGGTAAAATTCAGCAGTGCTCCCACAAAATTTTAAACCCAGGGAGGATAAAAGAGTTAGAAATTATCAAAACGTATGTGTTAGAAGCTGGCCACTTGGGGATCATTAAGACTCTTCCAGTGTCAATGTTGGGGAGAAAAGCAGCTCTTACAGTGCACAATCACCATTTCTGGGATTTGAATTAAAAAAAAAAAAAAAAAAAGACACAAAATAAGCAAACAAGATCCTTTGCAAGAGAGTCTTTTTCAAAAATTGTATTCAATCTTCAAACACATAATCGAAAAGTTTGTCTATGGAAGTCTAAAACACAGCTTTTACCAAATCTTTCTTGCTAAAAAATACAGGATATGGCTATGGAGACTAAATTTTTTCATCAATACTAGCTTTCTTTTCCCCTTGGTCCTGAAGCGAGACCTGGAAACATACAGTAGGGTTTGCCAGCTGCTGTACAGCTGGACCTCCCCTCCACCCACGATGCTGCCACCTCCTATTCGTGCCATCAGCACACCAGGGGGCAGGGGCTGGGATCCCTGGGGTGGTCCTCTGAGACGTACTACACCCATTAGTAGACACCTCGCTAATGCACTTAGTAAGTCCCTTTATAGACACCAGGCTTCACCTTGTTTCTTACTGTGTACCAAAGGTGTGAATTAATCAGTAGTAGCATGCAGTCTAGCATGTTTTATTGATCAATTGATGATACTCCAGAAACCTACATCAAATCGAGACTCAAAAAGGAAATACAAAGAACCTGCCCTATTTTCCTGTGCGTTTGATAACACTGCCTATGTTAGATCCAAATGCAGCCTCTTTTTGTGGAGTGACTCTTTCCTGAAGCTTTTGCAAAGCCAGAGAAAGCAGCTTTCATGTTCTTCTAGTTTCGGTAACAAGAAGAAAAGACTCGAGTTTTCCCTTCCTTTAAGATAAGCCGCTAAAGACGTCAAAATAAAATCAACAAAATGTACATTTAGGTTGTATTCCATGAAAGGAAATTATATCCTCCTAGCTGTTGTTCACAGGAGTTAGTACCGCGGCTACAGCATCCTCCCTATTGTTGGAAGGTACTTTTACACGCAATTAGTGCCAAGATCATTTGAACAGTCTCACTATCTGACAGCACGCATCAACCCACAGAGAGGAACAACTGAGGCTCTTCAATCATCCGTGTCTATCAGGTTAGCTGAGGTGGTGGAACAGTGGGCACACTTTAATGGGGCAGGTGTGTAGGTAATAAATACTGCGCTTTATTCACAGGCCAATTATTGCAGACAATAGCTAGCATTCATAGAACATTCTCAACCCTACAGTAAAAGCACAAATAGAAATGCAACTACCTCTGGGACAGAAAAAATTAACCGGAGTATCCCAGTCCCAGTGCAAGCAGCGACTGCTTTGATACAGAACAAATGCAAAAACTCCCACTCCTTTCAAAAATAAAAAAGAGGTTTCAGTACTCCGTCAGATTTAAATCAAGGCACAAATAATTTGATTATCCCAAAATTTCCTGGCAAATGTCTAAAGTACAGGTGGAGTTGATCACACTTGAAAATCCACTCAGTGTTTCAAGGGGTCCTGGGCTGCTTCTGGGACAGTCTGAGCTGCCAAAAAGTCCATCACATAACTACTCAGTTCCATCAAGCTGATCAGTAGCAGAAGCAGAGCTGGACACTGTGGTTCTGGGAATATCTGAGACCTGAGCAGAACACCAGTAACTGACACAGCAGACAGACCTTCTCTGCTTAGCAGAAGCAGCAGAAAGCTTTTGGGAAAAACCTCTAGCACAGAAAACCCCACAGGCATATTTTCAATGGTGAGCTAAGACCACCATGAAGAAGTTGTAAGAGATTCTCCTTCTGACTGCTAAAAGCAGGGAAAAGACAATCAAGAATTCTCAAAGGAAATGGCCAATACTGTGGAGCAGCTTGAACACAGCACCAACACACCAACACTATCCATCTGAAAGAAGTCTAAATCTTAAGCCAGGAAAAAGAACCAAACAAAAAAAAAACAAAACCCAAAGGAAGACAACTTATCTAGAATATATTTGGAGCCAGATGCTCACTGATGTAGTTTGCAGCAGCTTCACTGACTTAGCTGTTAAAATGGATGTGACATAAGAACTCTTCTACTTTGCACCCACTCACTTAAGATACCTTACTGCTTTCACGAACTTCAAATCTGTGCTTTTATTGGATGCATTTATAGAAGTCGGAAAAATTCAGATTTTATAGGAAGCGAAAAAAATACTTTCATAGCTGTGGTTTTAATTTCCCTGTCATAAAAGATAAGTGTTAGAAAGTGGCTTTTTTGTAGTTTTCGTAAAATTCTAACTATTCAGTACAAACATTGCATTGATTTTTAGCAGTTATTAAATACACCAAAGAAAATGTTCCTCCCCCTACACATCTCTCAGGCAAACATCCCTGACAATTACTGATGGCTATAATCTACCCTAGATTGTCTAATTGGCATTTTACTTTGGTCTAATACGTTTGTCCTAAAAATCACGTAATAAAGGGGATAATCCATATCTCCTACACAGGAAAGGCAAATATTAAGAGGGAAAAAACCAAAGCTTAATATTTTTATGAAACAGGTCTTCTCTGAAAATGTGGTGATATAAATACTTTTTTTCTTTCTTTTTTTCAAATTCAGATTATTTTCTGTTTTTATCTAGTCAGTCACATTGACTGATGTTAAGGGTAGAAACTGAGATGAGGAGGGAAGATGTTTCAATTTATGTAGACCAAAATATCAAGGTAATCATGACGGGAAACTGGAAAATGAGCTGGAATCCCTTCTGTCTTGCACGTTAATGGCAGGTTTGTTAACAAAATGACAAGCACGAGGCTATCAGCACAACACGACTCTTTCAGTTCTGCTCTCAGCCACATATGTGCAACTCCAGGCTCCAGTGATTCACGTGAAACTGAAAACAGAGCGTGGTTTCAGGAGTCTGAGCTGCTGCTGACAATATAAGGTAGAAATTATGCAACTAGACTTTGAGGTCCCAAGTCAGGTTGTACATCTAAAAAATGGTAAATCCAACTATAATATTCCTGAACAACATGCGGAGTCTTTTTCAAGTGTCTGGATTGGGAAGTGTATTTTCTCTGCACTGCTTACAAAGTATGTAGCATAAAAAGGGGACCCAATCCCTGAACAAAGCCTCTAAACTCACAGTTGAATAATTATTAACAAGAATCGAAAGGCAGCTTTCATAACAAGGTTATACCTAATTTATTTCATGGATGCAGCCACGTTCAAACTTCTTAGAGTATACTTGCTTTTTTCCCTTTTCTTGTAGAAAAAATTCAACTGACATAGAGCAAATGATGCTTTAACGCGACCTCTGAAGGCACTGACAGTGTGGTATGTCCAGGTGTTTGCTAAAAGCTGTGAAACTATAAGTAATATTACTGTACCCCAGGCAGCTTCATCAGGTACAGCAACTCCAACAGATTCGTCCATATAAGCAAACAGATAAATAAATAAAACTTTCCAGTTTCTTTTAACAATTTGTTGGTCAGCTTCACCACTATTTACATACAGGCTCCACATTCTGTGCCTAAAGACAGTATCTAAATTGTGATTTTTAAACTTATGCCATACCTTGTCAAGTGATACAAGACAATGGTTGAATAAACTACTGTAAAGTAGTATTGCTCTAAAAGCTAACAGGTTGTAAAAGGTATATAAGTTCATTTAATGTTCATTTCCAATCTAAATTAGCTGTCCAATAAAGCTGCTTTCAAGTTCAGCACTATTAAAAAGCTCTCAACAATTACTTCGGAAAGATCTAGAAAATATATTCTGAGTGTCATAACGAGTTCCAACCAATATTTAAGAACTGCTTTAAAATAACTTGACATAATTGGACATAACATTAAGAAACTTAATAACCAAATAAGCTTTTGAAACAAATCACAAAGCAACGCTATTCTATCACGGTGGCCCCAATTATGGCACAGGCTAGAAGAAAAGCTAAAAACATATGAACAGTAAGATAAAATGCTCTACCACATAAATATGTTTGTCAATAATTCCTGAAGTTGTGAAGAACAGGCAGCGTGAGAAAATAACGATAAAATATACTAGTGTTCTAAGCACAGGCAGAGGTTCTGTCATAACTGCAAGGAAGCTCTCATTGACGAAGTACCTTGAACACGGGCGTAATTACTGCACGAGAAAATTTGAATATTTTATGTAGGGATCCAGCCTAAAAAAGACTTCCTCCTCCTTTCTTCTAGCTTCCTTAAATGTACTTTATACATTGTGGTGTATCATAGCTAATCATTAGATAGAGGTGGAAACCTGCATGTTCGCACAGGTAACATACATCTATTGAAAGGAAAACAGGAAGTCAGAACACTAGATTTTCCCCAAAACATTCAGACCACCTACTGAAGTAATTTTTTGGATGGGTAAGTTAAATATTAGAATTTTTCACTCTGTAGCAACATTATCTGGATGGCAAGTAAATTCTGTTCCTGAGGTAGATTTTTTCAAGATGATGTAAATATGTGCCACACACAGATTCACGTTCATAAACAAACTTTCAGAAAACATTTGGAAATCATTTCGATTCTGCCCTCAGTAAGAGAAATGTAAACTAACCATTGCCGAACAAAGGATGGCTTTTCAAGCTTGTCACTCCAGCTGCGGATCAAAGAATATGCATACCAGATCAAAAGTTATCTGTAATTTATTTATTTAGTAAACTGACAGCTTTATACTAAACCCATCATTGCTATCTCGGCGTACTCCTCTCTGTAATCTATGATCATAGAAAACAATCTGTTTCCCAGAGAGAAAAACCTAACAACGTGTGTCCACTTCATTTCAATCACTGATAACAAACTTCCTGTCTCAGTCTAGCCCTATATTTCTCCTCCAAGTTCTCCTTCATGTAACGCCAGGCAATGCAACCTCAAGCCTGCATTTGCAACTGCCTACATGCACTAACTTTCTAATCTCTGCTCTATGCAACTTGCACTTAAGAGCACCTTGTACCGTGAAGTCTGAAGCACGGTAACCACAGTTAAGTCAGAAATTGCTATAATGCAGACTTTTTCAGACACAATTTCAAGTTGCTGCTCAAGTCCAGTTTATTTTTTTGGTCTTGGTGACAGATCACTGACTCAGCCTGTTTGGTATCCAAGACCTATCTGTGTTCCCACCTGAGTGCAGCTTCTGGAGGGGGTACCTGCTTTGTAGACCCTCACATAGACCCCGACAAAGATACAGCATAGGAAGGTGTGCGTGTAGTCTTGCTGTCAGCCGGTACAGAATTTGACCATCATTCTGTCTTATTTAAAACCGCTCCATCACTCAGTCTCTGTATTCTAGCAATTTCTGGGGCCATACCCAAACTTAAATAGCCACTCTGAAAGAAACAAATGTCTGCAGCAATGCCCGTCCTCAAGTCAAACATTTGTAAAGCTGCATATATTTAAGAGCAAAAGAATGGAGATCGTAAATACTACAAAAGAGGTCAAGATGTTAGAGCAAGTAGAAAACAGGATATCAGTCCTGAAGACACAAACACAGAAACTTGGGGTTTGCTTCAATTCTAACTTCTAATTGAAGGAAGACCAAAATCAGAAAATGTGATCTGTTCCCATGATGATTGTATTTCCTTACCTAAACTCAGGTACCAGGGGTCCTTTATAAAGTCTTCCAAGCAAACAGGCTATTATACCAAAGCATTATACAACTAAATGGAAAATTCATTCCAAGACAATGATGTGTTTACCTTTGCATGGAGATTAGTTATAGAAGCATCGTCAGCACTTAAGGCAAACCATTCACAGTACATTAAGGAGGCAATTAGAGCAAAAACCATCTTCAGCATTATTGTTCTTACTAATTAGCAGTAGTCTACAGGCACAAGAACATCAATAATAATATGAACCATCAATTTGTACCCTCAACTTTCAGGGAAAAGAAAACAACTAAAATACATATTTTTGTCAAGAATTGAAACATGTATATTTAACAAGGTATCATCTACATTAGCGACCCCTTAGGGGTTTTAACAAAACTGTTCAAATAATTAGACCACAGGCATTCACTTCCATTCTACTTGCTATTTTTTTAATCCTGTACACAAAAACCTCTAAAGGCACAGAAGGAACAGACACAAACTTTCAAAACACAAAGTCATTCTGAATACCCAACCTGACAGAACTTTTAACAGCACTCTTTAAAAAAAAAAAAAAATCCGACCCATTACTCATAAATTAGTTAAATAGTTTTTATTTAGTTCAGTGCCCTAGATTATCAGTCACTTAGGGGAGGGATCAAATTCTTCAAGGACTGATGGAAGATACAAAGACAGAGCTTGTGCGTGCACATACAGAGGTTTAGGTTCCCTTCCTGAAGGGCAAGTACTTACCTTCCCACTGGCCAGTCAGCACCAGACTCCTGCTAATGACAATGTCAATCTCTCTGGCACCGTATTCCACAGCTAGCTTTATTTCAGCCAGTTTGGTTTCTAGAGGAGTTTGTCCAGATGGAAATCCAGCAGCCACTATCAAGGAGGAGGACGCAGGCAGAGGGAAGAAAATGTTTTATAAATTGACCATAAAATTGCAAATACCACTAATACACCACAGAGTTTGAAAGTTATTCCTTTTTTTAGCCCTACCACAATTCAAAAAAAACTAAAGGCACCTCATCCTACCCTCTCTTCATCCACAAGAAGCATTTGCTCTTCCCTTAAGAACTGACGTCCAGCAAGATACTAAGTGCATCTTGCAAAAGGTCTCTTTCACATGCTTAATTTTTTGCAAGCCTACATAAGAAAGCATAGTATCTATTGCCTCCAGCAGAATTGAGCAAACAATGAGTGAACTCATATATGAAGCAATACATACATTTTTGATTCTCCCCAATTCTTTTAAGTAGTATTTCAAGTTAAATCCCAGTAATATTTTAACAGCTAAATCACAATAGAGCAAAAATTGTTTTCAATGAGGTCTACTTAAGATTACCTTTATGATGTTTAAGTACAAAACCCAAAGATAACTTTGGAAATGTAAGAAACAATGACAAAGAGGATCCCTGACAAAGAGATCCTCTTTCTCTCTGACATATAAATGCATTTAGTATGTATTCTTCCCTATAGGACAATGAAACAACAATAACAAAAAAATCCTCACAAACAAAAAAAAAACAACGACCAAAACCAGAAATCATGGATCTTAGCATTAAACACCTGATCTAACTTCAGAGTTAGCCCCTGCTTTGAGTAGGAGGTTGGAGCAGATGACATCCAGAGCTCCCTTCCAACCTGCATAATTCTTTGATTCTCCTTCTTGCTTATTGTAGATTCCGGACTTGTCTGTTGTGTGTGGTGACTGGAGAAGAGCTGCTACTATGAGACTTCTGAGTACAAGTCCCGAACCTGCGCGCTGCTCAGCAGGCAATAACCCCTGCCTCTGCACACAGCTTCATTGAATTCAGCTGGTAGGATTATACTTAAAAGCCAAACAACTGATAGGGAAAAAAATCCCTTGTATTAGAACTCCTAAAATCTCATATTGTAATTTTATTATTATTATCCACTTAGTGTCTACTGATACTTTGTCCTGCACACTATTGCAATTTCTTCTGCTCAGGTGAGGGAAACGTTAATACATCTCAAGGACCTCTTTGAAGAGCTTCCGGCAAAACAGACTTGGCATTGCTGATTGATAAACTTGAAGTTGAAAGAAAACAAAAGACTATACCAGAAGCAAATCCTCCTCTCCATTCCCTTCCTTCCCCCTGCTACCTTTTTATCTTACTCTCTAAAACAAAAGCAAGTCCAAACTTCTGGATTTTTCCACATATTTTATAGCATCAAAATATATAATTGGATATTTTAGAATAAAACGTACCTGAAGCTACCGGTATGTTACAACCAGCAGCTTTTAGGGCATTAACAGCATCGGTGACTCTTGTGGGATATACACAAACTGCTCCAACAGTAATACCTGAAAAAAACACAGTTCACTTTTTCATATGTATAGATTTCCACCTTCTCTAGTCCAATCCGTATTATGAGCATATGTGCATTGTTTGCACCTCCCACTTCTGCATTCTCCCAAGGATTTTAAGCCCCTACACCAGGGATATCTGTTTTCTTGTTCGAGCACTTCAGGTCATTCTCCATATTGTTACCTCCCTCATGTTCCTTCATCTGACCCTGGGAGCAAGTTTGCATTAGCAGGAATTAAAACGCCGAGATCTTTATCGACAGATTTACTGTTTAATGCCAACACGTTCAGTTAAGACATGCTTAGTCAGCAAATTACTGCGAGAGAAACTGCACTGCCAAGCCCTGTCCTTACTTGTTGAGCCAGACTGAGCCCAGCAGCAACCGAGCAGTCTTTATGTTAATGCAGTCCTACTGCATTTCTAGTTAAAATGCTATTCTCTCAGTCTCAGATAATTGACCTCATATTTAATACTTCAACTGTCTGAAGAGTCCATAAATCCAAGTTTTAAAAAGAGACTAATCTTTGAAATTTTATGTGTATGGCTTAAAACCAGAGGCCTGATTCCTCTCTGGTTTTACATCGTATGACTTCAATCAGTGGATCAATGCCCGTGTAAAACTGAAATATTTCAATAGCAAAATAATGCCCCAAATGTCACTGAGATTTTGGTTTTGATAGGTCATGATAAGGCCAAATGACAAGTCAAATGCTGTTCACCGACATATCAGTGATTACATCTGGAAAAATTCAGAAGACCCGCTCAGATATAAAGACGTTTTATTGATACTTATATTGACAGTCTCAATTTGCTCTGAAGTTGAATCTTGTTCAGTCTTGGGTGTAACACTGGGACTTCAGATGGAGCCTGCTTAAGTAATATCAATGAAAGCAGGTAACAGATAACGTTTTCCGAAGTAAAAATAACATGCTTAGGACCATGGAATGCATCTTTTCTGACAGGCAAAGTGGCAGGCTCGGCAGTTACATACAGCAACAGCAGCTATGCATGAAATCCAAAGGAGTCACATGAACACTCCCCCCTTCTCCAATTTAGTAAGGACATCAGCAGATTAACAGAATACTCAATTAGTTTCACCTTAGTGCACTGTTATTAAAAGACATACGCTGAGGTTACAAACTTGTGGCTTTCCCATAAAATTTGCTCATCAGGTATCATAACTTACAGTGTCACCTTGAGTCCATGCTTTACTTTGGTCGCCAAACTGAGAATGGATTTTTTTCTCCTTGTATTCTTATCTTAACTCAACGAAATGGATATTTTGCAATTAGAACTTAAGATGGTTGCTTTGAATAAGACTGTATAGGATCTAGTTTCTTCTCTGGGGACTATTAGCTCTGCAGTGCTGCCTACCATAGCTGCTTCCGTTACATGAAGAAGAGGTCATTTTTACAGCTATCTGAAAACTGAAAAAGTACTGAGGAAATGCAGACATTTCCTCTACACAACACACACAACAAAACCAATCATACCTTTATCATGCATATCCAAGGCTTTCAGCAGATCCTCTCTGATGGGATGCTTTGCTTTAAAACACAGTCTGTGAACATTCGAAGGAGTATCATCGCCTGAAAGAGTGGTAAGGTCCATGCAGGTGACAGCTTTCAGCAACCAAGCAGCCTACACAGGGAGTGAAACAGGGAATACAATATTTCAGTTTATGCTTCCAAAACCAAACTGACTTAGAAGATGCAGGAATTAGAAGCCTGGCTCTCACGGTAAGAATAAGGATGGCAGATATTTGTTCACGTCAGTATCTAATGAGCAGTATCTAATGGCACAGAAAGGACTTGGAATCAAAAGTCTGCTCTCTCAGAATGAAAGGATCTAATTCCAATTTTTGGTGCAAAAGCTAACTCCCAAATGGAACTCTAAGAATCAGACAAACATTTTTACCAGGAGAAAAAGCATCTTGTTTCAAATTTAATTCTATAACACAAAGGTAAAAAAATCACCTATGTGAGAAATCTCATTGTCCTAATATACTCTGTTCTACATACTATGTCTGTAACTTTCATGCACAAAAAATTATACGCACAGGTTTGCAATTGCCAATAACCAGATAAGTGTATATGTCAGCAATTTGCACATTTGCATGTTTGCATGCTTCTCCTGCTGTGAGAGTGAAACATGGAATCTGTGGGGGATAAGAACCCAGACTTCTTAAAACTTAGGGTCTAGACTCCACATGTTTCCACTTTCTTTCGAGTGAATCGGGAATAAAAAACATCTGTAATTATTTGGTGCAAAAAACAAAAGCAAGAACTAAGTGACAGGGCTAAAACACTATTTAGATGAAAATGCTACAGAATTACTAAAGACTTACTAATTGGAGAATGGAAGAAGCACGTCAAAAAAATTTTTGAGATTTTGTGCTGAACAAAATTTGAGCTTAAGACGTTATTTTGAAATATTTGTTGAAGATCTTCCAGCAAATTCTCATTCACAGTTGATGGCTTCAATAAAAGCTGACATCTCTTAGTGGGCACATGCTCAACAAGGGGAGAGTTTGCAACAGCAAAGCCCACCTGAGTCCATAAAGTCCCTCCCTGACTGCTCTGTTCCGTGACACGATTTGTCACTATATGCAGCAAAAATTGGTGTTTCTTCATGGAGGCATTACTCCGCAAATCTTAAGATGCTGCCCAACCCACAAATCTTTCACACTTTGCTGATGGGAGTCTTCTTTCTGAACTTGCAGTAAATGTTATGCTGAAAGCTACTTTGGGGTGACTAAACAGAGTAACGAACCATTACTGGCCTCTGTTAGTCTGAGCTTGACTGCTTGTTTCTAACAGATTTCTAGTTTCACCCTATAACACTTCAGAAGGTTTTTTCACTTTAAATGGTTTTAAGTTTCTTTTACTTGGATTTTTTTATCCTTCACTCGAGGGAATTTTTGTCTCATCTCTTACGACATGAATCATAAAGTCATCAAGACAGATGTAGTCAGGGAGTTCCAAGAACTGGTATGAACTTGATTTTTTTAAAAGGGTTTTTCAAGCGACTATTTTGGGAAATGGGCTTCAAAATTTGAATCTGGTGCTACTTACATTCAAACATGTAAAGGTTCAAAATCATCTCTGTGAAATAAACAGCACATGACTATCACGACTGCAATGACAGCGTTCAAATATAGGAGAGATGCTTCTGAAAATAATCTCTTGGCATTCTTCAAAGTAAAACCTCACTCGAGTACCTCAGTACCAGTGTTACTGCACAGGAGAGTGGAGAAGTGTTAGCAATTAAACATTTGTCCTATAGCCATGTTGAGGGAGTGACACTAAATCCCTTTCTTCCCAATGATTCTTTGCAATCAAAGTCTGTGTCTCTATGTTCCTTTGTTCTTTATACAGTAAATTCTGTGAAAGCAGAAGACTTAATTTTTATGTTACTGCACCTGCAGTATCTGAAGATAGCCAAGGTTATGGAATACCCTCTGGATTTTATCACTGACACTATTTGCCAACCCAGAGACATTGGACTACTAAACTTGGTATCAAGTGATTTTTTACGTACAAGAAACTCTCGGGAAGTGCTGAGCTACTGTCTAATTTTCCTCAATTTGTGTCCATTTTTTATTTAATCATAACATTCAAATCACAGACTTTCATGTTAATGTAACAGGCAGGAAGTTGTTTTATATCACCGACCAGTAGGATCTTACGCAGCTTCATCAAATCATGCCCAAACGGTCATCTGCGGGGTCTGTGCTCATTGTGAACGCAGCTTCAGCCACCCCAGAATGGCTGCCCGACATAGTAAGCACTCAGGATACCAACTATTTTAAACAGTTTTTTGAAGAATTAAGTATAATTAAATTATTCTTGCTTTGTTCTGCTACATTGGATTGTTAAGATTTATCCTTGAGCATCTCCTTCCGCCTGCTTCCACGTTGACAGTTCCTGTTGCAAGTAAACAATTTGTTTAGTGCGCAGAAGGGAGGAATCACACACATTTGCCTCCAGAACAGCTGTTTGGTGAACAAAGAATCAACTTGTCTGTCCTTTGGACACTAGTTACAACCCCATGGCTGAGAGCTCTGGGGTCTTCTCCACAGCTTTTCTCAGACCCTGCCCTTGGCTGATTGATGCCAAAGCACTTACGGCATCCGGCAGCCAGCTCCGCCTGCCATCCCCCTCAGTGCTTCCCCTCCTGCCACTGAGGTGGCAGAACCAGCACGTGGCCGTGGCTTTGCAGAACGTATTAGCTTATTACCTCGCTGACCGGATGGCTTGGCATTACAATTCTCATGTACAAACTGGAGAAACGAAAACAGGCACCGGGCCAGTATCTGCCAGTTCTGCCAGGGGGGCAGTAACAGCAGAGGTTGAAAGTAACTGCTGAGACATCAAATGTGTTCAATGAAGACCATATAGCCTTGAAGAAAAGTTCATTTACGCCACTGGCTTTAGCACAGCTTACATGAACCTATTTTATACTAAGATGGACAGTAAATGATCATTTACCTCCTTATCTCAGGAACTGAGAAGTCAGCCCCCTTAAAACTAGCAGCCTTTTTTTTTTTCCTTTGTTCTTTTTTTTTCCCCTTTCTCCCTCCCCGTGCCAAAGCCAGTCAGGATTTTTGAGTTTTAGGTGAGAACTAGTTAAGCAAAGAAATCACACATGTTGGGGATGTTTAAGTAAAGAAAAATCATCCAGGTAGGTCAAACTTGGCAGGGACCACGATCATATCTTACAGCCTTAAAATTAAAAAATAAGAAGGCAGCGTGCAGAAACGTCTGTCTGGGAAACAGAATAAATGTGGTGGGATAGTAATATACAATTTAATCCGCTCATGAATAAAGATGACTTAAATTCATTTGCGGTTTTGCCACTCATGAGTTATAAGGTTTTTAACTTGTTTGGATAAATGCATCGCCTTATTCCATCCCATCATCATCAAATACAAATTATTAAAATAAGACATGGACAAGCACATCTTTTAAGTTTACATGCATCTTGAAAAAAATTCAATATTGCAGCCTGGAGAAGGAGAGTGACTGCTTTAAAAATACAGGAACAGAATGCATAAAAAGAGCACTTACTTGCCAATTACCTTTCACGGTTCTCCATTTTTTAATTCGTTCTGCATGCCTCACAACCGCAGGTCGATTCACATGCACTTTTGAGATCCAGCCAAGTTCTGGGGTGGGAAAAAAAAGAAAAAAAAGAAGTCTCAGCTTTTTCTGTGTTCTTTTAATATACAGTGTGGGACGTCAGAAGAAAGTTGTAGCTTGGTTTGGGACCTCTGAACAGCATGTTGTGCTTTTATGTCCTTTTAAGGGACATATTTATTATGTATTCATCACCAATCCGAAATATCTTAATAGCACTAACTTCTCTTAGGGTATAATCTGTGAACTGGATTTTTCATACAGCAGGTTTTGTTTGCCATTACAACTGAATTAACTTACTGCTGAGAGACACTATGAGTCCTGGACTATGAGGTTTATTATATACGTAGCATATGAAAAAAACCCCACAAAACAGCCAACTGCCATTACTTGCTGATTTATTTCTTGATTCCAGAATATAGTAACATTTATTCAGTCCTTTGCTTGTTTGCTGGCACCCAGGACACAACAGCATTTTTTGTGTGCGTGAACCTTTGTTTACAGGAACTGTACCCCACACAATCACCAAAACCTCTGGACAGACCCTTGCATAACAAAGCATTTGAGTTGTTACTGTCTAGACGTAATTTTACTGAATTTGCTACGAGGGCCTGACTAACCGCAAAGTTTCCAAAAGCACTGAATTCCTGGGCAACATGTCTGCCTGGAAGTTGCTGAGATGCATGCTAGCCTGCAAAGTGCTCACCTTGCCAAGCACCCTGGAGGATTCAAGGCAACACCTTCAACATGTGAATTCCTTCAAATGCCCACTGGAGACACAGCCTGGGTCAAAACTTCAATGAGTTTCAGTATCCATAAACAATAACCAGACCCAAAGAGAAGCAGATACTCAACATTTACTTACATAATGTAAATGTCTAAAAGCAGAAGTACCAAAAATTGCCACTGCCTAACAAAGGGTAACTGACTGATAAAGGAGAACTGAGGATTCAGGTCCTTGAATCTTGGAATTTCTGCTTAGTGTGACAATCCAAAAGCGTAATTTTGAATGTTAATAAATACAAACCTCTAAAAGTAGTACACAGTGAAAAGAAATCAGATCATCTTTAAAATCTCTCATATGCCAAAACACAGATAATTCTTTTAAATCCTAATCATATAAGCAATCCATGAAAATACTCTGAAGACAACATGAACAATCATTAAAAACCAATCATCAGCAAATCACCACCATCAATCATCAGACACCATTATCAGTTAAGGTCAGTGTACGGACACGGGCTCAGATACTAAGACATAATAATTCTGGGTGACTTAATTTATTAAGGGCATCTCATCTCTATGACTCTTCTTCACTACTGTACTAGACTTGCATTTCCCTCGAGCACACTGATTAAAAAAGGTTTAAAACTTTAAAAAAAGGCGATAGTCAAAATCCCTGATTTTGTACAGAAATCTTATCCTCAAATTTTTATCTTCCTACTTTATAGTTTTAGTAGCCAAAAAAAGTGCAGAACGAATATGCTAGCTAAGTATTTGTAAATGTAAGCTTGTTTTCCTAATTAGACTTACAAAAAGCTCTGGAAAAACCAATTTAGGGCAAAGATGACTCAATGGAAATGCAAGACAAAGGCATGAAACACAGCACAGTAAGCCACCTTGCTACCACTTTTCTATTACCACATCCAAGTAATTAAATGAGCAGTACCCGCAAGGTCAAAATGTTGGCCAAAAGCAAAAGAAGTTAAACCAAAGAAGGAATTTCAAAGGAATCCTAAGGAATTTAATTTCTGTAAGACTTCAGCATCAGTCTCACTGTATGGAGACAAAGAAAAGGAAGAGCTTGCAAAGTTGCAAACCAGTTGAACAACAAACCCTCAATACTTCTCTCCACTTTCAAAGCTACAGGCTTATTCATTCTGGCCCAAGAGCAAGAAGCTCAACTGACATGTAGAAAGCAAGTGAGAAAAGCTATTGCTACACAAGCCATGACTAAAACTTTCCTTCTTTTTGAATATCGATAAATGCAAACCTTATAAACACAGACAGCTGAAATATAAGCTAGCGAACCCTCTACAGCCTCCACAGTTGCTTTAAAGTTGAGCCTCCTAGGTGATCAGCAGAGAGCGCGCAACCCTTCCTATGGGGGCATTATAGGCAATAATAGACAAAGTCCACAGGGTGGGAAAAAACAAATAAATAAATAAATGAAGGAAACGCAAACTCTGTGCTGTGATTCTCCTACTATATGCCAAGTGCTCACGTGTAATCATTTAATCATAATCCAATTTAACAAGACAACTTTTGAACCCTACTGGGTGTACGGTGACCTTTCAGCCCCTTTCGAAAACGTGATAAAATGAAAGCAAGCAGTTTAGATGAGGGACTCAACTTCTTGCTCTATAATACGGATCCAGAAGCTTCAGTTACTCTTCCCTAAACTATTCTTTCTACATTATGAAAAACAACCAAGAAATCCAACTAAATAATTAACTTATAACAACTACTGCCTTCTGTAGAAGAGTTAGGAAGACTATGGAGACAGCATCCAGTTGTTTAAACATGGCAAATTTTCATCTTCTTGGTTCTTGGGGCATAAACCTGAATTTAAATGAAAGAACTAAAATTTCCCCCATTAGTAGGTTAACCCTTCATTACTTATTATTTGGAGTAGATTCAGTCAGATTCAGCTTGTGCTGGACTTTGGTAGAAACATACTGTTATTGTATCTGCCCCTACCTGACTTGAGAGCATAGCTTCTCAGAAGGTCTGAGTAATCTCTGCAGGAAAGGGAGCACTTCGCACTAGATTAGTTTAAAAGAAATAGTCATGAGTAATGCCCTTCGTGGGGCAGGCAGAGAATTGGGGAAGTAATGTTTAAGAAACTCACAAATCAATGGGAGAAAAGAGGGGGAAGAATAGTGGAAGTGAAAAGAAAACCTACCACTTTTGCTAACTCATCTTTGCTCAAAGTCACCCATGAAAGTCATCATATATCAGCTGATCAGCAGTAGCTGAAATAGTTCTTTGCAAATATGAAGAAATTCATTGGCTTAAGCCCTTTTCAGTGAGGAACACACTTTACCTTCTGTTTTTAATAACTCCAGACTAGTCAGGAAGGTAGCTGACACGTGGCAACTCAATAAGGTGCAATATCTAATTTTTGTGCCCGAGATGTAAGTTTCCTTGAAAGACCATAGAATTTGTATCTCCAAGTATATTTTTGAAGGCGGGATATTAAACCACTGTCCAAAGCAAAGGCAGAAAACTTAAAAAGAAATAATTAAAAGAATTAAAAAGATCAGAACTCCATCCTGCCTGTACAACTTAATGCGAGACATTATGCATCTTACTAAAGGAAATAAACTGGTGTAATGAAAAAAACACACAGAGAGGAAGGACAAAGGTTCTGGTAATATGCAGCAGCAGATGGAGACTTCTATCTAACACAGACCTTTTATTCAAGCCCACTTCTCCATTAATTAAAACAGTGGGCAAGTGAAAACAAATATGTCTCAGCGTAATTGCCTCTAAATAGACTTTCAAAGTTTGCCATGTGAGGTCTTACCAAATCTTTAAATGTAAGTGTCTGTATTCAGAAAAACCACTCAATTCCAGCTTCTTTTTTTTTTTTGCATTAAAAATCAGAATAAAAGCATTATTTGAAATAGAACTGACTGCCTTTGGATTCTCCCCCTCCCCAACTCCCCCAAGCTTTATGATTTAGTATCTGGCTAAGGAAAACTATATTTAATTAGGCTCATTAACCTTGCAGTGTGAACATGTCTTTTTTTTTTTTTTTAAATAAGTCATCTGCTAGTCATCTGCACAGTCATGTGGCTTCAGGGATAAAAGTAATTAAAGCAGTTACACTATAGCTAATTAGCCAATATTCTGTAATCATTCTTCAAGTTTACTTTTTCCTCTGAAGACATTTGAAAAAAATCATATTCAAAATCTTAACAGGAAATTCATCTTCTCTCTTTGAAGAACACGAATCCAAAAATACCAAGCATTTCCTCAGAAAACAATAAATAAAACCACTTCATTAGTATAATTACATAAATATCTAAGATACCTAACACATGCCTCATAAAACAGACTAAGCTTTTCAGAAGCTTTAAAAAAAAATGTGTAGATGGCATCCCTTCAGATGGTGAAACAGAAAGCTCAAGAATGCCTGAGGCTGTAGTTTCACAAGCATTTTAAGGCAGCACTGTCCCCAAAAGAAGCTGCCCCCCCAATTGATTATTTCCTCCTCTGTGCCAGAAACGGCATGTGTGCTCCTGCTCTTACCGTGAACACATGATAAAGTGGGTAAGGGAAGTGATGAAAGCTGTTATTTCTGGAGAAGCGAGTGAAACCGTATCCTGAACCTTTAGTGGAGAAATGAGGTATTCAGCTGGACACAGGCTGACCCCAGCTGGCCATGCAGAGCTGAGCAAAGCCACTGGAGAGAGAGAAAAGGCTTCAGAATCAGGTCTTGTTACAGTTATCATAGCATGTAAGCTCTTTAGAGGTCTGGGGATTGTTCAGTTTCTTAGAGACAGAAGCTGTGGTTATTTTCCCACAGTGCCACTTGCTACGGATCTGTTTTGTTTGCAGATGGGTCCTCCTTACATGAGAGAAATTCAGTCTCCAAGTCATCAGCATTCAGACACTCAAAGCAGGACACCAAGGCATGAGCCCTGAACTAGAAATCAGCTCTATTATCTTACGACATTAGTGAAATCACACAAAGTTGACCATGGATCGCGTGAAATGGATCACGGTATTCTCCAAAGCACTTTGAAAACCACTGACGAGCCTTTCCTGAGAAAGTGAGCTAAAGAACAACTTGGTTTCCTGCAGGTCCAGGTCCTCTGCTGTTCCCTCGCTTCTTCCCTGGCTCCAGAGACCTCTCCTCACAGCAGTAACCCAGCTATCCTGTTGCGGTCCTTATGACCACGGAGTAAACCAGGACGTCGCTACTTGCATAAAGCCCAAAAAAAAAGATGTCACGAGAAGTCATGTAATCGCTGAGCAGAGCCTGCCTTACCCTCAACAGAGGGACTAATTTGGTCACTCTACCCGGTGACTTACTTATTTCTGAGACATCTGTCTGTCCTTCAAATTTGATTAAAATTATCCAGCATATTCAAAAGGTGTTATTGAAGAAACAGAGCCACAGTACAGTCTAAAACCAGCTATTAATATATTAGAACAGAATTATGCTGTCTTGAAAAGGGATGCAACGCTTCATTATTTAAATGCCACTTACCAACAGGCTAGCTCTCACATGTAAATGGCTCAGAAATACCAACTATAATTAAAAATATCAATTGAAACATAATGAACGTATTTCTGGCCCTTCAACTAGAGAGGCTGAGCAACACAGATAGAATTATTTTTTTTTAGAATCCAAGAACATACTTTGCAAAACAACTGTAACTAATTATCCGTTACTCAGAATACATATGTGTGTGTATATATATATATATACACACACACACATGCAGAGGTAAAAAAACCATATAATTGTAGAATAATTCGGGTTGGCAGGTCTCTGTAGGTTATTTGTCCCAACTCCTGTATAAAGCAGGGTCACCTCTGAGGTCAGACCAGGCTGTTGAGGGCTTTATTCAGTTGGGTTTGGAGAGTCCCCAAGGATGGAGTCTGCCCAGCCTCCCTGGGCAACCTGCCCCACCACTGACTGTCCTGCATGAAGACATTTTTCCTATATCCAGTCTGAATTTCTCTGTCTCGAGACAAGCCTGTTGTCTGGCTTCATCCCATCCTGCAATGCTATGAAGAACCTGGCTCTGCTTTCTTGATATGCTTCTCGTAGGGATGAGCAGGCTGCTGTTAGGACCCTTGAAGCCGTCTCCTCCTCCTCTGGCTGAACCAGCCCAGCTCCCTCAGCCTCTCCTCACAGGCCAGGTGCTCCAGCCCCTGGCCATCTTGGTGGCCCTCTGCCGAACTTGTGACAGTTTATCAATCTCTTCCTTCTATCGGGGAGCAACAAAACTAGACACAGTCTTCCAGATACGGTCCAACAAGTGCTGAGCAGATCTCTCCCTTCCCGTGATCTACTGGCCATGTCCCCGTTGGTACAGCCTGGGAAGCCACTGGCTGTCTCTGCTGCCGGGGCAGGGCTGGCTGGTGCCCAGCTACCGTCCCCCAGGCCCTGGGGCCTTTCGGCAGAGCTGCCCCCCAGGCAGGCAGGCCCTGGCCCGTGTGGCTGCCGGGGATCGTCCTCCCTGGGGCAGAGCTCTGCCCTCGGCCCTGCTGGGTGTCACTGGGCTCCTATTGACCCATTTCCCCAGACTGCTTGTAACCCTCTGATCTGGCTAATTTAGCGTCAGCTGCAAACTTTATGAGCAAGCCTGTCACGTCGCCTTCTCTAGAGCATTGGAAAAAGAAAATATTAAACAGGAGAGGTCGCAAGCTAGACCCCTGCATTACTCTACTTAGGACCAGCCTCAAAGTAGATTTATCATCAACTGTGTTATCTGCTGGGTTTTAAACATCCTACTTGCCATTTTCTGGGTCTACCCAAGCTTACTGAATGTCTGCCTTTCTCCACGACTTCTGAAGTTGTTGCATCAAAATTCCATCTGCAGGGAGCAGAAAACCCACGTGGCAGAGGTCTGCATCCCCACAGTTAAACCGAAGGAGTATGCCACTAGCTTACACTACAAAACAGATGCTCATTGATGTGTTTCACTATTTCGTTGTGAAGTAGCATCTGATGCTTTTCTGAAAAGCGACAAAACAGGAAGCACCTGGTCCGTTATGTTCCGGTCATCAGGAGCCGAGCAGGAGAGGCAGACTCCCTTCAGCCCCTGCAGGCATTGTGGTCAACCCGAGTACCCAAGAATGACTCCGCAAACAGTCCCTGTGAAATAACAAATTCGTAAAATTCCTTATCCACCTGGTTTACATGACTCTCTGATGGCAAATATATCAGTGTATTAGACTAGTGACCCTCTGACTAGTTCATGTAAATCAGTGTCTTTTCATCTGTGTTACATGTACCTGTTCTTTATTTCAAGTAAATACCTCGTTCTTCTACTAAGGAACAGAGAAAGACAAACAGACAGACAAACAGAAAGGATGAATTAAGGGCTTTTACAAAAATATATTTATTTTACAGAAAAAAAAAATCACGTGGGAAAGCATTATATGTCATGATTTGAGAAGAGTTTGGCTTGTCATTGATAAACAAATAGATGCTCTGTAATGGCAGCATCAGAAATGTACTGCTTAAATAATGACATTAGGTAGCAAGCACAGAAATAACAGAGAAAAGGATTTGAATAATATATTTTTGAGTAAAAGATATTTTACCACTAGGTGTCTCTTAGAAAACTGTAATCCACCAAATGCTCTATGAGATACAGTGCAAATAATCTGAATTACTGTTAAAGCTGCTGGCACAAGCTGGCAAAATGTTCAAAAGCCAAAGTGCCTAAGCGACAGAAGTAGCGTGTAGAGCGACCAAGAAAGATAAAGGCAAGGGTTTAACATGTCCTTCTTGAGTACTGCTATCAGCTAACACACAGCACTTTAAGTAAGACACAGCAATTTAAATATAGCACTTAATGTATTTCAGATGTGTATTTTGTGTGAGAGTGAGTGGCATGGAGATTCAGGTCTCCCTCTAAAGCTGCCAGCACAAGGCAGCTGTCAGAAACAGCCACAGCAGGTATGCTGCCGCTTAATACAAACGCGGTGGTGGCCGCACCATTCCTCTATTACACCTGCCCTGCACATCTCACCCAGCTCTTTTTAACCTCAACTGATTTAAACAAAGATCACTGGGAAGGGATGGCAACGAGTACCTGCGGATAAGCTGAGGGCAGTGGCCTTTCCAAGTAAATCAGTTGCAGCTGGAAGAGGCCACATGGTGCAGCCCTGAAGACATCCATCCCTCTGTGCTCTCCATTAATAATCTTGAAGATGAGCTGACTTTGTCTCTCAGGCAGGGGACGGCTACTTACGGGAGGAGAAAGAGTTATAGAAAATATTTGGATCATACTGAGAGATTGGTTTAGTGTCTTCAAAAAACCAACAATTATGTTGTGCTAGTCTGCTGCACGTTGAATACTTTTCCCGTGACTACAGTTGTACAGCAAGATCCAGTCAAACGTTAGTGAAGTCGCTTGTCTCTTCCAATAATTTCCCACTTGGCAGCATGGCCTTCCTTACATGTATGCCTGTCTGTCAGAGGATGACTGTTTGATGGGTGGACAGGGCCAGAATCTTTTCAATGGTGCCCACTGACAGGACAAGGGGCAAAAGGCACAAACTCGAACACAGGAAATTCCATCTCAACATGAGGAAAAACTTCTTTGAGGGTAACAGAGCACTGGAACAGGCTCCACAACAGAGACATGGTGGAGTCTCCATCTCTGGAGACATTGAAAACCCGCCTGGATGAATTTCTGTCCAACCTGCTCTAGGTGACCCTGCTCTGGCAGGGGGGTTGGACCAGATGATCTCCAGAGGTCCCTTCCAACCCTACCACTCCGTGATTCTGTGAACTGAACAACTAACTTCACATTCAAGTCTCTGGACTCCCCACGCACATCAACAGTGAACTGTAAGATGAAATTTACAGTAAGAAAAAGCATAACACATGCCTAATTTAAAGTAACTTGAATGCATTTGCAAACTCCTGTGCTACCTTTTTTCCTAACAGGCACTGAAGACTTGCCACTACATTATTAACATGTTTGTTTCAGCAAAAAGATGCTGTTCAGATGGCTACAGCTGAAACTCACCTGTCCCTGCAAGCAGCCCATGGATAAGCATATCACAGAGCAATTCAACAGCTCCCTTTTAGGAGTTTGAAGAATTAAAACAGAGTCAACTTTCAGTTGTCCACAGGCTAATCATTTAAGCTGCATGTTAGCTCTGTAAAAAGGCCCGGGCTCGTGCCAGAGACAGGAGCGTAGCCACGTGACGCTGTGGCCTCCTGAACTCTGCTCCTGCTAACTTTGAGATCTCCCTGTTCCACACCAGCTGTTCTTTGCTACCCATCTTCCACGACACCACCCCTGGACCTCCTCCACTTAATTCTCCACCAACTCGTATTGACCAAATTGTCATACCTTAGAGGCAGACTGCAGGAAGGCTCATCACCTTAATTCATTCCACCACTGCAGTTGGGGTTCGCTGGGTGGAGATGTCAGAAAGCTGTAGCCCTTTCCCCTTCCCCACCCCCAGCAACAGGCAGAAGAGGAGCTCCGGCTGGGAAATGGCAGAGAAACCCTTTCTTGGCTGCTCTCTGCCTTACCTTAGGCACAGCGACCTTTCAGGCCCAGAGACTACCTGCAAACACCTGGAAAAACCTTATCGGTCTTCAGAGAGCGAGGAAGAAGGAGAACAATAAAGCGAGGCAAAGTCCCAAGTTTACAAATCAGAACCCAACTAATAAAAAGTGTCTGGAACCTTTTGGGGAAAAGGGGGGGATGTTTATTCAGTGGGAACCATAAAGGTGCGCAAGAGGGGACCAGGACCAGCTCTATGCCAGGACGAGGGATGCCGAGTCCCCCAGCGCCGGCCATCGCCCTGCTTGGAGCCTCCCAAGCGGAGGCCCTAGGCGACGGGCAAACCTCAACTCCTGCTTCACCTGGAGTACCGAGGGCAAAATAAGCCTCCCGCAGGCCTCCAGGCTGAAGAGAGAGCCCGAACGGTATGTCACGAGCGTACGTGAAAGGATCCAAAGGAATCGTAACTCGATTCCTGCTTCGGCTGTTCGGAAAGGCGAGGCTTCGCAGCAGCCCGGCTCGTAAGCGCGGAGCTGGGTCAGCCGGGGATGGGGGGGCTGGAGGCCCGGCCCCTCAGCCGGGAGCCGACCGGCCCCTGCGCCGCCCGGGCGCCCACCGGCACTCCTCCGCCCGTTGCCGGGCCGGGCGGCCCTGCCCGACCAGCGCTCCCCGCTTTGCCGCCTCGGGAACCCCTACACGGCTCCGCAGCGCCGGAGTGAGCCGGGGCCCGGCCCGCCTCCACGGCCCCGCGCGGTGGGGGCGCCCGCCGGCCCTCCCCGCAGGCCGCCGCCCCTTACCCAGCTCGGTGCCCGGGTTCCGGCCCGCCATGGCCCGCGCTGCCGGCGGCTCTGCCCGGGCGGGGCGGGCAGACTTCGGCCTCGCCGGTCACGCCCCGCGCGGGCAGGAAGAGGCGGTGGCGGGGGGGCTCCGGTCCCCGGGGCACGGTGGGCCGCCGCCGCCATCGCGTTGGTACCGAGCCCGGCACACCGCAGCTGTCGGTAACGAGACAGCCAAGTACCCTCAGCCTCCGGAGTGAGAGCCTGAGAGACCACTGCCACTTTGTGACAGGGATCGCTGGGATATAGAATCACGGAACGGTTTGCGTTGGAAGGGACCTCAAAGAAAGATCATCTAGTTCCAACCCCCCTGCCATGGGCAGGGACACCTCCCACTGGACCAGGCTGCTCAAAGCCCCATCCAGCCTGGCATTGAACACTTCCAGGGATGGGGCATCCACAGCTTCCCTGGGCAACCTGTTCGTGTCTGACCACCCTCAGAGTGAAAAATTTCTTCCTGATACCTAATCTAAATCTACCGTCATCCGGTTTGAAGCCGTTACCCCTTCCTTGTCCTATCACTACATGCCCTTGTAAAAAATCCCTCTCCACCTTTCCTGTAGGCCCCTTTCAGATACTGGAAGGCTGCTATAAAGTCTTCCTGGAGCCTTCTCTTCCCCAACTCTCTCAGCCTGTCTTCATAGGAGAGGTGCTCCAGCCCTCTCATCATCTTTGGGGCCCTCCTCTACTCCAACAGGTCCATGTCCTTCTTGAGGACTCCAAAGCTGTGTGCAGTAGTCCAGATGTGGTCTCACCAGAGCAGAGTAGACATCCTGATGATAGAGGCCAGGCACTTCAGTTTCTTAGTTGAAAGGAAGCCTCACGTAGAAGGTAGTATAACACATACACGAGTTCTAAACCAACCTTGTAAAGCTTTCTCTTAACACCTGCCAAAGCCTCTGACAACTTCATGGCCTTGCTTTTTGCCAGCATCGTAATGACACAAACTCACGTACTGTTAATATTCTCATTTAGATGAAACATTTTGCAACTCAAGCACTATTTTGCTCAGTGCTAGCAAAAAAACCAGAGACTCGCAGCAGCGTCACGTAAAGCAATGAAAGGGTCATAGCTCTGAAATCCAAGGATGCTATTCCAGACTTCTCTGTGAAACGCTACACAGCCTACTTGAAACATGTCACAAAAACCCCAGGCTGCACAAAGTTTCACCATGGAGCGTCCAAGTTGCGTTCAAACATTCTTCAGCTTGTAAGATGAACAGCTTCTAGGCTGAAGTACTAGATTTGGAGCCTTCATAAGCCATAATGGATTTAATGGTAAAGCTGAAGCAAGCTGTAAAGCAGAGGGTTGCAAGTTGCTTGTTTTTAGAGCAAAATTCAAATAGATAACTGCAAAACCAATTTTGGGATAAAGTAAGCATATCCTTAGTACTATTGCACTAAGAAACCACGGTTCATGGTATCATTCTGTTCCTTCCTACACCCCCCTCCCCAACAGCTGAAGCTGGAAGGGACCTCTGCCAACAACCCCGTCCAAGCACCTGCTCAAGCAGGCTCAGCTACAGCAGGTTGCCTAGAACCATGTCCAGTTGGGTTTTGAGCGCCTTCAATAATAGATAATTCACCTTTCCAGGCAACCTATTCCAGTGTTTGACTGCCCTTCACGAGGGAAAAGTATTTTCTTATGTTCAGACAGAATTGTCCATGATTTAACTTATATCCCTGTTTTCACATGTTTCCCTAAGATGATAGCATTACTGTACTCTCGGGGAAAAATCCAAAAGAACAATAAGGACAAGTGTGAATATAAAAAAAAATAAATATATGCATGAGTAAATATACCTCTAACTTTTCTCCTTTCCATATGGAGTGCATTACATAAGCTTTTCAGCATAACATTAAAGGAAGTGACAAGTGGAAGAATGGCAATATTTTCTTTAATGAAGAAAATAGTATTTGTAACCTTGAAAGAGTAACTTTTTTATCCAGTCTGGAGGACTAAACCGAAGCTTTATACAGATTCATAGCCAACCTCTGAGATTTTCATGTACGACCAAATATTTCAGGCAGCATGTTTAATTTAGGAGTTTTCACTGCTTTTGATTTTAGAGACTCACATTTACATTCAAACTTTAAAGAATAAAAAGACACAAAGCTTATACAGATCAAGGAACTTGCCACCCTCTGTACCAACACTAAAACATTCTTTTTGCTTTCCCTCTGTCTAGTACAAACCCAAGACGCTGGAAAGGATTACGTAGTTAACTTGGTTGCTTTTCCATTCCATGAACCCAATGCTCAACAGTAAGATACGAGTTTTGAGAGGCATTTTATTTAGACAACTGAAAACAGTTAAACGTTCAGAAGCAGCGTACAATGAAACAAAACCCGAACAAAATACTTTTAGTACATAATCCCTTCTGTTCAACTAAAGCCAAATTGTCCAACTTCCAAGAAAAAAAAAAAAGGGTAAAAGCCATTGTACCTCTTCTCCATAATAACGAAAACACACTACAACGAGTCTAATTGAAATTGGAGAGACTGGATCTTGGCTTGCACACTTCTTTGAAAAGACAGTAGGCAGTTATGCTAGAAAGACAGCAAAACTCTACTACTTGTCTTTTCTTTTTTTTTTTGTTTTTGAATACTCAGTTCTCTTACAGACAACACCTAGCCAGTTCCACCGCATTCTCATCAATTACTGCCCATCTTTGCCTTATGTAGAGAGCACACTCTGGAAGGCTGCTGTTTATCACTGTTCACTTGATTTAGTCTCATATGTCCATATGTCGCATAACAGTTGCAATAATCAGGCCTTAACTTCAGGAGTTGAGCTGTAGACTGAATCTGAGTTTTCAGAGGGAAGATCTTCTGCAATTAAATAAAAAGGGTATTATTTAACTTCACCTTAGATATAAGAACCAAAGAAACATTGCAGGGAGTGCTTAAAGACCAATTCAATTTTTTTTCCCATTTAATCTGATCCAGTTATTCTCCCCTATCTGTTCAGTCTGCACAGCTCTAGTCACTAGTCTGACACTTACCACATAGTCATTTTCAGGAAAATGCACTCAAAGATCTTTTGAGAAGAGTGAAAAATGTTATAAGGTACCTGGGGGGAAAACTACTACTTCCATACTAAAGAATGCTACCATCTTGACTGATCTTTTAACACTTAGCTGAGTTGAAGCTGGCAGGTGAATGCATTACCTATTTCCTCCTCTGCAGTTCCTGGAAGGGTGGTCCTTGCTTTTGCTGCTTCTGCATTCTCCTCTTCTGAAGAAAGAAGGGAGAAAAAACAGTCAATACCTTCAGTTCCCCCCACTCACCTTAATAAAAAATAAAAAAAAATCTCCACTTAATTTAATGTTGAGGAGAAACAGCTGGGTAAGCAATCCATTAATGAATACTCACTTGCAGTTTTCTAGACATAGCTCTCCTCCCAAGTTTATAGAACCAAAGTACAATATAAAATAAAACTATCATCCACACTTCGTTCTAGAGAGTCTTATCTCCTTAAGATTTATAAAAGTGGTATTTCATATATCTTGCTCTTTAACATAAAAATACATCAGACTATTTGTTAAATATCCACAAAGTGTCTATATATTCAATAAGCTTACAGGCTTGAAGTTAATTGCTTAGATGACAGCTACAAAAGTAAATCCTTAACTCTAACAGACTTGAGTGGATATAGAGACTGTCAGAAGGCAGTACAGTTATTGCATGAAATTGAGATGATTTTTACCACTTACAATAGATATTACTTAAAAAGTGCACGAGAAGCAGTCAAGTTTCACCAGGAAGAAGCGGACACTTACCAGGAACTACACACTTCCAAAGACCATAGGTTTTCCCTACTGTTGTCTGCCACAGCCTTAGTGTACCATCCTCAGAGCCACTTGCATATAACTCTCCATCAGGGCTAAATCTCACACAGTGAATTGGACCAAAGTGTCCTTTGTAAGATTCTATAAAAGAACATACCAAGAGCATTAATTTCAAATTTCAGTGAGTAACTGAAATTAATTAGTGAAAACTGATCAGAAGACAATAAAAAATACTGAGGGGACACTTTCTCAGCATTTAACTTCTGACGCAAAACAAAGCTTCTATTAATTGGTAAATCAGCAATCTCAAATTTACATAACATATCAATGTTTTATTAACTGCAAGAAAACAGGTGCTTATTTACTCAAGGCAAAACTACAAAGCAAGCCAGTAGCATGGAATACACATGCTCTTGTTCCTTCAACCCCTCACTCCACACACATACAATTTTAAACATGGACAGCATCAAGAGACCAACTTCAAACTACACTTTTTTTTAAATATATTTGGCCAATAATAAGACCACTACAAACATATCACATTTTTCATAAAAGCAAGTAGCTGCAACTCATTAGACATATGTAATAAATGCTATAGCATGACACGCAAGTTAACATATAGCTTGCTATTGCAGCAATTACGGAATGCCAACATTTATTTTTTTTTTAACGGGTGCAAAGTGCTGTTTAATGCAGGCTTTAATTGTTCTAGAAGAATAATGTTAGGTATACTGAGACAGGAAAAAAAATGCTTAACTGATAATATACCTCTCCATCCTCTTGCACAGCATGGTATGCTAAGACCTTACGTGAGTATACAGTTTCATTTATTAGTCATTATTTCATTAATCTAACACCCATTTCAGAACTCATTTTTGATTACAGAAGACAAACATACCTAATTCTTCTCCTGTATTATAGTCATATTTATAGAGTTTAAAATCTTCACCACCTGCAACCAAACATTCTTTCGCAGGGTGAAGTGATGCAGAATTGATTGTAGCAGGTGCTTCAAATGATTTAATCTGCTCTAGACTGAGGGGAAAAAGTTTGTTAACAAAGTTCATTGAAAAAAAAAAGTCATCCTGAGAGCAAAGAAACTGTGACTCTACTAATCACAAGTGCTTTTAAGAAAAACAGAAGACACCCACACACAGCTTCTGAAACAAGTTTTTATACTTGCAAATCACGCTCATCAAGTTACAAACAAGTTCAGAATAAGCAAAACAAAAGGCTCGCATATTCAGAACTACTTTCTGGAACACTACTTTTATGTGTGTAACCCACTTTCTTAAAACATCGTAGAGATGTACAAATGATTAGTTCTCTGAAAAGCACTGAAGTGAACCCTGGATGAAACTTATTTAACCACAATTACAATTAGTGTGAAATATGAAAATGGCACCAAACCTTTAGCATCTTATACACAGTTAGGGTTCACTATTTTAGAAGAGGGTAGTTGTATCACACTCTGCCTCTGACAAGATGGCAAGCAAAGATGTCCACTAATGCCAGTTCTGACAACTTCATGATTTTGGCCTCGTACAGTCAATTTTTACCCATAAACAAGCCCATTACTCAACCTGCAAAAATTCTGTGTTTTGGACTCACGTTTCTGCACTATGAAAAGCAATAGTCTTCCCATAGGTTATCACAAGTATCTGTCCTTCTGGAACATACTCCATGCTGCTCACTGACATTGCAACATTTAGTGCCTTCACTTCGGTCATTGTACTCCGGTCCCAGAGGCTTAGGAGGAAACAAAAAGGAAAAAAAGACTCTCAGATTACTTCAGCAAATCAAACAATTTTCACCTTCCATCCATGGCAAAATCTGGATCAAAAAAGCCACCTAACAAAGAATGTGGTTTGATTCCACAGGTACTTCAGGCATTCGGTGGCTTCCTTATCTTAAAACTTTGCCTAGGTGAGAATGAAGTCATGCTTACTTTAAAATACTGCTACTTTTGAAGCTTAATGCAACAACGTTAAACAGTACCATGCTATTTAACTACTCCAGGATTCTCTTAGAGATTAAAAACCTTGTTACAAGTCTCCTGAGCAATACAGCTTTCTAGAAGTAAGGCTTAAAGATTCCATTCTGCCTTTTTACCTCACAAGGCAAAGAGGTACTAATGCCAATTTATACAAAGAACAGAGATTCATTTAAGATAATATAGTCTCCTACCCAGAGGCGCAAGAGCTATCTAAATGGAAATGAAATGAAATTGTTTTGCTATGACATGGTAAGAAACTTTGTTCATTAGCTGACAGATGCATTTCTATTTCTACAATTCAGAGAAAAATAAAGACAACCAGGCTCTTGCCTATCTTGAACACTTGGAAACTGAAAAGAACTGGAGCTGAAAGGAAACTGCACCAGCGACTTCACCCTCCCATCCTTCTTTCCACAAAGCAGAAAAGACCATTCTATGTCTCTCTCCTTTGCGCCATAAATATAAGAATGGTGAGACAGCTAGGCGTGAGATGACACTGGTCATATCAGCCAGAAAGCTGAGGAAGCAGTAAGGCACATCTTTTCTGGACAACTTAGTCTGAGGGTCTTTATGAATTCATCACCCCAGCAGGTTTCAGTACATCTCATACCAATTTGGCATAAAGTAAGCAAAACACTTAACTGTAACTGGATGAGCCATCTTATAAAAACACTAAAGCCTACTCAATTTATCAGCATGGCAGAGAAAGAGGTCTCTGTCTATCAATAGTGCACTGTTTCCAGACACTCTTCCCAGAGAAGACAGCGGCCTATGCCTTCTGCATCTTTTAAGGCTGAAAGGCAGAAGACAAGGCAGCAATACCTCAGCACAATCAGTACTGACATCTATAAATTCATCTTCCCTAGGATTATGAAAAGCATAAATTTATTCTACTATGCATTTCTCAAAGACCACCTCTTCCTAGCAGAGACGACACATTTATGGGGTAAATTAGAATTATAACAAAAGTTACATCTCTAACAGCAGATAAGAACTGTACTGGGCATGCAGCTATAATAATCTATCATCAAATAACCTGTGTTACTTATATCCTTTACCAACAAAACATAACTATCTTCTCACATAGACTACGACAATACATAAAAGTAAACTTCTTGGAAAACTGAAAGTTACTTTTTCTTACCGGACAGTTTTATCATCAGCTGAAAGAATCTGTTTGTCATCACTGCTCCATAAAGCCTTTTTAATGCCAGAAGTATGTCCACTGACAACATCAGGTTCTTAAAATAAAGCCAAATATTTTAATACATCTAAGAAAAATGAAAATATCATGCAGCAGTCTAGGAGCTTTCTTAAGCTATATGTATTTCCATTTACTAGAAACCATAAAATTACTTCAAGCACTTATGACTTATTTGTAGATCTTATTCCAGGAACAGGATAAATGTAAACTGAATATCTGATTGCCTAAATAAAAAAAAGCTTCCGTAGATCTTATTTCAGAAACAGGATAAATGTAAACTGGGTATCTGATTGCGTAAATAAAAAAAGCTTCACTAATTTAACATCAAGGTTCTCTAGCTTCATACCAATCATCAGTAGCTCAGTATCAACATGAATTTAAACATACTTAAGTATGTGGAGTCTTTTTTCTTTCAGATGACTAAATTTTAATTATTAGATCTAATTCTAGTGAGTCTATGTTTAACTGAAACGTGCTACCTTTGAAGTCCATTATAGATAAACTTTAATTCACTTGTAAAAGTGTAAACTTAAAACATACAGATTATCTTACTATAACAAAAGGCTATAGACACTACATTTGTAAAACAATCCACAACTTAATCTTTTGTGATTCATAGCAGAAATTAGCTCTTAATTTCATAACTTTTGTTTAATTCCAAAAAGCAAGAATCAGTTCTAAAAACAGACTCACCTGCTTCTGGCTTGCTCAAGTCATAGATACGCAACAGTTTATCTTGTCCACCTGTTAACAGATAATTGCTATCCTGAAACAGAAGTTATAAAGGGTCAACTCTTATTTTGAATCAAAATACCAGCCTTCACCTGTGAGTCTTAAAATAACAGTTCTTTCTCTCAGACAGCCTCTAACTCACTTCTTACATTTAAGTTATGATCTTAAAAACTAGAAGCAGTATACTAGATTATTTGCCTGTTAAGATACACACACAAAACGCAGAAGAGTAACTAAGCGCAAAACATACTCAAGAGCTTCCCTGGTGAAAAAGGTATAAAGGTTTTTCATACCTGTGTAAAATCCACACTTTTGACAATGTGTTTGTGAGCCAATGTGATTAGTTCATCGCCTGACACAGCATCCCACACTTTGCTAAACAGCAAGAAAAAACATTTCTGTTTTAGTAGCAGCAGGACAAATCAACCTGAACAGTCAGATTAGTTTGTAAGCAATCTTTCCTGACACCATTATAATATTTCATCATAAGTGATACATTCTTATAAGTTATGACCCAGTTAGTCAATGAGAATACTTTCTATGCTTTTAATTAAGCTTTTTTTGGTACTAACCCACCATTTTCCTTTATCCTCTTCTTCAGAATAATGTAGACTAATCAGCATTTTAGTTTTAAGACAAGTTCTTCTCTGCAACTAAATAAAGATTGCTCTCTACTAACAAGATTCAACTTGCCAAATATTAATATACGCTGCAAACAGCACAAACAAACAACAAAAAACATCAAAGAAATAATTCACTAGAATTTTCACAAGTTTTCATGTAATAAAAACAGAATAACTGGTAGAACCAAAATAAAAAAAAAAATATCACTCTTTCAACTCTGGTATAACTACAGTGCCAGAGATCAGGGCTGGTTATAAATGTTATTCTAGCAAACCGGTATGGTAATTAAGTATATTTATCAAGAAGCAAGCATAGTTGTTCACTGGGAGGGAATTAACTGTAGCTGCTTTCAAGAACCCAAAAGTCTTAGTTTTAACTTGGTTAACCATAAATAAGCTAACAATTACTAAAGAAAAACAAATGAATCAGTAATTAACTACAGCTACATGTCACCTAAGAGCACTATAAACTTCAAAGACAGTTAATCACTTACGCTGTAAAATCTGCTGCTGCTGTAGCTGCTTTAGTGGCATCTGTATTCAAAGTAGCACCCCAAACAGCACCTTTATGACCTAGAAACGTGCCAATCCAGTCTCCTGTGTCGCCCTGACGCAGCATAGGCTTACCATCTTCACAAAAACAAAACCAATATTCAGGTAACATGATAAAAAAAGGAAGCTGTTTTACAAAAAGATCCCCTTGCACCAGCATGTGGAAATGCCACATAATGTATGAAGCTATTCTTTGTAAGAGTTTTGCTGAAGAGCTTACATACGCAGCTGTACTTGGCACATGCATCTAAAACTGTATAGACATTAAAATACCGCTCCAAATGAAATAAAAGTTTTCTTTCCGTTTGTGTTAAGGTAGAAGGGAGATAAAAAGGAGCACTTCACCTAGGTTTTATTTTTACTCAGGTTTTTTTTCAGGCAGAACAGGGGTTTGTGTTTTTGGTTTCGTTTTTTCCTTTACTTTGGAACAATATTTTCAGGCCAACAGCACTCAGAAATAATAATTCTTGTGCTTGTAACGAGATGTGTTTCAAACACATACAAAGATGCTGTAAAGACTAAACAGAAAGCTTTTCCTGTGATTATTTTTTCTGGGAGGCTATCAAAAAGTTGTTCACACAAGAAGATGTAGAGTTGAACAGGAAGCACTCCAAGGCAGAAAGCAATGTCCTTTTCAACGTATGAATACATACATAAGACTAACATATACACGTATACGTACTTCAAACTGGAAGAGGATAGATGTAGATTAGATATTAGGAAGAAATTCTTTACTGTGAGGCTGGTGAGACACTGGAACAGGCTGTCCAGAGAACTTGTGGAGGCTCTGTCCCTGGAAGTGTTGAAGGCCTGGCTGGCTGGGGCTTTGAGCAACCTGGTCTAGTGGAAGGTGTCCCTGCCCATGGCAGGAGGTTGGACTAGATGATTTTTAAGGTCCTTTCCAATCTAAACCATTCTATGAGTCCATGTATGAAGGGGAAATGCTATTCACATAACGAGGAGTGAGTTCTCATGGGAAAGGAGGTGGACATCATCATTCTACGTCCAGCAAAGCAGCTGCCCTGGTTAAACGGGAGCTCCTTTAAAAATAGACAGCACATGTGCACAGACAATACAAACGGGCCGTCTTAAAAATAAGTCTTTTCGAGGCTTCCTCCCCCGCCCCCAGTTTGGATCCAAACCGGTCAAACACGGGCTATGAAACACCCCCCACCCCCACCCCAGGCTAACCCACTCATTAAACACCACGAAAATCAGCTGCCCGCTCCCTTTTTTTTTCATTCGGTAACACCATCAGACGGTGTGGCCCTCCGCGTACCAGCGTTTCGCTGGGCGACCAGGGCTCCCCAGCACAGTCGCCCCCCCCCTCCCCGTCCCTCCCTCCCCAGCAACACCCCCCTCACGCAGGCGCGGCGCGGCCTGACGAGCCGCGGGGCGGAGGCGCAGCGCGGCCCACCCCCTGCTCCCCACCCAGACCCCCCCGCTCCCCCGAGGCCAAGGGCAGCTCCACTGGGCAGGCTAACCCGAGGGGGACGGTGAGACCGGCCGCCCCCCGCCGCCGCCGCTCACCCTTGCAGGCGCTGATGAGGAAGTAGCCGTACGGGGTGACGCCGCTGAAGGCCAAGTCCACCACGGGCCGCGTGTGCCCAGAGCACGTCAGCGGGGTTTGCCTCATGGCCATGGCGGCGGCGGGGAGCAGGGGGTGGCGGCGGCGGGACGCGCACGGAGCCTGTGAAGGGACACGAGTCCCCTCCGGCCGGGCAGGAAACGACGATCGCGGCGGCGGAGGAAATGACGGAACGGAAACGCTTCGGAGCGGAAGCTGCGTCAAGCCGGCGGGTGCGCGGCCGGAAGCGCTGTCAGGCGCAGGCGCCAGGGCGGTGTGGGGTTGTGGGGAGCTGTGGCGGCGGGGTCTCTTCGCTGCCGCAGCAGCACCGAGAGGCGATGGCGGCTCCGCTGCCTGACTGAGCGCCTGGCCCTGAGTCCTCAGCCCGCCCTGCGCCCGATGAACTCCTCCTAATGGCCTCTGCCACCGCGGCGTTTCTCCGCGGAGGGGACAACCGCGCTCTCTCTTCCCTCGTCCCGGTTCCTGAAGGAATGATGCTTTCCTGGCCCGAGGGTAGGGCCCAGGGCTCCTCAGTGTGCCTGGATTTTGACGAGGCAGTTGCTGCAAGCCCCGGCCTTGTACTTGCTTTTCAATAGTTGGGGTCTCGCATAAATGCAGGGCAGTGCTGTCATGGCGCTGCGCAGCTCTTCACGAGTTCTTTGTTCCCTCGTGGTGCTCCTCTGCTCTCTTCGGGCTCCTAAACCACCAGCAAACGAAGCACCACGTTTTCTCTAGAGCTAGTTTCCCTCGCGGCTCACTGCAGCATCTGATGAGCCTTTTCCAGCTGGGGAGGTGGTGGGAAGATGGACTTAAGGGGATGTAAGGACCTAGGGCTACATAGCAGAGCTCACCTGGGTTTGCATAAGAGACGGGAGCCACGCTGATAGTTGTGTCCAGACTGGTTCTCAGAAGCATCTAAAGATGGCATTTGCAGATGCCGTAGATGCAGGTGTACGTAGAATTACGTCTCCTAGTTAGCAGTGCTGCTTGGGTTTGCATTTGAAAACCCTCTTCTGATAACTTATGTTATAAAGTTTTTGAGTGAAAAAAACCAAACCCTAGTCAGTAAAGGTAAAAACTTAGCATTAAATTTAAGTTACCTGCTTAAAATTCAGTATTGAGGAATGGAAAGAAGGGAAAGATTGTATTTAGGGAAGTTTAATGATTTCATAGCTTTTGTTTGATTTTGTGTTCTGTTAAATTGGAGCATGATTTCCCACCTGCATAAAGCAAGAATATGTCATCCACTTAGGAAGACACAAAATCTGTAACAGGCAGACAATGGCAAAAATATTTCTAGTTTGCCAGTAGGTAGCTGAAAATCAGAAAAGGAGAACAATCGTCAAGATGTGAAACCTATAAAATCTAGACTATGTTAAAAATCCCACTAGGCCCACCAAAACTGTGGAGTAGTATTATGAATTAAGTTTTTCATGTGCTGCAGGAACGTGGAAAAGTCTAGTAAGGGATGTGTCGGGTGTCACTAAAGCCAGATGCTTCAAAAGGGACTACTGTGGGACCTGTGCAGACGTTAGGGATTGTGCTGCTAACAGCTGTGTTTCATCCTGAGGAAAATGTGCTGGGTAGAAACCTGTGGATTGATTGTTATCAGCTACTGCCCAGTTTTACAAAAGTTACAAATCTGCTGGTAGGTGGACTTAGTATAAGCATGTAGACGATTACGTGAGCACTGATCCCATGCGGTGCCTGTGTCTGATGCCAGCAGTGGGTACTTGATTGATTCCCAGTTAGAGCCTGGCACTTCCCTGCTGGCGCCAGCCACAGCCTCTCTGGCTTCATTTCCCACCTGGTAGCTCTCCTGGACGATACCAGACAGTCACTTCCAGAAACTAACTTATTTTTGCTTTCAGCTCTGAACATGTTTCCATTCCTATGTACAGTAATAGTACAGCCACATGGCTGGACAAGAAGTATAGGAATTAGGCCTCTAGAGTCTAGGTTTAACAGTGATACAGAAGGATACGACTTCTTAAATTGCAATTCTGCAAAGCAGGGGGGACCTTTATTATCTTCGGGAAACATGATTAAAGACATAAAGAAATAATACTGAAAGTAAAGCTATCTGCATTTTTTCTTAAATCAAGTCTTTAATGCCAAGACAGAACATAGTAATTGAAAGTCTCTGAAGTTTGTCCCTAACTTAGGATATATCCTGCATAATTCAGTCAGACAGTTTGTTTAACAGAAAAAGAATACAAAAAAAATCTCAGACGTTTTTCCTTCTACATTCTGGGCTACATTCTGCATCTCTAGCCCAACTCCAATTAGAAATTTCTAACGCAGCATTTCAGAAACTGAGTATGGGGAGGGGAAATACTACCATGCACGTTTATGTGGATATTTATAAATATATAAATAATATCATATATATGGATAACATGTATAAATATATAATTAGAAATATATATAAGTTTATATTTATAAATACTACTATACAAGCACATTTGCGGTTGGGGAAGGAGAAAAACTTTGCCGCGGAGCCACTACAAGTGGAGTGAGAAGTTTTTTCTTGAGGAAGTGTTTCAACCAGAAGCAAAAAGACGAGAAGGGAAGGGGCCAAGTACACACAGAGCAGGAGCACAAGAGGATGCTGAACTGATGGGGCATTGTCAGCGAGCTCTCGCTGAGGAGCAGCATCCTAATGCAGTGACTTCTATCAGTTGCGCTTCCTCTGCTTGTGTTCAGAGCTGCTGTTTTCCTCTGTTGGAGCCTGACAGCCTTTGGCTGACTGCAACTCCCCTGGCATTTCCTCCGCCATTGCCCTCCTCTTAGGTCCCTAGTAGCATCTCCATTTATTCCCCACAGTTTGAGAAGCTCTGATTTTAGAAATACTCTAGTTCTGTGAACTCAGGCTAGACTACTTTTAGTACAGAGATTGTTAAAGAAGCTGGGAACTGTGAAACAGGCCTCAGTTTTTCAAGAAAGTCTGGAGAGGGTACAAGAAAAAGAAGGAAAGATGGGAAAAAACACTTAAAAGTGAAAGTCTAGCAAGTGTAAAATAAAAATACCGAGGTTTTTTTTTGTTTAAGCCAAGGTAGTTATATATCCAACTCCAATAACATTACAAAAAAAAGAATTGTAATTAAAACATTGTTATTCAAAGTTTCATATTTATCTTTTTATTATAATCAAAATAACTGTCTTGTAGTGTTAAATAAATATTTGTCAACCCCAACTTGTGAGGAAGTACCCACAAGTACTTGTAATCATACAGAGTAATTCACCCCATTACTGCATAGAATGACAAGTATGCCAATCATAGGTTATAAGGCACCTGGGCAAGACTCTCTTTTACTTAACATTTATAATTCAAAGTGTCTGCTTGATTGAACAACATCTTTCCACAGCTAATGATTGAATTTTCTCATAAATTGTTGCTGAAGATGAATAAAGCTATCCTAGTGAAAGGTCGTGATTCTAGTGCTTTGATTAAAATAAATCAAGCAGAGATTGAATTAAGTGGAGGGTGTTTAGTATACCTATTTACATTTCCAAAGACGACTTCCTTTTCACGGTGTGTTGGATAGCACAGTTGGGAATACATTCTCTTGCCACTGGGTGGAGCTCCTTACATATTTATTAGTACATTAACGCTGTCGCTGAGAGCTTCTGCTGTGGGTTGACTTGACGATGGTTGTTTCAGCTTGTAGCTGGCGGCTTTCTGGACATAGCGCTCAAGAAGCTGCTAGATGCTTAGTTCTCTAACATGAATTGGCTAAATAGGTAAATGGAAATCTCTGGGTGCCACAAGAGACAGCAGCAGGGCAACGCCTTTGTTAGTGGACTTTGAATATGAGTTATTTTAATATATTGCAGGTTTGAAACAATCTGTAGGCACGTCAACACTCTTTACCTCTGTTAAGTTTTTCTTTGGAGAGATGTCCCCTACCAATCTGCAGAGCTAATTTAGGAAAAAAAAAAAAAAAGAAAAAGGAATATCTGTTTGCTGAAGGATGATGTGTTACAGATGCTGTGTGCAGATACGTGAGAGCGATTGCAGAGCATGTTGCTGTGTTTTCACCAGGGGAATAATTACAACCGAGTGCCAGCCTTGAGCAGTCAATTATCACTGAGTAACAAGACAAAAATTAGAAGACAGCTGTAATCATATTTCACAAATAATAGAACAGTGTGCTTCAAGTCAAGGAGTCCTTTCTAGATCCACCTTTCACAGCAGATGACCGTATTTTTTCTAGTTTCATGCAACTCCTTGTAACGTTGCTGTAGGGAGCGTGAGGGCTGGACCACGGGCACTCTTCAGTTGGGTGCGCCTGGTAGTATATTTTGTGTGTGTGAATAGAGGCCAAGGGGATTAGACAGGGAAATGGGCTGTGGAGGAATCGGGAAGAGTGTGAAGAGGAGTTTGAGCCAGCAGCAAGGAGGAGAAGTGTTTTAGTAGGAGAAATTTAACACATGGAAGCTGGATAATAGGGGAAATGGGAGACTTGCCTCAGAGATCAACTGTGTGCCTCATAGTGGGATTTGTACTCTTTTTCCCCATCTCTTCAGGTGAGGTCAGATGTAAGATCACTTCTTTAATCACCACCTTAATGTTAGGATCTCAAAAGGATTTTGTCTTCTGAGAAGGGTGGTGTTGCTAATGTTTTCTGCACGCGAGTTGGATCATGAGGAGCCTTTCCATCTATCAGTAGGGCAGGGATCAGGCACTTTCAGAGCATGCACCAACCATAGAGTGATGAAAACAATCAGGAATATTAAAAAATGTTTAATCTTTGCTACAATAGCTTCTCTGTTCCTCAGTCTTCATGTCCTATTCTGTCTTTTGAAAGGGAAAAGTTGACAGTGTTGGCCAGATAGAGAGGAGAGCTATAAAAAAAAGAAATTACAAACTCTAAATATTCAATGTTTTCACTGAAAAGCTGACCACTGCAAAACCAAAGGGACAGCGATTGAAGAAATGATTAAAACAAAAACAAATCCAAGAAAAGGAAGTGGAATTCCCTAAATTCTAGCCAAATGTTCTCAGAATACAGAGTTGCTAAAGTTAACCCTCAGAAAATAAAGGAGTGTAAAGTAAATGTATGCATATTCAGGGTTTAGGTGGAAAGATGTAAAGACATAGTTGGGGAAGCCCAGACAGGGTCAATATAGGGAAGTCACCTAGAGAGGAAAGTATAGTGTGCGTGTGTGTTCCAAAATCCTGTACTAGGACTGTGCTCTGCCAATCCATTTAACAGTATAGAACGTTGCGGTAAGCTCATGCATATGATAGGCATTTATAGAAGGAACAGAGGTCATTGAACAGCGTTATAGCAGCTCACACAAGGCTTGGCGGGATAGGCGATCTTGCGGTGTTAACAGGGGAGATGGGAGGGGGAAATGGAGAGAAAGAGTGATACACAAGCCTGTTCCCATGCTTGGAGTTCCTGTAACCAAGACAAAGTGAACCAGCTAAATTGCAGGTATTATGGGTGCTAAGTTCTGGCTGAAATAAGCCATTTCTGTATTTTCTATTTGAGTCAGCAGCTTTGCTCGCTAGACCATTGAAAGCATGACTGCACTGTGAAGGAGGAGGCATAGAAGTGACATAGTATTCTTTTCCTACCTCTTTTCAAATCTCATATTGGAACCACTTGATAATTCAGGCTAGCTAAATAAGTATTTACCTCTGCGAAAAGAATTTCAATTCATAATAAAAATGGATCAGATTGTAAAAGCTTTGCTAAAGGAAAATTAAAATTGTCTGGCACTTCACTTGCTTTCCAGGAAACAGTTCAGCAAAATTCTTATTCTCTGAGTATCATCACATCTGTAATACCTCTCTCTGAGCTTACTGTACTGTAAGAAACAGTAATACAAATTTTCAGGAACAAGCTTTAGCTGAGTTAATTCATAATTGTAGGTGGCTTTGATGTTTTCACTTGGAAGGTGTTCCTTGCAGTGCAAGATGTTTATACTTACTGTTCTAAAAGGCTAAAGGAATTAAAACATCAGCCTCTGAAAATCAACCATAGCAGACAGCCTTAATCCTCCTATTCTAGGAGTAGTTAAGCTGATTGGAGATATACAAGTCCATGGGACCAGACAGAACCCTTCCAAGAGTGCCAAGGGAGCAAGTTGCACGGCTGCTGTCTGTCAACTTTAGAAGTCATGGGGATTGGAGGAGGTTCTTCATAACTGGAAAAAGATAAACACTCTCATCTTTAAGAAGGACAAGAGAAGGATCCAGGGAACTGCAGGCCAGTTCGCCTCATCTGTGTTCCTGGGAAGTCTGTAGAGCCATTTCCAGACCTAGGACAAATTATGGCTGACCAACCGTCTTGCTTTCTACAACAAGATAGCTGGCTGTGGGGACTTATAAATACTTAAAGGGTGGGTGTCAGGAGGATGGGGCCAGGGTCTTTTCAGTGGTGCCCAGCAACAGGACAAGAGGTAATGGGCACAAACTTGAGCATAGGAAGTTCCACCTAAACATGAGAAGGAACTACTTTACTTTGAGGGTGGCAGAACACTGGAACAGGCTGCCCAGAGAGGTGGTGGAGTCTCCGTCTCTGGAGACATTCAAAACCCACCTGGACACGTTCCTGTGCAACCTGCTCTGGGTGACCCTGCTGTGGCAGGGGGGTTGGACTAGATGATCTCCAGAGGTCCCTTCCAACCCTATGGTTCTATGATTCTATGATTCTATGAGGGGAAAGCGATGGATGCTACATACCTTGACTTTAGCAAGGCTGTTGATACAGTCTCTTACAATAGTATCCTTAGAGTCAAAATGGTAAGAACTGAGTAAGTGGATAAGTGGGTGGAAAATCAGCTGGAGTGCTAAACTCAGGGACTGTGATCAGTGGTACAAGTTGAGCTGGCAGCTGGTTACCAGTGGCATCCTTCAGTAATCATCGTTGTGGCTAGTAACATGTAATGTCTTTGTTTACAATCTGGATGATGGGATAGAGTGCACTTTCAGCAAATTTGCAAATGATCACACATGAGGGATCCCAAGGGGCAGAGTGGGGCTGTTGAAGGCTGGAGAAATGGGCTGAAGGGAACCTCATGAGGTTTATCACAGGCAAGTGCCAAGTCCTGCACTTCGGGTACTGGGTTCATTCAGGCATGAGAAGATGAAGCAAAGGTGGAGGACCTTACTGTTATATATAACTACCTATGAAAGGATGTAAAGAAGACAGAGGTAGACTATTCTCAGAGGTGCACAGTAGAAGGATGAGAAGCAATGGACACAAGTTGGAATATGGGAAATTGCAACTAAATGTAAGAAAAAAAAAAGGCACTGCAACAATGATAAAATGCTGGAAGAGGTGCCCAGAGAGGTGGTGGAACATCCTCTCTTGGAGATACTCAAAACTTGACTGTACAAATCCCTGAGCAACCTGACCTACATTGTCCCTCCTTTGCATAGAAGGTTGGATGAGGTTAACTCTGGAGTGTCCTTTCAGCCTATGTGATTTTATTTCCTTTCCTGTTTCCTTTGAGCAATGATTTCTTATGCCTTCACTACATGCATTTGTCCTCAGCTTTTGAGGATGAGTCAGAATAGCTTCCAAAATTGTCATCTTATTTAAGGTAAAAGGTTATGTCTTAAAGGACTGACAGGAGTCACCTATGCATGCTTTATATTCAAGCATTGGCCTGATTCCTCAGAAGCATATCCTGCTGCACTGCTAAATTTTTCAACTCCTTCACCTTCATGCACAGGATGTCATCTAACATATGCTTCCTATGCATTATTGAGTCTGTGTATCAGGGACACAATGCTGACTGATGCAGGGTTGCTATAAGTCAGTATCAAATTGGATCATTCAGAAGACACGTACATCTGCTTCCTTTAGTCACGCAACCAGACGTGGCAGGGAGAAGATCAGTGATACTCCTTAAGTGACCTCCTTACATTGCAATAATGGCAAGCTTGTGTGGCGAATGCTCCCGGCAATGAAAAGAGCCAGAGCAAATGCAAAGGACACAGTGAAGTTTATTTATATAATCCGTGGCAGCTATCAAGACCTCTACACGGCAGCAGATACCGAATTAGATTATGTCAGCATGTACTGTATTTTTTTTTCTTGTTTTCAGAGGTATAAGCTGTGCTGAATTCAACAGTTTGAAAAACAAAAAATAAGCTAAACTGGGTAACATCAGTCAGGCTTGTTGATAAGCCTTTCCTAATCACTTTTTCAACAACCATGCAGATTTTCTTTAGATCCCATTTTTTAGCAGTCACTTACAGTCCAGTTGTTATACCATTAATATCGGTGGTACGGGGCCAGGATGTGAAATGCTCTAATCTCTGATAAATAAAGCTTAGTGTGTAATGTGACTGTAAGCCTCTCTTAACCAGGTGTTGTGGTTTAACCCCAGCCGGCAACTAGCACCATACAGCCACTTGCTCACTCCCCTCTCCTCCCAGGAGGGTAGGGAGAAGAGGGAGAAAAGGAGGGGAAAGGGAAAAAAAACCTCTTGGGCTGAGATAAAGACAGTTTAATGGAACAGTAACGGAAGAGGAAAATAACAATAAAATAATAATAATGGTAAAAGAATATACAAAATAAAGCGATACAACACAAGTCACTCTCACCACCTGATGGTGAGAGCCCATCCCAAGCAGTGATCATGGATCCCTGCTCCCCATTTATATGCTGAGCGTGATGTCTGTGGTATGGAATACTCCTTTGGCCAGCTTGCCCCGTCTATGCTCCCTCTCAGCTTCCATGGGAAGCTGAGAAAGTCCTTGACTAATATAAAAGTTGCTTAGCAACAACTAAAACAATAGGTGTTCATTCTTCAACATCCCTCTCATACTAAATCGAAAAACACAGCAGCTACTTGAAAGAAAATCAACTGTATCCCAGCTGAAACCGGGACACCAGGCACCGTGACATTTGCTGGTTTATCAGAACAAGTTGTGCATTGCAGAGAAGTAGAACACAGCAGTGTCATTCTGCTACTACTTGTACAATAATTAGATTTGAAAAAACATAACTTTTTTTTATAATGGAAAGTACTATGTATTAGAGTGTCTTTGCCTTTTAGGACACATCAGAAAAATAGGTAAACTTGAAGGTAGGGGGCGGTAAGAAAAAGATAAGAGGAACTACTCATATGCAGCATATATTTGTGTTATTTAGAAAGATTACTAGTTACAATTTCTTTGCATAGACAACAATTTCATATGATTAGCTCTGCCTTAAGGGCATAAACCCCCCTAACTTTTAAACAAATATTATTGCTGTTTGGAGATTTGAAAGTATGTTCCATTTCAAAACAACTTAAAGCTACATTTGTCTCTGGACTGAATCCACTAATGTCATCAGTATTAGATCATGGATTAATTTGGCTCATGGTATTACGCTTGGAGTAACTACAGTTCTGCGGGTTTGTTTTTTTGCCAGGATCAAACTTTGGAAAAGAATTAATAGCACTGATGGTAGAAGACAGTGACAGTGCTTTTACAAATATGAAAGACATGACAGGGAGATTTGCAAAGTGTTACATTTTATTGAGATTTGGGGGAACAGAGATTACTGACCAAGGTGCATACGGATTATATAACCCCAAGGAACTGGAGACATGTAACAGTGGAGTGAGTCAAAAAGACAGGAGGTACCATCATGATTCTTGAGTAGAACTTTGCTCCTGAGACTTGTACAAATATTTGGAAATTCATTAGTGCAATTAAGATCCTTGCCAATTGGGTTTCTGTGGGACTTGCATGTTTGGTGCTGCACATCGTATAATTGTGCCATGCAAAATACAGAGTAGGATTCCAAAAAGTGGAATTCTTTTTATTTCTTGATGGTGTTACGGGAACAGCTTGACAAGCTGGAGGGAGGCATTAGTTCATCTCACAGTAATGTCCAAGGTAGACTGTACTAGTAACAGATCATCTGCAATCACTACAGGATGCTAAAAACGAGAATCTTATTTGCATGCGAATGTGGGTGTGACCCAGGTTTTATATAACATTTAATGTGGACATATGAATAGCAGTTTAGATTTAGGCTAGAAGTGGCTGGCTGTCAGACTGGATAAAAATAGAAGAAATAATCTTTAGACACTTGTACTGCTTGATTCCAGGTGAAACCATCATCTTTGCTTGTACGGTTACAGGTTCATCAGCTGACTGAGCATGAACCAGGAAGAAATCACAAGTTCCCAAGATAGCTAGATCCCTTCACACCTATCAAGAGCCTTTGAAGTTAACAACAAAGGCTAACTCTAAGAGCATAAGTATAGGACCATGTAAGGAAAAATCATTTAGTAGTTAATCTTGGGCCTTATCTGGAAAGTACTCTATTTCTATGGAAACGGAGTACTTGGCTCTGAAAGCCGGAACATATCACAGGGACTCATTTCAAGAGTATTGGAGCAGACAGAGGTATCGAGTTACATGTCAGCTAGAACAGCATTCTCTAGTTGTTCTACTTGTCAGTTTTCCCCCTGGTTTTACACCCAATCCTTTACCTCAATTTTTGTCCTTGTGTTTTACAGATTTGGATTGCCCTGTCTTTGTGGGAGCAGTAAATCCAAAGGGAGCAGTGTGTTCAGGCATCTCAGAGACATTCCCTGAGATAGATGGGGCACTCTTCATTTGCCAAAGTACAGAGGACCAGTGTGGGAATACTATCAAGTGCAGGCTTTTGGGAAGGAATTTTTCTGGCAGACAAAAAAAAGTCATTTTGCAGAACTAGTAACACTCTACAGTTCTTGCAAATCCTTTGAACGTTGTGACCACCTCAGAGTTGACAGCTGCAAACAGATTACAGACAAAACCCCATATCACACTAAAATATCTGGGGACTTCAGCTAGTCTAGTTACATGAATAATAAAACAACACTAAAAATAATTCATGTGAATATAGTATGATAACCAATAATATGCATTTAGTATCTCACCTATTCAAGGCACTGAACAAATAACCATATGGGAAGTAAAAAAATGGGAGCAGAATTTGGAAACCAATAACTGGTAATCTACAGGAACGGTATGAGTAATTTAACTTACCATGTTACATTGTAGTGTATCAGCCAAAAAAAAAAAAATAAAATCCATTAAAAATCTGCCCAGCACCTGGGAATGGGCTGTTACTACAGTTGGCAAGAGCTACAGAGATTTCCATCTGTGGATCATTAATCAAATCTGTGCCAACTTGAAAGACAAAAACCTGCTATCAGTTAACTTGTCATCTTTAAAAAAATCAAAACCATCAGAAATCCCTCTTGTTGACGGCATCACTTGAGAGGCCAGACAGTTTAATCCTATCATGTGAACAACTTTCCTTCTTCTTGTGAGTTGAAATACATTGGTGGAAAAGTATAAAGTCAGGTATGAGTACGTTCATTTAATTCTACTGAAAAATTGATTTTTTCTACATATTCCATTAAACAACTGTCAGATCACCATCTTATCTCTCAGATCACCAGCATTTATAGGCTACTGCTGACTGTAGCTGAGTGTGAATTGGTTGCCTGCAAATGAAATATTTTATTCACTGTGATAACTGAAGTAACCCTTCGCCTCCTGAAGGCTTTTGGGCTTCTGCCCTGTGGCTCCTTACCTGGCTTTCATACCTCTCTTTGCTTTTTCTCTTATCTTCTGCCTCTTATCAGCTCCTCCATTAAAGTCACAGTGAATTTGCTGGACATCCTTATCCTTATTTCTTTACAAATGTTTTGCTGACTAAATTGATGTATTCCCTTCACCCGTTTTCCACTGCAGAACTTGATGGCAACGCAGAAGACTCCAGATGAAAGCTGCTTTTGTGGCTTTCTGTGCAAACTTTTGGTTCACTGCGTTATGAGTCTCTTGGTCTCAGGAGTGCCAACCGCTGGTTTGATTCCATTTGCGAAACTCAGAATTGAAGTACTCGAAGGGATGTGAGTCTGAGGGGAAACATAGTTACTGGATGTTTGTTCAGAGCAGTAATGGGAATGAGTAGATAAAAACAAACGTACCGCTTTCATATACTCTTGATCTGACTGCATGTACCGTGGTAAACAGGGGTAGGAAGCACAAGGGTTTCAGGAATAAACCCATTATTAATTCCTTTGCTGAGAATCTTTATACTTCTAGAAAAAAAACAATGCTATGCTTTTATCTCAATAGATGTAATGGAAAATAGATCAAATTCCACATCCAGATGCCACATTAGTTGGCATTAAGCTTGTAGATAGAATTTTTTTTACAAGTACGTCCCTACTTGTATAATGCCTTAGACCGAAAGCCAAACTGCCAGCCCTAAACTTTCAAGTCTACATAAGGATTGTTTTCATAGAACAAGTTAAGCGAGTCTAAATCACTTTTAAAATATTTTCCAGAAAACTAAATTTAGCTGTTAAAAACCATCTTCACTAGAAAATGCAGATAAAATATTTTTGCTTTGAGATCTGGGTTCATTGAACTCTCCCCGAGTCCTAACACACGCGTGAGCCAAAAAGCCCCATGAAAGAAACAACCGTTCACACAAACTCCTGAGAACCAAATCAGCTGACTCTGGCAGAGCACAAATGTTTTTAAACTCATTTCAGCTTCTTTTATGAAGATAATCCAAGCAGTACCAACTCGCTCATTCCACAAGCATCTTTTCTGCTTCTCCCAGGACAAAATGATAACACAGGAGTCAAAGACTTGCAGCATCCCAGAGTCCTGGCCTAGATTATTTTTACTGTAGCAACAGATCTGCGGGAGAGCAAACATTTCTTTTATAATATGGAAAAGGGTGTTGGAAAATAACAGAAATCATCATCTTTTTTAACTGGCCACAGTATTTTAGAGAAGCCTGGAATGCCCTGTCTCTAATGTAAATGTACAGTACTCCATTTAACATACTTCTTTTATTTATTCTGTCTTAGTAATCAGCTGCTGCCTTTGAGAGGATAATAAAATTCGTTTTTATTCCCACACACAAACACGCACATACAGTGTAATGTATTGTGACCGATTTACTTTTTTTAGAGAAGCTAAAAAAGGAGAAATACACAAGAGCACCCTTGTTTGAATAAATACTGGGCTGTCTGTATGGAATAACAATTATATGCTGAAGCTAGAGCAGATGTATGGGTGTGAATCACATAAGGGTAGGTTGGGGAATTATAATCAGCTAAACAGACCTAGGAATCAATCAGCAGTGGAAATTTTTCTGTGGTCAAACAGCGTATTTCTCTAACTATTGCGGGGAAAGACGGGGAAAGGGATTTTCAGCCCATGTTTTGGTGCAGGTCTAGCGTGGAAGTTCCCAAAGTGTAGGACATACATTTGTGGTACATAAATGCAAAATGAAATGAGAGCTGGCACTTCCATGGGCAGCCACCATTAGGACTGCTGAAGAAAAGTTTGCAGGCCCCTTATATAGTACTCTGCAAGAAGAACAACAAGTCTGTAGTTAAGACTAAAGGTGCGAATGCTGTTTTTTCCTGGGTACGCACTGACTTAGGTCAGATTTGGACTGATTTGCACCCCCACTGGGTATCCAGCTGTTACTGTAGTCAGTAGAAGGAGTCAATGAAAGTCACCTTCTTTGAAGGATGAGGCCAGCTTCTGTGTTACGAACCATGCAATATAACAGTATGTCTTCATTGACGTTTGCGATATTCCTTTGATACTTTCGCATACAGAGTAGTCACAAAGCACTGTTTAAAACAAATGTCTTTTGCCTACTTTTCTTCATCATTTCTGCATTAGCATACAAAACATTTAATTCAGTGAGGTCATTCGATGTCTTTCCCAATAGTGTGTTTATTACCCACTTACTCTCTTACTTATAAAACAGCTTTACTTGAATCACTGACATTGGCACACTCCCAAAGAGAGTTAACCAGGAAAAGTCATGCGGCAAATTTTGTTTCCTATCAAGTCCTTTCTTCCCTCCTATCTGTTTTGCATTTCACATGGGGTCACGTATGGTATCTTGCACTAGAGTGTTGGAAATGAACAAAGGCATCTGTAAAACAGGGGTTCTAAAGCGTCCTCCAAAAACCTGCCAGAAACGGCTTCCATCAACTTAAAGCAGTAGCAAATGGGCTTCTTAAGTCCATTCCTGTTGTCAGCCTAAGGTACACCATGGCCTAGGAGGTCTGAGAACAACGGGCAATTAGCAGCGATTACACAACATTACCATTTGATGACTGGGTGGCATTCATTTCATGAGTCAGCGGTGTTTTTTGCCCACCTCCCTAAGATGTCTGCTGATTAAGAAAAGTAATTTTAGCCAGGTGCTTTGTGGGCAGTCTCAGCTGAGAGTTAAGACATAAAGGCAAAGGGACAGAACCAAAGTCATTGCCAGGGCACTGTGGGGGATGCAGAGTCTTGCAATCACTGCTTTTGCTGCTCTCGTACCTGCTCTGGGTGGAGAGATGACAGTAATGTTTGTCGTTTCAGCTCAAATGCATTCATCTACCAAAGGTAAAGTGCTTACATTATACTCAGTTCAGAATTGAAAGGAGTTTCTCTGCTATTATCCCCTTTATAGCAATTATGTGTGCATCAGCTGCTTCCAAAAAAAATGTGTAGCTGGCCCTGGTGGTTAAGTGTTTTCTAGCTGCTGCATTAAAATAAGTCAAAATAATTTAGAAAACATATGATACTCCCATTTTTTTAAACAAATTATGAAAGAAATATGAGTATTTTCCAATAAGCTTGGATATGGTTATGGAACCAGTGACCAAAAAAAATCAGACCTTTCTATTTCTAGTGATAACTGAAATGTGTCCAGAGTTGTTTCCAGTCAAGCCAGTAGGTGTTTGTACAATGATTTTAGTCAAAGTAGATTGGGCACTTAATTCTTTTTCCACAATCTTTATTGGGTAGACTAAACACTGTGCAAAACTTAGTTAATAGAAGAAAACGTGGTGCATTAAAAGCAGAAAACAAACCTAGTGATATATCATTTTGCTTAAAGATATAAGATTACCTGTCTAAATATGCCTGAAGTTTGGTTTGGGGGTTTTGTTTTTTGTTTGTTTTTTTTTTTTTTTTTTTTTTTTTGCAGTTGCAAGATGCCACCAACAGAATATATACCATCCTCTCCCTTCCCTAGACTTTTTTTTTTTTTTTTTTTTTCAGAACCTGGAGGTCTTTTCTTCCAGAAGCCTGAGAAACTCATCTGGTAAGTGTATACAGATGGAAATAGTTACAAAGTGGCATGGTAGCACACTAGGGAGAAGATGTATGGTAGTTGAATCCACAGTTGATACACAGAGCATTAAGACAATTGAAGAAGTTATAGTGGATTTATATAACCATGGAGCGCGTTTTCAGTTTGTGTCCAGCTTTTCTTCTTCTGTTGTAAGAAATGGAAGACACACGGTGTCTCCACTTCAAATAACATTTTTTGCAAACCTAGGTCACCTAGTGACACCTCTCATTTAAGCAGATCTCGTAGCCTTTTATCCTGCCATGCTAACCATGTAATCCAACCACAGCAGTGATATCTGGGATGACTATCTATCCTATTTTACAGGCCATATCAGCCATGTAGGCGTGGCATTCCCAGGGGATAGGGGATTCCCACCTCTCTGAACTGGTTTTAGGCACACACAAAGCTCTCACATTTGGGTTCCAAGACATGACAGCTTGCAAAACTAGCCTGGTGTGTCTTCTGTCTGCTGAAGAAGCATATGTTTATTAATGGAAATTATGAGCTGCAGAGAAATCAGATGACCATGAATTTCATGAAAGCAGTAGAGTGTCAGGATAACAATGGATACTTGTAGCCTCCCCATTTATCGCACTATTTAATCTTCCTATTTTTAGACAAAAATCATTGTCAATAGGTGGTAAGGCTTGCAAATGTTCCTGCTGCTGGATTAACTGGATATAGGCAAGATACGGAGAGGGTAGCAATGATACAAAGAAGGCCAAGACTTCTTGGGGCACTGGATAGAAACTGCATGTCAATATTCAGTCTTTTGATGGCATTTTAATGGGATGTCTGACCATCGATGCAGAAAACCCTTATACATCACAAAATGGAACAGGAAAAATGTCTGATTTGGCCACTCAATATTACACAGAAGTCAGTCATTCCCTATCAACAGCATTGAGATCGGTAAGGAGCAAGAAGTCCTTTTCTGCTAAGTTGTCCTAGTCGTTGTCCTAGTCATTTTCCTGGCCAAAACCATGACAGACATAAATCCTGCTTCAGTGGATATATGATACCACTTGGGAAAATGGAGTGATATCAACCATACATCAGGTATAGTTGTTTGAACATATAGTTTTCCACAGAAGAATTCAGCATCAAAAATTCCACAGTATTTAATGCTTGAATGAGGAACCAGTTACTCAGATTAATGGTGTGCCATGTCAAAATTACAGTAGCTGCCTCCCAGAGCTGACCTACGCAGCTAGAATGTATTTTCATCCTTCCATCCAGATGTTAATGTGATCAGAAGCATCAGCCTATTCATTAGCTCATTGGCAGCGTGGCAAAAACTCATCCTTAGACTTGATCCCATTTCCCTGTATCCTGTCAAAAGAGATCCTGACTACAGTAGCCCATCAGTTACAGAGGTTGTCCAGAGGTAAAGACGACGCCAGGACTTCTGCTGCTGAAAAATGCAACTGTCCCGTTGTCAGGGGCATTAAGAGCTGCAGCTATTCTACTCTGCACTGATCTTTGTTAGCTTCAGGTCTACTTAGGCTGCCAATTTGAGGGTCAGATGCTAATCTTCAAAGCCATCACCAAGTTTTAATCTGTTCCTATTGGCAGGGACATCCCTATCTGCACTACAGCTACAGAGCTGCATCCTTCTCAGAAAAGCAGCTCAGAGAGTCCACGACAAAGTACCCTAAAGTCTTCAGCTTTAGGGTAGGTATTTAGGTATAGGCTTTAGGGTATTTTTGGCAGAGGGTCTTCGCTAGTGAGTAATCTCCTCAAGGAGATCACACACTCAGCAGTCCTGAACCATAAACCCACTCCTCCTACCCTTTACAAAGTTACCTGTCTTCCCTATAGAATGTTCCCTCATTTTTATGGTACGAAAGAATTTATTTTACGTCAGAAATGTGGAACAGTAAACTAAGATTACTGAGATTTATTTACAACCTACTAAGATTTATTTACAATTTACTACCCACAATCACTTAAAAGTTACTTGGACGCACAAAAAAAATAATTGTGCTGTTCGTTGTGGGACCCTTATGACATTCTGGAGTCCCAATTTTGGACGTCGCCAATTGGAAAAAGATACTGTTAGTTCCCAGATTTGAGTAATTTTAGATACACCTCCAGACAGACCTTTCTTGAGAAAGACTTTTTTTCCACTAGAACTGAGTTGATTCAAATTATAAAGTAAATCTTTCCTAACAGAGAAGGGTTTATGTTACAGATTCAGCTCCCTTCAGAAACAGCCTCTTCTGCCTTTCCGCGTATCCTGATGGGGATAATCCCCTGCAGCTGCTGATTCATGCTGGGATTGCTCAAGCAACGGTTTTATGCAAGATTTACATTTGCAATAGAGTGCCTGTCATTGTGTGAAGGGACTCTTGCAGAAAACTAGATTTATCTTTCCTTTATAAGCAATCAGCTGTGTTCCAGGTGGTGAAGCAATGCTAGGAATCAGGTAGCGGCTTGAAGGTCACCTGACCTATACCTACAATTTACTCCATGTTATTAGTGAGTAGGAAGGAAAAAAAAAAAAGAGGAACTATTAAGCAAAAACAACTGACAAACACCCCCACAACTCTTGATTCATTTATTTTGTTTTTATTTTTCAGCCTTGTAGTAGGCCAACAAGAGGCCTGTTGGTATTTGTATGATAGTTCAAGAGAGGAAGCAAAGACCGGCGTTGTTTCCTGATGGTGCTTGCTTTCATACCCATCCTCCTATTTGGCTGGCAACAGTGAAGTAACACTACTGACTGCTGCAGCTTCATTTTCAAACTTTCAGTATTTCACATTTTTAGTCAATACTTCAGATCTTGAAGAAGCTCAGACTTCACTTTTATAAAGTTAATAGGTCTCACAGAGAAAAAAAAAAAATCAATACGCACCCAAGTGCACCTTAGGGGCCCAAAGTTAAAGGGAAACTAAAAATATCTTCATTTAATATTTCACAGCTAGACTGAATAATTTGCGATGTTTACGACTAGCAATTTTTCTGATGATTCTGTTCTAGATATCAAATTTTTCTGAGATAACTTTTTCTGATTTAAATATAAAACGGTCTCCCCTCAAGGACATTTCAAAGATTCCAGTTTTGTGATTCACTTGTGAAGGGAGTTATTTTCAGTCTTTCCCATGATCTCAGTGTCATGGGATTTTTATTCTCTGGGAGCCATGATGACACAAATAACATTAACAATAACAAATGCATTATCCATTTTGAATTTATGATAAGAAAGAAACTCGCCACTTCTGATGGTCTGTTAGCGGGCAGCAGCTTTTGTTACCTGCTACTGGTACAAACCCGTCTGTCATCAGTTGTGGAGAGCTGCATAAGCTCAACTAGATGTCAGCAGAACTGCAGTTTATTTTCACCTTCTTCTTGCGTTTTCTGTGCAATTTGTCAAATCACATACTCTCTCTGCCTTATATGGCATCTGTAGAATGGGATTCTTTAGGTTTTCTTCCATTTGATTTGAGGCATATTGTTACAGTGGGACAGGTTCTGTCATCTTTGCTCTTGCAGCAGAAAGGAAAACAATAGGAGCGAGAATGCACACTGAGTGTTTATCAGAAGGGGAGCCTGGTTTTGAAGCCTGTAGAGATATTCATTTATCTGCATGAAATGAATAAAGTTATTAATAAAGTGATAAAACTTTCCATTGGTGTGGAGGCTTATCCGGTGTGCAGATTCTAGATAATGCAGGACAGTTTTATTAGCGTACTAGCTGGTAGTTTCTCAACGATTCGGTGCATCTAGAGAGAGAAATCCCTGTCCCTTCGACACATTTCCCTCACTTCAGGCAGACTCCATTCTGATAATATGACCGAATGTGTCCATTCTGTTTCTGTTTCGTGGTTACAGTAAGGACATCGGTTTCTCGGCACATCACATACCAATCCGATATAGTAAAATAAATAACACTTGAAGAGAACTGATGTGCCTACAAATGCCTGCCCTCCCGTACCCGTTGTTTTGCAGTCCTGACCTAAACGTGGGGCGCAGCGTGCTCCGTCGGGCTGCCGTGAGGAGATGTTCTGGCGAAGCGTGCTGCCTGTGCCACAGCATCGCAGGGAGCCGCAAGGTCATGGTGAACCTCCAGCTCCTTGTTCTGCAACTAAAAATACTGCCGTTCTGTACAAGCTTCTGTTTCAACATTATCGCGTTGGAATTCGGTATCAAATGCCTCCTCCTGTTCCAGATAGATCACTCACTCTGCTTGGGGACTGGCTTGCGCTACACCGGGTTAAGTTCTTACTGTATCTCATGAGCAGCTGTCCTCTGTTGAAAGAGGAACAACTAAGGAAATGTGGTGATATATATTGATATTTGTACTATGTTTTGGCAAAGGATGTTATGAATGAATAGAATTTAAGCCCCAAATTTGTCATAGTAAGTACCGGAAATATAGACAGCAGACCAGATATGAATTTTGCATATGGTCTTTCATTTCTTTTTATAGGGGGAATAAATATTTAAAGAATGTGTGATATCTGTCTTTCTATTTCCTACAATGGAATGGGACAGATAATTGCTGTCTCATTAAGGACTGAATGTAGTTAAATGATATTTGTAAGGCACTGCAAGGTATTACATGAGAACAAAATTGGATTGGTTTAATTTTTTATTTTATTTATTTTTTAATCTACATTTGTTGCAAATCAATTTGATTTTTGTCTAGCCAGAAGAACACAGACGTTCCTTACCTATATAAGCTATTTTTTTTTTTTATTTTGAAACATTTTTTTCTTGTTTCAAAATGTGTCCAAATGAAGTTCTAATAAATACTCTTGATGGGATCCTTGTTTTTTCAGAAACTTTTTAGACTTTGCACAATTCAATTTAAATAATATGACCTGAGGTATCTCCAGATTGGTTTTATTGTTTTATTTTGGAGACCGTTCTGGTTCATAGTCAACATGGTCCAGGATAATAAACAGTGTTGCAAAAATGTGTGAAAATTCTGATATTGATAAGGATATATATTTACGCATTTATTTCAGGAGGGGTCTGCTTCAAACCCGTGCAAATGAAAAGGAAAAGGACAGCTTTCTTCTGACATTGTTTTTTGTTTTGTTTTCAGTCTCACGGCAATTGGATGCAAAACTGGTATCGTCTCTCAGAAGCCTGTTGCTTTGCTGCCAAGGTCAGCTCTGCAAGCTAACTTCGTATTTTTCACATGGCTCTTTTGTGCTTCAGCTCTTTCTCTGGTGGATTAAAAACAAACAGGCGCTTCTCCAACATCAAATGTCCCTGTTTTTTCTTTATTCCTCTGCCTCCGTTTTAACCCTTACAGCTGTTTAAGCCCCAAGGAGATGCCCCCATCCCCTCACGCCACCTCGTCCTTCAGCTGCCTGTTCTCCAGCTGCCCGACTGCTGCACTGAGCGAGAGCTGAAGGTCTGTCTGGGAAGACAGGGCTCAGGCTGGACTAAGTTGATAAAGAGGAACTATTGTGGACCCCAAAGCGGCAAAGACTTTATGCATCAAGGATGCATAAAGATTTGTTCCTCTACACAGCCTTGTGGTTTCAGAATTGGGTAGAAGACAGTGGCAGCTGCAGTAAGAGAGTGCTGGGTTTTGGTTTGTTCTGGACCTACAGTGGCCTCTCTGTCCTATTGCAACTGCAATAGTTTTTTTTTTCCCTTGTCTTAGCTTTAGGACCTAAATATTGAATATACATAGGAGGTTTTCCAAATGAACTGGGAAATTGCAACATACCAGATAATTGCAAAATGCGAAGGTTCTGAACTCACTAATTAAATCTTTACAGTTTGGCTACTCGTCGTCAGCACTGTGAGGGTTATGGTCTAGGCTGTGGTCTTGAGGGAGCTTGAGTTTAAGTGTTCGTATCTTTGAGAAACTGATCTAGTGATCAGTATATATGTACTGACACCCACTGATAGCTAATGTGAACGTCCCTCCTATGCATGTAAAGTTCCATAAAGAACCAACTGGAAAGAGCACTGTCACTGAAATATCCCCATCATTTTTAAAATGGAAAAATGAATTTTGGCTTGTGAGAGTGTGACACTAGTGTCTGTGTTTCGTGCTTCTATGTCATGTTATCAGGGCTCCCTGCTGCATCGGGTGGTGTGTAAGCAGTCGGGAAAACTTTCTGACCCTGAAAGGGCCCCGCTGCAGAGGTGCTGCTTTCACTCTGATCTCCTTGTTTAAGCAAGCCCAAAAAGCATTTAAAGAGACTGGAAGAGAAACCTGCCTGTCCAGGAGCTTGGGCAACCTCACAAGCCTCAGTATAGTGGTCACACAAGTGACTATACAGTATTGATACAGTGTTGGAAGTGAAGAAGGTAGGTTTGAAAGATACAAAAAAAACCAGCTGAGCTTCTGTGTACGAGATCATCCTCTGGACTCCTCAATGCCCAAATTCCTCTATACTGCACTGTTGTGTGCTTCTAATGCCCTAGATGATATTTCAGTTTAGAAGCTCAATACTTTCTGGCTTTATAACTCTGTAAGACGAATAAATTCTTTTCTGGTTTATGTCTCTAACTTGATGACAAACTTCCTATTGTAATAAGTGCAGCTGTGACAACACGGGCCTGGAATCCGCGGGATGCAAGAACAACCCTTGGACAAACGAATTGTTGGCTGTTGGTAGAAAGAAGAAGGTATCTGCGGATCTTCGTATGAATCCAAAAGATGACTCAGTGGTAGAAAAGGCAATTCTAAATTACCCCCTGTTGTGACCTATAAAAACATATCCGACAGCCAAATTTTTCTCTTTCCAAGTATCCATACAGGGCTCCAAACAAAACAAAACAGACTCAAAACCAAGAACGAGCCCCAACTAGGTGAAATAAAGCATACTAAAATTTAGGCAACATAATGAGCAATCAAATGCAATTTCTTTGGCATAGTCCCACAATTTAAGTTAATGCAAACAGTAATACTATAAGTAGTTAGCTGTTAGAGTTTATTGCTCTCCTCCTGGGACTCAGGAGGAGCCCTGTACCTCATTTTTATTACTATATGGTCAAAACTGCCTACAAGTGAGAAATAATTTTAAATGCAGGTCACTAAAAAATCACATTCCTCTAGTATAAAATAATAAATTCTCTGAAGAGAAAGGTCCACTGCAATAACTCTAAAGATTTAATATCCTTAAATATCTTAAGGATAGAAATTGATGACTAGAACAAGGATAAGGTCAATGTAACATTGTAAACTCAATGAAATATATCAATGAGAGTGAAAAGCGTAGCAAATCACTTGCTGACAAAAGATGATGGGGGACTGAGCTATTTATTTCCAATGTATTGTGAGATCCGCAGTCAAAAACTTCAATCTTGCCATCAATTAATCGAGTTCTGTCTCACTTTATTCCAACCCTTAGCCCATAAAGTCTTGTTTAATAGCAGCAATGAAATCTTCCTAATATGAAAATAAAACTTTATGAAAGATGTTGATAAGAGGAAAGCCTTTCTGTTGAAAAACAGGCCTACTAGTAGAGACCTTAGTTCTCTTATAGCTGTTACTCAGAAAAACGAATATATTTTCACTAGGATAAACATGCCTTGAACAATACTCTGTTTCTTTGTTGGGCTCTGGGGAGACCTTGTAGCAGCCTTCCAGTACCTAAAGGGGACCTACAGGAAAGATGAGGAGGGACTCTTTATCAGGGAGTGTAGTGATAGGACAAGGGGTTTTCAGTTTTGAACTGAAAGAGGGGAGATTTAGATTAGATATTAGGAGGAAATTCTTTACTCTGAAGGTGATGAAACACTGGAACAGGTTTCCCAGGGAAGCTGTGGATGCCCCATCCCTGGAGGTGTTCAAGGCCAGGCTGGATGGGGCTTTGAGCAGCCTGATCCAGTGGGAGGTGTCCCTGCCCATGGCAGGGGGGTCGGAACTAGATGATCTTTAAGGTCCCTTCCAACCCAAACCATTCTGTGGTTATATGATTCCATGATTCTATGATACCTCCATATTCCAAAAGCAGCCAGTAACACTACTGTGCCTCCACACAGCAGTCCTGCATTACAATTATGCAGTCTGGCAACATTCCCTAACTTGTCAACATAAACTTTTGTGTTAAGCGGGGATGTATGGTAAGCCAGATTTCATAGCCAGCAGAGTTCAGAAATCTGATGATTTGAAAAAGAAAAAAGATGTCTTGGATATGTATTTTAAGTAAAGGAGATAGAAGAGCTGGAAGGGTTACAGTTAAATGGATGCAATAGTCAAGTGAAATCCAAGTCCAAAACGGCTTACGTTGATATGAATCCTTTTAGCTCCCGAAGATTTCTCTGAGATGGTGTCTTATGCTGCTGTGTTTTTTATTAGGATTACAGGGTTACTATAATAATAATAGACCGTATAAGCAACAATCATAATGTATTATTAACAGGAATGTATCACGTATTGTTTTTTCCTTGTTATTTTTCTTTTACTCACTCCCAGATTTTGCAGATTACCATGTTATTACTGTTATTATTTTGTAGAACAGAAATGCTTGAAAGCACTCAAATCAGGCTTACGCAGCAGCTAGACCGAAACAATGGACACACATTGACCCCTCTCCAGGCTGCTGAAAATCAAATGCAAAATGCAAAACACCAGCTGAATTTAATGTACAAATGCTTGAAAAATATGACCAAACGTGAAGTAACTGTAGAGCTACAGAGCTGGGGACAAAGCTGGGGACTGACGGGGCCAGGGAGCAGCTTTGCCATAAAGGACTTGGGGGTCCTGGTAGGCGGCCAGGTTTGAGCAGGCATCAGCAGTGTGCCCCAGGGGAATGGAGGCTGAGCACATACTAGGTGGTAGGAACAGGAAGGTAGCTGCAGATCACGAGAAGTGATTGTGCTTCTCCAATAGCGCTTGCGAAGCCATGTCCAGAGCAGTGTGTCTGGTTTTGGACCCCGGAACACAAGAGCAATACGGACAAACTGAAGTGAGAGCAGTGAAAGATCACTAAGACAGTTTTTTTGGGTAACAGGACGTACAAAGAGAGTCTGAGAAAGCTGGGTCTTCAGCCTTTAGAAGAGAAAGCTTAGGGGAGATCTTATTGCTGTCCATAACTACCTAACAAAAGCGTGCTGAGGAGGCCGGGTCAGATGTGGCTTAGAGGTGCAGAAGGGAAGGATAAGGAGCAATGGACATAGGTTGGAAGATGGGAAATTCCAAGTAGATGAAAGAAAAAAAATCACAGATAGGTTGTGCGATTTCCATTTTATGGAGATACTCAACACTCAGCTGCAGGAGTCTGTGAACAACCTGAGCTAGCTTAGAAGTTAGCCTTGCTTTGTGCAGGGAATTGTATTAGATGACATCTAGAGGCCCCTTCCAAATGGAATTATTATTGGGGTCTGTAATTTTCTGCTTCTCATTTATATTAAAGCCTGTTTTACCCCAGATCTTGCAGTTTTACGGGGCTTTCAAATAAGTGTAAATAAATAAATAAAATATCCATATAGGTAAATGAAATGGTGATTCTACAGTGCTGTAGCGGAGTAAACAAGAATCAGGTCCACGAAATCTCAGATTCAGCCATGAGTGGCCGTCAGCTAGAGTCACTGCACTGGGCAGGCTGCTGTATGGAAAAAACAACCCACAGTCTGAACTGGAGAAGTTTGTATCTGCTTGAAATGGGAAAATTCATTTATCCCACATCCTGGAGTATATGTCAGTGCTGGTCACATCAGAGTCCAACAGGAGTTAACCCCATATTGAGAAGATTCACTCGTAAACACAAAATTTTCTTTAAAACCTTCAGCTTTCTTGGCCAGTAGCTCCTAAAGGGAACTGCAGGGAGGGTGGCACGAAAACTCTGGTGTCCCCGTTCGGACAACCTTACCTATTGTGTGTGTTCAATTGGCGGTGAAAGGAGAGCGCTGACACGACGGGGTAACATAACATGTCTGTCTGTCTCTCCACTAAAGAAATAAGCTGTCAAACTGTCTCTCTCCCTGCTCTTCTCGGGAGAAGCGCCTTGAATGAAGCACACAAGAGGATTTTTCATTTACCACTAAGCTTTCGGATTCCTTCAAAACCGCTCTAGCATCTACCTCGTAAATGAGGAAAGTTAATTGAAAATTGCTCGCAGCACACAGAGCCTGACACTGGGGGAGTATTGTCTCTCCGTGCTGGAGTGATTTGATTGGGGCTGCTGTCAGATGTTATATATGTTATGTTCAACTCGGCACTGAAAAACAGTCTTTGCCATTTGCCCTGTTCTCACAGACAGGGAAGCTCAAGCCATTGTTCCTGATTTGTTTTCAGTTGTTGTAGTTTTCCTGCTGATAATTTAACAGCCTATAACTTAGATGAGGAGAGCAAGAATATCTCTTTGGAATAATACAGAACAAAGGCACATGAAAGGATAATTAATTCTGGTTTCATAGTACTGTGTGCATCCTGATTTATCTGTCGCAACAGTCATTTACTCCGTGAAGTTCAGTAGTAATTTTGCAGTATGTATGGTCCTGCTCCAATGTCCCATAAATTGAAAATATCCTTTTGGCTTCAGCGAACTTTGGATTCAGTTTTATCTCATCCCGGGATCTCGGAGGTTTTGTAATTACATCTGAATAAATCTTCACCATGCCTCACTCTCACTCTCTCACCTAACTATTCACTTTCTCCAGAGGGCAGGGTAGAATTTGGAGGCAGAGAACAGGAGAGCAACGCAAAGCTGGCCATAGTGCCCCGCTAAGGGGGAGCAGCCTCTCCTGTGGGCACGTGTGCAAATCCAGAGCCTGCCTGCTCACACGCCCCCATGACGGACCTGCACCTTCTTTTAGGACTATAGAAGTCTGTGTTGATTTAAAAAGCAAAGAAATCTGAGATATTCTTACCCTTTTTCCCTTTGGCCATTGTGTGTATATAGCGACAACAAAATCAGTGCCATTTCCTGCAGCTTCTACGATGCGTGAATATGCTTAAAAAGAAGGGAGCAAAAGAATTCGTACAACCGTTATCAAAACAAATTAGGAATGTTTCACTTTGCAATAAAGACAAAGAGAAAAGGACCAGAAGTTCAAAGAAATAAGAGCACTTAAGCATTTTTATTTTCAAAAGAGATTTAGGGTCTTAGGGTGGAAATCCCATTGACTATCTCACTTGTGTTGGCTTTGATTCCGTTGTCAGACTGAGAAGGAGGGATGTTCCAGACATCAAAGGTTCACTTTCTTCACCTCCATAAAAAAAAATACACCCCCCAATTTTTAAATGCAAGAAAAAAACAGTTGTAAACCTGCAATGTTGTTTTTTTTTTCAGATCCCACAGATCCAGAAATACTTTGTGGGCTTGAAATATCCTTGAAATAAGTTTCTGTTAGACCAGGTAGGTTAGCAATGCCTTGCTGTGCACATTTCTGGCATGTATCCCTGTCTTATGGTTGTGAATCTGAAAGCTCTTACGGTCCCTCCAGGGAGCCTCCCAGATTATCTATTCAGTTATTTCCAGTAACTGTTTATTTATTTTACTTTGGGATTAACTCAATTCCTTCTCTTCCTATTTTTCTTATAGTCCAGAAATATCTGCATCACGAGTGTGTTCCCAATCCGTAGTTTGGTCGTTCTAGGGGTTAAGTCACCCATGTCACGTTATAAGAGTTTCAGTCCTTCTCAGTTTTTCCTTTTGTCTCCATACAGCTGCACCAGCCACAAGCATTGCCTGATCGAGACCATTCAACCCCCCTTTTTTAAATTCAACAGCAGTCCGGGTGTCTCTGCCCCTTGGAGCGGTGAATTCTGCTGGCTGACACCACTCCAGAGGAAGAAGAAATTCTTCTCTTGGCCAAGTGCTTGCTTATTCTTTTAACACAGGATCGTGTAAAGGGGAAGGACTGACATTATTTTTGTTATTATTTTGCCTGATTCGTTAGGATACAGAGTCTCTTCTCAGCACGAAGCCCTGGCCGTGCTAGGCACTGTATACATATATATGCGAGGACAAGTCCCAGCCTTGAAAATCTCACCCTTTTGAAAATCGAAACCACAAAAGATGTGGGGAAATTTTTCTGTAAACAAACAGGGTGATTATGATTGCCTGTAAGCTCAATTTCTTCCTTCAGCTCATTGAAAAGCTCCCCTGTGAAGGGTCAGGAGGGAAGGCAGCTTAGGTTTCTCCTGCTCTTGGTGGTGGTTGGGTGCAGAGGTGGGAATGGACCACCATGCATGGGAACCTTTCCACTGATCCCTGTCACCTGCAGCCTGGCAGGGTGGCTTTTCCCCACCCTGCACCCCTTCCCCTTGTCGCCCCCTTGTGTCTCTTGTATGGGGTCACGGAGGGAGGGAGAGGTCCTGGTGCTGCCTGGCTTCATAGTGGGGTAGGAGAGGAATCAGCTCTACAAGTCTCACATTCATGGTGTGTCAGTGATGGGCAGGTGACATGGTTTAACCCCAGCCGGCAGCTGGGACCACACAGCTGCTCGCTCCCCCCACCCTCCCCCCTGCCCTAAGAAGGGTAGGGAGAAGAGGGAGAAAAGGAGGGGAGAGGAAAAAAAACTTGTGGGTTGAGGTAAAGACAGTTTAATAGAACAATGTCAGAAAAGGAAAATAACAATAATAACAACAACAATAATAACAATAGTCATAACGACACAAGTCACTCTCACCACCTGGTGAATTGGCACCATCCTGAGCAGTGATCACGTGTACCTGCCCCCTGGCTAACCCCATTGATATACTGAGCATGAAAGTCTATGGTACGGAATATTCCACGGCCCTTCCATTGTTCTGTCTAGGCTTCTTCTCAGCTTCTAAGGGAAGCTGGAAAAAAGTCCTTGAAAGCTATAAACATCGCCTGGCAACAACTAAAACAATATGTATTATTGACATTCCTTTCATACCAAATCTGAAACACAACAACCACTAGAAAGAAAATTAACTCTGTCCCAGCTGAAACCAGGACACGAGGTCAGGGTCTTTTGGTCTTGAAGAACTCACCTCTGTTTTTTGGACCTCTGGCACTAGAGGGGTCAAATGCCTGGCATCTTACTGCCATTAGGAAGGACAAAAAGGCTTTTGACCCAGGCATCACTGTGTCAGTGGGTGCTGATGAGTGCACCTACTTATAAAGGGGTGGAAAAATGTTGGGGCGTCACATCAAAAGGAGGAAGAATGGAGAAAGAGAGGAGAATCATAGAATCATAGAATTGTTAGGGTTGAAAGGGACCTTAAAGATCATCTAGTTCCAATCCCCCTGCCATGGGCAGGGACACCTCCCACTGGATCAGGTTGCTCAGAGCCCCGTCCAGCCTGGCCTTAAAAACCTCCAGGGATGGGGCTTCCATCACCTCTCTGGGCAACCTGTTCCAGTGTCTCAACACCCTCATGGTGAAGAACTTCTTCCTAACGTCCAGTCTGAATCAACCCATCTCTAGTTTTAATCCATTCCCTCTAGTCCTACCATTACACGACATCCTAAAAAGTCCCTCATCAGCTTTCTTGTAGGCCCCCTTAAGATACTGGTAGGCCACTATAAGGTCTGCTCGGAGCCTTCTTTTCTCCAGACTGAACAACCCCAACTCTCTCAGTCTGTCCTCATAGGAGAGGTACTCCAGCCCTCTGATCATCCTCGTGGCCCTTCTCTGGACACGCTCCAGCACATCCATGTCTCTCTCGTAGTAGGGGCTCCAGAACTGGACGCAGTAGTCCAGGTGGGGTCTCATGAGAGTGGAGTAGAGGGGGAGAACCACCTCCCTCGATCTACTGGCACGCTTCTCCTCGTGCAGCCCAGGGTACGATTGGCTTTCTGGGCTGCTAGTGCACACTGGTGGCTCATATTGAGCTTCTTGTCCACCAGCACCCCCAAGTCCTTTCCTTCAGGGCTGCTCTCAAGCCAGTCACCGCCCAGCCTATATCGGTGCTTGGGATTGCCCCGACCCAGATGGAGGACCTTGCACTTGGTCTTGTTGAACTTCATGAGGTTGGCATGGGCCCACCTCTCCAACCTGTCAAGGTCCCGCTGGATGGCATCTCATCCCTAAATAAAATCTTAACATTCTAATGTACAACACACTGCTAATTAGTAGTAGTACAGTTACAATACACAAATATTCACAGTACAAATTATCTAATTAAGATAAAATAAGTCCTACTAATAAAATGGTCAAAAATCGTTATAGAAGAAAACCAGCCTCACAAATCTCCCCCTATTCTCCAGTGTTATCTTCCTTTTCACTGCCTCTCTGCATCCTGGGGGTGGTGGTATTCTATGCCTGTACTTCTCTGGGCTGCATCCCGTGTCCCCACTTTGGAGGCTTCTGCTGTCCTCCTACATCATTATACTAGGCTTATAAATGTGTCGTAATCTACAAACCATCAGCTCATTACTATTATCTGTACAAAAATTATTATGCCATATGGTTATAACATATGATTCTGCCATGTGATTTTGCTCAGCTCTGGAGCTATGCAGAAGTTAAGCAAATTAGGCAATAGTCACCTGGACACTAGAAAATTGCTGTTACAGCTAAACAAGCTAGAATGCTGTTCCAAGCAGGCCAAAACAAGTCCAGACAGCGTCTGACATGTCCAGAGACATTGCTGGGTTAGTACAAAACTTTCCGACAGTCCCCACCCACGGCAGCACCATGCTTGCCAGGCTGGGAGGCTCATTTGGAAGCACAGGGCTGGGGATGAAGGAGGAACACTTCTGGGGAGGGAGAACTGAGTTTTGGCAAACAGACACCCAGTTAAAGCAAAACTTCCCTTGCCTGAAGGCAACCTGATGCCCAAGAGTCACAGAGGTGGAGCATGCGGTGGGATCCTGGTGTCACTTCTCCAGTTACAGCTGAAAAAAGCTGAACAAGCTGATGGTAGGACAACCCGTTATGGGGATGGTGCTCTCAAAGACCCCTCCACCATCCAACTCTGACCTCCAGCCAGGAGTTTTCCTGAGTGCTTTTTCCATGCGCCAGCCATTTCTATTCAGTAATTCCTGAGATGTGTGTCACACAGCTGGCGATGCCACCTCCCCATTGCTGCATCGAGGAGAGAGAGGGCGCCAAACACTATGAACGTTCATAAGCCTTTGGGTTTAAAACCACTTATTTGCCCCGTTTCTCCCAAGAAAAATGCGCATATGGTGGATGTACTCTGAAATCTCTCATCCCCTCTTTACCACAAAGGATTATTTTGGAGTACAAAAGGACTTTCAGACCTCTGGAAGGACATCCTTCAGCACTGTCTGAAAAACCTTTGCTTATTTATTTATTTAGTAAAAGGGAAAAATATTTCTTTCTGAATACACACATCTTCTGTCAGCTTCCAAGGTGAGGGACCCTGAGAGATGTTAACAAGCTGGTGGTACAAAATAGCAATTAGAGGAATTAGTTTAAAATCCAAAACTCTTCACATGGTGGAGGAAGGAGAATGGCACACAAGAACAGTGATATGCTGTAAATGGTACAAGATGCTTCCCCCTTTGTTGATACACACAGAGTATAGTTTGGGGGCTATTTTAGTGAGTTAGGGTGTGGAGTCATTGTCCTCAGCTCCTTCAATTTACTTAAAGCTGTCTGAGAAGCAGAAACATCTCACAAGAGGTTCACAGGTCTTTGAGGCAAGATCCTAGAAATCAGGAATGGGATAAATGTGTGAGGCAATTAAAATAGAAAATTATCCCAGGCATCCATAATATAGGTTCCAAAATTGCTTCAGAAGTGTGTGTTGACTGGCACACCATTTGTATTGTGTTCTCTCACCATGCCACCTATTTCTCTGCAGTGATTTCTGTAACGTGCATGGAGTTTGGGCAAAATTCAACGCAAGTGATTGAACCCTGCCTTTTAAAGCACGTGTTCTGTTTGCTTGTATTTGTGTTCTCACTTTGCCTCATACTGTAGTGTAGTATGGTAGTAAACTATCAAGAAGCCATTACATTCCACCTGATGAGCTTTGTGGGTTTAATTGCTTTTTCTAGGCAGATTTTTATTCAACATCCGACAGTAGCTTGCTCAGCATCAGACTGCATCAGGAGGCCTTCAACCATATTTCTGTGTGCTCCAGGAGGGCTGCATAAGGTCTCCTATGGTAGGTGGGCTTCTCCTTGCAGCAGCGTATCTCAGCAAACAGTTGTGACCACCGTAGTACGAAATCCACCACTGGCTGACTGATGATCGTAATAAAAGTAGGATTTAGTCTCCCTTTTCATTGTTATTAGCCTTCCCTGACTGGACTTGTCGTAATCTCAGGCAAGGTCCTCCTTGATATGGTAGCATGTGTGCTTTAAATGCTGGTATTACTGCAGGGTTTTGGGGTGCCTTGAGGCAAAATCATAGCTTCAAGTAATGCAGCTGTAGATCTGCCACATCTCTCACAGACTTAAGCAATTATGAGCTTGGACATTACATATGTTGATCTGAAAAACTGTGTGGAAATGAAACTATCTCATGGGCACCTTCCTTCGGAAAGAAAAAGCTTGTTGAGTCTAATTGCATTTGTGACTATATATGCAGCTTTTCAATCGTGCCATAACCTTCTCAGTCGTAACTCCCAGGACCACAACTGTGACTCTGTATGAAATAAAATTCAGAGGCAGTGTCCCATTTTTGTACAAGGTGTTGTAATGGTCAGGGCACGACACTGGAAACTTGGGTTCCTGGGTCCCTCCATAGCCCTACTTCCATGGGCACTGGATGCAGCTTCCCGGTGTTACTGAGCCTCTTCATCTTTGCCAATGGAGTGTGTGACCAGAAATAACGAGTCATGTTCTTCCACCCAAAACTCATGAGATGCACCTAAAATGCATTTAAAACTATACATGTACACACAGAAAGAGAGTTATTGTATATGCATTTATTGGTGTTTTTTTTTTCTGATCTCCCAGATTTTAAATTCTATGATTTTAGGCTTTAATAAAGTCACAACTTACTGTGAGGTTTTTCAGTATTATCTGAGCCTTGGCTGTTCCTTCTGTACAACAAAGCTTGTCTCTACAGAGTCATTAACGCTCGTAGATGATTTTGAGGTCTGTGGCAAGAGCTATGTAACCAAAAATTGTCATCAGCATTATTAATTACTTCCCTCAGCTAATGAAATAGTTATGCAACCAGAACTAAGCAAATGTGTGCTGAAATGATGGGGATTTTTTTCCCACATATGCAAATGCAGAATTTCAGATGACCTACACATCTCTACACAGGTCAGACAGCTGAACCAGGCCCTTCTGTCCTTTAAAACGGGAACCGGGACTACTATTTTCAAAATTAAAATTCATCACAATTAACGATAAAAATACAGTTTACAAAGTAATTGTGGCCCATCTAGTGATTTTCCTGTTGTGGTAATGATATTTGATACATTTCTTGAAACCTTAATTGGCTATAGTCTTGTGAATGCACCAAATCCTCGTAATTTGTTAGAAGAAGAAAGCCTCTCCCTCTGACATTTCTGCTAGGAAATATGAAATCTACAGGCCCCAAACCCAAATAAAAATGTCAGCAACTTTTTTGTCAACACCTCATGATTATTAGAGAAATGTCTTGATTTTAGATGCTTGACTCAAGAATTCTGAAGCCGTATGGTCAAGATTGTTCCCCCTCCTCCACTGGAGAAGTATAGTTCAAAACCCTAGAAGGAAAAAGAAAAACCAGAAACTTCTATAAATTCCGGCAAAACAGATGATTTTTTTTTTCAGTTATATATTTTTCTTTCTGCCTGCCCTCTTTCTTTTCTCGTGAATGTGAGGTATAAGGAAAATGAAATATCTGAGGTTTAATGCTCTACCTCTCTCCCAATAAACATACAATTGTAATAAAAAACATCTGTCATGCTTCCCTATAAAGAGCAGAGTGTAGATACAAAAAGATTGATCGTCTGTGTCTTATTTCATTTTTGTCTCCATAAGATAGGAATATGGAGGCATCAAAATGCATAACAACATTCGAGTTTGCTTTGTAAGCTGCAATTTATTTGCTTAAATTCAATTAGAGTCTCATCCATCAAACACAGCGTAGCTCTTCAGAGGGGACAGACCGAAATCTAGTAATCACAAATGTGCTGAGCTTTGCCTACATGATGTCAGTGGTTCCCATATGGCTTTCCTTATGCCTCAGGTTTCTACAAGGACAGGGTCCTTGACTTCCAAATCCAAGTGTCAGCCAACCAGCTCCCAGTGCAGAGATGGAGTAATTCGCAAATTAAGGATTTGGATCCAATTCTATTCCTTCTGAAGTAAATGGCAACACTCCCCACGGCTCCAGTGGGAGAAAGGTCCTCTCCGTTACCTCACTAGCTGATTGCGATCCACAAAGGACCGTGCAGAAAGGAACTGCCAGATAATTTATAATGTCACAATTGTCTTACTGGAAGGCTTTTTATTGTCATGCATTCAACTTTAATCCTAGACATAAATTTCCATGGCTTGTAATTGATGCATTAGTAACTGGAATGGCTGGATGGCAAGTTTGCAAGTCATCAATGGTGGCAGCTTCAGGCTGAAGAGTTTTGGGATCAGGATAAACAGCTAGTTCATTTATCCTAGTCAGCTCACTCAAATAATCTTCCTCCTGGATGTAACGATAATTAGTAACAAGGAATAAAAATCTGATAACCCCTGGCAGCTAGATTAGGGGACAAACAGGGAAAGTGGGTATTTAGCGCTGCAAGCTCCAAATTAAGCAAAACACAGAACAGCACATCCAGGAGGTGTGACTCCACATTCTCTGACTTGGGGGTTCAGGTGCCACAAGGACCACAAGCAAATGATTGTGCCTTTTCTTTTTCTTTTAAGACGCCCGACTTTTCTGCTGTACAGAGCGGTCCCTCATATAACCTCAGCAAAGTGATTCACGACGGCTCTTTGAGACACTCTTATCTATCACAGTCGCTGGGAGTCTCCGTGGAGTTCAGGACTGCACTCTGACAGACACCTTGTTCTCACCTGATATATTCTCTGTCGTATCCTCAGGCTCTTCAGAAGAATCATTTCTTGGGCAGAAATGAGGCTTCTGGGAATGCTCTGTGCTGCTTTGGCTCCGTACCTGGGATAAAGGGTATGAGTCAGCCAGGAGCAGTCCAGACTTTTTCCCTCTGGTTCAGAACTGAGTCTGGAGTTTGGTTTCTGCGAGGAGAGGGTTACGGACACACTGGGTTCCTCCTTCCTTTTCGGGTTGAGATCATGGGTAGCTCTCCGGTCTGCTTTACTTTGTTTGCCTGAACCAACCTTCCCTAGAAAGGTTATTAAAGAAAATGCAACTAGCTTCTGTAATTGCATAGAATCATAGAGTCATAAAATGGGTCGGGTGAGAAGGGACCTTAAAGATCATCTAGTTCCAACCCCCCCGCCCTGGGCAGGGACACCTCCCACCAGACCAGGTTGCTAGACCAGTTCGTACTAATCAAGCACAAGCTCTCCAATAAAGGAATTTACTAATCACTTCTTAATGTTCCAAATCCTATGGGCAGAGAGGAGATTTTAAAAATAATTTTATTTTACATTTCATTTTCCAGGGGTGTGTCTGTGAGAAAAACAAACTTAAGCACATCAGAGGGCTTGCCCAAAGTTAATTTTTTGATAGCAGAGGTAGTTTCCTCGTTAATTTGGAAGTTTATAGAATCTCCCCAACATATTGCACCAGTTTTGAGGCCGTTATGTTGTTCATAGATTTACTACTGAAATATTACACCTGAGTTTACAACAACTACATTCACCTAGTTTCTAATGAAAATGGTCTGAAAAAAAATAAAAAGCACCTTTTATGGCACAAAGGACAACACATTTAAGCAGAATACTTTAAAAACAGATGCACCCCAAAGAAACTCCCAATCAGACTACAAATGACATTGGGACTAGAAGAATCTCTATGCTTACTTCTTGAGATTGTCTTTTAGATAGGACTTTTTGCCTTTATGCAAAAAGTTTTTTATAATTTTACCTAAGCAGCAAATAAATGGTTTCCCCATTTGGGATTTACTTTTTTCTTTTTCATGCGTTGTCAGTAGCATGAAGAACGGAGAAGCATGGACCTTTTGTTTCTCTCATTTGCTGTGTATTCCTCTGGATTAACCTCACATTTTTATGATCCTAAATGAGGAACAATTCTGCTGTTTCTCACTGTAGCTGCACGCGCCTTAAAATCAAGAGAGAAATTGGGCTTGCTTTGTCCAGTTTTCTCCCCGAAACTCTATGGATACGGTGGTGTCTGTTTTCAATGAGGGTGGAAATTCCAGTATCAAGCAGTTAATCTTAAATCCCCAGGCTCGCTGCAGCCAACACCGTACAAGTTGAACACTTGCCCATCTATTTTCAATACGGCCTGGACAATGGCGCTCCCCACGAATCCGCAGGTTTGTTCCCCGCGCCGTGCCTTCCCTCGCCTCTACACCTGCAAAGGAGATTGCGACTGGCTGGGGCCGCGGCGTCTGGCCGAATTCCACGCAGGAAGGGGGCGGCGGGGAGAGGGGGAGATCAGCAAAAAGCCTCTGCGGGGTCTGCCAGACGGTTGTGTAAAAGTCATTCGTTGTGTGTAAGTCATTCTGCAGGTTCCCAGCATGGAAAGTATCTTTAGGCTATCCTACAACAGAAGGAAATTCTTTGGCGTGTTTCATCTTTTCCCCAAACAGAAAAACATTGGTGAAATTTCTTCTTCATCCCCTGTGTTACAATAGTCTGGTTTCCTATCTGCAGTGATATTAGCTTCATAATCATAAAAAATAATTTTATAAATGTCCATATCTATTGTACACATCCTGAAGAAAAGCTGATAAAGCACAGAAACGGAATTTATTCTTCCCCAAATCTTTCTCTCTCCCATTTATTCTTCTGGTTTCCCTTTTCTCATCCTCACGTCCCACTTTCTTTCCACCTTCCTCTTTATTATCTCTGTTCCTTTTAAATATTTTCTTCCCAAATAAAAAGAATCAAAAATATCAGCCCACAGTGGTCTTCTGCGTTCGTCTTCTGTCCTTTGGTAAAGGGAATTGGAGCAGGGGGTGGTCTTGGGCTGCTATCCAGGAAAGAAGGGGAAGAGAGGCACTGCTTATCCCTGCCAAGGACTGAAGCAGCCCCCGACCTTTTCTTTAATAGCATCTATCGTGTTCCTTTCTGCCTCTCGTGGGGAAATTACTTTTATGTATAAATTACTATTATTATTTACCTAGGGAGCATGTGTATGGCGACTGGCAGGAAGAGTGTGGAAAAGTCAGTTTAGATGTCAGCGTTCCTGTAAGCATCCATTCACACGAATGACCTAGGTGACCCTGCCATAATCTGATCCTTGAAGGTTTGTTGAAAACAAACTTCCTGTTAGCAAGACAAGTGTGTGGCATCTGCGTATTTCGTTGCTTGTTTAGGTACATAAAAGTGGACTGACACCCCCCACCCATTATTTCACAAGGTTCTTTTGTGCTTTCCTGTTTCTTGGAGGACCTTCTGGACCAGAAAAAGTAACAGAGACAGAACCATTAGAAGAAGATGCAGCGTTACAGGGGGCTTTGCCAGCTCAGGGTCAGGAAGGGAAAGTTGCCTGAACTGCTTTTCTTTTTCTCTCAGGTTTTTTTTTTTTTTTTTGGTTTGTTTGTGTTTGGTTCCGGTGAACTCCTAAGCCATGGTGGAGTGAGGCCCCACCTCTCCCAGCCTGATCTGCAAGCTCGGGTTACTCTCTCCTATCTGGCCCACAGGAGCCCGCAGTGAGCCTCATGCCTGCCTGCTGCCCACTGCTTTCGGCTCAGAACCTGCCCGGGATCCTGGCAAAATAACACACTGCGCAGAGCTCACATCCTATTCTTGGGAAGATTGGCTGGCAAACACCAGGTCAAGCATGGACTAGCATCACTTGAGAAGAGATTCAGCAACTGAACTGCCGCAAACAGTAGCTGAGCAGCCGAGCAATATCTTCCTTTCTCCTTTTTTAAAAAGTGGGGGGGAAAATCCGTGTCCTTCCTGGAGAAGCCGTCAGGGGCACGACTCTGGCAGTGATGGCTCTGACTTCACCTGCCTCTGCAAATGAGTCACGGAGCGTTATAAAAAGCAAGGACCTGCCAAGTCTCATTTCTTGGAACTGAGTGGAAATTTCAGCAAGCAGCTGCTCTTTCATTAGTTTATACTTTTCCTCTGCGGGTTTCTTGAAGAGGGCCTGGAATCACAGAAACTTTGTAGCATAAAGGACCTGTTGCTATGTTGGGATAACTGTGCCTCAGTCCTGGAAATGGCTATGTGTTTGGTCTAGAGCTGATTTTGATCTTCGCGAGGAATCTTGGTGAAGCCTGGAAGGAGACTCGGGAACATAATTAAGCAGGTTTGTAAGTCTTTCAGGACTGGCAATTCAATCCTATCAAAAATCAGGAACGGAACCTCAAAACTCAAATTAGCTCTCCTATATAGTACCTGAAGAGGGTTTCTTTTCATCTGTCTGATGTTGTTGGAAGATTTACATTTTCTAGCTTTTCTCTGGAGTCACAAAAGACAAAAACTTATTTGAAAGTGAAATCAGTGAAAAATGAGATTCTCAGGGAACCGCCTGATTTTAGGTAGGAGTGGAAGTGGCTCATTATAGAAATCATGACCGTGGCAACAGCGTAGCACTAGGACTTTGGCTACCTGTAAGAGTGCCAACAGTATCTGTGCACGGGGCTATTCCCCTGTGCTGGGTGAAAGCCACGTGTAAGTTGCCAGGGTCAGGAGGGACGCGGTGCCAGATGGAAATACCATCAACAGCTGGGAGATTTCATCTGGGATTTCGGGTGCGGACGGGCGACTTTTGTTCTCGTAGCTGACTCGTTCCGAAGGCGGGTTTAGATACACCTACTCCTTCGGGGAAGGATTTTGCTTTGGAGTCTTGGTAGGTTTTGTGTGTTTTTTTTTTTTTTTCTTCTTTTGCCTTTTTTTTTTTTCCTGGTGAACGCTTAGGATGGCTTTGAAAAACGCCCGTATTTCACCCCAGCCGCTGTTAGTACCTTTGCATTTCGCGGGCGCCCTGTTAAACCCCCCAACAGGGGAGCGGGAGCAGAGCCCAGGCGACCCCCCGCATCCCCGCCGGGGCGCGGAGCCCGCATGGCGCTGGGCGGCGGCACCGCCGGCGCAGAGGCTTCCGCGGGGCTCCGCGCTGCCCCGCCGCCGGCCCGCCCCGGCCGGGGGCAGGGGCTGGTGCCGTGGCGGCGGGGCCGGGGCCGGGGCCGGGGCGGGGCGGCGGGCCGGCAGAGGGAGCTCCGCGCCGCTCCGCTCCGCTCGGCCGCTGCTCCCGCTGACCGGCGCCCTCCCGGCTCCGCTCCGGTACTTTGTTGGCGGCGCAGAGCGGAGACCCCCGCGCCTGCCCCTGCCCGGAGCCCAGAGGCTGTGGAGAGCCCCGGTCCCCGCGGAGCACGGCGGCCGCCGCCGCTCCCCCGCCGCGGGAGCGGGAGGAGGAAGCCCGGGAAGGTAAGGGGGCTGGCGGGGCGGGATTTACCCCTTTCGCCGAGTCCCCCCGTCCACCCCCCCACCCCCCTTTTTTTGTTCCGCGGCAACCGGCCGGCTTCGTGAGATGGCGAATTGCGGGGCATTAACCCCCAGCCTCCCCCCGGTCCCGCCGGCTTTGCGCTGCCGCCGCCTCCGCTCGGGCAGGGGCCGCGGGAGAACTCCCTCCCGGGTCCCCCGGGCTCTGCCGCGGCGGGCGGGGACGGCGCGTATTGCCACTGCTTTTCCCCGCCGCCGTGGGGTTTTATCTACGCGTAGCTCTCCGTATACGCATAGGCGTAGGTGTATTTTTACACCCCCCGCCGCGGTGTAAGGCCAGCCGCCGCCGCCACACCTGCTCGCACCTTGCCCGCCGGGCTCCCCCCGGCAGCGCCCCGCGGCCCCGGGGGCGGCCCGGGCACCGGCTGAGGATCCCCGCCGCTGGCCGGCAAGGGCAACGTCCGTGCCTGTGCCCTCCTCCTGCCTCACTTTCTGCCAGGTGACTTGGCTTTCTCTCCTTGTTGTGGCGGTTTTTTTTTTTTTTCCCCAGCGGTTAAGCTGGCTTTTCCGAAGGTGGCTCGTATTGCCGGTAGCTGGCGAAGGGCAGCTTTTGGGTTGGGTAATCCTGTTGCATCCCCGTGTTTCTTGGGGGCTCTGCCTTGCTATCTGCCTTCTCCTCTGCTGCTCAGCCCTTTCCCTCTCTCTGCTAACTTTCCCTGCCGTTCTTCCTCTTTCTGCCCCTCTCATTGCCATGCTGTGCACTCCCTTACGCATCGTGCCGCTGCACGGAAGATGATCTGGGCACACAGCGGAAAACAGGTTTGTGGCATTTTACGGTGTGATCTACTGTAACCTCAGTAGGTTTGCCTTGTATCCGTGAAAAGCGAGACATTGCAGCTTCCACTAAACCCTAGTTTCAAGCCAGCTAGTAGCAGGCAATAGAAGAAGGGTGGAACAAGTTTTTCTCAAGGACGTTGCTTGGGAACCAGCCCTCCGACCCCAAAACCGCGCTTTGCCATGGCGTGTGGGTCTTGTACACCCCAGAGATATAGGCACATGGCAGTACGACCTTTGGTGGAGCCTGCTTTGTTTACTTAAAGTGAAGTACTGAAGATAAAAGTATTATTGCTCTGCGTTGTGTCTGCTGAAATATTAACCAAATGACAGATCTCACGTGTCTTTGCAGTGTAGATCGTGTTTTAATTGTGCCTCTCCTTTATCATCAAAAATGAGGTTCTCCTCCCTTCCTATTGACCATCTTTCTTCTCGTTTGTGATTGTGCAATGTCTATATGTCAGCTACAAAAGTTGCTTACGTGGGAGAACATAAAAATGACCATTTTTGTTGTTAGCAACTGGAAATACTGAATCAGCATTGTGTGACCCGTCTCCTCTCCATGGAGTACCCCATGAAATGCTGCAACCTGTGCCCCTTGAGAAGCGGTCCTCTCCTAGGCCAGACCTGAAATGGGGTCGGTTGTTTCCCCTCGGTGAGCAGTGGGGACTGCAAAGAGCTTACAGGGTTTCCAAGGTGTAAGGGAAACGCAGCGTATCTCATCTTGATTCACAGTTCACAATGAGCCTGGCATTATTAGCACACGGGTATCGTCAGGTAATGAGATCCTGTGCTCAAGGCTCCACAGAAGCAGGTTGGGGCTGCTGCTGGCTTTTACTGGGGGCTTTGGACTTGTATTGTCCAACTGGCTTGTATTGTCACATGTTCATAATGGCTGCAGTATTGAGTTATGCCTTCTCATTGCTCAGAATAAATGGTTTTGATTGCGTGTAATTTTGAAAGCAGCCGGAGCATCCCGTTACGTTTAGTTGGAAGGAGGTAACACCCCACAAGCAAGAACACCCAACAATGATTAGGTGCTGGGTTATATACAGCGGTTAATAGAGAGTGCAGGATTGATCTAAAGATACTTTTGTCTGCCTTAAAATGCACAGATGGAAAAAAATACAGAAGTTTCGCACTTGGTGACAACTAAATTCCTGAAATATGATTGATTTTCTTTCTGTCTGTAGTCTAGCTGTAAATGGCAAATCATTCACATTAACTGCTACATTTTTTTTCCCCTGTGGGTGAAAGCTTATTACAATCTAAACATCGGAAGTCGAGTAATTGGTACCCTGAGGGTCAAAATAGATTAAATATATAAGAACTTTTCTCTTCAGCTACTGCAGTGAGATAACAGAAGACTTCAAGTCCACACAACGAAGACTGCATTAATAAAGTGCTTGCTGACTTTGATTTCAGCATCTAGCTCTTGTTGCTTTTATACTCCTAATTACAGTTCCTGCATCACTCTGTCTTCTGGAACGGTGAATGACTGGTCAAAGGTTTGAGATTTTCTTGAAGATGCAGCTTTCAGCTGTGCCAGGCAGAAAAATGGAGCCCTTTGGTCTGTGACCCCTCCACACTCTTCTCTCTGTGCTGCGGGTCTGGTGGCCAGAAAGAAAAGACACTTAACACCTCGGAGCTGTGGCACGTACGGTACAGTGTGCACGGCCCAATCCCAGTATCTCCATCCAATGAGAGCTGGAAAGGTGATTTGCTTGTGTGTGTGTTTTCTGCACGTGGATAGGTTTGTTTCTCGTGGTGCCTTTGAAACCCGGGTTTCTTCTTGCTTTCTCACTTAACAGCATCTGGTTCTGTGTCCCTTTTGTCCACCGGGATTCAGAGTTTTCATCATTCTAGCCCTGAGCTGGGTTCCCAAGGAGGCTAATTAACAGCTCACAACTAGACGGCTTTTAACTGGTTTTGAAGCCTCAGTATTTGTTTTGCGGTACAGAGAGCGGCATGGCGCCTGAAATACCCTTTTTCCTCATAGTAGGGCCATACTTACACAATACCCGCTAAAACTGTAAGTCACTAAAAAAACCCATTGGCAACTAAACTAACAGTGCAGTTTTATTGAATTTTCACATTGTGGAAACAAAAAAGAAAAAAGGACTAAGATGCTAATTTCTTGTTTTCAGTGCTAGTTCTCTTGATTTTCCAGTATTAAATGCTTTGCATTATGAGAAACTAGAATTCTTGCTTTCAGGGAGGGCTGCAACTGCTGCCATTTTATCTCACCTCCAGGGTCAGAGTCTGATTCATCCATCGGTTTATTCATCCAACACACTGAATTTCCCATAGTTTCGTACAGATCTTGATTTAATCCTGATACCCAGGAATTTCAGTTTCCCACCCCAGGTCTCAAGTTAGATGATTGCTGTCATTTGACTTTTATATTTTGCCGGGACCTTCAGCTGTTACTGCAGTCCTGAGTGACTGCTGGGTTTCTCCCTGTTGTGCCCACACATGAACTTAGGTATGAAGTCATTCAGAGTCTCGTCTAAGTCAGCGATACTATTTGGGGGGTGTGTGTAGAAAAGCATTTGCATAATGTCACAAAACTCAGCTCTTCCTTCACTGAAGTAGAAAGGTAAGATAAGGTGCCTTTTACAGGGCTTGGTACTCTCGGATCCTACAGAATTCTGCTTGTTGCCTGGCGAGGTTAGTCACAGCCTTCTTGGAAAGACCACGATGATGTGGGAAGAGGCGACCTTGACATCTGTTTTGCGGGGAGGGTTTTTTTGGTTTGTTTTTTGGTTTTAATTGCCTGTCATGGACTCTGAGGGGATAAAAGATGAGTCAGTTACAAATGGAAACGTTGTTAGCGTTAGCTTTTGAGGACCTGTTTTCATTCTGAGCTGTGACTGTGAGCCCACAATTGCTAACACATGCCTTTGATTTTATTCTGTAATGTGAGTTTTAGTAAAATTTTTAAATATTAGCCAACTTGGGGCCTTACTAGTTGAATGCTTCTAGTCCCTTCTTCCCTTCCCTCCCTGTGCCACTGTCTAGGTAATTAAAGTTACTCAGGCTGTGAATCTCCATAGGATTGAAATCTAAAATGGAAATAGCAAATTACAAATTACTTTGCATTTATTACCTTTGTCTCATTCTGAATAGATTCCAGCAACCTTATGCATTCTGGATAGACAAAGATAGCAGATGTCCCTTCCTTCAAAGGTGCAGTGTTAGCATCTCCTGTGGAATTTGTACATCTTTCCTTAAGTTTTCCGTTTCTGTGGGGTTTTCACTTGTGTAGTTTTCAGACGCATAACAGGCCTCTTCATTACTGATGGTGCGACAGGGGATTCTACTTGCATTTGTTCCTAAAGCTTCCCTCAAGTTGACATTTTGACTAGCCATGGGGAATGCTATGTTCTCTATGAAACTACAGAGAAAAAAAAAAAAACCACCGAAAACCTATATAAAACTCTGGGTTGTGAAATGATGAATGCCTTGTCCTGTAATGCTGTGAAACCTTCGAGCGTTTCAACAGAATATTTAGAAAAAACTCACCATTTTAAGAACGGTATCTGTTGAGTGAGAGTAGGTGTTACAGATGTTCAGTAACTTAAAGCAGGTTTTGTGCAGATAACCTAGGGTTTTTTTGTTGGTTTTTTTTTTTTCTTTTCAAGAGTGCGTTGGTTTTACATGAAATAGAGGATTTATCTTTTAATAATCCAAAATATTACTGCTTATGGATTTTCTGGATTTTATAGATTACCACTGCAGGTAAGGGAACGTCTGACTTCTTTCAAATCTTCCATGAGCAGAGAGGAGTTGTATTCGTCTACTTTAACTGTGAAGCTGCCATAGCTGGTTCTTGGGGCAGGAGGCTGGGATTTGCTATCGCTCCCGGATGCTTCAGACTTAACCTACTGCAAGAGCATCACTGCCAGCCTTAATGCCTGTAGCTGAGGAACATTTGTAACTGGAAAATAAAGGCACGACTCATGGGGGATTTGTGTGTATTACTTTGATTTTTGCTCCTGCGTGTAAAAGCATTTTTAAAGATTCGGCCAAGTAGAAAAGCAGGCACGAGGCTTGCTGCTTCTCCCATCAGCACTCCCTTCTCCTCCCCCTTGCCTTCCAGAAATTGGCTGAAGTGCAAAAAGAAGCTGAAAGTCAGATGTTAGCAGTACCTTTTTGCTGTTCGTTAGTATAGGTCCAGACCCATTAGGAAAGGGAAAGGGAAACAATATGTAACATACCCCCCCTCCCCCCAAATCAGCTGCGCAAAACTTGATCCAAAAAAACATGAGAAATACATGAGATCACAGAAGTCCATTTGCTCTTCAATACTTGCCGATGCCTGGTGAGATACGAGATTATCCCAATTTTATCAATGTTTTAGCTTCAGGTAGAATTTGACATTACTGTGATTTGTTCACTTAATGCTCCTAGTGATTTGTCTTTCACCTGAAACACGAACTTTGGTTAATGAGCACTTTCTTTCATTCTGGGGTGAGTGAGAGGGCTTAATGTTAATTCAGCGCTCTGAATGCTCCTTTCATGGAGACTGAGGACTCTGCTCTTCGTTCCGATGTACGGTTCCTTCTTCCGATGCCGCTGTTCTTTTTGCTTGCTTCCACAGTGCAACTGAGGTGTTGTCTTCTCTATTTCCTGAGTCAAAGATCTCTTTGTTTCCAGTGTAAAACATAATTTGGAGTAATTAGCCTTGAGAAAGCTTTCTTTTTCTAATCCGTAAGGGATTTAACACTTGGTGTTTCAGGTAGTTAGGTATCTGGTTGATGCAGGGATTTGTTCAGAGTTCAGTGCCTGTGAGAATCCCAGTGTAAATCACAAAAATATTATGAATTTGCAGCTCTGTTACTCAGAGCATGTGAATGTGAGACCTTTGCACGAAAAGCAAGACATTCATCTTGCTTGTTGAGTTCTTCACTGTAACTAAGTGCATATGACGGTGATATAGCAAGGACTACATAATGAAATTGAGTTACATCATGAGGAGTTTGCGATCTCAAGTTGTTATAAAATTCAGCTTGATGATCTTCTGTGCCATTTTAGAAATGGCATGGAAAAGTCAGCCATTTATAGATGTGCCTCTGAAGTGATTTTCAGCTTTGCACAACATGTCTTGAGAAGCCAGTGAGTGCATTATACTGCCTTCAGTTGGAGATATAAATATACATCTACGTTTCACATTCAGAATTGGGTGTCAGGCCATGTATTTAACTACATATTTTTCTTCTTGCTGTTCAGCATCATCTCAGGCTCGTTTTTCCCAAAGTGGAATTACTTATTCTCTTCTCCACTTCTAGCATTATTTATTGCTTTGCAATTCTTCCCATGCTCTCGCAACCTTAGTGTAATGTTTCATCTCTTCTGTTTCCTTCTCTTCCTGTATTTAAGGATAACGAATTGTCCAGGGGTGGGGGCAGAGGGCTGGGAGGTAGGTGGGTGGAGTCTGTTCCTATTTTAGCTGCAAACTTTGTTATGGCTAATAAATCTGAGCTAACTGGTAATTAGCCTCGTAGTGCTATCTCGTGTACAGAGGACAGGACAGAGTGAGGAACCTGGACTTTGTACCTTAGTGTTCATTAGGTAAATCACCCCTGTGATTTACAAATGTCCTACCACTGCCAAGAAACGAGCGCAGTTTCTCTGCTGCAGTCACTGTTTCCCTTCTCGCGGCTGCTTCTGTGCTAAAGCACTGCTGCGTTTTGAGCCTTACCTTCAGCTTTGGTCTCAGTCCTTCTCTCTGCTCAACCTTGCTCCTGGGTGAGCTCTTCATGTTTTCCTTCCTTCTTCACTTACCTGAGTCACGTTTCTCCACCATCTGCCATATTGTGATCCATCCTGCTCTTGAGGCTTGATGCAGCTTTGGTCTCCTGTTTTTTTCTTTTCTTTCTGTTTTCTTTATTCATCCCCTAAGTTTTCCCTACCCTTTTTGGTTTACTTCACTCTTTGGTTGCACATAGTGCTCGGTGTCCAGCTTTGCATAATGCACTTCATGCCACTTCTTGGGGTAAAGCTTTTCCTTGGTCACAAAGCAACTCTTTTTCCCCTTTTGTGTCATTAATCTTTATTCCAGTGTCTTCTGAAATGCATTTCAGATCCATTGATCTCAGTGGGGCATACCGTATGTGAAATTACGTGGGTAGTCATGTCTTTGTTGGATAGGGCTTTAAAAGTAATGTCTTCTCTAAAGGTTCACCACTGTCTATTTTGTCTAGGCAATAATTTTAAGCTTACTTCAAGCAGTTCTGGAGCTCAAGACCTGAATAGGAGGTGTTAGAGTGTGTGTAGCCATTTGTTTTCCCTGTGTGTGTGAGGTGTCTAAGACACACAAAAAACATCTGTTCAATCAATGTCTTCCTGAATATGAACGTAAGATATTCTCAGAAGTGCCTTCAATACATGGTGGCATTTGTTCTTTTCTACTTAGCATTTACAGTTTTTCTCACTTTTTATATTAAAGCTAAGTGTTGACATGCAAGAAAAATAAATGTTCATATATTTCTTAAATAGTGACAGAGCAGAATACAGCCCTGGAGGAGAAGCAAGTTGCTGTTGAGGCCCAGTCTTGGTGGTGACCGAATAAAGTCACAGTTTTCATAGAATCATTATAGAATGGTTTGGGTTGGAAGGGACCTTAAAGATAATTTAGTTCCAACCCCCTGCCATAGGCAGGGACACCTCCCACTAGACCAGGCTGCTCAAAGCCCCATCCAGCCTGGCCTTGAACACCTCCAGGGATGGGGCATCTACAGCTTCTCTGGGCAACCTGTTTCAGTGCCTCACCACCCTCATAGTGAAAAATCTCTTTCTGATAGCTAATCTAAATCTACCCTCTTCCAGTTTGAAACCATTATGCCTTATGCTATCACTAATGCCCTTGTAAAAAGTCCCTCCCCAGCTTTCTTGTAGGCCCCCTTCAGATACTGGAAGGCTGCTACAAGGTCTCCCTGGAGCCCTCTCCTCTCCAGGCTGAACAACCCCAGCTCTCTCAGCCTGCCTTCTTGGGAGAGGTGCTCCATCTCTCCTATTTTTGTCTAGAGGTGCTCCACCTCTTCATTTTGTGCAGCTTATCAGTGGTTTGACTTCTTAAGAGAGGCTTGGACTTCCAGGTTGGGGTTTGATAGATAAGATGGTCCTACTGGCCTGTGTAGTCTGGCATTTTGAGCTCCACAGTGGCGAGTAGCTCAGAGTGGTGGGCAGCAGTGAAGTACATCTTCCTGGGTAAGGAGTTTGCTGACTTTTTTGGAGGGGGTGGATGTGCAGAGCATGAGAGTTTATGTCCCACTGGATTCTTTGAGTATTTTAAGCTGTACTTTTATAACTCTGAAAGTTCTTGTTGTTCAAAGAGATTTCCATTCCCTTTTTTAAAATCATCTAATGATCTTGATTTTGGAGACAGCTGTTCTGTCTCTTTGCCTCAGTTTTCCTATTCATAAAACTATAGAAAATGTATCTGTCTCTCAGGAGTTCTGTGAGGCTTAATTAGCAAATGTTTATACAGCCTTTTGAAGATACAAAATCTATATAGATGCTAAGTGTTATTATTATTACCACCAGCCGCTTTGTTGTAATTGCCGTAATAAAGTTTTCAGTGCTGGTGGTTACATTATCGTTGTTTGAGACATAGGTCAGTTTTTGTGAAGGCTGGAGGCATCGAGGGTGGTGGTAGCAGTGATGGTGCGGACCATACCGAGGTACAATGTGTGGCAGAGCTGGGATGAGAGAAGCCGTGCTTCCAGCTATGAAATCTTTGTGAAGAACTTCCTGGAAAAAAAAAAACAAACAACAAACCTAAAGAAAACAAAACCAAACAAAAAAAGGTTAAAAAAAAATAAATTAAAAGTTCATAACTGGGAAAGAATAAAACCTCTTCCGCTGCAGTATGCCAGCGTTTACAAGTCCCAGGGCTAACTGGGGGGTGGTGTGTGTCACGCAGTGTCTCAGCTGGTTAGAATGAGCTGGCAGCAGTTGCATTTGTGACATTGGCATGTAAAAGAAGGGATCTTTTAGAGATGATTGATAATTGGTAGTATAGGGAAAGAGACGTGGTATAAATCACAATTAGCCTTTAGGATTTTTTTTTTTTTAGGTCTACTTTTGTAAAACACCCATGACTTAATGCTGAGCTATTTTTATGAATGTTCTTGTGCTTATCTCGCATAACCAGCTTGTTAAAAGAGGATATGAACACTTTTTAAGCCTCTGCCTTATAAATTGTGAGAAAGAGAAAAGAAGATTGATTCCAACAGGCTTGAAGGTAGATTCATTTCTCTTCTAGTTAGCAAAATGAGAGAAGGGAAAAAATTAAAGTGAAGACCTAGTGGGGCGATCAGTTTTAACCAGGTAGAAAATCATTCGATTTAGCTCTAATGTACAATTTAATTGTAAAACTTTAACCTAAAAGAATATAAATGCCAGGGAATTCTGGTTTTGGTAAATTGATGATAATATCTCCAAGTCATTTCTGCCTGAAGTAATAAGGGTAAGAAAAAAAAATAAAGTAATAACAAAGGCACATTGAGGGGGAACAATTATTTTGCTAGTGTCTCCTGAGGATCTGAGGGGGTTACTCGGTCGCATTATAAGAAGAATATTGTGCTGCTGGAATGTTGGAGAGGACTGATAATAATTGTGCTTTGAAGAAAGCTTCTCTGTTCTTTTTACTGTAAACATCTGAGATAAGATTGAAAAGTTTGGAAGAACGCAACACCTTCTGTGAGTTCTTTCAGCATTCTTAATTGCTCGTTATGAGATCTCAATTTGAATACTGCTGTTAGATATTTTTAGGGGGTTCTAGTTTACTAAGTCAGGCTGTCAGACTGCCTATAACAAGTGATCTGTTTCTAATCGTATCTTAATATCTAGTGTAATGCTTATTTAAATTGCTAGGGATGTTTCCTAATAGCTTCTGGATCAGTTCTGATTATGAAGACCTGAATCAGTTAACACATTAGAGAGACCACACAAATCTGGATCATGGGCAGCATGGTTTCTTAGTGGCTGCACTGCAAGGACTTCTCAAACAGAAATGATGCCAAGCAGGGAACCGATTCAGTCCTTTAGGATTATGTGCAAGCAAATTTTCAGGCAACTTTCAACATCGTTAAACAGCAAGAAGAAAAGGCACCAGCCTTCTCTTTTTATTTTTTTAGTTTTAGGGAAATCCTACTTTAAAAATAACCATAAAGTGTACAACCCCAATGTCCTTCTGCATAGAAACAGAAGCAGTTTAAACACACAGAGGTAGACGATAGAACGCTGAAGCCCACACGGAGATGTCCCAAATGCTGGATAAGTTCAGAAAAATGTTGCTTTAGCTGTTCAAACTATTTTCAGTAGCAAAGTGGAAGACAATTCCTAGCGTTGTATTGAAGCTGTTCTCTCTCTATTGTGTGAGACTGGTGATACCTCATTTTGAATAAAACTCTGGGTTTTCTTGAGGGCTGTAAGAAAGAGCGACTATGTTCTGCTCCCTGCATAGAGAGGTACGGCAATTTGATAGGAGTTTCTTTTTCTGTTATCCTAGACTGTAACATATAGTAGTATAATAGCTATCTTTTGAAGTACAGAAAATCTGCCTAAGGGGCCATCATTTTAAAGTATAATATGAAATGCCGTTTTAATAAGGTTGGCTCCTTGCACATTTTAAGTGCAAGGAAATGTGTGTGTGTTGAAACCTTGCTAATCCTTCATTTGCACAAAGTATTTGGCTCGCTCCCTAACTGTCAAGGAATTAATGGTGTGCTTCAATGAGATCTTGCATTACTAGACTGTAATTATTTTTATAAGAGATTCTACACTGTATTTGGCGGTGCTTTATGAATTATCATAATAAATAAAATGAAATTGCCATTGTCAAAGCATATGAGCAAAGTAATCTTTTTCTTATTGTTTGTGTACTCACTGGCTCACGAAATTAAGGGGTTTCCAGTGGACTTCCAGGCCGTTCATACAAGTTGGTGAGGTTTGCTGTGATGTATTGTTTTGCTTGTGCTTGTGACAAGTAAAACAATGGTGTAGCTGACAAGAAGCAACTCCGTTGACGAGGTGGCAACACATCTCTCCTGTACTTCCTCCTTTGGCCTTGTACTTGAAAAGGGAGCGGAAAGGCAACGCATGTATTGGTTCACTTAATGAATTCACGGCCTCATCTGAACCACGGCGGCGTGACCTCTGGCAATTATTGTATGGTAACAGGCTTTGAATTAAGTTATTCAGAGGAGTGCTTACAGCAGAGATGTCAGGACAGTGCAGGTGTATCCAAGCCGATTTTAATTGCATTTTCCCAGTACCAAAACCAGGCTACAGTTGCATGGGACATGGTGGACTCCATGCCTCGTGGCTGAGGACAGAAGTCCTTGCTGCCATGGCTAGACGGGGTCCAGTACCTGAACCTGGGTGTGGTGTCTGCACTGTTGACACATCCTCCGTCTGTACGCCTTTCTGGAGATCTGCGTCTAGCTAAAGCAGACTGCATAGAAGATAGTACATATCATTTACTTTTCAGGCGGATAGAGTCAGTGGGATAAAGCTTCAATTTCAGGATATCTACCTAAGATTTTCCCTTTAGTTTATTACAAATATTCCTATGGTCATAGTTCCTCCAGATGTTAGCTGGTGATGGGAGGCTTGTTGTACTAGGCCCTCAATTTCAAGAGAATTTTATTATTTAAACATTGTGTCTATTTTTAAAGTCAGATAATCTATAAAACCTGTTTAAAGCCACGAGGGATCATTACATCATCTAGTTTGACCTCCAGAGTGTATGAAGGAGGAGAGTTCCTGCCCTTCTATTTCTGTAGAAAAATATAAAACAAGATTTCTTGTCCTTCCTCCCTGTCCATGATAGACACAATAATTTAAACTGCCTGCCTCTGGCAAACACTGGCATTTTTCACTAAGTTCATTATTGAATATTTAGTTGTTCTGTGTTGAACTTGTATGGTGTTACCCTCTAGATACTGTTGTTTGTGTTTATATATTTTTTTTGGCACATGGCAAATGCAGTATAGATTTCCTCCTCTGCATAGAGAACTTTTCCCCCAAAACCTGATGGGCTAAAAGCAGATAATCCTAGAGTTTGTGCTTCTTTCTCTTCATGCTTCACTGTATAAGTTGTATAAACTCAGATCACTTTCTGAACCACTGTATACTTCTCTGCATAATTGTTTTTGGCTCACATAGCAGACTGAGACACTTGGTCGCAAACCAGTTTCGAAGAGTTAAAGTCTATGTTACCCTGTGGGAGAAATACACGGAAGCGTTGGAGAGGTTCTTGTGCAGGTTCACCTTGATGTTTGAGAGACTCAGGGCCCTTCTGCCTCCTAGACCATGGAGATGGTGTTGTATAGCAACTGGGATGTCCGGATGCATGCTGTGCTGGTACTCCCAATAATGCCAGCAATAACACTTTTGCTCCGCGGCCCTGTCTCCCTTAGGGCTGCTACTGAACAAGATTTGCAGATGTCACTTCGGGCAGTTAAGTAAATTGAATCCACAAGACTGTGTGGGAATGTGTCACAAGTGATGCAAGTCCTCCTTGGTCTTAAACCCTCCCTCGGAGAGCTTCAGTGCAGTGACTTCTTTAGGATGTAAAGAAAAGGGCATAGTAATTTTACAGATGACCTTGCTCTTTATGCGCTCTCTGCATGCCTTCCCTACATGGGACTCTTCCTTCCAGTAATGAGGAAATGTTCTGAGGCAGTGTTGTTGCCATGATGACATAAAATAATAGAGACTTCCAGATATTCCCCTGTTCTTACCCTGTGATCCCTTCAGGGATCAACTGACCTTAAAAATGATGCAGATCTGGAGCTTGAGGTCATTTTTGTTGTACAGAAACTTTTTTTTTTATAGGCATTGGGATGGTCGTGTTGCACTCACTGATTAGAAACCGTACGTGATTAACATTCTTGGTCTAAACGTGTGCTTTCCACTCTGGACACACATTTCCCCTAGAGCTTTTAGAAGTGCACCGAGTCATTGCTTTGGCAGAAAAAAAAAAAAAAAAAAAAAGGCAAGGCTTTTGCCCTCTCTTGCTTTATCTCATTTATGCCTTTAAGACAATATGTGTACGTATTCTGTGCAAATAGTTTTTTAGTTTCTTTCCAATTTCACAACGGCTGTGTAATTTGGTTTTTGTCAAGATCTAGTGTCTTCCCTAGGAAAACCGCATCTGGCAATGTACACATGTCTTCAGCAGTTGATACGTTCCAGACAATGATACAGTTCATGTACTGTGAATCCGATGGAGCGTAGGCTCTGGTGTACAGTAGTACTCAAACATTTGTGGCTTAGCATAAAGTCTTCTCCCCCTTTGCTGGATGTAGTGAACAGAAATCTTTTGTTTCAAAATTTAGCAAGAATTGCCTAAGACCTACCTTGACCAGTTTGAAGGTATTCTTCAGCCCTGTTGGAAATGTTCACTGATAAAGCTTGGTAGCGGTGTTCGTGAAGGAGTTGCCCTCAACTGCGGGGGAGACGCTTGATTCGGGATCAAAATTGTGATCTATAAATACTTATTTTTTCCACAGATAGTCATGGGACAACTTCTCTGTCTGACTGTTGTTTAACTTAAATGCTTGTGAGATTGAGGCCCAAAATCTCAATTTAAAAAAACAACAGCCCACAACAAAAAACCAAAGCAAACCCCAAGAGAATTTGTGTGCTTGTTTTATTAATAGAAACTTAGATTATTTGTAAACAATTTAAAAGAATTTGTTAACCATTCTTGTTATTTTTTTTGGGTATGCTTCTCAGTGTGAGACACATCTTTTGGTTCAAGTGTGTACTATTTTAAACGAGTGTTATGTTGTCTTGAAAACTCTCCTGGGCAATGTCTAACTCCAGACATAAAAGCAAATAAACCAAGAAAAACCCTCTGTTTATCTGAGATGAAAGGACTTTTTTAAGAAAAAGAGAGAGAGAGAGAGAAAGGGGATCTAAAACTACCTAATGGTCTCCCATGTCTCTTTCAAATGTTCCTTAATGTTCTTTTGCAGTCCTCCGGAATTACTCCATCTCACTGGTATGTCACTGGGATATGAACTACAAAGAAGTCTTAAAATGCCACCATCTTTAGACTATATACTGAAGAGTGGCTGAAAGTGCTGCAATACATTGTTTCGTATAGGTTGATTCTGATTTTACTCTGTTCAGCTGTACATTTCGGATGAGAGATGGAAATTCAGAGATTGATGTGAGTGCATAATGACAAATAATGTATTTTGGGCACTTCCTGCACCTTGGGGAAGTAAACATGAGGATTAACATCTTGGGTTCAGGGCTGTTCACTTTATGAAAAGCTGACATTTCTTGTGTGCAAGGTTGCCTATTTAGAATTTCTGAAGCTAAAGAGTGAAATATGGCAACTCATCCTCAGTTTTACTGTTCAGTATTTCTTCAAACAAAATTAAGCAAGTTTTATTATAAACTTGTCTAAGCTAATTGAAGTCATCACAACTTCCAGTTGCTTGCTAGGTTGAAGAATCAGCTGTCTTGATTTCACAGAATCACAGAATGGTAGGGGTTGGAAGGGACCTCTGGGGATCATCTAGTCCAACCCCCCTGCCAGAGCAGGGTCACCCAGAGTAGGTTGCACAGGAATGCATCCAGGCGGGTTTTGAATGTCTCCAGAGACGGAGACTCCACCACCTCTCTGGGCAGCCTGTTCCAGTGCTCTGTCACCCTCAAAGGAAAGAAGTTCCTCCTCATGTTTAGGTGAAACTTCCTATGTTCAAGTTTGTGCCCATTACCTCTTGTCCTGTTGCTGGGCACCACTGAAAAGAGCCTGGCCCCATCCTCCTGACACCCATCCTTTAAGTATTTATAAGCATTGATAAGATCCCCCCTCAGCCTTCTTTTTTCCGGACTAAAAAGACACGAATCCCTCAGCCTTTCTTCATAAGAGAGATGTTCCTGTCCCCTAATCATCTTTGTAGCCCTCTCAGTATTGGCCTTGTAGAGGTAGGCGTACCAGCAGTGGTAAGTGATGTGAAGATGAAGAAGTGAGGGCTATTGACTAGGGAATGAGCAGAATGGGCTGGTGGTAACGTATGGGGGATCATTTCCCCTCTAAAAGCTTCAGTATGTGACTGCTGAGAGATAAGAGAGCCTCCGGGCTCCCCTGCCATGAGACACTTCAGTGTGTTTTCACTCAATTCTTTATCTAGACTTACCGTTGTAAAAGCTAACAGTTCAGTGGGAAGGACACCACTAATTTTCTTGCTTATGAACTCCATGTTTTTCATAGCATCCACTGTATGGATGGAGCAAAAGAAACTAGCTTTGTTTCCATGTATTTTCACAGTCTCCAGATCTTTTTGGACTGGCTGCAGACCAGGTATGGTTAGATACCAGTCAGTGAAGATCAAAATGACTGTCCCAATGACCCTGGAAAATTAAATCCTCGGCCATGATATCAGGTGGGGCTACGACAGTGGTAGCAAACAGAGGTCTGGAGTGGGGAATCTCAATGCTGCCACTTGGGAAACCAGAGCTTGTACCTTTTATCCCTCTTTTGCAAAGCCCTGGGATTCTTCTGTAATCTTGAGTTCAGTCTGCTAAGTCTTGTGAAAACGATAAACTGGCTCACCTACAGTGCCATGATTTTATCTTGAATTAATAATAAGTTGTCTTTTCTCACAAAGATGAGTACTTTTGTTTGAAACTAAAATTCCTGTATCTTCTTGGGGATTCTAACATGTTAGCTAATACACTAAATATGGGATTTTTTCCTAATAATCCTTTTGCTATCAGGCCCTTTGATCTGCCCTGGATTTTAATGAGTCATTTAAAAACAGGTGTCTTCTTTGGCAAATTTGACTGTGATGCTCTCTCCCAAATCAGTTACCATTTTGAGAATGACATCTGAGTCTGCCTATGTTTCTGCATGACTGGAAACTGTCACTACTCATTTAAACTTATTAGTGCTGGAAAAGGATATGCTGGTTCATCTAACGGGGATGAAACGTGAGGCACCGGCATTCAAATTCAAGTGTTGTTCCCAAGAGTAAAGGAAGAGGCGACCGTAGTCATGAGAGCTTGGACAATTAGGGGTGAAAGCTGCATTGCAGCTCGAAGAGGTGTTGGGTGCTTTGCTAAAAGCAGGTTGTGGCATTTTTGGACAATTCAAGAAAATACTGCATTTTAAGATAAAAGTTTAGTAGAAGGATATAGTGCTTTAGCTGAAGATTATGCCATGGAAGACACTCAGTTGTGCTCTCAAGAGGACCCTAAGTTGGGAATATTCATTTTGTGAGGGGGACAATGAGCATTTGAGAAATCAGATTTTTTTTTTTTTTTTTTTTTAAGAGGGCAGATGCAAAGCTCTGACTGAAAGTTGAGCCTCTGTAATGGCTCTCGAGAGTCCACATATACACTGAAGGTATGCAAAATGATTCTTAAAAATGCAGACCTGGAGAATGAGGGCTGCGGTCCTCCATCTATCTTTAAAGGACCTGAAGGGCTAGGGGCACAGGAGCACTGCTGGCACACGGTCACTTTTCTCATCTAAAAAGGTTGTGAGACAAAAGGAGTCCCCAGGCAACTTGAGCTGTAACCAGCCCTTACCGTAACTCTGCCACTGCTCTTCTTGAAAGGCCATATAGTGCAAACCCATATTTTTTAATTTCTTCATTATTCTTCCACTCTATTATATCTAAATATATTCCCTGAGCAGAGATTATTTTCCCCTACCTCTTCCCTCGCTCGCATGCCTAAATGCAAGCCCAGAGCTTGCTTGTAATGGGAGTATTTTGATTGACAGCACCTTCGCCATTTGAGACTAGTGGTGTGCTAAAATGAACAACTGGCATTTCAGAAACTGTAAAACTGACCTGACAGAGTGTGATTTTAATTTTTTTCTTTTTCTCTTCCCTTCTCTCACCACGTTGTAGATGTGTCTTAATTCTGATGCTGTCATGCAGTTATGTCACTGGTTAACATCTCTGCAACCTATGGAGAACATACACTCTGAAATGCTGAAGTGTCAGCTGGTAAAGAGAACTTAAATGATGGAGTTATAAATTAATCTTGGTTTAACCTTTTTCTTCTCCCCTAAATAGAATTCAGACTGCAGCAGTAATACAATGATCTCGTCTGAAGCTGATGGCTGATAGAGAGTGCAAAAATGACTTTCAAGGTGATGGGAATGGTTAGGACAGACCAGATGTTCCTAATGGGTTTGCGACTTCCATACTACCCCTCAATAACCCATTGATTTCTCTGTAACAAACTAAGAAGTGTGACCTCTGCTTAACTACCAGCCTTTTTAAGATAAGCTTACAGTTCTGCCAACCGCCGATGCAGTGGCTCTTTCTTCTCTTGACAGATAATAATATTGGGAGGAAAAGGAAGTTTTGCAACCCTTTAACTTCCTGAAGAAAAAAAAAAGGCTGATAAGATTCCTTTAAAAATAAATTAAAAACAAACCCCAAAACTCAATGAGTCATAGTTTACGGGAATATCAGCTTTTTTTTTTTTTTCCTCTGTGATGATAACTAGATGTACTTTTTTGCCATTTATCCCAAAGGAAGGCAAACTTTGCCAGCTTTTTTGATGGTGCTACACTTCAGTATCACAACCCTGTTTAAAGGAACACTGTAAAGTTCCATCCATCGTTAAAATGTGGATGCTTCGGAACAATTACTAGAATCCCTTCGCATCAGGTTTGAACATTGTATAAAAGGAAGTGATGAATCGGTTGAAAAAACGTATGAGGAGTTTCCAAAAGGCGCAGTATAAATAACCAAGCTGGGCATTTTCAGAAATGCTTATAAGGCAAGCCATTTTCATTGTAGCAACTCATCTGCAGCTCACTGATTTGGAAGAGAATGCTACTTCCAATAACAAAATTAATTTCTGTGACACAGTGGTGAGACTTTGGCTCAGATTAAAACTCAAATATTCCCTTATTAAAGCACCGTTGTTAGTTACTGAATGAGGGATCTCATTCAAGTAAAATCATGTTTCCTGTATGAAGTGGTTGACCTGATCTTGAAGAAAGGTCTCACCTGATCATCCTTTGAGGTATTGCAATAGGCATTACACATTTTCACAACTCTTATGCTAAATAACATTGTAAAAGGATGTACTTTAATCTAATGGAGGTGTGCTATATGTCAAATTACCAGCTCAGGGGGACCATCCTGTTCTCCCTGATTTTTTTTCACAACTCATTGTGTTCTCGCTTTTGAGTATCTGTTGTGTATAGGGTTTTCTCTTGACCTCCTGAAAAAAAAAAAAGTTCTTTTCTGATCTTAAATGGAATAATTTTATTTATTTTGCATTGTTTTCTGAGGCACTTGAAATAATGATATATCCAATCTGTTCCATTTCATTCTCACAATTGCAGTAGTGTAGAACATCAGAAATCTGGTTTGTCCTGGAACTTGAAAGGGTAGTTGCTATGGTAACTGGGCACTATATATCCCATTTGGGACTTGAGTTAGGTGTGCAGGCTTCATTTAACTTTCTAGTAGTCCTCTTGAAACGTGTTAAGTCTATGAGCTCCACTAAAACATCATTTCTGGTATACTAAGGAAAAGTAATTCCTCACTATCTCTGCCCCCCCCTTTCATAGAATCACAGAATTGCCTAGGTTGGAAGGGACCTTTGAGATCATCTAGTCCAACCAACAATGTAAAACAAACAGAAACCATCACTAAACCCTTTGTTGCATCCCATTTGCTTGTGCCTTCTTTCTCCCTCCATATGTCGAGTAAGTGACTGGAGATGCTGCTCTGGAGCTTCCCGGCTGCAGGGAGGCAGCAATGGAGGCGCTGGCCCGAGCTGTTGGGCTCCAGCCCTCCCTCCGTTGATGCAGTGGCTGTGAGAAGGGGACACCCCAGGAGCCGAGCGCGTTGGGCGGACACCCAGCCGATCGGGCACAGGGCCTCGGTGGGTATGGTCTGCACCGCTGGGGTCCTGCTCCTGAAAAGTCCCTTTCTCTTTTCCATGCTTTAAAATCAGGCAGGCAGAAGCTCTGGTGACTGCCAGCTGGTGTCCTGTGCCCTGCCGAGGCGTTGCTTCCTTCTGAAGCACCACGCAGGTAAGAGCTCCCTTCGGAGTTCGTGCCCTGGAGGCTGGACCTTGTCCAGGGCAGTTCAGGCAGTTCCTTTTCATCAGCCCTTTCCTAAGAAGGTAACAGAAGTCAGCGGGGCTGCATGTGCGTTTAAAGGAAAGGAGGAAATCTTGATGGGGATGAACTGTTAGGAACCACTGTGTAAATATTTTTACATTATCCAGTAAGAATATTTCCCTCCTCTTTGATTTTTTTTTTTATGCTTTTTTTGCCAAGCTCTAATCAAAAGAAGCTTGGTTTTTAAGATGCAGGAATCTCCCACGTGCAAGAATGTGATGGCGGCTCTCTTTCTTCTTCTGCGTAAGATGTTCTCTCTTATTTTGGGTGATGTTTTACCACTCCTTCTGCGGTAGGGCTGTGGGCCAACCCTGTCAGTGCCCCCGAGCACTCAAACGGAGCAGAGCCCAGGCTGGATCACAGATGATGGGCTGGGTGCCTCTCTGAGCTTGCAGCTGGATTGAATTATGGTGCTGGGTTTGGGTTTCTTTACAACCTAGCTGAGGGGTTTAGCACCATCCGTGAGCTGTTTGTAGACAGCAGCGGGTCTCATGTTCTAGAGTATGTTTGGGTGAGAGAGAAGAGAGGCTGGGATGGATGGCAACCTCCGTTGCTGGTTGTAGGTGTACTTCACGTGCATGTTTGGTCGAGATGCCCCTGGACTTATTAATCATCCCAAAAATTCTTTGTAAGAGTCTTTCTCACCATGGTCAGATCGCACAGCTTGCTACATTCAACTTTTGTAGGCTTTTTGCTAGGTATGTTGGGACATCTGTAAATATTTATTCAGTTCCAGCTGGTAGCTTCCTATTGCCTACTTCTCATCAGTTTGTTTGCAGCACTGAGTGATGGCTGTGGCATCTACGGGGTAAAAAAAATAAAAGAACAGATGACTCTTTCTTGATCCCAAACTTCCCTTAAGCCCTGCTCATGGCGGGGTTTCCATGACTTTCCGATAAGTAAGAGGTCATTTTCCAAAGTCAGGGGGTTGAAAACTTCCATTTGCTAGGATATCGTGAGGTGATTCTTCTTTTTCTTTTTTTTTTTCCTTTTTTTTTTTTTCTTTTCTCCCAGAAGCACAGAGGGGAATCTAGTTCTCACTTCATATTGCCTGTTCCTCTTTACCCTTGGAAAATATTCGTCTACAGATTTTGGGGGTATTTTTGTTTTGTTTTGTTGTGGTTTGGTTTGGGGTGTGTGGTGGTTTTTTTTTGTTTTGCCCCCTTTTTTTTTTTTTTGAGCCAGTTTTGGTAAACAAGTTGAACTTGCTCAAGGCTAGAGATACAAAGAAATTTAGGGTGGTGACCTGAGGCCTTAACGCTGAGACATGTTCGCAGACCAGCTCTGTTACCTACTTGGAAGCCATAGGTAGTTTGTTTTCTCTGTAAGTGTCCCTGAAGAGGAGGCAAATGGAAAGTATTTCAAAGAACAAAGCTCGTAGCCAGCTTTCTGCCTTTCCTGGAGGTGGAAGAGAGAGAGTTATTGTGCGTGTCCACAGTTCTTTTTTTTTCTCTCTTATGATCTTTGGTAGTTGAGAGTGGGGTAATATTTTACATAATTAGAATTTTGTTGTTGATGCTTTACATCTCAGTCCTGACTTGAATGCAAATAACCATTTCGTTAGGTAGAACAGGTATAGTTTATACCCCCGGGACACTGATTGGGAATAACTGTGTAAGGCACTAGATATTTCCCTTCCCTCATGCAAATTTAGTGGGAAACATTTGCCCAACCCCCTCCTCGTTCTTTAGTCTTGCTTAACTTGGAACATAATGGAATGAAACATCGGGTTTGTAACAGCTCACAAAGGGGAAATATGAGAAGTACAGACACTTTAATATTAAACTTTTCTTCCTGGTTGGGTACAAGCTAAGCAGAGAGCTCCTGCACCTGCTGCCGTGTCCCAGCGCTTGCTCTGGGAAGCGCCGGGCTTTGTGGCTTGGGCAAGTTCTCTGTTGGGCTGGGCAGGTTGTGACAGAGGGGTGTGATTTTTCAGACCTGGTTTTGCAAGGAGATTCCCAGTGAAAATGATACTGGAAACTGTCAAATCACAAAGGATTTGCGGATTTCTAAAAAGCAATATGCCGAGCTAAAGTTAGATTGTTTTAGGAACTGCCTAAGCATTGATACACAGGGAAGTTTTTATTTCTTTGCCAGGCTAGAGGACTGCCAGCTTTCACACTGTCAAGGAGAATCCACATGTAACCTGAATAACACATAATCATGTCTCACTGGAACTTAAAAATATGATTTACGGGGCTGACAGGCTCTTTGTTTTATCAGCATTGTGTGGTTGTAGTGCAAACAGAAATGCACTTCAAGTACCTAGAAAAGAATTAGTCTGAAAAATATGTCATGTTTTTAATTCTGTGAATTGTTATGTCTCTTAGTAAGTCTTGTAGGCAAAACATTTTTACTTCCCTCAGGAAGACAGGTGATTAAACATAATATTCACGTTTTCCTGTTGCTGCAGTATTTTTGCAGCTTGGTAATAAGCATTTTTTTTTTTTTTTTTTAATCCATTTGTGCCCACTGTGTTTGGTTTTGCCCACTGAAAGCAGTCTTCATTTCTGGCAGTTTCATGTAAATCGGTCGCATTTCTGGGGACGAAGCTTTGCCGTGCTATTGCTGCTCACTGCAGGACTGGGGAGGAGGTATTTGAATTCCCAGCTGCGTGTTGACAACGCTGTGGTCAAAACTCTTTTTTTCTCGGTCTCCTCAGCAGCCATCCCACCATTGCCGGTATCGGTATAAATAATGAGTGGTTAAAAAAAAATGAACCAAGTGACTTAAACTCCCATTTCTATAAATGTAGCATCTTCCTGCCTAGTTTTTCCTGAGAGAATTTGTTCTAATGTTGTTTGCTCCACAGAGCGTGGAATATATTAATCTCGCTACTTACACAAGGGTAAATCGGGGGATCTTGTGAAGTCACTGGCCCCCTGTCGCTACTAAGCAAATATTTGCCTGGTTAATTTATGAATATTGTAATGATAAAACTTAAAGCTATTACAGACAAGTGCTTAGGTGTTTTTACACTGTAGGTGGAATGTGTCATGTCTCAGCGGAACAGCTACCTGAGTCTCAAGTAGAAGATAATGTGCACATTATCTGAAGTACTGAATACTTTATCTTCATTTTGCTGCGGTACTTGAAGTCATCCTGCGTCTACATTAATTTCCTATAAGGAAAGATTTAGAACTTCAACATCCTGGCCTGAGCATCATTCTTCTGAAGTAACTTAATAAATTGGCACGTAGGCTTGCCATCTCATGGTTGCTTAAGTCCTGAGGCAATATTTAGCGTAACAGAATAAGCAGTGCTCCAGTTAACACAATCATCTCTTATGCAGAAGGATGCATTTATGCCTTTCAAGACAAAGAACCTTTTCACTGTACGACTGGCTATTATTCTGTTAATTCTATGCGGAGAATTGCCACATCTTTGTTTTCCTTTGGGTGGAGAAAGAGTTTGGTATGTTCTCACTGAAGAGCCCAGAGTTTCAAGCCACAACACTTACATGAAGATTAACTTTTCTTAAGGACTTGAGGGTCCCCATGCAGTTGCCTGAAGTCCATTAATCAAAGATTGAAATTTCAGCCTCATGTATTAGTTATGTTTGTCCAGTTCCTAGAGGGCCAGTAAATCAAATTAATCTCAATTAAATCTCAGCATGTGATAGGAGAAGCCAAAAGAAAAAAAGTTCATAATATTGTAGAGTTTAAAGCTTGAAAGTATTATTAGACAAGCAGACTGTTACTTTTTCTGGTAAAAAATGTAAATACTTTTTAAATTCACTTTTCTGTAAATACATTTTAACGTAATCATTTTTAGGCTCGACATAGACTTTCAGTAATACACTGGCTACTGTGCTTTTGTCTTCATGGGAAGAGTATTTTTCAGACCAGTAGGTTGAAAACTCATTTGATAAGCCTGTCTTGTCATCTAAGCCTGTAAATTGTTTTGATCAGCTTTGCAACTGTAATAGTAACCGTAATATGAGAAACAGAATTCCTGTAGTGGATGTTTCCTTCCATGTGCTAGAAGGGGACAAAGCTAAAAGCGATAAAGATGGTAGTCACTTACATGTGTGGGTTATGTATGTATTCTTAAGTTGACGTAAATATTCCATTTAAATCCTACACTAGGAATTATTAGAAGTGTGAGACCATGCAGAATTACTTAACCTCCTGAGGATGTCTGCATTTTGACAAAACAGACATCAGTTTTGTGTCTCTAGGTTTATTGATTGTTTCTGAGGAAAATTGCTCTTTTGATTTAAATCCAATAGAAACTTTTTTTAAATACTTGTCTTCGTCAGGCCAATATTGGCCTCTTTCAAAACAAGAAGGCATCTCTCCACTTCTGGTTCCAAAGGGCATCTTTAGCGTTCTTTCATATCTCTTCTTTTTATGTCTTGTAAGAAAATGTGTGCACGAATAGACATTGCCAATGTTTTTTGTTTTTTTTTTTTTTTTTTTTTTTTTTTTTTTTTTTTTTTTGCATTAAATGAGATTTCAATGCTCTAGAGCTGTGAAAGACAGTATTAGCTTTGGTCTTTCTTCTAGAAACACCTTAGTTAAAAGCTGTCATTTACTTCTCCTTGGCCCATTTCTTCATTCATCTGGTTTTAAAAAAATTCCTAGAAGCTTGCAGGAAGTTTTTGCACACCGGGCACGCTCGGTGTAATCCATTGATATAATTTATGTATTTCATAGGTCTGTGTCCTAGCTAGGCAACCTGAAGTAGCTGGTTTACGTTTGGGGTTGATTTTTGGCACGGCATGGCACTGACAGCAGTGTTTTGAGCCTCCTGGGAAATGAAACTGTTTCCTCCTGAATATGATCTTGATGCGTGGAAAGGGTTCTCTGTCTTCTTTTCCCTGTGCGTCTCCCCTGTGCATCCTCCCTTTATTTTAGCAGGCTTTATTTCATCCTGGCAAACAGAGGGAGACAGTGGATTTATTATTAAACTCTAATGAGAGTGCACAAATTGTTTTGAAGTTGAAGACAAACACCACTGCTTGGGCTATGTAAATAATGCAGTGGGTTACCTGACACACTGGAGAGGCTTCTAGAGTTTCTCACCTCATCATATCTCCTGCAAACAGTTGGTAAAGGTCAGCTTCCAGTTAGGCTGGTAACTGTTACTTTCTTCATTAGGTTTTAAAAGGGTCGTCTCTCTTCTCTGTTTTTTGCAATGTGTCAAAAAAATGAAGCTTCCTGGGAGAATTACCAAAATTTTCCACTTTCTTTGCTTTAATGTGTTCTGCCGACATGGAGGTTCAGAGGTTTACTGAGCACCCAGCCACTCTCTTTGCTTTTGGCAGGCTTCTGAATTGACAATCTAATATATTGCGATGATACAGACATTGTTAACATTTAATTAAAATTCCAACATGCACAGCCATTCTGTATTCACAGGCAAACCTGTGTATTTAGTAAGGGTTTAAGACTGGGCCCTTGCCAGCTTGGTTGCAGCTTCACCCACTTCAGCTGTGCTGTGTTCTTGCTTCTATTAGGAGAAAAATCTGGTTCCCATACTACCTAACAGGCAGCTTCAGTTTAGGATACGTTTGTTGTCCTCTGCAGATCTTGAGGCTGCAGAATTGTCCTGCCCTGTGTGATATATTGGCAGATTTCTGCTCTGTGAAAGGGGACAGAGATGGTGAAAGAGAAGAAGAGGGTTGTGCCTGGTAGCTTCATGGGTTTGAATTAAACCCGCTCTGAACGTAGCAAAAACTTTCCCCTTTTGTTCCAAGCTGGGTAATATAGGTGTATGAGATGTGTTTTGTGCTACCCGTGTTGTCAGCCTTTCCATTATAGCCTCCGATCTTAAGTTTTTTTTATCGTGGCCCTGAGTTTATTGCTCCATGCAAAGATGTGGCATAACCTCTTTCAGCCTACAGTGAACCCTGTTTTATCCACATCTTTCTTGAATTTCTTTACCGATTTGGGATTTTGTTTTGTTTTGTTTTTTTGATTCAGCACCATGAATGTGATATAGCCACAATTGCGAGTCTAAAAGTAGCTTTGAATCATTAAAACAACAAGGTGATGATCATTATTTTAAATGGTTAGAGTGGATTTCTGTTTTTATTTATCTATTTTCCTCAGTAGAATTCTGGTGGTAAGATTAAAATGATGAAAAATTGGATTAGGAATTGTTTATTCAGAGGGATTTTATGTTCGAGTGTGTTAAGCATTGGTAATGATAATACATGACTTTATGCAGTGAACAAAACCAAACACAATTAAAATACTGTGTTGATATTGGCAAGACAAATTTTTAAGCGTTCTTGGGAAACTTAATGGGCTGGCTTTCCTCTAGCTTTCATGTTTTTTGCTTCTGGATGGGATGCACAAAAGTCCCTTTTGGCGGCGTAGATCATTAATGTCCTTATTCTGGCTGCGTGGCTTTGAATTTGTCTAGTCACGTTGCTTTAGGTTACTGTGTTTTGGTCATAATTGCCAAGCAAGAATATTGTGGAAATACAAGGGGTGTGCAGATAGGTTAATATAGAGCCAGGGGAAAGCGTGCATGTAATTATGGTGGTTTGGGTTGTTTTTTGTTTGTTGGGTTTGTTTTTTTCAGTTTGCAGGGAGGTTGGGCTTTTTGCATGTTTGTTTTTATGTATGATAAGTTAGCCCAGGATTAGGTTTTTTGTTTGTGCTGTAAATCCGGCTCTTAGCCTAAAATGAATGTTGATTAGACTTCTGTACTTATATGTGCCACGTTGCAGGATGAGCTCCTCATTAGTAAGACAAACAAAAGCACAGATGAGGTGATATAAGAAAGTCAAAAAGAAACTGAGATCAGATCAAGGCCAAACACTCTTGTTCTGAAATTATAAAACAAAAGAAGAGAGAAGCTTAGAAATGTTGGAAGGTAACACTTTAAATATTTAAACATGAGGATTTCCTTTTTGTACACCCTTAACTTGTAGAAGGGCATTACTGTAAGACATTACTGAAAACATTACCTTTTAATAGGCTTCAATAAAAGAAACATTAGCAAGAAAACATTTATAAGTGGTGGGTTTTGTTGTTGTTTTTTTTTTTTTTTAATAAGTGGGACGTTTTGAAAGATGATTCCTGGCTCAGGCTTGGCAGAGGCTGGGTAGAAATTGATTAAAGTAATATTACTTTTAGTTGTCCATTGTAGGGCTCCTTATGAGTACTTGGCCATCATTAGTACCAGTCGTCACCTACAGGAAATGGAACTAGGGGACCTTGTCTTACAGCAAAGGAACTGTCATATTTTTTATTCTTTTGTGGGATCTGAGGAGAATATTTAGCCCTAAGGTCTCCAGAAATCCCTGCCTTTCAGAGTATTGAGAACTTTGCAAGGGCATGTGGCAATAGGACGAGGGGCAATGGTTTTAAACTAGAGCAGGGTAGGTTTAGATTAGACATGAGGAAGAAGTTCTTTACAGTGAGGGTGGTGAGGCACTGGCACAGGTTGCCCAGAGGGGTGGTGGAGGCCCCATCCCTGGAGACATTCAAGGCCAGGCTTGAGGAGGCTCTGAGCAACCTGATGTGGTTGAAGATGTCCCTGCTTACTGCAGGGGGGTTGGACTAGATGACCTTTAAAGGTCCCTTCCAACCCAACACATTCTATGATTCTATGAACTCTGTCCTGGCCAGAGTCCTGCTCCAGACTGGATTGCTCCTGGTGGTGTGTGTTAGCGCAGTGGGAACTAACAACAGAAGTAAAGTGGTAGTGATAAGTACTATAAAAATATGGTTTGGTTTTTGAATCTGTTTTTTGTAGGAATTAGTAGTTATACTCTATTGGGAGCATTGCAGTTTCTTTTGAAGGAATAGAGTGGCCCCAAGAAAGTTGCCACCTTGTCCTTGTTGCAGAGTAGGCAAACTATAAGGTTCCCGATTCTTCTTTTAACAAAATAACATGTTGCTTTTTCCCTTAGACCTGATAGCTAGCCTGAAAAAAAGGTTTGTTTTTTCTTTCTTTTTTTTCCCCCCAACTGCATTACTAGACTAGTAAAAGTTATTACAAAACTTGTGTTTCATAGTTGCATTGATTTTTAAGATGATTTAACTTGGAAGGCGATACAATGAAGCACATTAAATTCTGATAAACCAGTCATTCATGAAGTAGAGGTCATACAGAAAATAATAATGAGTTCAAAGAATGTGGTCAGTACCAACAATGGAGTAGAAGAAAAAAGGCCATTAGTGGCATCACAGGTTGCTTTGAGTTACAGCAGAAGCTTTATTACCTTCATGGGCAATATCAGAAGAGACTGGAAAACATCACTTACGGTTCAATGCTTTGACCCTAGTGGACTAGATGAGCTCTAGCATCAGTGATTCTAATCAGCAATAAATGTAAGGGCATAGGTAAGAAATGATACTTAAGAAAATGGGGAGGCAAACTGAAAATTGTGGCATCCAGATGTCTTGATACTGTGCCTATTTGTGATTCCCAGAGAAAGGATAGCACACACTGATGAAGAGTATCTGGTTTTATTGCTGAGTTTAAACAATGTGACTTGATGTGCTTGAGTGTGGGGGGAAAAAAATTATATGAGCTTGATAGAAGTTTTTAGTGTTTCAGAGGCCATGTCTGTAGTATGTTCTCTCTTCTCCTGCAATAAAAAATTCATGAATCCAAGTTTTGATATAGCTTGGAAGCAACTTCTGATTGCGTCATGATGGGGAAACTCCCCCTGCTCCTCAGCTACAAAGAGAAGATTATTGGCACTAAAATTGATTTATTGCTACAGGCTATGCTTAAAATAACTTTTATTACCATAGTGGCCATAATGTGGTGGAATTCTGTAGGTGTGTTGACGTGGAAACCCCTGTGCTGTTCTTTGTAGAAGTGTTTTCAAAAGGCTGCCTGATTTTTGTGTTTTCCTTGATAAACAGAAAAGGTTCAAGATCTTCCTGATGACGCAGTTCTGTAGTGTGGTAACAGAGCTAGGAAGGGTCAGGTTCAGGAAGGACTAATAACTGCACAGTTTTAAATTTATACCAGTCTGAACTAAATGTTCAGTCATTCATCTTTTGGCCATGAGTTTTCTTCTTAACTATCTAGTTACTGAGTGCTTCTTTGTGCTTCTTCTCCATCCTTCTCCTTGTGAAGGGATTCCCTTTTTTCTGGCTTCCTTCCTCCACGTCTCTACAAGTCTGACAAGACAAATGAGCTATCATAAATTAGCAAATTTTCTAAACAAGTTTCTTTATTTGCTAAATTTCAGTACGAATACTGGGCGTTTTGCATAGTGCATGCTGCCTTTCTGAAAAAACAAGAGGAACCTGACTTTTCAGGCTACAGTGGGACAGTTTCCTGGACTATTTCGGCTCTCATTTTACAACAGGGCTAGCAAAGGAAGGACTTAATAGCAAGCAGCTGGGAAACTGGGAAAGTTATTTTTCTTTGCTACTGAGAACAGGGGACGTTTTAGTAGACTTTAGTGCTGAGATATGTGAAGGATGGATGTTGTTTTACCCTGGTCCATGCTCTCTACAACTACCTGAAAGGAGGTTGTAGAGAGGTGGGGGTCGGTCTCTTCTCCCAAGTAACAGGTGGTAGGACAAGAGGAAACGGTCTCAAGTTGCTCCAGAGGTGGTTTAGACTGGATATTAGGAAAAATTTTTACACTGAAAGGGTTATCAAGCGTTGGAACAGGCTGCCCAGGAAAGTTCTTGAGGCACCATCCCTGGAAGTATTTAAAAGACGGGTAGACATAGTGCTTAGAGATATGGTTTAGTGATGGGTTTTGTCAGAGTTAGGTTAATGGTTGGACTAGATGATTTGAAAGGGGCCCTTCCAACCTAGGCGATTCTGTGATTCTATGATTCTATCCTCTTTGATTCCTTATTTCTGTGGAATGTCATCTGGATTGTTTGGGTTTTTTTGGTTTTTTTTTCCCCTTTGCTGAACAGCAAGATTGAGCAAAAAAGGTCAGCTAGAAGAACTAGCACAGTTACTATTCACAGTCTGGTTTTTGCTGCTCTGAGCACCTGTGGCAAAGAACATCCCCTTCTAAACCAGCAGTAGGATGAAAGAAAATGAAATAAGTGAAATATCTTTGGTTGGTGCAGGGGGAATGCAAACTTATCTGCATGCTGAACAGGGATATGATGGGTGTTTTTGCCCCAACATAGTATCTGGAAGTCGGTAGTTAAAATTCTTCAAGTCACATAGAACGTGGTGAGTCTGGGAATCAAGGGCTGAGAGCTCTGCTCTGAACACCCTTCAGAGTGACTAGAAAGATACCTTCCCTTTCTCATGCCTGCTGCTCCTTTCCGAAAACAACCAAATTATTTTTCTTACTGCTTTTCCTGATGCCACACGTAATGCTTCGTGCGCATCCTTTAAGCTCCATCAGTCCTTGTCAAAGGTCTGAGAGTCGATGTAGTTTTTAAGAGCGTTCACAGTCCTACGATCTCCCTTCGTGGGAGTGGGCGGGGAATTTATGTTTGAGCTGCTAATGTCCATGTGTCTGTTCCCCACTGCAATACCCTCCATGCACGTCCTTTTAAAGTCTGTAACGGTATTTGAAGACAGTAATCTAATCTTCCTGAATAATATGCTGCTCTCAGTTTTTTTTGCTTACTGCATGCGTGTATCTAAAGAGACAGATTTGTTTTCTGTAGCACCAACAAGAAATCCTGGGTCTGTTGAAATGTACGACCAAGCGTCTGTTGACTTCAGAAAGGCAGAAACTTAACCATGTTAGTCTTTTATTAATAATCTCTCTTTACTTCAAGTTAAAAAGAATAATTTTAGGAATACTACCAAGATATGCCTCTGTTAGGGAGACGAAGGGTTTATATACGTCTATATTTGCCAGCGTGACTTCTATGTGCTCAAGTTTAAAAGTGGATCCAAGTTGAATGTATAAAAACAACTTTTATAAAACCTGAGACTAATTAATTTCTTTCCTACTTCAAAATGAAACAAAATAAAAATGGTACCGATTGGTTTTCAATTAAATAAACCTGATCCTTGGAGAGCTTGAAACCTAAACATTGTGGCAGGAGGAACCTAAAAGTAAAACGGATTTCATTGTTCACCCCGCCAGAGTCAAAGCTGGGAAAAAGGCAAAAGTAAACAAGGAGACAGTCACAAGTAAGTAGCCACTGAAATAATCTAACAGCTGTTAATAAACCAAGTCTGGCATTACTGTACGGAACCAAGGAAGGTATAAACATCGAAAGGGCAGCAATAATAATAACAAGAAAAATGATAGTGGTTTTGAATGTGGCAATGAGGATGGACAACGTTTAGACATCTGACTGAGATTTAGGAAACTTTGTATCAGCATAAGTAACATGAAGTACATTTTGCACTTCTATTGTCTTTCCATCAGGTTTCTGTCTTTTTTTTTTTTTTTATATCCTTCCCAGTTCTGAGTTTTTCGGTCCGTTTAGGATTACTCTTCTACAGTGGGATTGTAGTGCAGCATTTTGAAATGATATTGTTGAATATAATCTTTTAAGGAGTGTCTGACTTGTATATGAGTTGTGTGGAGGTGTCTGCCCCTTTTGGCATTCTGCACATTTTAGGCAAAATGATGCAGCATCCTAACCCATGCGACTGTGAGAAGAGATGGGCATTTGTGCGGCAAATATGACAAATATGCCTGTTGGTACATTCTTGGGAAAAACTGCACTTCTAGTGGTTCTGGAAGTAGCTTTGCATTGTATGTTTTGTGAAAGGAGGATTTCTGTTAGTCAAGAAACTCACAAATGTAAACAGAACTATTGGAGAGTTAGACATCCGTGTGGTTTTTTGGGGGCTCAGTGTCTGCATGTAGGGTAGAAAGTGTATTTAATTTATTTTTTTTGAATTTTAAATCCATTACTATTTCTAAACAGGGTTTACAAAACATCACACTAAACAATATGTTGTCTCTTTTGACCTTACCAGTAATGCTTTTCTCTTTGCCTTGCAAAGAAGCTTTTCCCTGTGGACTCACCCATCAGCTGAAAAAGCTGAGCCGAAGTTGGTTTAGTTTTAGTTTTGTTTTTTTGTGTGTTTTGTTTTATTTATTTATTTTTTTTTTGCTAGAAGATATATGACTGATTTAGGAACAAAATGTTATGTGAAATAAACTGGTGTTTGATGACTTCAAGTTCTTTTTCTTGTACTTCTTTACCATCTCAACATGCTGCATCTCTTATCTCCACATTCTTAAACCCTGCTGTTGTGCATCAAGAGAGTACTATTTAAAAAAAAAAAGAAAAAAAAGAAAAAAAAGAGTTGATTACAGCTGCTTAGAATGCTATGGGGAAAAGGTTTAAAAAAAAAATAGTCCAAACTCCCCCCTTCTCCACCCTAGTGGTTCTAGATCTGTTCAGGTGCCCAGCTCCACTCACTTTGAAGGGTGTGACTGTGCTTTTTCAAGACAAAGCTATGCCAAATTAATTGAAACTTCATTTTTATTTTTTTCTTATTAAGTAAGTCTGGCCAGGCCGCACTTACTTGGATTAAATACAAGCAAAAAGAAAACTCACATTGGTTCAGGAAGTTTGTTTTGTGGCTCTTCGGAAGAGAACATTCTGTCCCCTCTTTGCAAAACCAATACAAACAGTCTCTTGGCACAGACACCATTCTTTGTAGACACCTTACTTTAAATTATCTCTCGGTTATTTTGCAAGATTAAGTATCGCAGTTCCTATTTCCTGGATAAATTCTGCCTTGTGTAATTGTGCTTTCACTTTGTAAGTCACATCTGCAGAGGTAGTTGGGCAATACGATTAAATCTTCTAAACACTATTTGAGCTCCGTTGATGAAAGATACTGAATAATAGAAATTGTGATTATAAATTGTAGGATAGTAAATGTTGTTTACAAAATAGCACTTATTCAGAAGCAGTTATATCTCATTGTAGAAATGATCACGTAAATATGGGTGATTATTGATGTTACTGAAAAAGAGCTGTAGAAATACAGAATAGCAGTAAAACATCCAGAACTGTGGGGTTTTTTTCTTTAATGGGTAGTTGAGGAAATGTGTAGGAGTTCTGCAGAGATATCTTTTTTTTTTTTTTTTTTTAAAGAATATTATTAAGCTACTCTGGGTTACTAAAGGAGTATTGAGGACAATGCACTTCCTGTGCCTACGTTGGGCATTTCTCACATGTGAGAATCTGGCATGAGCTGCTGGAATTACGAATAAAATCAGGGAAAGAAACGTCCGCTGTGCAACCTTAATCAAACAGGGAGCAATCTCTAGTGCCCTCTTTTGATAAAGTATCCAGTGGAACCAATTAGGGGAGGATCTTAAGTGATAGGTTATTGGACTGATTCTTCAAGTGGCTGTATCTCCTACTGACTTAGGCTCTCACTAGAAGGGAAATGAAGGATATCTTGTACCTTCTAGGTGGCAGTCCTACTTGTAGTACGTAATATTCCCAGAGAATGATAAAAGCAGAACAAATCTCTGCTGTAACAGCTTTGAAGTGAGCTGAAGGTTTACGCACACATTCAGATGTAATTTTTGAGAAAGAGCTAAATTTTTTTATTATGAAAAGAAAAGACACTGAAAAACACCAACCTTGCGAACTTTCCATTTCCATACATTTAAATCCAAAGACTAAAGTGTTTTGATTGTCATGTCTGTCTTATCTTTCTAGCAAAGACTTTTTCCTATAATTAAAAGGGCATCAATTTTTCTAATTGATGCCAAATCCAATCCAAACCACCCACGCACTTATTTCACCCTTCCCTCCCCCTCCCATCATTATCTGATATTTTGTTTGCACAGTCATTATTCATTAACTCTGTTCATGTCCAGGGCTGCAAACAGTAAAATCACATTAGCAAGGAGGAGCTCTGAGACTCACCAGTGAAATCTGTTTTTTCCTTTTCTGTTTTACATTGGCTTTCAGAAGAGAATCCCAAAACCTGTCACAAATTTGGGAGATAAGGGGCTTGGAAGCGATGAATGTGCTCCTGTTTGGTATTTTCTTTTCTTAGCAGAATTCTGTAGTTCTTTCATACTACTGAGAAGAATTAAGTTCTGTGCAAGAGGCTGCCGAGATCACCAGTTACTATTGGAAAAGAAAAGGGTGTAGTCCTCTTTTTTACATACATACATATATATGATTGGCCAGAAGGCCAATCGCTTCCTGGGCTGCATCAAAAGAAGTGTGGCCAGCAGATCCAGAGAGGTGATTCTCCCCCTCTACTCTGCTCTCGTGAGACCCCACTGTGTCCAGCTCTGGAGCCCTCAGCACAAGAAGGACACGGACCTGTTGGAGTGGGTCCAGAGGAGGACCACGAAGATGTTGAGAGAGCTGGAGCACCTCTCCTATGAAGACAGGCTGGGAGAGTTGGGGTTGTCCAGCCTGGAGAAGAGAAGGCCCTGGGGAGACCTTATAGCAGCCTTCCAGTACCTGAAGGGGGCCTACAGGAAAGATGGAGAGGGGCTGTTTGCAAGGGCATGTAGCGATAGGAGGAGGAGCAATGGTTTTAAACTAGAGCAGGGTAGGTTTAGATGAGACATTAGGATGAAGTTCTTTACAATGAGGGTGGTGATTCACTGGCACAGGTTGCGCAGGGAGGTGGTGGAGGCCCCATCCCTGGAGACATTCAAGGCCAGGCTTGAGGAGGCTCTGAGCAACCTGATCTAGTTGAAGATGTCCCTGCTTACTGCAGGGGGGTTGGACCAGATGACCTTTAAAGGTCCCTTCCAACCCAACACGTTCTATGATTCTGTGATTCTATATATGTGTGTATATGTGTATGCATGCAGCGAAGCCTATTCTCTTGTCTCAGAGCTCTATAGACGACCCTGTTTTATTTAGAGGTAACTTTTGAGCATGTCCCTTTTCCTCTTTGGCCTGTCCTCAGGTGGCTGTGTCTGCCCCCTTGCCCTTTTGAGAGATAGAGGTCTGCACACAAAGGTCTCACTTTGATTGCTCCTGAAGCCTTTTTGGTCTGTTGCTTTTCCAATGTTTGACCTTTGAAACCAATGGCAACCCTCTCACACTGACCCAAGGTACTGGCAAGCGTTGGATGTGCCACTAACCATACCTGGCTCTTGGGGTGCTCCTCCACACTTGCACTTGGATTTTATTAAGACGACTGTCGCCTTTATCCGTGTTTTGCAAAGGAGCAAATGGGCACGGAGGGGTAGTGAGCTGGGAAAGGCTTGCGGCTGGAAAATGAGGTATGGATAGAAGGCAGCCCGTGCTGCCTTCATGCGTTGTGCCCATGTGTTTTCCTTTCTTCAACATGAGTTTCCTGGTCAGCAAACTGTTAATTGCTTATCTCCCCTTAAAATATTAGAATTTTAAGTTTTTGACAGAATTGGGTGATTAACAGATAAACCACCACTATAATCTATATTAGTAAGCAACTTGATAAAGTTCAGTACATAAAGTATCTCAATATACTACTTCTTATGTTAATATGCAACTACCGGATCAATTCAGATTGACTGAATTGACCCGTTACCATTTGGCCTTGTTACTGGATTGACTTGTTACCGCTTCTTGCTAGTTCTGTTGCTGTATCAAATCGATCTGTATCTTTTTAATTATGTTTTACTGGATTTATCGTAAAATGGAAAACATCACTGCAGGGCTGCCCCTGTAAGGGAGGGAGAACAGGACCTCTCGTAGAAGTCCCAGAATTAGGATAATGTCAAAATGATGTCTCAAAGAGAGTAACTCATAGAAAATATACAACTGTAAATAGAGCAGGTTTGGTGAAATTTAAAGGATGGTGCAGCTACGAAGCTGGAAGTGACTTGTTATGTGCATCCAGGTTACAACAAAGTGTTAGATATGACTAAAGAAATGAAATAAAAAAGGACTAAGCTTGTCTGAATTCTCGAATGTCAAATTCAAAATTAAGGGGTGACAAAAATTTGAGGAGAAAATGGGAGAATACCATAATTGTCGCCTTCCAAAAAAATATTTTAAAAGTTGCACCTTTTGCTGTCTCCTTCCTCTGCTTTTCATCTTGGCTTTCACCTTATTCTTTCTTTCCTGCATCCTCCTTTCCCAAGTGCCCCATGGGCTCCAGCCCCACTGGTTTGTGGGGAGGTTTCTTGAGCTGTCCCCACTTTCTCTCAATAAAAACAGGTTTTGTCCTGGGTGTCTCTCTCTCATTTGGGCCATGTGGCTTCTGGTGCCTTGTGAGCCCAACCCTGGTCTGCTGCCCCTCAGCCTCGGCTGGGTGCCAGGAGCCCAGGGGCTATGAGGGCAGCAGGGGTGGGCTACAAGAGGGACAGGGATGCGAGGTGTGGAAGGGGCTCCGCTCTCACCAATACTTCCATCCTTGTGCTTGACCAAGCTTTTACAACATGTATTTACGAACATGTTAGGCTCTCGTTCCCTTTGGATTTGCAGCCTTCTTGGCTCTGCTAAGTCACAGGTCCGTGGCTTTGTAAACTCCTCACCCCAGCCTTGAGGAGGGATCCAGCCCCAAACTGTGCTTGAAAGCAGGGGTTGGGGTGGAGGTTATTAGGTATCCTGACTATGAAGTTCCTGCTAGCTGTACAGAGGAGTTCTTTTTGATATTGCTGGTATTTAGAAGGTTCACATGTTTGAAAGTAGTGGATGAACTCTAATCAGAAGTGTACTTCTCCCTCTCATGCAGCAAGGGAAATCACATTTTAAGAAGTCAGCGCTTAGCAAGTCTAACTGATTGTATAATGCGCAGTGGAATTGCAAAGCTGAACTTTCTATTTTTTTTTTTTTTTCAGTGATTTGTCCGGTTGGGCGGCCGCCTTCTGGGTGACTCTGGAGAGATGCCAGCCACTTGAGCTGAATCAAGCAGTGGCAGGGACAGCATCTACCCGGGCTGAAGTTTTAATCCCAGGCACGTGGCGTTTGCATAAGTGGTCACTGGTGAGTTGTACTTAAGCGCAGCTTCTGTCTCTCTCTGTCTCTTTAACAACTGGCACCTTGTTGCAAACTGTAAGTTTCTTTATGTGAAGACTCGCCTGCCTTGCTTGTTTTTCCCGGAGGGTGACTGACGAGCTTAGAGAAAATGAGAGCAATCCAGGTTACCAGCTGATTTTAGGAAATCCTTACTGTTTGCTTGTATGTTTATGGATTATTTTTACCCCTCCCTCCACGGAATGAGTAACATCCTGGTGAGGCCAAACTTCGAATCTGTAGCGGTTGGTGTGTTGTACCAGACGATATCACCGAGCCTTTTTAATCAGAGGAGGTTTTATATACCCTCTGCCTTAGCGCTTTGTAGCCTGGAAATACAAGCTGTGGGGTTCTGATAACAGAAGTAGTGACTGCCTGCTGTCAGCATGAGGATGATTAAAAATGCGTGCGTGCGTGTGTGTGTGTGTGTGTGTGTGTGTGCTTGCTCACTCCCTTTCCAGCTGAATAGAAAATGAAACTCCCAAAGCCTTTTATGTAAGTGCATGGGTTTTGCTTTTTTTTTTTTTCCCCCTGTTTAAATCTCTGTGTGGCTGTGTGCAGACAAACTTCATCCCCAGCTTACTTTTGTAGATGCTAGGTAAAGAAACGAGAATGCTTGTTTTGCCCTCCAAAGTGTGATCCTGTCTTCAGTTCAATACTAGATATACCCTCTCTGCAAAAAATAATAGCTAGCAATTTTTTTATTTTTTTTTTTTTTAAGGGGAAGGTGGTTTCCAGTCAGTTTCTCCCATCTGTGATTTTTTTTTTCCTTGATAAAACAATGGCAATCTGCTTGATTCGCCTGATCACAGCCGAAATGCTGTGATGCTTTGACAGCAAATGTGTGGAGTGCTGCCTTGCACCTCCTAACACCCTGCTTTATTTGAGACACTGCCATGCTGGGCTGACTGCTGTCTTCCCAGGAGTGTTGCACCAAGGAATTATTGATGAGATGCAGCCTATTAAAGCCAACATATGCGCCCTTAGCTGTTGCTAATCACCTGAACACCTCCGTGACATTTGGGGAGAAGCAGCCCCTCTGTACACAGATAGAGTCCCATTAAAGCATTGGCACGATACAGCTCACTGTCAGATACTGAATATTCCTATGAATATCAGAGTTGAAGATCGGTGCTTTAAGCAGAACCACTTGAGGTTATTTTCTGGAGAAGGTATAAGGTGTGTTGCCTGGTAAGGATGGGTGCGGGAAGGGCAATACGCATCCCGGGCTCTTCTCCAACTCTTTCAGGTTTGTACCACGTTGTTAAGAGTGCTCATCAGAACATCGGGACAAAACCCCAGAGGTCAGTGCCGTACAGAGCTGTACGTGCTAACTTGATTAGCAGCAGAGTTGGAAAACTACTGTGGCCCGAAAAATTATGAGGGCAATTCTGGCTTTATGCTGCAGGAGGCAAAGGCAGAACAGGGAACCTGGGTACGTGATTTCAAGGTCCAGTAGTCTATTAAACCAGGCCAAAACCGGTATGTTTTAATTAATGGAAAGTTTGGAAAAGCAATTTTTATGCTTTTGTCAAGTATGCGTTGTGTTTTTGCCAGTTGGACGATACCTGTCCTTAAGTTCCCCTCATTCTCATTACCGGTCTTCTCCCCGCTTCAGTTCAAGCGTAACAGCTGCTATCTCGGGAACTGCTGAAGGTAGACGCAGTTCCTTTACGCTGCTCGAGAACTCTGAACCCCAGTGCTTAAATAATATAACAACTTCAGCGCTAACACCGGCAGCTGTGGAGGAGAAAGGTTTTAAAATTGTTGCAGTTGATTTTCTGGGTGTGTGGAAATAGAGAAAGCAAGGTAGTAGTTGCAGCGATGTTTTTTGTTTAAGATCAATATTGTTTGGGTAGGTGAATGTTTTTTTTTCCCCCGGTAAGTATTTTCGATTATTAGAAGTCAGAGATCACAGATTTTTCTAGAAGCCTAATAATTTCGCGTAGATGAAATTATTCTCTTACATTGGAAGCATATCGATGCCTTGGTCAGGAAGGCCTCAAATTTAAGACTAGTTGCTGTCTGTCATATCTGTGGTCTCTGTCTGACTCATGAGCTTGAATGCCGGCATGGGGGAGAAGGCAAGAACCTTTGCTCCCCTGTAGCGTGGGTGGGAAAGCGTCTCTGTGTGGGGAGACTCCTTTCGAAAACCAAGATCACCAGGAAAGTACCTCAAAAATGCACTGCACAAATAAAGATCGAGGCAGCCAACGCCTGCTTATTGCGTCAAGTAGTGATTACACCGTGACGTAAATCACCTTGTGCTGCGGATACGTCCGATTTCGTGGCTTTGCCTATGGCTGCACTTAAGAAACATGTGTGAGCTCAAATGCAGCTTTTTCTCTTTCTGAGAGCGCTGTAGTAATAGAGTGTAGAGCTTCAAGCGCAGCGTACATGGAATGTCCTGCACTTGGGGTTAGACGGTGTTTTGCACTTTGCTTTCAATCCCATTCAGTTGCTTTTTGCTACCTGCAAAACGCAGCGTGCTCTTTTGAAACTGCAGGTTTAATCTTCGTCTGTCGGCTGAATTTTCTGATACGTTTTTTTTGTTTATTGACTGGTGGTTTTTTGCATTTTTAGTTCTTCTTAATTACAGGCATCCTCTGCTGTCAGAGCAGTATTACGTCAAAGTGATTAGCTAATGTAAATATCACAGAATCAGGTAAACGAACCTCCTGCCCCAGGTGTTTGTTTACGTTGCTGAGGTGCTGAAGCACACTGACAGAAACTGCAGACCATCATAAGCCTGCAATAGAGCAACCACCAGCTATCAATGAGCGTTTTGAAACTTAAGAAAATATTAGCTTAAGCAGTTGATTTAAATCAAAACACCCTTTTGTTAGCACACGTTTTGCTTAGATCCATGGAGTCACTGCAGCTAGATGGACATTTCTGGTGGTTTTACAGTGGCAAAATTTAACTTCTCGATGGGAGTAAATGGGACAGCCTCTGAGACTTACTGTTATCCGTTCCAATCACCTGTGTTTTGCATTTTAAAACATAAAATTCCTAGGAACCATTGGCTTTTCTTAATCCTGTATTTCAAAAAACATGGTTACCCTCTTTTAAATTCTGCAGACAGGGAGAGCATTCGCACATCAAGGTATTCAAGACCTGGCTGCTCAGATGGGGGTTTTTGCCTTTGGAGAAGGAGAGAAATCTGGGCTTTTTGAGTATTGTCCTTGCATGTGGTGTGGCTGCTGTTGCCCACGTGCCCGGCTCTGCAGGCGAAGGATCAGTGTCACGAATAAGAGCCACGTTGCTCGCCGAGTGTTGACAGCTTGTCATTGCAGGCAGTGGTTTTTTCCTCCTGCCTTGTCGTCGAAAAGGTTGAGAAATGTTCATGATCTCTTTCCTGAAATGACTCACGGAAGGGCTGGAGTTTGTTCTTTCGAGATTCGGGGAGCGAAGGGACGCTCTGCATTTCATTTGTGCTGAGTTTACAATTATTTTACTGTCCCGGTTGGATTTTCTTAACGTATCCAAAATCATTAAGCTCCGGCAGAGTGAAAGAGGATGTGAAGAAAAGGAGCGGTGAGGGGGGAGGAAGGAAGAAATGGTAGTTAAACAGGTTGGGGTTTTTCTTGTTTTAGGCGGGGTGTTTATTCTACAGCAGCTATTCCTGCTACGTAGGGGAGGGTGCGGGGAAGGTGGGGTGACGGTGAGTACGTGTAATGGAGTATGGCATTTGCTCAGCCATGTGGCAACTAAGAATTGTACATCAGCCAGTTCTTCTTTGTCCTTTTAACTGGGGCTATAGAAGATTTTTTTTTTTGTTTGTTTAATGCCTAAGTACGGGCGTTCTCTGCTCAGGGCACGCATGCTGGGCTGCTGAAAATTAAGTTAGTAAATGAGATCCAATGACATAAAAACAAATCCGAGCCAACAAAGCCCCCTGAAGGGTGCAGGTGGAGGGCACCGTTCGTCCTCTGTCATCAGAGGAACGGGGCTGTTTGAATTGGCTTCCACCTTTGTTTTGCGAGGTTGCTGTGGTGATGAATAACCTTTGTGGAGGGTGTGTGAGCAAGAGCGTGCGGGTGCCTTCGTTCTTGTGCGTAGAACGATGCTGCTGAGCCCACGGCTTTTCACCCCCGCGTCAGAACGCGTACGCTGGCAGTGGTCAGCTGCTCCCCAAAATGGGTTAAATAACAAAAGTGTTGTCTCAGAGCCTAGTTATTGACGTGGTGTTAATCTGCTGATCGCTTCCTCATGTTGCTTTCATACCAGGTAGCAGGAGACCGGGTGATGGCAAAGCGGTGGCTTTTTTCCATTGCATGGAAGGGGAGTTGCAGGGTAGCTGATACGCCTCATTCACACAAGCTTATGACACCTGAGCTTTGTCTTGTTACCTGGGCTTGAGGAAAGATAGTAGGTAGAGAAATAGACTGACAAGGGTTGTCTGTAGAAGGAAAGAGGGAAATGCTGTTATTTGAGAGGGTTTTCTTTTTTTTTTTTCTCTGCCATTACAAAGATTACATTTTTCTATACTGAGGAAAAAAAACCTGTGTACCATCTGTGGGTTAGTATTGTTTCTTTTTATTCTCCATTTATCAATAAATATTACAACAAATTCTTATTAAATTTAATGCAGCTCAAAATAGATAAGTATGTTTTTCATACTAAGATACAAAAATCTGATGTTAACAACTACATATTCAATACAAAAGTGACTGCTTGAAAATTAGAATTTTGAATTAGAATTAGAATTAGAATTGAATTAGAAATAGAATTGAATTAGAATTAGAAATATGAATATTCTATGTGAGACGTGCTTTCTTTATGAAGTTGCACTGGTACAAGTATAGTTTGATGGTACGGTTGTCTGAAGATGTTATAAATATCACTTCTAGGTAAAGAATTGCCTTCAAGAAAGTCTTTCAAACTTTATTGGTTCCCCCCCTGTTAGAAAACCCTAGCAAAGGGTGGCAAAAATGAATTACCACCCGAGGCAGCTCATGGAGAATCTTCTTCCCCGCATATTACCCTCGATCCCAATGTCTGCGAAGCTGCCCTGTACTTAACTTGTAGGAAGAACTCTGGGAAAAACTGAGAACTGAGTCACTTGGAGATGATCCGGTGGCCATGACAAATACAGTGAAGTTTAGAATGTCTACTTTTGCTGCATAATTCCTGAACTTTAAAAAAAAGGAAAAAAAAAAAAAAGGTGAATTACTCAGTTCTGTGTCAGGTCCCCACCTCTTCAGAGACCATCATAATTGGTGGCTTCATTTGGGAGGCTACGTACTTTGAAGGTTGTCTTGTTCTTGACCGCAACCGTACTGAAGGATCAAAGGGGAAGATGAAAATGTTTTAAAAGCAGTAAGGCCTCTCGCAGTATTTAAAGTGAAGGTGGCAAAGGCAGAGTGCGTGGCCCCCTTGCACGATTGCTGGGAATTCTTGCTGAGTTGGAGCAGTTGGGGAAATAACCTCCTCCCCCTCCGGCAGTTTTTTGAGGCTTGTCATCTTGAAGTTTTCCCCAGCACAATTTAAACATGCTGTCAGCTCCCTTTCGTGGCTCACTCAGTTAAAATCACCTTCAGTAAGGAGTATTTAATTACGTCTTCTAATACCTTATTCAGGCTCCCCTCCTGGATTTTTGAGAATCTGGAGAATGCCGCTAATAGAGTGGAGCCAGCATTTACAGGAATAAATTAATAGCAGTACCATAGCTGTGCTTTTTACAACTGACACATTCTCCAAGGCTAACGCTGCACCTCCCGTTCTTCTTCAAATTCATTTGTTCCATTTCAGTTCAGTCTTTTGAAATATTTTGTGATGAATGAGTTCACTTTACAAGCCAGTGATCAGCAGCAGCTGTTCATAGTCATGCTTTAAATTGAATCCATCTGTCAGTGGGCTCTTTAAAGCGCGAGTTTCACGTTGTCAGGAGACCTGATTACACCAGAGCAGTATCTGGGTGCTGTTTGCCAAGAAGAAAAAATCAAAACGAAGCGTACTTGGATGAATTCTGGAGTACCTTTGCAGTTCCATCTGTAGAGCCGTGATTTAGCCTGCTGAGAGGAGAGCAAAGTGACCACAAGAAGTACTTCTGCACTGACATGCAGATAGGTGTTCAGATGTAGGCTGAAATTAGGGGATGACCCACAGTAAGCTTCCCAGAAACCATATGCGGTGCTCACTGTTTGTTTTTTAATCCTGACCCTTTGATGAACCTCATCACCAGCTCTCTACGTTTTTTGGTTGTAGCGTTGGGGCAGATTAATGTTCTTCAGAGGATGAGCTGAAGGGGAAAAGACGTGGTTTATTCAAATCAGCAAAAGGAGACAACACTGCTTCCCCCCCGCCATGCATCACTTCTTATTTTCATTTGTAACTAGAGGAGGATGAAACGTGTCTGCTGAGGCTGTTTTGCAAGCTGCATTTAAGGCACTGTTTGAGAGCAACAAATGGTCATTTGCTGATTGTATTAATTGTTCTCATAATTCCATGTAAAAGCTTTGGTCCGTAGTAATGTTCTCAGTAAATTACATACTGGATGTGGAAACCAGCTGATTCTTGGCCTGCAGTCCATTGGTCTTATCCACAGGTAACTTCTCATGTTTTCCTTCTCCCTAGTTTTTTCCTCACCAAGACTTTTGTGGGAGGACTGGGCTTGTGCTGGGGTGTGTATATGGCTCTGTGGAGAAGCATTTCTTACCAGCAGGAGCTTATTCACCAGAGTACTACGTGTTTACTCAAGTATGTCATTTTCATTATATCATTTCACTTTAGGAAATAAAGCCTTCCTTGGAGGAGTGGAACAGTGGTACAGCCTCCTTTGCCACTGCAAAACTTTTTTTTTTTTTTTTTTTTGTTATGGTAGTAGGAGGGACTAGGATCAGTCGAGGTCTCCAGCCACAGATACTACCCTTTGTCGGTGGTCAGCTAAATGTCTCAGCATCTCGCATCACCCACAGCAGGAGACCTCACTCAGTGGGTGAAGTCCACCCGTGTTTCTCTGCTATAAGCTTCTCCGTCTCACTTTTGCCGTTGCTTTTGCCATCGCTGCTCACCACTGCAGCTGCATCCCTGCTGCATTCCTAGTGCAAGTGCCAAGCCAGAACTTTAATTAAACACTAAATTCAGTGCTGGCAGAAGCATAGAGAAGGGGAGAGGAAAAAAAAAAACAAACCAACAAAACAACAGAACACCCAGACTGGCTTTGTGAGCTTGCATTTTCTGTCAGTTGAAGCTAGCACCGTGTCTTTGAAATGAAGTGTCTGTCGTCATATGGTAAGAGAAAAGAGCCTCTTAGCTTTTCCTTAACATATAGAAAGCAGCACTCTGTATACCAGAGCCTGCTATTGCTGTGTATCTCATAAATACAGATGACTTTTTTTTTTTTTTTAATGGAGACTCATTAATGTGTTCCACATGGAGATGGTGAGTATCGCCCATTGAGTGAAGAGACTGATTGATGTTGGCTTCTGTTAAGAAAATATGTCTGACAGAAGGAGTCAATACATGCTCTTTTTTTCCTTTAAGTGCATTGTTTTTCCTGCATGTGTTTAATCAGAGAATTTAGCGGGGGAATGCCCCTGCTTAATAGCTGACAATATCTTGTTATCTTCCTTGAAAATACTTAATAGAGTTAAAATACAGTTATTAAGATCTGGCACTCATTTGAACGCCCACTTGGGACTTTGGATTATAAACACGCAGTATCTGCAAATTAGCTGCAGACACAGAGTAAGTATTCAGACCTTCACCATTTAACGTAACAAGCAGTAAAAGCTGTGCACCAGCGAGCACGTGAAGAGCCATGCTCTGCAAACCTGCACGCAAACGTGTCCCTCCTCACTGGGAGTGCTCAGACCGCAGGAAACTCTGATTTCAACTTTTCAGTCTTCACAAGTTGGGCCTGGGCGGGGGGATTTGGCAGGAGAGGAAAGAGGAAAACTCTTCTTTCCCTTCCCACGTAGAGAAATGGAGGTGAAGGTGGAGAGCGCGCTGAAAGGGACAGGTTTCCCACATCAGGAGGAGCCGTGCGGTGCAATGTCTCCCTGAAGAAGCTCAGGGGGTGTCTGTGAGCAGCATCAGCCCGCGTGGCTCCCGCGTCCTTCTCCAAGCTCCGTATTTCTAGGCAGGGTGTGCCAAGCCCAACGCTGCGTGGATATTTGAAGAGGCGGCATCACTGTGTGACTAAGAGGATTATGAATGAAATTCTCAATATCTTGTCTAGACCGTACTGATCATTAAGGATGAAATGTGTAATTTTTCAAACCAGGTTCTTTGACTCTTACAACTGTTTTAAAAAATCGGCTTTTGCGCACCACGGTATGCTTTAAGGAGAAAAGCTGATTGGTGTTCGGGTACTCTGTATCTTTAGTTTCTTACTTGAAACTAGATGAGTGATATATTTGTCAATATCTGTTGCTGAATACAGGTGTAATGTTTGTATCGCTGAGACAAATTCATAGCATGAGCAGTGTTAGTGCTGCGTAAAGTTCTAAGGTTTTTTTTCGGATTTGTATTTTCATGAGTAGTTGCGAGTAACATTCTAGTATCTGGTTTAATTTTTATCAGGTGTGCACAGATATCTTGTTCCTGGAAATGCAGGGCTGGGAACGGGGTAAGGTCCAGACAGTGCTGACTGAACAGAGTTTTGTAATCTCTATTAATCGCTGCAGTTCTTGGTGAAGGTTTGAAACTGTAATGGCTGAGCCAATAAGGATGCGATAGACAGCAACACATTTTGAAATTGCTAGCAACCCGATTTTTCACGTAGTACATCTTAGTAGGTAATCCTATAGAGGCATTATAAACCGAGAAACCGTAATATTGTAGCTATTATAACAGAAGCTGAAATACTCTTTGCTATCAATTGGAGATGGAAATTTATTCCAATTTATTTATTTATTTAGAATCTCTGTATGAAAAAATCTGCTGGCGTGTAGAAAATGTAAAACTATTAAAGCGTTTACTATGATCTGTCGTTGCCAGTATCTTTACTTACAAGATTTCTTCTTAATGTAGCCCAGGTTACAAATGGGAGAGGTAACTTTTTTGGAAATCCTTTCAATAAGTAAGTGAGGTGAAATATGGCCCGCTGTAAGCCATGCGGAATTTCTTACTGTTCTTCACTGCATCTGGGAAGACTTGTTTAGAGGGAAAAGTAAAAGGCTGCTCCGTGCTATATATTCACGTACAGTATTCCCCAGAAGCATGGTATAATAGCATACTGTTTAACCAGGTAGCATCTGCCATGTAGTAGCAATGAGCTAAAGGTTACATTTTTTTCCAAATGTAAGTATCCAAAAATTAAATACATCTTATTATTTACTTATTTATATTACTTAATTAACAAATCTATTTACCAGGAGCCAGTTTACTTTCATCTCCTCCACAGTCAAACACTACTGTGATAAAGTTGTACCCTGTGAAATTTCACAGGGCTGTATGAAATGTACTTTTTTTGGTGGCACGACTCTTAGCTGTGCAGAAAAGCCACTGCAGATTGCCTCTTCGCTGAAGTCCTCAAGGGCCAGCTAGATACCCAGTTGTAGCTGTTTGCACTCATGCTGGGGTGGTTTTTTTTTTTAGAGACAAAATCCGTGTCGACTTGCTCTATACCTACTATCTGCTTTCTTGTATGCTTTAAGGAACTAGGTAGTAGCCGCCTTGGGAATTATCTATTATTTTCTTCTGAGGAGAGGAGCACGCGCTTGTCGTGCCGCCTGCTGATGGTCTCCTCCTCAGGGCTGCTCGCTCGAACGCGTGTACTGCTCAGTACGAGAGGGATGGCACGGGTGGCTGGATGATTCCCTGCCATTTCAAAGACGAGCCACTTCCCTGCTGCCAGAATTTACATTTCGTTCCCCAATTGCTCTACAGTTCGGTCAAGGCAAACCTGCAATACCGGCTTTTGTGGCACAGGCCGCTCTGTTTGAAGCTGGGTATGTGGCAAGGCATCGCATTTATTACCAAGCTCCTAATATCCATCCGGCTGCATCCCTGTCGGTGTCCTTTCTGTAGCTTAAAAGCCCTTGCTAATATATCGTAGCTCTCACACAGATCATCCAACACGTGCCTTTTGTAACGCAGGGCCGCATCCATGTTTCGTCTTATGGGCTGAATAGCATTTCAGGCAAAGAGGAGACTGCTTGGTCTTAAGACTTAATTGTTGATAAATAAGGGTCTGATTCAGCTGACAGCTTTCACCTTATTGATATGTTCCTATCAAATTGTGCTGAGTAGGGAGCTTCAGCAACCTGTGAACTTTGGCACCTGCCTCTTTACAGGGAGGTGCAGCTGGTGGCAACTAATAATTTCTGTAACAGAGGTGAAGTGCAAAAAAAAATATGGTCAGCAAATAAGAAAATACAAATTCCTCTGTGAAAAGGAATAGTAAAGTTCAGGTTACTGGCAAGACATGGATAGACCTGTACGGTTTTATGACACTGAACTGCAAGCACTAGTTGAAGGTTTCAGTTTTGAAAGAGGAAGGGCCACAAACACGATGAGAGGGCTGTATCACCCCTCCTATGAAGACAGACTGGGAGAGTTCAGCCTGGAGAAGAGAAGGCTCTGGGGAGACCTTATAGTGGCCTTTTAGTAGCTAAAGGGGACCTACAGGAAAGCTGTGGAGGGACTCTTTATCAGGGAGTGTAATCATAGGACAAGGGGTAACAGTTTTAAACTGTAAGAGAGGAGATTTAGATTGGATATCAGGAAGAAATTCATTACTGTGAGGGTGGTGAGACACTGGAACAGGTTGCCCAGAGAAGTTGTGGATGCCCCATCCCTGGAAGTGTTCAAGGCCAGGCTGGATGGGGCTTGGAGCAGCCTGGTCTAGTGGGAGGTGTCCCTGCCCATGGCAGGGGGGTTGGAACTAGATGATCTTTAAGGTCCCTTCCAACTCTAACCATTCTATGACTGTATGATTATTCTTACTTCTGTTTCCATGCTGATCCCTCTGTGGGCTGAGGAAAGGGCTATGTCTGTCTAAAATTCTTAGTGAAGGTCACAAAGGTCACCTGCTTTATGTTGTGGTCAACCATGGAGTATTGGCTGCCAACAGATGCAAAATATTAAAGCAAATGGATCAAACATGTAAGTCATTGTGGTTGTGTATTGCAAAGTTTGGCTTATTTTTTCATATTTCTTGTCCCATTGCTTTTCTCTTTTAAACAAAGCTGTTGATTTTTCCTTCTTGTGCAAATGAGTTTTCATAGTTCTTACTAATATTTTCTCTGTGCTTTAAAAAAAGGAAAAAAAAACCAACCCACACCAAAGCTCCAAAATATTTATTCTACAGGTTCCAAATTCTTACTCTTGTTTGGAGGTCCAAAGAAATTCAGACTAGAACTGTTTCTACATATTATTGTTACTTGTCTTCACAGAAACAAAGCAAAGTGGAAAAAATACCCTTTCTACCATGTGACCATTTAGAAAAGCAGTGTCTGATTTTAAACTAGTTCATTGCTTAATGGATTGTACTAACTGAAAAAAAAAATAAAATTAGAAAAATCTTCCTCTGTGCTGTCATTGAAGGTGTTTATTATGACACTGCTCATCTTTACTCATAAGGATGTATTTTTTCCCCATCACTTAAACATGCTTTTTAAATTCATTATTGATGTGGAAAATACAATTAGTCAAGGGCATGTAAGCCAGTCTCATTTATCCTTCCCCCCCCAAATTAATTTCTCCTTTCCGTACTTCTCAGTGCTTCATCTGAGGGGAGAGGGGGGTGGAAATCCCTTTCTCTCCTGTCTCTTCATTGGGCTTATTTCCATTCTTTGCTGGCAGAGAAACTCTCGTTACTGAACCAGCAAAACCTTTCAGGTGCTGTTTGGAACTTATTTTAGAGATTAGGTGTGCTCCCAGAGGTGACTGTAAATGAGAGGGGTTCCTGAAATCTGTTGCTGTTCTGCCACTCCACCTTTGGTTTGCGCAGCGGCTGCCTGCGCTGGGCTTTTCCTCAATTACGCAGGTGAGCTCAGTCCTTCCCAAGTGTTTTTTAAACAGCCCTTTAGTCTCCTGCCTTGGTAACTAAGGCCTGGGTGGCTTGGAAAAGCAAAGCTTTGGGGGTGTGTGTGGCCTGTCAGAATTTTCTGTTGCTTTCAGGCTACGCGCGAGCTGCCCCTCAGTGCTCTGAGTTGCTCCGTGCTCAGGCGTTAGGTGCTACGTTTGCTGTCAAAATAACAGAGCGTGACCGTGTGCCGTTGATACAAAACGTGAGGTGAAATCTGTGGTGTACGTAGGAAGCCACAGGAATGGTACCGGATTATATACTGCTGGTGATGCTCGCAAAAATCTCTGGTGAAAATCCCTTTGACAAGTTTGGTAGGGATTGAATAGGTGCGGATGAAATGTTATGGGATTCTGGCATAATATCTGTTAGTGATTTTTATGTGCTCAGCTTTCATTATTAACAGTGTTCCAAAATATATGCACTGAGATTTTTCAAAGCAGGTTGGAAAACATAATCCTGAAAGCAGTAGTCATTTCACTAGCAGTTGTCGATTTTCTCTGTTCTGCTTTGTAAATTCAGATTTATCTTTTTTTTGTCTTTATTCTCTCAAACTGCATGCTTAAAAAATGCCAACTAGGCAAGTGTACCTTTTTCAAAGTCCTTATTGTTTGTGTCATCACAGCATAATAAAATTGACCTTGGTCCTAGGGGCTTTGAAAAGACTGCAGTAATTGCCTAGATGTTTACCTTGTAAAGCTGCCTTCTTTGCATTGAAATATACAGCGATTTAGTGTTCCGTTGATACTAAATTCATGATTCCTTCAGTTAAACTACTGTGAGAAGCCACACTGCGATTCTCTTCTTCCCTTTACAATAGTATTCACTGTTGTAAAATCGTAATGCAATGGATGGATGTTGCACAGAAACAAGGTAACCATTGACTTAAAAGAATTCTTGGTTGACGCCCTTGGAAAACTCAATGAGGAACTTCATACAATACTGAACTCGTAAAGAAGCCAACACCTCTTTGCCGATATGCAAAGCTATTTGTCATTTAGGGAAGTGGTAAAGCAGCATCTTGAGTGTCAGTACTGCCTGACTATGTCTTAAGATTTTTTTTTTTATTTTTTTTTTTGAGGTGGAGCTTTGAAAGAATGTATTATTAACTATGAAAGAATGTGTTATTTGCTATTTGAGGATTTTAATGATTTCGCTTGTCATTTGTCAAAGTACATAACAAAATTAGTGTGTGGTGTACAACATTGATAAATCTTAGACTGTTGGCCCTTTGAGCATTTATAGCTTATCAGCAGTGAAGTCTCTTGTAAAAGAAGATTCCCATGAGAATTTAAAGCAATAATATCACCTATACTTTGTAGACCATCAGAATGTGATTCCTTTGGGATGGTACAAGTATGGTTATCACAATCATCTTAGTATTCATTTGAAATTATTTTTCTGATGCCAAACTACAAGGTTTACGCATTTTTGTTTCATTTTATTGATAAAATAGTGTCCAGCTCAGGATGGTCTTGGCTGTGAGTACACAGTCTTAATCCTAAGGATTTCCTTTCTAAACGTTATGATTTTGTCAGAGAAGTTATGAAGCATGTTGCTTCTAACAACTTTCTGCATATAGTTAAGGGTTAGAGGCAATGTGTAAACTTGAAAGCAGAAGCTGCAGTAGAAAACTTTTGAGTTTTGTATTGAAGGAAAGAATTTGGCTTAAATCTGATCTAGATATTTTTTGCATTTTCTTATTTTTTTTTTTTTTACTGGTGGATATATTGTTTGTAATCAAACTGAAATTGTTTTTGAATAGTGAAAAACCACTTGTTTGTACTAAACTAAAGTAATATTTCTATATTAAATTTCACCCTGAATTATCATAGCCATTGAGAGAGGAGCTCCAACACTTGCCTGTGGTGAGAGCAGGCAGGAACATTCCTGGTTTTAGAGGTTGGGAAAAGCAGACGTTGAGATATGAATTAGTGGGGGCCCACAGTGAATCCAGTTAAGGGAGAGAACGAGACGCATCTTTCCTGAGACATTATTTTCTTTATGCAAGATAACCTACTTTAGGGGTGACGTATGCAAGTGGGGCTGGGACACGTCCAAGGTGGCAGCAAGTAATAGTGTTGCCTCTGGTCTCGGAGAAGCCCTGAAGGGGGGATGCCTGCCCTGCTGTTGAGCTGTGCCCACGGCATGTGTGGTGTTTGCTGTTCTTGCAGGAGCAACTTCTGTTTCAGCTCAGAGGAAATCAAGTACCAGCGGTACCGAGTGGGATGTAGGAACATGCAGGGCCTTTTTTTCTGAGGGCTTTTCTGTTAGCCTAACAGATTATTCAAATGTTTTCCCATTGACTTAGTGCAGTCAGTGGTTTCAGCTGTAACCTTTAAATAGGACTTAAGTCTGTCAATAGATACTGATGATAGCCGTGAATCTGGGAGGAGGGAAGGGGAGCTCTTCTTAAGAGGCGGTGTGGAGCCATGGGCCATGGCCTCACTGGGACTGGGGAAGGAGGGAGGTAAGACAACAAGCCCTTCGGAAAGGAGCGGAATGTCGGTTTGGATGAGTGTGGGATTGGGTCAGTCCCTGTCCCTTGCGCTGTGCCTGTGGGTCCCTGCAGTGGCTCTCTGCGTGCAGCTGTCGTTTCCCTCTCATTAGCATCCGTGGGTGCTATTGCACTCATGGCAGAATGCAAATCCTACACAAGGGGTTGGGAGATAAAGCGGGAGGTAGAACTTTTCCTGCAGGAAAAGGAAAGGGAAAAATATACTCCAAATGCCCCCCGCCTTCCCAGAACAAGGAGTGCGGGAGGGGTGTGTGGGGGCACAGTTGTCATGTGCCTGATATGGGGTTCCGTCTCTCAACCCAAGACCCTAAGTAGTTTTCACTCTTCCCTTCTCTTTCAGCAAATATTGATAAATAGTTGTGATGAATGCAAATAACGCCTAGGGAGCTGCATGTTGGTTTTCATTTTGCTGTGTCCGTGACGGTGACAAAGATGGCTTTGAGATCAAGAATTTCTTGGCGGCTTTATTAAAGGTCCTGTTGACTTTTACCTCTACTACCTTTCACCCATCCCTATGGCAGTACTCAGAAAACGCCCTTTGCTAGCCGCTATCTGCGTCTTTAATTTCAGCTGAGGGGGAAAAAAAAGCCACCTCATTTCTCACACTCTTACTTAAACCGTATAATGCCCGTGATGCAGAGAGTTTTGTACCTACCCAGGTTTCCTAAATCTCCCGCAGACAACCGGGTGGGCAGTCAGCGGGGGTAGCCTGCTCCTCGTGTCCGAGACCCTCCACTGGGGACATGGATGGGCGGTGATTCGGGAGAGCCCGCTGTCACCCAGGCTCAGCTGATAATTTCTGCTTGGCATATTGCCTGTTCCTGGCTCTTAATGACATCACTTGGGAAGAAGAGCAGGGACTTAAAAGTAGGAAGAGAAGAGCTGTCTCTTCTCTCCATAGAGACAAGGAAGAGGCTTCTGGTCCCAGAGTAGGAAATACATTTCAGTGGATCCAGGTATGTTTGCTCTCAGTTTACTGTTTGTGGCTTATATTTCTCCAGTAAGCTTTGCCTTTTTTTTATTTTCCTAACCGCAAATGGTTGAATTAAAGTACTTATCAGTACATTCTTGAGCAATATGAAAGGCCCAAGTCCAAGGTAACTTATGACACCTCGTTCAGCTATATTTTGCCATACTTCAATAATAGAAACTATTTCCAGAATGCATGAAACACTTTGTACTCTGATCTTGTGAACTGGAGAGACAGGGTTATGGCTGGTTCACCTCTGTGTAATCATGCTGTCTCTGGCGTAGTCTTTTTCGTGATGAAAAAGTTGAAAATCGTGGTGCTTTTGGGTTTGTTTTGTTTTTTAAATTCTCTGGCTGAACTGAGTTTTGAGGGCTGTTCTGTGTACTACATCCTTCACTATTTGCACTGGAGGGAACAAGGGTTTTAATTTGATAAAACTGCCAACCATTGCTTTCTTCTCACGCAACTGAATTGCGGAAGACGACAGCAAAAAAGATTGCCACGGGATGGGAAGAAATCATACTCGAGTTTTGAGAAGTGGTAGCTTAGGTTGGGCAGTCCGGAGACTGGGGCTTTGAGAGCCCCTTTGTGCTCTGCAGTTATTGTCACAGGACAGTGACTCACAGATGTAAATGTCGGGCCGCACCTACATTGTCGCCAGCTTTGGTCCTGCTGGGGGTGGAAAGAGGAGCGAGTTGGGTCTGAGTGCCAGGGTGTTTGCTCGGAAAGGAGGGCTGTAGGGAGGTGGGCCAGAGGGATGCTCCCAAATACCTGCTCCCTTTTTCTAGGAGGGGAAGGTGACAAATGGGGCAGGAACAGCTCGCTGCCTGGAATCAGCCTGTGAGATATTAGTGGAGCCTCACTGAACTAAACTGCAGTATTACTCCATTGTTTTTGGCATTAGCTCTTTTAATTGCTCTAGATTTTAATTATTTTTTTTTGTAATATCTTTTTTTTTTTCCCCAACCACTTTGACCAGTTTGACTTCTCAGTTCATTTGCTAGAAGCAGTCACTTCATCCTTTGGATGTCAGTGTGCTGTTGGATGTTAGCATTTGACCTCCAGAATTAGTCATCTAATTAAGGAGTGGGTTGACCACGTAAGTCTGTGTTTGACCAAATTGCTAAGAAATAACTTTGTGCATACTAATGATGCTGAATACAGACTGCTTGAAGTCCTAGTGCTTGCAGAAGCAGCTGCAACTTTTTTCCCCTCCCGTCTTCCTCCAGGCCCAGGAATGAACACTCTGATTCAACGTAAGTGGCTTTTTGCTTAAATTGCTTATATTCAAATCCTGGTTCAAACTGCACAGGAGAGACTTGAAAAAAACCACCCATTTGTTTCGCAGTCTGCTTTTAACGACATGTGTTGTTTTTTTTTTTTTAAATAGTTGATGCGGCACTTAAAAAAATATTGCTGTGAAATGATGTGTCTTCAGGAGATCCTGTATTGGCATTTGGAGAACATTTTTTAAAGTTTTAAATCTGAACCAAAAAGTGACTTCTGAAGTTTGAGGTTTTAATAGAAGTAGTGAAATTGATATTAATAGGAAATGTTTTAAAGATGCAAACTGTTCTTTCCACTTCAGCTTAAATCCTACAGTAGCTTATCATAACCTTTTTTTTTTTTTCCCCTTAAAATTTGCAAATTGGCCTGAATATCCTCCAAAATTTTTGGGAAAAAACTATGCTTAGTCACCTTACCCTGGTATTTGTACTTCAGGTTTATTTTGCACAGTTCAGTATGTTTAATATTGATGCTTTAATATTTTATCTTACAATATTTGTGTTAAATAGTTTTAAAGGGTATTAATATTTTAACATATCAGTAAATGTATTAAATTGCAAACAACCCTATTTGATGTCTGAGAGGATTTTTAGACATTTTCTATGTATTTTTAACATGCCCTGAATCTGTGAGAGCTGTGTGCGGTGCACATTGAGTCACGTTGAAGGGTTCCCAGTTGCAGCTCCCCTGCGTCTGAGTGCCTTTTAACATGAATTCAGAGTACTGGCTGTGCAGGGGCTACAGCAGCTTGGTGAGCGGTGGTGACTGCTTCAGATGCAACACTGATGGCTGTCCTACTTTTGGATTTATTCGATCCCTCAATTTCCTTCTTCGCAGCACCCAGCCTCCCCCTCCTCCTTTCCTGAAAAAGACAATGTCAACTCCTTAATGTTTTTAAGATATCATATATTTTCCTTTAGTGCAAAGGAGGAATACTACTTAGTTCATCAGACTTGACTGAAACAAAGTTACTTTTTACAGCAGTATTTTTAATTGTTTTGCTTTAGAAAGAACTTTGGTTTAGTTTACTGTGTGTATTTATTTACTGTGCGCTGCTAAAGCTCCTACTGAACTTCCAAAGACAAGTAGTGAACATGAGCTATGGGGGTGCTTTCAAGTAGCTAAATAGTAGCTGGGGACTTGAACACATGGAATAATTATACCCTTTTCTCTTTTTTTTTTTTTTTTCATTTCTTTTTTATCCTTTTTCTGAAAGCTGATATTTTTTTTTCTTTCTTGTTACCGTGTTTTGTGTTCTGGGGTTTGTATTAGCATGTGGCATTGAAGAATGCTTGCTTCAAACTCCTGAAGTTTGAATGCCTTTCAATAAGTGATTAAAGAGAGTGAAGCAGAAAAAGCTAGATTTAATATTTTGATCTCTTTTTATTTTATTTTTCTTTTTTTCAATTACAAAACACTGAGAAAGGAAGGCTTTGGATAATAGCAACTGTGAGTTTGAGAGAGATTAATATGCTCCCGAAGATGCTTTGGGGAGTGGGTATACCGTAGGGATACCATATTTTGCTTCCTCCTTACAAATATGTTTGTTTCAAACCTTTGTTTTGCTTATAAGGATTATGAAAGCACTCCTAGAACCAAAATACACATGGCACCAGGATTCACCAAAATAGGTGTCAGTGTTTAGATGCTCACCAAGAACAAATTGGGTACCATTTTAGCATCTCACTGTGCCTGTAGTTATCTAGCTTCTGTCACTTGATTTAATAAAAGGGCTGTAATTGGCATTTGTTTACTTTTATTCCAAAGTATCTCACTGTTTCTGTTTTATTTTTCTTTTTGTTTAAATGTGACATGTTATAACTTTACAATACACAGTAAATACACGGATTACTTTATAGTATCCTGCCTGGTTTTTTTTTTGTAGAGATTCATCGGTTTAACAACCATCTGGAACTCAGTGGTGATGGTACATTTAAGCTGGTGCTGCCATGCATCTGCTCCTGCTTAGTCCTTAGAAATTCTGCTCCGTCAAAGGTATCAGTGGTTTCAGCTCTGCCACCAGTAACTTCTGCCTGCCTGAGTTTTTTAGGTGACTTACGTGCATCTAAATCCATGTAGGCAGTGACTCACAACATATAAAATGTCAAGAGAACATAGCATTTGCTGGAGTCTTAAGCTACAAGTTGGTATAAAAAGAGAAAACCAATGATAAGGGAGACATTTGGTGATTAGACTGGCTAATTAATTGAGCTTAGGGACAAATCCTTCGGGAGGGGCGCTGGCCGTGTTCTGGTTTAGCAGAGTTGGTTTGTGCTGAAGCAGAGGAGGGATGAATAAGGGATGCGAAGCAGTGAAATGCGGCTCTACCTTTTCCCCTTGAGCCAGCACTTCTAGATGGGGCCAGGTCGGACTCTTTCCTTCGGTGGTCATAAACCTCACCTTTGCTGTCCTGCAGTTTGTCTGTTTTACTTAGAATTTAAGGAGAGCGAGGCTAGTGGAAGCCGTGTGAATGAAAGTGCAGGACTGCGGGCAAAATGAAGAGCACGGAGGAAGTCTGACTTGTAGCAGCCTCTCTAGGAGTAGGATTGAGCAGAGAGTCTTATAAGTTTTCAATGTTAATGGATTTTTGTTTAAAATGTTTTTTTTTAACATACATATCAGTGTACTGGTTTTCCAGTCACCTGTTATCTTCTCAGGAAAAACAGGGTATGCAAATTTCAGTTGCGATGAAAGAGGCATGGAGAAACGAGACTAAAAGCATCCATTCTCCTCGGAGAGATTCCCTTTTTTTTTTTTTCCTCCCATCTTTTTTTTTTTTTTTCTTTCCTTGTAAAAATAAACGGAAGATCTATCTTCTCTTCGGAAGGAGAGGCCTCCTTTCAGCACTGTATCAAAGTGCAGGGGGCTGTTAATCACTTATTCGTTTTAAGTTGGAAGGAAAAAAAAAAAAAACAGTCCGGTTATTCACTTCTGTGATCAGTCAAGGAGGTAACTCTGAGAACTGCGAGTGGGTATTTTGTTTCTGTTTTCATACGAATCAGGAGGGAGGGAAAAGTATTGGAAGTTGGTGACAGCTTTAATGCACAGATGTGAATACTTTAGTAACCATCATGTCATGTAAATCCCAGACACCTGTCCAAACATCAGGGTTGGCCTACAAAAAATATTGTTATTTATTTTGCTACCTGAGTTGTTAGTGTCTAGTAAAGTCTCTGTTTGCAGCTGAGCTTAAATGTATTTTAATTCTGTTTGTACTAACAAATGCTTGAAAAATCCAGAACTATCACGCTGCTTATGAATTATGACGCATAGGTTTTTTTAACTTTTTAAACAGAAATACACAATGAGAACATGGTAGTGGATCAGTGGATGCGTTAAATGGAGAAACTGTCTGTCCGGAACTGAAGCTTTTTGAGAATCTGTTCGCAGGGATGTGGGGTGAGGGGGCCTGTATACATTTAGCAATCACTTCTCCAAAGCATGGAATCACAGAATGGTTCGGGTTGGAAGGGACCTTAAAGATCATCCAGTTCCCACCCCGCGCCATGGGCAGGGACACCTCCCACTAGACCAGGCTGCTCAAAGCCCCATCCAGCCTGGCCTTGAACACTTCCAGGGATGGGGCATCCACAGCTTCCCTGGGCAACCTGTTCCAGTGCCTCACCACCTTCACAGTAATGAATTTCTTCCTGATATCTAACCTAAATCTCCCCTCTTTCAGTTTAAAACCATTACCCCTTGTCCTGTGATTACACTCCCTGTTAAAGAGTCCCTCCCCATCTCTCCTGTAGGCCTCCTTTAGGTACTAGTCACTTTTGTGAAAAGGAATTAAATTTCAAAGCTTTTGGCTGAAAAGTTTTCCTTTTTCAAGATTGCAAATGTGTACATGAAACCTCTAAACAACCAAGGGCGTGTATTTTTTCCAGGGAGATCGAGGAAGCTTTATCTGTGATGCCCGTTAGCAGCAGCTCTTGTGCAGTTTGCACCTGAGCCTTGGTGTCTGTGTGTCCATCGGCTCCCTGTCCCTCGCAGGGTGCTGTGCCTGCGCAGGAGGAGATGTTTGAGAGCCTGGTGTCTGCAGGGACTCCTGGGTGAGGATGGGTTAGCGGAACTTCAGGAAAAAAGGTGGTTTTCAGCAACTTCTTTTTTTTCTCTACTTCCCTTGGAAAGGATAGGAAAGTACCCAGATTCTCAGTGAATAACTGGGTTGAGTAGCAAAAGGCAAAGGTTCTGAAGTGTTTTAACAAACACAGAGCCCCATAAAGCTTTATGCACAGTCATTTCAGAACGCAAAAATCAATTGAGGAGTGGAAATGCAGGTAACAGAACAACTTTTACAGTCCAGAGAGGTGGAACTGAAAGGATTCTTACTGCATATGTAACACATTGCTTCATTACCTGATTCTCCATGGCAAGGAAGCGGTTCAAGAAGGGGAGGAAAAGATGATGATAAAAGGAGCTGCTTAGGGAGGTGGTGGTACAGAAGATGATGGCGAGGAGGTGGAATAGGGTGTGGAAACAGAAGTGCCGATGTCCTTAATGTTTGTTAGCATGCTAGCTCACTTGTGTGCTAGGTTTATAAGGTGGTTTGGGTTTTGTGATCTGTATTTTTTATGTAAGCTCTTCTGTAGCAAAGGTTTAACACAGCGATGGGCTTGCACTCTGGTAAGCGCCTGCCCAGTAAGAATCCATCTGCTCCTGCGGCGTGTGGTGTTTGATTGCAGAGTTGGAGGCAGGTCCCTTCTAAAGAGGGTTCTCGATCGCGTTTACCAAAACAGTTATGTGTAGCTACAGGCTAAGGTATCTAGCCGGAACGACAAGCAAAACCATAGCAACATTGTATAGCGATGGTACAGCCCAGGCACTGCTGCTTGTAGGACCGGACCAAAAATCCCAATGCACTGCTGCATGGATGGATGGGCTCACGTGAGAGATCTTTAATGTATTTCTTCGTTGTGCCGTATGCACGCGATCCAAACTGAGGCCATGCACAAACACGAAAGCTAATTATAGAGTGAGTTGGTTTAGCAGGTAGAGAAATGCCAGCACTTATCAGGTTACGCTTGTCAAGCCCAAACAAGGAAGCAAGTCATGAATTTGAGGGAACGTCTGCTGATACGCTCTGAAAGTTTGTCCCTCTCTTCCCCTTGAGTCATAAGAACTTGCAAAAAATACTTCTTGGTGATTCCTTTTGAAACAAGAGGGAGCCATATGCTACTATTAGGCCGTCAGGGACAGAAAAGGACGTTTTCCCGATACCAGCCTGACACTTGCCTGCTGACTGCAAGCACAGGCTTGCAAGGTCGTGTGTGAGAGAAAGTAAAGCATGGAGAGGGATTCGTCTACCTCCTGTGGTGGAAGATGTGCTGCACTTCATGATTCAGGAGGTGTAAAAAGAAGCCAGATGTAAGATGTTCTAGAAAGGTGTAATGTGGCAGCCCAGACTAATGAAGATGCAGTTGGTGTGAGGGGGGGTCCGGTCCCAGGATAATCCCAAACCTGCCCCAGGGAGGGATAGATAGAAGTGGTTTTCTCACACTTTGAAATAGTGGAATAGTACTACATTTTGCTTCCATGGCAGTTTCTCACCGAAATACCCATTTATTTTTAACCAAATGTCATCATATGAATATCATGAAGATAAGTTGCTATAACTGTTTCTGGTGTGCAGGTGTTTGGAGCATATACGTATGTGAGCGTATGTTGCACAGGTGGTACCCCTACATACTAACAGAGAGGTGGTTAAAAACAGAATTTCTCCTGTTGCATCCCCAGCCTGTGAGTGCATCAAGACGCATTGCAAGCCTGCAGTCCCACCACCTCCTCCTGTTAGTACACGCTTCCTGGGATTCATCCTCACATTGCCCATCTCTGAGCAGCTCAAACAGCTGCCTTTATTGTCAGGGTGAAGGAGGTAGCCATAGTAATAAATACGTGGAGGAAGGTGCACCTGTGAGAGAGGCTTTCCTCCTCTCCCTGGAGCTACCTTGGCTGGCAGGGGAGCACTGGCAGGATCTGGCCCTGGACCAGACACAGCTCTTCTGAGCCCCAGGGCACCATGGCTGCCCAGCTACTGAACTCGTGCTGGCCGTGCTGGTGTTCACCCCATAAGGACCCTTTATGCCACGTTAATTTGAGCGTCATTTAATTCTTGCAGAAGCTTGGCATAACTAAAAAGGCTTGGCAGCTCGAGTCATGAAAAGCCACGAATTTGAGAGAAGTTGATTTTGTTGATTTTATTGTGTGCCAAAAACTCTATTTAAAGTGCCTGAGCTAAAGATGCAACAAAAAAGAGAGCGAGTTCCTCTGATCTTCTTTGGTGCCATTTTAAGACTCTTTCAGTATAAGGAAAATATTTTGTTGAAGTCAGCCATCCTCTGAAATATGGAAGGCTTTGACTGTCAGTAACAACGTGAAACTTTTAGTGGTTCTGTTTCTGTCCTCTGCATTACGTTTTTGATTTGTTCTTTGTTGGCATGAAATGAAATGGATCTGACGTACCACAAGCATGTGCATCATTACTGGGACAAATTGAGTGGTTTTAATTATGCTATTTTAGAAAAGATATCACCTACTAATTCCGTTTTTGTGTTTGTTCATTAAGATGAACAATGGAGTTTATTGAAATTTTTACTACTACTTCATTGAGGCTTTTATTATTTTTTTTTTTTAAAGGAAACCTAAATTAAAAAAAAAAAGAAAACTAATATGGCAGGCCTTCTTAGCTTACGGAATAAAATACGGCTTGTTTGGTTTTTAAGAAATTTCAGGCTTGGTATAATTATTTTTGTGTTGACTTTCTGAAAAAAACCAACAGTGTGACACACGACAGCAACACTGGCTTTTTACTGAGATGTTACTAAAGATGCAGATGCTTCCAGATGAAAATATGGTTTGTATGCTATATTTGATTTAAGAGAAATAGTTGGCTTTCAGGACCTTTAAGTCAGATAATGGTAAGACAATAATGGTGGTCTATTTTGTCTGTGTGTCCTGGGAGGCTCTGGAAGCCGGGCTTCTTGTTTTCCTATCTATTTTTTCTTTCAGAGGTTTCCTTATCTCTCTGATTTCAAGGTTCCAGGGAGCAGGCACTATCACTAGTTATTTATTCTAAGTATTGTCAAAATATACTCCAAAGTTTTTTAAGCCCTTGCTTTCAAGCATATGTTTTCTCTCCTAATAGTTTCTAAGAAGTGACAATTTGAATGCTGAGAACTTGCATGGCCTGTTTCTTTTCAATCACTTACTAGGAAGTCCTGTGAAATACAATTCAGATATATTCTGTTTGTATCGTAAGTTAAAACAGGTTTTCTGGTCTATAGTCTTCATTGAGATAATGAGCAGGTATTCATGTATAATATGTGTATATTGTATTCTTATTTTATGTACTATACCTGCAGCCCACACATGTGACATTGAACTTTGGCAGTGAAAACTGCTCGTTAAATCTTTTATACCAATGCACTCGGTTACTAATTTGTTGCTCTAGCTATCCCCCTTTTAGGATTGCTTGCGTCTCTAACATTTTGTGAAGGAAAAGCTGCAGGCCTTGAATCTGGGAAGTGCTTGTTGAGAAGCGGCTTTACAAGGCTGGAATTTCTGTTTGGCTCTGGATTAACCATTTGCCAATCTCATAGACCCATCTCCCTTCCTGAGCGTTTTCACATCATAAAGTTCGTGCAGAGCGAAGCGCGCTCTGACCTTGTCTCTGTATCCCTTTACCTCTTGTTGAGTGGCGCGGCCAGAACTGTCCAGATATGTAACTGAAAATTAATGAAGGACTTAGCTTTATATAGAAGACAGTAGTACTCAGTTTGCTGCACAACAATAGCATTGATATCCTGTTTCAAACAAGCATGAAAGTAGTAGAACCTTATTTATCTCGCTAGTCAGCGGCGATCACTCTTGACTGCGCACCGGAGAGGGATCTGCTGAGTGCAAAGGTGCCAGTTTTAGGTTGTTATTTAGCAGACCAGAACTGCTGCCTTTACCCTCAAAGCATATATTTTATTTTAATTATTTTGGAGATTAGTAGTCTTACAGAAGAAGAGAAATATAGAACTATTTGATGAGAAACGGCATTCAGAAAAAGTACTTCAAACCTGCTTTGAGAAGTTATTTCCCTTATTTTCTCCATTATTCCAATATTTATCAGTTAAGTTCAAAGGAACTCTCCATTTGTTGAAGTCATCAGTGTAACACCCTGGAGCTGTTGATAAAGTACCTGTGGTAAAATACCTGTCAGCTGCCTAGAAGCGAAGCAAGCTAGGGTGTAGCACAAGACCCGTGCAGGGTTTTCAAATCCTTCTTTTTTTCTTTTCTAGCTTTGCTGTCTGCCTTTTACACATGCAAATTTTATTGACTTCACTTTTATCATTTTGTTTGTGGCCAGAACTACAAGAATACCGGTACTGTTAGCAAACACGTGAGAGGATGCAACTGTGCTGCAAATGAGCGATGAGTTACGAGGGAAAGAGGAGCGACATGGAATGAATTATATTTTAGAGTAGTGTTTTTGTCTGGGTGCTGTAAGAGGTTTGGGATTTGATGTTAATTGTTGAAAAGAGTAATTGCTACCAGTTTCTAAATATATAATGTTTTAACAACAGGATAAGTGGTGTGGGGGGTGGAGGCAGGGTGAAACAGGTTCAAGAGTAATCAGGTGAGCTGAGTTGGTGGAGTTCACCCTGAGCAGAGGTTCCTGGGGCGCTTCTGCAGCCACGCTGAGTACTGGGCTTGCAGTCTCTGGGGCAACTGTTCTTTTATGTTGTTTAATGTATACTCTCCGGCTCCTGGCCCAGCTTCTTACCTTGGCTTTAAGACATACCCTGAGTCTAGAGGGCATGTGTAACATGCAGTAAATTTTTACTTAAAAATAATTTGAGGCTATTTCCTTTAAGGGTAAGGCAATCGATACAAAGGTAATGATGCCTGTCTGTAAAATAGATGGAGACTTTACAGTCCAAAAGTTTGGAATTCACTACTCTAGGGTATTGAGAAGCTGTCTGAATTCATTTGTGAACTATTCACAGTTTTTGCTTGCTCATGGAGGACGGGAGGCTGTGGAAGACTGGGAAAAGGCAACAATACAAATAAACCGAATCTTAAAAGTTATCTTTAGTTACTTAAAAGTTACTAAAGAGTGAGTTATGTTAGTTTGCATTGTACAGGGCAAAGTGAGGGGTATGTGAAGTTAGCTGTGTGTGTGTCCCTTCCCCATCCCTTTCTTTTTGTGTGTTGTTTGTTTGTTTGTTTTTTCATTTAATAGTTTGATGTTTTTGAGACTGTTTGTGCTATTGCTTCCTTGACTTGCAGGAAGGGATTGTTTGAAGGGGGCTCAAATTCTTGTTCCTGGAACCCCTGCATCTTCTTTTAAGTCGCAAGACTTAAATGTTTGTAATCCAGTTGGCTTTGTCTTCAGAACGTGAATTTAGTGCTTAAAATCAAACAGTGAAACAGTGTTTTAAAGACTGTTTTCTCATCTACACTGACCTTCTCCCACCACCAAGGTCGTTCAGCTGTACGGCGGAGGGGAAGCGTGGAAGGAAGAATGTTTTCAGTTTGCCAGGAACTGCTACAACCACTAGGGATTTTAAGCAGTGGGTCATTTTTAAGCACTGTGATTTGTTAAAGTACCTGGAATTTGCTCAGAACATTCCTGTTGTTGCTGTTTCTGGTGGAGGAGCAGTTATTCAATTTTCCACTATGGTCAAAGTGTGAACAGCAAAATTTGTTCCTATCTTTTGGACATACCTTCTAATGCAGGCTGCTTTCAACACTATCCTCGGTGACCATTTTCAAGCTTGTTAGCTAACAGGGTTTGCTTCTGCATGTGGGAATCATGACAAACTGTAGTGGAGGATGGTCAAACCATTAAATAATGTACAGCCTGTTGCACTTGGCATAGTTCCTCATTGTAGCCTCAATCTATATGCCAAGTTCAAAGAGGCAAAACCAAACATATCGAGGCATATTGAGGTACTACAATTCTTATTTAAATATGTATGTGTATATATATGAATTATGCTAATCCCAAGTGATGATATCCATTTACAGCCTGACAAATCGTCTGTGCTAGATAGTAAACGTTCATTCTCAGCTCTACGCTGGAGGACGGAGCTTGATGTAACTCAATCGCTTTCCTCCCTGTGGCCTTGGTGAGGCCTCGGTGAAGGGGAGTGTATAAACAGCTGCAGCAAGGCTGTTGCGAGTACAGATGTCTTCATGAAGTGGGATCTCTGGGTCACCGGGGACCATGCAAGCCATACTAAATGGGTTTGCAGGAACCTTTCCATGCATTAGCCAACTGAGCTGTGCTGCTGTCCTCCAGAGAAATGCTCTGTTGACTTTCACCCACGGCTCTCCCCCGACCACGCTGTCCAGTTTCCTCCCCTGGGCTCCTGCAGCTATTTGTCTGTGCTACGCTGACGCCTTCTCAGCCAGTTTGTCCCAACACCAGATTTCCTAAAATGCTGCTGAACTGCATTTGAGTCACAGGTCGGCCAGCTGTGCTCTTGCCAAGACCTTTACTTCTGTTCTTTATCCCATTCAGATGTAACAGGGCAGAAGCATGGGACCGGAATGGGAGAGTTTATTTTACTGGTGCTTAGGAGCTATTTGTCGATCACTTGCTGAATTTCTGGTGGCTTTGAGGAGTCATTGTGATTATTGTACACAATTCATAGATCGTATCTCGGTGTAATTTCAAAGGTAGCCTTGTTTTGATCAGCAGGTTGGGACTAGGTGACCTCCAGAGATCACTCCCAGCCTAAATTATTCTGCCATTTATATTGTGATTTAAACATAGTACAGTTAAGGAGTAGTTGCTACAGGCAAAAGAACTGGTAACCATAGCACAGAATTGGGAAACAATGGGTGATTCATGGGCTAAAAGATAGAGGGGAGTTAGGCATGTATCTCTCTTTTGCAACTCGATATATTTGCATAGGCTGGTATTCAAAGAGTCTTGATAAGCCACCATCTAATTGATAGCTCATAGAAATAAAGGTCTGTGTATATATTTGTTATGAATTTTGTTTAAAATTATTATTCTTAACTCTCCTTAAAAGAGAGCTAGCCACAAAATGCTTACTGCTAAGCAGTATGTGTGTGGCAGGGGAATCGGGGTATAAAAAAAGGATTAACTTGTAGCTTTTTGTCACCTCTGATAGGTCATTAACACACTTGTATTTCTTTATGCGCATTTTAAAACAACTCGGTAACAACAGGGCCATCCCACTTGTTCACCAGAATAAAACTTCCTACAATAATATATTGTCTTAGTGATACGTTCGTGTATATTCATTTTGCAGTTGACTTGTTATGTCACTGAATCACTGAACTTTCATTCCTTGTATAACCAAGCATTTGTTTTGCTGCTCTGTCATCAGAAAGCATAAGCACCATTGCTTGGCTATAATGATATGTACCCTCCTAATATGTTTATTCTACAAATGGTGATTTGTGATCCAATGTACATTGACTACTAGGGCATAACATAGCATTTTCTTCCTTGAAGTAAAGGAAGAATCATAGGCTTTGGGAACTTAAACAATAAATACAAATCTGAAATGCTACAAATACCTGCTTGGAAATCAAATTGACACAGGGCTTAGTGCATGTTTTATACCTTGTGATATTTGATCTTGGTTACCTGGAACTACCTTTATTTTCAGAAGGCAGGTACTGAAAATTATGCTCTTTTGGCTTGTATGATTAATACTTGCATTACAAAGTTAACACCCCTCCGGATCACTGGCATTGCAAAGTTATCCAAGCCACCATCACCCTGAGGAGTATGTGAGGGTCCTGGCCCCAGTGACGTGGGCTGTTCATACAAGCCATGCCATGGAGAGTCCAGATATTGCCCTGAACTATGCCTTAATTAGTACTATGTTCATCATTGTTTTCATGATAATTGTGTTTTCTTTCTTTCTTCCTTTCTTTCCTTTCTTTCCTTTCTTTCCTTTCTTTCCTTTCTTTCTTTCTTTCTTCCTTTCTTTCCTTTCTTTCTTCCTTTCTTTCTTCCTTTCTTTCTTCCTTTCTTTCTTCCTTTCTTTCTTCCTTTCTTTCTTCCTTTCTTTCTTCCTTTCTTTCTTCCTTTCTTTCTTCCTTTCTTTCTTCCTTTCTTTCTTCCTTTCTTTCTTCCTTTCTTTCTTCCTTTCTTTCTTCCTTTCTTTCTTCCTTTCTTTCTTCCTTTCTTTCTTCCTTTCTTTCTTCCTTTCTTTCTTCCTTTCTTTCTTCCTTTCTTTCTTCCTTTCTTTCTTCCTTTCTTTCTTCCTTTCTTTCTTCCTTTCTTTCTTCCTTTCTTTCTTCCTTTCTTTCTTCCTTTCTTTCTTCCTTTCTTTCTTCCTTTCTTTCTTCCTTTCTTTCTTCCTTTCTTTCTTCCTTTCTTTCTTCCTTTCTTTCTTCCTTTCTTTCTTCCTTTCTTTCTTCCTTTCTTTCTTCCTTTCTTTCTTCCTTTCTTTCTTCCTTTCTTTCTTCCTTTCTTTCTTCCTTTCTTTCTTCCTTTCTTTCTTCCTTTCTTTCTTCCTTTCTTTCTTCCTTTCTTTCTTCCTTTCTTTCTTCCTTTCTTTCTTCCTTTCTTTCCTTCCTTTCCTTCCTTTCCTTCCTTTCCTTCCTTTCTTTCCTTTCTTTCTTTCTTTCTTTCTTTCTTTCTTTCTTTTCTTTCTTTCTTTCTTTCTTTCTTTCTTTCTTTCTTTCTTTCTTTCTTTCTTTCTTTCTTTCTTTCTTTCTTTCTTTCTTTCTTTCTTTCTTTCTTTCTTTCTTTTTCTTTCTCTCTTCTTTCTTTCTTTCTTTCTTTCTTTCTTTCTCTTTCTTTCTTTCTCTTTCTTTCTTTCTTTCTTTCTTTCTTTTTCTTTCTTTCTTTTTCTTTCTTTCTTTCTTTTTCTTTTTCTTTTTCTTTCTTTTTCTTTCTTTTTCTTTCTTTTTCTTTCTTTTTCTTTCTTTTCTTTCTTTTCTTTCTTTTCTTTCTTTTCTTTCTTTTCTTTCTTTTCTTTCTTTTCTTTCTTTTCTTTCTTTTCTTTCTTTTCTTTCTTTTCTTTCTTTTCTTTCTTTTCTTTCTTTTCTTTCTTTTCTTTCTTTTCTTTCTTTTCTTTTCTTTCTTTCTTTTCTTTTCTTTCTTTCTTTTCTTTCTTTCTTTTCTTTCTTTCTTTTCTTTCTTTCTTTTCTTTCTTTCTTTTCTTTCTTTTCCTGACCACAACGGAGTGGGGAGTAATAGTCTGATCCTATGTGGAGAGGGAGATGCCTTTAGGGCCGTGATGGTTGCTTCAATGAAGATAGAAACGGAGAGGCACCTGGGATGACATCTAGTCCAAGCCATAGAGTATGACCACCAGTTTCAGATTCCCTTGTCGCTGTGGCACGTAGGTCCTTCTGTACTGCTGGGTGCGCCCGCCAGCTGAGGCCAAGATCTCTGCCGGTCCTGGGGATTCTTTTGTTGTTTGGGCAGCTGATGCCAGATAATATCGCTGTGCCTGCTCCCAGGTGTGTTGGTTTTGAAACCTTTGTACGTGCCTGGCTCAGGGGGTGTGTGCTTTTCCTCTGCCTCCCAGGCATGCGCCTGCACAAAGGCAGGAGCCGGTGCCTGCTGCTCGTGCTGCTCCTGCCTCTGTAGCCACTGGCATCTCCCTGGCACTTGTGCTGGCAAAAGGCATCTGTGCTGGCGCTTCGGCAGAGGATCCGGCAGTGGAGCACAGCTGCATAGGTGGGGCTGGGGCTACATGGGTTCACAGCTGGCGTCATCTGACTGACAGTGTGATCCGTGCGGTGTTGGCAGACTTTCCCATGCCAGAGCGTGGCGTGTCCTGTGGGACACAGAGTAGCTCATCCTTCCCCCGCGTGGGCTCGAGCGTCAGCTCCTGCTGCTCCAGAGAGCTTTCACTGTCACAACTCACTTGGAGAGCTGCTGGCACGTTCTGAATAACTTCTCTCATCTGAAGAGAGAAGTGGCTGACCACTTATGTCAATTCTTCTTGTTTTGGAACATCTCGCATTTCTCTAAGCAGATACATTTGTCCTCTGTCATTTTTCTCGCTCATAAAGTCCATCCCATAGTGTTATTTAAGGGTGGATATCTCCTCCTACTCACCTTACGGCTCTTACTGAGTGCTGGTGATTGCTCTACAAAAATAGAAACCAGTGATTTATATATTCATTCTTGGTAATAAATGACCTTGGGACTTAGTCTCTCAAGAACTAAACTGTAAATAATTAAGCTTTACCTCTGTAGAACCCTCACTCAACCTAGGCCATTTCTAGTTGTAATCTTTTAACAGTTAACTTTAATTCCTTTCCTAGAGACTGTGGTTGTGTGAGGTGGTCAAAACAAACAAATAAAAATTAAATGCTGTGCATGCCATTTTTATGTACACAATACAGTAAGCGCTGGGCACAGTCAAAAAAACCCAACCCTGATATAACTGCAGAACAGCCAAGCTTCAAGTCCAAGTTGACCTAACAATTTAAAGTAGGAGCAGGCTCTCAAGCTCATTGATGCCCAATTTTATTCTGAAAATCTATCAGAACTATGAAGTTCAAGCTTCTGAGTTTTGTTCTTGACCAACCTGATGTTGTCAATCGAGATTTTTTTTTCCTTCATATTCAAAGGGGATGGGGAGGACACATGGGAGATGAAGGCGGAGGATTGTAAATCTCCTTTCTGAAAGTCTGTTTTTAAGTTTGCGGTGTTAAAAGAGTGCCAATCGTCTTTCCTGGTTTATTTTTTTTTTTTAATCAGGCAAGACTAATATTTTGGGAGTTCTAAGCAGACCGATCTGTGAACAGCAATGCTCAAATTACACAGTGTGGGATTCAATCCTGGGAGCATATTGTGGTGAAATAAATTATTTACTGAGGCATTTGGAAGTGAGCGTTAAAGATGACAGAAGTGTCCAGCTGACTGCACTACGGCACAGACAAATATTACTCGCGCCATCTTTTTCTTCTGAGAATCATCTCGGTGTATATGAGTGCTTTGACTCTCATGAGATTGGAATCTTTTCCAAAATCAGTATTTACAAGAGACAAATGGAAGCTGAGCAACTGACTGATCTATGGTTCTTTCACCTCCTTCCCCTGACACTTTCCAGAAAGGAAAAAAAATTGGAAAACTAGCTTTCGTTTGGAGAGAGACTGGTTTGCATCTCGTAATGCTCTTTTTCTTTAAGAGTCTTTTTTCTCTTCTAATTCATCCTAATCATTAGCCTATCTCATAGTTGACTTGCAATGATTATCTGTGCTGAATAACTGTTTCAGTGTCCAGGCAGTCTCAAACTCAGTGCACTGCCGTGCCTTTACCCCTTGCATCCCACTTCTAAATGGTTCTTAAATGTCATACCCATCTTCTAACAGTTTCCAAGAATTTTGGTAACCCTATGGACTTCTTTTTTCTGCTTTTGTAATTTGAATTTAACTATTGAACTGTTACTCCAAATATTTCTTGTATTAGCAGTCCCATGTCAAGGGTCTTTTTCTGTGTGCAACAAGACAGGGATTAAAATTTAACAAGGATTTAAAAAAAAAAAAAGAATGATAAACAAAGTGTAAGCAAGGTTTTCCCTCTGGCCTTATTTGTAGGCTTGGGAGAGAGCAACACAGCTAACTCGAACTCTGTAGAATGTGGACAGTAGGCAAAATATATTATATTGTAGAGATACAGTTCTTTCTAGATAATTAAAAAAAAACCACAAAAGTCATTAAGCTGCGTAGTTTCCTTTGTTACTCTTATGGCTTGAAATATGTCACAAATTCCTTAAGTTTTGTGCAGTCTTTTCTCTTCCATGAGTCTGGAGCTGTGGATGCTTCCTCCCGGGCTCTGCAGCACTCTGCTCCTGGAGAGGGGGGCGTCCAAATGCCATTTCTGAGTAACGAACCACCCCGTGTTCAGGCCAACGGCGTGAGTCAGGAGTGAGAGGTTTCTTCCATTCCTTGCCTCTGCTTGGACAGTTTTGGAAATCAGCTCTGGAAAAGCATTTGTGGTCAGTTTGGCATTAGTTTTTATATTGCATGTGGCTAGTTTTCTGCATCATGTGTATTTTCCTCTTGGATAATAACCCCTTGGAGGGCACTAAAACATTAGGAGGAGAGGAACATTAGATAAGATCAGCCTAATATTAGGGAAGTGCAAATTACATGACATCACATTTTACATATTTCCAGTTCAAGAGCAAGTCCAAAAGAGTATCATCTCCTCCCTCATTAGGGCCACCTTACTGTCTTACGGACTAAGGGCAATTTACAGTGGTTAAAGACTTATTTGTTAACCATTCAAAGCAAGTCTCATCTGCCGCAGTAAATGTGTTAGACTTCATTACTGGGAATGAGGACGCTGTGCAATGTATGCCCGAAATTTTGAAGGAGAGCCATTGCTGCCCCTGGTTTTGTGTTACCAGAGCGCTTTGTCCTTCTCGTCACGTGCCAGAACCATCTGATCACGTACATTAGGGCTGCGATGCCCCTTCTGATCATGATTTAAAGGAAAGGGGATATTTAGCATCTCTTGAGCTTCCAGATTGCACCAAGCCTGAGGAAGAGAGAGGGACCACGCTGCTGAAGGTGCAGGTGTGAAGTGAGCTGGTTGAGAAGCCTGGCAAGCCGATGCCTCTGCTTCTAGCTGACATGAAACCGTTCAGTGCCGGGGAGGGGAAAGCCCTGTGCATGGTGAGAAGTAGCCATCTGCTGAGCAATACTAAAACTTGGCAGGAGCGAACTACACAGGAGCCCCTGGTGCTCTCCAGTCGATCTGGGCAGCAGGAAAAGATGTTAGGACATCTGTTGGGATTTCCCTGTTTGTAGACTCACGGATCCCCTCTGTCTCCCCAAAATCTATGATTTTCTAATATATTCCTTGCAGAAGCATACACGTATTCTGGGGACTTTTTCTTAAGTGAGCTACATGTGTTCATCACTGGGAAAAGAGGCAATGAGAAAGATGGGGGCATCAGGGCTCAATCTTTCAGAAACACTAAGAGGTTTTGAGCCTGTTGGCTGCAAATGCCCTTATTTGAGCCTAAAAGAGTGTGAGCTTTCTCCCCATCCCGGGATAGTAAGTTCTCAGTATTTTCTCCAAACGACTGTGGATTTTAGGGAGTCTGAAGGCTGTCAGCTGAAACCTGGTGTACCTTTCCTTTAGCCACGTGTGAGAAACCAAACCGAGGGCTCCTCCTAAGGTACAAGAGAAACTCCTGGGTGACAGGAGCAAGCGTGCTGTGCAAGCATGGCAGGGGCGCATGGGCAGGAGGGGAAGGGCAGCATAGCTGTGCTCTCAGCACTACGTTTCTGCTGGCAGAAGGACACTTCTGCGTCTCATCTGCATTTTTTTCCCTTTAGGCATAAGATTCTCAAGAGGTGCTGCTCCAGCAGTAAAAGTGGAAAGCTCGTGCCCAGGAGAACCATCTTGTAGCAGGAGAAGGGCTGAATCCAATGGCCTTCTCCCTTTCTAATTTCTATAATTCTTGACCTCCCCAATCTGATTAGAGCAGTGATCTCATTCTGTTTGTCTAACTTCGTTTAGAGAAAATGGGTGCGTATATCTCCTGTTAACATTACCAGAGAGGCTGGCATTGTCTGAGATTTACATATACTCGGAAGAGCTGAGTCACAGAGCTGAATAATGGCAAAGGAAGCAAATTTTTTTGGATATGTATTTTACCTAAATGTCACCTTCAGTGCTCTGGACTCCAGCTATGCTGTTTTCACTTCGACAAAGGGCACGAAGGTAGTTGGCTTGGCCAGCTTGGCTAGATATTAATTGTGCCGATGCCTTTGGCTAGGAGTATTGACCTTGTTATGCATGGGCAGTGAATGATTCGGTGACCTCTCCGTTCCCACCACGCGATGCAACATCCCAATTAACGGCTTCACTGACGAGGGAAACAGCCGTGACATCGGTGGGGTGGGTGAGGTGGGTGGCCCGCGGGGTTGTTTCTGGAGAAGGTGGCTCCATGGGACGCAGAGCCAGGCCTACACCGGGGCAGCTGCCTGAAGGTCCGGGTCCTGCAGCCATAGCAAGGGAGGTCAGGGGAGAAGCAGCGTGGTGCTGAGTGGTGGGGCAGCTCTGCCTTGGGAGGGAGAGGTTTTTATGGACCAACACCAGCTGTTACCTGGGTATTTATAAAACCAGCTTCGTCAGGCTGAAGAGCACGCTGAGCGTGATACGGGGCAGGTCGCTGCTGAAATACCATCTCGAGGTGTGACTGAAGGTCTGCCCTCACCCAGGTCCTCTCTGTGCCTGAGCAGCTCTGCCTCAGGGCCATTTTGCTTTGGGGTGGGCGGTGGGCACACGGACCGCGGAGGCTCATCTTAGTTGAGCAGTAGGCTGCCTCTCTCCAACTTACTGGTGGAAACAGGGACAAAATGTAGTGTTTCAGACCAGGCTGGAGGAAATCCAGTAACAGAAGGCGCTGCTGCTGTCTGGCAGACAGTGTCCAGCTGCAGCAGCAGGAGACACGGCACCTCTGCTGCAAAATCCTCACCAGTCTGCACTTCTGAGGGTACTCTGGGAACGTTTCCTATGGTGTTGTGGCCCCTCTTTGCAATAAAACTGGGTTAGCACGTCAGTGAAGTAACATATGGATAGCTGGTGTTGGGGTAAAGGCAACTCTGGTGAGAACAGAAGATCTTAAAAGCTGTTTAGGTCTGTTTCTTAAGAGCATAAGAAGGTGGCTGAGGAACATGAAAGCAGGCCCCTGTTCAGCAGGCTTTTTGTGAAGTACCAGGTTGGGGTAGGGAGTCTCTTAAGAGCTACCTCCTTGGTTTGTGGTGAAAATTTTTAGAATGTGACCCAAGTGTGTGTAGCCTGGGGACTATCTGATCTGCTTGTGGATGGACAAAGATGGGGCATCTGGACAACCTTCCTGCTGTCCCAGTAAACTGCCTTATCCCTGTGCTAAATCTTATTTGGGCCATAACCTCAACCCTTGCAAGTTGCAGCTCACTCTTCTGCACTGAATTTCAAACTCTGGCTCCCAGAGAGATGTTGGTATTTTTATGTCACATTTTTGCATCCTTGTAAAGGCAGAAAGAAGGCGTAGGCAATTAGAGCAGTAATTGCTTCTGCCGTTTCACCTAAATCTATCTGTGAATGACTGTGAGTTTTCAGAAAGCTTAATGCAAGAGGTGGGAAACATAAATTACTTCATCCGTTCACAAAAAAACTACCTCTAATACTGTTGTCACCTCCATTGGGAAAGACAGTTTTTACAACTGTCAGTGTTAATTATGTCAGTGGTCACCCAACCCAATCAGACAGGAGATGAAGGACAGTCACAATGCAGATGGCAAGCTGAGTCCCTGTCTTAAAGGCTTTCGACAACATCAGGAACTGATTTTGAGGCCGCAGTTGGACTAGTTTTTCTTTAATTACTTTGTTTCAGAAAGTCTGTTGTAGTTGTGCATGACAAAAAGAAAAGGAGGAGAAAAGCATAAGGCTGAATTAAACAATATGAGGAAAAAGAAGAGGTTATACAAAGTTGAAGAAGCAAGGGGATACGGTTTAGAAAAACACTGAGATAATGAAAGATAATATATAGATGAAGTAACTGTAATATTGTTCCCCCTGAAATTTGCCTTGTGGGCTCCCATGGGAAAATAGAAGTTGACGTCTGCTTACTTTGGATTGCTTAGCTGGAAAAACATATGAGATGACACATATGAGATGACATCCTTGTAGGCCTATTGCAGTGTTGATATGAGCGATAAGTTATAGAAGAGAGAGGCGGTAGCAGTAAGCCAACTATTCTTTATCAAACAAGACTGAGGAACAGGATATTTTTATAAGCCCATTTTAATACAGCTTGGATGCATGTTATTGTTACTTTTTGTTTTCTTTTTCTAAAATTAAGAACCTAATGTATTTCTTGGGTGTGCTGTGGGTAGAAGCAGTATCAAGTGAGTTAGTGAGTTTAAATTGCAACAAGGATTTAGATTGCGTATTGAGAAAACCTTTTTCATCGTAAGGTTAATGAGCCCATGGGTTTCCTCAAGCTTAGTTTTAGAGTCACTCACTAGTGGCCCAAGGAACAGGTTGGGAAGTACTACTTTTTAGGAAGTACCTTAGCACAGTTGCTTCCTGCCTTAAGGATGGGAGATGACTTCTTTCCTTTTCAGCCCCATTTTCTGTGATTGTTTCAGAAACTTTTTCTAAACACATTGGGTTTGGGGGAAGCACGTATGCGTGGTAAATCCTGCTATGATCTGAATAACTTCCCAAGAATTTTCTCCAGGTTCTTTTGTACCCTGGCTCTGCCACAGAGCTGCCCTAGGTTAAGGAGCAAGCATCTTGATCAGAGTCCTGCATAAAGGCATATGTACTTAAGTGTCTATGTCAATATGTTTCTTAATTCTTTATACCTCTAAAACATTAATATATTTTAGTCTCTTTTATCATTTTTAATTACAGCGGAGTTCAAAAGAGTACGCACTTAACATTTTAAACATTTTATAAAGATATCTGCAAGCTTTTTTTCATAAAAGAACTGCTTTAAAAGCTCTGCTTTTATTCTTCAGTCTTATTTTCCTCTTTTAGTTGCTTCTTACAGTAATATAAAGACAAATGCAATGGAAAGGAGTAATAAGAACTGGGAATGGCAAATAGAAAAAGGATAAGTAGAGGAAAAAAAGAGTTCTGCTTTTCATAAAATTTCAGAAGTCTTTGGGTGCTTGCTAGAAGTGCTGGCTCTAATCCAACGTGCTTTTATTGGCATATATGAACAAATTATCTAGGGCACAGCTATTTTTCTTACTGTAGTAAAAACAGGGACTCTGAATGGAGGCTTTGTGTAGGACAAATATTTTTCCTTCAAAACTGGGTATGAGTTTAAAGTTTATCTAGTGTGCCTTCTGAAAAAGGAAAAATTATCCTTCTCAGTCTCTTCAAATAGAAAATGTATTACAGTGTAGGCAACTCAGAGCTCTATAAACAAAATTTAACCATTGGTGAGGAGCTGGTGAAGTTTTATAATACACAAGATTTCTTAGTTGCCTCCAGTGGGGGCGAAAGCTCTAACTAAAAAGGCTTTTGTACTTCAAAATTTTTCTGTGGATGCCTTCTCTCTAGCATCTCTTGCAGAGCTTTACATGTTTTCTAGCCACATGGGTGTAACCAGGAGGATAAGGGCTTTATGGAAAATAGTTCTTAAGATAACATTCATTGCTTTAAGGAGTATCGTCATGGGTAATCCTTCTTATTCCTGTTAAAGGTGTAACTCACTTTGTGGTAGTACCATTGCTGTTAAAGCTGAGCAGCCTGTGAAGTCTGACAGTTCTGTTTAGTGTCATGTATTAGAAGTACCAAAGATATATGGAGTGGTCCAAATACGCTCTTCTGGGGGGAAAAATAAAGACAACAAAGAAAACTCCAACTAACCTATAGTATCTCCAATGACTATCATTTATGCAAGATCCCCATAAGGTAGTGACCCATCTTGAAAGATAAAGAGATTATTTAATTCTTTCTTAGCTCTGTAGGAGGGTAACCGTATCTTGGAAAAAATATTTTAGATGGGTATTTCTTATGTCATGCAAAGATAACTAGAATCAGCTCAAGAACAACTCTTGAAGTGCATGGAAATGAATGGTGGACTCAGATTTCTCCAACCTCATCCATCACCCCTCCAAGCAGGAAAAGATTCAAAAGCATTACCACATTTGGTGTTTTTCCCTCCTTCCCTTTCTCCCCTGCACCTTCCCACCCGCACTTATTTCACACACACTTCTTTCTAATAAAAGAACTGAGTGGAGAACAGTAAATCCATATTCTGGAAGATTTTTGAAAGTTAGCTTCCTTCAAAACCTGTGGGAACTTTCCAAAAAATAGAGGTCCTCTGAGGTTTCCTGGGAGCAAGGTATGTTGGGCTTCTGTCCCAGACTGTGGTTGCTTCCCACTGGGAACCTATCTGACATCAGTTTAAAAAAAAAATTACATTGGAAATGCCTTAGCAAAATGTTTTCAATTCAATGAATGAGCAAATTGCAACAAAATACCTGGTTGCAGTATTTCAGAATCCCTTTCTAGTGACAGCTTGTTAAATTTGGCTTGGTGAGCAGCAATGACAAATCCCTGACAAAAGTTTCTTCTGATACATGAAAATTCAAACTCCACAATTAGAGGAAATTGGAGTAAAAAACATTTTGTACTGAGTATAATTTTTCTCTTACAAAGTTTTCTAATTTTGTCATCTTTAATCACTGGATGTTTGCTGGAAAACTAGTATGTGTTATAAGGGTATTGAAATTTAAAAAAGTATATATATTTATTTCTAAAAGTCAAGCCTGTAACTCGCCAAGCCTGAGCATTCACATCAGAGACTATTTTTGGAAACGTGAATTTGTTAATTGATTTGGAAAAAAAATCACTTTTGTGCATTTGATCAGGTAATTTAAAAAAAAAAAAAAGAGTCAAGAATTTTACATTAGTTGAATATATGTTTTCGTTATTGTAATGCATGTAGAGGAAGGGCTTGGCCCAGATTAATGGAGGAGAAAATTGTATCTGTACAGAGAAACATAAATAATTGAAACTAGAAAATCGGAGACATGAACGCCAAAAGTTTAAATTAATTTTCTTCCCCACAAATTGTGGAATCTGTTATTGTTCAGTCTGTTTTCTTCCACAAAACAAATGCCGAGTTAGGGAAGTGCGCTGTTAATACTGTGGCCGGGTGTGACTTCATTCAGCTGTGACCTCATTTCAGCAAGTTCTTTTACACTTGAATTGCTTTGTGCTGAATAATTGTAGCCCCAACGTGGACTGATCAGTTATGCTTAGATGTTTAAGATAGTGCCTTTTGTTTACTCGCTGAATTGCAGTATAGCCTCTTTGGGTTACGTGTGCATTAATGCAAACAAAAATTGATGCTCAAGATTTTTGGTGACCCAAACAAGCATCTCCGGCTGATGTTTGGATGCAGGTGAGTTATTGCATGTCTGAAAGTGCTGAGAACTGCGCAGGCTGTGTTCAAGGTCATGCATCTTACTGCGCAGTCATATGCCTGTTTTTAACCCTGGGTGAGGGGAAGTTGTCCTTGAAGTTTATTTTTTCAAATTCATGGTTCAGAAGGAAGAACATCAGGGAAATGCTGTATGATATAGAGGGACCGGCCATTTGACTTTGTAGTTCTGTACAAGAGAAAAAGTCACATGGTGCTTCTCATATCTCTACGTTACTCCACTCTGCTGTGGGGTGGGAGATGATTTTAGATTACCTCATTGGTGTCAAGGATGTGTTTCAAGTAGAAGGGAGAAAAGAAAACGGAATGTTCCCTTGAAAAACATATTTTTTGCCAGTGCATATTTTCCAGTGACAATGAAATCATTGTATTTCTGACAGTATAAAATTGCATATCTCAATTGGTTCATTTAGCACCCCTGAGTGATGGGGATATAGGTTCTTTCTTGCATAGAGGGGATAACCGAACAGGGTTTGTAAAAGTCAGTGAACGCTGGTGCTAGGTCTTAAAATAACTTATAGTGCAACTTGTTCTCCAGTTCTCTTTAAAAATTAATTTTGTTTTCTTCGGCCTTTTCTCTCTTTTGCCTTATTTTCAGAGTCCCCATAGTTTTGTTTTTGTTGTTACCTTACTGTGTGGACACTGTGCACCTAGGCCCCTTCTCACAATGTCTCCTAATATTAATGAAAAATACAAGAGGTGGCGGTCAATTGAGTTGACTGGGTGACAACTTAGATACCAGCTTTCAGGAGCAGCATTTTCCCATATAGATTAAAGACAAAGTAATTTTCTTAGGCCCCTGAGTTTGAAAGAAATAGGATTCCTGTAACACAGGCTAAGTTTTAAAGATAACACACAGTTTTCTGTTTTTAATGTCCATAAATCAGCTTCAGAGTCAAACCTCTGTGCTGAAGGTAGGGCACAGAGGTTTGACTCAGGTATGGGCAATGTTTCTACTCTACAGTACAGCTTCGTAACTACATAGCTTTGAGGACAAATTCCACTTCTTACGTGTTTTATGTGTGTTTGACAAGTGAAAACCTGGTCCCTTTTAGGAGATGTGCTGACTAGATTTGGAATGAATTCAAATACTTTCCAGGTATCACTTGTTAATTTAATACTTTCACATATACATGATGTTTCAAGTACGTTGGAAAATATTAGGGGAATATTTTAAATGACTTCTGAGAATATGAATGCTCTACTAACTTTTCTAGCATCAAAATCCTGTTTAATCCCCAGAATTTGTAATGGGGGTGTTTGTTTTAAATCATGTTACCTGAAGACATGGCCTTTTGCATATCTGCCTTGTGAAGCTTCATTTGCTGCCTTCTTTGCACGTTATATGATTTAGGCCTTTCTTAATAGGGAAGTTTGAAGAATTAATCAGCGTTATTAGAACAGCGTGTGCTCATCTATTAAGTTTTAAAAGAAAAGGTTTAGTTTGCTATTGAGCTCCACTGTGAGCTTACCTTTCAGCTCAGCATTGCCAATTTGCTGTGGTCTAATCAATAAATTTTAAATCTTAGATATTCGTTTACCGTCATTAAACGTAGCCTTCTCTTTTTCACTTGTCTACATGGCAACTGCTTTTTTTTTTTTTAACCTTATAAAAAATGTGAATTTTAAGAGTAAGACAGAGTATGAATCCTTCCTATAGTAAAGTTTGAGGCTTTTCGGGCTTGTGTGAATTGGCATTTGGAGCACTTTATTAGTGGAAGAGACCAAGATTTCGTAAATGGTGCTGGGTCCGTATCATCAAAGGATATCATCAAAGGGAGGTCCACAATAGTATGGAGCTTGGGTGTTTAAGATAGTCAGGAAACCAGTGGATGTTGCTCCTACTCAACGTTTTTTATCTTGTTTAACTCCAGATTGTAACCTAATCTAGAAATTGGTTCTTCTAAGTAACTAGCTGATGGATTCTAATAGAAATGGGCCATTGTCCTGATTTATTCTGCGTGCTGCCATGTTAAGAATGAATAAGAATAGATATCAGCCTTGTGGGGGTTTTGTGTTTGACTTTTTTTTTTTCCCTTAAAAAAAAAAAAGGCTAGAGGGAAAGTTTAAATAAGGAGCAATAAGAAAGCCTTGCAATGGGAGTCATCTATTGCCATGTCTGAGACCACGATAACTGCAGTGTCGGTGTCTGGCTACAAGGCCTACCTGATAAAAGCTTATACGGCAACTTCACCAAAACTGAAGAAAGTAAATTTGTGAAAACAAGAATTAGATCTTGCCACAATTCTATTAAACTAAATTAGAGAGGCATTGATGAGTGTTCCTGTCCTTTTTCCTCCTCCTTCTCCTCCATGTTAATTTTAATGATCTGGTTGGAGTATGTCATTATATGGTTTCAGTTCAGCTTTTGTTATGGACTCTACCACGCCAATTTTAATAATGGCAGTGTGTCATGACACAGCTATTAAGCTTGCAAGTAGATGTGGATAGGTAGTTAAACCAGTTTCATTTGGTCAACTTGCAGCAGCAAGCAGTATTTTAACGATGTTGGGAGTTCACTCATTTTTTGGCCAGGCTGTGAGGAAAACTTTATTTAAAACCACAGACGACACCCAAAAACATTGTCTTGTTCACTTTTATAGACTTACAGTACCACTACAGTAAATTTTATAATTTCTTAACATTTTCACAAGCACTTCAGTACAAGAAACTGTTCAGGAATATTTCATCAGCTACACTCGCAGCCTGTTTTCAACGTGAAAGGGAAAAGTATGTCCAAATTTCTTGATCTTTTTGACACGTGGTGTCTCCAGGGTGGTGGAAAGTATGCTCATATGGCATCTGGAAAGAAGCACCTTTTGCACACTGTTTCGTGCTGGGTTTCCTGCCGGCACATCTAAACTAAGTATACTAAATACTAAAAAAAGTATTATAATATCATTTATAAGTTCTCATTTCTCAGTCAAATTGATGGCTTGATAGTTGTACACTGCAAGCTGCCTTTCAAATCAGTGTCTGGAGCACCCTATTTTGAGATCTAATCATCTCATTTGAAGTATGAGGTAACAAGGAATAAAAGGAAGTAATGAAAAAATCAGAGTGTGAAGAAGAGAAATAAAACTGTGGTATCTGTGCTAGGTCTGCTGTATTCACCAGTCAGGGGTTCCAAGTCAGTTTTGTAGTGTTTGGGTTTTGTTGTTTTGTTTTGTTTTTTTCTTAAAGAAAGGCAAACAACAAAACCACCAAAACCCCAGACCAGAACAAATTATTGTACATCTCTCTTCAGGTGGAGATTTTGAGCGTACTGTTGTAGCCATGTTGGGATTAGAATTTGTAAGTAAAAATAGTATCCTTTGCTAGCTTACTACTGTACTTGGAGTGGAAGGGGGAGGGGGGGGTGGTTGGGATAACGTAGACACTTTCCAGGCACTTGGGCCCTTCCTCAGGAATGAAATAAAAGCATTGCTTCAAAGTCAAGGACTTACCAGAGACAGTGATTTATATGGTACATTATAATCCCCTTCTTCTGCCTCTTCCTACAAATTCCTTCACATGCCATAGGCACCTTCCTCTTTAGACTGTCATTCTGTATGCGTGCAGGTTTTTTTGTTTGGGGTTTTTGGGTTGGTTTGTTTTTCTTTCTTTTTTTTTTTTTTTTATACAGGATACTGGTCTTTCAGCTGTGGTGATACTTTCTGCAAGGTCTGCATAATTATCCTGATCTTAGTAATTAATACTCATCTTGCTTTAGATGAGGTGGTTAATTCTCTAATTAAAAATAGCAGTGAGTGGTGGCTTTAGTGCTGACGTATTTATTAACTTTCCTTTGTTACAATAGGGATTTTAAGTCTTTGAAGCTTTTGTATCGGTAAAGCTGGTTTTATTTTCTTTCAGTACAGTTAATTATAAATCATGGCTCAGACCCGAGCAAAATGAATGGAAATAGGTTGCCATGCCAGAATAGGGAACCTGTTTTCAAGCAGGTTCTTCATTAGCGTGGCCATAAAAAGAACTAAATCTGTGAACTGGATCTATCTGAAGTTTATTCATTCAATTCCTCCTGTCGGCCTTCATATTTCTCCCCTTTCTTAAAACAAAAGATACCCATCTTAATTGTATTGTTAGGATATTTCCTTAACAGTGAATCACATGAAAATATCATAGTAGGAAAAAGAAGATTTGAAGGGCACTTTTTATTTTGTTAGTTTTCCCAACAGAAAACTTCTCTTTTAGCTAACAGTTCTTGCTCTGAAGACTGGTCTTGCATTAACTTATCGAGTCTCCTACTTTGATTGATAATTATGTCATCAAATCTTTTTAAATAAATTTGTCCTATTCCTCCTGCTGAAGGGAATACTCCTGATGAATTTCGCTTACTCCTTCTATTGAAGGACTGAGGAAAAACATTGGATTTTAGAAAGTGGGAATGAAAACCAAAATACTTGTTGAAATTGGTAAAAGCAGTGTTGATTGAGCTCATCTGCTGCACTGCTCTCTGGAGGTGGAGGTGAATACACTTAGAAATCCCTCCTCCTGGGCAGTGATGTGTCCCCTGTTGTGCAGTGTTGTCTTCCACCTGGCCAGAGCCCTATTCATTCCTCTGTCACAATCATTAGTTTTTTTAAATGCTCCTACCCCTCTGCCCCCCTTAGACAATATTCTGGGGTTCAGTTCAGCTTTGTATAAGGAGCGAAATTCAGGGGGGGAGGGAGGAACATGTCCACTCCTTTGCTCCCCACCCCCAGGTTTCTCCAGCAGGAACCCCATTTAGCTAATGTTGCATCCACCAGAAGGGTTGTTTGAGGATGCACTGCAGTCTAAACACAGGGTGCAGCTCAATGTAGATTTGTATAAACTCAGATGGAGTGTAATTGATGCTAATGGCCACGCTGGACAAGTGCTCTGAATCCAGAGAAGCCCTGAAAGTAACAGTATTTTCAAAATTATTTTATTGTGACTATTGTCCTTAACATGTTTGCTTGAAGTCCTGACACTTGGACTCAGGAGTGTATCATGGAGTTCCTGTTCCTTTCTCAGAAAGCCAAGAGTGGCTTGAAAGAGGCAGAGTGGTGGTGAACAAAGTCCAAATGTTTTGTTTTGAAACTGCATCACTTGTAGGGTCTAGCTTTCCATTTTCTGTGTGATTTTTGCTGTCATCTTTTTGACCGGCCTTTGGATGCTCCAATCCCCTTAATAGAAAATGGAAAACGTCACAGTACAAAGCTGCCGCCAGCCCAACCGGTAGCAGTTTGTCTCGGAGATGTTCTGATATCAATGTACCAAGGATGGAAAATCCCCAGTGATCATTGCCGAAGGAATGCTTACTTACGCATGCATGTGCATCGTGGTGTTTATCTTGAGGCAAGAGGTTGAACAGCCAGCAGATCTCTTGTTTGCCCTTGGTTGTTGTCTGAAGCAAGTCCCGAAGCAGAGGGCAGCGGCAGCATTTCATCTGGCTCCGTGGGATGTTCTTCTATGAGGAGTTTCCCATTCGTAAAATCTGTGGCTGGAGTGAAGATACAAATCGGAGAGTGTTGGGTCAGAACAGCAAAGTAGACACAAGAGGGCAAGGCACCAAAATACAAGAACATGAGGAATAACTAAAGAAAGTATGCCAGCTTGGAGAACCACGGGTATTAAAAGTAGTAACTATGCAAAATCGAGCAGGTTTGAAGGAAGGTCTGTGGGGCTGAACAGGGTGAGGTTCAAGAAGAAACAAATGAAAAAAATTCTAAGTCACGCAGCAAGTTAAATGGTTTTTCTACATTCTGTAGAACAGCAGTACTGAATGCTGTAGGATAGCAATAAGGGGCATTTTTACTGATTGCATCGTGAGTTACAGTGTAGCATGGGTACATCTGGGGTGTTTTTTGTTGTTTTTGTTGTTCCATAATATTTTAAAAAGGGAAAGGGTGGAGAAAGCATGTCCTTTTCTGTCATTGCTACATTGTCAGATCCGCTACAGATAAATATTACCTTGTAATAGTCCCTTGTTTTTGTTTAGGCTGGAGTTACAGCCTGTGCCTGCTGTCTAGCTGGGGAAGAATTCTTGGGTTTTGGGGGGGAATGTGATAACAATAAGTTGCTACTAATAACATTTTCTTAATCGGTAGATAATTATTGTTCCAGCCGTTCTTGGCTTTCCTTTTCCTTCCCCTACATCCTCCTCTCCTTAACCCTTCCCCCTCCATCATTTCTAAAATACACTCACCATTAAGCTGTTTCTCTTTGTTCCATTTGATGTTGTGATCTGTCGCTGGGTGGGACCGATTGATTCAGGATGACCTGTAAAGAGCACCGGTCTCTGGAATATCTGATTTTCTTTATTGAGATAGCTCTGCCCTTCTAGAAAAGGGATTTTTTTTAAAAATAAATTGAGGGATTTTGTTACCTTCAAACTCCTACTAGGAAATGAAATGGCAAAGCATGCGAGTTGTTGATTTGTCAGCTTGTTGTTGCACACGGACTGTGTTGTTTTCATTAGGCTGCTGTGCTACAAGGTGGGGAAGGCAAAGAGTATTTTAGCATTTGGGCATTTTTTAAAACGAGTATTTATGACCAATGTAATCGTGTTGTATATGGTATAACACTCCCCACGTTTGGGACTAGACCGCCTGTAACTTTTGACTGCTAAAGAAGCAAAGTATATCTGCCTCAGAAATGGTTTGTCTGTTATAAAGGCTGGACCCTTGTCGTTTATATTGCTGATGATTATAAATATGCTAGAGTCTCTTCAAAAATAAAGCTGATGGCAGCAGTGAAGTCCTAGGTGGATTTCTTTTTGTTCAGTCTCGGATACTGTGGGAAGAGAGTTTAGAATTTATTTGGTTTTAGGAATTTCATATTTATAACTATTTTCTAACAGTTTTAATAATATATTATATTAATATATTTAAAGATAAATATCTTAATATTTATCTTATTATTTCTTATTACTTTTTAGCTAACTTCTTATTCTTTTCTTCTTAAATTCTTATTTAGTTTTCTTGATTTTAAACATTTCTTGCTCAGAGTAGGCACGATTTCTTTGCAGGCTCCTGAGAAAGACATGACCATTCTTGGGCATGTTCACAAGTAAACTGTTGATACTTCAGGCCTACTTAAAGAGGGATCATACAGTTAATTTTGACGGATGTTTATCTTAAAGTCTAGGACACCAGCGTATGTCGCTGTGAACTGCTGGGCTGAGGTGAAAGGGAAGATTAAAGAGGAAGTGGAGCTTATTAATAGCATCCTGGATGACAATGGCTTCGCAGTGTGCAGGGGCTGACTTTTGCTACGGGACTGTCTCTAAGAGATGAAAAAGCATTTGAGATGAGAAATACAGCAGAGAAAGCTGTACAAGTGAATAAATAATAAGTGAAGCACTGCACGTTGTGTTATCCTTTTATGTTTTTTCCTTTCTCTCCATCATGCATTTAATAAAAAAATTAAAGTGTTTTCCTACAACGTTTCTTTGGAAACATTTAGGTTGAAAGACGTGAAATTGTCTGATAATTTGGGGGAATTAGGAGCAGCTTTTTGATGCTGTTATAAATATTGAGGCCTAATTATAAATAATGACTGTAAAGGGTTTGTTTGTATTTGTCTTTGGGAGCTTTCTTGAACCAAAGGATAGACACATTGCTAAGCCTCTTGAAATTGTTATGTCAAAGTAGTTGTCTTGGCATTTGATTTCTTTTGATTTCTTTTTCACAGTGGAAAATTGCATGAGGGACAGGAAATATTGTTGGCTTTACTGAACTACCAAATAGCAAGTGGTGTTTTGGTTGCATATCAGCTAAAACTCACTAACACTTTTGTGCTTACTTGACAGAACAAGCTCCTTGCTTTTTTTTTTTTTTGAAGGACAGACAAAATTTATTACTTCAGATTTTCACTATCACTTGATTAAAAACATAATTTTTAAGCTTTTTATATTTACTCTAAGCGGTGTTATGCCTTCCAGCAGGCAAGTATTTTGTCATGAGACACGTTTTCTGCCCCTAATGTGAAAATCTGCTGTTCAACTTCATTGCTGCTTTAAAACTTCCTTTTACTTAAAAGATCCGTTTCACCACTTTCATAAAATTAAGCGGAGTACAAATAACAACCCAAGTATTTGTCAGATTGGGATGTCAGAGGAGCAAAATCATTTTGAGAGAGAGTCTAAAACCAAGGTTTTTTTCCAGATCTCACTTTTAAGCACGTATTTGTGGAGTTTGTTATAAATAGGGCTATGAAGAAGATCACAAATGATAAAAGGGTATGGCAAATAGAATTATTAAGTAAATGTTATCTTAAATAATGCGTGTATGGAAAATAGAGGGAGTTGAGGGTATTGACAAGCAATGGAGGTAATTTGTGCAAGTTTTTTGTACTTGGTCGCTTTGTACCTGGAAGCTAAGAACGGGGTAAACTGTTAAGCAGGGTAGCAAATCGAGCAATGGTTGCAGACGACAAGAATTAATAGCTGATAGGAAGTGTTGAAGAGCTTAATGGCAGCGTGAGTAGCTCTGGTCCGTGCGGTCGCTGAAACGGAACAAGGAGTGCACAGTGACCTGGCAAATTCTGCTGAGAAAATGAATACTTTTATCCTTTCAAGTCATGGGACAATTTCAGGATGCTTCCCAAAGGTTGTAATTGCTAATGAACTGAGCATCACTCAGCATGGGTAGTAATTTATTGGAGACAGCTGCTAAGTACTACACTCCATAAAAAGTGGCTCAGAGCAGCCAAATAGGCTACCAAGTTGGATACGTGATATGTTTGTGGGGATGTGTGGGAGAAATGGAAGTAAAATATGAGTATGTCAGTAAAGTTGTTTTGCAAGAAGCAATCAAAGATTTAAAAGAAAAAAAAAATTAAAAAAAGGGATACTAAGCAAAATTACCAAGTATGTGCTCACTAGAGGAAATACCACGGCTCCACATGATTGCATTTGGCACATAATCATTACAGCTCGGTTCTAGTTGTCTTTGCAACTGCATCTCAGGTAGAGGATGTCAGGTGGTCTTCAGAAAGGTATAAAAATGACTCTGTTCTCAGTATGGAAGACCAAAAGCAGCTCGTACCTCTCTAGAACTGGCGGAAGATTTTAGAGCTGAGAACAGAATTGGATTTTTATTTTGTTTTTGCATGAAAGGGGAAAGTAGCAGAACATATGTGGATACGAAATACGGTATGCGCTGTAGGTCAGTCAGCTGCTGCCTCTTTCTAAAACAGGAAGAGGACAGGTTCAAGTGAGGCAGTAAGTTGACTTAGCGATTCAGAAGATAAGCTGGTTGTAAGGTGGCTCTAGTACAACAAAGCTGGTTGCACTTTAGAAATGGAGCCTTGGTTAGGTGCAAATTGTATCTGATGTACTTTTGACTATTTTGCAGAAATAAAAATAAAAATCTTTAAAAAGAAATAAATTTAACAAATCTTTTTTTTTTCTATTTAATGACTGAGATGTAGAGAAATATTAAAACATATATATTTTATATATATATGCAAACATATATATTTTACATATATATGAATGAAAGAATATTTGCCCATGGTAAATTTTAATAGAGATTTGTTAATTGCTTGCAGGCTTATGAAAGTCGCTTTCCAGGGTCAATTTTAACTTCAATGGGTACGTTATTAAAGGGAGAAGGCATTCTTTTAACTGTTTCATTGGAGCTTTTTCAGTATTGCTGTTACATGAGAGGTTTTATTTGGCATGCCAAACTTTCAGGATGTTAAATGCTGCTTAAAAAAAAAAAAGGTTTTTTTAGTCCCAAAATAGCTAACCAAGTTTCCTTTTGTGCTAACAATTGTGTTTTGTTTTGATAATACATCTTTCTAACAATTCATCTGATAAGTTTCATAGAATATGTACCAAAAGGTCATTTCAAAAGTTTCATTTGAAAGAAATGAACTGAGGGTTTAAATCAAGCATACTTGACTATTAAAGTTGCCATTTGGAACATCTTGTTCATTTCTGCAGTAGATTTTGTTCTTTGTTTAGTCAGTCGTTTATTTCTAAAGCTATTCCTAAAGACCATTGTATCAATAATAATAGCTTTATTCACTAAATTATAAATTATTTGAAGTAATAAGTATCAAATTGCAACTGGGAGAAGTTCCATAACGGGTCTTTAAGGCATCGCCGCGATGTAAATAATAGCAATTGAGCTTGTTGATGCAATTCCTTTCCCATTTCAACTATAATTTTCTCATTAGGTTTGCATTACATCTGTATTAAGCCTTCATCCTTTCAGAGACTTCATATGCTGTTGTTTCTTTTCCCAGATCTTCTCCCTCAGTAAGTGACGATAAGAATGAATGGACATATATCAAACACCCCTCCTGGTGGATACGGAAGTTATTTTCCTCAAATGAAGTAAGTTTATGCCTTTGATTTTCCTTTTATGGACAAAAAATAGCATTGCGTTTTCTCCTTTACATTTTCATTTGAGATAGAGGAGCTATAATGATTAGATCCCATTGGAGTAATACAAAGGCAGTTTTTGTAAAAGAATGCGCAGATTCCAAACCATGTAACCAAATGGGCAGATATCATCTGACTGATTTTTGTATTAGTGTAGAGGTAAAGCTGTATAACTGAATGGAATCATCTGGAGCAGAAAAATAAATTGCTGTAGCCATAACACATTTATTACTTGGAGATGTTTTCGTGTGCCTGAGATGCTTAAGGTTAGCTCTGAGTAAATGTGGTTTTATGCATAAAAGATGAGGCTGCCCTTTCCATCTTGGAGAAAATATTGTTTGCCAGTAAAGAGAACTGAGCAGCTGTTACTTGAAAGTGTTACCTTGCCTGAGATAAGGGGATGCTCCCTGTATCAGAAGCATGGCACCAGGCTCATTCACAGCGCTAATGAGAATTGACCTAATCTGATGCCAAAGAACATGTATTTCTGTATGGAGCAAGGCATCTGGGCCGTCATCTGCTTCTCATGGTGTTGTCCCTTTAAAGTGAGTTTGTATCTGCCTCATTCGTGTTGTTACGCTAGAAGGAAGTTGGGTTGCCTTTTCATTTGTTGTAGGCAATGATAGTCCTTTTAAGTCTTTTATTAAAAGCGGTTAAAATTGTTAAAAACAATTGTGTATGCAGGAAAAAAGGCAAAATCCTACCAAGTCTTTGGCAAAGTCATTATTATTATTATTATTATTATTATTATTATTATTACTACTACTACTATTATTAAGTGATTTTGATTACTTACATTATGGTAGTATCTATGAGTTTACCACATGGCCATTGTGCATAATGTTGTATTTATGCAACAAAAAAGAGCTCGGAAGAGCTTCCAGCCTAATTGAAACACTCTTCATTGTATTCATGGTGCAGAACAAATATCCAGTATCATTTCCTCTGTTAGTAATGTTGTATGTATGTGTAATCCTACATAAAGGGAGGGTTTTGTCAGTGCCCGTTTCTGTGTGGCAAATACATCTATATAGAAGTTAACCAGAAATGTTTTCTTCCAGTGGCTATGGTTCCCCAACGTTTGCTCAGGCAGAGAGGGAGCAGAGCTCAAGAACAAGTGCAAAAGCTCTTTATGGTAAGGCGGCATAAAGTCTCTAAACTTTTATGTTAAAACTGTTGTTTAAATATTGGTTGTGATGTCATGGTGGAAATCTTTCATGCATATAAATCTGAAAGTGTAGGTACTTACACATGGGTGTGTGTAGCATCAAAATTAAAGAACAAAGTGATTTTATTCCTACTAAAACTAACTGGGCTAGCTAGAAAATGTTTTTATGGTTTACTAAGGAGAGAACTCCCACCTGCTAATTTTTAAGGCAGAAATGTATAACGCATCTATCAGAAAACTAAGAGTGATCCTATAGCTGAGGTATGTACCAGGGCATTCAGGGGTCTAGCTGTGCTATAGGTTTGATTCATGACCTGTGTCTCCTCCTGCTTCCCCAGCTTTATCCCCTGCTAGCAGAAAAGGAATTTGCAATATTATTCTTGTTTGACAGACGGATTTCATGGAAATTAGATTTGATGTAACGGATTTGGAGTCCTATTTGGCCAGCTATTTTCAACAGGCTTTGTGACTGTCAAATGTGATGTTACTTACAAATGCCTAAACGTTGTTGCACTTACCCAACTACAAATGCTGGTATTTGTCTTGGCTGTATGCTCTACTCTCTAGCCCATGGCCAAATCACTGTGGAGGCAGAATGTAGTCACGTTCCTTGCCAGCCAAATTGCACCGTTTCCTGGTCGTCCACCTCCGCTGTGAATACATCCTGCTGATAGCTGTGTCGGTAATGGAAATACAAGCAGCAATGAGGCTGCTTGAGGAGAGATGTTCTGCTCTGTAAATCCATGCCTGCTGTTAAATGCATTTTTGAAAATCAGTACAGTTGATGAGACTGGAAGAATGAAATTTGCGGGGAGAACCTAGTCCTGTGCAGGACCCCTTGCTCCTCAGCCTATTCTCCCGCGTTTCATCTACCACCTCTTCTGCAGGTTAACAAACTGGAAAGCTCGGAGAGCAGTGGCTAATAACTGCAACATCCCTAGTAGTAACTGATCTTTTCTCCCTCCTGTTTTGGGTGGGGTGATGCCTGGGAGTGACCTCAGAGGTTATAGGAGTGATGGCAGGATGCTTTGTGGCATTTTAACAGCGTTGACTTTGCTCTTGGAGGATACCCTACAGGCCTCAAGTATGGTTGCTCACCCATGGACACATGAGAAAAAATTTGTTCTATTGGTTGCCCTGTTGGCTTTCAAACTGCTTGAAAATTCATGAAGCTAAAAGTCCACAAAAGGAGGTTTGAGGTCTCCTAGCTTTGTATCCTCTGAAAAGGTGGGTGACGGCGCTGTGCTAAAGTAGTGTGAACCTCTGCTTCTAGAAAAATCAGCAAAGACAGAAGTGGAAACCGTTTGAAACATTTGTCATTTAAAAATTATTTTGCAGGTGAATCATTCTAAGTTTAAATTTATCTTTTTTAGTGGTAAGCTACAAAAGTCAGTCGCTTGACGTAGTATTAAAGGCAGGAACTGCAACTGAGGAAGATTCTGAAGTGATCACTTTAAACTGATTTCTGCATCCTGTATGGGTTCGCTCAACAAACTGATTGCACGTGTTGACAGAAATAGTAGGTGGTAAAAGAAACCAGCAAGAAACCTTGCAAAAAACCTCTTAGCAGATTATTTCTTTATGAGGCGCTATGACAGCATTGCATTTTTCTTTTTCATTTTATATCATTATTTTTCAAAAGTACATAGTTTGAACAATGTGGCAGTATCAGTGTCTTAACCATGTCCTTTAATTTTTGCGGGCTTTTGAAATAATATGTCTCTGAGCTTTTTCATATCAAACATAATGGGATATTCATATTTCAGTAGAAGACGGGGACAAGTGTGTAAATTTGAGGTATTTATTATACATAGCGGTAAACAGCCTTTTACTTCTAAAATACCTAATTGAACTCAGGTACTAATTGAAAATGCTTACCATAAAACTGCTGCATGGTGGCTTCTGTAGAATGAATTGTTGGTCTTGGGTCACTTCCATTGCTGGTAGATATATCACAAAACTGTAGTTGCAGTTGCCAGGAACTGAATGAAGTAGAAGACTCAATTATCCTGGGGCTGCGAGCGAAGATATATTGGCACAGCTTTCAGAGAGGAGTTTGCACATTTTACTGCTTCTGCTCTGTTTTGCATGCACAAAGAACTAGGCTGTCAGTATCACCAAATGTATGAACTGGAGAAAACACGGAAAACAGCTAAAACCTGTCTCAAATTCAGGGTAATTATATACATTTTTTAAATTTTAGCAACCATATTACCGTTCTGCTGCATCCCACGTGTGTCTTTTCTTCCTTTGTGGTGTTAGGGATTTTTGTGCATGCTGTCCCAAGCGGGGTGGGAAGCAGTTGAGTGATACCGGAATTGTTAAAATGTGTTAAAAATGCTCATGATAAAATATTTTATTTATAATTAATAACTAAAGTATTTTATTTGAGATCCATGAGACTGAAAGCCTATAACGCAGATTGGAGGTGTCCTATCTTTATATTTTATATTATGTACATGTATATTAAATGTACATATTTTATTTATATAAATACATAAATCTCATGGATTCAATACAATCACTTATATTGGGAAAAATATATATATGATTTTACTGTAAAAATAAAATGGACCATGTTTTTTTTTTTTTTGATAAAATGTGACAATGTAATGTTAGCAGCAAACTTTGTGACGAACTTCCTTTTCTTGGAAGACTTCTGAATGTCGTTTGGACTAAAGCCACCTGTCCATGGGTATAAACATGGGTATCAACAAGTGAAGATGGTGCCTGAGCTCCTGAGTGACCGCTTGATCTTGAAATCACTTTCTTCCACGAACAGTAAAAACTAAAGAAAATATTATTAATAATAATGTGTATATATGTATATTTATATGTGTATATATACACACACACACACACACACACGTTATGTGTCATGGCATGAAATTTGCCTCTCGAGTCTGAGTGCTGAGGTGATTCATGATTGTTCAGTCCTTCGGTCATTAGGCAGAAGGTTGGCCACAGTGCCAGTGGGAAAGGAGGCTGGAGTTTTATTGGTGTTACAGACAGTTCAGTTAAAAACTAGACCAGAGCCATCACTATCTCTGATGTGGTTATCTGATAGGAAAAACTTCCTTGTAACTGCCTTTTTTCCTGTGTCAAATAATCCCTTTGTTTTCACTCATTTCCTTCCTGAAATGAACTGTTTTCTATTTGCATGATAAATCCCTGGCTGAACTGGGAGGGAAGATGCCCTCTGCACATTCTTAGGGGGTTTATTTCATCATTTGCTTCCTGATCTCTCCATCAGAAATGGGTTTTGGCTCGTACTGTCATCTGTTGTTCTAGCATTGGCTTCTCCATCTGTCTTCTGCAGCTCTGCTTGTGGGGAGACGTGCAGCATCGGCCGGTGCCAACAGCCAGGGCTTTGCTGGGGGTTTGCCAGCGAGTGACACAGTGTGGAGCAGCCCCATTCCCCACGTTGTTAGGTTATTCTACAGCGCAGAATTGAAAGATGTTACTAAAAACTGTCTTCACACTGCATCAGAAAAGACCAGCTGTGTTATACATTGTGTTTGTACTCTCATGGCTGTGATTAGGTGCTAGCGGTAAAATTGCATGTGTATTTTTGCATAGCTCAAATACCTCATGCAGAGCAAGAACTGTAGTGGAATAAGTTCAAGGAAATGACAAGCAGATCATAGACTAGGTAAACGAGTCCATTAAGAGAAGCCATCTACGGAACATGCTTGTGTTATTTGATGCTCGAACGAATTAAACTAACAATTGACTTCTAAACCATCCACTTTCTCTGACAGCTAGTTCCACGTAGCCATCGGGGAGAAGCTTGTGGCACAAATCTCTGAAAGTGATAGCGTTTGCTCTCTTGATGAGATTTGTTCTGAACTCAAGTTTTGACCTTTCTCCCCGGATGTGTAGGTCACATCTCCTGCACTTTGCTCTCAGTCTCAAGTTGAGTTTTTCCAGCTGCTGCAAAACATTCTTAAAGGGGTGTCAGCAATCAGTCCAACGCAAGCCATAAATATACAGTAGCAAACTAAGTATTGGGCTTTCCTTCTTGATGATGTGTGGTAATAATTTATACTGTCACTCAGGATTCTTAGGACAGCTTGTGAGGGGGACTCTTGATGGATTCACCTCTACATGGATTGCCATCAGATTTCAGAGCTTTGTCTCTTTGCGTACTGTACAGACATTTTCCAATTTTGCTATGGCAGGCAAGGTGGAATCCACTGTTGTCCTTCTTTGCACTATCATAACCATAATACTGATAACATTTATTACACCTGGCCTGTGCAATTATTTGTAAGGCATCAGTGGAAGTCTAGGCATCAGGATTCCTCCTTTCTGTTTTAGGCTTTTAGGAACTAAAAACTATTTGTGTCTAAAGGTATCTTAGCCCTACCCAGCATCACCCACACTTCAGGTCATCAGGTAAGGCCTAGACTGAGATCTTTTGCTTTTGGTAAGAATTTTCCCTCCCTAGATAAAGAATTTGATTTCTCTTGCTGGGGTACATTTCTCTGTGTGGTCTTCCAGACGACGGCACCAAGCCAGGCTACGGTGGAGTTTGTTAAGCAGCTTTCTAATTTGCCATATTGCTGCACCCTCTTCCAGTTGGAAAATGGGTGAGACAGGACTCTAACTTTAGCTATGTCAGGTTCTGTTCACGGCTCTGCCTCAGGGACCTTGGGCCACACTGGTGTTCCTGTCCGAAACTGTGGAATAGTTACCTTTCCAAAGTATGAAATGGTCCTTCACAGAAATAACAGGGGATAGCACAGTTCTTAATGTAGAGAGGGCAAGGAAGAGAATGAGCGATGGTAATCTCAAGTCCTGTTTTTCTTTGTCGTGTGCTGACTAGTGTATTCTTGGCTTGGCTAAAAGTCTTTGATCAAGAGGTCATTTTTTGTTTTCTGGTGTTTTGGCTGCTCCCAAAATTGGTATGAAATCAGTACCTTTTCACGTCATTTTGGAAACCAGAAACATGGTCCATTCCTGATGATTGGCGAATTCAATAATTTCACAAAGACTTGAATAGCAGTGGCATCTCTCCACATGTGACAGAGGGAAGAGTATTAGTTTCTGCAGATCAGTGTTTCTGTTCCTTTGAAAGGTTTAGTAGCTAGTAGATCTTACAGTCAGGACCTATGAGTGAAATGCTGTGCTTCTTTTAAGTTTATTGCCCTTGCCTTGTGAGAGGTTTTTTGCTCAAATTCCTCTGGGTTGCATTAGCTATAGATTGTGATTAAGAGTTTAATTTAAGTGTCTTCTGCTGTGATCCTTTTTTATTTTTATTTTTTTTTTGCTTTGTCAGAGGGAAAATAGGTAAATTATGTGCAGCATGTCAGCAGGGTTTGAGCTAACTGCGGTATTAAGGCTGCACTGCATGTCACATGTTGGGTATAAGAGCTGCAGTAAGTAGAATAAATAAAAAAACCTCAATAATTTTGATAGTTTTATACATCCTATCTGGAAGTCTCTGATGCAGAATTTCGTTTTAGCTTCAATAACTGTCTTCATGCACGAAGGCACCCATGAGAGACTGAGACTGATTAGGAGAGTGAAATGGAGCATACAAACACTATTTTTTTTTTTTCGGTCTTGGGGGTTGATCCCAGCCAGCAGTTAAGGACCTACCCAGATGCTTGCTCATTCCCCATGTCTCCTCCCTGCGGCAGGATAGGGGAGATAATCGGATCGAGGTAAAGACAGCTTAATAGGTGAAGGAAAGAGGGGTGAGGGAAAAAACCTGAAAAAACCCCCCAAGTGACACAAAGGTAATCACTCACCACCTCCCACAAGCAAACCAATGCCCAGACAGTCTCTGACCAAGGGCTACTTTGGAAAGACTACCTGTCGGTTTTATTGCTGAGCGTGACATTATACAGTATGGTCAGTTGGGGTCAGCTGTCCCAGCTGTGTCCCCCTCCCAACCTCTTGTGCACCCCCAGCCTACTCACTGGGGTGGCAGAGTGAGAAATAGAGAAGGCCTTGACACTCTTCAGCAATAGCTAAAACATCCCAATGTTACCAACGCTGTTTTGGTCACAAATCCGTAACACAGCACCATACAGGCTGCTGTGAAGAAAATTAACTCCATCCCAGCTAGGCCCAGTACGTTCAGCAAGTCAACAAATTCTATTGCTCCTTTTCAATAGTGGGGTGTGAGTTATTTGCATTTGAAGATCATGTAGTAAGTCAAGAGGCATTTTCAGGGTTTCTGTAAAAGCAGTCAGATTAATATTGATGAATAATAATAAGCCACTTTGATATGTGAAAGAGTTGAGGAGCTGGAAGCTACATTTCAAGAAGAATAGCAATGGACAACTCTGTAGGAAAAGAAGAAAAATAAGGAGCTGTATATGGATGAAAAAGCCTGTGAGACTCATGCTCGGATATATCTGACGTGGCAGGGGAAATGGGGAAGTGGTGTAGGAAGAAGTGGCAGACTCTTGAGTCATCTGGGTAGAGAAGGATGCAGAACGGGTTTGCAGACTTATATCAATTTTGCTGGAAGTTCGAGGCAGTGGAGCACATTAGCAGAAGGGGGTGCAAAAGGGTTTGTGTCCTCCTTTCTGAGGGCAAGGTTTGTAGGTAGAATGTGGGACATGAGCCAAGCAGTAGGAGAAAGCAGAGGCCGAGATTTGAGATACTGGGAAAAAACATGGGGAAGGGGATACATTCTAGATGCCAGTCCCCCTTTCTTTTTTTTTTTTTATTTTTATTTTTTATTTTCTTTTTTTTTTTTCTTTTATGTTATGTTCACATTATCTTAGGAGGACTTTATTTATAATTTCAGGATGGAGTGGTTACCAGTAGTATCTACCTCCAGCTCCTCTATAGCAATGTTGACAAAATTCACCATTCACAGCTGCTGTAGACTACTTCTTAGCTCATTCAAAGCCACAGAAAAATTTGGACAATGCCCTTAATAACATGCTTTAACTTTTGGTCAGTGCCGAAGTGGTCAGCAGTTGGACTAGATGATTGTTGTAGGTCCATTCCAACTGAAGTTATCCTCTCCCTCTCCCTCTCCTCTCCTCTTTGTTTATTAACACAAACATGGATTGGATTTTGCTAATTGGAAATTTTATTGAAATTCTTGTTACTATTCTGTTGTAATTAAGAATGCAGAACTTGAGGGGCTCTCCTTGGCTCTCAAGTGTAGGCAACCACAGATTTTATTAGCATTCAGGAAGCTCTGAATAGAAACACTATTGTTTTCACCATGACAGAGTGTGTTGAAAACCTTGCCATCATGTCTATTGTGAGCGTTAGGGCTGCTCTGCAGAAGAGGATGTGTTAATCAGTGCTACAAATGGTTTTGGATATCCTGTCTTAACACAAGAAAAAAACTGTATGTGAAGCAGAGCAAGGAATCTCTTGCAAAAGTTACTCTCTTCTTCTTAATTCCTTTGTTTATTTAAAACAACTCTAACTGGTTTTGTTTGCCGTATTTATAAACCTTACAGTGGATGTAAAATTTCTTATCCTGGTTTAATTTGGTATTGTTAAAAAAATAATACTTTTGTTCCCCTGCAAAAGATAATGGCAGTCAAAGCTGAATATTTGATGCATTGTTAATTGAAAGAAGTGACTTTTTTTAAAAGCATATATTCTGTCATACTGGACAGCATTAACTATCATTTACAATCCATAACAGAAGACTTAACCGATCCCCTTGGAGATACAAATAATTCTATGGGGTTAAACTAGATACTGCATTTTAATTCCCTTGTTTTGTTAGGAACAGATGGACTTTACTTCTTCAGATCATCATCCAAACAAAAAAAGAAAGGTAGCAAATCAGACAGTACTGCTTTACTGACTGTTTTGTTGGGTTGTGCATGTGTGTGTGTGTGTCTCTGTTGAGGTTAAAAAGAAAATCAACCAATAAAGTACTTTAAGTAACATGCTGCAAAAGCAGAAATAGTAGTTACGGTTGGAATCAATGCGGATCATCTTCCCTGGGATTTCAGACTAGTGGATGATGAAAGTAAGACACCTATTTTGAAATATTCACACACCTAGTTAAAAATTCTGATAATCCTTGGTGTTCTTGAATTTGGCTGATTGCACTGCACACTTCTCTTACTAAAGCAAGCTGAGTAGCTGCTGTGCGGGAGCCGGTTGGCTCTGTTGCGTGAGCAGTGTTTGTCATGGGAGGGGGGCTTCAAGCTAGTGAGGGATTTCAGAAACTGTATTTCTTTACATGAAAGTCACCGAGAACTGGAGAGATAATGCTGTGATTATAAAAGGTGACAAATACTTCTACAAGTGACATCTGAAAATGAGGGCACTGCTGTCATCGGCAGCACCTGAAATGCCCGTATGAAGGAACCCTGGTCAGAGAAGAGCCTTTTACAGGGTGGCTTTTCTGGTGTCCTCACTGCAGATCTCTGTATGTCACAGATCATGTGCTTGGTAGTAGTTAGCTTTTTTTTTTTGTTTTTCAAAAAGTGACTTACCTTTCCTGTCAACAGAATCATATGCTTTTATTTTCCCCCATCGTGCTCCCCGTATGATGAAATTGCTGTATTCTGTATGTACATCAGGTACTCTCTTTCCAAACAAAATCAAACTGCCTATTTTACTTGAAGATCAGAAATCGAGTTATGAAATGGAGAGAAAAGGATCGCCTACTTTGCAGAGTCTCCTTGGTCCTCCCTCAGCTGAGCCTCCTGGTGACTTCTTTCCTTAGGCAAAGCTCCTGATGTTCCAGATTGGGCACTTAAGTGGTTATGATGAAAAAAGAGAAAAACCCTCCGAATATTGCAGTCAAATTTTTTCCACTAAAACTGAAAAGTTTTCTTCAGTATTCATCTAAATTCATCATTTTGTGATGTGGGTGTGTGTCTTGTCTTCATCTTGCATTTTCCTTTCCTGCCTCTCCTGATTTGATATTAATTTATTGTATGGAGTAAAAGGCAAATGATGTTTCTGATTTTGCAGCATTGTGTTTTGTTCAGCTGAAAAATATTTCTGTTTAGAGATATTTGGTGTGCATTTCTCTGCTGCAGCTTTTGGCTTTTTGTTTTTCTTTTCGTGTTTTTTTTTTTTTCCCCCTCCCTTCTTTTGTCTCTACTTTCCATGCATATTTTTACATTAGTTATTCATCAAATTGAATACTTTGGGAAGAAATAAAGGATGAGTCAGGTCTTCTTTGTGCGGGGCTTTGTTGTTTTGCAGATTTAACATGAAAATTATATGTATATCAGAAAATACTTTTGCTTTTAAGTGCATTCATACAAATACGGTAAGCCTGCTGCTAGTTATCATATTGCTACCAAAGTGACAAGCCAGTCATTTTAATAATCGGGCTTCCCAATGAAGCGTTTTCAGTCAGAACACTGCTCCCCTCCGGTGTCCTGACTCACTGGGAGGAGACAACTGGCTTTTGTTTGCACCCACTGGCACTCCCTTAACGTTGTTGACGTAAGTATGATCCCTGTGCTGGACTGTGTGGGGGTGAAGGTTTTTTCTGTCGAAATACAGAAATTAACAGCAGCTTGTCTTCTGTTTTCATATGTACAACTAGGCTTAAGCGTCTCTGAGAAGTGTTCAAAACAGCATGATAAGAAGTTGAATGAATAATTACTCTTTCTTTTCCTCCCATCTCTAGAACAAAGAAAGAATTATGCACGAGACAGCGCCAGCAGCATATCTGAAACTTCGCAGTATCACGTAGAGGTGAGACGACGAGCAATATACCAGTTCTAGCTTTCAGTTACACACAGTTATTTTTGCCTACACGGTTTTTGAGGATACATATGCTTGAAGGCACATACATCTTCCAAAATATCCTGCCAGCCCGAGGTCACTTCAGAATAGATTACTCTGAAACGTCTCAAATTCTATAGCTTTGCCATAATGAGCTAAAATTTTGATGTGGAAGAATGTAAGCGAAGTTGTGTGTAGTTTGGCAGAGGGACAGGACTTCTCAATGGGGTATCGATTCAATGTGTTATGCTGCCCTGTCTCTGAACCTGCCTTGTTGCCAGGACGAGGCAGAGCTGAAAAGTCCTGTGCTGTTGGCGAGACGCACGGGATGATATTTAAAATGAATGCTTTGATCAGTTATAATCATCAGAGGTGACAGAATATCCAGAAAGAGCTGCGCATTAACCCGTAAAAGCCCCAGTTAGTCTCCTGTGTAGCAGTTAAACAAATATATTCTCCCTGCACAGATTCTTCCCCAGTGTGAAGTGTAAAGTATCTTATTTACTGTCGTAAGCTGCTTTGCAGAATTACCGCATGCTGCTGTCATGTTTTATCCAGAAGTAGATACATTTAAAATACTCAGCAAAGTAAGCCTGGGTGCCCACACGTAGCCTTCTAAGGGCTTCTGGATGCAATGCCTCATTCTTGTAGTCTTACGTGGGTACAAACTTTCTCCCGCTGCCATCAGACCACTGCCATGGGTTAAGCCAAATACCATAGATTGTGAGGTCTTTTTTGCTGGGTTTTCAATTAGCTGTAAATTGTGAGATCGTTTGCAGAAAAGTCTTAATTTCAAGTGCCTCTATCCTATGATCAGCTTGCAAATGAATACTTGTGTTGCTTCTAATTGTCTGACAGTATTTTTCTTTGGTTTCTTCATAACAGTTTTGGTACTGTACTGGCATAAAAATTAGTACTTGTATTTGAAGTATAAGCATTCCTGTGTGAGCAGTCAGTAGAGAGTTTGTTTCTCTTTACTTTTTTAATACTTTGATTATATGCGGTTTATATCTACTCTCTTGTCTGTCATTACTAAGTGTTGTTATCCTATAATAGAAGAAAGCACGCTTAATTCTTTTTTATTTTAAACTTCTTTAGAAGATAGGTGTGCAGGCATATATTAAAATTGGTTCAGGTTGGATGAGCGTAACCATATCTTCAATAAGAATATGAAGGTAGATTTGTACCTGGATAAAACGAAATAATTTTATGGGTTGTATTGCATGGTTGCCATGTTGAAGGAGAAATTGTCCAAACCATAATAGCAGGGAAACTAGTTGAGGTGATGTACATGAGGTAGTATTTAATTTCTAGACTGTTCATTGAATCTGGAGAATATTCCAAGTTTCTGATGAGCAAAAGTAGCTAGTATATTACATTTCTACTGCAATCCGCATAAAAGAAGCCACTAGCCTGTCCATAAGGTATCCCAGTCAGATGCAAGGCCATCATGGTTACCATCAGCATGCTAGCTGGCAGCTCTGGAAGAGATGAAGACACTCCAGGTCAGGGTAGTGGTGGAGGTACATAGGCAGGGTGTTTCTGGGAAGCTTCTGCTGACGATGCCTGGATTCAGCTTGCCAAGTGAGACAGGTTTTCACTCCTCAAGAGAGCTAATTAAATACTCAGGGTTTAATTCTAGCTGTGATACCTGAAAGATGTCAGAATATGCCTTCAAGTCTAACCATTTACTGTAGTGAGGAAATGACAGAGGATGACAAACAGTGAGTTACGAAAATCAGTTGAGTTAAAATGACATTATGGACTAAACAACCTCTCCTATGGCTTGTTGGTGGGATCTGTCATATACAAAGGCACTTTTATTCATGAATAATTTGTATTGCTATTTCCTGGCAATTTGAATACTGTCACGGCCTAGGAATTATGAATTACAATTTTTTTTAAATGTATGTCCCATTCACTAGCACTTGACCACCTTTGTTCTGGACCGAAAAGAGGCAATGATTACAGTAGATGATGGAATAAGGAAGCTGAAATTGCTGGATGCCAAAGGCAAAGTGTGGACTCAAGATATGATTCTTCAAGTGGATGACAAAGCTGTCAGTTTGGTGGACTTGGAATCAAAGGTAAGATCTGTGAGTGGCAGTCTCATTTTCAGAGAGAGAGAGAAAAAGGGAACAGGCAGAAAAATGATGTATGTGAGATTTGGTATTTAATTAGCTTATTATCACTTTCCCTTTTTAACTCATGCAGCTTTTCTGAGATCAGGACTGTATATAGTAAGGTGGTGTTTTGGTTTTTTTTTTTCCTCTTCTGGCAGAATGAACTGGAGAATTTTCCTTTAAGCACAATTCAGCATTGCCAAGCTGTGATGAATGCGTGCAGCTACAATTCAATTCTTGCATTAGTATGTAAAGAACCAACCCAAAACAAGCCTGATTTGCATCTTTTCCAATGTGATGAGATTAAGGTAAGGTAGTAATAGAGATCTGCTATGACTTACTTGAATAGGGGAAATTTTATGAATTGGCAAATACAATCAAATGAGCTTATTAATAGAAAATAATTCTGTTCTTTTATTCTTATAAATATGCTTCAACTTTATTGCATTTATGATATCAGCACTACGTATAGTGTGTTGGTAAATGTAGCATAGTATGTCTTGCAAGAGAGTAGTTCTGCATGTAAGCTGAATTTTTAGTGCATGTGCAAATGTGTCATTACTGTAAACATTGATTCTTGGGCTCTGTAGCTGTTCGTTTAGGTTTGCACATGAGTAAAGCTCTGGAATACGTATATGGTTTGCATTTGTGCTTCTGAAGACGGTGGTGTAAAATAGTTTATCTCAAACTTATAATCTGCAAAGAACTTATCCGAGCCCTGAGTCCTACCTAGACTTTCCCCTTTTCTGCTTTTTTTGTCACTGAACAATTAAACCTTCTCTACGTTCGCACCTCTCTGGAACTCTGCTCTGCTGGAGAGATATTGAAAAGGAAAATATTACTTTTAGGAGGGGAAAAACAAGGAAAGAGATTGTCTCTGATTAAAGTATTTCCCTCAAGCATAAATATCTTTTTTAATGTATTCTGCAATACTTCTTTATTTCCAGCATTATTAATTTTAATTTCTGTTAGTTATTCTATATACTTTAAATTCTAATTGATAATTTCATGGGCGTTTTTAAATTCCTTTAGTAGTTTATATCATTGTCTTAAAAAACATTGCTAATCACATTGTGCAACCTTTTTGAAACTGGTACAGTAGGAGTGATGTGAAAACAACCGTTTAATTGTGTGACTGGTTGCACTGTATTTGCTGTTTCAATGGAAACTGGGATCCTGTGAGAAGATCAGGCTGCGGTATGTTAAATAACACAGGGATCCTCATTGAGGTCTGGTTGGACCCAGCCTCCCAAGGTTTAGAGATGGTCTCTTTTCTTCAGACTTTAATCTTTTGAAGTTTTTCCTCTGTCTACAATTAAAAATGCAGAGCACATAAGCATGACTTGGAAATCTAGGATCCCCCTTTTCTTCTGAGGTTTTGTTCAACTCTGTGACCGTACCCTAGGTTTTGTTCCTTACCCATGAAACTTGGCTGGTTTTGAAAGGATAGGTCTTTCTCCCTTGCCTTTTTCTGGTTCTTAATCAGAAGTTACCATGAACCTCAGGAGCCTCTGCAATAGAAATTCCAATGTATATTTATAAACAAAAAATTGTTAAATAAGAGTATTTATTATACTCTTATTTATATTTATAAAGATTTATATTGATAAATAAATATCAAGAGTATGATTAATGGAATGCTTCTGGTTTTAAGTTCCTCAAATCTGCTTAAGTTTTTTTCTATTAAGTCTTCAACCGTAATGTATCTCTAGTCCATATTCTGTAGTGCAATTCATTATAGCCTGAGAAGTCTGTTAATCCCTTTAGATCCTAAATTCAACAAAGTCTTCTGGTCCCAGCAGAAGTTACATATTCCTCGCCAAAAGTTGCATGGTTCTTCACCATGAGAGGACCAAGACAGATGTGGGCCTTGTATAGCGAGCCAGACACTGACAGATTTGGGCTTTGACAGCCTGCGTAGGAAATTAATTTGTCAGCTGAAGACGTGTAACAGAGCATTCTAAATCCTACGAGAAGCTGTGACCTATTTAATGCAAGATCTATTAAAATAATGCCTTAGACGTGCATCAAATTTTCACTTGTGGGCCACTGGTGGAGGCAGACTGCAGTTATGAAGATGCAGGAGCCTACAGATTAGGAAACGTTCTGGAAAATTCATCTTCTATTAAATCAAAGAGAAGTTGGAGGATATTGTTATTTCTTAAAGGAAACTGCATAACTACAAGTTATTTTCGAATCCTTTCTGCTGCTACTGCCTATAGTAGTTTTGCTGCTATTATCTATAGTAGATTTTTTTTTATAGTATGTCTTTCAACTAACATGGTTGAGAAAAACAAAAATGACATACACAGAGGGGAAAAAATAGCTTATTCAATAATGGCTGACTTGAGATAATTACCTCTGTTCAGACAAATTTGGTGTCTAGATGACATACTCATCTGATGACTGTGCTTGAAATTGGAACAGTGACAAAAATACCAACTCCCAGACAATAGCATTGTGTGTTTCTTCATTCTGTTTAGGTGTAAAATAATTTATCCTAGAACTTTTAAATAAATGGGATTTGATGAGGGATTCTGGAATCTAAAGATGCCCTAAAAAATAGTGAACGAGGAGATATAGATGATAACTGATGTTTTCTGCTTCTGTCTCTCTAGGCTAGCTTTATTCATGAAGATATTGAAAGTGCAATCAGTGACAGCAAGAGTGGGAAACAAAAGAAGAGGCTTGAAACACTGAGGTAAAGACCTAACTCCTTGGCAGTATATAGGATCACCAAATAGTGTTACAGCATTCAGAAGCTCTCGAAGTCTGTCTTTGTTAGTCTTTGTTGCTAGTTGATAATATACTTCCAAACCCACATGTAGAGGCCTTGCTTTAATAATTATCTTATGCTGTCTCAATTTGTAGCATCACTCTTACCTTTCCCAATTCCACCTTAGTGATGGGAAGATCAATCAATACGGGTTGCCGGAGAATATCATTGCATGTCTCAGTTCTGCGTACCAGTCAAGTAGTTCAGAATTTAAATTAAAAATATAAATGCCCCATAAATCCAAGTAAGTACGATTCTGATAAAAGGTTTGGGGATCTAAAGATGTTAAATGAAACAGCAACTGAAGATTGAATAATCTTCCCGCCTGCCTGTTTAATGATGCTGAAGACTCCTTGTTTCCCTGGTAGCAAAAACTTCTCTGCCAGTAAGAAAAAAAAAGAGTCTGTTGAGTTCAGAGAAGATTTATGTAGAAATGAGAAGTAGCCAACAGAGGTATAATAACAAGGGCATGAATATATTTGATACTGAATGGTTACGGTAGTAGTCTGTTGAAAAGTTAGTATGCAACCACGTCCTGATAGTATCTCTCAATAACACTGAGTTTTGTGGTCCAGACAGAGAAGTCTTTGCTGGACAAAAATCATTAAGTAAAAATGACACCGTTGTATGAACGAGTTTATAGCAATCTTAGTAACTATTAAGTTCTGACGTGCATCTCATGAAGTTTTCCTCGAGTAATGGGCACTCCTATAAAAACAAAACAAAACCTGAGCTGCGTCTAACTTTACCTGTAGGCTTAAAACTAAATAAGCACACTTTTCTGTTTGTGGGTCTATAACAACAAGTATAAGCACAAAGTGGTAATCCAGGAGGACTCAAACACATTGGATGTACTGGGAAACTGATGAGATTTAATTGGGTAAAGAATGTAGGTCAGTACATCTAGGGGAAAAAATAATCTGCGATATCAGTCTCTGCGGGCTGTGAGGCCAAGTGGTCATTAGTGCATGACAGCTTAGCGCTGGTTACTTGCTGACGTATCAATACGTGCTGATGGGGGTCACAGGGAGAGACCCTCGTCCCTGACATGGCATTGTGGAGTCGCTGCAAGGTTGCTGACAAGTAGAAGTGCGGGACGTGCAGAGAAGAGTGCCCAGGAGACCGGAGGAAGGAATGGTGATGGATACATCATTTTTTATTCGGTGTCCAAAGACCAAATAACACCTGACATTTCGTGGTGGTGTTGAATGCCATGAATGAGATGGGATTATAAAGATAAGAATTTAAGGTGAAGATCTTGCTTTTAAGTAGGGACATGGGGAAGGGATGGCATGTGTGCGTGACAGGAGTTGTTGGGATTTTTCTGTCTGTTGGTGTGAAGTTGCAGAATGACTTCAAAAACATGTTTCCTTATGGTATTTAAAACTACATTAAGAATGGGAAAACTGAAAAATTGCAGGTGGCAGCTGTGATACAGTCTATGATGGGATGGTACACTTGTATCAAGACAGGATGAACAGACCACTGATACAAAAAGGAAAAACAACCTGTAAATTTAATAGGTTTTGTTGGTAGAGCTTTGTGAAACAGGCAGTCGACAACCTGTCAAATTTAGGGACTAGATAAGCATCTTGTGGCAGCTGAAAGGGAACTTCTAATGAAAAATTTCACACAAAATGGAAGTCCTGCCAGTAAAGTGCATGTGGTGGTAAAAATTCCACCTACTAAACCCAAGCAGCTAAACTTGCCTGTGTAAACCGGCAGATCTCTAGACGTCATGTTCTGTGGCACTCCTTGGGGATTTCCCATGTGGCAAGGTGACAAATGTTTGCTAACCCCATCATGGACTGAGTTTCCTGCTGTGTTTAACATATTTACACACCATGGTCTTGAGCGCTGCTTACTTGGCAAGCCCATAGTATGCTCAACAGTAGAAGGAGGTCCTTGTAAAGCCTCCTTGTCTTCTCTGATTAAGCACTAGAAAATAGACTGTTTTTCCTTCAAGTGTCACTTCTGGGCTTTCTTCTCTTCCTCTAGGATGATATCCAAAGCTGACAGCACCATCCCTCCACCGCCGCGGGCACCTGCCCCTGTGCCACCGGGGACCATCACCCAGGTGGACGTCAGAAGCCGCGTGGCAGCATGGTCCGCGTGGGCCGCTGAGCAGGGAGACTGTGAGTATTTCTGGGAGACCGCCACCTCAAGTGTGGCAGCAAACTGTTGTTCTGGGCAGTAACTTTTTATGATCCTTAGTAATAACGAAAATAGTTTGGAAAGACTACTTTTATAAAGATTACAGCAATTGAATGCAGACATGGAAATGGTTGTACGAGGTCAGCCCTCTGTCCTTGCTGAGAGCAGGCAGGATTATTTTCCCAGTCTGGTTTGAAATGCCCCAAGCCACTGTTGCCTGATCTGGGGAATAAGACCTGACTGTCATAATCTGACTTGTCATTTACTTGCACTTACCCGTTTTCTGAATTTCTGTTCAGAACTTCTTTTATTTGTGTTTAGCTGGGTGGGGGTGGGGCTACGGATTCTAACCTGGGCTTTTTTGGGAACATTCGCGGTAATCAGTACTGTCATAACTCTAGTAATTTAGTGATGGTCTCTTTAGTAATAGGGAAAGCGTAGGCCAGATATTTCAGACAATTAAAAAAATATAATCATGGATTAAAAGGTGACTAGAGATCAGCATTATTTATTTATTTTATATTTATCTAGTTCTTTTTATGTTTTTTTTTTTTTAAAGCCCTAACCGAGGAATATTGTAGCATTTCTGATGGGTTTGGATTTTTTTTTGTTGTTTTGTTTTTTGAGGTTTTTTTTAAATCTCTAATGGAAACATTTTTATTTTGATCAGATTTCTTTGACAAAAATATTCTTTAGAAACAATACATTTCCTGCTGTAAAACAGACTGTATTAAGGGAATAATCTTGGTTAAGGTGACGCCTTTTTTGGTCTGGGTTAATTTTTGTTACCTTTTTTTATAATAGATACTAAAATTTTAGAATTAGAAGTCATTAACCACAGAGTCTTTATTATTTTTGGTTTATTAAACTGTATCACTCAACTAAGTACACAACTATGCAAGGAAAAAACTAAAAATGTTCAGAGAAACCTGTAATGTTAAGAATGTTTTTGTCCTCTAATCTGCAGTATTACATGTATCTTGAGTAAAGGGTAGTTTGTTCTTCTGTTTAACGACTTCTCAACTTCGGAAAAGTTTAATGAGTTTGTCAAGTGATCTGTCTTGCCAGACCACTTGTGGACCTGAGTTCCTGCAGTTCCTGCTATTCTAGTCATGTGGATCTTTCCTAAAACATATTTATTAAAATCCCACCTTTTAACAAAAGCAATACGGTATTTACCGTGACTTAAAAATGCAAAACTTGTCCTTTCTCAAAATGTTAACCCTTATTGTTCTAGAATAAAAGTCACTGACTCTGTATTTGGAAATACCTGTTTTATCACATCATTACCTCCCCTCATTTCTGTGTTGCCAGACTTGGTCTCTCTGTCCAAATTCCTACATTCCTTTTTTGCTTATTCCCTTCTACATCAAAATTAGTTTGAAGTCATAGCTACAGTCTTCCTTCTCGCTTACCTCCGCTGGAGTAGCTTTCAGCATATTTTGCAAAATGGCATGATTTCTCAGTACGTTGTATTTATAATCTGCCATTTTCTGATGTAATATTTTTGATTTAAACCTTGGGACCACATTTCTGTGGTTAACTTCATTTATGCAGCAAAGTTGACTGGAAGCATACACCTAAGCTTTTTGTGTGAGATGTGGCAGGATCAGGCATTAGGGTGCAAGATTTTCAGGTGGTGTGGGGTCCCTGCAAATTGAATGGGACAAACGTTGTCCATCGTTTTCTCACAGCAGTATGGTTTCAAACTTAAGCTGTATAGGAAGTGTTGGTTACTAATTCTGCGTATATGGATGTCTTATTCTCTTCTTCCCTTTTCCACAGTTGAAAAACATAAACAATACCACGATCATGAAGAAACAGCAGAGATGATAGCAGCCAGGATTGACAGAGATGTTGTAAGTGAGAAACTGCAAGCAACATTGCTTAATGTCTGTGAAATTTTGCATCTCTACTTTGTGGGAAGACTTTCCCCACGTGGGAAACTCAATTCTGGAGGAAAGCTTTCCAGACAGCCTGTGTTTGCGGGGTAGACCTTAAAAATGAGTAGGCGGTCATACTTTTTCCTTTTTTCTCTCTTTTTTAACGAGGAAAAAAGAAAGTACTGAATGTTGATGCAAAGTTTCCTGCTTTGAAGCTAGAAATATAAGTACTAATTTTATGTGGTAGACCAAATTCAGTAAACCGTGTAAGGATAAATTCCATTAATTTAGTGGGACTTAGATATGTGCAATATCTAGAAAATGAACATACGGTCATTTCTGATATTGCTATAAACAACAAAATTGGGCAGGTCTTATGTGGTAGGCAATATCCAGTATTGCCCTATTTGTCACTTCTGACTTTCTATTTTTCCACTTGGCAGCATCCAAGGGTCTTGAGGAAAGCAGGTTGGGGCCTGCTGAATTGGTGTATACATGTTTGCCCCAGGGGGTCCTTATGCTCCTCCATTTGCTCTTTGAAAGCAATTCTTCAAAGAGTACTTCTAAAAACTGCATTCTGACATTCAACGAACAGCTTAATATTTTGTACTAAAGAAGATTATGAAGTTAAATTGTTTAGGAGAATGCTGTTCTACACAAATAATTAGAATTTTTTCATGTGTTGTGAGAGAAAATGTAACGTGTGAATGAATTGTGTAACTCCGGTCTGAATTTACTAATCTTGATGCTTATATTTTAAAAAACTTACACTGGCCCTAAGTTTCTAAAAATCTAAGATTTAAAATACTTCACAGGTGTGTAAAATTAAGAACAGCAATATTCTAGCATGGACTCTAGCTTCTGAAGGAGCTCTTGGTGTCTGAGGGTGTAGTCATTTTGATTTCTGGAGTATTTCTGCTATAGGTTCTGTAGAGAAACTGTTACTTTTCTTTTCTCCCATAGCAAATTCTGAACCATATTTTGGACGACATTGAGTATTTTGTTACCAAACTTCAAAAAGCTGCTGAAGCATTTGCTGAACTTTCGAAGAGGAAGAAAACTAAAAAAAATAAAAAGAAAGGACCTGGAGGTAGGAGTTCTCGCTGCACACAATTCTGTTTCTCTAAGGATTATTGAGGCTAGCAAATGTGGGGGGTTTTTTATGAATGTAGTAATTTTCTTTCAATTTCAGCACAAAAGATCCTACGCAGTATATTGTTAGAGGGAAACCTGTGGAAATCATTTGCTTGAAGTCAGCAGCGAGTGACTAATTAGAGATATGACTTTAGAATATGCTCACTGTTGTGGTTCTGTATTTACAAAATTCTGCAATTTGGTAAATTTATTATGTATTTATATGTTTACTATGCCTGTAATATTTATAGAAATTATATACCATCTAAATGGATATATAAAAACCTCATTTTGTTCACCAGAGGGAGTTCTTACTCTCCGTGCAAAACCACCGCCTCCAGATGAATTTGTTGACTGCTTCCAAAAATTCAAGCATGGCTTCAATCTCCTGGTAAGTGACTGTTAGTGGATATGGTGGTGTGAGGCATGCAGTAACAGTTCCGTTCCTGAGATAATTGATGTTAAGTATAAAATGATCTTTGTTTTCCCCACCACTACAAAATTAATTTGGGTGTCAGTTGTGCTGCATTGGTTTTCCTGTGTCTTACTTCACTAGTATGAAGTGAAGAACTAAAATTTTGGGGAAAGATGAATAGGACAAGGAAGAATCAGTAACACGACCTACTTGCTTTGTAGTTATTTTTAAGTTCAGTCTTCTTGGATGTTCCTGCTATTCCAGACAGCGTGGATGCATTATTGTTGACTCCCTCGAGGGAGCTGCAGATGGCTTGTCTTTGGGAATGTATTAATCAAGTCTTCTGCCTTCTGTCTAACTTTTCTGGTGCCTTGTCCATGTAGAAAAACCTTGTGGGTCTTAAATGCTTTACTGCTGCCAGCTGTGGTGGTCGTGCCTTCCAGGGAATTGTGAGCCTGGGCCTCTGTTGTCTTGGTCTCCACTGCTCTTTCAGGAGAAGCAAACCCACAAGTATCCTCTTCAAGAATGACATACCTGGAAATGTAATCTTGTTTGGTCCTTGGCTGACACGCAGGAAGATAATTCAGCTGATACCTGACTGATCTTAGACATTTGCCTATTCCTTCTCCATCCAAGGCTGAAGTGAGACAAGAGCAGAGCTGGCAACCTCTGGCCTAGGTTGGCCTTTGAGCCAGCTTTGGGATGCTGCTCCTTAAGGGCTCTACACAGTGGCTAGATGAGCATATTTCTTTCTGCATTGTTGTGCTGCTTTTTTTTCTTGGTTCTTGAAAGCCTTTTGCTTGGGAAATTTGAGTTTAAATAGTAAAAGTATTTCTAGGAACGTCTGTTGGGATCACAGTTCTGTTGCATGCTTGCCAGCATCACCAGCTGTGGCTTTAGTTTTATTCAGCTATGCCCATCAGACTCCCTGTACTTTTTGCCATCATTACATAGGACCTTTCTGGCCTCAGAACAGTCCATCCAACAAATTACTGTCTCTTTATAGGTTCTCAACAAGCAGAGATGCTAATTCAAGAGCCTTCTCCTGGCATCTCCTTTCTGCAAGTGCTATTAAAGGAGGTCAGCAAGTGGGACACCTTCGAAGCATTTGCTTTCAGATACTGACTGTCCCTTCCAATTGCTGGGGAAGCTGTGCCAATGGGGAAAATTGTTCTTGTCTCCACTGAGTGCAGTCAGCTTTTTCTTCCTCTTGGGGAATGAATTATGATTGCAGGGCTGTAGGAGATATTTAGAAATGTTAAGAATATTTTTTTTTTTTTTTCCAAACCCTACATCAAATCCTGTGATTCTGACCTCAGAGGATTTCTGTTTTTGTGGGGATGGATGTCTTTAGAATATGCTGATCCTTCTCAGTAAGAGTGCTTGTAATGTTCAGTTTTTTTCCATTCTTACTTCTTATGCGTTCTGCATTTAAATTAGTTTTTCACCCCAAAACAATATGTGCATCTTTGAATCTTTATCTTCTGTGCAGAAGAAGCAGCAGTTCTTGTTTTGGTCCTCAGCAGCTTCTCGGACCTGATTTCTAATGTTGCTCTTGAAGAGCTGTGCTGTATAACAGTGCTTTACTTCAGCATCATTGCGAGAGCCATAAAAGCCTGAAATTTCACTTTCTGGTGCTTTATGTCAGACATGGAGAACTGTACAAAATGAAGAATCTAAATCTGAAAGTTTAAAAATAAAAAGAGCGGCTAGAAGAATAAAATCTTTGTCAGTAGAATGGAAACTGTTTTAAAACACGATGCTGGAAGCTCCTAGAAAATGCCTACCATATGTCGAAAAAACTTTAGAAAGACTGAAAGAAAGTTGTTATGACTGAAGAACAATGTATAGGAAGTTATTAGAAGTAAAAACACATCCTCCTCCTTTCTTCATTTGGAGGCACACTCTGGAAGGCTAGATGTAAAAGTAGAATGAGGCTAGGCAAAAGCAGTTTGAGGAACAGATGGCAAGATGCAATAAAAATTACTATAACTTTTAAAAACACATTCTGGCATGCTACTTATTTCTGGAGCCTGCAGGGCCAACGGGTGATCAGTAAATAAAATAAATCCTCCAGGAAGCTGTATCACAGAAACTATATGTTTGTGGGGTTTTTTTAATGCATATATTTACTTGGAAAAGCCTGATAGTGGAAAATATGTTCATGAAAAGTGTTTTTTATGGGGGTACACACGAGATTATCAGTTTCAAATTGAAGAACTGGTAATGAGTTAAAGAACAGCAAATCAAAATGGCAAGTTACAGGCAGATGAATAGAAGCCCTGTTTGAATGGGCACCATTGATCCATCTATTCCAAAAACTAAGTCAGCAGACCACACAGTATGGCACGTAACCTCTCTCAAACTGCCTTTCTTCCAGCGGAAGAGAAGTGTTTAAGATAATGCTGATAATCTTTACAGTCATTCCAAGAATCCGAGTGACTATGACAACTAGGTACCCCTGAGGTACTTGCACGTGGGATGCAGTTTGTAGGCAGGTATATTAAATTGAGGAAGAAGCAAACTTGCATCTTGCAAAACAAAATAACGTCTACAAATCCATCAGTTCTTTGATTTTGTTTCTTTGGATTTCCAAAACACATCCAGCAAGGTTGCACACCCTGAGGTTCTTAAAGAAACCGAGCTACTGTGAGGTTGAATGTAGCTTCTTAGATTCTTGTTTGGTGAAATAGAGAACAAATTATAGGACTAAAACGCCAGTTCTCAAAGTGCAGTAAATTCAGCAGTGAAGTCCCACACATGCCCCTGCAGAGGCCTTTGCTTGTGCAATGTCTTTACAGGTGTTCTGGCAAACGGGGAGTGAAGAGTCTACCGATGTGGAAATATCTCGAGATAGCAGATACAGTGACAGATGAAATTCAGTATTGATAGATAGGATAGAGCATGGACTGGTGGGGAAAAATCTCATATGTAAAACAAGTTAGAACAAAATGTTGATGTGATACAGATTCCTGTGAGAATGTCATCCGGGTTCAATGGCGATCAGCCAAGCAAATGTTAAGAACCATTAGGAAAAAAAAAAAAAAAGAAAATCATCAAATAAAGAGCATCAATATGCTATTATGTTCCCTGGCCTTATTTTGTTCCCAGTGTAGCAAAATTGAAGAAGGTACAGGGAAGACAAGAATGCTCCAAGGAATTATGTTAGCTTGGAAAAGACCGAACAGAGTAAGAATGCAATAAATATGTAAATGGTTATGAGCGTCACTGGAAAAAGCAAGCAGAGAAGGATTGCTTAGTTTTCATTTGGAAAAGAACTACAGAATGCTAATGAAACTAAGAGATAGCAAATTTCCAAATGAGATGCCTCTTTACAAAGCATATAAGTCAGTTGTGGAACTTCTTGTTTTGCACAATAGGTGTTAAAGCTATACATGGATTCAAAAGCAATTGGATGAATGAGCACTTACACTTAGCAGATGTTGCAGACAAAACACTGGGCTTAGGCGGACCTGACCAGGGATGGCCATTCTTATGTGAAGTATTTATTATCACAAAAGTTAACCGTTTCATAAAATGTATCATTTTCCAATTCCTTCAGGCCAAATTAAAGTTCCATATCCAGAATCCTAGTGCGGCTGAATTGGTTCATTTTCTGTTTACCCCACTACATATGGTAAGGTTTTATCATTTTCTAATTGTTTTCCCTCAGAACTCTTGTATTTATATCCTCTGTGACCTTTTCAAGGATAACAAGATTGAAATGTTGTGTCCCTGGACAATAACTAAGGAGAAATGTGTGTCTTAGGACACTTCTCTTTAGAAAATAATTTATATCCTTTGCTGTGTATATTCACACCTATTAAATATATTTATTTAAATAACCTTTAGCTTTGTGTGTTACAGTTTGCCATTATAATTTTTAATTAACAATAAAAAAATTGAAATAATTTACATAATGCAGGAGGAGAGTTGGAAGGATAACCGTATGTCTGTTTAATGGCAGTATGCGTGATGTTGATCAGTAGAGCAAAAATAACATTGCCAAAAGTGGGTCTAAATGTAAAATGGTTGGTTACCAGGACAGCAGTTCTTTTGCAATAAATCCGTTAGTTAACCCATAGGATGTTAAGACACACTGTTAGCTTCTCAGAGGTTTTTTTGGAGGGTGTTTTTGTGAGTAACCAATGTTTCCTAGCAGCACTGTAGGTAACTTATATTCACAGTAACTTCCTTACTGACAATGTGTTTGTTCTTTGTGTTATTTGAATACTTGGATTTAGGTGGTGCAGACAACAGGAGGTCCAGAGCTTGCTGGTACAGTACTCAGCCCCCTCTTAACAAAAGATACTGTAGACTTCCTGCGATATACTGTCACTAGTGAGGAAGGACAGTTATGGATGTCATTGGGTGACACATGGACCAAAGCCAGGTGAGAAAAAGCCACTGCATATTTTAGAGACGATCTCTAAACTCACGTTTATTGACACGATCTTAACCAGGTTATCCGCTCCCCAATAAACTCAATATTCATTTGTCAGGCTTTCGACTCTTCAGAACTGTTCTTTAAAGTTTTTGGAAAGGAGCTCTTCAGCGTCAGTGGGATTTGGTAGTGGTTTGATTTTAGGGGTCTCAAGGAGGGAGAAAATGCAGACAGAATTTCTTTTTTTTGTCCATGGTATGAAGAACCTCTTGACATAACCTTTTGCAGTCATTTTTTTCTGAACTGTCCCTTGCATGTTTCCGGTTGTTTTTCACCCTTATTTTTCCAACCCAGCTATCTTGACTTCATTAACGATCAGTCTGAAGAAGTTGCAATAAAAAGTGACAAAATATTGATGAACAGGATACACATTTCAATTTTCAGTGTTTATTGGCTGAACCATGTCACATGTGCATACCCTACATGTTGTGCTTATGGATTCACTGTTATGGTTAGGCCTAGCTGAAAATTAACTATTTTATACATTTGTTGTTTTTGAAGCAAGTATATGGTTTGAAAATACTTAAGTAAATAGAAAGTGCAAAAAAAAAAAAAGCTTTAAATTTGCAAAGTATGTTTTAACTCTGTAATCTGTGGTAGATAAGTGCTTTTGGTGATGATTAAGTATATGCAATCACTTGGGCTGGAAATGCGTCATGTATTTTGTGTTTATTCATCCTTGCTCTTAGATTTCGAATTGGAACATAAATACCAACCAAGTAGATTTCCTTAAGTAATTGATTGATTAAAAAGTAGTTGAGTGCTTTGCTGGTAAGGAAGGCTGCATGGAAGGCCCTAGGGCATGGAGTGATAAACACCCTCAGAGTAGGGAGAGTGACGTACAGTTCTTTCCCTTCCTTGAGCTCACTCTGCCGCAGGACCAGGAATGTTAAAGTTCATCCTTTGGGCCTATTGTTTGGCCTGCTACTACAAAATGAGGTGGAAACAGGAGTTGCAGCTCCTTGTGATTGCCAGAGAGCTTACCCCAGCAAAGCACCATCCGCTTGCCTTTACCTGCCTCAAGCTCTGCTGGCTTCATAGCAGCTTGTGGTGATACCGGCAGTGGAAATTGCCTCATAGCATTGGAGCCCCATGCAGGAAAAGTGGGTCACTGGTAAAATAATGGGCTCCTTGTCTTGGGAACTACCGTCATCATTTGTTTAGTCCATCCTGAAAAAAGTTTAATGGAAATAGAAGTAGCTCGTGTTGGGCAGTGAAGAATGAAGAAGCACTTAGAATACAGCTGGTTGACCTGTGCAGATTAGAAATGATGGTCTGAATGATCTCAGTCTACAGAGGTACACTGTGGTGTGAATGGTGAAACTCAAGGGTTACTGACCCGTTTGAGGCCTGCTAATGGGCTAGCAATTGCTGGCTGCTTCTGCAACTTGTGTAACTGGCAGCATTTGTCCCTTAATTTTGAGCAGTGTCAACAACAAGACTGTTAAAAGACTGTAACATACATTCCCGTTTCTGCTTCCACTGTGAAGATACAGTAAGTTATACTGTGGGACAGCTTGTTATGTATAATGAAAAGGCAGAGCATGAAAATGTTTGTTTATGAAAACTACAATAGGGAATGCTAATGGAGCTCTGAAAACTGGCACAGTATTTTAAAAAGATCAATCTGGGCAGCAAATGTGATGATAATTCTTGTGTCTTGGAGCATGTAGGGTTGGGGTTTTTTGTCAGTAAATGCTATTGCTTAACTTTTTCTTTTAGGTGTAGCTGTGCCCCCTAAGTTTCCATGCTTCACATCTGCTTTCAGACTTTCTTATAAAGCAGGCTGTTTCTTTGGAGTCTTTTGTCTGGTGCTTTAACACAAATAGAGCATTGCAATTATTTTTCCTCATGTGACAGTTGAAACAAATCCTAGATTTGTTTGTGATTGATTCTTCTGTTACTCATCCTTTGCTACAAGACAAAAATTTGTTGTGTTTTACCACTGTCAAGTCCTTAGGACAGGAGCAGTTTCTTTCTGCGGGGCACAGCGGGGAGCATAGTTGTGGTCAATAAATGTTTTTGCTGATTTTCTGTGTTCTAGCACAATTCTGCCTGTACTTTAATCCCAGCCTCTCCTCTATACTACTTAAAATTCTAAGCATTTCAATGTTTAGGAAACATATGAAATCAATATTTGTATGGCCCTTGATACAGATCTCTAATTTACTTTTCATACAGAGCGGATTGGCCCAAAGACCATTTTATTCCACCTTATGTCCCCCGTTTCCGAAATGGTTGGGAGCCTCCTTTGCTGAACTTCATGGGAGCTCCAAAGGAGCAAGAACTCAATCATTTGGCTGAGTCTGTGGCAAATGTTGCAGAGCAACAGCGGAAGCAAGAAATGAAAAGACTGTCCACTGAGGTAGGTTGTCTGAAGGCAACACCAACTGTTTCCTTCATAGCAAAAATATTCTGCGATATTGTTGGAGTAACCGTACTCTGATGTCTGCTACATCAGTGCAAACTCATTATACTTATATTTAAGTTATACGGAACCAAATACCTCTTCAGCCACCAAAAACGTGATTAGGAAAACCATAAGGCTTTTGCCTACTGCTCTCCTTGAACTTCGTGAACTTTCCTGCCTCAGTTGGGAGGACAATCCGAGCCCGTACGGTTCAGTTTGATTCTTGACCTGTGCTTTCAGATCCCATTGATTTTGGTCATATATACTTCAGGTAGGATTTGAACCAAAGCATTCTCAAATGTGCACTCATGCACAGGCACACAGACAAAAAGTAAAAAACACCACTTTTTGGGGAATTTTGGATTTAAGCTGCTTCCTCACAAATGTGGAATTCACTATTCCTTTCATTAATTTCTTGATACTTTCACTGTATTGCAAGAAAGTATGTGGAGGTGCTATAGCAGTAATGCCATCTCAGGTAATTTAGGGCTACTTCTGAAAAACAGCTGCCAATTGGAAGAATTATTGCACAGGAACATTTTTCCCATCCTTTTATCCCAAGAAATGTGATCATTTTAGCAAAAAATAAGTTATTCTGTTTAAAGGATGGAAACATGCATCACCATCTAAAGCCTTCAGAGAAACCAGAGTGCGTATTCTGTGTAACTTTGCTGAGAAACAAAGGGACTGACTATAAAGATTCTACACCCTACTATCTTTCAGTAGAGTTGGCCAGAATAGGTACTTTGGTTTATGTGAAAATTTTAAGAATAAAAGTGGATTGTGTTGCTTTTTTGTTCAGAAAAAAAGATACTGCCTTTTTAAACATGTAAAAGTTTTAGTTCTGGATGCTTTTTGTTGTTTCAATTTAAAATTTTAATTTATTTTTCTATGCTAGCTTTAGTTTCAATCAAGCGTTAGCTAGTTCAAGATGCCCTGCTAGCAGCTGTGATATGTAAGTGCACCTAAGGGTTTTCTAGGTTCAGTCCATAGTCTTTCTTCCATAGTCCTGTCTTCCTTAAGCAACCTACACCAGTACTGTATTTGGAGTACATCTTAATGCAATGATACTGGATTTTATCTTAATTTTAAAATACCTTTTTATCTGTTAGTGGAAAAACGCACATATGTAAGAAGATTCAAGGGAAGGATTAATGGCTGTTGTGAGGTGGCGTTCTCTTGCAGAGCAATTCTCTTATTGGAGACAACAAAGCTTCCCCAAAAGTTTATCAAAACTGTCCACGGAAAGCTTGTCACAATAAAACTTTGTTTTCATTAGAATCTCTGTTAGTCAAAAAAAAAAAAAAAAAAACAACCAAAAAACCTCTACTCAGCTATAGGGACAAACGAGTTGGGTAAAAAGTCTGCCAAGCAAAGGAGGATAACATGGTACATAGTTGATTACTTAAAACACTGGCTTTATGCCTAACAAGATATGCAAGAATAAATGTACCAAAACCCAAGTTATTGCCAATGATTTGTTGTGAGCAAAAAAGCGTTTAGTAAAGTAAATGAGCACAATAACATGAAATGTAGCTGTTGCCATTGCTGTCACCCCTTTCCCTAGTCAGCTTCCAAAAAAATCTCATCAAATATTGTCTCAGTGTTTCACTGCTGCTCTACATTTCCATGAAGGTTTGTTTTGTTTTGCCTTTGTTTTTTTTTTTTTAAACAATTTTATAGGGGTGGTGAAATACATTGAGGGATTTTTTTTGCTTGTGTTTCAGGGAATTAATTTCATTCTTTTTGGTGTCAGTAACCTTGGTTGGATTGGTAGCTGTCTGTGCCAGCTTAGCCTCTTCATCTTAATCATCAAAAGACCAAAAAAACCCAATTAAAATAAATCCCAGTTCACTGAAGGCGTTTATGTGCCCGGGATGTCAGGCCTTGGTTTCATGACTGTTGCTGATTCCCGCGTGGTCTTGGGCAAGTCGTTTAACCTGGGTACCATGGTTCCTTGCACCAGTGCCTCCTCGGGTGCATCCCTAGGGGGAAGACCGCTGAGCTGCTTAATAGCTGTGAAAGGCTGCAGGTACTCAGCTGGAAAAAGCTGCCCCAGTGCAAAATGTTATTTATCTGCATCAAAAGGACCGCCCTGGAGTGGGTGATACCAGACGCGCTTTCCCGAGTCTGCCGTAACAGCTTGTTTAACGAAGGGTGCTGGAAAAATGAGAATTAAAGTGTTCGTCCCTTGCCGCTAATTGGCCCTGTGTGACGTTGCTTCCTGAGGTCCGAAGCTGCATGTCAAGAGCTGTGTCGCACTGGGAATGGAGAGGGGGTGCGTGCAGCTGCCCCAGCCGCCCTCCCAGCTGGGCAGGGACTGCTCTGGCATCTGGCAAAGTGCATTGGAGGTTCCCCCTCATGAGAACCATTTTTTTTTTTATTTTTTTTTTTTCCTTTTCATTCCCGAACATTAAGATGTAGTCACACACTACTTCCCTCTGGGAAGGGGTTTCCAGGTGGAGCCAGTTCAGGACTTCAGTTGAGGACTTCAAATAGCAGTGAAACAACAGGGAACTGGTGATAGAGAGCCCAGTGAGGCTGAGGCGATGCAGATAATTTGTGTGTGAAGTAAAATGAGTCCCTGCTTCCTGGGTGTCTTTTGATGTAAGGTGTAAGCTGGGTGACACTTGAGATTTTTTTTTTTTTTCAGAGAGGTCTTAATAATACAGTTTTAAAGAATATTCTATGTGTAGGGGCAAGGTTGTGTGGTTTTAATTTCTTTTCATAAAGCCTCAGCCTCGTAGACACGTGTCTCTGGGCACCAGGTCGGGTACTTGGAGGTAGAAATTAGGCGAATGGTTTTTCTGTAGCCACACAGACAGGGAAAAAAACCAACCCAACAAAACATTAGACCAGGCTTAGAGATTTGGAAATTTCTGATGAATCTCAGCTGTTCTAACTTGCTGCAACGGGACGTGGTGTAAGGAAAAGATCTAGAATGAGCAATTTCAATATCGTTATCTCCAGAAATGAATTGTTTAGCTTGCTTTTGTTTTGGGGGATGGTGATTAAAATAATTCTCACTTAGAAGCAGAGTATCGTTGCTGTACTTCAGGTGTTTTGGTTTTTTTTCAAAGGACTGCGGTTCAAAAAGAATTTTCTAAAGCCTTGAATATTCTTATATATGTGCTTGTGATAAATTGTGATTCTTTTCCTTAATTAAAATCCTTAATTATACCAACTACCACATTCCTTTTTTGCATTTCTTCTTTGACTATGGTCATATTCAGCAAGAGGGTGACATAAACGAGCCACTGATATTATGCTCCTGCAATTGAGTGATAGTTTTACTAGGGAGGTTTTATTTCTTCTACAGACGTACTGTTAGCTAGCTAGAGTTTTCTGGCTCTAAGTGTACATCTAGAACAAAAGCTCAAAGTGTTTTTCAGAGCTGTTTATTTTAAAGCCGTGCAGTCATTGTTGTTTGTAAGTTATGTTGCTGTAGTGATATCTGAGAGATGACACAGACCTTGCCCCAGAGAACTGTTTTTCTAAAGACTAGCCACTGCAATATTAATGCAGTGGGATGACTTAGGATAGAAATTCTTTTATTCTTATCCTTTTGATCTCCGTGTTTATGTATTTGAAATGCAGAAGTTATTAACTTTTCATAGCAGAACCCTGAGCACCTGAGGACACCTGAATGCTGACAGGGGCCCTAGGGGGGCTGGATTAAGTGAACGAGGCGGTGGGGTTGATGACACTAAACCACCTTGTGGCTTTCTTTCTGTTTTGTCTTCCAGCCTCCCAGTGTTCCCGACTACCCTCCGTCCGACGGGTATGCATTCAGTAACACGGTTTACAAAAGAGGGCCTCTGCTGGACCAGGGGGCGGCTGTTGCCGCCTTTAAGCAAACTGTTAGCCGACATGTAGATAGGTAACACTGAATCGGCGGCGTGCGTGGTGCTGTGGATAACTGTCCCGACTTATTGCTATTGGGGTGGCGGTGTCTGTAATTACCTCTGGTTGCGTCTGGACCAGATCATTATTTCTATGAGGAAGCGATTCTTGTTAGCAGTGGGAATTCTGCTTTTGCTTCTCTAAGGCACATCATTAAGACTCTTTTAGTATGTTTTCTATGAAACTGCCCTGTTTATGTATGCTGTTAAATCGATGCTTTTGTCAAAAATTATATGGTGGAATTCCAATGCTATTGAGAACGCAGAATCCTCCTGTTTGGGTTTAAATTTTATTTCTGCTTTGTTTCATGTTTTTAAAAATATTCTTTGCTCTTTTCAGAACTACAAAGAATGACAAGTCTACTCTGAGATTCATCCCTCCTTGTTTTGAATGATCGTTTGATTTGTTTAGCTGCTCACTTAAGTGCTCCGTAGTCTCCTGCTTTTTGTTTTCTGGGATGGTGCATAAATATCCCCTTTCAGAGTAGTAACTCTGTGTTTATTCCATTCTCTTTCAAATGGTACAAAAAGTGCTCTGAAATGTTTGCATGGCAACCAGTGCCTTTTAGCACATCCTCTTCCATCCTTTTCATTTTAGCCTAAATCCGAATAGCTTGACAAGATCAAATGCAGTCATCCTTGGAGTCCCAGCCTTGTCTGTGGGGAGGATTTGTACTGGTACAAACTGGAAGTAAATCAGTAAAGTGGTGTTGGAATTGCTCCCCTGTGCCAACCTATAGCACCGTATGAGGAGCATTTTAGCTTATGTGCAACGGAAAATGTTTAAGCTAAGTCTTGGGGATCAGATTGCTGGTTAAAACAGCTTTGGTGTAACTCTTTTGAGGAAAACCTTTGCATAACCCCTCCTTTTGAGCTGTGTGCTAAAAGAGCCTGTTCATCGGCATGCAAACATACTCTCATGTGGTGTGCAGGGTGAAGGCTTGATTCTTTTCCTGAACTTTGGATTTATTCTTCATAACAACAGCAGCAGTAGTAGTCACCTCTAATCTTTTTCTCAAACTTGATTACTTTTTGGGTTCTTGTCTCAGGACCAGTCAGCTTGAAGCATAGATGATGTGTACTCTAAATTCCTTTCTCTCTTATCTGTAACGTGGTAAGACCTGTTTTGTCCTTTCAGAGTAAGAGTATTCCATGCAGATGTTGTTGCCTTCATTTCAGGTTTAGAGAATGGGGCTTATTGCATTGAACTATAGATGATATCAGTGTATCTGGCTGCAGCTGAAAGAGTCATCCGGCCTCCTCTGTGGCGGGTAAAGAGAAATGGGTGTTTCTAAGACGCAGTTCATGTAAGGTGAAATTACTCTTTTGAAAGATGTGAAAAGAGACCTGCAGTAGTGGTGCCTGTTTCTCACCGCTGGTTGCCAGAGAGAGTCTAGATGGCTGGTACTGATGCAAACACCCACAGTGTGCCCCTGTCTTCCAGTCTGTTCAACACGACACAAACTTCCATTTGTTAATTGGCTCGTGAGGCATGTATAATATGTGCCTGGCAGGAGCTCTTTATTGGGGGAAAGCTGTTAGTAAGTATTACCCCAATTAGCTTCCATTGAAAGATAAATTTTAAATCATCTGTGAAGAAGCAGGTGGAGGAGTGGGCTTGGGGGAGGGAGTGAGAAATTCAAGCTGATCCTTTAAGCCATCGTTTGCTGGTCCTTGTTCAAAGACAGCATTCCTAATGAGCAGTCCGAGTGCAGTGACCAGGCCACCCACTACCTTCTGGTGGACAGTTAGGTTACACGGGGAACTTCAGTAAGCCTTATTCCAACATGCCAGGACCTCCATGAAGGTGTGCTTTCCTTGGATGACTTAAAGTTAAGTGTTAGGAACTTAAACTTTCAGCGTGTTACGGGGTATATCAGGGACTCTGATGCTGAAAGAGAACTGAATAGATTCTCAGCAAGTCGTGTAGTGTTTCACAGTAGTATGTTGTGTAGATTGGTTTTGTGCTGTTGTTTGAAGAAAAGCACCCTGGAAGTTTCTGCAATCCACTAGAGTCTCGTTCAGCATGCGCAGGCGAGCAAAGGGCTGCAGTTACGGTGTATCCGACAGGCAATAAGAAAGCACGGTGGAGGATGGAGGGAAGGAAGCACTGAGAATATTGTGCCCCAGGTAAATCGTTTGGCTCATTAAGCTGGGCTTGAAGAATTATGGCCACTTCAGAAGCGTACGGCCACTGACTAGCCTGTGCTCTGGGGATGTTGCTGTTGATTGCAACAGAGTGGAGTAAAACTGAAACGTAAGCATTTTGTTAAATTCTTCCTGAGTTACGGTTTTTGAAGGGATCAGGATACTTAGGTGTGGACAAGGTAGGAAGACACTGTTAGTGAAATGAGTTTGGAAAGGCAGCCTAAAAGTAAAAGTGCCTTCAGAGGTACATTAGTCATATGCCTGAAATAGTAAGAAGGGAGTTCAAAATTATATGAACTTTGAGTGGGTGGCGGAAAAAAATTGGGATTACTCACACAGCTTTCAGCCTCATAACAGCTATTCTGCAGGGTGGGGTTCATCCGGTGTTTTGCACTCTCTCCTTAAACACTTTTAGTGTTTTGTCTTTCTTTCAAAATAATCTTTCAGTCTAAATATGACTCTTCTTTTGTTCTGCTCTTCAAGTCAAGTGAGACAGTTCTCCACAGCCATGCAATAGCTAGGTAACTAATGGACTGCTCAGGCACACCTGGGACCCACAGTTACGCGGCACCAGCCTCGACAACCACCTGCATTTGTATCCCTGTGCTATGACGTCATATGCAGCATTTCAAACCATTGATTGCTTCGTGTTTTCATTATCTGTTTGGATTTTATTTTTTTTTTTTTTTGACTTTACTACCTGGTATGGGTTTGGGTTGTTGGGCGTAATTTGCAATAAGTGAATAATGTTACTGTTTATTTTGGACCTGTTTTGAGGGGGCCGGGGGGCTTCTCACCTTGAAGAGGTAAAACGCCGAAGAAGCTAGTAGCTTCTTACCCAAAGGCCTTCTGAACAGGTCTTTCCTCATGGAAACAGAAAGACGCAGAGTTAAACTGTGGTATCCCTTGTTCTACAATGAGCACTGTTTGTAACCGCCAAGAAGTTATTTTTCATTTTTAATTGATACAGTAACTTCAGGTTGTTAGAGTTTGATAATAGCTTATGGTCAATTAAGAAAACTGATCTACAGTAGGTGAGCATTCTTTAGAGCTTGATTCCATTGGTGTTTATGGCAAAAATTTATTCATCTGTGATGTATATGAAACAATTTATGATGAGCACGAGAAATACATTTTCATACAAAACACAAGATATCAATTACATACTAAGTATAGTCATTTGTTTGTATGGCAAATGATTGTTTAACCTACTGTAGGAAAACAGACTAAATATAGTGTACATGTTTATTTTAAAACAATGGCACCTGCTAATCTAAGTTGTAATCATACATCTTGCAAGCAGTGAGCCAATAAAGAGTGCCAAGTACCAGTTCTTAAGGTCCATGTAGCTCAACCGCCTCTTTCTTTTGTTTCTTTTTTTTTTTTTTTTTTTTTTTTTTTGGCACTTAAACCAGTGTGTTATGAATAGGTAGTCCTACAGCAGCATCATGTTATGGTAGGGTGGGAGTTTTTGTTTAATTGTTTTGCAGGTTGTCGGAAGAGGGTGTTTTGTCTGTGTTTTTATTTGCTTGAATGTCTCACTGAACAATAGTCTGATCTTTGCTTTGCAGAAACTATGAAGCACACAGTAAAGCACAGACCAAGAAATATGCCAAATGCAGGTATGAATTTATGGCAAGGAACAACAGTGAGCTTTCTGTCATGAAAGAAGAGATTGTAGAGGTAATTTTTTTTTTTTTTTTTTGCAAAGAGAAAACACGAATTTCTGGTACTGCTCAAAGCTGAGGATACCTTTCCTGCAGACAGTGTGGCTGTTCTTAATGACTACTTCAATGTGTTTGATTTAGCTCTCTTAACATGCAAAGTTCAATCAATTCGTTTTGCATCACAGGCAAGATAAACGGAGATTCTGCGCTGACTTATGAATTGATGCTGTAGAGATCCATGCTACAAATATATTTGTGTGTTTCCTCTGTCTTCTCTGTTGTTCTTTTAAAAGCCTAATTCAGTAGTATTTAAATAACTGTCTCTGGCAAACACCATCTGTGTACACACAGGGCATAGTGAAAGACTGTCCTTACCTGGAAGAGTTGATACGCTGAAAGCTAGACATGTTTGGAAGGGAGGGAGTAAGAAAGAGAGAAAATATCGCGTATGAGATTGCACAGCAGGTAGTCAGTTTTCAGACTTCTCCTCGCCATCCTGCTCCAGTTCCCTGTTTACTCTGAAGTGCTCTCTCTCCAAATTTGTGCTCTCCTAGAAGGATGCAGTTTTCCTTGAGTTATTAGTAGTTACTTATTCCTTTTGTCAACAGTGTAAAGGTTGTAGAGATGCCAACCTCTCTGCACAAGCATTTGATTTTCATTCTACTGACTTGTCCAGCACATGTCTGAGTTTACAGAGGTTTATTACACACTTTTCTTCCCTATCCTTTCTTCAGAGCCACGTTCTGAAAAGTGCAGTACGACCATGTAGAATTAATGATGGTGATAGTCAAGGAAGCCTACAAGGGTTTCTCAGGGACATCTGTGTAAGATCTGTTGGCAATCACAGAACCTGGCAAAGTTATGGTTTTGTTTCGAAATGATGCCCAGTCTTAAGTACTGGCAGGAAGGAAGTCAGAAAAGCTTTGTAATTAATTTACCAAATTATTTCAGATTCTGGATGACAGAAAACAGTGGTGGAAGGTTCAGAATAAAAGTGGCTGCACAGGCTTTGTGCCAAACAACATTTTGGATCTTCTGAGGAATCAAGAAGGTGGTCTAGGGTGGTCAGAGCCTGCATATACCCGCACGATCCAGGTACTGTCTGCTCCGTGGGAGCAAACCTTTTGTTTGAAGTGTGCATATGTGCCTGCGGAGGTGAAAGAGATACACAGCAAGGCTGAAATATCTGCATGTTCCACTATCATGTCAAAAGATTTGTACTTATTGTACAGGCTGAGGCAATTTCTGTATTGCATAGAGTCTAACATGAGAATATAACTGATAGAGATACAGCAAAATGTTTTCCTTTAAGGTGGTTTTTTTTCAGCTTATTTGCTTAGAGGTGGTAATTTCAATCCTAATGGATGCGTATGCGTTTATTTTAATTGCAAATATCCTTTGCGGATTGGTAGCTGTTGATGCCAAAGAAGGAGTTTGAATTATTTAAGGTAGGGTCATCTTTGTTTCTCCTAGGAGAGTTAACGCTAGCTTTTCTTTTTATTTTCTGTCTTTGTGTGGCTCTATCTTAGTCTTGAATTTATTTAATTATTGTAATTATGGAATCATAAAAAATAGGCGTCTTTGCTTTTGAAGCAAAGCAGGTATTTTTCAATTACTATGCCTGTGCATTAATAGCGCTCTGTTCTCCTGACCTTATTTTGGTTTTCTTTCTTTCATGGTGTGGTGTGGAATTAAGATCTTGTTGTTATTGTTTCTTTTGTATGTTGAACAGAATTAGAGATACAATATTTAAAAAAAAATAAAATAGATCTTACATCAGTGCAGTTGTCCACCTGAGTAAGTATATAAAGAATAAAGTTGTAATGTGTATTTTAGACAACATCTAAGTGGGCCGGAGGCTCATAAAATAAGAGGTTGTACTTTCTAAGACCTTTTTCTTCCCTTTTATATCTAATGATTTCGAAAGGTTAGACAAACAAGTTTGGATGAAGCAGACATTCCAGGCCTGCCTCTGAGTCAGACTTTTTCAGTCCAAATGCAAACCAAACTTCTCTTGAAACTTGAAGTTAAATTTAATTTGATCTGATATTCATTCCTTGTGCCTACACACTGCAGCTGATGACTGAAAAATGAGAAATTCCATAATGTTACTGTTGACTGTCTCTGCTGCAGACTCATCTAAAAGTCCTGGTGGAAGGTGTCGCTGTGCCGGATTCCGTGTGCGCAGCTATCACGAAAGCTGCAGCTTTTGCAGTTTTTCCAGTTTTGCCATGGATATAGAAAACCTCTTGAGAAACAGGTCCTATGCTATTTCAGGCACACTAATGTGGTAGACCTGCCTTCAGCTTGGTGGGCTCGAATCAGACTATTTCTGAGTTTTTCCCGTCCCTAGTTGTTTGCCTATAACGTATGAGCTCATTCAAAATTGATTATGGTTTTTGCCTGTCTGTGAAATGAAGCATGCATCTAGAGTGCTTTTCAAATCCTGATTTAAAGATCTGACTTTTTTTGCTCCGGGTGCGTGTCATTTTGTGTATTTGGAATTTGCCAAGAAATCCTGAGCAGACTGAGTGCAGTTTTGAGCAGTTGTTCTTACGCTGTTCTTTGTAATGCACTGCAGGTTTTGAAGTTTTCTGTTTGAAATAATGACGTGACATGGGAAATAATAAAATAATAATTTTCACAAAGCGTTCTCCATGGACCTATGAAAATCAGGGCCAGAGAACAACATTTAAGATAATTTTGTTTCTTTACCTTCTGGCAGATTGTTCCCCACAGTCCATGATTTGGTTTGTTTGTAGCTTTATCATGTTCAAATGTGAGCTTGAAATAATGTGAAATTATTTAGGAATACAATGAATTACACAGGATAAAGGGAGTCTTTACCAAGATGTGTCAGTAATGTTGTTCTTAACTTTATGGCGATTATTATAATTTTAGCACTCCTGAGCGTGCTCACTTGTCTCTCTCCCTGTGATAGATACATGGTTCGTTTGGAATCTGTTTGCATAAGCCTATTTATTTTCATAACAGCGCTATGAGACATTGCTGCTATTTCAGGGAGAAATGAGGCATTGAAGGGATGACTGCCTTGCCCAAGGTCAAGCAGGAGAACTTGTGGGTAGAGCAGGAAATGGAAGCGGTTCCTATCGGTGCTGTTGCCAGAGCCTGAACACGAGCAGGCTCAGCGGCTGGTGCCGTGCAGCTTTTGCCCGTCTCCTAAGTCACCTTTGGTTTTTGAAAGACTGCTTTCAAAGCAGCCTGTCTGCTGCGGTGAGCACCCTGGTCGGCTTTGAGCCACAGATAAGTGTTAAGTACAAGGTTAGCATCTTTCTTGACAGACTAAAGGCCTTCAAAGCCCAGCTGACCAAAGGGTGTTGCCAGATTATTAGGAAGGATTAGGGATTCCATTTAAAGAGGTAATTTTTTTTTTTCATTCAGTTATCCTACAGACAGACACCCCTTTGCTGAGAGATGGATGGATGCCTCTTTATTCACAATTATTCTTAGAGCTACAAAGTTTACTTTACTCTCGCTCTGTTCCCTCTCCTAGCGACATCTGAGTCCACACAATAGATTAGATCCGGAATTTTCTCTTAGTCCTTTCAGGATGGAGCTCCCAGATGGTTACTTTAAAGCACCGAATGGTCTAAGATGATACTTGCAGGAACATTGGAAGCAATATCCTAGGGGTTTTTTGTCATCTTTGTCAGTCAGAGGCTGTAACATTGTGTTTCTTCTGGTTGTTTGAATTACTTACAGGAAACCCATATTTTTGCTTGTTTGGTACTTTTGCAGATTTAGGAGAGCATTTTGCTGATTGTTTTTGTTTTCCACTAATGTTAATTATTAATTATCAGAGTTTCCTGTGGTGTTGACGATTTAGTCTGCCTTTTTATTGTGAACCAACAGTGGTTCTTCACCATCCCGTTATATATGAACATAAACAGTTTCCCAAGCACTCTGATTTCTTCTTTTTACAAGTATTGCTGGTGAACCTAGGAAATAATTAATTGTAATATTTCCTACTTACTGTGCATTTTTAAACCTTTCTTAATGCTCTTCAAAAAGAAATTCGAGGAACATAATTGGGATAGAAGTGTGTATCTTGGTGGGCATGTTAATTAATCTCATGACACCCTTTGTAAGGTGAGACAGTTATATCATCAGTGATGTGTATGAAATCGTGAGGCACACAGGGTAAATGTTAAGCCAAATGCAGTCCTGTAGTCTTATGAAAAAACCATGACTTGTGTTTTTTGTGACTGTATATCTAAGAGGCATGTTCATGGTATGTAAACACCAAGACAAAAGTCTCCACCTCATTTGGGACAAGTGTCCTTTGCATTTCTTGGCGCTCTACCATCAAAACCTTTCTTTCAAGTCTCTTTGTTTAGCAGCTGACTTAAAATATCTCTGTGGGAAGTAGTTTCCCCTCAAGCATGGCATTTGTGCTCCAAGTTAGTGTCATAGTGTTATACTCATCTTTTGCCAACTGGTATCTTTCCTGCAGATCATGAAGTGTTTGACAATGAAGAGATGCAGTTGCCAGGTGTTCATTTTGCAGTGGCCAAAGAGATATCATAATTTTTGACCAAGAGCCAGTGCCTGTTTTGCCTCATTTCATATCAAATGCTCTTTAAAGTTGCCATCAGACCAAGGCTTTTCAAAGGCTTAAAAAAAAAAAAAAAAAAAAAAAAAGTTGTTTCCTTCCCAATTCAACATTGATTCAATTCCAAATTATGGGATGACAGTTATTATACAAGAATGTACTGAATAGTTGTAAAAAAGATTTGATCAATGGTAGGAATTTAAAGTCACCAGTTTGCCCATTAATTATTTTTTAAGAAATGGGGAATAGTCCTAGCTAAGACCAGTTTGAATAAGTAAATTCTGTCTAAATTTCTCCTTCTTCCATCCGAATGTACTTCTTACATTCTGGCAAGATTCTAGCAAGGCAGGTTTGTAAATCCAATAAAAACATAAATCCTTTACACTCCACAAAGAGCTACCTGGGTGACTTGTAACGGGATTTTAATAGGCAGATGTTTGACTCTGTGTAATAGCTGAGCCCACCAAAGGAAACTCTGTCAAAAGACTTTGCTTGAAATTTGCTCTCCTGGTCTTGGGTACCTCGTTGGCCCTTTTGGGTGAAGTAGTTAGTTCTCTCTTAAAAAGAGCCCCAAGAATATATCCAAACCACAATGCTGTTGACAAAACTGAGGCCGAACGCTCTGCAGCCCTCTTGGCGGACTCCTGTCACTGTGCAAACAGGAATGAGGCACTAAAATATTTGGAAAGAGAGTAAATGGGAAGCTCTGTGTCTGTGTTAACTCAATGAGAGCATTTCTGAGCCCTAATGCTAGCTATGGTTGTATCCAGCGCCTCTTTCATGCTAAGTCTGTATTTACCCTCTTTTGAATACACGTTCCCTTTTTTTGATGCCAAAATATTTTGGAAAATAGGTTGTTCTCGGTTTTTTTACAGTGAACAAGAATTAGGCTTGATACTGTTAACTTTTACTCAAACTTATTATTTTGCTTACATTAAAAATAGATCAAATCATACTGAATCTTGATTTTTTTACAAGATGCAGCCTGTAGTGTGCTGAAAAAGAGCTTTGGGACCTCTGTTATTTTTTTTCCTGTAAAAACAAAGATTTTCTGGCAAAAAATAAGAAAAAAAATCTAGTCCCAGCAAGCTTTTCTGATATATCCATATTTTTAATAAGCATGTATCATCACTGTTCCAAATAATTTAAAAAATTTGCTTCAATTTTACATGAGTTGAGTATTGCAAGTTTATTCTTAAAAGAAAAAGAAAATACGAGAAAGAATGGAAAACAAACCCCAGGATTGTTCATTGTTCTTACGGCTGTTGGCAAATTAGTGAGTACAGCTCTGTCAGCAGCGACATTTAACCTCATTTACTAATCTAGCCAACATTTCTTAAGCTAAAATAAATAAGTTCCTTTTTTAGTACCTGCCATGACTTAATTCTTATTGTTCTACAGTTGCAAGCGTTCTCTACGTTCACCTTATGATCTCCAATCCATTGTCAGGTTTTTTTGTTTGGGTTTTGTTTTTTATTAAACCTCTTCCTAACTTTGTGTCTGGGTAGGTGCTTTGAAAAGAGCTCATGGCTTATATGGTGTCACATATGCATGTTTTGTAGCCTACTCTCTGTTCAGCATTCAAAAGAAGAAAATGATAATAACTCGCTATGTTACGAGTTGCTTAGTGAGTAAGAAGAGGTAATTATTAGGACTGATGTTCCTTTGTTTTAAATCGCTAATGTGTATGAAATTTTAGGAGTGATGTGTGATGTAGTTACTTTTTGGCTTTCGAACAATGCTATTTGATGCGATTTACTCCATTTTTCTCACAGCAATTGCTGGGAGAGCTTTCAGAGGTAATAAAATTACTCTTCCGATATTGAACCTCAAAAATGACAAAAATGTCACCAAATTTCGTAATGCATGCTTGGTTTTTTTGTAGCAATGCATAGAAGTGATGGAGTGAATGTGTGGATGTCCTCAAAAGATCTGGAGTTAAAAAAGGAAGCGTTAAAAAATGTTAAATGTGATTTGAATGTATAATTGGCTTTTGGACAGTGTTCAACAAAATGTGAAGTGCATTTCAATGTGATTTCAACTGTAAATTTAGAGTTTGAGTGATGCTTCCAGTTGAATTTTTATTTTCACTCCAGCGAGTTGTTTTGATGAGGCTTGTGATTGCAGTGCAATATGTTTTTGAAACTACATCAGTGGCAACCATTGAGAGCTACGTGTGGTGTTTAACTATCACTTTTTCTAGATTATGATTGTGGTGCTGTGCAGTTGATGTCTTGGCTTGTAATGAATCCTCTCTACCATAAAAAAAACAAACCCCACTTTTTCCTTGCATGTTGTTTAAGACAGTCGGGGCACACATGAGGGTACCTTGTGGGGATAACAGTCTAGCAACTGGAATCTGTGAACAAGATTAAAAAAATATCTGAATGCCATTAGAATATTTTAATATCCATGAAATTTTTAAATTCATTAACATGATTTTGGATATACCATAGTACATCTATATATTAAAAACTATGGTATATTTGCTCTACACTTAGAAGGGCGCACTCTTATCACCAAAGGACAGGTTTCTTACATATACATTTTTCTGCTTGTTCTCTTTTATACTATTCATTTCACTTTTCTTGGCATTTGACATTTTAAAAAGCATTTATTGTCTTAACATTAACGTAGTAGAATACAGAAAAGTCAATCGTGATATTTTTTTTTTTTTAATCTCCCCACAATGCACTGCCCAAGGTGGACACAAAATGTTTGAGATGAGTACCTCTGAGCAACTAAATGCTAAGGAAAAAGAAACCGAAAAGGTTTAATGGGGAATGTATTGTAAGACTGTATGTTTGCTCCAGTAGCTGACTATTACGATTTAAGTGAAAAATTGTCTAAGGGAAACAAAAGATTTTTTTTTTTATTGACCGGCCATAGAAGCTGATGGGATAAATTTTCTGCTGGTGTAACTCTGCATAGCTTAGCTGTAATGGTCCCAGTTTACATTCACTACAAAATGCCTTGTCCATCAAGTAGACTTACTGAGTTGGGGATTCCTGGATAAGGGCAGTTGCTGACATTTAATGAAAGTTTGATTGTTGTCAGGGCAGTGATCTGCTGCTCAGGTTCTAACATATGGCTCCTGCAAATGTTTCCCTACTTGATCTGCCATAAACCTTCTGCCTCCAAGGAAATAGGGAAGAGTATTTCAGGAAGGAGCAGTGAATCTGGGGAATGTACTCATCTATTTTCATACCAAAGTAAGCAGACTTCTCATAACTAAGAAATGAGGCATCCCTATTGAGCAAACAAACTTTAATATTAAACTTTCAAGCTGTGTTAGTCCAAAACTGCGGAGAGGGAGCACTGTTAAAACAGTGAGATGTGGAGTTTGAACTGTTTGAAAGCAAAGGGTAGCCTGGGTTGCTTATGAGCTTCTGGGCTTGTCTGTCACTGAGATTGCTTTGGAAAAATGCGTGTGTCTTCCTGTAACTGGTGCCATTCTAAAGGCAAAGAAGGAGAAAAGAAATTATTCCCCAAAATTATTCTTGAGAGACCTGCTTGTTAATTATTAGCAGCAAGATAATTTGCATGTTGTTAGAACGCTGTGTAAAGCGGGGGAAAAGAAACAACAGCCCTATTCCAAGAATTGTGGAGTTTGAGCTTTGGGCTTTTTTAATTGGATCATTGCATTGAGGTGGCATGTAGTGACCACACAAACAGCTGAAAAGGCACAATTGTGAATGGGTAGGAGGAGCAGGAACCTCTTAAATGGTGTCTGCAGTTCAAGAAACAATGCATTATCCCAACCTCAGTGACATTTGTAAGTTAAACCATTAGTGAGGGTTAGGCGTGTCTGGCTATGTTCATTTTTCACTATTTTTTACATAACATCTCTAAAATATAGATTTTTTTTTTTACACTGATAAAGTCCAACAATGGAACAATTTTGGAAGCTGTTAAAAAGTGCCAGGTAATAGACGTTTCAATTAAAAAAAAAAATTCATTTGTAGAACTCATCTGTTTGAAAGAAAGAAAAGTGTTTCAGATGATGCCGATGCTGTGAATTCTGTGTCCGACAGAGAAGGAGACTGATGCCAAATCAAGTTTTGGTAAATTTTGGAACTATATTTGGCAAGAAAGATGCCTTTGTGTAATAAATGAAATCAGTTGGTGCAAAGCATCCCTGTGTTTTCTGAAGAAGCCTGAGTTTGTTTGATGTCTTGCCCAAGTTTTGTTGTCGAACTGAGTCTCTCTGTATCTTTTCAGAAACAAAGGACGGACTATGTTGCAAAACAACCTGATCCGGTTCCTGCTACTCCTTCGCCCCCTCCAACACCCGCTCCTGTCCCTGTGGCTGTCCCCCTCCCTCCTAGCGCACCAGCACCTATACCGGTTCCCATGCCCAAAGCACCAGCAACCATCAGCCGCCAAAGCAGCACCTCTAGCGACAGCGGTGGTAGTGTCGCACGAGACACCCAGAGGCAGAAGCAAGTTCCTGTGGATCGTAAGTTTGTCTAAGAAGCGAGAAAGAAAGTGTTTCCCCCATTCCTGTGCCTTTTGCTTAATCCTTAGATTCCTTAAAACCTCGTGTTTCTGGTAAATGTTTATGAAATATTTAGCTTTAACCCTACGTTTAAAATACATATTTCATGTGTGTTCTGACCCTCACTAATCACGATAGTAAGTAGGAACAAAACACTTCTGCACTTGTCCCAGTCCTAAATTCTCTCCTTTTATGACTGTCCGGGATCTTCAGTCAGTGGTTTTCAGCACTGTAAATGCCCATGCTGGTATTCTAGCTAATGTACGTTTTCCACCTGAACTCACTGCCGCGTTACAATCTAAATTGCTTTTAAAATCAGTTAGGCTGTTTGTACACTTCTGCCCATGGCCATCCATATTTCTAGGGCATTTGCACCATTCTGAAACACGTATCCAAGGCTTGCAAGAAGACTTACAGTTCTGGCCGATGCATAGGAGCTATAATGTAATAGTGTTGCAGGAGACTCGTCTTATAATCAGATCCCATTAGCTTGGTCAAAGCAACAGCAACTGGCAGGCCACTGGGCAAACTTTTGTGTCCTTGTCTTAGGAGGATGAGAGAACATGCTCCGTAGCCCTTTAGCTGGAAAAACATGGTAACCTGCATCCAGCAGTGTGCGTCAGTCATGAAAAGTTCTGATTAAGGGCACCTTGTAAATATAAAGCCTAGCTGATGCTCCTTCTCTGTATCAAGTTAGGTTACAAGAACTTATTTGGTCAATAATTTCTGTCCTAAATGCACTTTAAGCAATGGGATTGCTTGGCTTAAAAATAACAAAAACTTGTAGGCAAGCATTTGCTATAGCTTTTAAAGTAATAGCTGTTAAAATAATGAGCTTTTTGCAGTTTAAGAGTTGGCAGCTTTTCCTATCCTCTGCCTCCCTGCCTTATCAGAAAATCCCGCTTCCAACTGGGGTAAAAACTGGCACTGAGTGTAATTCTTTCTGCAGAAGGGCTTCTTTTTCTCCCTGTCCCCAGTGGATGGGAAGCACGCCTGCTTGGATAACCACCCTCAGTCGGTGGAGCCTGCTTTGACATTGTCTGGTGGTAGACAAGCTCTTGCCCAAGCTCTGAACTCAGGAAGGCTCCAGGACCTTTTAAATATTTTCACATAAGAGACTGGCTGGCTGGCTGGAAATTATAAATGGAGAACAGCCTGGCAGGGGGAACAGGCTTCACTGCCATTTACCAAGAAACAATAGGGCCAGCTTCTGCCTTTGTCCTGTTCTGGGCAGCTTGTTACTTAAATAAAAACAGAAACCCGCTGTGGAAAGTGACGGTGAAGAATTTCACACACGCACAAAAATGATAATTTTATTTCCGTGTACAAAGGACTTTGCATGCTGTAGCAGGTGTGTTTCCTTGAATCCATGATGGCCTTCATGTTTTCCATCTGTAATGGATAGAGAAGACCATCCTGGCTTCAGGTACGGGGTGTGAGGTGTGAAGGGCTGCTGTAGACTGAGTAGTTACAAGACATCTCTTGCCCTCTCAGCCTCCCCGCTGAGGCTCTGGGCCAGACACGAGGGCTCCTGTGCCCTCTTGGGAGCGGTCGCTCAGTCCCAGTTCATGGGCTTCGAGTACCTCATAGTCCTCACAGAAGAGCTGCCTCTGCAAAGGTAAGGGGCAACCCTGCCCGTACACCTGCTGCCCAAGTGCCCACCTGAACCCTGCAGAGAACACGCGATGTAGTACCTGCTTCACACCGAGGGAATCTAGTTTATTTATGATAATGCATCTAACAACAGTAAGAATCAGTTATCTAACAGCTAAATATTTGTCCTTTGATATAGTCTTGGTCTAGATAAAACATAAGTCTTTCAAAATCAGTGTAAATAGAAGGAAGATAGCAATTTTCTCTCTGCCCTCCTCTTTGGGAAGATAACTGGTGCACGCTTCGATAACATTGCCTAAAGGCTTTACTTGTATATCCCATCTCAGACCTTCACGTATCACTGAGCACATGTCATTTTGCCTTCTGATTCACACTCTGGGGGCAAAAAAACCCAACGAAATAGGGCCTGAATGCCTCAAATATTTTACTAGACATATTTTGTCCACTATCTACCTGGGGCTATTTTGTAAGAGAAAAAAGAAAATGGCTAAGCCAAGGGTTTTTCTTTTTTGTTGTTGCGGTGATTAAAAAAAATAAATCCTAAAAGCATATGTAAAGCTTGTTTTTATATGTCTAACTGTCTAGAGATGTTGACCCTTGAGAGATTTTGGAAGGATATAAAAGTAAAGGAACATTTTTGCTATCTTACAGTTTTTTCATATTGAAACTGTGTCATTTTCCTCTCTTGCTATCAGCGTAATGGGAGAAAAGGAATAGCTTTGGCCACCTGAGTGCATCAGAGAAGGTGCTGTAGTTTTTCTTTGTGTATCAAAGAAGGTTGAGTAAAGATAACTAAAAATATCTTGGTACAGATTCCCTGAGAATTTCTGAGATCATTTAAAGTTGCGTGTCAAAGGATTTCTGTAGTTATTCCAGTTACTGCATGGAGAGTTTAACTATCCTAAATCAGTATCTTCTCTGTGCCCAAAAAGATGTTTACACCCTTTTGGATTCTACCTGTTTTTTGAAATTATCCATAGAACATTTTATATGCATTTTAAACAATTTTCAGTGTCATTATAATAGATTTTGTTGAAATGCGTGAAAAGCATTTCAGTTTGTTGCCTGCTAATGACCAGCAAATGGACTAAATGCTTCAGACAAGTAAGTCCTGTGGGATAGCAACTTTGTACAGTTTGGTTTAAAGAAAAAAATTACCCAATTCCTGTGTCTCTGGGGAGAGCAACTACTTTTTTTTTTTTTTTTTACTACTTTTTTAATGCAAAGTGTGATATTGTTTCAGCTAACCAGTCACTCCAGACTGGGAGTGAATTCAGATTTCTTAAAACCCCTTCAAAAATGTGATTATTGTAATAGCTTATTGGATCTAAGGTGATAGGCGTCAGCAGCAGTGAAATTTTTTTACCTACTTGGATTTGCACGAAGAAGTTGTTTGTGGAAAGTGCTGCCTTTCCACTGTGTAAGCAATCTTCTATTCTTCCTGATCTTTTTTGTTTTCATTTTTAAAACATCTTATTTCTACTTGAAGAAACGAGACTATGACAATTGAATAACCCTCTGTGCCCATTTTCTTCACAGCTCCGATGCTGTCAGACTGATCTGTGTCTCTGTGTGACATCAAGATCATCTCCTCTTTCTAGGGTCTCAGTTGGATTTTAGGGTGTTTTCTTTGCTTTTGTTTTGTTTTGCAAAGGGAGGAGTGGGAATATTGAAATCTTCCCTGGGGGTAAAGGGAGAATAATAATTCAGTCAGATCTAGTGAATGAATCTTTAAAGAAAATTAAAAAAAAAGAGTTTAAAGTGGAGCATAAGAAATGGCCTGGCTTTGATAAAGCAACGTTGAGAATGACTCCTGCACCTGTGGGGCATCTCCCTCTCTAGGCAGGAAATCGCAGATGGAGGAGGTGCAGGATGAACTTGTTCACCGGCTCACCATCGGCCGGAGCGCTGCCCAGAGGAAGTTCCACGTGCCACGACCGAACATCCCGGTAGTTAACATCACTTACGACTCTTCACCTGAGGATGTGAAAGCGTGGTTGGAGTCCAAAGGATTCAACCCTGTGTAAGTTTGAGGGCAAATGTAAGAAAACTTCTTAAAATTAGTTTCCTGTCAGTAATGAGGATGTGGTCTTCCCACTTTTTAAAATCAAGCAGCCTTCTGAACGTCAATATATGTCAGCTGCACTCTCGGAAAAAAGGATTTGTTTTTACATACATATATACATATATATTTATGTATATATGTATATATGTGCGTATGTAATATATATCAATGTGGTTATAGAGATACGGATATATTTAAGGCAAAAAGATTATATATATTAGCCTCCACCAAAAGGTACATGTTATAACAGATGCTTAATTGACTTCAAGAATTCTGTTGCATTAAGTTTTGTCTCGATTCGGAAGCCCTACCTGAGACAATGTGGGATGAAGCCAGCCTGCTTCTCTCCTTTAGCTAGTGTGTTTTTGCTTATTTCTTCTTTGTTCTCTTGGTGTGATCTCAGGACTGTCAACAGCCTTGGCGTGCTGACGGGTGCTCAGCTTTTCTCCCTCAATAAAGAGGAACTGAGGACTGTTTGCCCAGAAGGGTCTAGGGTCTACAGCCAAATTACGGTACAGAAATCTGCCTTGGAGGTATGTATAGCCCTTCTTACTAACCCGATGCTGGGTCGCTGCTTTTGAGTCTGTAGAGGTAAATAGCTCTTTCTGCAAGGCAGCTGGCTTTTGCTCAGTTCCCATCATGTTGATAAGCATTATTTGTATCTGAGTTATTTGGTATTAATCCATTGAAACAGCATCCGCCAAAACACTAGGTGGGATCTCTTCCCACTTCTAAAAGGGGTCCACAAAGTGTTAGAAAAAATGCATGGTAGTACTCAAGTTTAAGACTGTAATCAGGCTGCAAAAGACAAAATGAACTGAGAAGGGTTTTGGGGAAAACAATAAGAGAGAGTAAAATGCCCTTTTTCTTGACTCTTGCTCTTCCTGGTGCTTGAACCAATAGATACTCCAGGCACTTTTGGTGGGGGTGAGTTAGTTTTGCTTTATCTTTGTAGAGGAGATTTGATTTGTTAGGCGTGAGAAAGTGGTAGAGTGAACTCACTGTTGAATCTCGAGGCCTTTCAGGTCTTTGTTAGTTCTACTTGGGGTCTTCCACAAGTGTTTCTGGATTTATACCATTTCTGCAGGCCAGTGAAAGCCCCACATCTCAGATTTGGGGCTGCATTCCCAAGTCCGGACAACCAGATCTTCACCTTTATGCAGCTGCAATTTCTTTTTTACTGTTGTTCCACCTCACGCAGAGGAATTCAGTAGTTTGTAGTTGGAATTCCAGTTCTGTCGTGCAGTTATTGATGTTATCAGGAAGGTAAACTGTTTCAGCCTCGACAGCTCCGTCATTTTCAGAAAAGTATTTCTACATGACCTCTGATAAAGCACGTTGTCGGATATCTGCTGATGTTTTTTCTATGCATGACTTCAGTAATGGGTGACTGCTGCACTTGCTCTGTACCTGAAACCAAGTAGGCAAGGACAAGACGAATTAAGAGCAATAAAACTGCTCTCTCACCTTCAGAGAGTCAATTATAATCACCTTGCTTTGCCCTTCCACTCTGGGAGAAGAGAGCAATGGTAATTTACCTAGGAGAAGCATCCTAGCCTTCCTCCTTGTAGACACCTAACCTGTCTGTCAGGTGATGGCATCAGCTAATGCATTGTAATGGATATAATGGGATAAATCTAAATTAATTTTTATGTAATGGGATAAATTTTCAGAGTTCAAAATCAATTGAAGGATTTTCCCCTTAACAGTCCTGAAATTTATTTTGCAAATTTCAAAAACAGTTTCTGCTTCCTTATTCAGCGGTTGTTTTGGAAGATGGTTTTGAAGCTGGGAAGGTCGTGTCATAGCCAAATAACACAATAGCGGATAAGGCTCTTGCTTTATAATTCTCTAGTTTTATTCAAAGTCATGCACACTTTGGAAAGTTCTGCTCTGGTGGATATGTGTCCTGCCCTTGCTCATAACTTCGTTTACGTTGTTGAAGCAATCTGTTTGCAGCTAGCTCAGCAGACCTGTTTTTCACCCTGAAAGGGGACATAAGACCTTGTCCTCGCAATACTACACCGTTGCTAATATAGTAATATGATTCAATTCTTACTACGGTGTTCTAAGTTTGAAGCCTGTGTCTCTGAACAGCAGATGCGTGATGGTGTGTTGTGTGACGTGGGATACTAAGGTTAGGTATCTCAATCCTTATTTAGGCTTTGGCTGTGCAAACCCATGTACATGCATGAATTTTTTGGTTACATAAATCTAAACTCACCAAGGGTTTATGTGCTTTAATTTCTAAATATGATTGCCACGATATTTAAATACTCAAGGGTGGAATCCTCACAAACTTGCTGGGCTTTAACCCTGCTTTTACTGAGGCCGTATTTCACCCCATAAATATCCAACACTTCGAGGGGCTTGCGTGAGAATAAAAGATGCTCAGCAGTGCTAACAGTCAAGCTGACGCTTTTAATAGTCTGCAGGTTCTTTTCTGGTCTGCATTTAAGGATAGTGTAAATCCTTTCCTATTCCAAAGGTTATTTAATCAGATTCTTAGTGCATGGTGAATTTAAGTTGTTCAGACATTTATCTTAATAAAATGCTGGCAGAGGATCTTCATCATGTGTCAAAACCACAAGTAAACTTCCTTTTTTTTAATTTGTTTATAGGCTAACAGTGGTAGTTCAGAACTGCAAGAAATTATGAGAAGACGACAAGAAAAAATCAGTGCAGCTGCCACAGATTCAGGTGTGGAGTCCTTTGATGAAGGAAGCAGCCACTAAAATGTCTTTCCTCTTTTCTTTAATTCAATTGTCCGTAGCATTATACCATCCAGCTTTGCTTTAGGAAGCAGTGCAGGGGAATGTCTTATAATATTGTAAACGTAACTAGCCACCATAAAGAAAATTTACAGTAGTCTCCACAGAAGTACCTGCTGCTAGCTTCTCATCATTAAAAATGAACAGATGAGAAATTCAATGGAGGTTCCTGACAGGTGAAAATATTGGCACGTCGTTCATTTACACCCAAAGATGAGTCTTGGCTTTCTGGAATTACCCATTCCATGACAGAGAAACTGGACCACGTCTTTGTTTGTGATTCATCTGAGGGAAGCTGAGCCAGCAATAACAAAGCATTTGAACCCTTCAGTAATAACAAGATTCTGAATCCCATCTCTTGCTGTAGTTTGCAATTATGTCTTTTTGGCTCAGTCTTTCTTGTCGTGCATTTGGCTGCAGGATGTTTAGTTAAGTCGTTGATGCCAGCAGTCAGAGGGGAAACGTTTAGAGAACGAACAGCAGCCCGACATAGACTGAATCTTTCTTGCATCACTCCCAGGATGTTTTATTGCTAAGGATGCTGTTCATAGCGAAATAATACGCTGTACATTGATTTTATCAATACTTCACTTGTGATGAACTATAATATTGCACAAGAAGGAACAACTAGAAAATAGTAACGCAGCTCAGAGAGGTGACCAGATCTCCTGTAGGTAGCCATGAAACAATTTGCAGTACTTTTTTGTTTTTTTTTTTTATAATATACTTGCATTTTTTTGTTTATAACTTAACCCTTCAAAAGAACAGTGTATAATCTAGACTTCTTTGCGTGTTGACACCAGATGTCAGTTTTTCCTTATGTAAAAAGCTATTGTTCCTTTATAAATGTAATCTTTCGGAAAAGTGGATTCCTGGAGGCAAAAGGGGGAGAAAAGAAAACATCCCTTCCAGCAAATACTATTTTTGAAGATGCAATGATTTTTGTCACAAAAATGTTCTCTTATTTCACATGGTCGTGTGATTTTATATATAATATATGTATTATATATAATATATAATATCACTTAATTTAGACAAATTTAATCATCTAGTTTGATTAAGTTTCATAGTGCCTTTTTCACATGAATCAGCTTAAAGTCTGCAATAAACAGTATTCCTGGTCTGTTAAATAGTTGTATCTTTGTGGCTGCAAAGATGGTATTGAAATAAGAAAGCGGTCTCAAGTTTTGCCATTAGCTTGCTCTTCCTCTGCATACAAGGGAAAAAAGAATCCTATTCATTTTCATAAAAGAAAAATTAAAAATCTTAATAAAGGTGTTTAGTGCCATTTATTGTACATGTCCTTACGAATGCTTCTTCTGTGTGTTCGTTATGTGTCTACGTGTATTTTTACATTTAATATATATTCTTTATACCTGTAAAAAGTACATAGGTTCTACACCTGTCCTTTAAATGCAGTCTTATCCAGAAATGGGTCAAGAAATGACAAATCCTAAACTGAGGACTCCAACTGACATAACAATGACTAAGAAATGGATTCTTGTCTTACCCAGTGAAAGAAACGATGATTCTCGATTGCTTTGTCCTCGTAGGAACCATTTGAACCAGCACACCTGCGTCATAACTGCATCCATTCAGTCCATATACGTAGCTTTATGGGGGAAAATTGTCCGTCTCTCTGCTCCTACCATCAAAGGTCAAGCCCAGTCCTCTGAAGGCTTGATGTATTCTCTGATTCACATTTAAAATGTCCTTCTCCCTGCTCTCTCTAATAAGCATCCATACCTAGCCTGAAGAGTGTTCGTTGTACAGCAAAGTCCTCTACAGTGGGTGGTGAATGACGAAGAAAATAAAGGAAGATCTGAAGCTGCTTTTACATAGGTTCTTCATTACTTGTAAGTACAGGAGCAGGAAACTTTTAAAAAGGACTTTGAAACCCATATTTAAAAATTAGAGTCACTGTATTTTCTCATGGAAGGTATCTGATTCCATAAAAGGCACTGTGGTGGTTACCTGCACCTTTTTTTTCCCATTAATTACCAAAACATGAAGCCAATATTTGTATTCTCTGCAAGTTTATTCTGGCATTCAGCAGATGATTTGCTTTTGCCCAAATGGAGGCATCAGCTCCGAGACCCTTCAGACTTTGTGGAGTTTGGCATGCGGAGGTCTTGGAGGAAGCACCCGTGTTTCATCTCTAAGAGAAAAGAGCTGGCTTCACAGATGTTTTTTTGAAGCTGGCTTTCTGTGTCGCTGTTAAGTCATATAGAAAGAGCCAGCCAAGTTTGAATGCGGTCAGTGAGCTCAGGGACATCTTTGGAGATGTTTGGGTGGAAAAGAGGAAACTCCTTCCATAGACTTAAGGGATAAGCAGAATAATCTGGGGATTTGGGTGTTGGTTGCTTTCTTTGTTTCAGTGGTTTTCCATAGTTTTTAAATTAACTATTAATGACTTAACAACCCAGTACAAGACGAGTTGTATTTTACCCTTAAACTTTGCTGAACTAGACTCTATGATTTCTGAGGTACAGCCTGTGAAATCTCAGTGGCATTAAGGCAGATAGTTCCCTTTTTGCTGGAATTTCCTTGATGGTTTAAGGCACTGGAGGGAGCCTCACCCCTCTGCTGCGCAGTTTTGGAATTTTCAGCTCGCAGACAGTTACGAGAAATCAAAAGATCTCATTTGGGGTTCACTAAATGAAAATAAAAAGTTTTATTGAAAATTTTCAGTGTCTTAAGTGAAAACAGTTGTAAAATGCAGTGTTATATTAAAAATGTTTTCTTTAGGATTTGAGCAGTGAGAATTTTGGGTTTTACACTAAAATTTTAGAACGATGCGATACATGAAAAGTGTCTTTGAAAAGGAAACAAAGCAGTTTTTTAAATGTCAAAAAGTGCCTTATTAGATGTGGAAAAAAGGAGCCGTGTTTGATAACACAGGAACTACTTTACTATTTTTTCTGCCATCAAGTCTGCCTTTTTAACTGGGCGGAGGGAGAGAGTTTTAGCAGCCTATGTTCACTCGGCAGTTTTATGCTTTCTAAGCACATCCCTTTTAACATCAGCAAGGCACTTCTTCCCGCTCCTTTAGTCTCCCCTTGGGACACCATGGGGAGAGAAAACCACTGTGAAACCTCACATTAAATTCGTAGAGAACCAATATTGAAGCATGGAACGGTTTCCTTACCATCTAGCAATTCAAATGTTACGCAGCGCTTTGCTCAGACAAATTGTGATCTATAAATGAGATGTTTATACATACTTTTATTGCTCCAAAGCATTGGGCTATATAAAAGCACAATGGTGGGTTTGGGGGCGGTCTGGGAAATAAGTGCAGACTTCCCATTATTGATGTGTATGGAAATCAATGTTTATCAATGGAAGCAGTTATCCAAAATGATATGATATTGTGAAATGCGCAGAGCTCCCAGTGACCCCGAGTGTATTCATCAGTGTTTGTGAAACTCCGAAAATGTCCCTGGAAGTGCTTTGCTGGAGAGTGACATCAATACTTTGCTAATTTAACCAAGGAAACAATTGGAAACCCATGAATAACTAGTACGATGTGGATTAAGTCTTTCTAATTAAGAAACCTATAACTAGCAGATTTTTTTTTTAATTGTGAGAATTGAAGGCATTTTAAGTTTTCAGGTTTTTAAGACGGATACAGCAGCAAGATATAGCTTGAATATCAGACCCTTGTTCAAGCAGGTATCTCCACTGGTTTTCCTGGGCTGCATCTCATGAATACAAGAAAGATCATTCTGAATGGTAATGTTTCTGGCCAAGCCACCATTTTATATGAGCCCCGTTTTTTCTATGATGTTTTTCCTCAACTGTGAAGTCTGTGTAGTGTTTAAAATGTAAAACAAGCATCCCTGTCTAAGGATCAAGTCATAATGGGAGTATTTGAGAGACTATTTCTGTGCTCGGCCTCCCACCTTCGCATACAAGCAACAGCGTCATGTATGTGGAGTGCAAACATAGGCAATTTGTAAGCGTGCTCTGGGTTTAAATATTGCACAAACATCTTGAATTTTTACTGCTGCTGTGTTAAGTTTGAGCTAGTAAGTGCCTATTTAGCTGCCTTTGGCTCTTCAGTACCTTTCTTCGGTTTCTCTGAAGTTACGTGCTTAGGTTGCAACTTTGGCCCTTTGCGACTTCCTCAGCATCCAGACCTAAACCAATATTAAGATACGAGTCTGTGCTTCTACTTCTCGACAATAATTGTAGATTAGAGGAGATAAAAGGGGGAAAACTTCCTAGATGCTTCCTAGCCACCACTGCTGCCTGTGACAGCAGCAGCAAAGCTCAAAGCTCCCTGCTCCCAGCCATTCCGACAGCACTATCGATGGTCCCCTCTCGCAAGAAATGGCTGAAAGCAACAGCTTTCCCTGCCTGCGTGAAACTACTGTTTTCATACAAGCCCTTTAAGGAGTTAGGAGTGGGAGGAAGGTGGTGTGACTCTGGGGTTAATGACCTGAACAAGGAGGGAGGGAAGGGCCATTTTTGGTGCATAAGATGATGCTACTGAATATTTGACAAGGAGGGGCAACTTTGTCTTCTTTAGGTACAGGAAAAAACCCTGTAAAACGAAGTAAAGCCCAAGTAAGGCTTCCCAACCTGTTCTTAATCCTTGTGTGAGGATGGAAGGAAACAGTTCTGAAGACCCAAGTTATGTCAGGGCTCACTGCACAGGCCGTGCTAGGACAGACAGCACTTTTACGCATGGCTCTAACAATGTCCTAGCTCTTCTAAGACGTGTGCTTAGGTTTATGTGACTGTTCAGCCATGGCAGCATGCACAGCAGGAGGCAACAAGAAGGAAACCTGCCCTAGTTTTGATTAATGGTCACTCACTGCGCAGAGCTACTTTTACATGCATCTGGGTCAGTAGATGCTGTAAGAGCAGCAGCTCAATAGAGAGCATCTGTGGTGTCGGCAGAGCTATAGGCATGAAACCCATAATTCAGACAAACTATTACAAAACCTGAATCTTCAGACAGCTTTACAGCTGCAACGGCTTGAGGGTTTTATTTTGACAGCTGCTGGAAACCATATCAGCATTGCGGGGTTTTTTTTGGACTTGCTTTAAGGAGCGTGACAAGGTAAAACCAAAAGTATGACATGTTGCATCAGGCTAAAAGGCTCTGCATGAGTCTTCTGAATCACAATGTCTTCCAGACTCTTTCATTGCGTTACTTATGTCTTGAACGCTGTGAGAGGTGGTTTCCACTGCCATCCCAAGACACGCAGTTTTGTGTACCAGATGGGGTAAGAAAAGGTATTTTTTTTTCTGAAGGAGTTTTCATTGTAATTGATTCTGTGATTAAGTAGCTATTAAAGGAAAAATACACACCTGTTGCTGTGCAAATGGAATCATTTTTGACATGCATTCAAAAACTGCCTGGTAAATTCAGGCTATTCAGGCAGTATCATTTGCAACAATGCGATTTTGGCATCTTTGCAGCAATCTTGTACCCTGTCATGTTCAGCCAAGCTTCTGGTACAGCCAGCTCACATGGTGATAGTTTGTGTGCACATGAATGGTTTAAAAGTAACCTGCTTACTCTGGCCTATGATACAGAATAAATGTAGACTCAACGGGCAATGGCCAGCAGGAGGGGGGAGGCAGTAGATGAGAAAGCAAGACCATTTGTGTGTTGGTTTTTTGTTGTGGGTTTTTTTTTTTTCTTCCCTGTTAGCGGGATGTGAACATATTTTCTGAGTAAACTTATAACGAAACTCTGAAATATATTTTTTTTTTTAAAAAAAAAAAGCATGAAGGCAAGGTCTGAAATGGTCAAGTGCTCATTTATAATTCTGTCTTCTGTTCGAATTAGGCCAGACAAATCTTTGCTGCTGTTACTGAAACAGCAAGCCCTCCAGCTGAGGTGCACTAGTGAAATAAGAGAGAAACATGTACCATAGAAGCCTTTCTTGTTAGCAAGCCGCTCCCTGAAGACAGGGCTCCCTGCCCTTTTTGCATCCATCTCTATGCATCTTATTTAGAGAAATAGCGCCTCTGCTTTAGGACTGAGCTTAGTGGAAACTGTGGAAATAGTTGTAGATGCATGAAGAGAGAAGGAAGGGGCAATTCATATCATACCCATTTAATTATCAGAGGTAAAGTCCTATTTCTTCAGTGCCCTTCACAAGGACCTGTTTTATTTGGGGAATTATGTTAAGGCTATGCAGTTCTGCATAATACGTATGGTTTAGTTTTAAGGAAGTTTTCCATTGTAACCAATACGATGATGAAGTAGATATTAAAGGAATACACGCCTATTTACCTGCTAGTGGAATAACTCTTTAGAAGAAAAAAAAAAAAAATCAAATATCAATCTGAAGGAGGTTATCAGGCTCCTGGAAGTAGCTGAGCTACCGAATTACGCCCTGGGGTAATGACAGGCGATAGCAGGCCCTGGGGTGAATGAATAAAACGCATGCGCGTTTGCTGATAGTGACTTCTTCACAGGTAAGCAATCCAGTGTGTTTACTTTCAGTTCGAGTTTGCTTTGTTTACATTGAGTACCATTGCTGCTAACTCCCAAGGAGGTGACACAAAGCAACAGGTTACAAAAATGCCATCAACATCCATTCTGACAGCATCCATGTCACAATACACAATGATGTACCGGAATTATACAAAGACAAAAAAAATATATATATAGCTAATTATTCTGACTAGAACTGAAACTGACAGCGAAAAAGAAAAGAGCGCCCCCCCACCCTGACCCCGAAGCCCCTGCAGGAATCCGTACCGACACTTTGGCAGCCTTGTAGCAATAAAGCGATAACCAGCCCTTTACATGCCAAAACCTTGTTTTTGGAACATCATGAATTCCTGGCTCAGAGAAATAGTTACATCAGTTAAAGCACTTTTTTTTTTTTTTTTTTTTTCCTTTCCACCTCCCCCCCCCCCCCCCCCCCCAACCTGAATCAGCTTCCATGTTTTTACACAGGGCTAATACTTATTAAAAATAATAAACAAATGAGGGGTATAGGCACCATAGACTGCTCGGACAGTTAAATGCTATAGTAATGGAGTCTAAGATATCCCAGCTTGAAACTCAGCTGCCCTTCGATTAGATTCATCTAAAACAAGAGCCTGCTCGGTGGCATTACTGAAAAGGTTGGCGAAAAGAGCAATCAATCTCTCTGCTTAATTAGTAGTAGCACAGTCAAGAACCGAAACCACCCCATCTCTCGGTGTCGGCTGCCTGCTTCAGCTTCAGGCTTCATGGTTTGGATTTCTGCTCGTCAGTCCGTTCCTCGGGTCTTGTGCTCCCCCCAGACCCCACGTACATCAGTGCTGTAGGAAACAGTCAAATCCATGTACCCAGCAACACCACCCCCGCCCCGGTCCCGGCCCGCCCACCCCTTTTTCTCTTCACAATCTCCAGATTTCTTCATGTATATTCATGCCTCGCTATTCACTAATGAGGTATTATTAGATACTAACAATGCCTGTTCTTCTATGGACGTTAGCACAGACCAGTGACACATGAAGAAAACTCTTCAGTCAACCATTAAAAAAATATTGCACTTACTTTAACCTTAAGCCCAACCTGCACAGAAGGAAAAAAAAAAAAAAGAATTAACCAAAAGTACCAAACAAAAACCCGACACTCTGGAGCAATCTATTTTATGCACATATAGTGTCCTTTCCTTCACGTTGTTTAGTTGAATTTGGTCCAGTGTTTTAAAAAAATGTCCAGAAATGAAACAGTTCAAAAGACACCGCAGGCTCGTTAAGGCTTTGTCTCCCCAGTGCTTCGGAAAGGTAGAAGTTTCTTTCTTTCATTGTCCGCGTACTGCAAAGCAGCGGTCTCTCCTGGCAGAACAACTCGCCGTTCAAACCATCAAAAAGAAAAAAATCAGAAGCAAGGGAAGATGGGTGTGCTTCATGGTCTCACCTGGAACCAACCAAACAGAATGCTTTAGAAATAAAAAAGGAAGTAAATACAGTCCTTAGCATTTATTTTTACCAGCCCTCCATACAGGCTGGGGCTGCAGCCCACCAGTACAAGCAGATGGGCTCTGGGACTCCGACTAGGTGGTAAACTACCTGAACATCAGGGAAATTAAGGCAAATTGGGGTTCATTTTACGGGCAGGGGAATGATGTACGCAGAGGCTAATAAAAGCGCGTGAGCAACACCGCAGACACAGAGCAGAGGTGGCTGGTGTTGGTGTCCGCAGCCCAGCTCTCCACCAGCTAGTCGTGTCGAAAGTCTGTAGCTTCCTGCTTCACCCAAAATTAAATATTAAAGTTACGGCTGGGTTTTTACTGCCACCTAATGAACTAAAGCTCATCAGCTTAAAAAAGCAGTGACGTGCAGCCTCACAGCTTGTCCCCACCAGCACGCCACTTGGTAGGTCAGAGCCATGAGTTTTACTCTGCAGCTGCGTTGCAGCGGGGCTCAGTGGAAAGGCAAGATGGTCACTTCGCCTATGCTAATGGTCGCACCAGTTTGACACCCCCCCCCTCCTGTTCCCTGGTTCTAGATTAATGAAAAAAATTCCCTGGTGTTTCACGTCACAGCTTTTTGGTTACCATCTCACCCTCCAGCAGGCTCTCTTGCCATACAACAGCAGTGCCGGCAGAGCACCCCCAAACCTCTGCTGGCCTTGATAACCTGGCAGTTGGTAAGTGACTTTGGAAGGACTGAAGATATTAAAAGTCCTCTCCTTTAAGCTTTGTAAGGAGTGGTAGGACAAGTGGCAGGGAATGGTTAGATGGCTCGGTCAGGATTGCTGGGTTGTCTTTTTCTTTGAATGATGAGTGAGACAATATACTCCTACAGTGATGTGGAAAGTATAGCAGACTGCTTACTGAGAGAGGCTAAAAGGATTTCCCTCGCACCCCCCTCTCATCCAGAGGGGGATGAGGCCTGGAAAACTCCAAACCCCCCAGAAAAGCTCCTGGAGCAACCACCCATGATGTTGGTTGCCACAGAAGGCTGGGGACATGGCACGCATGCCTGACTTACCACCTGTGACTCTGAACTAGGACTTGCTGACGTTCTCATATATGACATCGCTGATGCAGAACTGCTGCTTCTTCTTCTGCCACATCAGTTGCACACACTGGTGAATAAAAATGTATTGTTCCTGGAAGAAAAGATCAAGTGAGCGGGCATTTTTGCACCTCAGAAAGCATGGCAAAAACCCAACCAGTGAAACAGTTTGCTAGTTCACAGTAACAGCCCACACAGCTTCTCCGGCTCTCCCTCCTCAACCCCCTCGCAAGGTACAGTCAGTTGTCATCTCCCAAAATAATAGCCCAAAATTGTTACAGAGAGCAGCTGGGGAAGCACGAAATCCACCTGGCATCATAGTCACTTATTAATAACCTGAATGATGATGGGGGAATAGAACAGAATAGAATAAGGATAGGGTAGGGTAGGGTAGGGTAGGGTAGGGTAGGGTAGGGTAGAATAGAATAGAATAGAATAGAATAGAATAGAATAGAATAGAATAGAATAGAATAGAATAGAATAGAATAGAATAGAACAGTTCAGTAGGATCTGAGCTAAAGTGGATCTACTTCATATTGCCTGAAAATTAATTAATTCCCAGAGAGGTACCCGAATGCTTTATGTGCAACAAATTGCATCCATACTACATACACATCTGAAATCTTTTAATGAACTTCATGTTCCTTAGTGCCTGACTTCTTTACCAATATAAAGCTGAAACCTGATTGTGTTCATAGAGCAGTTAACTATTTGGGGAGTTATGAACCTCTCTGCAAATGACACCATAAGTCAGGCCAATCACATGCACCATTATATTTGTGGGCAGGTTTTTGTGCTACAAGACTGTGGTTATCTTTTGTTTCAGTTATGGACTGGCTTTTCTAATCATTATCGTAGAGATTAAACACCGCAATTCACTTTGGAATAACCTTAATTGACGACTTGTAGATTTCAAAGGGACAGAAGGCAGACCCTGATGAATTCTTACACTAAGTTTTATGTGCACAAGGCACAGGGAGCAAGCGGATTTCAAGCAAAAACAACTGTCCCAAAACCTGAGTCTGTATTTCAGCCCCTGTCCCCAGCGGTCTGCTGATGCCAGGAGATATCGATATGAGTTTGAAGCACGTTTCAGAGCACAGAAATGCCCAGATTTCCTCACACCTGCTAATTTGGAGTGACTGGCATCACTTCAGGGCATACAGCAATATAACCCCCTTTTGGGGCCTGTGCCATATTTTTTTTTAAACTGCTCAGTGAGGCACTGCCAAGTTTCCAGTGTAGGAGGCAAGGTGAAGCAGGTGAGCTGTGTGTGTGGTTTCAGGTTTTGTAAGGAAAGCCTTTTCGGTGGCCTCTGTGCCTGAGTGCCAGTGCCACCTAGTGACCCCTGCGCCCAGGCTGGGCCACTGCCTGGAGCACCAGGAGCCCAGCGACCACCAAAGCCGAGCCCTTGACCCCAGCCCCAGCCAGGCTAAGAGTTTGTACATGAAAAAAAAATTAAAAAAAAAATAAATAAAAAAAAATCGCATCACCTCTGGAGAGGTAACACAGTTGCATCTGAAATCAACGATCTGGATTTGTTTTTCTGTTTTTTACATAAGTATCTACCTCTGGATTAATACAGTGAATTGCTATGAAAAGTGGTAGTTTGATAGGAATGATCCAGGTCCTCCTCTCCTCTCCTCTCCTCTCCTCTCCTCTCCTCTCCTCTCCTCTCCTCTCCTCTCCTCTCCTCTCCTCTCCTCTCCTCTCCTCTCCTCTCCTCTCTCTTTGCTTTTCTCTGGATTCAGCAATCTTTGCCAACAAATTATCTGCCTCCCCTAGCCCGCAAACAGCGATGGTGGCACTTCTGACCACAGGGAGGTTGCCAGTTTATACTGTGGCTAACCAGTGAAAAGTACAACAGGCATGAAATTTTCCCCTCATTAGTAGAGGAACTGGGGGGGTCTCAGATCAATAAAAGCTTCTGCTTTGGAAAAAGTGATTTTTTTTCCATTATATCTTCTGAAAATATGACTATTCTCCTGACATTTGCCTTAAAAACAGAAAAAGAACTACCCAGTAGATACTTGAGCAGGGAAAGGGACAAAGAGGGTCTCTGGCAGACTCACAATCCTTTTGCCTGTTTTGCTTGTTATTTGTATTACCATTGTGTAAGCGAGTTCCTCTGCTTGGCTAGATGATACCCTCTTGAACAAGCGTGAACGGCTGTCCGATACCGATATCATTTCATGAGCCATTAATCCCCTCAGCAAGCCCAATTCTTTTCAAAATGGTTTGAAAATTTCACATGGTAATCTCTTCTAATGCATTTTTTGCATATTAATTTCACAGAAGGTGAGAATAACTCATCCCCCCTGGAAGATGTCAGTGAGATCGTAGATATATTATCACACCCGCCTATGCAGCAGATTAATATCATGACAATATTACAATGAAAACTTAATTGTATCTATTCATAGCTATTTCATCAAGTATTCAGGGGGAACAGCAGACATTGGACATAAACACGCTACAGAGAGATATGAAATAGATCCAATGATACATTCACAACATTGAAGTGAACGGATCTTACCTCTGTCTGCACCATGGACATTCTGTAGGACCGCATGTCAGACACCAGGCCCAATATATCTACGAACTCATGATCACGGATGTGCTGTAAGAGCCGATCCAGGGCTATGAACGTTCCCGTTCGTCCCACTCCAGCACTGCAACACAGACAGACATGCACCTTTTTTCAGGCTTATCTGATGGAGACACAGAGAAAAATCAGTGGTACTGCAAAAAGCAAGTGTCCTGCAGCTGCAATAAGCAGATGTACCTAACCTGAGGTCAGAGAGGCTGGTTAATCTGTAGCATTTAATGGCATGTGACTCGTCATCCATTGTTTAGGCAGAACGTATGGAGTGGATGGCTCTGCAATTACTTCACCTTCCTATCCATGCTCCTCTTCCTGTACTCACATGCAGAATGTGTGTGCACACCCTCATCCACCCTCAGCTGTCTGCTCTTCCTACGTTCACTGCTCCCCTCAAAGACTTCATGGGACATCTCTAACTCCCGGGGCTGCAGCCATAACTGCGGAGATTCGCTCAGCAGCGCTTGCCGCACAGAGAGGCAGCTGGGGTCGAACCTTCAGTTCCACAGCTCCCTGCACTGCAAAGCTCTCGGCTTCGCAAAGGCACCGCGCTACCGCAGCTCCTCCTCAAAGGACGAACCGCCCAGAAGAGTCTACACTCCAGGACTTCTGCCTTGGGAGCATGAGACAGAAATGGTCGGCAACCACTCGGCTCACAAATCTTCATCCCCCCCAAAGGGAAGCTTAGTGACTAGAAAAAAGACAAGCTGTTTTGATTTAAAGGTTCGTATGTGCATATGATTCTTTGCATTGTGATTTCACAGGTAACTTTTAAGTCTGATTTCATTATGAGTGTGGCTTTAGAGGTTTTATAGAGTTTCATACAGTGTCCCGACACCATACCTACTAATAAGGATAGAAGCGTGTGTCTTAGCCAAAGTTCTCACTGCTGTCCTGTCATATTTTTCAGGAATGCCTTGAAAGCATTTGCAATAAAGTTTAACATTTCATCTCAAGACCATTCATCATAACTGTTGTGAAACAGATTTGGGTTTTTTTTGCTTGTGTTTAACAATAATGTCAATATCTCGAATGAGATGAAGACAATGGAACTTCTGACCTATTTATTTGACAGATTCATTAGTTAATACATTCACTCTGTGCCTTCTTTAACGTTTGAGAACAATTGCTGTAGGAGTTGATCAATACATTCTTTCTTCTCCCTTCCATTAATTACATAGCTTTGCTACTTCTAATCTATGTGGTCTAAGATGTACAGTATATTCTAAAATACCATCTGAAAATATCTCTCTCTGCTGCTCGAAGCATCCTAATTAAAAAGAAAATACTACAGTTGTTACCCAGCTCTCTGATACTTGCTTCTATTGCTTCCCAGAACAATTAAGTGGTATATAAGGGGTTTGATTTTGCAATGCTACATATAAATCTCTTCCCTGGCGTACTAGGACCTTTCTTGATATTAGGACTCTCAGAACAATATCCCCTATGAATTTCGCCATTAGGTTACAGGGGAGGGCTGCACAATCTGCTGCTTTTACAAATGCTGCTGTTGTTTTGCATTCCAGTAGAACACTAAGTGCCTTACCTGGAAACTAGCAATGGTCTTACTATAAAAGACTGTTTTCTGGGAAGGAGCTCTAGAAAGTGTGCAAAGTGGTGGCAAGAGAGGATCAGTGCCAACTATCACATCACCACCAGGAAAGACAGCGCTGGAGCAGCAAAGTAATGGCTGCCTCTGGGGTGGGTGATGTAGGGTTGGCTGAGATTAATCTCACCAAGCCTTGACTTCCATTAGGAGTGTGTCACCATAATGCGCACGTATTCATCTACTGCAACCCATCTATTTACATATTTCGGAGAAATCTGTTGTATCTTCTGTGCTAGGAGCCACAAAGAGGTTTGAAATCAGTTGGGAGATTTGCGTCAGGAACCAATCAGGAACCAACTAAGATGATAACTAACTTCTACCATGTTAGATATCATCACTAACATGGTAGCTGCCCCCAGAGAGGCCAAGTAAGTGTGCATCTTAACAAAAGGGCAGATGATGCACAAGAGATAAATCTGGTAGTATATAAAACAACGTTCCTCCCCAAAACCGAAAAAAATATAACCGTTATCATGGGATACTGGGATTACTGCTAGCACAGGATAGCGCTCTTCATGTCACCTCCTGAATGTGCCAAAAACCAACTGACCAGAGGAGGAGGATCTGCACAGAGACGCTCTTCTGCAGGGGAGCAGGACACTGTGGCAGGCTGCTGGCTGGATCACACCATCCGTATCGTGAAGGGGTGGAAATGAGAGAGCAGGGGCACGCTCTGAGCTGGTGTAAATCAGGGTCTCCCGCTGCCCCTCCTGAAGCCATGTGTTTATATCATCCAAAGACCTGACTCTGCTCCAGAAAGCAGTACCTTCATGTCTATAGCTGCAGGCTGAAATCCCAGCCCCCCTGTAGTCACAGAGGGGGACTAATCCTTTACCCTTAACACCAAAGCGAACAATCTCCAGCTAACAAGCGAGCAGAACCCCAAAATCTTTCCTTCCAATCGTTTCCCAAACTATTTCACAATTACACCCTTTAGTTGGTTTCCTCAAAGCATCTACCTGCAGTGTATGATCACAGGGCCTTTACTCTTTGCTGATTTCTGCCTGACCATCTGTACAAACTGGAGGATGCTTTCGGCAGCGTTGGTCGTGGGGACACCATGATCTGGCCAGGCAGTGTAGTTAAAATGCATCACGTCTTGCACCTCATCAGCCTAATGGGAAAAGCAGAACAGCAGCATTTTTTTAGAACACAGGAGTTTTATCAGTGCAGTAACGCTCAGTCAGACTAAGGGCTTTTTTGTCATTTTGGGGTTGGTTATTTTTTCACCCCAGGTACAGCCTAAGAAAGTCAGACAAAAAACGGGCAAAGACTTTACATGTTATTTGATTAAAAAGGGGAGGGGGCTACCAGCCCATCATTATGAAAAAGGCATGAACTCTTGTTTCTCGGTTTGGGATTTTTTTTTTTTTTTTGCTTTTTTTCCTTGTGGTAGTTTGGTTTGATTTTGCTTTTAAAACAAGAATTGTTGCATTTTTCAGGTTTATGCTTTCTTCCTCTTTCTATTTCATTCCCTCTCCTTTTGTTGTTTGCCACAGATAAAGAACAATGCTGTTGCCCAACAATCAAGACTGGACTCGTGGGAATTTTCTTTTCAAGTTTCAGAGAAAATAAAATACCAAAAGGGAAGAAAAAGTCATTACAGGGGCAAAGGGAATATTTAGAAAAATACCCATTATTATAAAAAAAGGTTTATAATGCCAAAAACTCTAGTGTCTTTAGGTGAAATAAGATCCTCGACACAATTCATTTTGTCTCTGAGACTTAAAGGAACTCAAAACATGGGGAGGGGTGGGCGGGTGTCATCACCAAAACCCATGGCAAGCAATGCTTTTAGTTTTGCCATTCAGGCTAAATAATCCTGCTGTAGTAACCTCTCTCCAGTCACAGGCAACAGCAGATTAGGCAAAGGCTATTAAAAAAAGAGATCTGTACAACAGACCCTGAATTAGCTGACCTGGGTTTGGTAAAGGACTGTTTACCTGAACTGCAAACTGCAGTCTCGTTAACGGTGGACAACAAGTTGACCATGAGCCAGCAATGTGCCCATGTGGCCAAGGCAGCCAATGGTCTCCTGGGGTTCATTAAAAAGCGTGTGGCCAGCAGGTCAAGGGAGGTCATCCTCCCCCTCTACTCTGCCCTGGTGAGGCCACATCTGGAGTACTGTGTCCAGTTCTGGGCTCTCCAGTTCAAGAAAGACAGGGAACCACTGGAAAGAGTCCAGCAAAGGGCTACAAAGATGATCAAAGGAATGGAACACCTCGCTTACAAGGAAAGGCTGAGACACCTGGGTCTGTTTAGCCTGGAGAAGAGAAGACTGAGAGGGGATCTCATCAATGTTATAAATATCTAAAGGGTGGGTGTCAGGAGGATGGGGCCAGACTCTTTTCGGTGGTGCTCGGTGACAGGACAAGGGGCAATGGGCACAAACTGGAACACAGGAAATTCCATCTTAACATGAGGAAAAACCCCTTTAACTTTGAGGGTGGCAGAGCACTGGAACAGGCTGCCCAGAGAGTCTGTGGAGTCTGCTTCTCTGAAGATATTCAAAACCTGCCTGCATGTGTTCCTGTGCAACCTGCTCTAGGTGAACCTGCTTTGGCAGAGGGATTGGACTAGATGATCTCCAGAAGTCCCTTCCAACCCCTAGTATTCTGTGATAATTTTCCATGGATGCCAACAGCCCAACACATTGCATTTTATGTGTTTTAACTCCTAGCCTGCACCCCATGCACACTTTGTAATGCAGTGAGGCATGGCTGGGTAGGACTAAGGTCCTGGGCCAATGCTGAGGTGCCAGTGCCCAGCTTTTTTCATGTCCCCTCCGTATCTCTAACTTTTGCGTCATGAGCTGGTGCCTGCAACACGCTGGTGCAGAAAACAAAGCCGGAAAAAAATGCTTGAAAATCTGAATAGCTTTAATTTGGAAATCGCATGCTTTCATGTGTGTTTCAGTATTTTATAGGAACATATGAATATTGCAGAATTGCGCTTTTGAAAAAGATTTTCAATTTCTACACTGGTATTTTCAAGTTTAGAATAGCTTATAGCAAGAACATATGCCTGAGATAAAGGATAGAAGAGGTTTACATATTTGTTGTCACTGATCATTGGCGCCACAGAAATGTCCAGAGCTCTGGTACTACTTTTGTTTCAGTCTTGCACTTTGCTGAGAAATTCAGAGACAACAATTTTAGGGAAAAGTTTTGTGATTTAGCCATTTGCCTGTGTGGAGTGAAGGTAAGGCCACCACTCCCTCTCTTGGCCGTTTTCCACTGAATGCCAGAAGTGGACAAAAGTTAAAGAAAAGGCTGGCCTGAAATTACTCCCACCCTTTTAGCAGGGCCATGCAAAAAGTTTCACTTACATAGCTAATTCGGAAATTCCTAAAAACCCAGTCTGTGTGCTCTTCCTCTGACAGCATTTCCACTGTGATGTCCCCATATGCAACAGGATCTTCTGTAAAAGGCCAGTAATGATCACATTTCACCTGAAAGGGAAATAAATACATACATATTGTGTTTATATAAATTGACATATAGGCATATATAAAAAAGCACAACCAAAAGTATTCTGAACTTCAGTTTTAGAAATGTATACTGTGCTATTTATTTGATTCTGCAATAAGAGGGAACATATTCTGTAATGACTTTCCACCCGATTGGTCCTACTTATGTAACTATGGATATAAGCTATACATTACATTAGTTTCCTGAAGGGTAGCATTAGTATAGCAAAGAACGGAAATACATAGTATCTTTGTAGATTGTTACTTTTCCTAATGGAATAGGTCTAAAAGGAACAAACTTTGGGGAACAATAATACACACCTTTAAAAAAATGTATATATTCCAAATATTTTTATTATAATGTCAAGGAAAATGTAAAGCATAATACTTGTATTTTATTATTATTTAAACTTAAAAGCACAGAATCACAGAATGGTTGAGGTTGGAAGGGGTGTCTGGAGGTCATCTTTTCCAACTCCCCCTGCGCAAGCAGGGTCTCCTACAGCAGGCTGCCCAGGACCGTATACCCAGACAGCTTTCGAATATCTCCAAGGATGGAGACTCCACAACCCCTCCGGGCAACCTGTGCCAGTGCTCAATCACCCTTCACAGTAAAAAAGTGTTTCCTGACGTTCAAATGGAATTTTACGTGTTTTAATCTGTGCCCATTGCCTCTTGTCCTGTCACTGGGCATCACTGAGGCGTCCCTTGTCTCCATTCCCTCCCATCACATACGCAGTGACCCCTGAGTCTTCTCTTTTCCATACTGAAGAGTCCCAGGCTCCTCCACGCTGTCCTCATGTGAAAGATGCTCTAGTCCCTTAACCATCCCAAAATGCCCGCCATAAGCGAAGGAAGTGCCATTCCAATTCTGGTTATGATGCTGTCCCATAATCAGAACACAATGGAACTAAATTCACCCACCAGAAAATAAACACCTTTTCAGAGTAGTTTCTTTCATACTATGTGCAAGATTTTGTTACGTACCCTTCTTTTCTCATTACACTGAGTGAGCATAACAATAATTTGAGATTTTTGTTGGAGAACCATCTTCCAAAAATCATTCCTAGTTTCTGGCAGTGGTCCTTGGGTTGCAATGTATTCCTGGGGTGAATTATAACCCTAAGAAACAAAGAGACAGGTGCTGTTTACCAACACGATTAATGCTTTAGAACACATATTTTTCCCTGGCACTCGTGTTTTTTAGCTTGCTCAAGTTCATTTCATACTTTTTAAAGTGATTTCTAATATAAATAAAGTACTTCATGATTTTTTTGCATTTATTTTGAGATTACATCTTTCGCGAGTTTTTGATGTTCCCAAAGTATAAGCAATCTAGAATGGAAGAGAAAAGATGAATCTGTTATTATACAAACCCTTTGCCCTGAGAACAGGAAAAGCAACATTAAAAAAACAAGCAATGAGAATCCTAAATCAAAGCTCCTCCATCTTCCATATTTCATAATCTAAAGGTTTGTTTAGTTACACACATAAAAACAATTATAGATGCTTAGCCTGCTCATCCCAAGCAGTGCCTGCGGTGATTTTCAGTCACGGATGTAAATGGAAGGTAGCAATGAGTAGAATTATGTGCATATGTTTACGTTATAAGGACTTAAATTAGCAAAATATTAATTAAAATTCTGCTTAAAAGAATAGAGAACATGCTGAGTCAACACCCTTAACAGATCGTCATTGCTATGTTTTATTGAAGCTCAGTTGCTTTATACCCATATATTCCTTCTGCTATCTCTATCAGCATGTTGGATAGTTGGAAAGTCTCCTTCCCCTCTCCAAAACCAAAAGGCCGTTACAAAGACTATAATAAAAGATCCACAGAATGGCCATTTTGGCATCCGCTCTCACCATATTTGCTGAGATTGTATCATCAAAACCACATTTGGAAAGGTATTTGATATTCCTAATACGAGCAAAAGATGCACCCAACACACAGCATGATCCCATGTAAATTGGACAAATTGTGTGCCACCACAGTAAGCGGATTGTAAACATATTCCTGATCTGAGGGCATTTTCCACAAATGGCTTCCTCCAGACACCTCTAGAAGTCAGCTCAGTCTGAGTTTTTGCACTACATAGAATTTGCTGTTTGTTTGTCTGCATGGGCTACGTCTGACCTAAGCGTCAAATCTCTGTTATCACAGAGACACCGATCACCACTAGTATCTGTGTTTGCAGGGAGTTACTCAGTGGAGAAGCAATCGTCAGGAAAAGCCAAGCATTAAGATGACATGTCTGTCCCAGTTTCTATGGTCAGCATCACGCTGCAAGTAGAACTAAAGCGGTGTAAACTATAAAAAGCAGAACTGAGCAATCCGAAAACGACCGCTACATAAAATCCTATTATCCATAATCCCGTGTCATAGAAGTTTCCCGAGTTGTGAATGATGCTTTTGAATGTTGGAATATTTTTCTTTCTTGATTCACTGCGAGCTCAGGCACTTGCAGCTTGAGTGTTTAGGTTCATGCTCTTGGTGCATAGAAGCGAAGTACGGACAACGTGCTCAGCAGTACATGCATGGGCGATGCCACAGTGACAAAGAAGTGGTTTCACCGACGCATCCGAGGGCTCCTCCCTCTTCCATAATGCTGACTCCGCTCTCCAGCACAGCCAGGGCCAGCTCTGCCTTCTGTTCACGGCAAGGGTGCAGAAATACTCGTTTGCCTGTGGTCCCCGAGTGAAAGGTCTTTTTCTAAATGGATGCTGTGGTGTCCTGCCTCCTCTCCATGCAGAGCGACCCAGGGGACGTTGCTCTCCCTAACACAGCGGACACCGAGCCACAGCAAGGGTGGGGACAACAGACGGGCAAACCTTTGTGGCAGTGGCAGCAATAAGCCTAAGTGGCTGCACAAGCTCAGGGGAGAGCGGAAAGAGCTGATGAGATTTTTAGCCCACCCTCAGTGTCGAACTGTTTGACTACAGCTCTGTGTATACTTTAATTATCCTAAAACTCTGGGTGCTACTCCCTGGTAAACGGCTGCTCCGTGCCAGGCAGAGGGAGAAACACTGGGAGCACCAGAGACGAGGCAGAAAGCAGAAGCTCCCCCCACGCACCATCTGGGCTGTGTGTATTTTATCAGTTGTGGAGTGTCTGGCTTAATGCTTTTTCCATGTGCTGTAGAAACCCGGAAAAGTTCCTTATTTAAAAGTTTACATTTTTCCTAGCTGTCTTACAAAGCCATTGGGCCACCTAACATTTCCTCCCCATTTCTTTACCAGTCCACTCTAGGTTTCACAAAGATTCACAGCTCATCCAGTGCTACTGTGCCAAAACTTGCCAAAAATCTGCACCCCCACCATCTTTTCTTTTTTTTTTTTTTGGTGACTGGTGAAAAGCACTGTTCCCTGCAGGCAAGATACGGGAAGCTAAAGAAGATGCTGAGAACGTGACTGAGCTTCCAGGAGATATTGGGCTATTTGCGGGTAACATGCACTGACTGCTGTGTAGGACACTGTTCTTTACACTGACCGAGTCTCTGTACTCACAGGAATGTAGTTGGCATTAATGTAGTCAGACCCTTCTTCTTCATTCATCGAAACTAACCGGACACGACTAAAATCATCTGTAAAAGGAAAAAAAAAATCATTTGGCTCTCCAACACAGTACTTCTCTCCAACTAGCCAAAATTAAAATTAATCCTATAAAAAACTGAAAAAAATCTGTTAAAAAAACCCCAGGGAATGCTCATAGTTAGGAACAGAGAGCAATGTTTGCTCCGGTAAACGCTACATGGATGCACCATCATTACTGTTCTGCAAAATACACCCTCCAACTGCCGCCCCTTTGGGCTCCCTTAGGTTTCATTAAAATATAGTAACAAAAATATAGTAACACTACTTAGTAGTAGAAACGACCTTGTGTTTCTCACCTCCAAACTCCAAGTCTTGATAAACATCCCCAGAAAGCTACGTCTCTTCAAAGCTAATAAAAAACCATCTATTGCCCGGTTCTCTCTAAGGGCAGGTTTTAAAAAAGGCTTTTATCAGTCACAAAATCGGCGCTGATTCTCCAATTCTTTTATTAAAACTCCTCTTTCCCTCTCAAGGGACTTTAGCAGGAGGCTGTATGTATCGTACTTACATGGCAGGATATTTGTGTAGCGATTTTTACAGCGATTCATGGGGAGATCAGCAGCAAAGTGGGGGATGTCAAGCCCAATCAGTTTTAGCTCCTGGGGTAACAGGAAGAAAAATGCCAAGGTCAAACTCACAAATGCTCAAAAAAATAATTCCTTGTGAAGTGATTACTTGTGGCAGGTACCAGACTGAAAGTGTTCATAAATCACTTTATAAACTGACAACAGGATTACGCTGACTTTCCTTATCTGATGCCTCTGAGTTTGGCTCCAAACAGCTAGAGAGCAATGATGTGGTCTCTCCTGCTGACGCTGCTGGCGCGCTGCTGCCATCCAAGGCTGCAGGCTGCTCCTCTCTACCCTCACTTAATTAGCTAAAATAGTGTTAAACCAGGGGGCTGATAAGGTATTTCTGTGGTGGTCATCCACCCCACTTAAAGAGCTGCTTCGAGTCATCAAGCAGCTTTTGATGTTGATTCTAGGGAATGCTTGGAAGATCTAGTCATTACTTTCAGCAGCTAAATCCAATATATGATGCATCAGAGGACTTTTTACTGGCAGGAAGGGAATATGTCAGCCACCCAGAGTGGTGGGAACACCTGGACAATCCTCCCTACTCCCTTCCCACATTTAAATCGTTGCAGCTAGCTCTAGGATAGGAGCTTTTAGTGTTATACTACTAAATTGACTTTAAATTCTGGGTAATTAAGAAAATGTGCCTGAACTGGTCTTAGAGAGACCTCCTTGCTCTTAAAGAGATTTTTGACGTTACCTTCTCATTCCAATGTTTCCCCTCAAATTAAGGGCATTAAATAAATAAAATAAAGACATTAAAATCCTGAATTCAATGTCTTAAACGTAAAGGAAGTGTGTTTTCCTGACAATTATCTTGAACCAAATGTGATGAGGCACTCGAATCGGCTTCGTAAGCGCAGTCTTTAACGACACCAAGGTCTGCTTTTAAATTCTGCAGAACTGGAAGTGAAGCTGACCCACCCAGCAACAGTGCACATTAAACAACGCAGAGCACAGGAACACACCACACTAACATCTGGAAAAAGCTGATCTAGGCATGGCAGCGAGGAGAGGATGGAGTCCCCACAGATTTACCTCAAATTGTAGAGAAAATTTATAATCTGAATCTTTGGCCATATCCTTGATGTATCCATCAAAATCATCCAACTGGACAGGGCTTTAAAAGAAAAAACACAAAGAAATTAGGAAAAAAAACCCAACTTTTTTAGTACATCTTATTTCTATTTTCCCCCAGAATACTATCAAGTCATGAATATGTATTTGCAACTGTTAATGCCAGCAAGCAACAATCATGAGGGAAAAAAAAAATATCTTGCGGTTCGGTGCCACCAAATGGTGGGCATATTGCTCGTTACCCGCGTCACACTGTAAAGGCACCAGAAAGAGAGGCTGAGAGAGGGGTGCTGGTCCCACTGGGTGAGCTCAGTGCTGCAGCTGCTGGTGCTGGTGACAGTAAGCATCCTGCTTTGGGGGGGTTGGAGTTGTCCTGCTCTAGGGAAACCACTGGTCTGAGATGAGGGGAATGGCCCATGCACCCTTCCGACAGTTGCCTGGCCCCCGAACCGCTTTTGCAGGTGGGTATGTCCCCAAGGCACAGGTGGCACTGTGGTAAGCGGTGATCCAGCACCATCCCACCAGCACGCTTCTGGCACCAGGGCAGCGACATCTTCATTTAAGTTGCCCCTTGTGCCATGTAAAATGTTGCTTTCAGATATTTTCACGTCTGGCAGAGACACTTCTGAAACTCATTTACGCTTTGCTCATGCTGAAAAGTGGATTTCACATTTAGCTTTTGATTCTTTAGAAGGCCCTCACAAAAAAAAATAATCCTTAAACCAGCACTTTGGATGCTACTGCCGTGACTACTTTCTCTGCTGGCTTTGAGAATGATACACATTTGTCATTAGAGGTCAAATTCCCCTCACAGAGAGAGGGTGGCAGAAAAAAATGGCATATAACCATAAAAAAACCATGCAGATCTTCAGTAGATATAAATTAGCCTTGATTTAGGGACTCCCGTCATTCTGCACACTTTTGCACCAGGCGAGGGTCTATCTGTTAGTAGAGGCACAGCCTCTGAACATAACAGAGAAATAATTAGGCTAATGCTCTGAATAACGAAACACAGGTAAACAGCTTCCCTCACCTAATTATCATGCTCTAATTTACAAGCTACTGAAGCATGTACACAGTAATCTTTTCATTTGCTTTGAGGCAATATGCCCAAAGGAACCTGTCTTATCACCACTTAATTACTCCTGTTTACCCGTTAGCATTAATGATCCAATGTTCTAGCAGCAACCATAATGAGAGCCTCATGTCAAGAGGGGAATAACTCTGGAAACAAATGCATCCCAGTTTTTCGCCATTTGTCATTTTAACTAAGGATAAGCTCTGTTGGAATCACTAAGTTGGATAATTGATCCTTTCCCCAATGACTAATTTTCTATCAGTAAGGAGCTGTTGAGAAGAATTGCTTTTGTCCAATTATTGTTTGTTTTCTGCCTTCAGACATCTCTCTCAGGATGTGTTTACCAAGAAGTTTTCTATATCTGTAACTGCAATATCATAATGCATGTTTAGTCGAAGGTGACATATTTTTTTTATTTCTTTAAATATCAAAGAAGTTACATACTTGGTCAGCTTTCTCTTCTTTAATCCATTTTTACTCCTGTAAAAAAAAGGGGGGTTTCATTCATTAAACTATTGTGTAGTCTTTATTCAAAGTTAGTACTGATTTAAGAACGTATGTTTCCTAGTCACCATCATACCACCATCATTGGTGGTAATATCTTGGACATTTTTAAGCTGAGAGCAAAATTTCCATTGACACCAATGGGTGCATTTTCCATTCTGTGGCTCTGAGAACCACCTCCCTGCGAAAGGGAAAAACCTGTGCCCAACACAAGGTTGCCCTGTCCTCTACAAATCCTGACCCAACAGCGCCGTTGGCTTCAGGTGGGCTGGGGCCGAGTCGCCGGGGCCTGAGCCCGGCTGAGGCTGGCAGGGGGCCGTGCTGTTGCAGGGGACGGGGCACCACGGTTGTCCCTGGGCTGCTCCACTCCAGCTCCAGCGGGCTGGGAAACTGGATGCCAACACTACAGAGCAACTGGGAACAAGAAAGGTCTGTTGGGCAAAGGGAGATGACCATTTGCAAAAAAAAAAGTCAGGGCGAAGAAGAAAGGAAAGGGCTTGAATGCTATTTTTCACTCGTTTCATAACCTGCTTATGATGATCAATGAAGACAATGGCAAATATCCTACTGACTTCAGCAGGACTCAAGCTTAAACCTTAGATAATTTTAATTGACTTTTAACAGCTAGACATAATTATGCCAGTCATGTAATACACTGTCTTCACATGATTTATAAGTGATATAATTCACTAGCGACAGTTGAGAGCAAGCTTATGATTGTGTTGAGCAATATAACCCATAATAAATGGACTTAAGAACCGCGCTACGCTAAATAACACCATGTGGGGTTTTTTTGGAGGGCTGGCTGTGTTCATCTTGTTGTTGCCGCAGAAAAGTTAAGCAATCAATCAAAATAAAAGCACAAAGTGAGCACCCTGGAATAGTTTGGCTAGAGGTTTGAAAACACTGATCCCCTCTGTTAAACCAGCCACAGAGCACAAAGAGTTTCTTACTTACGCAGAAGATATTTTAGTAGTGTCCGATTTGTTTTTCCCTGGCATTAAACAATATCTGTTCATTAATCACATTATAATGATACTATTTTTAATTTCATGATGGTAATAAAATGATTTCTAGACACCTTGGGTCATAGCTTCAATCAGTAAATAAAAGGCGAAGATTTTAAATTTCAAAGCAATGTAAAAATACAGAAAGAAATATTTAAAAGTGGATTATTTTTTTTTCACTTCTAAATTTAACACTTACAAGTTTAAGTTAAGAAGTTAAGTTTAGAAATGAAATTTAAAAAGCAAAATCATTCATTTCCAAAAATTAAATTTTACAAAATGTTCAGGTTTTGGAGTAGCCACAGGCTGTAGTAATTTTGTTATCTTGTCAAGGTATATTTCCATTTAGACGTGGAGCTTTGCCTGCAGAGTTAACAAGAGCTACAGCAATAGCAGCTTTACACTAATGTGGAGATTTACTTTGCAAATATTATAAACCTCTTCAGTCTACTATGCTAAATATACAAATACTATCTGAATAGCATCTGTACATTCATGTCTCTATACACATGCCCTGGTAGCATATATTCCACCTCTTCAAAGATTTTTTCCAAAGAAAACTTAAAATTAATTTATCTAAATTATTCAGCACATTTCTATCCCCTGTGACTGTGGTAAACCTTTTAATGTTGGGCACATTGGAATTCATTTCAAAAGAAAAAAATATCTGAGGGTTTTTTTATAATGGGAATGCTTCTAAGAACGCTTCTCCAAGGAACACTTCAAGAGGCAATAAAACAAATGATTGACATCCATTTCTCAGCAACAATTTCTTGTGCTTTTATAGTCTCAAGGGGCCTTTGTTTCTTAGCACTGCAATTGTTTCCTAAATGTTCATAAATGTTTTAAACCAACTTGTGTGCAAAACAAAGACGTTTGAAACACTAGCCGGTGTTTCATCCGTTCTTCCATTTACCCCACAGATTAAAATATAAAAAGAGGGATTAATCTCATCTCATTCAACTTCAGCTCCATTAAACTTGGTCATCTAGACTAAACTAGGTAGCTTCATTGCAGAGGAAACCTCAGAAGACAGACACACATCTGGAAAGATGAGTTAATGCATATTAATGCATATTAAACAAAAAGAGGCCAAGGGGCAAAAGATGATGGGTCTTTTTGCAGCAAAGCCGTTGACAGTGGCCACCTTGGGCTTCTTGACCATCAGAGAGTTAAGAGATATCTGTGTGGCCTCCACAAAAATAAACTGCTTGCCGGATCCTCCATCGGTGTGCAGCTCCGATAGTTAGTCGAGTTTACATCAGACAAGTTACAAGTCAATATAATACTAGCCTTGGAGAGAAGACTTCCATCTGCTCTTCAGCTGGATGTATGTGAAGAACGTGCTTTCATCTCCATGGGAGAAGAAATGGGCCTTTCTTTAGTCATGTAAACCCATTCATTTCTGGACCCATTGAAAATTTAGGTGGGTTTTTCTAAGGCCCTACGTGACCCAAGGAAAACCAGGCTCGGAAGTCCTTATGCTGAAGCTGTCGATGACTGCCTGCCAGGGCTTTGGTGTTGTATGGTAACACCAGGGAAAACATTTGGTCAAAAGTAAATCTTAACTTCGGTACCACATTTTTGTAAATCACTACACCTTGGACTCAAGACCATCAAGAACTTGTTTCTTTTATATAAATTAAACATTTTTAGATCATAACCAATTATTTGTTAAACAGTTTGTAAAACAGTTCTGTTTTTAAATGGACCTTGTGGCTTTGTTGATTGGTTATTTTAAAAAAAAACCCTAACCAGTCATTTACTAAATCTTTATAAATTATTTACAGACTGAACTATTAAATATACACACATACACACAGAGATGCACACACAGTGACCCAATTTTTACACTTTGTGACTGCCAGTTTGTATCGATTCTCAGTGAACTGATGTTTCCAAAAGCAAAGCTTTTACTGATGTCAGGAGAGCATCACCAGCACACCTTTAAAAACTAAGGTATTTGACATCACACGCCAAACAGGTGGGGCACGATTAAGCAATTTTAGTAATAGAAAAGGAGCAGCGGCAGCAGCAGGCAGCAATGCCAGGCAATGAACAGATGAAAAACTGTGACAGAAGAAGCCAGGACTTATAATGAGGTGGCAAAAATTGCAAAGAGAGCAATGAGATGAATTATGATGACCACCATACAATTAGCTTTTTAATACCAAAATGGGTTGGAGCATAAACAGACAAACTAGATGAAGCAGGGTAGCAAATACTTTGATACCCACATCCTCTCCAATCCATGTTCTGGTACAAGAAAATTATATCTTCAAAAGCTTTGACCCATTTGAAAACGAAGGTATCACACATTCTTCATGTATTAGAGATTGACATTGTTTACACATTGCATATGGAAAAACAAGTAAATCACTTACCAAGGATTAATATAAAATGCCAAAAGATAATCAGTCCAAAGGCATGAGGGTAGCAGAGTTAGGAAAGCAAATACACTTCTACGCCTGTGAGCATTAATAAATAACATACATAAAGATGAAAAAGTGAGGAGAGTTAGTAAGACAAACAGAAATCAGGAGATCAGCAAATTCTATTTTAAAAATCAGTTAAACCCATAAAGGCTTCCTCTTACTTACTTCGTAAGAATATTATTAGCACCCATAGAATTTTTACTCCTCAACCTGACACCCTATGTGGGATTTTCAGCTATCCAACATAAAATCCTGTATGATCAAAATAAATGTGTTTTATGGTATTGACTCAGGCCTGTTATTCTAAATCAATGTTAATTGATAAACCGGCAGATTTTCAGAGAGTGAAATGTGTTTGAAAATTTCATCCACAGGTTTATGGCCATTACACAGGTGGTACTAGGTCTATTTTCTGATATTTTGAGATATTTCAGGACAGATAAAGTTTGTTTGTACTGAGCACAACTATGATAATCTTCCACATTTGCTCCTACTAGTGATCCTGTGGATATCAGAATATCCGTAGCAGAGATAAATTCAGATCATTACAATATCTCTTAATACCCGCTATTGAGTCAGATTTCTGAAAACATCTATATAACATTTTGCAGAGTCCCATTTTGAATTGCTTCAAATTCTCCCCCTGGTTTTCAGCAAAACATTATTTGAACTTCTCCTAACTGTGGTTTCTATGAATAACTATTCAAAGTAGGTTTCATTGTGGCTAAAGGAAATCTGAGTACAAAGTCGTTCTAAACCTCTACATTTGCAACCTGTTTACCAGATCCTGCTATGCATTAATCCAGAAAACCCACTCAGGCCTGTTCTGCCTATTGGTGGAATGGGCTACAGGTACTTTGCAAACGTGAAAAACTCTTGAAACTTAAACAAAAATTGCCCCAGTAGCAGGACTTTTTGCCAAATACACCCTCAGCGTGTTTTTTCCCCTTCAGAAAATCTGCTGTCCTAAAAGCAACACCATCCTTCTACAGCTGTTTTAAAGAGGAACCACAAAGTGAAATTTCCTTTTTCAGTACTCTTGGCTCTTATGAAGTCGGAAGATACTGTGTTTTCCCTGATAAGCAAGTCAGGTCAAATGTAATCATCTCTTATCTTAATCTTCCAACCAGTGGTGGAAAACTTTTGCCCACGTAGTGAAAACTCCAAGTCATGCTTTAATGAGTTTTGCTGCTGAAAAGAAAATGGGCGGCCCAGCTTCTGCAGGGCAGCTTCCCTGACGTTGGTAGGGATTGTGTGGGTCAGGCAGAAGCGACAGCCCTTTCTAGTTAATCATATGCCATGGAGGTTGCAGCATCAGAGCCTTAGGGCTTATCCGTTGTTAGGGTTTCTATGGGAGTGGACTGAGCATGACTTTGGGTTTTCTGTAAGCAGATCTCTGGTGCCACAGAGAGGTTTTCATTAGTGCCGCAGAGGGGTTTTCATCAGGTTTAGAAGAGAGAAATGATGACGTTGCCAGAGTACTCCTCTTTCCATTGGGAAACTCCAAGTGAGGTTTTTACTTCCTCTTGCCTACAGAGGCAGAAGGAATTATTCAAGCCTGGGTCTTCTGTCATCATCAAATCATCTTGAGACATTTCCGCACTTTATCAAATGACAGGTTAACGTGCTTGCAGACCTACTTATATTGTTCACAGATTAGGAACTCCGACATTGTTTTACAATTGATTTCTTTCAACATATGAAAAATACATCATTGACCAATAAATACAATATTGGTTTCCTGGAATTATATAGTCTTTCATCTACTGCTCAGGTGTACCGAACAATTTTGTTTAATTAAAAGAAAAAGATGCAGAGATTGCTCAAATCCTGAAAACTCTGCTGACCTGAGCTTTCCTTAGGAATCAGTGGATATGCCCATAGCTCCCTTACTAGATCCTTGGAAAGGGCCCAAGAAAAATGGGTTTCCTAATCCTTCCCCCTGTCTTTAGTGCTATATTTTCCACTTAGCTGCCTGGATGGAGAGTGAATCTGGTCTTGACATTAGACAACAGAGGCACACAACACAAGATACCTTTACTAACTTTCACAGAAGTCAGGACCATAAGATTAGGACACGCTGCCTTAAGTTATCAAAAATTTGTGGAGATATTAAGCAGGAATATTTTTCCCAATTTATATTTTTATAACAAAATTTATGTATGCATACATATATGCATATACACACATATATATACACACACACATACATACACATATACTAAATCAAGCAACGAGAAACTTCACTTTCACATCCAAACCTATTAATTAATTCCCCTTCCCATAAAAAAAACTTTTATGGTTTTAATAACATCTGTTGCTAGTTTAATCATTTGATTCAAGCTTGGATATTTAATTAACACGAGTGTTTGATCTTCTGCTGCCTTTGCCATTAATATAGTTGAAGTAAGAGAAGCTGGAAGAGAGATTAGTTTGTACTGCACACAGCTGGCTGCTATTAAAGCTAAACCAAGCAAGTGAAGCTTGTTTAATATCCAGTTAATTAGCCGCACAGTGAGGTACTGACAAGATTTGCTGGGCTTGTTAGTTCAGTTTGCACGCTTATTAGCAAAAGGCTTGTCGTGGTGCAGTGTCAATCCATTTAATCCCGTCCTTGCTGGCAGGCTGTGTCCTATGAGATCATGGAAGCAGATCCCTGCGCACCAACTCCTCTTTCCAACTCCTTGGCTGTCAACAAAGCTGACCATGGGTGTAAACCCAAGGCTCATATTTTCTTCTTCCTACATACTGGAATGGGGCCTTAGGGGGCTGACAGCATGCTTTTAAATATCTGTGTTTGGACTTGCCTTGAAAGACACGATTTTTTTTGCAGAGATTGCTAATAACAAAACAGTGAACCTTGGGTCAGTCATTAGCACCAATTTGATTATCAAAACAGGAATGAAAATGACCACACTGGTGCCAGTCAGGTAGGTCTAAGAGCCCTTTTGCTTCTGGAAAAACTAATCCTACAGACTTTGTTCAAATACTTCTCTTTGGCTGAGGGTGTCAGTGATGGCTTGGAGTCCAGTCAGTGCCTGCAACTCTTGTAGGTGGTTTTCTAGACGAGCAAGAATATGGGGTCTTTTTCCTACTCATTTCAACAGCACTGAACATTAAGTTACAGTAAATATTTGAGTTGGCTTGTCCTTGTCTTGCGAGGAAAAATTAATTAATGGTACTGCGTGAAGACAGTTGCTAGTTGGTTATCTACAGGCAAGCTTACTCCTGAATGTAAATATGTCTCTAAGGAAGTGCTAATAGATTTACAGACCAAGTTTCTACACTTGTGTCATTTTAGAAAATATGTCTCTACGGAAAAAAAAATATCCTCCCAAAACACATCTATGCAACTTCTTTGACATTTATATACATCATTTCCTACTAAAAATAGTAGATGACAGAATACATAGTCTTGAGTCATCATTCAAAAAGTAAAATGCTAAAATAACAGGTATAGTAGTTTTATCTTAAACAGGGACAGGGATGACATAAAAAATAAGCACTTAACATTTAAAGATCGTATTTGCCAAAATACCGAGATGGGGAAAGACACAATTAAAAGCTCTACTTCAAACACTTACCAGTTATAAGGAAGTTTTCCATCTCTCTCTAAAGATGCAAAATTGACAAAAGTTCCAGCCCCGCACTCCCTGTTTCAGGAAGACCATTGGGTACAAAGTTACCATTTTTGGATTCACAATGCTCGCAATGATGTTGATTTAATCGAGGACTCTCAGAGTTGTGGAGGAGTGCTGAACACTCACATCTGTACTCAGGCCTGAGAGAATCTGAGATAAACGTGACTGAAATCCTTTAACATAGGCCTCCAAAACCACTAAATGTTCAACGCCACCTGACATCAAGTTTCCTAATAATGCTAAAAAAGAGTGAAAAAAGGGAGAAATTGCTAATAAAGACCTCATTTTCTGTTCAGATTTGGGCTTTCTATAGTCTGGCACTAGCACTAGTTGCTGGCCTCGGTATACATGCTAAATGATTTATCTTTCTATACTAAATATTCACTGTCCCAACTCTAAGAAGATGTATAATCTTTTCTATTTGACAGAAGCACGGTAATTTTGAGTTCATAAAATAATTTTGAAAGAAACCCCGAATTTCCTGAATAACATTCCAGTGAATTTATCACAAGTCCATTATTTTTAGCTACAAATGGTAAATTGACTTGACTATTTTTGACTCCTTGATTTAAGCAAACAATTGCTTGCAGCTTCTCACTGGATTTATTTTGTTAATTTCCTCCTGCGGTTTTTATCTTCTGTGGCTAGAAGGAGTGATGAAGAGAAAAAGAAAAAGCTTTGGGTTGCCTGCACAATAATTGAATAGGAAAGAGAATTAATTTAGCTGGGATTTTCACAGAGCTAGTTACACATAAAAGGAAGGAAACACATAATGTTCACTGAAAGAGATAGCCTGCAAAATATGTCTGTTGTGTGGAATACAGAGCCAAGACACGACACACAAACTGCAGTGTCTGCTAGGTAGCCAAGCGCAAGATTCTTCACATAAGTTTTTTTACACAAAATCATTTCCTTTCTTGACACGGGAGAGTAAATTAATACAAAATATATTACATAGATTATAGAAGGATGAAGACTCCAGGACCCTTCCAAAACCAGGTGAACCACACGTAGAGGGTTTGGAGAAACATCCGCAGTTCACTCGGGCTGTAACATAACCCGCATTAAAATGAACTGATACAGGTTAACACCACCAGGAAAAGAAAACTGAATTTCAATATTCAGGTAAAAATGACCGGTGCAGATAGCTGAAGGAACTGCAGGTTCTGTAAAAAAACATTTAGTCCTACAAGATAATTTTTCCCTTCATCTGTATGATAGAACAAATGGGGATCATTAATGTTATATACGAACAGCGGGACCTGAGCTCCCTTCTGGATTTGTGGGTCTCTGGATCTGTGGATATTTGGCTGCATTCTTGACTGTGTAGAAAGGCAAGATCTAGGTGAGCCCATATGCTTTTTCCCATGCTGCAGTTCCCATAAGGAAGCCCATATAAGGCGTAGAATGTGGACAACTGGAAGACCAAGATTTGGAGGCAGACTGGCGCTAGGGAGAGAATCTCAGGGCCCTGAGTACATCCTCCATTGACCTGGGCATTTGGCTGCCAGGGCTCAGGCTTTACATGGCCTCTCAAATGCAGCATCCTGGACCTGATGGACAAATCATCTTATCTGTTGACATGGAAAAACTCCTGCTCCAAACTATATGAAAGATTTGCAAACCATCTTGATGTCCTGCTCATGCCCAATTGCTTCAGATCTTAATTATCCTTTGGGTTCCTGACACAACCCTTTTGTAATAAGGGATTGCACTTCTTATGGACCCAATCTTGCAAAGCTCAAAATGAGACAAAGGCTGAGGCTTATATGTAGAAAGTAGGCTCATATGTAGAATGAAAGTAGATAGAGGGAGAAGACATGATATTCCTAGAGAGCATCAAGACAACCATTCTGACAGCATCTTATTCACAAGCGTCTCCAGCATAACCCATGCACACAAGCATCCTCAGTTGCAACTGTTGTTATGATGTGTTTGCTCTTGTCTGAAATTTTCGGAATTAGCATAAATCCAGACTTACCTGGCCATCTGGAGATGTTTTCTCCTGAGTACAACAAGAGTCACCAGCAGCAGTCCAATCAGAAGGATACTTAGGATGGCTAACACGGAGATTACCACTACATTGGGATTCATCTCAGTGACTGTACATACAAACAAGGACTCTTGGTTATTGAATTCAGAAGCCCTGACAGTTTGGGGATTTTTTTTTTCCCTGAATGTTGATAGCGCTATTTTTTCTGAACTGATCTCATTCAGCCTGGAGTACTACAGAGAGAAAAATCTACCACTAGAGATAAAGGGAGGTTTTGACTAGTTATTGCTCTTACAAAATTTCTGTGGGGAAATTACTTCACTCTGGCATTTTGTTAAACTGCGGTATGTTCTGATTTATTTTTTTTTTCCTTTTTAACTGATATTCATAACACAAGAGAAAGGGTGAAGGAAGTGTAAAATACAGACATTGATCATCATCTATGTCTCCAAAGCCATTTCAACTCTGAAGTTATTCTTCAACAATAATCAATACCTTTTCTGACCCAAAAGCAAAGGAACAGGCTGATGCTCTCTAATATACTTGGTGGAAACGGATTGAATTACTTTGGCAAATAAATCTTAAGAAAACACTCTGCTTTAAATAAGAGCTGGAATCATCTCTCAATAACAAAACCTTGATTTATTTTTGTTCAATAGTACATGCTTATCGACTGTACTACTATGAGACCAGATATCCTGTTCTGCTCATTATGTACGAAACTTTCTCTGCTTTACTTGCTCAGAGTAACTTTACATTCACAGCTGTCTAGAGAAGCATTTTTCAGACTAAAAATCATGGAGATTTTCAAGCTAAGTATCAGGCACTGAACTTCAGCATGGAGTGGTGTATGATGTATAGGACCAGTGGCTAAAGCTACACAACTCCTAACTAAGCAGAGATGACACGGATTGTTCTGAAGAGGAGATTTTAAAGAGAAGGCCAATGCTCTGCACAGTTCAACACCTTTATTTAGAGTCAATACAGAGCCAGGCTTCAAGACATGCCTGGGGAGCCTCCATCAGGAGTTATCCGTTCGGGGAGTGACTACTTAAGATCCTGCAGTGGCCCTTTCTCCTTCTCTCTCACCCTATCTCCACTTCCTCACTGAAAGCAGAAAGCTATTTTTTGCCTTAACAGCTGATAAATATGATTTCCCTCTTGTTTGGGCTTGTCTGAAAAGATATTTTTCTCCATAAATGTCATCAAGCAGTACCCTGATGGTCAGCCTTGACACCAGAAATTAGGTCCCTGATTTCTAAAACACAGTAGAGAACTGAGCCTCCAGTCTGTATTTTTCCAAGTCAACCCCCCACCCCCACCCCGCCCCCCAGCCGGGATTTTTCTAAGAACTTTTTAATGCTGCTTCCCCATCCCATCCACATTTGTAAGCCTTTCCATGATATAAACAACCCCTAGGGCCAGCATTACTGAAAACAGCTTAGAAATCAAGGAGAAACAGATGTTGTAGCTGGAGGAGGAAGAAGAAAGCACGGAAGTGCTGCTTACCCATGGTGGAAACCGCAATGAAAGTGGGGATGCTGGGGCTATTGTGGCTGAAGGTGGTCACACTGCAGTTGTAGGACGTGGCAGGGGTTAGGCTGGAAATGGTCACCACGTGTGAAGAGACAGTGACAGGTTCCTGCAGACATGGGGAAAAAATACACAGAAGTTTGTCCTCCTGTAAACGCAAGAGCACAATAAGAGCTCCCTTCTCCACCCATATATTTGACCAGGTAAAGTCAGATCTGGTGAAAGAAACCAGCACTTCGAAACCCAGGGAGGGCAACCAGGGCCTGCTTTTGAAAATAAGCAGGTAGTCTGGCAGAAGAGGGGAGAGAAACAGGGGTGAAAGCAGCAGCAGGAACAGCCCAGAGCACTCCAGGGAGCCCCAGGACCCCCTGGGGAGGGCAGGAGGGTGCCTCATAGCGGGTTGGTTGGGCACATGCTTGGTGGCGAAAAGCGCTATGACCTCCAGGGCATCCCCAAAGGCGGGCAGAGCTCATGAGCTCTGGCTAGTAAGCCATACGGTTAGGAGGAAAATAAAATTATTTTAATTCAAAGTGTGGCCCACCGCCTAGTACGAATGTACGTCGCCTCTGCCTCTAAGGCAGTTCCTCTGTGAGCTGTGAGCCTTTCACTTGGCCAAGGTGAACAACAAAGCTAGAGCAAAGCCTTTGGGTAATAACGATGATCAGATACACCACACCTCAGTTTTTCTAGGTAGTAGGAACTCTTCACATAATATCTTTGTACAATGTTTTAATTACTGTGTCCCTGGTAAACACTTTTATGTTTCATAAATGCTGATATGGCAAAAGAAAACAAATACAACACATGCACTGACTTAAAGATATAGCTCCTTAAGTTCCTCAGGAGCTTTTCTGTACTCTCCAGCACAACCAAAGGTGGGTTGCAGATGTGAAAATAGGGACACTGATCCAGAGGTTTAGAAAGGGAACAAGGAGAAGCTTTATGAATGAACTCACTCCGGATGAGGAGTGCAAGATCGTGTCGCAAGTCTCGAGCACTGGATGTTTGCAGTGACCTATTGTCATTCACGGGCTCCTTCTAGACTAGCAAGTGTTCCTCTTGCAGTGCAGTTGTGAGGTATGTTACTCAGATGAAACCACGTGTACATGAGTGTAAGGGAGGGGACATTTATGCTCTGAGCTGAAAGGAGGGGCCTCAGTTTGGCAACTGGACTTGGTTGGATGCTTTCTGTTTTGCCATCTGGGAAATTTGAATTAGTCAAGCAAAACCCAAGATGTTCAAACCTGGAAAGCTGTTGCTTTTCATTTTGCTGACTTAAAAATGGAGGAAAGGGACAAAAACATTAATGTAATTAGCATGGAAAATCACAAGTAAAGAATTTTCACCAGTCTAATGGGAAAGCATCCCTTTTTACTGTTCAAAAAGGACCTCTTCCCCTTTTTTCACAGAGACAGAAGAGAGAGCGACGAATCTAATGAGAAATGAGCTGACAACCTCTGTGCATTTCCCAGTGCCAGATGTTCATGTCAACAAATGAGACACCCACTGAAGATCCTGCCAAATGGAGCAGTCTTTTCCTAATGTTCTTAAAACAGATCTGCTCTGCACTAAAGCTGCAAATCCTGTGGTACCTTCCTTGCCTGAGCACATCATTATTTTGAATCTCTGCTAAGTGGATAACGATTTCACAATCTTTAGCTATTCACCGTGAAAAAGCAGGAATCTGGATGTGGAATCTAAACTATCTGAAAGATTAAAGTGCATTTAAACATATTTTTTTCCTTTAGTCAGTGCCTTTCTCAATTTAAAAGGAATATTAAATAATTCAGATTGGTCTTCCATAGGATTAAAGAGCGTATGTATCTCTTTCTGGATAATCAGTGATACGAGTGGGTTGTGGGGTTTTTTTCTGAATGATTTCCCATTATGTGTGACAGTCTACATGAGAGAATCGTGTTTCATGGCATGTAATCACAGTGATTGACTATACCATCAGCAAAACCTCCAAGTAAGCCACATATGTTGCACAGCATTTAATGTCAAGGAATTAAAACTACTACTGCTATATTCTTCACTGAGTAACAGCACCAGTCTAAACACTCAGGTATTCAGGTGGCCTCTGAGCACAGGTACTTAACTGGACAGAGAGAAAAGGAAGTTCGTTTGTAAGGCTGAGAAGGTGGGTCTCAAAGGAAATACCCTAAGAGACAAAACCCATGAGAAGCAGCCACATTTGCAGCACAAAGATGCTCTCTGAATAGCAGTGAAGGTCCTACTAAACTACAGTTAAGAGTTCTGAAAACCAGGAATAAAGTAAGCCATAAAAAATAAAATGATGCATAAAAGATCTCATGGCATCTAAATATGTCTATTTTTCCCCATTCCTTATCAAGCTACCTGACCATTTTTCCCTTCCTGCCCATTGACATTCCCTTAGCTTTGTGGTCTTTTAGGTTTTGCGTGGTATATTGGAGCCATTTTCATGACTAGCCAAAGACTGACACCTTGTTGGATGCACAGAGTTTCTGTCCAAGTAATTATAATCTCATCAATGAGACAGAAGCCAATTTTAATATTGCAAAATAACAAAATATTTTAGTATTTGAAATGCTGTAGTAGTTCAGCTTTTACAAGTTTAATTCTGAACCACCTTGCCACATTTGGCTTAATGATCTAACCTGTGTACTGAGCAAAAAATGTCATTGGGATTTACACACAAATGCTAAGCAGCGGACCACAAACCAGAAAGATGCAAGGCCCAGTCTCAGTTTCAGAGATGAAGAGCAGAAACCGAAGAAGAGACGCTTACATACCTGGACTTTTGCTTCCTGAACAGATCCAGCCTGCTGGCAGTAGACTTCAAAGAAATCAGCCACTCCTTCTTCCACCCACAGCAGAGTCACGGAGGTCTGAGTCTTGTTGACAGCAAACAGTGATTTTGGAGGGGCTGGCTCTGGTTAAGAGAAAATCTCTTTTTATTAAGCTTATCTTTAAGTTTCCAGACAACTGAGAGGAGGAAGCCTTGAACAAAAATGAAAGCAATACCTGATGCCCTTCTATCTTTCATTTCCTTCAGATAAAGCCTGCCAATGTAAAGCCCTGCCTCTCATGGTGATAAACTACCACTGTAAAATGGGAAGATGATGAAGTGTCTTGGTTTTTCTTCTCTATTTAAACTGTTCTCTATTTGGACAGTTGGATAATTACTTCACTTCCCTTTTCAACAGAGCCCTTATTGAGGATGATCAGCGTATTCTATTAATAGAACTATGTTAGCAGAAACTCTTTCGGGAGAAGATGGCTGTTCACCTGTTAGCAACACATTTGGCCTGAGAAAGTTTTTCCTCACAGGGCGTGCCCCAGGAGATGATAAAGAAGCAGAAGCGAAGGCCGTCTAGGTTCATTTAATTGCAGCAAAGATAATATTTAGTTAATTAGCAGTTTAAAAAAAAAATTTGCTTTTTTTTTTTTTTAATAATATATTTCTAGGCGGACACTTAGGGGCCATTGGGTCTGGAGTCGTTCCAGTTAGCTGCAGGAGTTTTCTCTCCTCACTGAATGCAGAGGTCCAGACTTTGGGGATCTTCAGTTTATTGCTATGATTTTCGCTGCTGTTGTGCTGGATGAACTGGCCATGGGCGAAGATATATGGGGGACTGGGGTACCTACATGGCGAGGAGACAACCTTATGACAGGAGGACTACTGGGGGTCTCCTGGGAGAGATGGCATCAGAGATGCTGTGAAACACGGCTGAGGGACTGCACCCAGCACCCCCAGCCCCATGTGGGGTGGCCTCGGCTGTCCCCTCCAGGGCCACCTCCCCGCCCACTGACCCCCGTGTCTGGACAGGCAGTGGCCCATGGGAGCCCATGCTGACCTCCCATGGAGGCCACCCCTCCTGGAGTATGGAAAGCACAGCAGGACAGGAAGGGAAACCTTGAGGAGCAGGGAGAGGAGCAAACAGCCCAGGCATGGAGTTAGGATGAGATGTACTTTTTTTCCCAAGATTATTTAAAGACCAAGGCTTGATCCTGATTTTCCTTCTGAAGCCCACACACAACAGGTACTGGCAATCACTAGCTCTCAGTGCCTCAGCATCCTGGGCCCCTTTGGTTTGCCTTCAGAGAGTACAAAGTTTGGGTTGTACATTCCCAAGCTGTTCTCCAGAGTTTTCACGTTTCCTAATCTGTGAATGTTTAATGAAAGTTGTCATTCCCAAACAATGACCTGATTCCGAGATCCTGACACGCTACATGCAATGTGCTATGTACAACAACATTTTGCTCTTACTTCACAATTCTGTGAGATGCTGTCACAGGAGCCTAGAGGTGATGCGTAAGATCTGCCTCCAAAAACTTGGCACAAAGGATTTGCTCAAGTGGTTATAGACATTTTGGAGACGTATCTGATCCTCAGACAATCAGATCAGTGTTCCAGGGTTGAAGGCTGCCAAGATTATATTGGCATTCAGGAGAGCATTGAGGAGAGCAGGGTAGGGACTGAGGCACATTCACGTGGCTTCTTCTGTGTCACGGGGATTGCAGTGCACGTGTTGACCCAGAACTACATAGGAAAGCATCCCTCTCCTTTAATTACGCTCATATATCTGCTCTTGGATTCAGAAACACATTCCATCCCTCACTCCAGGTAAAAAATGGCCTCAATTAAAATATGAGTTTTGCGTTTGGGCATCATCCCAAGCAAATCCTCCTTTTGCCTCCAGCAAATGGCTTGATTTTTCTGCAAGTGGAAAGTTGCCAGGATGAAGCAAACATCATGGAGGGAAGAACATTTGGCAGGAATGCTTAAGTGACTGCCAAGTGCTGAGTCGTCTATCACTTTAGAGTCAGTTCCCACTACTGCTAATTACAACTCCCATTGCTCCCTCAGAAACAGAGGGAAGGAAAGCCGCTGGTAAAATATCCTTACTAGTGCCTATTCAAAGTGCAAACAGCATAAAGAAAACACAAAACCAAAAAACCCCAAACCAACAAAACCCCCACGCCCAGAAGTCTAGAAGCGATTTATCAAAATGGAATTCATTCCACCTTCTCTTTGTAGTCAATGAAAGAGCAAGAGCAAAATAACTGCACCAGTTCAATAGGAGCCTGCCTGCCCATAAGCAAACAGGAAGATACAACTAGGCTGCAGGGTGTACGACATGAATAATACCTGGCACTTGTGGACCTGTCTGAAAGATAAAGCTAGCTGATATTTTGAAATACTCCTCTAAAATATTTGGACCGTGGTAGCGGGGGGGATATACTCACACTCACATATCCACCCGCTCAATCTTGGGAATGACGAGTTACAAGCATGTAACTCTGCGTACAGACACAAGGCATGAGGAAAACAGTGGACGGTGCAGAGGGAAGAGGAAAATCCATGGAATTTGTCTACATCTTTCAAATATCCCCTATGGTGAAAAAACCTGGAAGAACTTCAGATTGTTATGGCTTTAATGCTTACCCCAGCACCATTCAAAAGATTTGAGTGAGAGCTAATGAGAAATGTGAAAAGATAATGATAGCTTCAAGACCTCTAATTTGTTTAGAAGTTATGGAGTCCTTTAAATTCACTTCTATCACTGTCACTCAGGAAAGGTTTATTATGCATGTAGAGAAAATACTAATATTATTTTATGAGAGCATCTCATTCCCATATGTGAAGCTAATCTTTTCACAGCAAGGTGAGGTGAAAATTACAGCTTTGCAAAAGAAATTGCGGTCACAGGTACATGACACTGAAACGAGGAAGATGCTGGATCTGCTGACACAGTTACTTTTACAGTCAAATGAGAGACGGAGTGAGTTTATAATTTACAAACAAGCATTTCTTACCCAATTTCACAAGCTGGGGCAAGGAAGTATTGCTGCCTCTTTCAGTACAAGCAGTCACTGAAAGATTGTAAATGTCCCCCGGTGGCAAGCTCAACACTGCAGTCATCACATTGCGTGTTACCTACAATGATTATAGACATCAACTGTTAAATATGACCCAAAACAGATATCCTTCTTGTAAAATTATTCTGTTCGCTTAATATACTACAAAGAAAGTTCTGTGCATCACAGCAGATGTCTTCTGCATACTCTAGACTTGTCACATGGACCAGTTCCCACTGAGATCAACAGCAGAAAGCCATAATGCTCAGCAGAATATCACAATGCAGAGAGAAGACAATCCTAGGCCATATTTTCTGTATGACCAGTGAAAAATTAAGGAAGAAAGAAAATCTCCCTCACACCAATGAGAGCACTCTTGCATCGAGTCATGCAAAACGCTAACCAAACCATGTATTTGAGCCCATTGCAATGTTAGAGGAATTTAAATCAGATCAGATATCGCTAAGAAGAGTACACAAGACACATATAGGCAAGTCTTTCTGTATCCTAAGAACTTGCAAATTAAATCCAGCTGGCCAAGTCTAGCACCTACCCGGAGACCTCTTGAGTTGACAATAGACCTCGGGGCCTGACTTCAGTCAGCTGCAAGTTTGAAACCAGATATGATCCAAAACTGAGCTGAGCTTCAGAACACTGTGAATAACTTCTTCCTGCTATTTTAGGGGTGAGTAAGCTCCCCATTTCTCCAGGGTCACAGAACTCAGATACTTTAACAGACTGTTTCCAGAGTGCTTGTAGACTGTTTACAAAGGACACATTCAGGAATCTTATGCTGGTTTTCACAGTCACTTAATTTTCAGGCTGAAGTTTTCGGTTACAAGAGGGGTAGACAGCTCCAAATAAAGCCTAACGGGACTATGCACGTTATTTTCATCACTTCTGTAAAAACTGACCAACTTCTACAGAGTCTTGGGAAATACACAGATTGCAGGAAGAAAAAGTCGTCATTGCCTGACAGTGTTACCTATGTATTTTAATAATCCCACAAGAAAATTTATTTTAGTAATCCCACAAGAAAAACGTAATAACAGTCTTAGCAATCTTAATAAATCAGATAAAGAGATTACAATATAGTATGATTTTTAAAAGAAACCGTTTCTGAAAATGACTAACAGAACGTAGGAGAACAGGTACACCCGGAAGCTTGCAAGTGTGCACTCATATTTACAGATATGAGCACGACCTGAGAAGTTAGCTATAAATAGGTTGTTGCAGGAATTTCCTAAAGAATAATTTATGAGTTCCCTTGTCCTGAAAATAATACAAAGACAAACATTTCGAAAGATATTCCTAAAGGTTTGAAGTTTTATTTGCAGATATAATCTATTGTAGATACGCTCCTGTTTTAATCTTTTGTTTAATCTAAAGCTACGTATTCAATATTAATTTTAGTTTAATTTCATCTTCAATCTTTATTATATATTTATTTAATCTAAGATTTTCATATTCAACGAAGTTGAGTGGCACAGAAATCAGATTTTTCATGAAAGAATAATAACCTTACAGAGAACATGACTTTTGGAAGGAAGAGAGGAAAGGGATATCACAGCAAAATTCTTTTAGAATTCAATTGTTAGAATATTTTATTTGTAGGAAAAAAATAAAATGTGGAGTTTTCTTCCTTGTTTGAAACAAAGATCCAAATATTGGGAGTTCCTGCTGTTCAGAAATGTCATGTTTTTGAACAGTCCTGCTAATCATGTAATTAGATTCATGCTGCAACAAGCTCCAGATGGGTGCACCCTTGCAGCCACTAGGAATCCAGTGAAAGATAGGGTGGTCCATAAAAATCCAAGTGAAAATCGCTGACGAATTTGCGCTTACGCTGAAAATCCACTTCCAATTCAGCATCCGCAGTCTTCAGCTGTAGAAGGGAAACCTTTCCCTTGAGAAAGACCAGACACTTGAGAAAGCATCTGGTCGGTCAGTGATTAAAAGATCAATAGTGGTGTAGAAGACAGTCACAGGCCACAGGTTGTATGAAGCTACATTGCTGGCTGTATATATTCCTGCGCTGCAGCGCTTCTCTATTGCAAACACTCCTCACTGTACATCCAGGGGCTGCTCATTCGCTTCGGGTTAAACGTGCATCTCAGTGCCCTGCAGCAGCATGACTTTAATCTACATTTGGAAACCCCAGATTTCTTTTCCTAAGTGATTTTTTAAATATGTTCAGAGTTCCAGAGAACGTCCCAAGAACACATCCTAACATCTGGCAAGCTTTCTAAGAAGTGCACACATTCTGGGTGAAATCCTCCACCCCATCAGTTAGCGGAACTTGTATTTAAACAGCAAATGAAGAACACATAATTTATAAGGATGTCTTTTTGATAAAGCCAGAAAACGGGAAGTGATAGTACCTGGCCAGAATGAACTAAAAAAACTTAGCTAGTAGCGTACTCTGGTTATCATTAAATAGAAATAGAGTTAAATAGAGTTAAAAATACTCTTTATGTTTTATTGTCTGCAGCCCAGAATTTTAATAAGCTATTTTCAAATTCTCACCTAAATCATCAACAGTTGTGCTGGATCACCATAGAATCATTTTGTCCACTGGCTGTTTTGAGAGCTTGAGTCTTTGTAAGTGCCTGCTAACACTGTGAAATAACTTTAACCAATCAGGCTTCTACCAATCTTAAACTTGCTTAAACTTTGTATTCCAAAGTTATCAACTCAACAAAAAAAAATACAGAGAAATGTGCGATGCCTTCCCCACTCATACTTACGCTCTTCTTGATTTTTTTCTTTCCTTCTGCAATGACCATCCAATGCAGCATCCTGGAATGAGAGAGGTCAGTACCATCTCCTCCATAGGTCCAGGTGACGTACAAGAGGTGGTTGTAATATTCTACGGAGGTAATCTCAGGTGCCACTGGTGCTGAAGGAATAAGGCAAATGTATTACAGACAGGGTCTAACACAGTTGATTACCAAGTCCAGTAATAAACTTCTGCCAATGGATACTGTTAGGAAAAGACTATTACAAAGATAGCGGAAACATATTAGTAAAAGCATCTGCACCTGAGTGCAAGCTCAAAGAAACGAAAAATGGCATTTAACCTGGGGGATATTCGGAACAAAAATATACTTTTGTTTACAATCTTTCAGTTTAAAAAGAAGTCCCGAAGCTACTAGCTGATGTAAACCATTTTTTGAGTCAACATTTATAAACTGAATTCAAAGTCAAGTTAAAAGCCTCAGATATTGCTTCACCGTGTCATAGCACTGAAAAGAAATGACAGTGAGAAACAAAGACAAACCGTCACACTGAATAATTTGGATAGCTTTTCCACAGGAAAAAATATCTCCCTTTTACTGAGTTTGCATCTTCCTAGGAGGAAAAGCTCCAAACCTGTAGTTTTCCAAAGAACATCTTTTTGCACAAAAAGTTACGTCCACCTTTGTTCCCAGGGTGAAAGTCCCACCACCACAGAAGACCGCAGTCAGCTAACAGCCGTCTAACCACCCAGTGTCTAGTTTGCAGGCATGTGGTAGCTACATTATTAGGTGTTAGGTGAAGCAGCTGTTGTCCCTCCTCTTCTTCCACACATCCAGCGCCTGGACCCTGGGCTGAACATCTCAGGCTGCCCCACCACAGCCCCCTCAGCCCATTCGATGGCTTGTCTTGCGCTGGAGCTGGCGGCAAGTCCTCGCCTCCCTGCGCAGCCCAAGAAGAAAGACAGCAGACTCCAGAGCAAGTCCTGTCCTCCTAAAATAGGTATTTAAAGGAGTAAGAGAATTTCCTCCTTGTGGTGCCTCTCTATTAATTGCAGAAGGAGTATGGCTGGTCAGCTCACCGCCACTGCCTAATTCGGAAGTGCAGGTCTCCAGTTGTTAGGATTTAAGTTAAAACCGAGTGGAGACCCAAAAGTCAAAGTCAGCGATCGGTAAAGACCATAACCCCCTCTCAAAGTGATATCAGTGGGATAACCTGGATAAAACGGGGCAGTGTACGAATCTGTGTGCTTGGCTGTGTGCTCTTTAGGAGCACAATAGGGAAAACGATACAGAATGGTTGATCTTCCTCTGCGTCTGCCCGGCGAGAGGACCCTTCCCACCACCAGAGGCCTGGACGCTGGACAAACTGGGAGCTCGGGTCTGTTTGAAGGGGCCACAAGATGTCACTGCTGCTTTCACGAAGGCTTCTGTAACTTTTGCATTAAGGCATTCGTTAGAGAACAGACTTTCTGAAGTAATCGCTGAGGAAGGCAGCAAATACAATGCACGGCCAGTTTAGACCCATTTAGAAACGTTTAGTAAGGCTATTATCTCAAATTAATCTTGACGCTGTCCTTTTATGCTGTTGAGAGGAAGCAACCTTATTTAGTATAAAACCTATAAAGTAATGCTTCTTTTAATTTCTAGAGTTCCCAGTCCATCCCTCCACAAGGATTCTTTGCAATTTAATGTCATGACTAGCATGAATTTTATACACTTAATAATAATTTCCTCCTATCCCTAAATACTGATGACATACTTTCCCTCCTGATGTTCACACAGCCGTTTGCGTTAGGTACGTGTCAGCGAACACCCAGGATACATGAAATGAGACTGAAGGGCCAGGGCTTGCGTGACCGACTCCCCTGGCACCATGTTCCACTGGGAGCCAAGTCGCACCGAGAGGCTGTGGGGAAGTTACATCCCGTTGCTGACCTGGCCCAAAGTGACAGCTGAAAGCATCCACGGGACCAACAGAGAGCAGACGTGATGGTACTCACCAACACCAAGCGTCTGTCTGTCTTACTCTTTTTGGTTCTCCAAAGCTAAAAGCATTCTTGCTGTAAAAGAAAATGCTGGTGGTCTGAAGTGCCCTTGCTTATGATTGCTTTAAATCCAGCTGTTTACAGCAGGTGGCATTAAAAACTCATTAGTCACCACAGCAACACTGGCAGCGCCACGATCTCTCCCTGCGTTCACACAACAGCGTGCAACTGTTGCTGCAGGAGCCCGAGACAACAAATGCTGTTTCTGGTAAGTCTCTGGGATCCCCCAAATCTCCCCCATTCTCCTGGGGATATCTGACTAATTGTTGCGGGAGTGAGCTATATATCATCTGGTCTCTTGCAATACCCTTTTCATTCCGGCTACCACACTTCCGTAAAGTCCCAGCCTGCTGTAGACTCCACACGAGCTGTGGGATCCTGTGTTAGGGAATTGTTTTTTCTGCTCTGAGCTTCCTGCAAGGTGTGGTCCCAAACTCACAGATGATCCTTCTGCTTTGTTTTAAAAAATCAAGCTTGTGTTCCAAGTGCGGAGGTTAGCTTTCCAGTTACACACAGAAGAACTGACAGATGGCGTACTGTCAAGAAGACTACAAAACCTTCAGTCTAGTATTTTAAAATTTAGGGCTTTTCATTTGGTGGGTTGTTTTGTTGTGGTTTTTTTGCTTGTTTTAATTCCTGGCAACCTGTGCAGGGAAGGTGGCATTGTTCGGAATGACGCAGAAAGGGACCAAGCGCTCCATAAAACCATCTGTTCCCTCTCTGGAAAGAGACTGAGGGTGATGAAGAACTCTGCAGTCCCCTGGTAACTTGCAAGAGTGAAAAGGCAGCACCTACTGGGGACAAACATTTCAAACCTGCACACGTGAAAAACTGGCATGCCACTTTCTCACGAGCTAGCCTGACAGCAGTCCCTGGACAAAGCTGAAGAGATTGCAAGAAATAAGGCAATCAGCGGACAGGAGCGTATTTAATGCTCACATTCAATGGTGACCATCTATCAATAAGCACTTGTAATTTGATCAAATCAGATTTCTTTGTTAGGACTCTTCCCTTAATACGCTGTGATCCGGCTTACTGCCATTCAACACTTCCATCAATGCTCTGAAAGTAAAAACATGGCTGACGAACCACGCAACTGGCAGAGGAGTGGAGGGTTTGGACAGGGCTGTGATTTCAATTATTGGCCCCTATGCTGGGCCTGCTCAAACAAAATGTGTTGCAAAGCACCAGGTGCAAAGTTGGGTCTTTAGCAAAAAGGCATGTAGACAACACTTCCCAAATGATAAATTCTGTTAGAAGCCACTGAAGAGAAGTAAATCAACACAGACCTGCAGTGCGATGCCACAGGAAATGCAATCATCTAGATGCACAAACAGCAGAGCATTGAATAGGGAGCTGATTTTGCCTCTGTAGGAGTATTCAGCAGGCTGGTATTACACTTCCAGTTTTCGCATACTTTGGTAAAGACAGTAAAAATTAGAGAGGCAGAGTAGGGAAAAAAAGTAACATGAGAAAACGCCTTACAGTGAGGGGACCTGAAAAGTTCAATGGAAGGAATTTATTAACAGAAAAGAGTGAAACTAAATTCCGTATAGAAAGGGAAAAAAAGCTTTGTGTCTTTTCAATCAATACGAGAAAAGTGTAATAAGAATTAACAGACTGGATATTAAAACCAGAAAAATTCAAATCAGAAGCAAAGGATAAACCTTTGATAATAAGAGGAATTAAGCATAGGTACAACTTTCCAGCTAGATATTTTCTAGATATTTTCACTTAAGACCACATGACCTTTTTGAAGAGAAGCTTTGCCAATCATAAATGGATAACATTCTCTAAGAGATTCATCCATTTCTGATTTTGTCTACATCTGCTAGTTAAGGAGTCGATCCATTTTTCATCTAATGGCAGTAACAGTCTTTACTTTCACCATACAGAGATCCAGACTGATCCTGACGATGGCTTCTATTTTAGAACAACCTTAATTCCCCTCATTTCTGCTGCGGGTTTCTGGAAACACAATATTGAAGTGTAAGCGCCCCACTGGAACATTGCCACTCTAAAATGCCGAACCTGGTACCCTAATCAGTCGGAAAAGACATTTCTCCCCTCATACAGCAACCAACCAGCTGGAAAATTACTTCTTTACAGTGCTACAGGAAAGTTGATTGATGCCAAAGGACAATGAATATCTCTGGAGACCCTTCACGGGGCCCTGGTGGGTGCTACGAGTTTCTGATATGCTGGAGAAGTGCCAGAATTTGTCAGCAGTTTAGCTCGGGACCAGATATCTCAGGATGGGAGGGTTTCTGCTGGCTTCAGTGGAGCTCGGACTTAACCCACTGATAATTTTTCTGTTGTAGCTCTTTCGAGCACAGGCACTATATTAATCCATCATTGCAAATGGGTCTAATTCCTTTCCTTCCTCAGTTGCGTCTTTTTAGCCTCTCACCTAAAAGAAAATCTAGGATTAGGCTAGTGTCAGTTTTGGAGGGAGTGGTTTGTAGGCTGATTTTCCTCTTGATTTGATTTCTACAGCTGGAAAAGAAGAGCGAGACATACTTTATTTCCTCTCAAGGTCCATCTGAATTATTTACTGCTTTCAGTCACCTTCTGCAAGGTGAACTAAACAGTGGTGCATAAAACTAAAATGATTCAATAGGGAACTTTAACTTAACCAGCCTGGATGCTAGGAACACGTGGCAAGGCGCTAACAGGAGCTCTGGTATGCTGTTTCCTCTCCAATTAATCTGTTTGACACATTGAAGATTCAAACCCAAAGTATCTGACAAGAGTGTGTTAAACACAAAGCTGGACCCAACTGGAAGAGAGCAATCTGTGTGGTTATATCGATTTATTTCAGCTAAAAATCTGAATTATGACTGACTTGCCAGCACCACACCAGTTTCCCAAGGCCAATCTACCCAGCACAGGTGGAATGCCTTGATCACAGGAGCACCCTTCCCTCCTTACTGGGCACAAGCAAAAAACACCCAGCAGGAAAGGCAGAGCTGGAGGACAAGAATAACGTGCTGCCAAACATACCGCCTGCCTCAGCCTGCCCAAGAGGGCAGAACTCTACTCCACATTAGCTCAGGTGCAGTCATGGTCTGCGTTACTGGGAGGGGGAAACAGGAGGGAAAAGTATTTGGAAACATTGCAAATATACAGAAAAATGTTCCATAATATTAGCAAACCTAAGAATACAGATTACTATTTGCCCATTAACTTCTCGATGTCTAAAACACACACCGTCATAAAAAATGAGCAGGATCGCAGGGCTCACTGGAGCCCTGTATTCAGCTGCTAAAGGGCTGGAACAGAGTAATCAAACACTGTGCTTTGTATAGGAAAATTATACATATTAATTTAAAGCAGTCCTTAGAGCTTTCCTTACAAAAACACAACACAACGCTCAGCTGTTAAATACCCTACATCTTGCAAGCATCTGCAGGTGAAACACAACCTCCAAGTCAGACTTTCCCAGCACCTCAGCTCCTGGGAGCACTTCCACGGTCTTTTCAGGCGGCTGCTCACCTGTTATGAAGCTGATGGTGGAGCTGTCACAGCAGCTCAGCTCTGGGTCCCCCCAAGTCACCATGGTGACCCGGAAATTGTAATACCATGCAGGCAGCAGGTTAGCTATTCTCTAGAAAACGACAAAAGACAAAGAGCAGCTCAGGAGACAATTCGCCAGCATGAGACGTGACTTCTAAAACATGACAATATTTATAAACCCCGTGCCCACACACGGGACGCTTTTGCTGAGCTCCCGCTCCTTGCTCCAGTGGAAGTCTTTGTAATTTGGCATTTTAAATTTATTCAAAACTCTGTGCAGGGAGAGCAAACACGGTTGTGCCGGGTCTGCTGGCTACCCACGGGCACATGGTCCCAGGTCCTACCCACCACGGACACCTCGCATTGATTTCCAGGGCGGTGAGAATGATTCCCGCGGAGCAATCTTCCATCGCAAAATTCTGATTTAATGAAGGCAGAATATTTAACTGAAAAACGTAGCCTTTTCTGTTTTGGTTAGATAGGGTTTGAGGATAAATTAGAAAATGCTTTTGGCTCAGATACTGTCACTTCAAAAGACTTATTTTTTTCCAATTTTCGAAGTGTATTTCACTTTCTATTATCACTTATTATAAATTAAATACGAATGAAACATAAATGACTTATGAGACATAAATTATATATATAAATACAAATGAGAGATAAATGAAGTAATAAAATGCCATATATTTTATAAGTAATATTTAACTTAACGTTCAAATACTTCCATTGATAGCACAAACCAATTCAAATATTTAGTTTTATGTTTAAATGAAAAGCCTCATGATATTTTTAAAATTAAAAATAAAAGCAAATTAGAAATAATGAAAATTTTTGACAAATTAGAGATTGCTATTTTTACAGACCTCTGCCGTTTCCAGTGGCTTTTTCCCAGATGCTACAAGGCAATCCAAATATAGGGTTTGTGAACTATTCTCTTTATGCTTTTTAGAAAAAGTTGTAGCAGATTAACACCAAAGCATTGAAGCTGCTTGGATTTCTTCTGACATGACCCTTGTGTAAAGTTGACAATAACAACATAGTTTTGACAATTTTAAAATAAAATGCGGAGCACAGAATGAACAAAGCAACCAAGCAAAGGGAAAAAGCAAATTCAGTTCCAAAAGTTCTCACCAAGTGATAACCCTTCAGGGTAGAATTTCTGGTCTAAGCTGTCAGATAGCTTGATTTTTGATTGCCCTGCCTCCTCGCTGGGCTTGACACTGTTGCTCCAGAATACACCACTCAGAGATGTCACTAGATCATCGGGAAATTTGTTGGACATGGGGATTCTGGAGCACCACTAGAGAACCCAAACAACAATTCACCAATACCACCAATACCTACCTGTATGTTAAATGCCATGACAGAAAAACAGGGAGATACTCTTCTTCTAATTCAGGCTTACTCTTTAAAATTATTTTTTAAGAAATGCTCACTTTAGCAGTTATATAGCACTGTTGTATTTTGGACTGAAATTCAGACAAAGGAATTCCAACTTGGCTTCCGTGAACAGGATTTGCAACAGTAGGGGACAATATCCTCTCATTTTCTAATGGACCACATTAACTCTGGAAGATGACATTATTTCTAAGATGACTTGGATCATTCAGGTTTTAATCCAATCGTGCTGAGTCATGATTACAAGATATTAATTACTCATTTGGTAAGTTATTTTTGTTTTTAATTTCCCTGGAGATTTATGTGCTAGTTTTACAGTCACGTACCCAATTACAGTTAAGCTGCTGCAGTAAAAATGACTCCACAAATGGTATTATGCAAATCAATTACAGTAAATCTCTATGGCTCTCACAAGAAGGGAAAGTTATTGCTATCCTTTTTGCATACTCATAACTTTCTAAACAACTAATTTCAGCTAAAATTGCTTGCTGTCTTGTGTTATGGCAAAGTCTGAATAAAATCTGTTCACCTCTAGGAATACATGGAAAGGAAGAGGAAAACTTCACTTTATTTCTGCCGAGTACCCAATCTTGCAAAGATGCATGTGTGTATATGTGTGTGTGTGTGCGCGCTCTTCTAGAGACCAGTCTCCACCTAGTTGAAATCCTGGCATAAGTTTTGGAGTACTGTGTCCAGTTCTGGGCTCCCCGCTTCAAGAAGGACAGCAAACTGCTGGAGAGGGTGCAGCAGAGAGCTACCAAGATGATTAGGGGACTGGAACACCTCCCTTATGAAGAAAGGCTGAGGGATTTGGGTCTCTTCAGTCTGGAAAAAAGACGGCTGAGGGGGGATCTTATCAAGGCTTATAAATACTTAAAGGATGGGTGTCAGGAGGATGGGGCCAGGCTCTTTTCAGTGGTGCCTGGTGACAGGACAAGAGGTAATGGGCACAAACTTGAGCATAGGAAGCTCCACCTAAACATGAGAAGGAACTTCTTTACTTTGAGGGTGACAGAGCACTGGAACAGGCTGCCCAGAGAGGTGGTGGAGTCTCCGTCTCTGGAGGCATTCAAAACCCGCCTGGATGCGTTCCTGTGCAACCTGCTCTAGGTGACCCTGCTCCGGCAGGGGGGTTGGACTAGATGATCCCCAGAGGTCCCTTCCAACCCCTACCATTCTGTGATTCTGTGATAAGTCTTTGTGGCTTCAGAAACACGAAGGCTATTTTCACAAGAGCATCTCTGCAGCTAAGCCTTCCAGATGGCACACTGCAAGACTAGCCTGCAAGCCCCAAATCCATATTATCAATATTAATTATGTAGATAAGGTTTTGGACTACTCCCCCAGAGGAGATGATGGAATTTTTTAAAGCCTTGACTGACAAACTGACCCACAAACTGAAGCTGCCTCTGGACTTGCTGAACATGCCCATTTTGTCAACAAAATAGAGGCTCATCTCATAACTCATCACTCTGCTTAAAATTTAGCATGGTTCAGCTGGCATTCCCTTACTTTAGAACAGAAAATGCCTCTAGCACCCTGGCCATTTGCTCTGCTTTGCCTGGAAAAATGTGCCAAGCTCAAAGGCATAGGCACATATTCATGGGGGAAATGCTGGGCAAAGAAAGGTCACACAGGCATGGGCAAGCAATAGTTGGTAATGGTCACTTTACCACGGAGGCAGTTAAAGAGATGGTTGCTGCTATTTCATAGTAGGTTGTCCACTCGGAGGTCATCGTTGATGGGTTGAAGTAAAACATTTCTACAACATATTTCCTGAACACCCCAAGGAAAGGTCTGTTCCAGCTCAAAACCACAGCAGTAGGTCCCAGAGGGTAAAGCGTCAGATCCTTTATTCCAGTGGGCACTATAAACCAGAAACCGTGGTTAGTAATGTGCGCGTTACCAGTTACAGTTTATTTTAAAACAATACCTTTCCTTAACCAAGTTGTACCTTTTTTTGGTTTGTTCCTGACTTTATTTCCCAACAAGTTCCTTGTCACAAGCAGTGGAATACCAATTTTCAGCATTTGTTCTCCAGTTTGTTATGTCTACTTTTTCAGAAATGACTAGAGGCTGCTTGGTGTTGGCTGCTTAGCTTGAGATAAAGCACAGGGCTTGATTTTGGACAAACAGAGGGTTCCGTTCTACTTTGAAAATCAGGCTGTTTTGGAGATATTTCAAGTTGCTCAAAACCAAAAGCGTCAGAAGTCATAACACTTTGGAAGATAAAGGCTACCAGAAAGAATAGTTTTTATGTCTATCCCTCCTTCCCTGGGGAACCTAAAGGTGCTGTCATGTATTGCTAGTCTTGCCTCACAGATGATGACACCGAGAAAGAGAAGTCAAGTGATGTGAAAAATGTCACATAAGGGTCAACTTCTGCAACCTTTACTTGTCTGGAAAGCAATTATTCTTCATGACTTAACTGAGGCTACTTAAATAAGTACTTTTTGCTAACATTTGCGAGGGTTGCAGAGCCCCAGCTATTGCACACCGGGTCAGAGCCAAGCCCAGCACCCAGATGACTTCAGCCCATGTTAGCACAATTGCCTTTCCCTTCATAAATCATTTACCACATCTATTCTTTGCTTTCTCTAAAGTGTTGATACTCACCCAGTGAAAGTGAGGCTTAGGATAAACATGGGGAGAACTGAATACTTTTTAAAGTGTGTTTTATCTTATTTCAGTTTCGTTTGTCATTAACCACCACTGAAAATAGTTTGCTTTGCAGTTCTGTATTTTAATATGAAATTCAAGATCCTGTTATGAAATGAAAACTCATACAACTGTCTTTTTACGCCATAAAAACAGAACATCCCCTTTATAATAAGAAATCTATGAGATGTTTTGTTTAGAAACTCATTGCCGTTTTGAGTTTAGTAAGAACTTTTTATGGTTGTGAGGCCACATGAAAGTGGAGAAAATGAAGGAACTTATTTGCTTTGGGAATATATGATTTTACTTTCTCAAGTGAAAATAGAATTTTGCCGATTTCTGAAGTAACTACAGTGAGAAATAAAATCAAAAGCGTTTGTAAAAATCGTCCAATGATAGAGATTTTAATAATAAAGTATATGTATTTTTTTGCTTACTATTTTATCCTTTGCTGAAATATACCATACTCTCTTTTCAAATTTTTACTCAGACCCAATTTATGAAAAAATATAAAGAGATTGCCTAGAATGAAAAGGCTCTCACCATATTCACTAGTCCACATACTTGCTTTCATTTAAGGATTCAATTCTTAACAGGTTAACTTTGTGGGTTTTTTGTGTTTCGCTTTCTTCCCTACATCACAGAGAGGAAGCAGAATGAAAAATACTGAAGATCTCTAGCTTTCAGCCACCTGCTCTCCCCAAAGGCAGACTATTTGGCAAAAGGAGAAACTGGGCGACTCAGGTCAAGTATTTCTCTGCAAATGTAACTCTATACACTGAATCTCTTCCTCTTTGCCCATTCTCTTCTTAATACATTTTGTTAAAACGGTGACCTTAACAAAATAAATGATACAACTAAAAGATGCTGAATTCTATGCTAAGTGACTCTTTATTTAGGAGCACGGTGTAATCCTGAATTACAGGCACGGAGGCAGCAGCTCTGCCTGTTGGCCATAAAACCACATTCTTGAAAATGTTACTTTCAGTCTCAGAGGGTTCTTCTTATCCTCAAATCTCAAAGCAGAGAACATCAAGATTCACTGTTAAACCCAAGAAAATCAAGGCATACACAACTGAAGTTGGTGATGGTCATGTAGTACCATAGGAGATAAGCCAGGTCTCCTGACTCTTAGCACTGTGTCCTTCAGACCGGGCCACATTCCATCCTTCATAAGGCACATTTGCAACAAATGTCTTAACAGCAGTCCCACGGACTTCGTGAGACAGTGGGAATAAATCACATCTAAGAATTACCCACATCTCTCCATGCATCACAGACTACCTGCAGCTCAGGCTGGCTACACCTAAGTGAGGTGACTCCCACCCTAAATGACATCCACCATGAGCACTGCCAGAGACACACATATATTCAGGTGTTCAAGGGTGAAGACGGTGCTTTCCACAGGGCCCTGCGTGTGTGAATCCTGGCCATAATTGCTCTCTAGTTAGGTTTGGTAAAAACATATAAATGCGAAACATTTGTCTCCCACTGAAGAAGTAGTTTCTCTACACATATTTAAAAACAAAGCAAAACAAAACACGTATCAAACAGTAGATGCAAGGGTTACCAATGGAAAATGTAACAGGATCAGAAGGCGGTCCAACCAACGGTCCTTTCCGTAAATAAACCACAACTCGGTACTGGGCACCGGGAACAAGATTTTCAATGAGGCTGCTGCTTGAATTCACCTAATAGGAGGGGAATGCATCCAATATGAGGTATTTGCTTGGTAAATGAAAAGAAGATCGAGACTGCACATGAACTGCTCCAGTTACAAAAGACATGATTCTGAAGACACTGGCATCAGCAGCTAAAACTCCATTCACTAAGCCCAAAATGGCAAAACTGTGAAAGCAGTCAGGGCTGAGCTGACAAATGATCTGACTCAGAGAATCACGCTTGCCTTGCTGTGCAAGGTTACCTGTCACATTGTAGACCCACTCTCTCCTGCTGGCAAAGTTTATTGAAATAATCAGGCTACATTATTGATATTCCGGTGATACTATTTAGAGTATTTAGACAGTGCGTTTTCAATAAAAGCCTGAGTTTGTTCTTCGGCCATCTGATTCATCTGGAGCTCTGTGAGCTGAAGGCTGTCTTATGGGAAAGCTGTCTTCTGAATGCAAGTGTTAAAATGACAGCATGGTGAAATCAGAGAGGAATTACAGCACTACAAAACCTGGCTAAGGGACCTCGTGATTTTTCTTTTCAGTTTGAAACATCACCATCAAAATTTCTGCTGTGGCACACCAGGTATTGGTCAGAGCAGGAGGCATCGGTCTGGTCCGATTCAATAGGAAAAGCCTCATCTCCTGAAGAGCCAGCTAACAGCAAACGCAGTTTGGAGGAAAGGACTTCATGCACCCCTTCTAGAACTGCAGGCTGATATTTCCTACTAATATTTTCTTTGCAACCTTTCCAAAGTCTGTATCACAGCCACCTTTGCACTGGTGTTTTATTGTGATGCAAGCGACTCCACCAGTGCCAGCACAGGTTTAGTGAGGAAGGGATTTTATATTTAACAGCTGCTTTGGAAAGCTATATCACTTTTAAATCACGCACAAGGGTAGAAACGGATAGAACTCTGCACTGAATTTTGCCCTTTTCAGCTTGTCAAGGAGAATTCAAACCAACATTAATAATTCCAGGTATAATAAGCTGATAAAATTTGATTAGAGGTGGTACAAACATTTGTAATGAGAAAAAGAAACAAATAACTGTATTTAGACCTTTCTACCTACTTGCAATAAACACACATTTACTTTTACAGATAACTTGTTTATTCATGGATTAGCTTTAGGTACTTGTTTTTGAGTTTGTAGATTATTTTTGTATTATTTCCTTTAATCACATATGTATATACTTGTGATCTTTGGTATATAATTGCGTACTGTATTGTTTTGCTTCCTGATGTAATGACTGCACTTTTAATAAATTAAAGGAAAATAACTCAAGGAGATTAACACCTGATTCTGAAAAACAACTCTCAAATTGTCATCTAAACAATCTAAACATGTTTAAGTTCATCTAAAATGTTTAAATTCATGGACAGTCTGGGAATAAAACCCAAAACGTTTTGACAATTCATTGTAAATGATTCATTTTAAAAGAAATTTTTAAAGGATGGAGACTCCCTGTATTAATTAACTTGCAGGGCTAATCACAAGTTTGAAGGAGATGATGAATATTTATTGGGAGGGTTAGCGGATTCCTTCCATTCCCATGAGCAAGCTGAGGGCGCAGCAGGACAGCACTGCAGTCCTTTGCAGACTTCTCCATCACACGCACTTAGGGAGCCAGACAGAAGTTGTGGCACTGCTCAGAAAACGGCCTTATCAGCATCTTGGTAAAGTAACTGGGATGTGGGCTAATTGAAGGCACATGCCACCGATCCATCATAGCCACAGGATCTGTCATGGGGTTGCACTCACTAAGTGTTTCAAGTATCAGAAAACTGTCATACTTGGGAGTTCGGGATTATTGATCATTATAAACACATCCCGTATGGCAGCCCTAAAGAATTGTTGTCCATCCAAATCACAGGCGGTCTGCATTCACTTCCCCATGCCAACATCTTTTTTGATGGATGAAAAGAAAACCCGACTTATGATCACCTCTAAACTTCCAGAAAGTTTAGTCAGGTTCTGTATTCATATGTAGGATATCTAAGAAAGAATTTATGCAAGTTTGATGATAGTATTACAGCACATGCCTAAGTGTTATTATGATTTTTCCCACTGCCCCTGTCCTGGTTTCAGCTGGGATAGAGTTATTTTTCTTTCTGGTGGCTGCTGGGTTTCAGATTTGGTATCAAAGGAACGTTGATAATGCATATTGGTTTAGTTGTTGCCAGGTGATGTTTATAGTTTTCAAGGACTTTTTTTCAGCTTCCCATAGAAGCTGAGAGAGAGCATAGACAGAACAAGCTGCCCAAAGGAATACTGCATACCAGAGATGCCACGCTCAGTATTACAAAGCGGGGTTGGCAGCGGGGCGGGAATCCACAATCAGTGTTCGGGATAGGCTGGACAGCCAATTCACCAGGTGGTGAGAGTGACTTACGTTGTATTACTTTACCTTGTATATTCTTTTACCATTATAGTTATTATCATTGGGTTTGGTTTTTTGTTGTTGTTGGTTGTTTTCTCTTGGTGTTCTGTTAAACTCTTTATCTCAGCCCACTAGGTGGTGGGTTTTTTTCCTTTCCCCTCCTTTTCTCTCTCTTCTCCCTACTCTTCTGGGGGAGAAGAGGGAGAATTAAGCAAGCAGCTGTGTGGTCTGAGCTGCTGGCTGGGGTTAAACCACAACAGCCACAAAAATGTCTCAAAAGGTACAACACAGCTCACAAGCTCGAACGAAGGATTGGCCACAGTCCCTCCAACAGAAACAGAATTTTAACACTACTGTGGTTTCCTGCAACACTTTCCTTCCCGAATGCTGTGCTCTCCCCTCCGCTCTGCACCACCTGTGTCCCTTTAGATTGCAGAAGGGAGCACCTACTGCTGTGCTCTGCAGCCCTGAGCCTGATAGGGCCCTTGGGCACCGCGATCCCAAACAGCAGGGTGGTTAGCAAATTTTTTCCTGTATTTGAAAAGGCTCCAGCTTCCACCATTTACCTCAGTGCAGTAGTGCTTTTCAAGCCTTTGACTTTCCTTTTGCTTCTGACAGGTCAGAGAGACCACAGACACGATGGTGCCGTTGCCGCCGCTCTCTTGTGATGCTGTCCAGGATGTCAGGGCAGTAGTGGAGCTCAGCACCGTCACGGTCACATGCTGGGGCTTTTCAGTGAGCTCTTCTATCCATTCACCTGTGGGGCCTGGGACATGTCCCAAAAGCACAATTGAGCAAGCCACTCTACACATTTGAGGCACTGATGTTAAAATATCATTCTTTCATGGGATTATTTAGTACTGGTGGAAGAGGCTGGACTGACAGCTGTCCATCTCCACAGCACTCGGGCAGTGAAGGTCGCAGCCCCCGGGAAACAGCCTGTGGCCGGTGCTATTTCACCTGTAGCAGAGCAGGAGATGATGAGAGAAACGTCCCTGTCAGAAAATTCAGATTGCAGTATTCTCTATTGCTCACCAGAAACCACACAGAGATATCAGATTTGCTCCAAGGCGATGTTTAAAAGCGGTGACATCCAATAATGGACAGATCGTTGACAAATATTAAAGGACAAGCACACAAATTTTTTGGCCACTCCACACACTAACCTACCCTCTAAGTGTACTACAGCCTTGAAGCGTGAAAATCGAGTTCACAGTGGTTACCACAGTGAAGAACCTCATTCTCCATCAGACTTTTTGAAGCACTTAGTGGAGAACACAGGTTTAAATACAGATAAAATAAAAATTCGGAAAGTAACTTCAGCTAGAGTTGGTCAAAATTCCAGATTGCATGAAAATTGTCAGCTTTTTGTGTCACTTTTTAACTGACACTTGTGACAGCTCCCTCCTTGACGTCCCTTTTCTCCACACAATTCTAATGGTGCTTGAAGTTTATTGAGAAAACATAACAAATGCCAGAGCAAGAATTTGGTGTAAGATCAGCCTATAAGATTTGACATTTCAGACTGCTATCTGAGTGCAACAAAAATATCGTGTAATACAAGCCAGTAATTTGACAGGATGATTCACTGAGTGAATGTTACAAGGATAAGATAAGGCTGAAGCTGTGAGCAAAATTTATTCATGACAGCAGACCCACACCTATTCAGGTAAGAAGAGGAATTAGATCATTAGGTTAATCTCTGGAGCCAGTGGATGTACGTGTAACTCTTATAATTCAGAAATTTTTTCAGCATCAGCCTTAAGGGAACCGAGTTAGCTCACGCCACGGCCCAAAGTTATAGTCCTCACACAAAAAAGCCTACTTGATTAAACTCATAAAGAGGAATGGAAAAGCAATTCCACCGTAAGAGTACTTGCCCACATCTCAGATTTGGCATACTACCAGGAATACATATAAAATCTACCTAAAATACTAAGGATCTTGCGTTTGTCAGAAGGAATGAGACGTTTACCAAGAATCCTCATGTGGTTCTAAAAGGCTGCAAAACTAACAGACAAAACCCAAATCCCCAAACATCCTCATGTGTTTTGTGCAAAACGAAAATACTTGTTACATTCCTGTAACATCTTAGTACTTTATACCCAATGAGATTCAAGTTCATCCTTAATCTAGCAATCGGTAGACCTACACTTTGGATTAACGTTTTCTCATTTCTCTCAGGTCTCTGTCCCCAGTTAGTAGACTTCATGAAGGACACTGTATTGCATATTGCTTAGTGGAAATTAGTCACACCTTGTAAAATGGAATAACATTGGGTACTAATAGCAACACTACATAATTTATTTGATATACTTGTATACTTATATGTACTTTAATGTTTTCCATAGAATGAAGCTGTCTAATAACTATTCCTAAAGAAAACCAGAAGACAGTGAAATTACAACAACAGAGACCCTTTCTCTCATGTGCCGTTTCCTCTTTTCTCGTTGTTTTCCAAGTACTGTTTCTTTCAACTATAACGTTGTTAAAAACACAGGAGCGATAGTGGAATTCGGTTACATGCAGTCAAGCATTATGATGAATTTAAGCCTAAATAGTTCGTATTTGTAAATATTACAAGCTACTAAAGACACCATTTTTGTTAGTAATGGACTTAATTACTTGAGTACATTTCCTTTTAATATGAATATTTCTGCCAGCCTTAGCTACCCTGTCTTGTTGCAGCATTCATGGTTCATGATTTCTCACATGTAAAATTGTGTCGTGCTGCAAGTATTCCCCTATTCTCATTGTATGGACATTTTGTAGGCTATATCTATTCCCTTCTGTAGAAAAAGGTACAAAGGTGACCACAGCCATCAGAAGGATAATAATCTGAATTCACCAACACCTGTCTCACTTGCTGATCTAATTGTCAGTCATGATACTAGTTTACACAGTAGTGTATTATTATTTTGTCTTTTACTAAGTCTTCCGTTAAGAAAGCCTGGGATTCTACAGGGAAATAATAAATTACTTTTTCTCCTCTGAATTTAGCAGGCTGAACTATTTCATCTACTGTAATTTGCCCCGCGTTCTCTCAGAGACCATGTAATTTCAGAGTTCAGGGTTTAATTGTGCAATTCCCACACTCTCAGCCTGAGATGCCCTTCATCCCTAACCCGGTACATACAGCCTCCAGGAGTAAGGAAGTTAAATATTTCCAAGAATCTCTATAACCACCGACTTAATTCTCGGAATTAAATCCTCTCTTTGAAATACGCAAGAGGGGAACCCGTTTCAGTGAGCCTCTTCCAAACACTAGGCAATGACTCTAAATGATCTTTAACGTCTCTTCCAACACAAACCATTCCATGGTTCTATGACTCTACCAAATACTTCACCTGTTTTCAGTTCTTAGCTCTGCTGAGACGGCATGATGAAGGCCCATCCAGGCAGGATATAACATATTTGCACTATATTTCCTTCTCTGGCACAGGGAACTCCAGAAGACCAGACTCTTCTGATCCTGCAGCAGATGCCATAGCTGCCACAGTGGTCAAACTCTGTACATGAAAGTTATATTGGTCTGGGAGAAAAAGACAGGTTTGTTGAGATACTTACTGATGTAAAAGCTAAGTGTTTTTGCTGATTGACTTCCACGAACTTCACAAGAGCCAGAGGAGCTAAATGTTGTTACGGACAACTTATATTTTCCTGGTTCTTTCAGTTCGGCAACAAATTTGTGAGTGTCCTCACTTACTGTCAAAAATTCTGTGGAGTTCTCTAAATCAGGGTAAAAAAAAGTGTGGATTAATTGAAATTTGAAAGCCACTGAGGAAATTATTTATATCAGAAATGCTAACGCTGTTTCTGCTGTGGGATTAAAAGGTATCCAAGAGGACTGGATTTATGTGGGTAGTTTTCCTTCTTGCCATCAGCACAAGAGTAATTAATGACTAAGGTTGCAGTATAAGTGTAGAGGAACAATAAACCCAGGACAAATTCTCATTCAGCAACAGGGATGATAAAATAGGGTTGCCATGACTGTGCAAGTGAAAAACAGCATGGCATGGAAGAAAAGGAGCTTCCAATTTTCTATCTATTGCCTCCTCCTTCTGCAAAAAAAGTATTTGTCCTCAGTGTGGCAAGGCTTATGAAAACTGCTTGTCAGGAAATAAAATTCATTTGGAGAAAACAGATTTTTAAACCAGAAAATCTTTAAGCAACATGGCTACTTTATTGCGTCTCCATCACTTGAAAAGTCTCCCCATTCTCCATCTCAGCCTCCTTGTGGCCTAAGGAACACATTTAGTAGCTGCCTTCTGAGACAACTGTTAATCTGAATGTAGACCCTCTTTTTCTGTATGCCCCTTCCAGTTGATGTCTCCCTGAGAACCTCTCTCAGTGGCTAACAAAGCTACATGATATAATGTACATTCTTTGTCTCAACTTTCTATCGGCTTGTTTCTCCTTTCTCAGATTCCAGAATGGATTTACGATAACTGCAGTGTAAACAGTGCGGCAATATGTGCAACAGTATAAATCTTGTTTAACAAAAGAGAATTGCAAGCTGCGATTTAACCCCTCCTCCCTCACTTTTTATGAAGCCCAACCAGAACTAGAGGCTCTCCGGAGGAAGAAAATTCTCAAGAAATACAGGAGATCTAACAAAACCCACTGCAGCAGAGTACTAGGTAATTAATAATTTGTAGAGGAGACAACCCACCAATGGAATTACAGAAAAGGGGTTTGAAAAGTGTATAAGCCTCTGTTTTACCTTCCCTTTCAATATTGATATGGAAACCATCAAACGCAGTAGGAGGCTTTGGTGGTAACCAGGTCAGCACCATTTGTACAGGAAGAAAGGAGGGGGGCTCTGGCTTGAGTTTTCCAGATGTGTTGACTTCATTGGCCTCATAATCACTGGAAACCGCATTGACAAACTCCCCTTCACCCTCTGACGACTCAGCTTCGTTAGACCACCAATATGGCTGCGACGTGGTTTCGTACTCGGTGCCGTTATAGCGGTAGTCCGGCCAGGCTGCAGATGTGTTCGCTACTGGAATGTCAGGTGGGTTGTCAGAAAAATGGCTATGTTTTTCTTTCCTTATGATTTCTTGTGGCCCAATGAAGGATTCTTCTGCAAAATTTCCGCTATGCTCTTCCCAGTTGTTTCTGTTGATTGGTACAATCTGAACAGAAATGTTTCGAGGTGGGTAAGGAACTAAAAGAGAAGCAAGGGTTAGTCTTTTAATAGGTATGTTCTGTGCGTCTTTATGATGTGTTAATTCCCCTGGAGAACATTGTTTGCAGAAAAACAGTGCATCCATGGATAATTTTAAATACCTTGTTCTTATTAAGATTCTCCCTTCTCTTACATGTAATTATAGCAGAAGTGATTCTAGTGGGATCAAGATGAGTGTAAATTCACAGAAGAATCATGACTCAAGAATACCAGGAAGAAAAGCAGATGTGAAGTCACAGTAAATCAGAGTTCAGTGCCATTACAGCAGCAAGGCTACTCATGTAAGAGTAGATTTTAATTTATTTTATTGTGTCTTCCAGAAAGATCTTGATCATGGAAAAAATTACTTCTGTAGAAATGAATTGAAAAAAAAAATATGCAAAACTAATATATGGCATAGCTCATATTTAAAAAGTATGACTTTCATGTTCCTGTAGGGCTTTTCATATGCTTTTTAGTGGCCGCCTTGTCACAAGCATTGAACATCAGTTTAAATTTTAATATTTGTGAAAGCCTGATCTCAAGACTTGGGTCTCAAGAAGACAAAATTGTGGCATGCAAAGAAGTTACTTCAACTTATGCCAGGAGGTGAACACACAGCATTTTGTCTGCCACACTGTAATTGCTTGTCCATCATCTGCCCTTATACGCAACAAGTGCGAGTAGCCCCTGCAAACAATTTTGACTGGCAACTTTTAAAATGACACCTTACAACACAGTAATTTGTTCACCTCCCCTGTCCCAGCCGCGGCCACTGATACAAAACCAGACACTACAATTTCATGGCAGTTCATGTGAAGAATGAGGGATGAGAGGGCAGCAGGAAAGAAAAATCTGATCCTGTTGGTTGCATTGTTATGGTTCAATATCGCGATAACTATGTTTAGGATTCTCAGGACAGAACTCAGCTGGCATCAGTTGGCTTTACTCTGTCCAAGGCAAAGGACCAACATCAGCGTACTCATCTGAAGATTGGGCCTTTTGATTTTGCCACTGGTTCATTTCACTTTGGACCCTGGAAAATGTCTGTGGTCCAACAGATTAAGAGGCAAGTTTTGGGCACCATCCCAGGACCAAATTAAATTAGTTCTGGGCCTTGAACAAATGCAATTTTCAGCCTTTGCAATATTGCTGTCTTGGAAATTAAAAGTTCATGCTTCAGGGCATAAACTGGCCGCCAAGTAGGGCGAATATGACATTCTTCTTCTCTGTGATAGAAGACTGCACAATGAGGAAGGCTTTCTCCAACGGTTTAGCTGTGATTCACTGCGCAAGGAGACAGACCAATATAGATAGATCAACGGTACACTCAGTGCGGCTATTCCGGTGGCTTAAAAATTAATTCCCAGCACAAGGCCTAGGATTTCTCATGAGAAGCAGAATTGATTTTCTAAGAAGCAAGCTTTATAACAGAAACACTCATGCAAATTTCCCTTTGCCCCGTATTGTACACATAACCCTCCGCACCAGCCGCAGCATCCTGGCCAGGGGCAGCTCCCAGGACAGCTTCCCACACAGACCCTCCTCCCTGTGGGATCAATCCCCTCCCCATGGCAGAAAGGAAAGGAGACAGACAGACTAGGAGCAGATGGTACATAATCATTTTCTTCACCTGTTCTGTGCTGTTTGGGCTCATGCTGGACCCCACTGTATTCCACCAGCGTGCTTTTGTTGAAGGTTGCTTCTGATACCAACTGAAACGTGATGTTACTGTAGCATATACCTGGTAGCCAGTGATTGAAAACTGTTTTACCTTTAAAGAAATCTGCAGAAGGTTTAAAAAGAAAAGAAGAAAGGGGAAAAAAAAAAAGAGGAAAATACATCACATGTTCACTTTCTGATAATGCGACTGCACAATGCTGAACTGGCAGTGTTTCAGATGTTTAAACATCGCTCAGCCCGGTCTGAGACATGAAATTCTAATAATTCAGTTTGCCAACATTTTTCATTTTTTTCTGGCTGTCAAAGCCACTTTGCTACAAAAAAAAAAAAAAAAAAGCCCAGCACAAGAAACACGAGCTGCTTTTCACAGGAAAGGGAACTGAATCTGGCAACCTGTTCCACGTGACGCTGAATGTCTCAAAGAGCATCTGACAGTTTCTGCAGACCTTTAACCGCCGCACGCAAAAGGCGTCTTGGTCTTTTGCTGACTGAGGCATGAGGCTGGGGGTGGACGCTGAAAGGGACGCATCCACCACGCAACTGAGCGCAAGTCGCAGAACTGAGAGCCGAGCTCACCTCCACCACCACTATACGTACGGGCTGAAGAGAAGTTGCTTAGGGCTGCGTGGCTACGGGAAGGAGTGTGCGAGTTGATTAGTGAATCTCTTAATTCAGGTTGACTTTTTTATTAATCAGCAGCTGCAGCATTGCAGCTCCTGGAACCGTGTATTAGCTGTAAAAGACAAAAATTACTGCTTGTATCCCTTTTCTTCTCTGGAAAAGGGTCACCTATATTTTGTGCTATACTCCAGAATCTGCCTAACTTTGGCACTTCAAAGCATTGAAAATGTGATTTCTAGCCCCACCCTGTACTGAAGCAAAGAGACTCCAAAAATTTTTCTGACCTCCTCCTGCAGGTGCGTATCTCCCTCTGCTGACTTTAGAGAGAGCTTACAGTGACCAGATTTCTACGTTGGGAACCTTAGTTCAGCGTCTAAAATTCAACCTAGTGCCTACTGGATTGCTCAAAGGCATTTTAACGCCACTATGCAATGTTAAACCTTTGGGGTTTCAGAGTGTGCAGGTGCCTTTCTCACCCCTTAGGATGCTTTCCATGGGACGGTCCCATTTACACCTTTGAGATAAATGCTATGCTTAAACTATATTGCAGGGCAAAAGGGAGTTCAGTTTTAAACAAATGAAAAAGAAAGCAGAATTTGCTCATTAGATCGTTTAGACGGTTAGATTGGTTGTTTGAACTGTTTAGACTGACGGTCTAGATTGTCAGATCGACTGCCTTTGATTAGATTATTTTAAGAAAAATGAAATTTATAATATGCAGCAGGGTTCATTAGCTCAGGGACAACACTGAAAGCTACAGTAATACACCGTACTACACAGCGTAGTACTATTAGCCCTGTGTCACTCTACTGAGATACAGAACTACCAGGTTTAAATCCTGCACCAGGAATCAGGTATATTGAATGTGTTTCCCAGCTCTGGGAGATCCCAGAGCTCTCCTGTCAGCTATTCACCAAAGAGGAAACCTTCGCCAGAGGGAAGGGACTGGGAACTTTATAATGATTTCAAGTGACACAGAATGTCATCCAGGGATTTCAACAAGCACATCTAGAAAGCAGAAACGTATCTCCGACCTTCCTACTGAGTTTTGTGTTTCCTTCCTTTTTGCTTTTCTTTTGCTTTGGATTGTACAGCAGCAGGGAAGATAAAAAAATGGTGGAAAATGTTTTGTATTTTAGTGTACAGGTTTATTTGGAAACACCAGAAATTGGTGATCCCTTCGCAGGTTGATTTCAGAACCGATTAAAAGAATCCAGACGGCCCAATCTTCCTCCAAAATCCAAAAGACAGGAAGAGTCACTAGAACTAGGATGGGAAACAGGTTTAAATCCAAAGAGAACCACTGGCTCAATTCAAAGACCCTTCCCCTTACTGCACGATATAAAAATTATTATATGAACAGACACATTACCAGAAATATTAATCTTTATAACAAATACATGCCAAAAACACACCTAAGACCACTGTTTAAAATGTTTCCAGCAGAGTTAGCATTAAGTTTTAGTGGAATAGTTTCCTACCTTTGTACAGCATTGTTCGGTAGTCTTTTCCTTCCCAATAGCTTATATTTACCCTGGTAAAGACATTGTACTTCTCTGGGTACTGAATTTCAAACAACACGCCTGTTTCTGGAGATGGTTTGTAATCATAGATAGAAACACTGCTCACAGGAAGGGGTTCTAAAGGATATACAAATAAAAGGAAAAAAGGAAGAAAGGAGCACATTAATAGGAAAACTGAGTTCTTGACACATACACAACACCAAAGAAAAAAACGATTTTGCTAGGTACGGCACAGGCACTCTTAAATCTACCAGGTGATATCTGGGGCTTCACAGAGGTCTGGGACAAAGCTACTCGGGACGTTGGCAAAGCCAAGATTTGTGCGTTCGCTCACAAAACAATTTATGTTCTTGACACTTAGACTTCAACGGAAAAAATTCCTTATTTGCCACAAAAAATAAGGTTATTATTTAAGCACTCACAGTCATGACCCCAGAAAGATTTTCATCTTTAATGCCTGCTAGTCATGTAAAAGTGCCCAGACAAACACAACAAAACACTTGCAATTGCTCGTAACTTTGGCATGTATCTAAATGTTTTAGATAAGCTGAGAAGGTTATCAGTGTAATGGCTGAAGGAAGCTACCTGAGTTAAGACTTTCTGATATGCATTAATTTCTTTGTTTCATGGGTAATTACACGGTCCCTGTTCCTACCATATCGGAGAGGGCCAATATCTTCGACGTATTTATCCACACCAAATATAGCAACCACAAATATAGCAATCCACACCACCACTTCTACCAAATATAGCAGTACCATTATTTTACAGATGAAGAACTGTGGTACGGGGAAGGAAAGTGGTTTACCAGGGGGCACAGGGGAAGCCTAAGCACAGAAAGGAGGTAAGCGCGGAACTGCCGATCTAGTGCTCGCAACTCCGATCCAGGCGGGCTATAAAAGGTAAGAAAAATAGCCTGTGGCCTGTGACGTGACATCTAGACCAGTTTAGTTCTGTTGACTACAGAACGCTGTGTCAATTCACTGTAGCTGGGAGTGTGGATTGTTGCTAATAAGACAGCCACAGTTTTATTCAGCCTCTGTTATCCACTAAAAAAAAAATTAAAATTAAAAATTTAGCTTTTTAGTCAATGCTCTCCTTAGCAAGAAAAAAACCAAAACTATAGCAACCCAACTATACACTGATTAAGAGTGCAAAGCAGATATTCAAAACAAGGTTATAGTGTTAGCTGAAATTTGTCATACTGGCATTTTTGAATAGAGATAGTTAATGAACAACGCCCTCAGTAATTATGCCTACATCCTACAAGTTTTTTGCCTACAAGTTTTATTGTGTTGATTTAGTTCCCACAGACGTTAGGGAACAGATTGAAAAAATCAGGCTGTTCATTAGCATGGCCTTAGAGGACACATTTGAGTTCAAAGTTCTGCTGTGGTAGACACTGGAGAAAAACTAATAAAATATTTTTTCTCAAAGAGCAAGAGCAAAGAGTAGATGAAAAGGAAGAGCAGTATCAGTTTCCTAAGTGGAATTACACCACGGAAGGTGGAATAGGCTAATCAAAGGTGGAAAAGCAAGACCATAGTGGAAGCAAAAATTAAATCCCAATTAATAGCACGGTATTTTCATCACAGCACTAAGTTTCCAGATGTGAGGAGAAGAAAAAACAACTAAGAGCAAAAGCCAGAGAAGCAAACAGAATCTCTCCCCGAGTCTTAAGAAGAAGTTGAGTTGTCATTTTTAACTTTGAGCATAGGAATGCAGAGTTGTGGGATTACTGAACTATTTCTCACGGCAAAGATGCTTCATTAGCTTCAGGTAAACACCTGTACACCAGTATATTTGTATGTTAACCGCTTACAAATAGAAACTCCCAATCTTATAGATACCAACAGGCACTTCAGTGATGCGATCTGTGAAAATTTTGCCTACAATTCATGATGGACTGGAAATAAATAGGAGTAAAGCAGATCACAGGAAACAAAGCCTACCCTCTTCTTTCTGCTGAGGCTTTCCCCGGTGCTCATTCTGAAATAAATAGTTCATCTGACTATCCACATGACCAGAGGGTTCATATCACAGCTCACATAGCACACCATAGTAGTTTAAACGACAATAACAATCTCTAAATAGCACAACTCTTGCATGCAGTCATCTTTCATGCTAGCGGGTGTGCCCTGGGCTTTCTTCTGCTATCTCATTCACATCTGAGGTCTCCTTATTTCTGAAAGAATCACTGAAACTTTCTTATGTCAGTGATTAAATTACCCCATTTATTCCTTCCTACAACAAATCAAATAAAGGATGGAAGTTATATTCATTTTTAATCCAAATGGTTTTTCCTCCTGATGCTTTGATTTAATTAACCAATAATTGAATTAAGCAGTAATCCACACAGACTCTCTTTCTTGTTGTTATCTTCTGCTTACTATCCTCTCCTTGCTCATGGCTGATGTTAGCAGAGTAGCATGAGTGATATAATGCAATTTAAAGATTCTTCCATTATCTTACTTCCTTCAGTACCAAATCTTCACATCAAAAGCTATTTGCACACTGTGAAATTAAAAGGACACTCAGCAGATAAAAATCGTGTTCTGTTTTTTCACTTACTAACTGCTCCTAGGGTTATTAAACTTAAAAAATATGTAAAATGACACTCTTCACTATCTATATTTATAATTCAGAGCATAAACAGTCTGGTCTTTTTAATTTTACAGATTTCAGTATTTGGGATCCAGCTTTTCGCAGATTACAGTGGTTCTCAAGAAATAGCCTAAATGAAGTGTAATGTAATACTTCAGAAAATTTAGAGCCTTGTAAATGCTCAGCACTACATTGACATGTGAAGACATATTACAGAAGGGACTTAGGGGATTTCAATGTCTCTCTAATAGCATGTTTAAGGCACTCCTTCATGTACAATCTCTTTATTTTTAGTCCAAACCACGACACAGATTATACTAAACGCACATAGACAAGCTTGCAGGATTAAGACCTAAATTTGACTTTCTTACTGTCTCAGAATTTGCTGCTCCTATAGCAACTACTTTCCCATTATATCTATTTATGAGAAACTTAACTTTTGTGTTTCTCCTGGACTCTATAGCATTTTGCATTTAACACATAGCTTGCATTTATACAAACACCAAGACAGCAGAAGAAATGCTGCTAACCTCTTCCTCAAATGCCCTGGAAAATTCTGGATGCTAAATCCTACATTAATGCATTCAGTTTGTACCAAGCACATTAAAGTTTGTCATTCAGTGGGAAAAAAAAAAAAAAAGAAACATTGAAAATAAGTACCATATTCCAGTCAAAAACCATTTGGTTTTAATATTCAGAGATCAGGTCACTCTACGGATTCAATTAATGACTGATGACTGTGGTAGCTTAGATGTAGTAATACATGTGGGTGGTTGAAAGGGGACTGAGATCAACTCTCTTGCTTCTCACACTCAAACCCAAATTAATCATGATTTACTTTCGTATTGTGACTTTTATAAAAAAGAAGCCCCATTAGTGGAGTGACGTAACTCCTGTGGGTAATCTCCTTTATTCAGAAGAAGAAGTTGTGAACTACATAACTTTCTCCCCAGCATGACACTATTTCCATATTTATATGGTTACTGGGAGTAAGTCATAGCCTGGGTAAAGCTTCCATTATGATATAAACTGTAGGGATCATTTTATCTCTTGCTAAAAATCAACCATTGTAGAGATTAAACAGCTGCTGTTTAATACTTTAGGAACATAATGTTCAACTTTATGATATGCAATAGAGGATACCATGTGCAATTGCTTATGAAGGGGGAGTGTAAGTGAAAGTAGTATCCGAGCAATTATGCTACATACTGCAATTCCGAGATGCCCACATAACGTGACTAATGAAAAGCCAATACAAACTAAAAAATGATGTTGTCACAAGAACAAAAGTGTATCTTTTGTTCTGGAAAAGATTTAGCCCGATATTTTAAATCAGCCTTCCAATGGAAATTACGGCAGGAAAAAATACTTATATGGATGCAGCTCTTTTTGTTTCTTTGATTCTGATGGAGGGTTTTTTCACCTTAAAAAGGGGATAACATGATTTTTTGGCTGGGGAAAGATGAGCACTAATAGACCTAGATGTTCTCCTGAGTTACGTTTCAAATTTAGGGCTGCCACGAATAACCAGCCTTTTTAAAGATGTGCCATGTCATCCTCCAAGAAAGAAAAGCACGAAGGGCTTCAGCTTTACATTTCATTGGAAAAAAAAAAAAACCCAACCTCTGAAGCTCCTACTTCAACAGCTCTGATCCATTAACGAGCCAGAGGAAAGGATTCGACCTGCTGAATCACTTCCTGCAGCATCTGGCACAATGACAACCGAGCATTAACTAGGTCTAATGCCAATTACTTTTCTGAGAGCTGAAGAGATCAGAGTCCCAGGCAGCAGGCCCGCTGGTCTCTTGAGGAGAATATTTTTTTTTTTTTGAAGACACAGAGGCAGAACTCTCCCTAAAGGGAATATATTTTACAGTGATTTATGTAAGGAATCATACGCTTTTGAAACAATGAGACATTTACTACTCAAAACTCCTAATCGCAAGCTAAAATAAGTCAGGCAAAGCTGCTCTTAATTACCCTCAGAGATCCTGAGATCCTGATTTCTCTGATTCCCAGCAGAGACACATTTTTTTCTACAGCACACAATAGCTTTGCAATGTACTGCTCTCCCCATTCCTTCAAACGTACAAACATTTTTTCCTTCACAACAAAACTTGACATTGAATTTGAAAAAAAAAAAAGACTATATGGGTATAAGTCACCCTGGGAAGAGTAAAACAAGGCTTCAAGCTGGGAAAATGGAGAATGAGTGAGCATTTCAGTCACTGATTTTACATCCATGCTCTTTCTTTCTCTCATAAACTACTTTAAAACCAATTAGTAATAAGGTGGGTCTTACTTTCAAATATTGCAAAGCACTAAAATAATTATATGAATTCTGGAGTTACTTCACTCCCATTGAAAAGCCAAAGCTCCAAGAGCAGAAGAAAGCAGGCTTGAAATAAATACCTGGACGACTTCTAACTTTGCCCAGATTGAAAACTGGAAGGAAGGTCATTTTGATAGGCACAAGACAATTGCACACACAGGTATCTGGCCAGAACGTCGAGACTCATGCACCTATTCTTGTGAAAACCACCACAGGGATCTTTAATAATAAGTGGTCAGGGTTTCAGTTTTTCTGCCTCAGTGAAGCACTGAGCCCAATGTGCTGAACGTAGCCTTGCTACAGAATCAGAAGGAAAAGTGCTATTTTGTGCTCAAATTCTGTTTTACAGGTTTCTTATCTAAGAGCCGAATGTGCCCTGTTCATCTTCTCCTTCTAAAGTCCCAGCTCAGGAAGCAATGCGGGGATGTGGGCTGCGCTCAAGCTGATAAAACCCTTGGGCTCCGAGAAGAAATACTGCAACAAATAGCTCACACTTTAGCAATAGTATTTAACAAATAGCATTACAACAGTCTGGACTACAGAACCTAAACAAGGGAACTCTATAGTCTGTGGTGTTTTGATTAACATGAGAAAGTCCCAAAATGATTCCAGAGACGAGCAGAAAATAAACTGTTCAGTCTTGCAGAGAAGGCCCAAATTAACAACAGAAGTCTCAAATGGTAGCATACTTACATGCATATATATATATATATTTATATAATGTCGAGATATTTTATATTTTTATAGGTACATATTTATGCACACATATATTTATAGGTATTCATATTTACACATATATAATTATATATGCATACTTATAATGTATTAAAAAATATATATTGTTAGCTTTTAAAATCATCTTTATCTGGAGGTATCTTTTTTTTCTGGACAGAAATCTTTGAGGGGTAAACCAAAATCCTCCCTGACTTAAGCGGGATGAAGGTTCCACCGGTGAAGAGACATAACCTTTTTCTTGCCCAATAGGCTGAGAAGCAGCACATCGCTGAGGGATGTGAACAGGAAAAACGAAAAGTCATCAAGATATACCATCGGATAACAGAGGTCTTTCGCCACTCTCACTGAATTTCTAAGTAGGCAATCTCTTTGATTGACCTTGCTCTCGTTTTGACATGCACAATTTGGATACACACCGCTCTGTGTGAAACTCAGATCTCCAGCATATGGCCAAGCTGGAAGACTACATCTCCCTGCACCGAATCCTTTGCAGACATCAGAAGATCCCAGTAAACTATTGCGAAATATTGAGGTACGGCCTTGGGAATAACCACACTGGCATCGCCGGCTACCCTGCTTAATTTATCTTGTGGCAGCCTAATGAATGGGGCCAATCTGCAACTGGTAAAGCTCTCCCGATACCAATGAAATTAGAGCAGGAATTAATTTGGTCCTGGAAGCTAGTTGCGACATGTAATTTTTTCATGTGTAAGATACAGATGGAATACATTAGATAGTTATATGTCTTTGCATGGTTAAAATAAACAGAGGACGTTAAACAAGCAGAAATAGCATGCGGCATGAAGACAAATATGAATCTATCCTAATTATTGTCTACTAAAAAAATCAAGTTAATTAATAGTCAGAAAACGATGTAAAGCAGGCAGTGGATAATACCAATACAGGGGAAAACTAAAATAAGAAAATGAAAACCAAGTTTCATCTAATACAGTTTTGCAGGAGAAGCCAATGGTCACTACATGAGTTTTAAAATCTCTTCCCAAAAGCACTGGACTGAAATAGACCTTAAAAAGCCCAGCCTGCTACGCTGCCTTTTCATCCCAAATTTGCTTTCATTCCTGTGGCCTTGTGCTCAAAAAGAAGAGCTACGTTAGTAGCTGAAGCTGGTACCTGAGAGCTAGCATTAACAGGAAACACTAGAAAGGAGCCTGGGCCCTTTCTCCTGCGAAGCCCACAATTCACAGCACACTTTTAGTGCTCGGTACAGCATCCTTCAACGCTGCCAGCAAAAACGCCCTTTCTTTTCCCTGAACCAGCCTGACTTTCTGTTGAGACAAACCCAGGGAAATTCGCTGCTCCCTCCTTGTTATACGAGTTCCTCAAGCAGCGCTGGCCGACTGCCAAAATCACTGCTCCTTCCAAGGTCTGGGTGAGCAGCGGAGGCCACAGTAGGAAACCCTGAGATGCTGCCAGCACACCCGCAGAAGACAGGTGGTGAAAAGCGGTGGGATCCTTTCTGTTGGAAAGGACACCGTCAAGCCTTGGAGGAGTGAGAATGACGTGAGATATGCCCCTTGGAGCCATCAGCCTCACGGTCTTTCAGGAACACCTCGTGGAAAACCCCTGAGCCAGAAATGGGAAGTCTAAGGCTGGCTTCAATGTGCTGAGGGACGCTGGCTCATTTTTCCTTTAGAGATCCCCTGCACAGGAGCGTGTGCTCCATCTGCCATCCTGGATCACACTTTCCCCTGCTACCAGTGACCTTTGTGGGCTCTGGAGATCAAACAGCAATGAGCCCTGCTGCATGACTGCAAGTGCAACACTCAAAGCCCACTGGAAATGCACGGAGAGGCATTTTGTTTCAGTTGTATATGGCACCTGATGCTTCCATTTTTTTCTTTTAAGAAACCAAACAAGCCATAAAATAGGAAATTGGATTAGAATTATTGCTTTGTCTGCAAGGTTAAAGCAGTCAAAGAAAAGGAAATTCAGTCTGCCTATGAACCCTTAAATTGTCTGCTACACATAGATGCTCTCGCACATGTGCCTCATGAAAGACTTGCATTACCCAACCCCATGATATTTTTCCCATGGAACCCTTCATGGGTTGTCCTCATCAGGGCACAACTTGAGCACACAAGAAGAATGTATAGATGATGTAAAATGTGGTTACTCCTAAGTTTCAAGTGCCTCACTCAGTAACATATGAGGCTACCGTAATATGCTTTGAATGCTATTACAGTGGATGTCATTCCTCATTGACAGAATAATGTAAGTACACAAAATCATAACCATTCCTCACCTGCAAGCCAACTAAAACTGTCCATAGATTCTAAGGTGCCATTTACCAAAAAAAAAAAAAAAAAAAAAAAGTCTGGAAATTGGTTTTGCCCCATCCAAATAATTTTTTTGTCTGTCTTTTCTTGAATCTGTCTTCCAGATGAAAAAATCATTTTATATTCTACAAATTGTTTTCAGGTTGGCACATGGAAACAGTTCTGGAGCAACAGCAGAGCCAGAAATATGGCAGGAATCACACAGAAATCTGTGGTGCTTCGCATAATGACGGAGCAAGCAAAATCACACCTTTCCCCCAGGATCAATGCACCTGCAGGCAGTAAGAGACAGACTACTACAAACATGGTCTCCATCACAAAAACCTGTGTAGAAACACATGCTGTCTACTATCTGCTTTCCAGGTTTATTACTGCTTCAATATATTAGCAATCAGAGAACATTGTTATAGCATTTAAAACAGAATATACCTCATCATGAAACAAGAGTGCTTACACTGAAATGTCAGTCAACACTTTTTATGCTTTTTACAGTCAACACTTCTATGCTTTTAAGGTTACAAAAACCTTTTTTTGGAACTCCTTGTTCAAAGAGTTAGGATGAACTTCTGGAAAGGAGGTTCATCCATCACTTATTTCAGTATGTTAGATCTCACCAGGCAGCGTTCCAAAAGGGTCACCCAGGGGAAACCCACAGCTGTCCCTTTCTTCTTGCCCAGACCTTGTGAATTTTCACTCACAAGCCTTCTCAACACATACTCCCTACTGTTCTCACACAGGGTTTCGTCCTACACACTGGGAAACAAAACAAACACACCCAACCTTTTCCACAAGAAGAACTTCTGGGGAAAAAAAAACCACACACACACACACAGAAGAAACAGAAGAAAAAAAGAATAAGGTGTTACTTACTGGTTAACACAGTGATTGATCTTGCTGACTTGGAAACCATATTTGAGTTCACTACCAACAGAGTTACTATGTAATATAGGCCATGGTATTTGGCATTAAAAACCACAGGGGCAGGTAAAGTGCTATTGAATTCTTCAAACTGGAAAAAGTAGTTCTTGGATTCTCCAGCTATCTTCACAACATATACAGAGGATGAGCTCACCACATCAGATGCTTCCAGGGAGACAATGATACAATTGTCGTCTCGGACAGTAACCTGGAAAGGTTCTGTGTTCTACAAGACAAGAAAAAAGACTTCGCTGAAGTAAAATATATTATTTAACTTTTACCCATTTCCCTTGGTATTCATAGGGTACACATTATATTTGTGATAAAGTTATGTTTCACATTCTCCGAGATAGTTAACATCAAACCCTAGCGATTTTTTTCAGAATACAATTCACAGTCAGCCAAAGTCCACAGGCACCTGATTATCAGGCCAGTCTCTCTGCAGCGGAGGCTGGATCCTGCCGTGTGCTTTCTGATGCTCTGACTACTCAATCCCTTCCATCCCGAGGAACAAAGCCTCCGCCTTTCTTTCCTGACAGAAGGTGGAGCAGAGCAAAAGAAGGATGAGATTAAAAAGGGTATCAGGGACAAGAGGATTTCCAATAAAGCCACAAAGTGTAAGTCATTTAAATCCCCAAAAAAGTGATGATTAAATCAAGACTCTTTTATCTTGCAGAAACAGGATCATATATTCTTCAATGCAATATATTCTGAAAACCTGCAACTGAAGAATAATTTTTGGCACTAAGCTTTTCCAAATATGCTCCTTCCAGCAAGTACCAGGTGATACGCAGCTCTCGACACTTTGTCCATGGCTTTGTTTGGTAATTTTTGTTTCCTAAGCTACACCATTTCATTTTCAATATTTCTTTTATTAGTAGTAGAGAGAAAGGCACAATTTAACCTTGCTCTCATATATCATGAGCATGTTAAGTCATTACCAGCTGAAAACACTTTTCTTTTTATTAATTGCAAACCAGCTGTCAGCAAGAAGCACTCGTTCTCTACAGGAATTTCAAAACAGATTCATGGTAACTAATGAGAAAGAAAAGTTCAAGCTTTAATCAAGAGTTACCTTTTTGTTTGTTAGGCCATGCTGCTGCTTAGAATTTTTTTACCCCCAGTGAAAACTGTAATATATGAAATTTCCATTCCCAACCCCATGGTATCTTTTTCTCCTTCCTATTTCACAGGCTGAGAGCTGTATTTGGAGTGCAGGGGGAGCAACCATGGCTAGTTTGCAACTTAGTCATTCAGGCAAGTTGTTCCTCTACCAAAGAGCTAGACACCACCTTCAGAGAGTAATCCTAGCAGCTTGGCTACCTCCTGTCTTCTTGTGGCTTTGTTTAGTGGGGATTCTTCCATGAGAATAATCTTTTTTGGATTTCTGCTGTGGAAGCCAAGCTCCCTATTTGGAATTCACGCATATGGTGTTGCCAGCTACTGGCATTCAAAAAAAAGCAAAAATCCCCCCAAAGCAAAGAATTGTAAGATTTTAAATAACAGTAGTTTGCCTTTACATATATTTATGCTTTTATCATTGGGCTTTGAGATTTCACAGTGTACCCAAGGCCATATCACCCTACAGGTAAAACTATAGGCTCGAGAAGAATGGACCTAAGCAAACTCACTCCTCTGCAAATGTATAAGTCCATCCCAAAGAAGATAAATGGTCTAGACAGCTTCAACCCTGAGATTAAAAACAGAGGCAATGCAACTTCAGCTGTTGATTTGAGGTTTGCTTTGATTAGCCTTTTAAAAAATTACTTTTAAGTTGCTAAAATGATATAAGCCAATGTTATCAATGGATGACTACTTTGTTGTGGAATTATGGGTAATTTTTCACAGATGGCAGAGCAATTGCTCCAAAAGGTTTACAATATAAGACTACAATTATGCAAAAGCTTCCATGTGTTTTCCTTAGCCTCAGCTGAATTCAACAGGCTTACCCTCGAGTTGATCCAAATACCACATTTCAAGTTGTTTGTATTTTGCTTTAAATCCTGATCCAGCATTTGGATTGGATCCACACAGATTCAAACCTTTAACTGGGGATTATGTTTAGATTTGGTCAAAACCAAGTAGAGGTTCTCTTATCCTTCTTCCTCCCCATTCTTCTCACACTAAGAAGATGTGGGATGATTCCTACATCAGCTCTCCTGACGTGGGAAGACAGGAGAAGGAAGGCACCCACTGACTGGCTTTCCAGAAGCACGTACACTATCATATCATGGAAAGCATGGTTGCCTTCCAAGTCCAACCAAGGAAAGACAGACCTGATTTCTACACATTAAGCTTGAAGTGCATGTATATTCCCATAGAAGTCTGTGGGTTTTGACCTCCCATAAACTCGTGTTTGAATGCTTCTCTAGAGGAAAGAGAAGGGTGTTATCTCTAAAATTACTCTAGCCTTCCCTTGGCTTTGCTGCTGAATTGCATGGTACTAATTCAACGTGCCTACCTTGCTATGAAGAGACAGACAAAAGAGCCCAACAAATGTATATGTGCCAACAAACAGTTCGAAGCAAGTTCCTTGTGTTTGGTGGTATTATAAATCATTTGTGATGTTAATCAAGTACAGCTGGAAATTAAGCATATAATTGCAGAGTTATAGACGTTCCCAGGATATAATTAGATGCTTTCAGAGACTGCTCATATGGGGTGTGATTTTATTCTTTGATTCTTCCATAGGTATTGTATTAACCACGTTAAACACTGTACTTTCATTTTTCCCCTCTCAATGTTTCCTTGAATTCTCAGCAAGTACCATTCAGCAAATGATCCGCTAACCTCCTTCAATAGTTCTCACGCAATTAGCATAACGTGCCTCTGCTAGCTAAATGCACAGAAACCTCGCAGGCATATGCTATTGTCACCTATGACAACACCTAACTGGGGAAAATAACCTTTTGTGCGTCCTTTATCTCCTAAGTGTGCGGGGATTGCGAAATGACACCCTCCCTCCTTCGTGCGCCGGTGTCTGGATGCTTTTGAACCACTGCTGCCACGATGCACAGGCATTTTTTTGAGTGACATCTCTTTAGGAGCTAGGTGGCTCATCCATCCCATGCCTGCGCCCACCTGTATTGGTACAGGTACAGGGCACCCCTCCCCTGAGTGGTACCTATTCTTTTCAGTGATTATGTGGCCCTCTTCCACACACCTGTACGTGCCCAGGCTTTTAAACTGCTGCGTGCACGGGATACGCAGTTTGTGGCAGGCATCCGCTGTTTATTACCCAATGGCTCCAGAAATAATTTTTATCCCTTCATTTCAGCTCTAAGGTTTGGTTTACAGAATGAAGTGGCAGATAAGGGATGAATGAAAAGGCCTGGCAATTAACATGCCGTAAGACGAGATCACTTATCTCCTTTGGGATATGGATTTCATTTTGGCAGTGTTTTAAAAGAACGGACCATTCTGGGCATCCTGTTCATGTTGTATGAGGTGAGGGTTACCAGCCAGCACTGGGCTTGCGATTTTGGGAAAAAGGCTAGGGACAAACCTGAGTATTTTTTCTAAACACCACTGGAAGTGACAAACATGCCCCACTTAACTAGATTGTAAAGCCAGTGTGTCTTAGGACTGACAGCATCAGCATGGTAAATACACATTTCATTACTTCTGGTCAGCTACCTCCAGGATTTAATTTGCTGGTGTCACAGCTTGAGCGGCTGTTTCATGCCTGTGGGGAAATTTGGCAGGGCTTGTGCATTTAGAACCAAATGATTAGCTCCAACTTCCTTCCTAGTTTATTATTACAAGCTCGTGCCACGCTAAAGCACTTAGGAAAAAAAGAAAAAAGGGTAGGGGGAAGTAAATCCCACAATGTGACGCCTGTTCACAGTCATTTCCAGCGCAGGGATGAGTCATGCTGGTGGAATTTCCAGCCAATAACCAGGTCCCAATTAAAATAAAAAGGAGGGGGAGGCAAGGAGATATACAACATGTCAAACACACACTATTCAAAGAGTAATAGGAAAATAAATGGCGTGCAGCAGAGCTCAGAGTTCTCTTCTGAGAAGTCCATATCCTCAGTTTATTCCCTTACAACAGTATGAGTTTTACACCTGAGGAAGAGATCAAAGGTGCAAAACAGCTACTAATTTTATGTACTTTAGCTTTTGAATGTCTCACGCGGAAACACATTGGGCCAAGACCCAATTACCAAAAGTGCAAGTAGTTACATGTTCTGCTGACTTTAGGAGGAGCTGGGAATGCTCAACACCTCTGCAAAATTAAAGTACTGGTAACTGCATATCATTTAATGCTAGACAGGTGGAACTAAGACCCTGAAAAATCCAACTTCTGCCAGCGATTATAGTGTCATTCCTGAATATAACAAATTTTTCAAAGAGGGCAATTGAAATCACAGAGCAGGAGTAAACTTTGAAGCTACAAGGATGTACTTCTTACTACCATTATGATCATCTACTATATAATTGTGGTCAAAAATAACCGCAATGCAAGTATTACAAGACAATGCTGAACATTATATCCAGACCTCCTGGACGAAATACTGGCTATTTTTGTGAGTGATTCTACTATACTCAGATATATTTTGTTCCAGTGACCAATACTGCTAATTTCATTCTAAATCACATGACGACTCATTCTCGCCAAAATTCATCTTACTAAATTTTAGGTACTTAATGGAATGACTGAGAGCCAAGATGACCTTTTCAGACAGTGTATCTTTGGATTCATCTGGGATCTGCATTACTTTTGAAAGTGCACTGAACAGCCAAAGGGTCTGTGCTCCCAGCTGGGCAAAATTCCTGCTGTCCTCTGTCACCAAGTGAGTCCAAGCCTTTTAACAAAGATAGGACTAGGATCCACATTTCGGGTTCTTGGCTTCTGCTATAATCTTGCAGTGGTATCTCCACAGACAGCACATAAGAAATTTCATAAAATAGAGAGTATTGCAAAGCATGAATAAAAGTCACATCACAGTCTTTTTGCACCAGCTTCTTAATGTATGTTTTTCCTCTGACGGTGACAAATGATACTGAAGAACAATTACAATAAAAATGGTAAACATTCATTTTATTCAGCAACGAGAATCTTACTTTCAATAAATCCATCATGCACTTCTTGGAAATTTATTGTTTCGTTTGAGTCCCTGTGCAGGGAACAGAGTGAAAATCTGGCCTACTTAAACTGTTTTAGTCATTTACTCTATTTTGTAAAAGTCTCTGTCTCCGTCTCTCTCTGCAGGCTAGAGACTTCACCACTGGGGGTTGATCTCAGCCACCTTCCAACACTTTATAGCAAGAAAAAAGAGGGGCCCCTGAAACTCCCTTCTGTTGGAATATGAAGTCACCATCCAGAACAGGCAACAAACTCTGGTTTCAAACAACTTATTTGTCTTGAAGTATGAATTAATACTTAAATCTTTACTTTTGATGACCCTTCAGGTTCCCACCTCGCTTCCATTGTTACTGCGTCATCTACCTGGCTCAGCCCTATACCATATCTTTCTTATTTTCACAGCTCCCTGCTCATATTCTTCACAGAGTACTTTCTGCTAAATGTTGCAACATCAGACTCTGCACTGTCTATGTTCCATATCCAGGCTCTTTACTCTTGTTTCAAAGGCTCTCAATAAAAAAAAAAAAAAACAGAAAACCAACATTTCATAGGACTGAAACTGATATAGTTTCACAAAGAGATGCAAGCAGTCTCAGAAAAAGCAGTTCCCGTAGCCATGACCTGAGAAAGATCCTCTCTGAGCATAGGTAAGAACTGGGTGAAAATTGCCCCACATCAACGCTTCTTTGGAATCGTTAGCTATCATTATTAGATCCTAGTTTTAACAAAAAAAGCAAAGTCATCCTCATAGAATTTAGGGAAGAAAGTGCGTCCTGAGCTTTCCACATGTTCCAGTGAATCCTAGAGCAGGCACAGACCTGACGTGCACTGCTGCAAGAGGAAAGGACTGTTTGAAATGGTCTCCAAGAGTGTGAACAAAAATGTTACAGATTTGGAACAAAAATGTAAAGAATTGTTACAAAAATGTAAAGGCTTCTTGAAAATAAGGATATTTATTCCTGGGGCTTTTGTTTTTATCTACACTTCTCCGCAGATTGTGCAGAGATCTTCCCTTAATAAATACTCTTTGGCAGAAATACTCCATGGGAGAAATGGAAACCCTTATCTTCAAGATTTTGCATGCAAAAAGGAATATTTTAAGAAGGGAAAAGCTAGCAAAAGCAGCAGTTCTCAGTAATTTATAATATTTGATTCAGGTTAACACACCATTTCTGGCATTCTTCTTTATGACTAGTGCCCTCAGCACTGTTGCTATTCTCAGTCTTTAAAAGCCAGTAATAACAACCTGCTAGTAGTATTTTATAAATGAGCTTCAACATTTCTTTGCTCTGGGAGACAGCTTTAAAGGGACAGGTATTTTTTCCCCCTCTCTGCACACGAATGCTGAATATGAGGGTGTGGTTTTATATGCAAATGTCCATATGGTAGGTAGAGTCCATCATGTTTTGCTACCATTCTAAGGTTAATAATCTGGAAGGAACTCTTTCTTGACACTATCAACTGCTATTAGGATAGCATTAAGTAAATGCCAGAATGCTAAATACATGGAAAAGAAATGTTTGAGCTCAGTAAGGCTAATATCTTCTATGTATCACCGTGTTAGCATATCCAATATTTAATAAATTATTGCTAAATATATAGTTCTATTCCGTCTTTCTAGTGCAAACTGGAGAGGGTAAAACCCAAGCACCGTGATCCAGAGACCTTGATGCTGACGAAGTTTAAAACTAAGTTAGAACTTCACAGATGGCATTTCTCCCTGTTATTGACCCTGACAGCACATATACACCCCAAATATGACAGGAATACACTCTTGGGAAGATATAGTTTGGTTTCTCTCCACACTAGATTTTTCGCTTCCCTCTAGTACTAAAATTATGTCAAAAAGGATGTCTGCTGAGAGAAAATATGAATTTGATCCCCTTCCCTAACCATGAACACTTTCATCTATCTGCTCACGCCTTTCTGGACCCTCCACAATTAAAGTTCAGCCATCCCTTGTGGATGTACCCAAACAAATACACATGCCAGATGAATTACGTGCTTTAATTAAAATGCATCTTTCTCAAAAAAGGGCACAGGAAACATATTACATCGCCTCATCAGTTCCCTTAACTCTGTCAACCGCTCCTTGTAGTGATCTTCTCCAGTCAACACTTGTTCTCTGTCTTTGGGAGAATAGTTAAAGCAATTTTCTACCTGGACAAATGTAAAATGATCAGAGTTGTACACAGGCCAGGTGGGAAGACAAGGTCATGTTAGGTGGCCCTTCTGTTAAACTCCGAATAGGAGAAGTTAAGGGGAAAAGAAAAGAAAGATTATTTTCTAGGACCGGGAGTTAATTGAACAGCATGCTCCAGGTATACGTTATCCTAAGAATGTACGTACTCTCCATCACTTGAGAGCAAGTGCTTTCACAGCACAGCGACTACAGGTCAAAACACATCCAACTATACTTCAGTTCCCTCTCCATCATAGAGGAAAGGAGGAGGAACAGATCACCAGCGGAAAATGCTGAAGGAGAAGACAGAGTGAGTGAGAAATTAATGTGGATTTTGAAGGACTTGGATTATTACAAAGAAACCTCTCTTTCCATGGTGTCAAACAATCTTTGAGGTGTCTTACATTTCAAAGCGCCCTATGGGAGATGAGAAGGAATACTGGAGCAGATGTCTTTTCTGGATGATGAAGGACAAATTCATTCATGATGTTTAGTGCTTCAGCTCCGAAATTGTGGATTCACCTATGCGAATGATGGAAGTCTATAATATCAGCTTCTGATGCTGAAACAGCTTCTGAACAGCTACTGATGCTGAAAGGTGACATTAGAAAGTCACACAGAAAATTTCTGATGTTCAACAGTACATGAAAACCGATGTTGCACCATTAGAAAACTGTGACCATGACATACTCCATCACTGCTGTGCAACAGAGAGGAACTGGACTGGACTGGTGTCAGCTGAACTTCGTCTTCCACACTGTGGCAGAGAGTATGATGGAGGGGTAGAGACGGAGCCTTATGGGTACTACAAAAGTGAAAATGCCTTCATTTTGAATTGATAGGGTGTATATATACCCTTGATATGTGCATAGGTGAACTAGTTCATAAAGACAGAATGCCATGCTTTGCTATTTGCGTTACCCACAAAGAGCACAGCTGGGAGGAAGTTAGAGTTTTGGTTTATCCGAGAAACTGGAGACCAAGTTGGTTATCCAATTCATTTGAAATCACAAAGCAACTTAGTGGAAAACAGTGGAAGAGAACAAGACGTTCTGTTCCCCCTGCGTTAATCTGTAAGAGAACAGACTAGACGCCAACGAATAAACTTATAGATAGGGGCTATTCCAGGAGCCTAACTCCTTGTTCCATAACTCCAAGTGATTTTAAAGGGAATTAGGCACCAAAATACTTCTCAATATTTTCAAGAAGTCTATTTTTTTCAAGTATGTTCTGAGACTACTAGAGAGGTTTGGAAATTTGAAATAAGGAGCCATTAATAGAAAAAAAAAAAAATTCCTATTTCAAATCAGTTTTTCTGACATGAAGAATTCAGAAGCAGAAGTGGGCCGTGTTTTATCCCCATGTAAACTGCTGACTTCAGTTTGGCCCAGAGTTCACCTTAAACAAGCGGTCTGCCTTATTGCCACTCATTTTTCTGCCACCCCCCTCAGAAAAAGAGCCCCAAACACCCACCACCTTTTCTTCAAAGGTGACAGGCATGGTTAGGAAAAAAAAGTATAAGTCCGGATCACCAGTCTTCCTATTCTGTGCTCCAAAATACTTACTACCTTTCTGCCCCAAACCATAACCATAATGCGGTGATGGATACCCCCTGAAAGATTGCTTAGTCGGGCTCAAGTGTGGGTTTGTTTTGTTTTCAGATCTAAGTGGAATCTGATATTCTGTCCTTTGATTACGCTGTTGTGTTCGTGTGTTCTCTAAATTGGCAAGAGATGACCAGATAACCTGCTGAGATTTTCTCACGTTATTTATCCTGTGGCTGAATGTTTTTTTTTTTTATTTTCCTGCTAAAGTATTTTCTGTGCATGTTTTTGGGGAGTTGGTTGTTTTGCTTGGTGGCGTTTTTTTTCGCTTTTTCGCAACCTGTGCTCAAAGAGAGGCAAACAGCCCGTGCCATTACCCTGCTTACTAGCAAGAGATGAACTCTGTAACTCTCTGTGCAGCACCGGGTCAATTGCAAATCTGCACAGAACATTTCAGTTGTTGTTACAGCCTGATTTTCAATTCATTTCTAGTGTGGCTTTAGGCTCAGCTAAGCCATTTGTACCGATTTGATGAATTCCTACCCACAGAAGTGTTCTCCATCACGGTACTGCTGGCAACGTGCTGCTCGGTAGTCATGAACGCTACCAAAGTCTCTCACACTGCGAAAACTCATAGCTCCTCACTGCCACCTTCCCCCTGCAGGGATCACTCTAGCAGGATTTATTTGGTCATAGTGTGTGAAGCGTTTAATTTTTAGTACAGCTGCCACCAGTTGACTTGAGGGAAGTGAACGAGAGGAGCGAATACAAAAAGCTTAGGAAGTGGAGTCAGAATCCTCAGCTATGGGGTGAAGTCCTTTCAGATGTAACATGTGGCACCCCACCTGCCCAGAGAAAGAGACTGGTCAGGGGAGAATGACTGCTCTTACCTATTGGAGGGATGACGGTACAGGTTATCGAGTATTATATGGCTTTCATGAAAGATATAATTCTTCTACACTGTCATCTCCTAGCAGCTTAATGGCTTCCACTCAGAGAGCAGAGTCTTCTGCAACTCTGTTTACCAGATCAGGAAAATAATAATTCCTTCTGCTTCTACTCTAATACACCCCCACCACATTTATCCTTCATTGGGATCCACTTGCGTGCTATGACAAGAACTTCCTTAAATATTCTGCGTACTTCTGTGTGTATAACTAAAATACTGAATATCCTGTTACCTTCAAAGTGAGGAGTTCTGTTGGCCAGAACTTGTATGCTGAGACTTCTGTACTCGGCATGGGATTCATCTGACTTCATTTTATCAAACTAAAAAATTGGCATACAGTCAAATCTCATCATCTAGGCTCCCTCTGTACTCTGCAGGGAGAGACGGACCTGAAGAATTTGATTTATCCACTTAAGATTAAACAAACTGCCTTCTGCAGACGCTTTTCGTTCTCTGTGCACCTTCCTTTTAAACATCAAGAGTCAGATGAGACCAGAAACATCAGCTGCGTATGGTATGATGGCAGCTGCAACTCAGATTTGTGTTGCCATTTTCATGCATTATGGCTCCTAATCTTTTTTTGTCTAAACTGATACTATAAGGCTTAAATTTTGTTTAGCTAGTCTCTTTTTCAGCAGTATAAAAGTACATGATGGCCATGAGTGAGCAAGGTATATAACTTCAAGCATACAAGAGGTCCTACTCAGCAAAAGATGTAAGCATGTTCATAAATCCTCTGCTTATGTGACAAAGGCCAGCCCTGTGTACAAGAATCAATCACGAGATCAAGGTCTCTCTTCCTGAATTGCCAAAGAGTAATAAACCCCTGAAATTTCCTTCTAATTTGTTTTGTGTCTTTTACGATGTGAGGTTGCTAAAAAGTCATTCAAAGGATAATAAAAGTCTTGGTTCGTTAGGTGATGCTGAGAATCCTTGCAGGTTTGGTATTCTCTTCATACAAATTATTATTCCTTGCTGTTGTCATGTGGTTTTTGCGCTTGACAGTTATTCAGTGGCCAACAGGGACGCAGAAAAACCTTTATAAATACATTCATCAGCCAAGTATTTTAGGCTGAGGTAGCTCACAGCAGTAATAGTATGGAGAGCACACAGATTAAATTTCCAGCTGGTTTGGCAGTTACAAACCATTTGAATGCAGAATTTATAGAATTAAACTTTAGCCGTTAGCTTTTTTTTATATAGTTCTCTTTTAGTACCTGGCAGAGCTTTCCCCAGGCCTGACAATGGCTAGCCAGGCAAGAGAAGGCTGAATACACTGCAAGATGAAAGTCAGCTGAGAAAAGGGTGTGTGGAAATCCTCAATGGGGATTCTGTTCCCTAAAGCAGAACTGACTCTAAAACAAAAATATATCATTTTAGAACACTGCTTCCTCATTTTAACTCAGGATGCTAATCCTTTATTGTCTCTTACGGAAAGGATGGTTTTATAAACAGCATGACCTTAAATGAGTCAACATGACCTTTCCCAGACATACCCCACAGTAAATATTTACTGAGCTTTATTTCATAGGCATTAACTCATTGGTAATATAAAAACCTTTCAGGTCACTAGGCAATGCAATATATAATAATATCATTTTGACATATAAAAATACGCACAATTTAAAAGTGATAATGATTTTCATTCCTAGTTAACTTCTAGATATGAGTTCACCGTGCATTGGTTTACGCCGTTGTTCTCTTCTCCCATTTTATGAAGTATTTTTGTTGCCAGTGAAAGGGAAGGATGGAGGTGATGACATAGGTTTTTTTGCATTTATTTAATTCACAGAAGTCATGCTTCCACACATAAGCACTGGTCATTTTGCATTACACTAATCCAGGTAAAAAATACATTAGTCTAGTTGGCTGGCTGCTATTTCCCAGTTTCAGTATGGTAATTTCTCAGTAACTGCAATGCAAATACACAAATCTCTCTTATCTCATCAATTCCTGTACTCAAAATTCAAGCAATAAATATATTGCCTGAACTCCTGCCCAATTTTTTGACTGAACCAAAACATTTTTCATGCTCCTCCTGTGAGCACACCAGTACTTCAGAATACCAAAATTCAGGTTCTACTTTTTCCACATATATGACTATGAAAAGTCACTAAGATTGGTTTTGTAAATGTGTATATGTGTCTTACAACGCAGATAAGTACCTACAAGATCTTTAAAAAAATTGGAGCTGGGCACCGAGATTTTTTTTTCCTTTTTAAAGTCGAGTGTACGCCTTTAAATCTCTCCACTTGCAGAGCAGGGTCCTTTATGGACACACACGTACACAACCTACCCATAAGAGAGATGCAAGCACATGCACACTGGCAGCGCTGAGCCCCCATGGCAATGGGAGCTGTTTGGTAACCAAGCCAAATGGGTGGTTTCTGTTAGTTATTTATAACTTTTTAAATTTTTAAATACATTCTTGACTTATTCTCCACCAGGTCCTTACTGATATCTTTCAGTTTTAACTCTGCTTCCACTCCAGTGTGCCCATACAGCAATGAAACCCTTTTACTATCAACATCTACATTTTTGTTTCTTAGCTCAAGTTTATTCTCAATGTAATTTTTGAGACCTAACTCAGGTGCCAGGTCAGTCTATCGGCAGAAATATGCTCTTGACCAAGCTGTTTCCCATCAACCTTTACAGATTTAAAGCAGCAGAGAAGGGAGAATGTTTGGTGTTTGGTTGGGATTTTTTTTTTTTTTTTTGTGGCTAAATGACGATAGGTTATATTGAGTATTGCAACTCCAGGCATGTTCCTGTGATGATTTCTCAAGTGACACCAAGAGCGCTGCCAGCACGCAGAAGAAAGTTATGGCTCAGTGTTGTCATCTTGTTTTCTTCAGAGGAGAAACTCATCACCCAACAGCACTGTGAGCTCCCTACATCTCACAGCACCAAAAGTCATTTGCAAGCAACAGCTTCTCCGGAGACAGCTTAATGAAACACCAGCAGTAACAGACTGGGTGCATACTCTGAATTCGCTTCAAGCACCATCATTGGTTTAAATTACCCCGAAGATTTGGATCATAAACACAATCAGTTACCACAGCTCAGCCTATGAGCAAAAATGTATTTATCTATGGTAACCAAATTGGTCATGCTCTGCTTATCCCTGCTGTTGCAAATACATCTCTTAGTATGCGTGTGAAAGAGCGAACATTCATACTTGCATTAAGTATTTGCATGTTTATGAATAAACTATAATCCATTTGATGGTATTCTCCTTTCTCATCTTATTAGCCCTATAAGCTCTTCATTCAGTTTTTACACGTTGCATACCAAAAAGACAGCAAGAGAAAAACGCTGATGTCCTTATAAAGATGCACACAAGCGCAGCAAGTCTGCATAAATAGGAAAGACTAGACACAAACACTAGAAACCGTGGCCCGAAGAGCAGGAATGTCTTAGTTACTGGCACAGTAAAAACAGAAGCTGGAGAAATGTTGCGGGGTTTTTTTTTTCCTGTTTGTCTCTACTTGAAAGAGGGGTAAAAAAGACATGCATGAGTGATGGTAATGGAAGTCCCATTTGTGTCCAATTCACTGGAGAAACAGTACAAGGACATATCCTCCTTGTGAAATAATTTGCCCTGTATTCCTTGAGCCAGATGAAAGTCCCATTATGTACCAAGTAGCATGTGCAGATGAATACAGATTTGGGAGATCTATTATTCTCTCAACACACACTGCTTCAGTGTAACTCATCTTCAGCTCTGTCATGAAAACAGGCTTCTTTCCGGGTGCTTCGTACTGTCATAATGTGTGACTTTTTTCAACTAACCTAGAATAGATTTGAAAGCGCACAGCAGCGGTGAGAAGTCATTCAGGATGAGGGCTCTTGCTGTGAAACAAAACCGACACATGCTCCTGAAACATATAGCAATTAGCAAGTGTGAAATCAAAAAATCACACCACACCAATTGTTAGCAAGGCATACAGAAGCAAAAATAAAATGAAAGAGCTACATCTTTATAGTCCTGGACAGTTTGCAATTCAGAATTATCTTTGTGAGCGCGTAACAATTTCATTCCGTAAGCTAAGGCTCTCTGCCTCATACTGACACATCTGAGCTCCTCAAAATTATCCTCTTCACATCGCTACGAGATAGAAGGTGCTATTATCCCAGACTCTCTCCCCATTGTTAGTCTGCCAACCTGACAAGAAGTTTGTGGAGGAATGGAAGATTTTGAGATCTAAAGAAAGATTGAAGATCATGCTGGTTTCACTTAATAATCAAAGTTTTCTCCTTTTGCAGCTCTAAGAAATAAAACTAGGTCCAGTACTGCGCCTGGTGCAGAACAGTACATTGGAGCCTGTTCAGCCTATGAGCCGGTGTGTTACCAGTAAGTTTTAAGTGCTAACAGAGCAGCTCCTTCTACCATACCAAATTAAATAACAACAAAAGAAAAAATTGTACTTCCTACAACAATGAGGCCCCATTCTTGGTTAAAATCTCCTGCTACAATCACATTACAAATAATCCCGAACAACACACAAGCACGTCTCTGCCAGCAAAAAGCAGTCTGCATCTACACATGGTAAGACAGAAGTTGGAAAGAAAAGACCATGCTGCTTTATTAAGCTGTCCTAGAAAAGCCAGTAGCTATCATTCAGACGCGGGTCAGAAAAAAAAAAAAACAGTCGTCCAATCTGGCGTGAATGTAGCTGGAAATCAAACGCATACAATTCTCATCAGCACCTGCTACAGCACAGTTTGGTAGCTTTGGATGAGAGGATGGAAACAAAGCCACCTTTCCCATTCAAATGGGAATCCAGTCCGCTCCCCTTGGGTCCCAGTCTGTCAGGTTAACGGCAAGACCATCCCTCCTTATTTCACCCCAGGGAAGCTGCGATCCCAGCAGGGTGGCAGTGGTGTACGGCACACACCGTGGCTAACCCCAGCATTGCTCTGACTTGGCCTCACGGCTAGGCAAAGCACCGGCAGAGGTTTTTGCAGTAGATGAAAAGGACTCTGAGATCTTTAAAGCTATTTCCGCATCCAGTATATAAATTTTCGCTTTTGAAAATCCCACTGGCACCAATTTGTACCTTCACAGACCTAAAAATCTGTCCTTCATGATTTCCATACCATGGGCCAAAGCATGATTCCTGCAGCACTAGGCCAACTCACTGATGTTAGCAGTTGATTTATCTTTGTTAAGAGAACTCAGGTGCCTTACCTGAAGCTGAAAAACTTGAACTTATGTTTTGAAAAAGTTATTAAGAACATATTTGATACCCACATCTTACATGGTGGGGTTTGTTTTGTTTCATTTTAAGTATTTCATGTTAGCTATTCCAAGACATTCCAGCACGCTTTTGCAAAAGTAGCTCAGAATGAGATCTAGGGAAAAAGACCAAGACCACACACAGAATAATGATTATAATTCAAACAAAACTCCTCAAAGGGCAAAAGAAGTTACAACTGTGATAACTAATTGATTCTACATACACAAAAAATGATAAGAAGGATTTTGCCTTGGTAAGACATATTTTTTTTTTTTAAGAGGGATTTAATTAAATACCTCTCAGATCTTTTTTTTTTTTTTTTTTTGAGATTTTAACTGTCAGGCAGCATATCCAAAAGAAAAATGATACCATCCAGGAAGTAATTATCTGCAATAAGTGTGCTGTTTGACTTCTTTCCTGCTACAGTGATCTCTGGCAGAAGGAGGAAGCAAGGAAGTTGGAGGAGGAGGAAAGAAAAACTGATTCAGTAATCTGAGAAGTTAAAGACATTTCTCTGTGTCTCAATTAACAGAAGGAGGGTTTGTTCTGCTGGGGGAGCAGCACAAGGTTCATAAAAGCAAGGACTATTTTAGCGACTGTGTGTCATATTAGAAACTGGAGAAACATAGGGGGCTTGACACAGCTTTATTTGCCCTGGCTATATAGCCACTGCTAGCCAGAACTGTTATTACGTGTTGGGGGATCAAATCTGGAAGCTCCATCCACACAGCGCAGCCAGCTCTGAGTATGGGCAGATGCTGAAGCTCTTGTTAACCTTGGCTTTGCTTTTCCCTGGTTCAGCTGGCTGCCCTGGGCTGCCACACAAGGACAGATGCACAGCACAAGTCATTCCGGCTCTTCCCTTGTCTGACAACTCCAGTGGAATCACAGAATGGTTCGGGTTAGAAGGGACCTTAAAGATCATCTTGTTCCAACCCCCCTGCCCTGGGCAGGGACACCTCCCACTAGATCAGACTACACCTATTCACTACAGAAATTTGTTTTTAAGTTTTCAACGTGGATGTATCGCTCATATTTGTAGAGCCCCATTCATAAATGTTTTATTACCCCTGGCTGGTTTATCTTGGCTCCTGTTATCCTAGATAATTGAGAGCTGAACTGAACACTCAATATTTAAAATATGTTTCCTGTGTGTTTTGATGATGTCATTTTACTTATTGAGTCCCGTCACTGGTTATCCCACACAGACTAATCTTTTGTCCTTTCCCCCAAAGACTTTTGCATCTATTATTTGATGCTAGTCTTTCCATATTGTTGAAAACGCCTGCTTTCTGTTCTGCCAGTAACAGGAGACACAAGTCCCTATTTCTGCTTCTTTCTTTACTGTTGCTTGTACGTGACACTGTCTTGCCATAAATAAGCAAGAATTCCTCCTTTTTATAGAGGTTTGTAATAAATATCAACAGCTTCTGTCAATTTGTTTCATGTATATATTTAGAAAACGCATAAATAGGACACAAATTTCATGTAAAGCTTGCAAGTGGTTTGCTCCCACTTTCCTCACCTTTAAAATAAATTTTAAAAAACAGTATATTAGAAACATAAGTGTTTTGTATCTGTGGCTGATTTATCTCTGTGTTGCATTCTACAGTCTCTCTCTCTCTTCCGTATCCTTTTTTTTCTCACTCCTGACTGATGTGGACTGATGTTCCTCCTTTGAAAAGCAAGCTGGGAACCTCATCCAGTGCTCCCAGCACCCAGCTCAATGGGCTTCCATTCCTACCAGGAGCTCTCACTGTTTCTTCAGTCTGCACTGCAGGCATTGAGCACAGCTACAAGATAATGAATCTAATTTTCATTCTCATTGTTTTGCTCCCCAAGAGGATAAGAGGTTTGTACCTCCCCTCCTCTGTGCAGAAGCATGTCATCCTAAACACGCAAGACCTCGATCTGAAGGAACACGGCAACTCCACAAATATTTTTTAAAAAAAAAAACCCCTTTCAAGTTGTGAAACTATTTTCTAATGTCAGCAATGGTGGCACAGAAAACCCTTCTGCTAAGTCTCACGAAACTATGCTTTTGGAGAAGAGAGCAAGAAAAGTCAGCCTGAAATAATCATATATTCCTCCGTGCATGATCGCTGCAGTGACTAATCCCAATTTGCTGCCTTAACTCCCTGCTTCTGTCTCCCTCCCTTTCAGAAGGCAGCAAGCCCGCCCAGCAGTGAGGACAAATGCGAGTGGAGGAGAAAAGGCAATTTGTACTCATGTTCTCTCCCCCACCACGCTTCCTCCCACTCCAAATTCAGTAGCAAAGGAGTTATGTTTTGGTTGACTATTTGAGCCTAAATTCCCAGCTATTATGCTAACAAAGACCAATGAAGTAACATTTCTTGGTTGATTATGTGGCTCTGCTGTTGATAGTGCAGCTGAATGGGGAAGACTACAGAAAATCTGCATGGTTTGTGGTACAAATGTTATGTGGGACGTGCCCAAGCCACAGACTTCTTAGACCTTCATTCAGTTTTCCAAGAAGTTTGGGAGCATTTCAGTCGTGTAACTTTCTTGCCACCCTGCGGGACAGGGTCACAAACTGAAGTTCAGATCTAGACAATTTCAATTGAAGAGGTGATTAAAGCTGATGTCGAGATTGGAAAATGCTCTGTGTTTCTGTGATATGGTATCCTTCACCGGAGAATTTCAAAGCACTTTCCTAATACATGTTAATGAGACCTCACAAGAATGCTATAAATACAATATCATGTGTATATGACTCATGCAGCTTATTAATTTTACATCACCTACACCGCTGTTTGAACAAGAATGACAGAGCAGCATTCAGGCAACCTCCTCGGTGAGAACTTAGTCAAAATAGCAATACCCGTGTCTTCAGGGGACAACCCGCCTCAAGGTTGACTCCATTTAGAGAGATTCAGGCTGAGAGAGAGGTTCCCTGCTTACCCCCGCCCTCCCAGTTGCATGATTGCCTTGCAAAGCAACAACAGTACTGTTCTCTTGCCAAAAATGTAGAGCACTTGCCTAACAAGTAAACAAATTCTAAAGCAATGTATAGCAGCTCCTATGCTAAGCGTACCATACTATGCCAATGGTCTGTAGCAGGGTGTAAGGAAGAGAAGGAACTTTACTGGGGGATGGATAAGGATTCAAAAGGTATAGATCCTCTGTGGGACTTGATTTTAATTATAAAGCAGGAGAAAAAGCAATATATAATCTCTTAAATTTACCTATGCCTTTAACTAACAGACGTTTTCACTTAGCTTAATTAACTATTAATACTGAGTTCCTGAAAAGCCCTTAGTAATTTCGAAGCGTTCTCTCTACTCCTGTGGCAATTACCCATTTAAGAGGTTCTACAGACAGAGTAATAACCAAGACACGCAAAGGATTTGTTTGCATGGTACTTTAAAGGAACTGTGAGCCAGACAGACGCTATTTAATTGAGATAAATAAGATGCTACGGTCATACACAATGACGAGAGGTCATGTATATTAGCATGGGGTTAGCACTAGCACAGCTTCCTGCCAGCTTAGAGGATGCGTAGGTGAGCTAATGCCTGTCTGTAAACGATCATAAGCTAAATGAATGGTTAAAGGCCACACAGAGGGTAAATAAAGCCAAAATCACAGTAACTAGATTTCTTTAGCCCACTCTCAGTGGAACCAAGGAAGGTGGATCAAGCCACCCGTTTCACAGGGATTTTTCTTTCCTGCATGCAAGAGGATTGACATGGTGGAACTCAGCCAAAACAGGGAAGGCAAATTTTGCTACAATATTCACAAAGGCGAGAGCACTGAGACAGGATGGAAGGAAAGGAGAAATACACAGTAACTGCACACTGCCCTCCCAAAGCAAAGAAAGGAGGAGGAAGAGGAGGAGAAGATGCTTCCTATCATCAAAAGGGGAGGAAAGACAGAGAGAGCAGCTTTCTATGCTTCAGTTGAACCCCAGGAGTCTCAGCTCCTAACTAGATATCAGTAACATACGAATATGAAATTGTAAATTAATTGTTTCCCTTTTATGTTTTGGTGACTCGATGCTGTTAATAATAATTAAAGCTTTATAATTTATGAAATCAGAGGCTAATAAAGACTAGTGAGAATGCCACTCTTCCCACACTGAAACCCGTCCCTGTCTCTTGTCTTTGTGAATGGCTCCTCTCTAAACCTGAATCCAAACAACTCGACTTCCCAGTATTCAAATCCTAAAGCAGATTCTGTGTCTAGGATCTACCCCTAAACTCTAAGTCATACATAATCACTACAAGTTTCGTTCTGTAAGTTCCTATGATTGCTAAGAATTCAAGTCTGACAATTTTGATTTAAACGGAGAAATATCTACTCTCTGCTTTTGACAATTCAAAAAACACACTGAAGTTTAGACCAAGTTGAGTGATACATTTAAGCCTTCCCTGTAGTAATTAAAGAAGGAACTAAATTGCCATTTAAAATGTTTCTATCTTAGTCCAGATTGCTGTGCTGTAAACGCTCTGCATGGATGCGTTCTGTTTGTTTGGCAGAACAAAAACATTCTAACATCCCCAAGAATTTTGGCTGAAACAGTGGGGGAAACATCAGAAAATTCAAGTGCATCTGCTTGCATGTTGCAGCGAAACAGCACAGCCCGCACCTCATTAGCCGTTCACTTGCTAAAGGTGATTAATCCGTGAAAAGCTAGGAAAAAAATTGATGACAAAGCATGTGCAATCACCAAGAGACAACCTGAGACTAACTCCTCTGCACTGGGACCAGTCGATCATGGACTATCTGGGAGGTGGCTGCTTCTGCAGGCTGAAAGGGTTCCTGAAAGGATTTCTCACTATTTGTAGTAGGGCACAATTTGGAAAAAGCAGTGAAACGCCTGTTGGAGTTAAAATTGAAATGGCCCCTATTCTCAAGAGCTAATAACTTTCTAGGGCAAAGAAATTACCTTAGGACCCTACTGTATTTCAGAGGAGGAAAGAAAAAGACAGTTTTGGGTTCAGGAGATGGAGAAAGGAGGTGGAAAAGCCCATGTGGTGGGAACAGTAACTTATTCCTTTGACCTGCAGAAGGTTGGGTGAAGCTGTGCAGTAGTTTGCCAAATGAGCCTAGCAGTTTCTGAACTTAAGGCTCCCATTTTCAAGACCAGAGGCTCCAAATTTGGTACTTTGCACTAATGATATCTGCAAGGGAGTTGTATTATTTATATGTATTTTAAATTAGCTGGTGACCTGAGCTATATCTACGACAGTCCAAATGCAGTTTGCACATCATTCATTACATAAATGAGGTTTGAAATGAACATAACTGTTTACTCAGAAGACATCCATTTAGTGAGTTGGCATTTCTTCATTACCCAAAATATACGATAATTGTCCATGTAATTCCTTCAGCAAGTTAATTGCACACAGTCCTGCTCCTCGATGGAAATTATCTGTCAACCTCGCATAATTATTACGCATCGGTCTCAGTTAATATTCATTCATTCATTCCTGCTATTGCATACATAGGACTGTATTGAAATTGGCCTCAGTTCATAGTAAGGTGAGCACCTTTTTAAAAAAAACTATCACCATGAGGTTTTTTTACAGCAAAACTAGAAATATGACTCCTGATTCAATGAATGAAGTGCTACCACGGCACATGATGGGGTGCTCAGTACACAAGAGGGAGGAACACCCTTGGAACGGGGAGCCCTGAGACCACAGCTCCCTGTGAAGAGGCACACACCTTTCTCCAGGTGCTGGGCACCACCGAGACTTGTCTCCCACCTCTGGATCCCTCAAAGCCGAAATAGTCCCTTTTCTGTCATGGAAGTGAGGGTTGCTGCAGGGTGCGGTACAAGCCATGGGCAAGCTTGGTGCAGATGGCAGCCTGGGGGGCCTCACGGTGCCTGGGCAATGACCCCCACCTTGGTCTTCTCCCCTCTCTCTCTGCGTGGGCAAGGTCACCCCAGGCTTTCAAGTGCCTGCCTTAGGACAGCACTAATTCCCACAGTGTCTCCACAGTTTCCCAGAGGGTTTTAGCGTGCTCAAGGTCGCCCGCAGCACCTGAGCCAGTTGCTTAGAGGTGACTGCAGTGTAAAGTAGTCTGATGTTTTTCAGAAAGCTTGAGCATCTTGCCTGCCCGTAGGTGAATTCACAGCAATGTATTTCACTTATATTCATTTCACTGTGAATAGTGCTCTGCGACATTATGGTAATGAAAATATAATATTTGAGCCCTGTGGTTCCCTAATGTCCTACACGTTAAAGATGTAATGGTCCTCCTACAGTTCTGCAATGACCCATAGCCCATCAGTAATTATTAAGACATACCGCGAGACCTCATAAGACCACAAAAATTCTGAATCTGTTTTGCTGTTCCATGTACCTATTTTTTCATCTCCCATCTCAGGTAGGCATTTGTACCATCCAAAAAAGTGTGGCAAAAAGGTGGACTCTGATACATCGGAATAAATACAGCTACATCCCTTTTGCACACACAGGGTAATTACAGAGAGAAAGGTAATGGTAAATCAGGCTAGTCACATCCACACCTCACAAGGGAAGATTCCCTGTGCAGGCGGGATGGGCGGATGCATTTCTGCAACTGGAAATGTATTTTTCATTTTGCATTAAACCAATCAAATTAATCCTTCTTTCACTGGAAACAGCCTTTTGTTTCTAACAAGAGTTTGCTGCAAGTGCTGCAAGTGTATCTGTAGAGTTTTATCGTGCAAAGGGATTCCGTTCTGACAGGAAGCATCTCCTGCCCCTGCCATATCTGAGGCAGAGGTACGGATCTTGAGGGAAATTCCTGAAGGGTGGAATCGACGTTGCCCTCAGATCACATACAAGATACTACGTCAGGCACGTTGTTTACTGTCATCTCCAATTTATCCTATGTGACACAGCGCAAAACAACACGTACCACAAAAGAGAGAGAAAAGCATGAAACAGAGTATGTGATACAACCTAGCAAATCTGTCAAGAATATCATATATATGTGTGTGTGTGTGTGTGTGTGCGCAAGTCCCAAGAAACCCACAAAGCTTTCAGATAACTAGTTCAAAATAAATGCAAATCCCGAAGCCCCAAAAAAATCTGACAGAAGAAGGTCTTACTAGCTAAAAATGTAAGTTCTACGAATAAAAAGGGTAAGCTGACAATCTAGGTCAGGTTTTGCCACCCATTGGTGACTGCACTCAGCCTTCCTGAACATTTTTCTTCCTGATCCTCATATATCCTTATGTTCTAACTCTAAAAAAAAAAATGCAGTGTGACTCTAGATCCCATACCTTTCGGTTAACTAAATAAGGGGCTTTGCCAGCCAAGGCTTTATAATACTGTATTTTTTATTAGATTCTTATAGAGGAAAATACTCTGCAGTGGAGTCTGTATTCAGAAGGGAACATAAATCCCCAGAACACGGACCCAACGCAGTCAAGCTCTTTATGATCATGAGGGCATCTAAAAAAGATACGGAGTACGAAGTAACTTGAACAGAGGTGTATTATACAGATTAAAGGCACTAACTGCAATGAGCCCGACTGCAGAGCCTATAGCATTTTATACTCTGTGCAGTGACTAAATAGGAAGAACTAAATGAAGTGACTGTATTGAGGTTAGCATAAATCACTGCTTCTAGGAACCGCTGCGTTCTTGTCACCCTCCTCAGAGGATTAAAAGGAGCACCTCCCTACCAATTTTACTTCCCCTCGTAGACATCATATTTCTGTACCCATCATGGAGATCAGATACCACCAAGTTGCAGCAAATGTAGTCCAGTATTTCTCTTTGTATTGGATGAGAAAAGAAGGCAATCAAAATTTGTTTGATAAGAAAGCTCAGCACTCAGCATCAAAGTGAATCAATCGAGGTCACTAGAGCCCCCACGGCTCAGTCAGAGACCAGCATTAACTGGCACCTCAAAATCCAGCTCCTTTCTCACAGGGAGCCGATAAGTTGCAACATAGGGTTTCCAAGATGAAAAGTGAATACAGAGAAACTGTTACATCTCCAAAAATCGAACAGACTGCCCGTCGCCTTGGTACCTCACCAGCCCTCCAGCAGGAGGACGGAGGAATGTGGGTTTCCATTTTATATGCTTTACATTGTATATAGGTGGAGAACACTTCCTCTTACCCTTCCCATCATGTCCTATCAATACAGAGGCAACAGACAGCAAAAGGAAGTTTGCAGCATCAGTGCAATATTAAATAGTTTTATGCCCCAAAATTTGGAAACTTAGAATAAACTTTCTCTAGATGATCATAAAATCCTCTACTTCAAACCTAGGTCCCTATGTCCACATGATATACGTAGTCTCAGTAGATTTAGTTGATTTTGGTGAGAATGTCTGACCATGAACAAAAGTCAGACAGAATTTTCTATTGAGCTTTGGTACACTTGGCTCTGTGTGTTTCAGAGTGGACCTCAATGCTGCTGTAAGGGTCAAGGTGATACTTAGAGTTGTCAGAGATACGCTAGTAGCTTTCCTGCCGTTTTTCTACTACACATACTAAAGGCAGGACTTTGTATTTAAGCTGACCTCAGAAGGTCCTACGTTCCTTAGACTCCGGTGAGAGGGAGAAACTGTGTGAATCCATTAACATTGTTAATATCCATAAAACGTCCAAATAAATATCCAAAATTTAATATCTGAAAAAAAGCTGTCCTAGATGTACAGCTCAAGATGCTTCAGGAATGTAGATTTTAATATTAAAAGACCCTAATTTTTTATGTCAAGATCACAAAAAGAGCCTGGAGCCAATCTCACTCCCAGTTCAAGAAAGGAAATGCATCAGTCTTATTTAAATGTGCCATATATATGTCTAACAAACACTTGAAGATTCTGTCTATTTAAACCCATTTCTGCACATCTAAGTAGGCTGAGGGTCAAAAGCCAGGTTCAAATTTATGCCATTTTGAACTTAAGATGGTGAATAATGAATCTTCAGCTGTTGCTCTGAGACACTTTTTCTGGTATTACAGAACTTCATACAAATTTCCTGTTGCATTTCTTGTACTTCCCCTTCCTGTCTTGAATGGTTACCAGGCATGGAAAACAAAATAACAAAAAAATTCAGTGGCTGGAAAAAGTTCAGATCTAACGCTCGGCCAAGTTTTATTTGCAGGATTGAAGAGAAAAATTCTTATTTTTTTGGAAACTGCTTAGCTCAGCCCCAGTTATGGGACCTCAGAATGAAGATAATGACAGGACAGCACTATAATATTAGCTGCCACATAATAATAATTCTCTATGGTCTCTAAGCAAGTTCAGGGAAACATCTAGTGTGGTTTCATACACTCACTCCACATCCTATTTCATTATGGCATTTCTTTAAAGTGGTCTAATTATCCTTTACAGAAAATACATAATTTTCAATTTTTTCTTCATGGCCCAGGAGACGGTTCCCTGAAGAGAAAGATCTGAAGTTTGCAGCTTTTTATATCATCACTAATTATATGAAATAGAGATCTGTCACCTGAGTAGGAGAAGTCCAAAAGAACAAGCACATGGAAAAATTGTGGTATTTTTGCAGTTTGAATTAAAGAAATAAACTATCTGGAAGAAAATTAGTTAGACGAGGTGCTAGATTAGACTCATGAAGTGTCTGTTTGATGCCAACTGAAAAGGAAACACCACTTTCTTGTCAGCAATATCTTACACATTTCAGCCAGTATAACCAAACAGTAATTAGCTTTCCATGGTCACTCAACAAGAAGAGAAAAGAAAGAAACACAGCTTCAGAAGACAGTTGCTGAATACTGTCATTCAACATTCTCTGTCTTTTAACACAAACGAAAACCAGTTTTTCAAGCCTTGGGGAAAAAAAAATTTGCTTTTAAAGGTAAAACACATAATTTATGATTTTTCAAAACCAACCCCTTTAAAAATACAAGAGTTGTAGGCTTCTAAGGCTATTTAAGTAAAGGTTATTGATAAAAATGGAAAGCCCTTGACTATTGAACTTATTTTCTGATAACAATATTCATAGTAAATTTAAAAAAACCCACAAAAAAAATTTGAAAAATCCAGTGAAAAGTAGGTGGTATATCTCAACTTTAAGAGACATCAAGAACACAAAAAACTTACTTCTACAATATTTCGTTTGTGCAACCATGTGCATATTATTCCTTTGAAAAGCTATACCAAGTGTCAAACCACAGATTTTATGCAAAAGCTCTACAGCGGAACGAATAATGAAAATCCTATTTAATGCCATCTGCTCTTTTTGCATCACTCCAACTGGGCAAAGAGCAAGGAATGTTGCAGGATTTTCCTAGCTAGCACAGAGCCAACACGGGCAGCTTCCTCTGCCCTTCCCGCAGCTGCCGGCACATCCCGATGGAGCCAGGGCAAGGTTGTCTTTGAATGTTATGGGTGGAAAACGCCGTTTGGAGGTATCCTAACCCCCCAGCTAAGGACAGCTGTGCCGCACAGACTCAAGGAACTCATTTTAGCACACCTTGTCGTGCATCCTTTTCTCATTAACCAGTACCTGAAATGCTTGCTCGAAAATTTGGCCCTGTAGTTTTGGCAAACCATAAGAGGCCCAAGATGACAGGTATTGGACAGGGTGTCTGGAGTGAGTGCCCCTTGGAGAACAGAAAACTAACTCATGCCTTGCTTTTCTGACCAAGTTCCTCTCCTGTAGTAGAAGAAAATGAGCCTTTCCCTAATTCCTTATCTTTCCTATTATCTCATCCTGCTGCTGAGCCCACAAGAGCAGGTGACAGATTGTGGAGAGGGCTTTTAGAGATATTGTAGATGCTTATCTGTTGTAAATCACAGCTTCATTACCTCCAGTGGAATATGCTGAGCTATATCAGCCGAGGGTCTGCCTCTGCGTGCTCCACTTCAGAGCTGCGGTGTTGTCACCGTCTCTGCAGAGAAGCTACCAACATTGGATTTGTAATTTAAATTAATGAAGAATGAATGTTATTATTTCTGCCACAGAAAAGGAGCTCCCCAACAGCAAGAAAAAATAATGATACTGAGCTTTCTTTTCAGCTGTAACTCTTCAATGGTTTTACAAAGGAAGAAAGTAGCATTATCCTGTTCCACAAATTAAGGCACAAAAAGGGACAAGTAACCAGCAGAGCTAGTGGCAGATCCAGGGACAGGCTCTCATAGAAGGGAAAAAAAAAAAAAAGAAAGAAAAGAAAGAAAAGATATCCACAAGGATTTAGCACAGATTAGAAACCTACACAAAAATGATTCCGAAAACTCAACAACTGGAGGCCTTATCTCCAAATAAACCAAAGCGATCAGAAACATCTGGTGGCAGGAGGCGGGAAGAGCGTGCACATTTCTAAATATTTTCCACTGCAGAAGGGGTGTCTTCCCTTGTGAGGTGAGCTCACAATTTCCCTGCGTTTGTCACTCTGGATTCAACTGAAACTGAATAAACTAGCCTTGCTTTTGAAAAGGCAGCCCAGGACGAAAAAAACCTAACCAACCCATATATGAAATTAGCTCTATTACCTTACTTCAGAAAATGAGTAAAGCGTAGCAGTCAAGAGCCAGCAGCACAGTGCCAGCATGCACATTTGTTCCAAGGCTGGATAAAGACCCATAAAAAGACCCCTAATGTAATTGCTGCAAAGAGTTACAACAGGTAGAGCCACTTCCAGCTTGGCACAACTTCAGGGGAGACTCAACTCAGCTCTGAACTTGACCCACTGTTTCACATCTGACGGGCATTGCCAAGCTCTCTTCTCTGCTCCATGGGGAGAGATGCAGAACACCAGCGATACCCCAGGCTGTGGAGGTCCCACGTGGCTACAGCTCCCCTGGGTCTGCTGCGCTCAGGGCCCTACTTAGCTCCTCTAAACACCACACCCTGAGACAAGCCGTGGCCCATTCAGAATTTCAGAATCGCCAAAACAGGCTACCAAGATAATTAGGGGGCTGGAACACGTCTCTTATGAAGAAAGACTGAGGGACTTGGGACTCTTCAGTCTGGAAAAAAGACGGCTGAGGGGGGATCTTATCAACACTTATAAATACTTAAAGGGTGGGTGTCAGGAGGATGGGGCCAGGCTCTTTTCAGTGGTGCCCGGTGACAGGACAAGGGGTAACGGGCACAAACCTGAACTTAGGAAGTTCCACCTAAACATGAGGAGGAACTTCTTTCCTTTGGGGGTGGCAGAGCACTGGAACAGGCTGCCCAGAGAGGTGGTGGAGTCTCCGTCTCTAGAGACATTCAAAACCCGCCTGGACGCGTTCCTGTGCAACCTGCTCTAGGTGACCCTGCTGTGGCAGGGGGGTTGGACCAGATGATCTCCAGAGGTCCCTTCCAACCCCTACCATTCTGTGATTCTGTGAAAAGGGCCCTCGGTAATCCCACATTTAATGGTCACATGAGGTCTCAGCGTACTGTGTATAGATAAAAGTTAACGTTTTGAATTGAAGGACTATGTATACTTTTTTTTTTTTCTCTAAAGTGAAAGGAAGCCATCTGGATTAAAATCTTCTGGCTGTAGCTGCCAATGAAATGCAATTAGTGTTATTAAAGTGTGACAGGTAGTCCCTGCAGATTTAGCCCTTTCCAGTGACAAATGACAACACGCGTATTTATGGCCGCAAGAGAATTCTGGATAAAACTTCCATTGTTTAACTGTCCAGTTATTAAGACAATCTATATGACCAAGATGAGGAAGTTTATCCCACTTAAAAAACAAAACAAAACAAAACCCAACCAAAAAGTATGTTGGTATAATGCTTAAAATGTCAAAACGAGAGTCTTTATTTGGGTTGTTAATGAAGATATTTGTGAGGCTTCTCCTCAGTTCATCTCATAATCACTAAAGTGCACTGATTTACTAAATCCTTTAAAATAATACCATAATCCTTATTTTGGGGGCTACGTTACTGCACAAGTTCATACAGGGAGTTCATTTAGGAGTTCCTAGCAGAGTTGTGAAGTGACTCTAGATATGCTAATTTCTTATCTTATACTTAAACCTAGCAGCTTGTCTAAACTTTTATAAACAAACGCTAGTCCAATCAATTCTTCAGCTCGGCCTTCTAAAGCTTAACTAGTCTTTATGTTAAACACATCCAGCAATCAGCTGTTTTCAAACAGCTGCCCACATATGGGCATGGTAACAGGGTCGGTGCCAAAACACCCAAAAGCAAACCAACCATCACTGGCTGGATTACAGCCTCTCCACGTGTCTCTTGGCCCCCTGCATTTCACCTGACACAGTTTCGAGTAAAACCTCATTTCTCTCCTCCTCCTCAGCTTCAGTTTGTTACTTCTGTTTTATGTTTTAGCCAAGCCTCCAAAATACAGAATTGAAACCATCGACGTCCCCATTACCTGACTATATACCCATCAGTGCATTTGAACCTGGAACCTGAATGTTGTTTTGGCTCAATAAAACATGCATCTATTGAAGTCTCAAACAGGAATTGTTTGTAAAAATGCAAGGACTCCAAACGCCGGAGTATTTATCCATCTCTAATTGTAGCTCACCCTCCAGCGCACTGCACAAGAAGACAGATTCGCTAATTATGTTTTGGAGGTGAGCTTGGCTACTCCAGCTTTGATGCTCTGCTTTGCAATTAAATGTATTCCAGCAGCCACATGGGGGAGAAAGAAAAAAATACAGCTTCCAGTTCTGCAATGACCTACTTAACGGCATTAAAGCACTGAGGGGGAGGAGGAGGAGGGCTGTGGGGGAGAGGAGGGGTCTAACTACAGCTTAATGCAAGCTGACACTTATGCGTGCTTCAGACTACACAGCAATCAATATCAGATATGACTTCACATCCTACAGAAAATATTGGTAAGACAAGGAAAGTTAATGACGGGAAGAAATTAATACAAGACCTTGGTTCTCAAAACCTGCAGTAGTTTTAATATCCCAGTCCTTTTCTGCCTGCTTTGCAATGTCCCATACCATGGTACTCCTAAAGTCTGTGTTAAATTCATTGTATTATTCATGGTAAGGGAACCACTGTACTGAGCTCTGTACAGTCACAGGGTCCCTGTCCCAGACGGCATACCATCTAACTAGACGAGCACAGAGATCCTCGTTCCTCCCTCTCAATGAATAAAGCAAGGCAAAGGAAGAGAATCTGATCTATTTAGCATCACTAAGCTAAGTCAACGCCTGAGCCACAGATTGACTCTAGATCTTCACGTCCATTTTTTAAGCCTCCCAACAACTTTTGCTTTTTTTCTTTTCCCTTCTTGGATTGTCTGTAAGCTTTAAAGCAATTAACCAGAATCGTTAGAGAAAGGAGTTGGCCATGGGAACATTATTGCATTGTGTAAGGTATCCCAGAAGGCACTGGATCTTTTAAGCACAGGATGTATTTTGGGGTATGGCTTCTCTTTTCAATATTCTGCTATGCTGGTTTATGGCATAGACAATTTAATTCCTGGACTTCATGCTAACCACAGTGATTATTGATGTTATAGTCAAGTGGAAGCCATGCCTAACGGTGCTATAGCTGGACTCTTCCAAAATGCCATACACTTGCAGCATGTGAAATGCCTATTGCTTAAATATGACGGCAAATGTTTTGAAAGCTTAATTGGAAGAGTTGAGCCAAACACATCAGTAAGCACTTAAAAATCTGTTCATTCATTTGTAGCTTTTTATATTATAGAATACAAAGAGAAGGAAACCCCTTTAACTTACATTGGCGTAAATTCAGAGTAACAGTTTGAGAATCATTCACAATTTTTTGATTTTTTTTTTTTTTGGCTACTGTCTTATGAAATATTAACATTCAGCCTTGCATTACAAATCTATGGGAAATATCATCAAATATAAATGTACAATGGCTACCTTGAAACACACCAGCTAGGAAAGCAAGAAAAGTGAAGAATATGATTTTTCACCCTTTCAGCCCCCCACCCAGATGAGGAGCAGCATCCAGCAGCACCGTTTGCCCCAGCCAGAGGAGTTTCAGCCTGAATTGTTGGTCTCCTTCAGTGTTCTCTTGCTCAGGAGCCGCATTGCTTGAAGGAATCATTCACATCTGCGGAACTTACTAATCCTCTTCTACAGCCACCACAGAAATTGGCTGTTCTCCCTTTGCCCAGCTATTTTTGAGTCCCACTACCTAAGGCTGTGAGCTTGTCATATGTGATAACTGAGGCAGGGTCAGACGCGGTCAGTACTTTAACAAAAGACAGCCAGAAAGAGGTGAGATGCTATGGAGACGGTGCCAGTTAATCAATGGACAGCAAATTACACTTTGCATGATTCTGCACGGACCATCATTCCTTCAGTACAGTCAGCTGTGATATAATTGCCATGGAGCTGGAAACGAAGAGAAATACTGTTCCTACTTGAAATGACAGACAATATAATAATTTAACGAACAACCCTAAGTTAGTCAAAATCGCTATGATCTATTGCAATGGATAAATTCCTGAATTAATGCCCTGCGAGAGAGTTGGCAAAAAAAAATCTCCATTCAAATCACTGCTAAAATCCCATGGCTCAGTCAGAGGTTTCATTTAGCACCATGTCCACGGAGGCTTCACTTAGCATCATCTCCACGCATCACTGCGTTGTCACGGAGTTGGAGGAGTTCTAATCTCAAATTTACTCAGCCTGCAGCATGGCATTGGATAAACAAGGACTTGCTAAAGTCTGCCAATTGTACCTGTTTATAAATCTTTGTGCCACCAAAATCCGGGCGTTAAAATGAGCAACCAATTGAGAACGTGGGGCAAAAGGTGTCATACTTGCTGGTTTTATGAAGTGTGTCTCCCTTCTAGTAGGCGCTCTGTAAATGTTAATACTATGGCTTTTCTATAGTTAGAATTTGGAGAGGAGGAAGCATGCCCTGAAGAGGCGGAATAGAATTTCCTTGTTGTTTCCTTGCTATGCACCCAAGATGCTGTCACAGGCTGCCTTATAACACATCAATGTCTCGGTTTATCCATCAGTACAGTAAATTATGTACTTTGCCTTGCAGTGACATTAAGCCTCAACAGTTGTAAAAACTTTGCAGTGGTTGGATGGAAAACATCATCTAAAGTACACTGTATAATTAATGTGACTGCACAGGCTTTTCCTTCTTTTAGAGCAGCTTCTTCAAAAGCATTCTGAGCATCTAAATCTTTTTCTCTTTTCATATCAAAATGATTGATTGCATATTTAAAAGTATTAATTGGTTCTCTGATAAGGTTTTTTAAAAACCCTTAAAGCTTCAACATATCAGGAAGAAAGATTGTAGTTGCTCAAATAACTTAAAATGCTCACACATTTTCACCAGTCCTAAGTACACTCGCACAATAAAGACACTATTATAGGTGAGCTGTATGGTATTTATTTAGAAAAGGCTGCTCGTAAGTAACGGACTTATAATAAATAACTTGTAGAACATTGTGCACGAACTATAAAGAGCATTCAGAACAACTGATCTCATTCCTTGGTTTAATTATTCAGTTCTTTTTAGGCTTGAGCTACGTGTCTGGTATATTTGCTTCAGATCTCGGGAGGGCATTGACCAGGTTTTCTGAAGTCTTCTGCATTATTTATCTCTTCCTACCATAAGGGGTCTGATAGGCATACTGTTTCAATAATTAAATGTCAACAATTCATGCTGTTGGCCAAAACCCAGAGGACCTTAATAAATAAATAATAACATCTTGCATTTTTATAGCTTCTTTCATTCAAGGGTCTCAAAGTGCTCTGCGAATATTCATTAAGACCCACCCCCCACCTACCCCCCCAACAGCCTTGTAAGGTAATTCAGAATTATTCTCTGCTCCCATTTTTTTCCCAACCGGGAAAACCGGCACAGGGAGAGGGATCAGCTAGTCCAACGTCATGGCTCGAGCCAGCGGCTGAGGCAGGGGTAGAGCCCACATCGACAGCCCCTTCTGCCAGCTCCCCTTGCCAGCACCAAGCAGATGTGACTCCGGGGACCTCTCTGAAGTCACGGCCATATAAAAGCAGTGAAAATGGAGCAGGGTAGGGGGAAATCAGCATCTGCCCTAGTCTTAACTTTTGTTTTATGCATGTTTTATTACCGTGTTGCCAAACAAGATGAGGGAAAACAATGCTGCACGGTCCACCCGTCTGACCCAGCGCTGCCATTTCTCTGTTACTAATTGCGGCGCTGCAAGCAGCAGTGATTTTGGTTAGAGCAAGGAAATATTTGATATCTTTTTTCCCAAACTAATCTGTCAAAATGTTCATTAGAAGTCATACATCTGTTTTATTCGCCTTTCTCCAGTCATCTTTGTTAGCATTGTTCTGCATGACCCCTTTTTCACTCCATACTGAGGAAAACAAGAATGATAATAATGATGTTACATTGCTATAGAGGCTTTCATCCCGCTGGCATGTTGAGAGCAATGATGAGCACAGAAATGACATAAGAAGCTTTTCATGCGTCCTTTTCTGGAATTAGAACTGAGTTTCTGAGGAGAGACAGGCTGAGTCTGAAAGCTGAGTGCACGCCACTCGCTTTGCTCGCTCAGGTAGTTTTCAGCCATTAATTCTACTTCCAGTCCTCCAAAGAGACGAAAAACTCCACACAAAGATGATACCAACAACCAAATCAAACCTCCCACTAAGACTCTCAGCAACAAATACCAAGTTCAAAAAAGCTCCAATACTGTGCTCCGCTGCAGTTCATTTCTGGTTTGAATGCATTGCCAGAACGTTATAGATTTTTAGAGAAAGCAAGCAATATCCAGAAGTGCTTTCGCTCAGAAATAGCACTTGAGGATCCACAACCCTTCATTCATTTCAGAGGAACATCCATGTTTTCCACCCCTTACCCAAATGTCACGGTATACATATATGCACATATACCTGTATATAGTCTAAGTACCTACTGAATTCACACGCACATGCATAAAGTATAGCCTCAGACTGGTAAGTTCTTTTAGACTGACTAAATCTGAGCACAAGTCCCATCTGAGCTTGATCATTGCAAGTAATAAATAAATAAATGAAAGACAAGACTCTTGAAATACAAGGATATGAGGATATAATAAGACTATATTTAAATATTTAAGGATATATCATCAGATCAATAAAAATAAAATCCACTTTATACATTGTGAAAATTAGTAAAAAAATAATGCAAAACAGGATCTATGATGCTTTAATAACAGTAATTCACCCCTTTCTCCTGCAGGTTCTTTTCTCCTTAAAATATGTCCTTAAAAATACCTGTGCTATTCCTCTCCTTCTTTAATCTCCTTTTAGTCCCCTTCACCCTGCAGAGCTATAACTTTAAAGCAATTTAGAGAAAGCCTGTGTTCTTTTAAGTGAGTATCACACTTCTGTATCCGCTGCAATGTTTCTAAGTTATCCTTCCCCACATTCTTCTCATTAAGTCATCCAACCCAGAAAAACTACTAACCTTATTGGTACTTTCGGCTTCAGCTATGTGAGATACTGAGTTGTGGAACACAATTATGAAAAGATGGGAGACCACAAGAAGTCACTTGCTTGGCAGTGATGGTGGCAATGTGGTGGGTGTCAAAAGACCCTTTTACCTTTTGCGCAACAACCAGTTGATTTATAAACCCATCGGCTCTGTTTCACCCAGATGGACACATATGATTTGCAAGTGCCCTCTAACTGAATTTAGATTCAGCATGTGATACTGTACCAGAATAACACCTGTTCTGTTGACCAGCTACAATTGTTTCCTGGTTTTCTGTATAGTTTAATAAACGGTCCCATCACAGCCCTTACAATCTAGTTACAAGACTAGTTCAAAGTGGAAAATTGTTGTTGTTGTTGTGAACTGAAGTGAAATTCATATCATTATCTCAATGGACTTGATGATCTGAAAGGTTCCTTCCAATCTAGAAGATTTTATGATTCCACGCCCCATCCCTGGAGGTGTTCAAGGCCAGGCTGGATGGGGCTTTGAGCAGCATGGTCTACTGAGAGGTGTCCCTGCCCGTGGCAGGGCGGTTGGAACTAGATGATCTAAAAGGTCCCTTCTCACCTAAACCATTCCATGATTTTATGATCTAAATTTGGATTCATAAAGGACTTTCGAACTTGTTCTCTAAAAGTCCCAGTACATTTCGTCAAGGTCTCACACCTTACTGTTTATGTAAGATACTACTTCCCTGAAGGTCTTCTCCTTATAAGACTATTCTACGGTGTCCTTAAAAATATGGAGTACAATTGAGTTCCACCATGATCAAGGCTGATCGGTCCATATGTTTGTTGACCACTTATCCGAGAGTTTCACATCGATTTATGTCTTCATAGAAATCTGTATGTGAGCATGCATGCGCATGTGTGTGTATGTGTGTCTAACAAACAGGTAAATGATTTATTTAGGTAGACTTAAGTCTATCTCAGAAGATTAGAATATTGTCTCAGGACAGCAAACTCCTTAACACTGGATGCTTCAGTACTAGTGCTGAAAGACGTTTTGATTCACTTTTTATATTCCTCTGAATACTCTCTGCTTTCTATGTCGCCTTCTCAAGATCCAGCAAGCAGTACGAGACAAATATAGTTAATTTTGAAAGCAGACACTATTGATCCCATGTCACTGCTTTATTAAAATGACATTTTGTGCTACGCAGAACGACTGATGCAGAAGTTATTTAATCTGACGGATACTAGAGCAAGAAGGCAATAGCTGCTCACTGCATCATTATTCAACAGATAACACTTTAGCTGGCTTTGGAAAGGCCACTCTCATATAAGGGCTGCTGTAAAAATTGAAGCTACTGAACTAACACTTTATTACCCTTTCAGAATACATCATCCACCTTTAACATTCCCTCCCTCTCAGTAAAACTATCTTAAATCTAGTCAAAGCAATAGTGACTGAAATACTGCCAAACTCTATTATTTGGATAAGGTTAAGCTACTAATCTGGCTCAAATAATGCCTATATTCTACAATCAGTTTTCTGTTGTTTTTTTTTTTTTCCCATCTCAGTTTTTACCTATAGACCATAAATAAAATAAAATAAAATATAAAATAAAATAAAATAAAATAAAACATAAAATAAATTAAAATAATAAAATAAAATAAAATAAAATAAAATAAAATAAAATAAAATAAAAGCCTGTATATGAAGCGAGCAAGATTCTCAAATTGGACTCTTAAGATTTTCCTTTTTTTTTGGGGGGGGGGTGGTGGGGGGAGCAGGGGGAAGTGTTCACACAAGCCAAAAACTTTGCAGTTTGAGTCTACAGCTATTGTCTGATCCACTCAGGGCGATTCCAGGCAGACTGAGTATGCAGAAGTAGTCAGCTATTAAGCTGAGACAACTACCATTCCAGCTTTTAGAAAATTCAGACCTCTGTCTGTTGCCCTGTTCCTTCCTCCCAATGCACAGTCTGGAAACTCTCCCAGAAGAGCTAAACAAAAATCATAGAATCATAGAATCATTAAGGGTGGAAAAGACCCTTAAGATCATTGAGTCCAACTGTAAACCATAAATTCTACATAAGGAGAAGGGGCTTATCAAACTTCTAGCCTTACATGATGGAGATCATTTCAGCGATGGCAGTGGCATTGTTTGCATGAATAAGAACTACTTATACAGGGCTTTCACTTCCCGCACTGAACTCTAGGAAGCATCCACACAAGACAGGACAGAGCAGGGCCCTTGGGGAACAAAGCAGTACGGCCACATCAGAGCAGCACTTTGCAGAGCCTCATTAATGCTGCTGAGAAGCAGTTCATTCATATCTATTTCAGGTACCTCCCAGGTACTGTATATGGACATGCCTTCAACCGCAGCCAAAGCCCACTGAAATAAAGAGCTAATTGCTAATCCCAATTATTTTTTTTAATTGAAAGAACTTGAGTCACTCGGGGTATGTCCACAGAGGTTTTTTGCAGACAGATGGGAAATTGGTTTGCCCAGCCCTTCGGCTGCCTGTCTGTAGCCCAGCTTCATCCAAGAGCCACAGAGCTATGATTAACATGACCCTGTGCTTAAGCTAATCAAGCTCTGCCAAGAAATTTCTTCATCCAACGAGTTAGCAGCCTTCACGAAGACTGATGGTTTCAGTTCTGCTACTTTCTTCTGCTCTAGGAAGGTGTAAAAATGAGCAGAGAAACTGGATTCTAGTGGCACGTGAACTTTTCAGGAACAAAGTTGAATTTGATCTTCCCTCAGACGAGAGCAGAGGGCAGACCAGGTAAACAAGCACAGGCAGAGAGTGAAGGGTAAAAAAAAAAGCAGGAGTGGCTGCATGGGTGACAGGCCCATGTGCAGGGGTAAGCAGGAGGTCCTTTTTGCCCCACTGTGGCAAGCAGAGGCCATAGCTGCGGCGCGCTGCTGGAAAGCCTCTGCCTCCTGCTGTCCTTTTTTTCCCTCTGCCATGCAAGAAATAGACTGAGTTTGTAAAAAAGGAAATGGAAATCGGAAAAAAAAGTCATGGAAAACTCTTGTTTCTGGCAGAGCATGGCGATCAAGCTGTCACTGACAGGGTATTTCAGTTTATTCAGGTCGTTTAGAGGAAAGCTTCTCACCTGCTGACTGCTTTAGAAGGAGAGATGGGTCACCAATGCTACGCCATTGAGGCCCGACAGCCCTACTGCCAGACCCAAATTTTTTTTACTTGCCAGCATAAATTTGATGAGATAGACAGCATGGGGACTTCTGTTTGGACCTGGGTGCAAGCAAGGAGCAATATGAAGCATAAGAAGCAGAGGTTTAAAGTCAGCAGTGTGTCTTCACCGGCTTTTTTGATAGCAAGTCAAACAGACTGGATAAATCTTCCAAGGGACCCGATCAGTAGCAGCAAAATACTTCTAATGCAAACAACTGCGTATTAATAGCCACTCTACGGTGAGGATCCCATGTGATAAACACACCCATGGGAATCCAAGGCTCATGCTGGTAATCTTAAAAGTTCCCAGAGGTCTGATTATTTTGCAGCGATGCTGCGAGCCTTGTCAAGACTCATTGCTTAATCAATCTCTGCAGAATCATCGGGCTAACTGGCCTTTCACTGACAGGCTAACCAGCCGGTGAGCTTTACTTCTGCACAACTGTCATATGTTAACAGAGCCAATAAAACGTAACTGGCCATTATCAGTTCAATACCACCAGTCATTCAAATTGACAAGGTTTGCTAAGTCAGAAGGAACTGAGCCAGCGATATATCTCCTGCGGAAAATCCTTGATTTGGTCATTTCTCTCCTACTGCACATGTTGACTACACATTTCTTTGCTGAGTGGCACCCTTTGATTCATAATGGTCTATTTTAGTAGCTGATCATATGCTCAGCTTTATTTTTGTAAGGCAAGAAGGCATCATTCTGGTTGTCTACTCTGACCCTTCACCCAACCCAGGCGAGAGAACATCAATTTCTCTTAAGCCTAAAACATCTGCTTGAACCATAACACACTTTTATGCAGATTACCAGTCCTGGCATCACCTGTATAAATTTTCCTTTGCATGATAATATATTAAAGAAAAACACGCATAAAAGAAGTAGGTATTACCGAGTTAAAGACTTACAAGTGAGGAAGAATCCACTACTTCCCTAAATTGCTACAGAGTTTAATTACCCATAATATAATTTTTTTTCGTATTAAACTCAGCATCAAATCCTCTGATCTAACAGAATAAAAAATACGAAGATCAAAACACTATGTAGTATCAGACGTCTCTTTCCCATGTTGGTTCTTCTAGACCATAATCAAATTGACTTCTTCCCTTCCCATGGATAAACTAACTAGACCGAGCTTCTTTAATCTCTCACTAGAAGGATGTTTCCCAAGCCTCGCATCACTCTCATACCTTTATGACTAAGCTTTTTCCAAATCCGTGGCAGCTTTTTTGCAGAGATACAAAAATCACAGCTTAGAAACAGCCTGCAGAGTCATAAGACCAGGCGGCTGGATATCATTATAGGATCCAACAGAAGCTGGTTTTTGTTAGCCCAGAGATAAAATTATTGGTGAAATCGCATTTGTTTGTAACAAAGGAACCCTATAATTGTTAATGGAGATCGCTGATAGAAACGAATCTAAACTACTCAGAGACAGCAGAAAGAGATCTAGGAAGAACTAGAGATATTGAGAAAAGAAAGTTTGTTTTGTATAATATTCTCTTTTTTTCCCCACATTGGCTGAAGGGTGAAAATCTATCTCTGGAGAAATTCAGAATTAGCAAGGACCAGTTTGTTTAAACCACTTACCAGCTCCTGCTGAGGAGTGGAAACTGCCTCTTTCCATACTGCCTTTGGTAAGGAATCCTCATTCTTTTGTTCAACTGTTAAACGTAAATGTGTCTTGCTCACAGGCTAGATTCAAGGCTGCTTGGCTGGAAGTATATCTATAATAAGGAGCAGGAAAGCCTAATTTGACCTCCTTCTGTTCTCCCTCAGACAGTCCACATAAAACAAGCCATGGGAAACCTCCTGGAATTAACTTCATTGGGGGAAACCAGCAATAGTTTAAAGGAAAATGAAAGTTTGGCACTCAGGCATGAGTAGCAACGGGGTCATCATAAACCGTGGCCAGTGTGCAACGTGAGCCCGATGTGTCTTGCCACCCTGTCCCCTCGCGTGTCTGCAAAGTCGCATCAGCACTGCTGCTTCAGTGCTCTCAACACAAGGAAGGAGCTAGCACACTGGAACACGTGCAATCGAGCAAATGTCTCGTTGTCAGCTTTTCCCCAGGCTCCGTGCATTTAGCGTGACATCAGACCCTGGCGACCTTCGTGTCCTGGACTGCAAACAGGATTTCAAGCTCCATGGCTCAGAGTGGTAGCAACCAGGGCTGTAGTCATATTGTGAGCCTTGACAAGAAGACAAAGGAAAAAACAAGGGGACCTGATAATTGTTCGTTATAATAACTGTTTACAATTCTGTGCCTTTTCGTCCCCTAAATTCTCTGAACTAATTCTGCTGATGGGCTATGGCAAGCTATTACGGCCCTGGACACATCATGACATCAGCTACAGTTGTATAATTACACTAAAAGTTAAACTTTTGCTAAAAAGAGGTTAAAAAAAATAAATAATTTTCTAAACTCCCATGATCAGGAAATAGTTGAGAACGTATCTAGAGGAAAAAAAAAAAAATCAAGGCAGTACAAGCTACCTGAGTCTGCAGAGACCCTGAAATGACAAATCTCGTGGTAATATTTAACCTAGGACCTATTGATCTGGAGGAATTTCATCAGCACCATCCTGTTCCCTCCTGCCTAATCAAAGCGTTCCTTGTTCCCACAACACCGCTGCGCCCACTGGATGACAATAGGACTGTCAGGATGTCATAAGGAAGCATCACGTTATACTGCACTTAACATTTAGGATAGTTTTCAGATAACTATGCCCGACAGAGTAAACAGCATCGCCGTGAGCCTTGCATCATGTAATGCAGACCTGCATTTTTGTTTTATCAGCAATGACTCCTCCATTATTAAGATGTAAAGTCTACAGTGACAATTGCAGATAAAATCTTAGTTATTCTGCTGCAAGCATTTTGTTCTATTAAGAATCCAATTTCCAGTAGTCTTGCTTTTGGACAACATTGTATCTGAGCACGTGCAAATTGGATTCAACATTAGAGACAATGCAAACCGGTATAAAAAGGACTTTCTATGTCAAAAGAGCCATAGAAATACTATGTAACTCTCTTGTAACCAAGAAAATACAACTGGGAGTAGTTTATTAGTGCTGGTTGTAAAAATCTCCAGGGTTTTGAGGTTTTTGGGGTTTTTTTGTAAGGGGGGATGGAGGGAAGAACGTGAAAGGAACTGCGGATTTTCAGGTGGCAGAGCAAACCTGCCTGCCTTAAAACCTCAGAAATAATATTAAAATTTTAAAATGGCAGGAGGAGCAATATTAATAATTTAGGATGTGAAGCACGAGCAGACTTCCCTTCTCCTCGGTGCCACCTTCTCAGAATGCAGTTCGGGGCTCCGCGCTCAGGCAGGATGCTGGCTGCCACGACTACAGAGGCGGACTCACAATTTGGACCGTCAGTAAAAAGATGACCTCATTTGCATTCACTGTTACTCTTGTCCTGCTAATGACAGAGCAGCGCTTTTCCTTAGGTGGAAATTACTCTCCCTGAGAGAGGTTTGTGTACCAACAACAAATTATCATATTTACTTCTTTGTGATGTATTTCGCTACAGAGAAAAGAATTTTATTTTGCGCTTGTATCAATATCATGAAAACACTTTGCATATTTTTATGTCGCAGCATGCCACTCAGCATTAGTTTCTTTGAAATTCTGTAAAATTTCAGCATTGGCTTTAAGGTTTGGGGGGAATTTTGGTGGATACCACCAAGTAAACCTTTCACTAGTCCATTATTTTTTCTGCATTTAAGCGTGTACTGTATATGCAAAGAAATTCCCTTCTAAGGCATCGCACTAGTATTTGCTGTTCTCCCTGCATACATGGGGGGAAATAAAATCTTTAGCAGCTTTTCAGATACAGAAGTAGAATGCTAACATCTCCATTCTTTGCTCATATTTCAAGCGATAACTTCACCCTAAACACATGCTTGAGAAGTATAATTCCTCTAGGAATTTCTCCCCAGTCAAGTGTGATGCCTTTGAAGACTAACCCCCTCTTTCACCCTTACGTACCTGTATGATAAAAGAGAATGAACAATAGAAATTGTGATCTCCAAAGGCTAATGCCCTCATCTAAAGAAAGCAACTTACAAATTCATTTTTTATGTATTGTACCTAGAAGCGTTTTGCTGTCTGGTGTCTTGCAAGGCTAATTTGATCTACCCAGGTATGGATGAAGCACCTGTCATGACACCAGAGCATTATCATCACTTTCCCTTTTAATTTAGATGCAGTCACTCACAATCATCCCTGTATGCACATTGGAAGCCTGGGGAACTGCAGGGGACATTTCTCCATCCTCTCTCTTCCTGCTCAGAGATGCAGCACGTGCTCTCTGGGGTGGGGAGAAAGCAGTGCCTGGCATCCTGCTGAGCACCCCTTTGCCAGCACCTGGACTCCTTTAACAGTGTTTAACTTGCTGAATTTATACATTTCTAATGTAAAACATCAAGGAGGTAGCTTCAGGTCAGTGATTACAGCTGGTGAAGAAACCCAGCCCAGAGCTCCTCACCTTTCCACGTGGTCTGAGAGGCTACGCTGCCCAGGTCTGCAAGAAAATTAGTATACATTGAATACGCTCACAAATGCCATTAATTTCTCAGTCAAACCAATCTCTGGCGTGAGCGTTCCAGCAATTTAAACACCAGAGGGATAGGCTATGCATAAGCTGCCAAGCCGGAGGAAAGCGGGGTGACAGCATGGCATGGCAGCCCAGTGCCCTGGCCCAGGACTCGCTGCACCAGGAGGTGTGCTGTCAGACGGCCGCCAAACCTCCTCGCTGCCGGCGGCCACGCAGGACCACAGCAAAGGGGCCCTCTCAATGGGAACTTCCAAATTAATCTTCATCGAAAATGACTGTCATTGCTGACACAGATGGCCTTTCCTCTCGGCTGCGCCAGCAGCTCCGCGTGGGCAAGGATGCCCTACGTATAAACGATCTTGGAGGTGAAAAGAGCTGCTGTCATGTTCCTGACCCTTTCAAGAGATGAGGATGGAAAGGAGGACGAGGAGAAAAAGAGAATCGCCCTTCCTGGCAGTGGGAGCAGGGCTGTCCATATAAAAGCAAAGGGAGAAGGGCTGGGGAGGGGGGTGCTGTCACGCAGAAGCTGGGGATGTGACAGAGATGAAGATGTCAGGTAGCAGACACCAAATGATAAAGGAAGATTCAATGCAAACTTAAAACAGATTAAATGCCAAAAACAAAAGGCCACAAGAGAGACAAGAGCGCTTCTGGTAACTAACGACATCCGTCACTGAAATGCTGGAGTTTCCCAGTCTCCCCACAGGACGAGGCCAGCAGCAGAGGGGCGGCATGAAGAGGTGGCAGAGCCACCGGGCAGGGGACACCCACCTCGGCACGGTTCTGCTGTTGCAGTTCGAAGCACTAACGCAGGGGCTACCAGCTCTCCAGCCTGGCTCCACAGAGACGGCCACTGCACGGCGGAGAACCCCACATAGAAATAAATACCGAAGGCCGCCTGAGACTCCTTCAGACACTGCTGTTTTGCTGGGTTATTGGTAGTGGTAAAGCAGGGGCAGAACATAACTGCGCAGACATAAACAGACTACTTCAATTTCTTTCAGAAATTCAGCTCTCTGGTTCTCTTTCCATTCCTTGCTCCCCCTCCTCAGGAGCGAGCGAGCATTTGTTAAGTTTGGCTTTGAACACAGGAAAACATTGGATTGTAATAACCCTCCTAATTTGCTTTTCTTGGCAAGCGCCCTGCACCAGCCGTCCCCGGTTCTGTTGTTAGGGGATGACTATGAAGTTAAGAAAACACACACACACAAAGTCTCCAGTAATTATACGCGCAGTACCTGCTTTTTAATGCGCCGCAGTGTAATTACCTTTTTGTCAGCTCAACTTCATTCCACGCCGAACAGCTGAAATCCCTAATTACCAACTGCAGCAGCGAAAGTCTCCAATTTGCTCCCGAGGAAGCAGTATCATTAACCCAACTCATTATGTGCCGCTTGTCAGGTGAGAGCTATGGAAATTTCACCTGCATTTATAGGTTTCTTTCTACGGAAGAGTAAACATCACAGTCTGGATAAAATACTGAAAAAAACCCATTCCCCAGGGGCAAAACCCAACAAGCTGACCCAGGCCAGAATCTCACCAATGCCAAAGTGTGCGTGAAAGACTTGCCGATGGATTTTGGGGTTTAGCCCTAAATAATGAGAAGTGCCATTTTCTTTATCAGCAGGGGTCAGATTTTGGAATATTGCACATATTAGATGAGGCACCCAAAGGGCCAGGCCCATCTGGGGCATAATTTGGGCTTTGACCCAAATTGTAGCAGAGCGCTATGTAGTTCAAGAGCGGCTCCTACAAGTTATAGAGTGCCCTGAGCAGAGAACATGCTAGTTGTCAAAAAGCATGCAATTTCCCGTAGCCAGCCAGGTGCCCAGAGCAAAATTTCAGCCAGATTTCAATTTATATGTTTATATTCTGCCCAGCAAACATCCTCTGCAAGAAGCTGAGGAAAGAATATACATGCAATATAAACCAAGTGCTATAACAACTCGACTGAAAGCCTAGGTTTAAAACTAGTTCATTGCTATCTGCTCAGAGCTATGCTTCTTTGTGTTTCTCCGTGCTTACCTTCTCTATTTATCTTCCTAAGAAAAGGACAGTTTTCAGTGATCATTTTCATAGGGTCCTGCGTGTTGCATACTTCTGTGTTGGATACTTCTGCGTTGGATACTTCCATAAAACAAAGCATGTGTCATTAAAAATTGTAATTGCTTCTGCTGTCACACTTTCAGTGGAAAGAAACTGAGATGAGCGCTCACCAAAGTAATGGGTGAATTTCAGAGGGACAAATATCTTACAATTTTTCCCAGGGGGTATTTAGTTTAGGGGGGGAAAAAAAAAAAAAAAAGTGCTTTAAGTGTCACTGTAGCTATTTCATGTTTCAGCAAATATCTAAAGTTTCCAAGAAAGTGGCTTGCACAATAATGATTTTTAGTCAATGCAAGAAAATATTTTGCAGAAAGCAAATTTTGAATGAAAGTATCTGAATCATAAAATTGATTAAAAGCTTGTGTAGAGCTCTCCAGATGAAACATGGGCAGGGACTCAAAATGAAGTAACTAATAGGACTTCACTGATTAAAAATTAGGCAATAAGACACAAGTGGACTGTAGGCATCAACCCTTAAGTGCAGCTAGCTATATTTATTTGGGTACCATCACAAATTTTTCTCTCTAGAAGTCCACGTGTACTTTGTGAATTGGTGAGTCACAGATCTATGGCTTTCCCTTGCAAACGGTGGGGAATACATCACTGCAATAGCCACAGATTAGGTTCACGTTCTTTAGTTTTCACAATCTTGCTTCGTGTTGTTGGATAGCAAGTGCACCTCAGAAGTCAGCACATAGATTCGGATATGACACATGGAGGTGCTGAGCATTCAAAGAATTCCTGAATTTACTGTGCAGAAGTTCTAAGCAAACTTAAAGCCTTTGTGCTTTAAGTTTCTCTGCCATTTCTCTGCCAAAAACTCTACCGTTACATCAGCGTGTTAGGCATCTACAGGAGGTGATACTAATAAATTATTTTTTATGTGAACATACCCGCTTTCTCCCCTCTTTCCAGAAACTAAATGGTGAGATGAAGCAAATGACAAAATTTTAGCAACTTCTGAGCAGATTTAATTAGGGAAACTCCATTTTATTGCAGACAGACTGTCCTATTTAATCTCCCACTCACAGTTTTCCTTCTCACTGCATTTTTGTGCAATTAAAAAAAGACAAACTGGAATGCCAATTAAATGCCTTCTGAAACAACAACGATTCTTTCTGACACCTGTTAAAAAATGCATGAACTGACACATTTGCAAACTCATTTCAGTGTTTCTGCAGTGGCCCAAATTGCCTTGTGTTCTAGGCTGCTGCATTTTATGCCTCGGGAAAGCAGAGAACACCATCGACTCTCACAACCGCTACGTCGCAGTACTGTGAGGCAGCAGAAAGGAGAGGGGTTTCCTAAAGCATGTGCTGAAGCAAGAAGGAGCTGTGGACTTTAGGTTTTCAGTGGCTTGGAGAGAGAGAGAGGACAGACCGTCTCTTTCTCCCCTGATTGTTATTTGTTTGTATTGATCTACCCCAGACAGAAACTCCGCAAGAACCACCATCCAGCTGCCCTTTGCGAACCCTCTCACCATCCTCAGACCCAAAGAAATCCTCTTAGTTCTTCCTCCTCCCCACTTGGCATCCCTTCCGCGCTGAGCCATCTCAGAGAGGAGAACTTTAAGCCACATGGTAGTGGGAAAGATGATGAGCTTCCTCTCTGAATTGACAGTCAGTGGGTGTATCTGACGTTTCAGGGTAAGACAAATCCAAGATAAAGCCAGACGCTCCCGGAAACAATCCTAATATTATTCTCTGAGGAAATGATCAGTTAATGGTCTCCACAAGTTTATAACAAGACTTCTGAAGTTTGAGACAGGTGGTAGCTCTAGGGATGTATTATTCAGCCACTTGGAGAAGGACAGAGGTTGGATATAAGGAGGTCTTTTCTCCTGTGGCACAAATTTCAATCATACCAGCAATGATGATAAACAAGGAGAGACCATGCCGTGGCCTGGAGGCACAGTATTTGTACACCACATTGCATCACTCGGGGTGGTTATTTCCAACTTGAAAGTCTCCCCCCGTTGCCACACAAATGAAGGGACAGGCACAAGATGGCCTGGGGGTGTAGGCAGGAATAAGCAGGTGGAGGGTATGGCTGGGGGGCCAAAAGGGACAGCTTTCCTGGCACGGCTCTCACCAGCACCAAAGGAAAAGCTGGGAAACTGTCACCTTATGGAAAGCAGCCAGTGGAGAAGCTCCACGGCCACGGTGCCTCGATCAAGGTGTTCCTGCGGTACGGCTGCTCCTTGCTGCCCTCCTCCCAGCATCGCCCACCCCCTCCACCCCACAATCCTGCCAAGGCTCTGGGGCCCTGGTCTGAACCCAACCATTAAACTGATCTGGGTCGAAGGAAAAACTCATGAGGAAGGAGGGGGAAAAGCCTTGGGAGGAAAGGGAAGGGTAACCAGCATCATGATGCTGTTCAAAGCTGGCAAGCAGCGGGGTCAGGTCTCGCTGTGGCACCAGGGCTGGGAACAAAAGGGAAGCAGGGGAAACCCAAAGCCTGCATGGCTGCCAAAGCCCCTGGCTTTGTAGACAGAGTCTGCTAGATGAATCACCCCCGAACTTTCCAAATCTTGCCAAAACTTCAAAATCAGGTGTTAAAAGTCTGTTGACTTAATAATTCATTCTTTCTGCAATTCTGTTCACTGTTCCCAGCACCCATTTCATGCTTTTCACCCGCCTCCGCTGGTGGGGGCTTTGTGCAGCCGCTTCCACCTCTGCAAAGCAAGTGGAACCATAAATAAGTCATTGGTAAAGAATCAGACTTGGTACAAAGAAAACACTGCTTCTTCTGTAGTAACCACTCGCAAAACAGGCCCTACACCAGCTTAATTATGCCAGCGCTGACACTGCTAAAAGGCATAATCATATCTTCCTTTCTAACAGGCGATTTTTCTTCTGTGCTCTTTTCCTTCCCTTATGCTCTGTTTTTTTCTCCACTCTTACCAAAATTGCTGGATATTTTCATAAGAATCACATAAAGAATTATTGTGTGTCCTTGCATTTTTCATCTACAAGCGTTAGGAAAGAATTTCTCACCTTCCTAAGCACTGCTTGGCAACATTCAAAGATTATTGCATCTAGTGGGAGTACCAATTACAATCTGTTTTGTTTTCTAAATATGCAGGTTCTTTAGTTTTTGCCTGACTTGAACATCAGTAAAAGTGATGGGACATTGTTCTTTCATCTTGCAGAAAGGAAATGAGATTAATTTTTTTTTTTCCACTGTTCTTTACCAAGATGAAACAGAGCTTGCAACATTTTCCATGGAAAACAAGAAACACAAGGTGGGAAGAAGGGAAGAGGGCAGCAGGGAAAGGAGGAAAGGCCATATTTAAAGAAAGGAAAGGAGATGGGAAGGTAAGACATTCCCACTTGACAAGTTGTTGTTGACTTTAACTGTAGTTGAACTTGTTATTTTGCTGTAGGTTTCATTTGTTTCATCTGCTGGAGTCATCGTTTTCTTTGTGTACACATGCTAACAGGGCCTAAAAGAAATTGAGCTTATAGTCAAAAGAATAAGGATGAGTGGTGGAAAATTAGAGTTCAGGTCCCTCTGCTCACAGCATCCCACACAAGGAGCTTGATTCCCAGCTTACAAATTCAGTCACTCTTGTGTTGGAGCAATGCATATTATAAACACAGATTGTGGCAGCTCCAACCTGAAAGGCTTGAGAGCACCACCATGAAACCATCAATAATTTAGGGCATTTGCTTGTGAAGTGGCAGCCTGCTGAAACAGGCGGAGGACCTGAGGGTCTGCACATCTCAGATCGCCTCTTGCAGAATCACTCTCTCTTTAAAACTAGGGAGTTCATTTTGCACACGGTAAATTTTTTCGGTGAAAGTCTCCTTGAAATCGATGCACGCCTGAATAGAGTTCTGAGGAAGGAACAAAAAAAGTAGCCCAAGAAATTTTTCTTAAAATAAAGCTAAGTTTGAGGCACATAACACACACAGCTGTTTGCATAGGAAGATGCAGCATTGTGCCATGTCTTTGAATTTGAACCAAAAAAACCCAACAAACAAACCCAAAAGACCTCAAGAAAACCCACACAGTGGTTGTCTGTATTCCTTGCTTTCGTATTTTTTTATTTTTTGCTGGCCTTTCTTGCTGCCAATCAGATTTCCTTAAAAATAGATGTTTGTGGTGGTGGCATATACTGTTCTCCCCCTGCATCCAACAGTTAAGCTACGCTGCACATCTGCTTAGTCCTGTCAGCTCATATCATGGCATCACTCCATCTTCAACCACCTGCAGCTGCAACGCTGCTGATCGAGCTGCCTGGCTTTGTCTTTCCTAGGTAGGTCTGAGGCTGAATTTGCCTCTGTATTTGTGTTTGAACAGCACCCAGCACAGGCTCACCCGTTTAAGTCCCCAAACTGCATGCACTTAAAAAATTTCCCAAAATCTGAAAATATGAAATGCCGCAAGAGATTCCACGTTTCGGTTTTGTGGTTTTTGGTTGGGTTTTTTTGTTTTTTTTTTTTAAATTAGGAAGTTAAAATCTATTTTTCCTGCTGTAGGCAGAACCTTAAAAAATCTAACCCCAGCTAGTTCACATGCTGACCTGTGTGCTGCACGCTAGCCCAAAGCAGAAGTAAGTTCAGAGAACAAAAATAAAACTATATCAAAACAAAAGTTCACATACAGTTCTTGACATACTACATTAATGACGCATGGTATCCAAACCAAAACCAACCAAAATAATTCCTAGTCCTTGACTATAGGCCTTCGGCCTAGGCTGATGGCTAGAATTGCTTAAGAGGTCATTCGCAAACCCTTCGCCACTGTCAATTTATTCTGTCAATGTATTCTTTGATGCATAGGACCTACCAACCCAGTAAGCAGGCCCTTTGAACTTCAGAATACGAAGGTGACCCCACAGGTCCCTGATACCTCAGTTTCTGCCAAGTTTGGATCGTACTTGCTGAAGCACAGGCAGACCTGCAGCATCGATGCTGTGACTCCTTGTTGTATTTAGGGGCCCTGACGTGCCTTTCCCTCTCCAGGAGGGAAGACGAGCCTAGGCCAAGGGGCCTGTGGTCCAGAAAGCAATTTGTAGAGGGAAGCCCCTTTTTTGCAAAGGAACCAGGTCAGTAGCTGACAAAAATTGCAATTACAAGTGTTTGCATATCAAAAAGCCTTGTTTGAACCTGTACACGTTTAAAGGAGGCTTTACCTCAGGCTGACAAGCTGCCTGTAGTTGCCTTGGTGCACATTTTTCATTTAAGCCTTCAACATAGGTAGGGCTCCAATATGCGGTATACAGGCTCTTGTACGTAACACCACCACAACACAGTAACGAGCCACTGATGGGTAGCAGAGAAGCAGCTAAAAGCAGGCTTATTTTGTAGCATTTTGCATTTTGTTATCAAGGCAAATATGACCATTATTGAAGCAAACAAAGTAACACACATTTGTTTCCATCAGATGCATCCTGGGGTCATTATTCACTGCCACGATCAACATTCATTTTCTTTTATGTACAAGAGACAGTGGTGACTAATTTATTACCAAAGTTCATTGCTTCGAGAAAGAACATTTTATGATTGATGCTGGACACCCTGTACTACAGTCCTGTGACAGAAAATTAGTATCTAGCATCCTTACGAAAGACCCCTCTGCAGGAGGTGGTGTCATCTTTTTTGATGAGTATTGTAACTAATATAGCCGCGATCAAGATTTGAACGCACAAGATGTTGTACAGAGTAACAATTAGTCCTTTCCCTAAAGGAGTTTGATCATTACAAAAAACAGACAGACAAAGTGCGGGAAAAGGAAGCGTTCGCTGAGGAAAATAGCAAACACAGTATAAAAGGACTTAGACAATAAAATAACTTCAGGTATTTTGGGTACTGTAAAGCTACTTCAGGTATTCAGGTACTATAAACAAGTAAGACTGAGATTATTGAAAGAAACCTAAGGCAGAGAAGAAAAGTTAATGTACATCTTCAAAGTTCCATTTCTGTTTTTTTTTAACCGGAAGTTCATTATTTCTACAAAATTTCTACAAAATTCCAGGTTTAAATGGAGGGTTGGACCTGATGACGGCCAGAGATCCCTTCCTGTTTAAACTATTCTATGGTGCTGTAACTCCAGCACCAGCATGACTAATGAGGGATCTCCCCGTCAATCAAGAATAAAAATAACCGTAGAGAGAAAAATAGAAAAGGAAAGTATTTCACATCATCTCAGGGATTGTTTTTGAACAGTGTGCCTAACCATAACAAAAGGATATGGCCACATACTTAGTGTCTTTCCTACAGCACTCAGAATATAAATAACGCACCACAAAGGACAGAAAAGCAGCACTTAACCAATCTCCATCAAAATCATGTAGACAGACTGACACCAGAGAGTTAGCAAAATAAATCCATCTAACAACAGCCTGCAAACTGCACGATGCTCTCCACCCTTAAAGGACCATTTCGCAGGAATAACCTTTGCTAAAAGGGACTCTAGTTCCAGCCTGGGCAATGCTGAACACCTCAGCACTAGGGCTGCACAGACTGATTGCCTTAGAGGCACTCTGAACCTCTCATCCAACCTCCTGCGCTGCACAGCTTTCAACCAACCAATTTTTGGACCCGGCCCCACGACCCGCGGTTGAGCTGGGAGGTGTCACCCGGAGCACCAGCCGGCACTTCCCAGCGGGGAGGGCAGGCTGCACCTTGCAGGATCAGCCCTTTTGGAGGTGAAAGCCATAAGGCGCGTTTAATTCCAGCAGCGGCAAGCGCAACACAGCTGCGCCATGTAAAATACCGGCGTGATTAAGCGATGTGGAGGAGAGGTAATTACTCATTGCTGGGTCACTGGAGGAGGATGGCTTATATACTCACGAGGAACGCAGGGAGAGGAGGATGCATACGTAAGCAGCCTGACAAAAATGTACTGACATTTCATAGACACAAACCTGGATCCACTTGGATTTCCGCCTTCCCTCCATCAACAAAACGCAATCTAGATGCAGAGGAGAAATTACTCTCCCTCCCACCTCGCCGGTAGCTTTATTATACCTACAGCAGCACTTATCCTGCATGTTCAGTCTCATTAGCTTCAGTAGGGCTCTTCTTACTGCGAGATCAAAGGAGTCTTTTCCTGGAGGGTTTGTGCCATTGATAATTTGGATATCTGCAGTAAACTTAATCTCTCTGTGCTACACCATAGAGATTTGAGGCAGGGGAAGATTAAAGTGATTTGCCTAAGACAACAGACGCAGTTTGAAGAAATTGAGCGCAGGTTTCCACAAAGCCCAGGCTTAAAAAAGAAGTCGTCTCTTCACACATTAAAAGCCCCCAAATACACATTTGAAGAATTAGGATTTTGCTATTGCTATACTGGATATATCTAAAGAGGATGGATTTGGAAATAGGCTTACGTTTGTCTTTTTGACGCTTTTTTACCCTTTCCTTCTTTCCCAGCGTATCTTAATTTTGACTGTGAAAGGCCCAATCAAATAGGTCACGCAAGTCTTTTGCATACATATCTTATCAGCAGACAACAGCTCTGGGAGAACGCTTTTCCAACACACTCGGCCCTGCTAAAATGACGGAACGAACACTTGCCAGTTTTTACAGTTATTTCAGAATACGTCGCTCCGAGGGGAGGTTCAGACGGCCGTCGCCTTGCCTGGCGGTCCGGCTCTGGCTGTGACCACAGAGCACCGGCTCCTCTGCAAAATGAGAGGGGCCACCAAGCAGGCAGACGTGGCCACGAAGGGTGGAACAAAGGGTGGCGCGTGGGTGCGGGGACAAATAACAAGGTTCCTCCGGATAGCGCTTTTAGGTGTTCCATTTCTTCAAAAGGTTTAAGAGAGAGATATAGGTGTGACAGCAAACATCGCTGCGGCTTTGATAATGACATTATGCACAGCTAGCCTGTTCTTTGGCTTGTTAAATTCAAAGTTTCCTGTGGGTAAGAAATGAACATTACTTTGTCACTGTTTTCAGGGCTTTCTGCCATGTTAATCTGATTATCTATGACAGTTTCTGTCAGTTTGTTAGCAAAGATCCAATTATTCTGCTTGGCTTTTAAGTTCTCGCATATTTCTGGCTATGGGCCTGATTCTGACTTCTTTGTCCTCATGCCTTCAGTGCAAATTTTAATGTATAAAAACCGCCACAGGATCAGAACCGATACGCCAGTGTTCTATACCGAGTTCGTAAAAAAATGGATGCATTCTTCATTCCTAGTAAGCGTAAACAAAAAATTGCAAAACTGACAGCTGAAGGAAATAAATGGCCCTGGACCTGATCTGCCTACCCTTCTGTAATTGAAATTTACTGTGGTGGGAAAGGAGGGAGGTGGGGTTTTTTCCACCTTCCTTAAACTCTTGTTAAGATTTTTGGCTTTCCCTCCATGCCAAAAAAGAAGAAAAATATAGTATAGTTCTCTAAGTAAATATGACACCTTTTAAACATAGAAATAAAAATAGAATCGGGTAGATCCATCTCCAAGGCATTTGACATTGGAGACAGCATATTCAGTCTGTTACTTTCTCTCTTACACGTAGCTTTTCTCAGATACAGGTTTGCGTGGGACAGACGAATAAGACTGGAAAGTGGCAAGCATATAGTAAGCTATAAACAGACAGAATAATAAATGTCCATATCATTATAAACTGTTCAGTGCCTAATCCTTGCATGTCACTAGCTTTTAATTCATCTCTGTTAGAGGATCCAAAACTAATTTGCCCAAAGTCAGTTGTCACTTCTAAATGTCTTTGTCAATAAAACCAGTAATACACAGGCTTCATGAATTCCTGCTGGAAAACTCAGTACCTTTCTCATTCTAGTCTGTTCTAAATGTAAATTGTTTTCAGTGATGTCTGTAAATAGTGCATGTCTATGCAAGAGCTTTTTGCTGAAAAGGACAGCCCACCATTTCCTACAATGGTGTAGCTCCACTGGCAACATCATTAGCAGGAGCTCGGCATGACAGTCTTCTGTAGGTACTTAATATAATTATTTAAAGTTTTATAAAGCAACTGTAAAGGCAAAGGGGCTGGAAGATGAAGGTCTTTTTTTGGTTGGGCTCTATGTCTCTATTACTACTACTAACCAACATTAGGTTAGTAGCAGGTGACTAGTAGCAGGTGTCCCTCAGGGCTCAGTTTTGGGGCCAGTCTTGTTCAATATCTTTATTGATGATCTAGACAAGGGGATTGAATGCACCCTCAGTAAGTTTGCGGATGACACCAAACTAGGTGGGAGTGTTGATCTGCTTGAGGGTCGGAAGGCTTTACAGAGGGATCTAGACAGGTTGGATCAATGGGCCAAGGCCAATGGGATGAGGTTTAATAAGGCCAAGTGCCGGGTCCTGCATTTTGGTCACAACAACCCCAGGCAACGCTACAGGCTTGGGGAAGAGTGGCTGGAAAGCTGCCCGGCAGAAAAGGACCTGGGAGTGTTAGTGGACAGCCGGCTTAACATGACCCAGCAGTGTGCCCGGGTGGCCAAGAAGGCCAACAGCATTCTGGCTTGTATCAGGAATAGCATGGCCAGCAGGAGTAGAGAAGTCATCGTGCCTCTGTACTCGGCACTGGTGAGGCCTCACCTCGAGTACTGTGTTCAGTTTTGGGCCCCTCACTACAGGAAAGACATTGAAGTGCTGGAGCGTGTCCAGAGGAGAGCCACCAAGCTGGTGAGGGGTCTGGAGAACAAGTCCTATGAGGAGAGGCTGAGGGAGCTGGGCATGTTTAGTTTGGAGAAGAGGAGGCTGAGGGGAGACCTCATTGCCCTCTACAACTACCTGAAAGGAAACTGTAGGGAGGCAGGGGTTGGCCTCTTCTCCCAAGGGAATAATGACAGGACCAGAGGAAATGGTCTGAAGCTGCGGCAGGGGAGATTTAGATTAGATATTAGGAAGAATTACTTTACTGAAAGAGTGGTCAGGCACTGGAACAGCCTGCCCAGGGAGGTGGTGGAGTCACCATCCCTGCAGGTATTTAAGAAACGTGTAGACATGGCTCTTCAGGGCATGCTCTAGTGCCCAAGATTATTGGTTTGTGGTGGGGTGTTGTGTGTGGGGTTGTGGGTGTGGAGTTTAGTTGGTGGGTGCTTTTTTTTTGTGTGTGTGTTTTGTTTTGTTTTTTTTTTTAATGTGGGTGGACTCGATGATCTCAAAGGTCCCTTCCAACCACTAAGATTCTGTGATTCTGTGATTAGTGATACCTGCAGTAGTTGGCATTTCCCCTCCATAATCCCCACCCAAAAAAGAAACGAAGAGTTTAATTTGGTAGAGTTACATGCTTATACATCAACACATAAGTTCATGGAAGAAGTCATGACACCCTGACACCCACGAACTTTAGTGCCAAACTCCTGAGGATTTCCTCACAAGCGGCATTTCATCAACAAACCAAAGCTCTCATTCAGTCCCGGCGATTCTCTCCTCCATCACTGCCTGTCGTTTTCACTCTCTGCAAGATACTGGCAGTGAAAGACATGCCCCAGGAAGAGTAGGCTTCTTCACAGAAGGAATTCCTATTAATACATACTTCTGGTCTATGACAAATGCTTGCAGATAAGGGCTTCACCACCAGCGTTCGGGAGCAGACACTGCTCTTTTCCCCACCCCCTTCTCCCCTTTTGGAGGGTGATACAGGTTAACTGTCCCTTGGGGCGACGTATCGCTCGATCAACCACAATAAGCATGATACCAATACCTTCTATTAACAATCCCCATAAAAACTCTATATCCCACCAACCAAATCAGGAGCTTAAGTTTAGCAGCCACCAGAATTAAATTGATAATATTTTTCTTAAACTTTATACAGTGGGTATAAGTTTCCATCATACCAGATGTCCTACTCAGCAAGAACACTGAATAGCAAGCCAAACTCCATTGCTAAATATTAGGTGCAACATTCTGTATCATCACAAACTCCAACATCTCACTCCATGATAATTTGTTTGCACAGTTCCTTCCAAAATGAGCCTGATCGTATTGGGTGTGACTTGGCAGAGACTCTTCAAAGTCACCGGAGTACTGCCAGCCTCTCTCAGGCGAGGATCTCACCAAGAGTTCCATTTCCACACATCTTAAAAATGATAAATGAAAGAGAAGGCAATAAAAACCCAGCATTTTCTTCTGTGGGGAATTTTAAAGCTTGAAAAAAGTCTTCTCTTTCAAGTGCAAGCATAAAATATATGCTTGGATAACAGCGAGATTGGGACTCGGATGTTAAGAAGGAAAGATATTCTGTGCTGCTGCTGCCCCTTCATGCTTACTGCCCCTCTCCCAGGCAATTATGCCTAAGAGAATCAGGGGAAAAGTGTGTATGTGTGTGTGTGTGTGTGTGTGCGCGTGCGTTCAGGTGCATGAAGAGTCAGGGGGAACGAGGTAATCAAATCTCACAGCTTCAAAGCCTAAATTTATCACTAACGAGGGTTAGAAAGAAATCCTGCGAACTCTCCCACTCTGCCTGCTACAGTAGCAAACAAACCTGTGCTCTAGTGGGTTTTATGGGGTTTCATGTCATCTCAGGCTTCACGGCTGCTGCCTGAGCCAGCCTGCTGACCTAGATGGGCCGATTACCTATACCAACAGCCAGGCAGGTGTACCAGGAAACTCTTTGTTGTACTAAAACCTGCTGATGATCACTGACACACAGGTTTCTTAACAGAACCACCGTGTGAGGTCTGCCGAGCTGTGTAGATGAAATTTGTCCCTCTATTACATCTGTCCGACCACACTGGAAGCAACTATATTCTGAGAAAGGGGTGGAAACAGAATATAGCCCACACTCCTGAGTCTGAGAAATAGGATTATAGAAATTATTAACCGGCTGCTAGCAAGTCTCCAGAGCACTGTAGCAAACAGAAGTTTATAAGCTTATAGCACAATGAAATGAGAAGGGAATGACAGGGGGACTGTTCACTGCACGTCCCAAATCAGGTAGATTAAAAACATAAGTCTTGCTCACTGCATTGTCCGGGGTTTTCTGAAAGGCATACTAGAGGAAAAAATAAATAAATAAAGGGCTTCAAAACTTCATTGGCAACAGGGAACAGCAGAAAGAGAAAGACAGCACACAGGTAGTGGACATTTACTGCACGTCTCCCACAGAGGAGCTGCTTCTGCTAATGCCTTAGCTCCCTTCCTACGTGCAAGTGTTGGCTGTTTTTCTCTAGTAAAAATATCTAAAACTTTCACTATGGGGTTAATTGGAACACTGCTACCTCATAGTTAAAGTAAGGAACAGAGGGGGGAAAAAAACAAACAAACAAAAAAGAAAAAACAAACAAACAAAAAAACCAAATCCTCTCTGTCACATTTAGGCTTTCCCAACCCTGAAGCTTGTGAAGGAAAGGAGAGCACTTCAGTCTTCAAGAAATTTAAGCTCAGCTCTCACAGCTGCCTTCAATTGGAATCCAGCTGCAAACAGCTCTCCAGGGAACACTTGGCAGCCTGGGATCATCGGCCACCCTGATCTGCCACCTTTCCTAGCTGTCACAGCGGCACAGCACACACTCAGATAGTCCACGCACATAAAATGTCCCACTCCCCTTTAAGCCAAGGGTATCTGCTGTAGGCCACGGAGTCAGCAGCCTGGAGCTGGAACAGAGAGAATATTGTGATAATTCTTTCTTATTCCCTCAGAGAGGTAAGAGCAGCTTAAATCAGTCCTAACTTGTATAAAGGTCTTGAAGATCCTTAAATGAAAGGTGCAAAACAGCCTGGAAGAATAACTAACTATGTTTTAGCCATCCAATAATTACCAGTGCAGTATGAAGAGAATAAGTCAAAACGGTAAATTCCGGAGAACGTGACACTATCTGCAGCTTGATCTATTATTAAATACAGTAGCATATTAGATGCAGTGCTTGCATAGCTATATCACTGGGAGCCACCCATAGGAATACCTAGAAATCTGAAAGACACAAGGGAGGAAAAAACTTTTTCTTTATATGATTGTTATTTTCTGTATAGGCCATTCCTTTTCTTCAGAAATCACTTAGACACAAATGGCAGGGACAAAAATCATGCACGTATTGGCGGATTTACAGGCAAGTAAAGAATTTGAAATACCTGTAAATATTTAAATTTGTGTCGGTCTGTTTTAAAACTAAGGTTTTCTCCCTTTTACACAGTGTTTCTTGCCAAGATGCGTGTGCAGTATATAGCCAAAGCACTGAAGATGCTTGGAGCTATTTCCATAGCAACAGACTGCGGTGAGGTAATACACCTGAGAGACTAATGACCTCAGCGTGGAGTCTGGATGCTCACAGATAAGTGAAATGAGATGGCTGAAAATTTTCACATTTCAGTGGGTTTTTTAATGAGCAGGAGAATGAACCCATAACAAAAATTTCCAGATAAAATACCTTTTTTCTTTCTATCACCCCCCTAGGGCATATACTCTTGTTAAAATTAAAAAATAAAAAAAAAAAAAAGGAAAAGAAAAAACCCCAAAGCAAAAGCCATTCGTGTATCTTCAGGAAAAGCAGAGCTGACACAAGCAGATTGTTTGCTTCTTTTTGTGCTTCTGCATGTACAAATGCACTTACACTTCCTGACTAAATACATTCAAGTTCACAGAGAGTTCTTATTTATTTCAGCGGGTTTTAGCTTAGGACTAGCATGAAGATCCCGTTTCCCTTCCAGCCCACCTTCCCTGCATTCTTCCCCTTAAAGAATTCCCCAGTTAGTTTTTGCCAATGGAAACAAGAACTACAAGAGGATCTTTAAATTTGTAACACTGATCTGTGATGCCATGGAAGACGGCAGGCAACATTTCAATTTAACATATTAAAAATCCTACTATCTGAAACTGAAGAATTGTCTGCCAGATCTCGCCATGGCTCTGAAGACCATCTCCCAGCTTGCTGGAGCACTGTCTCAATTCCCCGTCTGGCAGAGGAAGGTCAGGACCAGCTGAGGAGAAGGTGGTGAAAAGCAAGGTCCTCTTTCACGTAGGCCAGGGGATGTGAACCTGGCATTCAGAAAACGCCTCCTTTGCAAGGCAGTGCTTGTCCTCGCTGGCACCTTTACTCATGGGCCAGTTTGCCCACACCGTGTAGGAGGCAGCCGTGGCTCCAGCTGTAGCACGGGACGCCTTTGGGTCTCCGTTTTCAGCGACCACGGGAGCTCAGCGCAGGCACCTCCGGACTTTGCGCTTCTGCATAAGCAAATAAACAGGCTGAACAAAGTTGGGCTTTAAAACAGACTTGGACCTGCACTTGACAAGTAAGGTAGACGTGGCCAGCCTCATAAAATACAAAAAGGGAATGAAGCCGACAGATAATAACAAACTTGCCCTATTTGCTGGTGTACCCAAGAATAATTTTCTCTCAGCCCTTCCCTCTTTTAAGTGAAACTTCTTGCAAGTCAAACCTCCTGCTGATTTCACTGAGATGCAATGACTTCCAATACATAAAAAATGTTTCTCATTTGCAAATCGTCTAGTTATGATAGATAGTCAGCTACATCACCAATTCCTAAAGCTGTTCCTACCTCCAGGGCTCTATACAAGTTACTGCCAAAAGCCAGGATCTAACAAAGAACAAGTGATTTTAACAAACCATCCTACAAACACTGAGAATATGAATTTAACTCCTGGCTGCACCCAGCCAGTGGTTACATTACAGATGATTTATAGGACAGAAGTTCATCCTGGGTTCCCACTGAATTCCATAATGAAATTATAAAACTAAAGCGTTCCCCCTCTCACCATTTCAGTGCCAATGCCAGGGCAGTTGGCAGCAGGGATGTGGCCTGGCACGACTTGCTGGGCTTCAGAAGAGCTGGGCAGCTGGGAAGTGGGTTGAGGACACCTGAGGAGATCCAACAACTGAGAAAAAGGATTCAAAAACTTGCAGACAGGTTTGGCAGCAGGGCTTTGTCAGAGTAGGGTCATTTGTAAGCAGCAGTGCCCATGCTTTGCCACGTTCAGACAAGAGTTTCTCTTTCTAATCACTTGGCTTTTTCTTTTTTTATGATAAATTAATACCAGGTAACCAATACTTTGTCTTCCCCTGTAGCTGCCCTCGAAAAGGCTTTTCATCAAGATATAGAAAAAGCTCTGATAAGCCACAAGCAGATCTTTTCTAAAATACTCTTTCAAACAAATGACTTTAGAAGTTATTGAACATTGTTTAGCCCCTTTCCAGCATTTCTTTGAAAGGGGGAAGGTACCCTCTCACTACAAGGAACAGAATTATATTTAACATGGTCAAAATCACCAATACTGCTTCAATTTCTCAGTGAGTGTCCTTCAGTAAGACTACCGCACTTTCCATTTTGAAAAGGTCATTAACGGATCACATAGCATTGATTAGAGGAAGCCAAGGTGGGAACCAGAATTTGCATTTTGGTACTTCTGATAGAGCAGCTGCGATGGGATCCCACTCCACGTACGCTATGGTAGCAGGTGACCCAGACATTCGTGTCCAGGTTGTTACATCTGCCTCTGAGGTTATCTGTCTTCAAGAGAGAAAATATAACCGTGTGGAAAAATCCCCGCAGTGGGGTCCAAATATCCCATACGGACATATGGCCGCTGCATCATAGTAGGGTGTATTGGTTGGCTAATTGCTGTGTGTTAAGTGAGTGCTGACCCTCTGGGGCTGAAGAGAGCAGAGCCACCAACAGACTTTTGGACCAGTCCTTCCTTGCAATGACTTAGGAGTCAGTTCTCCTTACCTCGTAGCTCAGGGTCAGCATACAGCTGTTAATTTTCAGCTGCCTGCTAACACTTCATTTGAAACTCCACCGAGCTTTGTTTTGGTTTTGTGCATGAGAAATCAGCCTGTGAAGCGGTAGGTAAGTACGGGTGATGCTGAGAAACAAGTCAGGCTAAAGATAAATGCACGTGGCAGAGAAGCAGGAAAAAAATAATCACTTTGTAAGTGGCTTGAAAATTAAAATATACAAAAAATACTTGCCAATTCTGATCACGTAAGAAGCATGCTCACGTAAGGAGCGCAGGCTTGCCCTGCTGCAGACATATTGCTCACTGCAGGGAAAGGGGATTTTCTGATGAGAGAACTGGGTCAGTAGCACTGGAGTCCAGGCTTGTCACTTCAGCAGGTTAAACACAAGTCAAGTTAGTGTTTAAACCCCAGGCTCTGAGCCAATGAATGTGCACAGATGCCATACTGAGACTAAACACAGATAAAACCATTTTTGCTGGTTTTATAATATTTTTTTTTTTTTAAATCTTACTTTACCTGAATTACGCCAGTTTGGTGCAAAAATACAATCCAATTTTAGCATGTGTCACAGAATCTAAGCTTTTCCTCATTAATATTTATAAACTGTAAATTATAGTCATTCACATTGTTCACTTCATGCCAAAAAAAAGCAAGTGTCACACTCCTTTCACTTAACTTACTTGATATTTCTATTGATGTTGATAGGTCTACCTGGGTTTGAAAGCAAACAGGATTTGGCTTCCATAGGTATATGATTTCAGGTAAGACTATATTGATAGGGCTCAACATTATAGTTTTACTCCAGAAAGGCTCCTGATGAATATAGAGAAGGGTAATACAACCTGGAACTGTCATATATTGTAATTAAAAGTGCCCAATAATGTTTATGATCCTTTCCTCTTAGCAGCTGCTCCAAGATTTAATGCTCATAAAAAAGCATATTTTGGAACAATGCTTTTTTATTGCAGTCCTCTTCATATTCCTGACCTTCACAAGAAGCTGAAGGCCATTTAGTGGACTGAAAAAGGACAAATGGGTGTAACTCAACAGAAGAGCCAACTGCAGCATGAAGAGAATGGGAGTACTCAGTCCCTGAAGTATGAGAGAGAAGGTCAAAAGAGTCCATGAGCTAATCCACAGAAAAAGGCAAGTCATAAAATTTGCTTCTGAATATTGGTTAACTTCTCATCTACATCATAGGTTTGAAGATACCTCATTCATCAGTTGAGGCTTTTTGTTTGGTTTTCTTTTAATTACTTCATGAATCATTTCATCTGAAGCCATTTTACACCTATGCTGTGCCAACTTCTAAGGGAAATCAGAATAGAGTCCCCGGAGACCACTCTCATCTCCTTGAGATTTCCAATGCTTCTTTGTCACAGTGAAATCAGAAATACACTGGGAGTATTTTGTGGCTTGAGGCATTTGGTATTTTCATTTCTGGGATGAGAGATTTATGCAAATTCGTATACAATAACAGCGAACTTTGAAGCTTCTAAGACGTCCTTTCACCGCTGCAGGGTGGACAGGAAATTTAGCATTTCCATTCAGTGGCTTTTCCTTTCCTGTGTAAGACGTTATTTTTCTCTCTTGCAAAATTTTGTTTTGGGGAAATCACTATTAAAATCACAGCCTTAAATAATAATAGCAATAAAGCCTGTTGTCACATCCCTGTTGGTACCGTCAGTTTAAACCACAATTGCTCTTGGGGTGAACTTCCGAGCACAGAGCACAGCGTGCTCAACACCGTGCTGTCACCTGAGGGATGTTGCTTTTGGCCCTCTGTGGCTGTGCGCTTCGTATAAAATGAGATTTGCAGAGGAGGAAATTAGACAGCCAGCCCCAATTGAATCGCAATGAGATTTGAGGACCTATTTCCCATAAACCTTGAAAGCTGTAGTCAGGATCATGCCCTGGCGTGCAGGTAAATGAAAAATGCTCTTCTGGCTGCTGCCTGCTATCCGGTGGCGTGCAAATGTGCTGGTTTGCGGCAGTCTCACAGCTCTCTCCTCACCCTGGAAGGCTAAACCATTTCACTTCTGGGTGTTGGGGGTTTTTACGCCACCCAATTTTATTCTAAGCTGAACTGACAAACCTCTTCCCCGTTAAAATTGACTCTGGGGTATTGGTTACTGAATTAAGCTGCTTTTCTTTAGCCTATTTCTATTTTGGAAAGTGTTTCTTCTACCTCATTTACCTCTTCCCTTTCAAACAGCATTCAGATTTGTAGATTTGGGTTTTTTCGGTATGGGTAATATTTGCAATAGTACTGAAATACTTTAGCCAGGGAAAATTTCTCCAGACAGAAAGACACAGAAAATTTTTTTCTGTACGCTTATGTGAATATCCGGTTTATGTGAAGAGAAAGAGCTAGAAAATTGGTAACCGTGGAGCAGAGAAGCTGGCTTTACCGCCCCAGTTGATCCTGACAGAGCCTGCTCCGCAGAGCCGTACTTGTGCTGTAAATGATGGGTAATCAGACAGACCAGAAGGGGATCAAACTAGTTGGAAGGACGCACAACATCCATCTTTCAGTCTTGGAGACCGTCTCCAACAGGCTTCAAATCCTCTGCAGTACAGCCAAGGTATCAGGGAAACCTCGCATCCAAGCTATCAAGGAAACGGGAAAGCTATTGGCAACGACAACACAGCATGCAGTTCTCATATGGATAGCCTTATCCGACTGTATATGCTCTACCATGTATTCATTCGAGAGCACAGATCAAACTCCACCTCTCCTCTCCACCCTCCCTCCCTGCGCCGCTTTTCCGCTTCTAGTGGGATCTTCCAGAGAATTTTTGTCTCCAAACCATCCTTATATTAAATTCAAAAGAGACCTCTTGTCTGGTAGAGGCCACCAGACTGCTTACTACTTCAAACAGCAGACTAGAGGGAGGGGTTAGTGACCTGCAAAAATTAACTGGAAAGAGGAAGGGAAATCCCATAATTAAATCATTTGAGTGATTCAGGTGGATAAAAAGCTGAACCTGTGCTCCTCTGTAACAAGGTATTAAAGAAGATGCAAAGGGTGAGAAGATGAGAAGTCAGTGCCTCTCTCTGTCATCCAAAAGCTGAAGATGGCCGTGACTGCATGGCAATAAACGTACATTTGATATCAGTAAGATGGTCAGTGAATCTCCTTCCTTTATGAATGAAAACCAAAGCGACAATTCCAGTAAAGAGACAGTCTTACTCTTTGCAAGATTTGTTTAGATGAAGCCCAACTGATCAAAATAGAAACACCTTAAGAGATTGAACTGTGAACTCCATTTCTAAAAAAGCGCGTTTTCAGATCACGGTGTACTATTAACACTTTAAGTGTCTTTCTATATTCTATTAAGAAAAGCCCCAAATCTCTCAATATCTATTAGAAGTACGATCTTGTTTCCAGTGCCTGGAGAAGCAGTAGGTAATTACAAAACAGACAGAATAGCTGGAGGAAGATAAGAAAAATCATTATGTCGCACAACCTTGAATTAGGTTGATTGCATACGAAAAAGCTACAGTGTAAAGTGCAGTCAATGGTAATGCTCCCACCAACTTCACTTGGGAAAAGTTTTATAAAAAGGTTTACTTAATGAACACTTTGGTCATCCTAAAGCATTTATAAAGGCTACAGTAGTCATTAATGAGGTGTCTAATTAAGTCTAATTTTTACAGTCTCCATATAATCACTTCTAATTTAAAGTACTATAGGAGAAATTGAGTCACAATTATGATTATTTTTTTTTTCTCCCCAAACACTGATGTCCTGGGTGGGGAAGATACTGTTGTATCTATTCATGCATTAGATCTTTGTTTTGAAATTTGGAAAACACACAAAATCTCAAGGCAAAGCCATGAAAATGATGAAGCAAAAGGTCAATTAGTCCCTTCCCTCCTTTCTTCTTTTGCAAATGTCTTAATGCCTCCCCCGTCTCACTTTTTGGAGGAATTTTCTCACTAGCTGCACTTTTGTCACTTACAATTTTATGCCTAAAATATTTCTTTATATAGGAATTCAGGAAGCAGAGAGGGACTGAAATGGAATTTGAATTCAATTGAATTGAAATTTCGATTTCAATTGGGAAATGAAAAAGACAGGCCATAGTTCTACCACTGTTAGAGAAGAAAATTAAATTTGCTGACGTTTCATGTACACACCATGAATGACCCATGCAGGGACACAATGCAGTCCCTGACCCTGAGAGCATTCATTTCCCAATAGTAATAGCAGGAGTAAGTAGAGGATCTTGTGATGAACACAAAGTACTTGATTCACCCCAAGAAAGTACCCTCTGGGAAAGAACTGCAGCATGTGGAGTTGGCATTACTTTCGGTGGCATCTTCAGCATGGATAGGCACGGGGATTTTGTCTCCAGAACTATGAATTTGGAAGCTTTCTCATGCAGAAAATTTAGTTAGGAATAAAGAATTTGCCATGTGTTGATTCTTCCAGGCAAGTGAAAATGAGCCAGCTGCAATTAGAAGAGCTGGTGCCTCCTAAATTCTTCCTTCTTTGTGTGGGGTCTTCAGCAAAATCTAGCTATCAGGTAGGAAAGGATGTACAAATAACTGAATGCAAAACTCGCGTTTGTCTCCAAGGTAGTCTCCAAATAACCCTGCAGTAATTTCCCTTCACAATCAGGTAAATAACAGACTCCCAGGGGGACGGAACTTATATGCAACTTGTCATGTAAGTAGAGAATAATTAATTACACTCTTATTTACCGTTTGTCTGATAAGAGCATTAAACGGCAAGTAACTAGAAGAATTTCGAAGTGCTGAAATGTTTGCTCTCACCCACTCAACACGTACACACACGGGGAATGAAATTAATTTGGCACTGGTCTCTCACAGTGATGGGGCTTTCTTTTTGTGAAACAGGAAGCACAGATGCCTCTGTCCTGAAGCCGAAATCAAATTTTATTGGTGCTCCACAAGGCAATAAAATGTTCTAAATACATCATCAATGTTAAAAGTCATGAAACTCCAATTATCTACTCTGAGGTCCTATAGGACCCCCATGTATTCCTCAGGTTATGATCCGAGATATGTCCTTGATTTTTCTGAATTTTCTCAGTTTCGCCAGTGTCACCAGTCCCTGGCTCCACATGCATTTACAAGCCTCAGCATGTATATCTGGAGTAAATCAGGAGCTTCAGACACTAGCTTGCCTGGCTAATTACAAAATCACCAATTTCTTTAGAAAGCAAGAAAGAGCTTTAAGTGGAAGAAAAAGTAAAAAAACTAAAAAAAGGAAAAAAAGAAGGGGCATAAACCAGGCATAAAACTGTTGCAGTATCCATGCCATATTCACTTGCACCCTGTTTAAAATTTCATTCTGGTAGAACCAGGACATCTGTCACAGGTCTGTTAATACCTCTCTGACAAGGTGAAGATATAGTCACATTAAGACCTCCGCACTTGCCAGTGAAACATGTAAGCTGTTCTTACGCTTAGTAAAAATGAGGGCCCAAGATTTCAAATTGCAGTCATAAAAGTGAAATAAAAAGCAGAAAGGCAGGGGAAAAAGAAAAAAGAAAAAAAAAAAAAAGAGAAGGAGGCTGCTTTTATGTGAACCATGAAAAAGTAATTCCCTGGGATTAGCATACTTTATTTCCTTTGCATATTATTTTCTGAATTAATTTCACTGCATTTTGATAGTGATCTTAACTCATCGAGCGAAAATAAGCTGGTGCCAAAAAAGTTACACTAATAGGAATAAATGGCTTTAAGGGACTGGAAAGTGGGTGTACGGCCTCTTTTATAGGTCACTACTTAATCCAGCTCCAAGGTCATTAGAGGGCAAGTGGTGCTGCTTTCCTGTGGCAGTAGATAAGCCAGTCTGTGACCTGCAGCTTTAGGCTCATCCCTAAAAATCAGGGGGCTACAACCAGCAGCAGCCTCAGCTGAGGTGAAGGTGGGACCAGCAAGGGAAGAGTTTCACTTGTACGCACCAAGGAAAAGTCCAGTTTTCACTAGTCCTGTGCCCAACTAAAGCTACGTCTGCAGGGAGGTGTAGTTGTGGTCCAGGGCGGTGGCACGAGGCAGAAGGAAATTCTGCCTTTCCATGGAAGGGAGGCTTTGGTGTCAGTTACCCGGTTCTTGATTTTTTTTGATTGAAAAAAAAAAAAAAAAAAAAAAAAAAAAAAAAGGGAAGATCAACATAAGCGAGAAGGATTCCCACGGGCTAAATTACTATCAAGCTAAATTGAGTGACGGCTCTAGAAATTATAACCATCTGTAAGGTATGTATGCAGTACAGCAAACTGCCTCCTAAAAACCCAGAGAGAAAAGCTACTTGTTCTTTCCTGTAAAGTAGCGCGAGATTGGCAGGTGAAATGGAAATATTCACATGGGTATTAACTATTATCATTTACTGCTCCTATTATTCAGTTTTGGAGAGAGAAAAGCCTTTCCTAGCCATCCAGTTTATTCAAGAAACATTTGTTTAAAATCAGGTTACCACAGGATTCAGGCATTGCTTTAAGAAATTTCACAGCTTATGGGTCTTGACATATGTTTAATTATCAGGCAGTGCATGAGCTTTTTTTTTTCCTACCCATAGTATTTTATGTATAACTCTTACGCCATGCTATGAATAATAGAAATACATACAGTAAGTGCAACTTGTAATAAAAGCAATGTATTATTCTGATTTGAAAAGGAATAAGACACCTGAACCAAAAATCTAGAAAATAAAATTGCCTGTAGCAAAGAGAGATAGAAGAAACACAAATCCGTCCCATCCCCGAAACCAAAGCGACCACATATTTTATCCATTGGCACAATCTGCTGACCCACTTCCCTGAAACCCAGAAATGGATTGCATCCAGGAGGATTTCTGCAAACCACATCTCCAGGCTTGTTTGTTTCAGAGAGCTGTCAAGTCCGTATCACACTGCACTTCAAAGACTAATTTCGGCCTTTCAAAGGGTGCATACCAATTTGTTTGAGTCTCAAAACTGCATTTAGTAAAGCAATAGCAACAATAACAATAAGTCTGAGAACAGGAAAAAAAATACCTAGCCTGATGTGAACACAAATATTTTAGGAATTATTGTTACATTTAAAGAACACATAGTAAACATGACCAAAACCAATAAAATAAAATATATATATATGTATCTCCAAACTACTGAAGAACCACCCCCAAAGCCCCCACCTTTTTTCTTCTGTGTAAGGGAACCATCATAACACCATGTTAGACCATGAGAATCAAGTAAAACAAAATAAAAAAAAAATAAATAAAACTACTAAATGGAACCCAGCATGGAACATGAAGTGTAACAATGTAGTTTCACTGCGTACTGTAAGAAGCATCTAGGTAAATACACGAATGGAAAAGAAAGCATTTTAAAGTTGATTTTACTTCTAGTGTTAATATTTCAACTTATTAGGAGTGAGGAAGATGTTTTACAACTGAATCTTATATGAGTTCGAGTTATTTTTAATAAGCAGATTAAGCCCAGAAGGAACCGATGCTATTGTTTTTCCTTCAGCTTAACATGAGATCTCTGTGACACTTCCTACAGCGCCTTTCATGGGTTGGATAACGCCAATTAAAAGATTTCAGAGAAATTTAATCAACTGCTTGCCAAAATAAGGGAAATTTTCTTAGCTACTTATATGGGGTTTAATACAAGAAGCAGGAGTTTACAGGCAACAATACAACAACCAGCACAAATAATTTGGGAAACCTCTACATTTTGTGGAGGTGCAAAAGCTGGAGGCTGATGGAGTAAATTACCTTACGACTGTACTCCAAGCCTTATGCATTCGTCTTGTGATACTGAGAATCCAACACGGGTTATGTTTTCTGTAGTCAGAGCTGACTAATCACATGGCTTTGTATGCTCCCTAAAAATCAAGTTAGATTTTTTTAAAAGCACATAATTAAGGATTCTAGTGGTTTTGGAGAGGAAAAGGGAATCAAGTGTTTGACAAGAAGCCTCCTGTTTACCTCTAGATGAATAATGCAACAGAGTTTGAACAGGTACCTATCCCAGATATGGGCTGTCAGCCTTGTTTTCTTCTGCATAAGAAAGCCCTGCACCAAGATTAAAAGCTAATGATATAAAATGGACAATATTTTTCACAGGTTACATAAGCAACTCAAAGTTTGTATGCCTGTTCGGACTTTTTGGACTTGCAGTTTTACGGGATTCCAGGCAGTTTGTCCTATCAGCCAGAGAACTGTTTCTCTTGGGGTTTTTCAGTATTGCTACATATATTTGGAGAAAAATTGCTCATTGATAGGGAAACACAATGAAGAAAAAAAAAAAAAAAAAAAAAAAAAAAAAGAAGTTGGCCAAACTCTTCTCTGCCTCCAAAAAATGAAGTGGAAAGTCACTAATAGGTACTTCTTTATTTCACCCATGCTTTCTTGGCTTAACCTGTAATATGTAGAAGGGGAAGAGGACCGACGAGGTTTCAGCCATCATCACTAAGACTTCAGGGTGAAATCCTAACTCTGCAAAGGCAGCAGAAGTCAATTCTGGGTGTAAAACATAGGGTTGATGCTTTAATATTCACCTCACATTAATGCTCTTTTATATCTCTTCCAGAGCTTTGAAAACCTTCGTCCAAATGACTTCATTCAAAACTGCTGAAATTACCCAGAAGCTTTCATGAACAAGAGATACTGAAATTCCTCTGCTTTTTGCAGCATAAAATCGTATGCAGCCTGAAAGGTGCGTTTAAGAGATATGAACTTCAGTTACAACATCCAACGAGTCTAATGGGAGTTTCGAAATTATAGCAGAACCAGAGGCCAGGCAGGTTCCACTGTGATGCCTAATAAATATTACAGATAGAGTTTCTAATATCAGCTCTGAACTTTGCACAAATCCTGTGTCACATTTTGGCAATGCTGTAGGCTGATACAGAACACAATCCTCTATTTCCCCTTGTATTAAAGCAGGCAGAAACAAAAACACCATCAGAGAAAAACCTGGCTCTGCAAAAATACTAAAAACCCTTCTCCCCAGTAGCTGAAAGTTTTTTCTTGAATAATGAGGGGAAAATGGATGCACAATGTTTCCAGACATCTATCTTACCAAACCCTTAGGAGCAATTGTGCTATTAATAAAAGTTTAAAGTCATCGTCAGTTCTCAAAATGTCACGTTTTTTGAAGCACAAAAAAAAACAACTCCAAAGACCTTGCCATGAACTGCTAGAAAAACTGTACCCCTCACCTGTCCGCATAATTTACAGCAAGCTTTTTAAATGAAATTTCATTTGAATCGCAGTATTCAAGGATGCCGGGAAATTTCCAGCGCTGTGTTTTATTTGGTATCTGTTGCCCCCAAATCCCTCTGCCTCTGCTGTCACGTAAGCAAGAAAAGCCATCCCAGGACAACCCAAGCCATAAGGGAAGGGACTCCTGGGCACTGGCTGGACCCCAGGGCAATACGGAGCTCCTGCCAGAAAGCCGCAAGCTGCCTTGCTGGATTCATCTCGTCCCCAGCTGAAACGATCCAAAATTTGGGCCATATGGTCTGAACAAGTTAGATTCATGCTGTCTGGACAGAGATGACCGGGTCTGGAGGGTAAGCGGTCACACCTTAGCACCTATATGAAATATCTGGGATGAATAAACCACTCCCCTCCACTGAATATACAGCAAAATCTACAGCTCAGGCCCAGGCTATACGCATCTTTTTAATGGCTAATGTGAGGCAAAACAAATCCCACCACAGACACGAGCCTCAGCTGCAATGGACAAGTCCCAAAAAGCGGTTTCTCCTTCTGCGAGGGGAGGACCTGGTGCCGATGGTGGCTGGTTATCCATCGCTCCCAGGCGCTCCTATTGCAAATGCAGCTGCACGCCATTGCCAAACAATTTCAATACGGTTATGCTGCACAGAGCAGTTCCGCTGCTTTTCCCTCATGGAAGCTGTCCCACTGAGTTTAACAGGATTACACATGTGGAAGGGAGTTTGGCCCCATGCCCGCTAGCTACGGAGCCATGGAAACACCGGTTTCGGTGCAGGCTGCGCACGCAGCGGCTGAAGCTCGCATCACCGCAGCTCTGCTGCTAATGGTAGCTGACCCGATTAGATTAAAACCAGTTTAGGCATAAGTACCTGAGATGTAAATCGCGTATCCCAATTGCACTGCAGCCAAAAGGCCGGTGAATAATTGCTGCCGGCGCAGGGGACCAGTCCCAGATCTTGCCTCCTTGCTTGAGCGTACTCTGTTCATTATGTCAGTGGTGCACTGGGTCAGGCTGATGCTTCCTGGGTTAACTCTCTACTGACACCACTTCCATAGTGCAGAAATACCCTAAAAGCGCGCTGCAGAAGCTGCTCAGGCAGGGGAAGTCTGATCTGAGCCCACTGATGCCTGCGGGAGCCTCCTCTTGAAATGAACAACTGGAAATGAACCCAGAGGAATTTAAATCTGAAGCTATGCCTTTTGTGCTGCACTTGTAAGAGACCAGTTTCTTCTTGTTTTCTTTCTGTTTGTACAATTGGTACGGATTAAACAATGCAAAAGCACGATCCTGAGGAAGTTAGGCCAGTCGCTAATTTACAGGACTACCCAAGCAAGGAAGGATTATTTTATCTAATTAAGACAGAGCACAGTATTTAAGACAGAGTATTTGCATTAAAACAGACAATTCAGAATTATAAATACTGTTGAGTCTGAAACTATGATTGTTAGTCTCTCCTCTCATAACAATGTTCTACTGACACACATTGTAAATCACTGCCTTTTGCCGGCAGTAGATGAAGCCATCACTCAAAATGCTCAATTATATATCTGAATGCAATTTAAAAGGTGAACTTTCTTTAGCTTTACTAAGGGCAGAAGGGCAATGCTCATGGTGTAATACCGATGTTAATGCATTACTTATAACTGAGATTTGGTCTGTATTCAGTAATTCACTCATTCCTGTGACCAGAGCAGGCATCAGTTCTCTGCTGGATTCTATTCCCCTCCCTGCAAGTGCATTAGATATGCCACGGGCAGGTTACTCGGCTCACCCAGCATATATTTTTTGAAAACAAAGAGCAGCTAGGTCCCAAACTCTCCATGATCATATTCCTTTTAGGGCCCCTCTTGCACATCTATAAAATATGTACATTAACCTGAGAATGATTTTTAGCAATTACCAATAAGCTGTCTCAAAAGGATGTGTTAATCTATAATAAAAAATAACCAGAAAATAAAACTTGTTATCTTCATTTGTATATTACTGACAGGAAGATAAGATTTGTCATTTACAAGCTGCAATTAAACATGGGTATGGAATCATTAAAATATAAAATACCGCATCATTAATTTTCATTTTCCTATGGAGTTGAGATAGACATTAACTAGTACATGAACACCAGTGCTAATACTCTCTACCCCTCTCAGCATCTTTAGGTGCCAGGATTTAATTATTCTTTGTCCCATGCTAATTTGCAGAGATACTTCCGCTTCAGCAGAATCTCCTATCAGTCTTTATTGAAGTAAAAACCTAAAAATAACCATTCCCAGTACAGAACCAGAGTTTACCAAAATGCAACCAAGCAAGATTTTACAGTAGCGATCGGTTTGCTGACCAAGTGAACGCTTCCTATTCAGGTTGCTTTATTTACTTAATAATGGCAAATATTTTGAACCTATTTAATCTCAAGACTCTTTTTCAACTGATGTACATCTAGAACAGTCTTACTTAGCAATAAGTCATTTCTATAAATGACCAGAAAGGATGCCCATGGGTAAAACTGGTCTGGTTAAAGTATCAGCCGTCCTTTGCTGGGTGTCCTTATTCCCCATTCACAAGGCCTATCGAGGAAATCTGTTACAGGACATGAAAGGCAGTAGTCCCAGCACATGGTCCCTTTACAAATTTCAGAACAGGACACCTTATGTTGATGCAAAACCCATTTTTCCCCAATAGCGTTCCTCAGACTTCCCCCAAAAAATTATGTAAGACACATCGAAATATTCGCAAGATTAAACCTATCTGAAACTTTTATTTACATTACAAGAGATGTTTTCACCTTCCTCCTATTCATTAGGTGGACAATTATTTCCATTTGCCTTTTGGGTTTTTTTGAGTAGCACTGATAATGACGCATACATGACCCACTGCAGTCCTCTGGGACAAAACAACCCAGGAGCAGCGTGCAGCCTGCAGTGACACTGGCCAGCACCAAGTCCACTGGCAAGGGACTTTGCGCATACCTGAAAACACAAACAATGTTTCAACCAATCAGTCTTGGAATTAAATGAAAATCCAAGCACAGTTCCTATTCTTCTTGAAGAGAAACTCAAGAAAATTTCCTTCTTAGCAATATGCTGGTTCCAGGTGTGCTCCTGCTCAAATACTGCTTGGGTTTGCTCTTATTTCTTAAAGTGAAGAAACGTGAGATGGTTTGTGCAGAGCCAACAGCCTGCTGTCAAGCAGAGGAAAGAGGAACTGCTCCTCGTTTCTCCCTTCTCCTCCCAGCCACCTGCTCCCACCCCTTGCACTGCCTGCTCGACCACTTGGCCTGAAGGCTGAACTTGCTAATCCTCCACAAAACCACCCCAGCTGAAGCGGTGAGTAGGGCTGGTTCCAAAAAATGGTCCGATGAGTAGCAGAGGTGGTGCAAGAGAGGGACCAGTGGCTTTGCACAGGCCAGGGCCGGAGCCAAAAAGGAATGAAACCTCCTGGCACCAGCAAACTGCTAGGATGAAGCAATGTGAGCCAGCTGAACCTAAGATCTGATACTGCCGTAATAAGTGCTGCCACTAAACACAAAGTAATGTCATCGCAGATGTTATACTTTGGAAAAAGCTTTCTCTCTCTCCTCATTCCATAGCCAGGTCTTGCAGTCTGTACTCAAGTTGGCCCTGACTTCAGGCTGTTTTGCAGAGCTCAATGCGATCATTGAAGAGTGCAAGTTCTCCAGCCCCAGTTCAGCCAGGTAGTTAAGGACATCCCCAGGCCTCAGGCATCCAAGCTGTTCTGGCCCTCAGACATTCAGAAACTGAGGAAGATTTGTAAAGTCCTGTAAAGGCACTAGGACAAAATTTCCAGAAGGAAAAAGAGGAAATACCTATAAAGCCACGTGACTCTTGGCATGGCCGCCTGAGGCTTGCTCATTCGACCCTACCATTTTGTTCCTGCTTCACCTCTGCAGCTCAGACCCTCTCTACTGCTACATAACCCATGCGCCACCCAACACTCTTCCAAAGCCACCGGTGTGGTGGCACCACCTGCTCAGGGACCCCACACACCACTGAAGCCACAGAGAGGTCGTGCCATTAGTGGGACACCTCTCAAAGGGACTCTGCAGCTCACAGCTGGTGTTCAACTCCTTTTATACTACAGCCTGCACCTAACCACCAGCACTCTGTCTACAGATTGGGGGCCTCCAATGAAACCCTTTGAAAATATCCCGCACAAAACATGCTTTTGTGCTTTTAGTTCATTACTTGCTTTCAGAATTTGTTGGAATGACTGGTTTTCTAGCAAAATTATAAGAACTTAAAACAGCAATATTCAAAAGCAAGCTCATATACCTTCCAGAGAAAGCATTACAGTTTGCTAATCATGTGACCTATTAAATACCAATACGTTGTGTGGAAGCACCACTGTTGTTAATAACTGTGGGTTTAAAACTTAAGGAGGGACTTCGTATAAATCACATAGCCATAGCAATAGCCCTGGAAAATCTATTTTATGGGTCATCAACCTGTCCTGGCATAGAGGAGGACCAATTTATCTACCAGAAAGCTTGAAGTATGATTAATGGAAGGAATATACGTAATTCACACAGACAAAAATGCCCAAACAAACTTGCATTAAATGCTTTCCAAGAAAAGCTGAAGAGGGGCAGGCACAAAAATCAATTTTAAGCTCTTCACAAAGGGTTTGGAGCCCCCATTCTTCTAAGATTACAATACAATATTCTTAAAACAACCAACCATGTATTCCCAAGGGAGAAAAAATTTTTAGTTTGGGAAAAAAATAATTGATCTATTTATATTTTACCGTAGCGTATCTATATCAAGGGTCAGTTATGTGTTGATTCTGTGCTGGTATCCCAGGGCCAGCTGGTATGTTGGTTGGTATATGGCCAACTAGTGGTGGTATGTTGCCCAAAGAGGTTGTCGAAATATATGCTTAGAGATACGCAAAATAGATAGATATAACAGACAGTATCAAAACAGGTATTCTGCCTGCCCAGAGTCCTGGGCAAACAGCTCTAGGTGGCCCTGCTTGAGCTGGACCAGATGACCTCCAGAGGTCCCTTCCGACCTCAACCGTCTTGTGATTCTATGAACTGCAACTAGGACAAGGTTAAGAAATCCTGGCACAGTTACAGCCAGCTGAGCTGAAAGTCACAGGGACTGATGTTGATTTTAGTTACATTTGGTAAAATTCAGCACAATACCATTGCTTTAGACGAAGTTCATTTGAATTCACAGTGTAGGTGACTAAGCACAGTAATTGGCCCTTTTTTTCCCTGAGAAATATGATCTCTATTTGAATAGCAGCTATTTTCACTAAAATAGTCTTTTCATGTAATCATAATCTTTTTGTGCCTGTTTAGCATTCCACTGGAAGTTAACTATTGAGCTGGGCTAAATGGCTGCTAATGGTGTGTGCAAAGAAGCCTTTTCTTTGACTGCTATAAAACACAATCCAGAATGTTTACTGGTGAACATAGAAGCGAAAAGCAAAATACTTCAGAAATGAGGTTACATGGTTTAGGTGAGGAGGATGTGTCAGAGGCTAGGTGTCAGCCGAAGGGACTTTAAGAGGGTTAAGTGCGGGTGGAGAAGAAATCCCGGTTGAGCAGCACAGGAGATGACAGGTGAAACAGAAGGGGAAGAAGTGGGCTGGAGAGGAAAGAGGCCAAGAAAACAATAGCAAGGGGACAAACACTAGAAAGGATACATGTGAGACGTGGGCTAGTACTTTATTCTTGGAAAAATACAGATCTCAGACAATTGCAACTATTTGCAAATACCTGCAAACGGTTGTTAAAGTTGCTAAATTTTCCTTGACTGACCGTCCCTGCCTCCATTTTTCTTTTCTTTAAAGAGGGCTGAAAGCTTAGGGTTGAAATGTTCTTTCTGGAGAATCGAAATATTTGCTGGGAAGCTTCTTAGGCTTCTCTGTCATAGCAAGAAGTACAAAATAATTTTTTGTGGTCAATCCAAATGATTATTTTGCCTCTCAAACCTTCAGAATACCCAACCTCCACAATATCTTTTGCACAACATTAATAAATAAAACATCCACATGCTCTGTCTATTACTGTAAAAAAAAATAATAATCATCTAGTATTTAATTCATGAGGGAAAGGAAGAGATTCTTTGTCTTTGTACTTTCCTAGGAATTTCTTCCAACTCTCCAGCAAGATGCTGCCTGCGAGCTGCTCCTCCTCTCCCCTGCAAGTACTGAGCCTAGTTTCACAAACTGAAAACCAGATTAGCCTGCAGCTTATCCACGGATAAGTTCCCCACCAGCATTTTAGGTACCAGTCAGCACTCTGTTATGACGATGTGATAATGTGAAGGGTAACGTAAGCCCATCAGAAAACATCTGAGCTGAGGTACCATAGCAATCCCTCTGTGGCTTGTACCAGTTGTGTGTCAGAGAGGGATGCACTAGCACAGTTCAGTTGCACTGTGGAGGACTTAGTATCTGGCTTCCTCCCTTTCAGGACACAAATGACCTCAAAGGGAAAGGATCAGCTGAAAGCATGGTGTTGCCGCCTTCTCTCCAGCCAGCAAAGCTGCCTTTCTCTTAAAGCAGGAAGACACAGCATCCTTCTCCAGCACAGAGCTGCAGGGATGGAGGAACACCATTAGCAAGGCAAGGTTAGCAAGCCTGGCTGACCACCTGCCTCCACGACCCATGGCACAACTCACAGCCAGGCAAGGCTGGAATGTAAGAGCAGCTGGATTCTCCCCAACAGCTGGGCAGGTCCCAGCCACCACCATCCCACGCCCCGCCACAAAGCCACCCTTGTGCTGCAGCCAACATCAGCGGGCAACTCCTGACATATACCAGGGGAGCTGCAAAGCCAGGTGAGTTATTCTGTCCTCTCTTCTCCTCCTACCTGAACTGTTACAACAGGGACAGGACAGGGACACCTGTCGGGTCCTGCAAGAACTGCTTCTGGTCTCCCAGTGAGGCCAGGATGGCTGAAGGGTTGGGTGAACAGCTCAGGCCCCAGTATGCCACTGTCATCCTCTGTTTCCACAGTCCTCATGCTACAGGCTACCAAAATCCTTTGACCGCTCCAAACCTCTACAAGCAGTAGAAAACAGCATCCATAGAGACTCCCTCCATCACTGCCACAAAACTGATTTTTTTATTATTATTATTATGAAAATACATTTTTGTTTAATCCCTCACAGTCAGAATAGCAACATTTAAATTTATGAGTTAGTGCTGGTCAAGGGACGCAAATATTCAGGGGGTATCTTTATCTTGCCTCTCACCAGAAACGATTTATAGTTTGATCTGACTGGCTACTTTGACATAGCTCCTTTAACCGTAACATCTTTCCATTCCTGCAGTAGCAGAGATTTAGCATTTCGGGATGAGTACATATGTTGGATAAGAACATAATCCCCAGCTCTGGGCACAGGAGTTCACGGTAAGAGGATGGCACTGCATACAAATTGAAAGCACCGAGATGCAGAAGAGAAAAATACACTAAACCCTAATATGCATATTGTGAAGGCCTTCTGGCATCAGAAGAACTCATCAGTTATTTAATTTGACATCTTTAGAAACAGAGGGACAAAAAAAAAAAAAAAAAGAGAGAAAGAGAGAAAAAAAATGGATATGATGGATAAATGGATACTTGCAGAGAAAGAATACTCCCATATGCAAAGAGGGAAAGAGATAAATGAGACTAGAGCATTTCAGCAGAGAAAAATTCCAGAGCTCCCATTTTACGGCCATTTCTGACAGCACAATGATGGATTTATCAGGGGGCAGAAAGGGAAATTCCCCTTCCCCTCTATTAGCCTTTTTAACGTTGCACGTGCATTCCTGGGTGCAGGATGCAGACACATCCCTGCCATCCATCTGCTTCCCTTCATTCAGATGCAGGCTCATCTCCTCGTGCAAAAAGACTTCTTGTTATCGTTGCAAAAAATTCACAGTGGGCACCAGTCATCTGTCACATAGTACTGTAGGAATAAAGGATAGCATTTCTGGACAAAAACATAAAGGATCAATCCCAGACGTCATCTGACACCACTAGACTTTGAACTTGTAAAAGACACAAAGAAACAACACGCTGTGGAAAACCAGAGCCTATCTGAAACTCCTGCACCCACACGACATGCAACTGTCAGCCCATCCCCGTTTTAATAATCTATAAGCCTTCCAAATTATTAATATCACCTGAAATTGTGCGTTTAAATTGCACTGCAGGCAAGGGGCCCTGTGGCAGAGCCGTTTCAGTCTGCAGCCCCCTTCCCACGTGCCCTGCTGGGCTCAGCAGCGTGGGAAGCAGACCCCAAGGCCTCCCCCCTCACATCACCCTCCCTGCGCAGTGGGCGCCCGAGAGTTTGAAGAGAGCTGAGATTAGAGAACCGAACTTTCTGAACCCACAGTCTGAGCACAGCCGATCCGCCCTAAGCCATGCATGACACCTCAAAAAAATCCCTTCTATCCGTTTCTTTTATGCCAAATATAAAGAGGTGCAGAGGTTTTTCCTTTTATTCTATAAACTCGGCTTGTTGTGTGTAAGCTCTGTTCTCCAGGATATCTTCACACCCTCTGCTGACACCTTTCACTTCACAAGCGGTAAGCACATTCCGCAGAATAGTTTTTCTTTCTTCCTAAAATAAATGAAATCTGGCATTGTAGGGTCTTCAGGGAAAAAACCATCATTTTGCTTCTCTAGCAGATGACATTATGAGATTTTTTTTTTTGAACTGTAAAATATGCTTTTGTGTTATTTATCGGAAGATCTGACTTCTTAAACTGTAAGTGGAAGGCTTTTTTATGGTGAAATTGTTTGGAAATCAGGATTTGTGGAACAGAGCTGGAAGAAGTAAGGGCCATAGAACAACAACCATCTTAGCAACTTTTTAAATTTGGGGGAAGGTTTTCTTGTGGGTTTTTTTGTTTGGTTTGGGGTGGCGTATTTTTTATTATTCTGTATCCTGTAGTTTGAAAAAGGAAATCTGTATTCTAGCATGGTCAAGTAAACATCTGAGAGTATGAGCTAACATAATTTCAAGGCAAAAATCTGAGAAAAAAACTAATGAATCCCCAAATTCATCCTCCCCTCCAACATTATAAATCTTTAGCAATAAAATGCCAGTATGGTGCGGAATCAAGCAGCAGAAGCTGTAATCACAGCCCAAAGTAACTGCTCCTTTGGAGCTCATTAAGTGTATCGAGCCCCTGTAATCTTCTATTGATTTTCGGAGCAGTGGTTCAGGTATCAATACAAAAAAGCACAAGGGAAATTTCCAGAAAGGATTTCACGTATTCCCGTGAGCTATGCGTTTTTTCACCTTGATTTTTACAAGTTTCTCTAACTGGATGTAGCAATGACGGATTCCTCTGCGCCAGCACTAAGCCAACCAGGGCAGAGGCCAGCCCTGCCCCATCAGCCTTTAATTCACGTTGCTCGCAAGTACCCCAGCGGTGAAGCTTTAATGGTTTCCTGCACGCTTAAGACCTAGGCTTGTAAAATATATGAAGACACGGTTCTGCTCCCAGAAGTGTAAGTCAGAAGACGGGGGTGGGGAGGAAAAAAGAAAAAAAAAAAAAAAAAGAAATCTCAATCAAAAAGCCTTCTTGAGAAACGTGAACCTGTGAAATGAATGTGCAGCGATGGCAGATACCTGCCTGACTCTGCAGAAAGTTTAAGTGATAATTAAGGCACATTCTAACAACGGCAGCTCTAAGAATCTTATCCTTGATGTTATATTTAAAGCTCAAGCTCCAAGGAGCTGGTGAATGCAAGAAAAACAGCAGACTTCAGCAAAAAGCTTGTGACTGTAACCCAGAGTTCTAAATTCTACAAAGAAAGATAACCTAAAATTATTTTTTTTAAATGAATTTAGGGGAAAAAAACCAACACCAAACCAGTCAGGTTAATAAGAGAGTTTCATGTCTTTTTGAGTCCCAATTCATGATTTTTAAAAAGGTTTAATTGACTGCCATTCCTTTCCTGCAGGGCCCTCAGAGGTAGTCCAGAGAGATGGTGGAATCTCCATCCTCACAGATACTGAAAACTCACAGAGACGCCGCCCTGAGCCCCCGACCTACTTGGCCCTGCTTTGAGCCGAGGCTCAGACCAGATGGTCTCCAGGCGTCCCTTCCAGCCTAAATTACTCTGTGACACTAAACAGTTACACGCTTCCCTGTATCCTCAGATGCGCGCAGAGTCCCTGCTTTACACTACAGCGTTTGCCATTTTGTTGACAACCAGGGGACAATTCTGAATCTCCAGCTTTCTCCACTGGCCTGTTGCAGTCTCTTTCCCCCCTCTTTCCCCACGTGCCGCAATTGTGCGGTGTGCCCTGTACACCCTCCCAGCTGTGTGGTGGAGCAAAGAGTATCATCACTGCTGCCAGCCTAAAGCCAGCTAGAAGGACAAATGAGAAAATACCCATGATAGTCCAAAAACCGGGCAGCAAAACATCAAGCTGTCCTGTGATATCCAACCAGACCGCATCCAGCTTATCACACAGTTGTGACTTTCGCCTCCCCGTTTTTGAGGGGAACCATTCCCTGCTTTTGACTTGCAGCCTTTTCGCTGCATCTACAGGCAGTCCAGCGGGGCAGCCCTTGGCTTTCCTCGCTCTAGAGAAGATAGCGTGCTGTGAGCCCAGTTCTGCTGTACTGTTGAACCTCAACTCAAAAAGTTATTGCACTGGGAACAGGAAAATCTGACCGTTTCTTTCTAAGCACCATATGAGACCCATATAGCTTACAGGACAGTAGACAGGCAGAGATGGAAAACTACTAGCTTAGAGAACCAAATCATATTATTCTGACCATTTCAATGGCAAGATTGATTCTTCCAGTTAAAAGTAATGCTAATTCAGGTATCCACTAGCTTTCATATGCTTTAATCATAAAACTAGAGCTCATCATAAGGGCAACAAATCCCAACCTCCAGAAAAATGAAAGAAAAAAAAAATTTGAGATAAAAATAAAAATACCCCGATCAGCAGGTCAGTTGCCCCTACAGTACATATTGACAAAGAACAGTTGATCCTACACAACCATTGCAAGATACCATTAATAAAAGCCAATCCCCAAACAGGCCACGTCTTTATTAAAGGTCAGCTACAGAAAGAAAAGGGAGGTAGAAATAACTGTGTATGTAACTGGAAGAGAAGAAGCCTGCAAGATATGCTCTGGCACATTCCAAAATGCTTCTGCTTCTTTTCCCTTTTATCTCCTAACCTCATAATGTTCACAAACATATTTTAATTGTGTATGAAATAACGTCACCTGCAACTATTCCAGTCATGCCAGTCCTTCTGGCTCTGCTCCAAGACGAATGCTCATTCACCATATAACAGACATTTCAGAATTTGTTTTCTCCACCTGGACACTTACTGATATCCCGACTTGCTGCTATCCATCACCTGGCGTAGTAATGCCTACCAGGAAAAATGGGTACCTGAAAGCTGGGCTATTATGCCACCGCATAAAAACCCCTCTGTCCCAGCATCAAGCATGACATCTGCCATAGCCAAGTGGCCTCCGGCATGTTGCTTTGCAAAAAGGCTCCTGCAAAGTTCAGGTCATTGATGACAAAACTATTAAAAGGAAAAGCTAAATATCTTCTGTAGTCAAAGGACCAAAACCCACCTTTTTTTTTTTTTTTTTTTTTGCTTGCTGCTATTGTTAGCTTCTTTTGACCATTCACCCCTCTAATTCTCAAGTTTTAACCCAACCATGTCCACGCAGAAACAGACAGAGCTCAGTTAATCTCCACAATGGCTCTGTATGTACATCTAAGAATGCATCCAGTTTTCTCTCCTCCATAGAAGGAATTCAGATGATTTGACCCCACCATGAGTTCCTCCAAGCAAGAGCAGCTCTGTTACTCAGTATGTAACTTGGACTCATTGCCAGCTTTTAATTTGGCTGTGCATTTGCCCCTTTAGAGAAAAATTATTTTCCAGACACCTATCTTAAATTACTTTTCAAACTCTGGTTCCTTTCTGCATTTCAGATAAGCATGTGAATGTATTTTGAACTGGTATTTCCATTTGTTTGATCTGATATGGAAGTCTACTGTTCTGTTAACTGGAAGCGTGTAAGTGAAAGAGGCTAGGAAATAACGGCTCTATTTAGATTGCACCTGAGCAGAGCAGGATAAGAGTTTATGTTCTGAAATTCAAAGGCCCCAGATCGTCATTGGGTTTTGGTATCACTTTTGACTCAGCTAGCCTATTAAAGGGACAGGGACCGGCTGTACTGTTCAGGTCCGTATACGAGTGTGTATCTGGTATTGATGCAGAATTTGGTTCCCATCCATCCAGGTACCTGTGTTAATGCTGCCATGCCAGAAAAAGTGGCTGTAGGCTGAAACATACATAAATCCGAACTCTTATTTAAACAGTTCCTGAATTATGCAGAGGAAGAGAAAGAGGAGACTGATGGTTCTGCCTGGAGAAAACCACCCTATTTTTTGACAAGTCCTAGTTACAGAACTTAAGTTTCCTGCAAAGAAGCTTCTCTTGTAAGAACAGAAGCATTCAAGTGTGCTCCTATTACACGAGCTCCAGCAGCGGATTACAATACACCAATTCTTGACAATATAGCTACTCCCTAAGCAAGAAGGTTGCTCAAAATTTATCTGATGGGGAGTTTCTTTAAGCTATCAGAATCTCAGATTCCAAAAAATCAGAACCATCCTGTGGTCTCTGGTTTGCGCTACCGACACTGCAGCGAGCCCAAGGTCACCGGCACATCAGGGTTGGCTCTGTGCTGCACGTCAAACTTCACAGCATCACCCGGCTGAGATCGCAGGTCTCTTCCCGCTACAGCTTGATTCAAAGCCCATTTAAAGCAACATAAAGACATCCATTGACTTCGTTTGGACTTTGGACCCGTTCCCAGAAGCACAGTAGACTCTCTGATAGCTCCCAGCAACCTAAGAATTAGAGGCAACCCGTCAGTTCTGGTTCCAGCTAACAGAGGTCGATGTTGCACATAAACAACAGGTGAGATGACAAAATTATTATCTGTGTTCGTGGAGTGCCTCCGTTTCAGTCAAATGCCGATGACATCGTATGGTATCACCGTTCTGGAGCTCTCATGTTTTCCCAAAATGCTGCCGAGGAAACCCAACGGGGTTTCAGAGCCTATGGAGTCTTGAGTTAATTTTAAAAAAAAAAGATATAAAAATAAAAAAGCATTTTTGGTTTAACACATTATTTGGTAACCCACTGAGAAGTAATTTTATACCAGATATCGTTTTAAAATACGCTTAAGCATTCACTGCGTGTTCATTTATCTTTCAGAAAATGTCGTGATTTTTCTTGTTGTATTTAATAACTGCTAGTTAATGATGTAAAATCCCATCCCATCTGCTTATTCCTTCCCACAGCAAAATTAGAGGGCTTGATTCTACAGTTGTTACTCACAGAAGGAGAGGCATTGATTTAATGGACTTCCCTGAAAAGGGATTACAGTATAGGATCCTCTGATATTGATTTTGTGACATCATAATCTTTTCCTTAGAAGCAGACACTGATGACTCGAGATAATATCAGTGCAAGATTAGGCAGAGGCAGCCAAGTTAGAGAAAGAAAATTGTTAAAAAACAAACTTCCTAATTTACAGTAAGCAGGCTGCAATAACATATTAGCGATGTTCTCTGCTTTGAATAAAAGTTCTCTTAAAAAAAAGAAACACATATCTGAGTGATGTTTCTCTCTTTCATCTCTTGCCCTGCTTACAGTTACTTTCATGAAACTATTGTGAGCTAGAGCATTTTTTTGTAGGTTAATGGGTTCTCTTTGAAGGGATTAAAGTCACATTGATTATTAATTATTTTTTGATGTTTTAAACCGATGTAAATGTCCAGAAGCCCTGACGAGCAACATCCTGTAGAAATCAATACCGAATAAAAACAAAAGCAGCAAACAACAACAACAAAAAAAGCCCCTCTGCTCAGCTCCTGGGGGGAGCAATTGTGATTTATTTCTTTTTAGAAGGTATACCACCCTTGGAGAATACCAGCAACTGGCATATATGATAATCATTTCTCATTTATCTAGAGCATCCTTATTTTGATGTGTCTATCTTTCAGACTTGAGGCAGAGTCTGCAGATACTTTGCATACAGAACAAAGCTAGGCACAGCAGTGATAAGCAAATAATAAATAAATTAATTTCATTGCTGTTGGAAAACGTTCATTTTTTTTCTTAAATCTGCCTTGCAGTACTTTGGGAAAACACTAATTAGCATTCTTTCTGTGGATTTTTTTTTCCTCCAATTCTCTCTACTGTTCTTCACCAAATTTTAATAGGGTGTTTTTTGGGTTTTTTTGGGGTTTTTTTTTTCCCCTCACTTGAGTTTAAAATTCCTTTGCTGTTTGTAAGCAGAATGAGAACTAGACCCTTCCTTCTCCTTTGATAGGTCAATGAGAAGTAAAAGCTTTCCATGTTAAAATGACTTCCATACAAACAGTGAGGAAATGACCTGGAGAAGCTGTGGTGCAGATAACAGACACGTGCCAAAGAACGGACTACACAAAGGTAACAAGGCAATTGGGACAGTCCGTGGTCTGCTCTGGGGACTCCTCTCAGCCTTGAAGAAGAGCCCCTTCTTTTTTGATTCTAGGGATGTGTCAAGGAAATGATTGAAAGCTCTTAAATTTGAAGGAGTTGGTGATCTGATGGACAACTTAGTGGCTGGAACCTACTTCTCTTATCCCAAAGACTCGGCCTTTGCATTATATAGCCAGAAGTCAACATAACTAAATTGGGGACATATGGGTTTATAGCACACAAAGGAGCCACAGTTGTTCAAACCCTTCTGACATGACTGGAAGGCCCATGTCTCAACCTCCTAAAGAGGACTGAGGCCAAATCATTTCAAAATCACAGCTGTTAGATTGACAGTCAACATTATCTGTTTTCCCCTGAAGTACTTAAAAAGGAATTTAGGATTTTTACCCTCCAGTAGGTTCATATGTACCAAACAGCTACCTCGTGTTAAATCCCTGGCTGACATAGAATAGCACGGAGTTGTTGACTTATGTTACCTCCATTCGGCTCAATCCCTATGCTTAAATGTCCCACTTGAATTTTTCCATCCCCAACATTATGTTTTCTACCCATTCACAGTGCCTGTCCCACACATTCTTTTCTCACGTCCACGCTGCCATCTCAAGACCAGCATACTAAACGCTGAGTGTATTAATTCCCTTAAAAACATATCCCCTAATAGCTCTCCTCCTGTGTCACCAGCTTTCCCATCACCGATGCTTACTGTAAAGCATTTCTTCTCTAAATACATGCATAAAACAGAAGAGAAAATGCAAAGATAATCATAGCAATTTGAGCACAGCATACGCTACTTTTGCTCTGGTACAATGTGCTATCTTTATGGTGAGCCAGACATGATGCACATTGTTTTATTTCTGGAACGCCTTCATTTAAAAGCCACTGTAATTTCCTAGCATAAGAATGAAAGAGTTCCAGAAATGAAATGCATCATGTTGACTTACTGTAAAGGCAGCAGACTTCTTCCTTAAGAGTTGCTCCCTTCACTGGCTGTATTCATTCAAGAGTACACAGTGCTATGAAAAGCAAGGTAACCTTTCTCTTGCAAGCATCTCCCATTCCCTATTCATCTGTTACACACTGCGCACATGGCAGCTAGAATGTGTTGCCACATTTCTTTCATAAAGATTTTTTCTCTTTTCAAGTATACATTAGCGGAAACTTAATAAATAAAAAAAGTTATAATGGCTTTTGTGTGCAGAACATACTTAATAAGTCATTCCCAATTTTCTAAGTACAATCTTTCTGTGTAAAGATTTCAATTTGAAAACATTGTTAACATTTATCAAGGTTTGATTTTTTGTTCTTTACATTGCAACCAATTACATTTTGCTGCAAGAATTGAATCTTTAAAATCATGAGTAACAGAAGTGTAATCACTAATTTCCTAGGGGATAGGAGTGCTTAGGATGATAAAATTGATACATACTTCTCCAATGGAAAGGCAAACAATTCTAAAGAACACAAAACTTATATTAACTACGAGTCTTAAATTGCTTAGCAAAAGGTCCTATTTTGAAGCCTGTATTAATTTTGACACTTATCATCCTGACCCATATGCTTAAGTAAAAAAAAAAAAAAAAAAAAAAAAAGAGAGAGTCTCTTCTCCAGATCTGAGACTGTCTAGTAAAATGAGTCTCAAGATAGATATAGACAAGCCTTTGTTCAGTTTAACATTTATTCTGAAGTTCTGTAAGGTCATTTCATGATCTGCCTGGATTGCTCTGATTGCAGAGATTAGTGGGTTTCTCAAGTTCAGTCAGCACAATGTCTGTGAGCCCTTTAACGATTGCCACGAGATCACCACAGGTAAGTCTTTATTCAGCATCATCCCTGTCTTAACCTGAATAAGGGATCACCTTGAGTGCAGCTTCTGACTGAGATGATGCAACCTAAAAATTGCCTTATTGACCTTTTGCATTTTGAGTCCGGGGCTCATACCTCCTGCAGAGATGAAAGATCTTTTCTCAATGGTCCACTACCATTTCACCATAATGAAATCAGAAATTTGCCCAAGAGTAATAGCAGACCCTTATTCCACTGGCACAGAGGGTTTTGCAAACGCCTACTACGAGGTCTGTAAACATGAGGTGGCATCCAAGCATCCCCTTCATTAGCTTTGCCCTCTAGAATCACCCTAGCCTAGAAATAATCCATGAAAATAATGCAATGAGAAAGAATGTGACTTGTAGAAGGTTTAAGATAAGGACGGCCATCTGTAAGAAAGTTTTTTAAAAAGAAGAAAGTGGGTGCTTTGGCTGGAAGGATAGTCTCGGACTAATGGTAGGCAGCAAGGTTCAGACTGTTATAACTCAGTAGCTCCTTTGAGTCTGTTGCATCATGAGGAAATCTTACATTAGCTTTGCAAACGAAAATGAACTGCTAAGATACGGGGAGTTTATTTGATACTGGCAGGACAGAGTCATTGGGGTGGGGGGAGACAACCACAAACTTGTTTTCTCAGTAAGGGCTTCAGTCAGCATCTCTTAGAGAAGAGATGCTGAAAGGACTCTGTCCCAAAACTCTCACTGAATGTCCATTACTTTTCCATCCAGGAGGAAACAGTGGTGAAACACTGAGGCTCCCAGCTGTGAAATCAGCCTCTCTTAAAAAGCTTTCTCCCACCGAATGAGGCAGAGTCCTGACAGTATGTTTTTCGCTTCAGGTTATTAACATTAGATGCCGATATTCTTGGAAATTACACCATTAGAAACACATGTTCTTTGTTGGGTAAGGTTGTGCTGAGTAAAGTCCTACAGAACCTAAAAGTCTTTGAATGCCTTGGTCAAGGTAAACCTGAATTTAGACTTTACTATGACACCAAACTTTATAAATTGATGTAGTAGTGAACAAAAGTCTACGCTGCTAGACATGAAGAGTTGCCCTTGCTATGAAAAAGACAGAGTATTGCTGCTTTATCTACAGAGCATCCAAGACTCATATACAAATACCTCAGTATCCTGGAAATAAGAGATGCACTTTTTATTTGTAGACGATTTTCCTGAAGAGTGACGTCCTTTCTATTCAGTCTATACATGGAACTTCTGTGACAACCAGTATTCTGATTGTTTGGTCAGACCCTCTTGGAGGTGTAACAGGTTATAGATGATGTCCCAGCACCAGGTATGGCATGTTTAAGATGCTTTTGTCCCCTACTGAAGCTCTACCTTGTTCCACACAAATAATACAGCAAGGAAACATAAGAACAGCCAGGCGCGAGTTACTAACAACAAGGGACATCTGACAAATCAGTCACATAATCCAAGGTAGAACTTCCAACTGGGTGAAGCTCAGTGTAGACACGACTAAGGGAAGGTTGCTGGATTACAGTTAGAAAAGATGGAAAAGATAACATCAGTCACTGGAATCGGGGAACCTGTCTACTTCATCCTGTTCTTTACTTAGCTGAAGCACAGCTTTTCCTTTCAGCTGTGCTCAGCCATGCCTTTGCCACACCAAAATGAGACAATTACAAAGCAAGCTACCAAGGACTATGCATTCCAGCCATTCAGAGACTGAAAAGCCAGAGAACACAGACCCATTGCAAAATGGCAATATATTAAGAGATTCTTGCAGCAGAACGCTTGGAAGCTTTTCTCTGAAGCAAGACGCAACCCCGTTCCTCTCCAAAGTACTGTAAATCCATAATAATATCTAAGCTCACATACAGTGCCTCTCTTCTGCTAGTTTCTAAACTAGCCATCAAGTAAGAAAACCACTGAGAAAAGAGAATGGTAAAGGTCCGAGACCCCATTGCTGCATATCCAAGGAAGATTTTGGTACTGCCTTGGGGCCCAGAAAGCATTCACATTGCACTGAGAAATAAGAAACTAAGTATTACTTGCCCATAGGCAACAATATCAGGCACGTAATCATGCAGCGGGCAATAACCCGGTTTGATCTCCTTTTGTCACTGACCATATCAGCAACCTCAGACAACGTCAGGAGCTGGAACAAGTTGTCACTATTGCTTTAAACAATGAAATACGACAACTGGAAAGGAAGAGAAAATTTGCTTTGAGCAGTTTCATCACTGTGCAAAGTCTGCTGATGATTTTACAAATTGACAGATGGGCATCAAGGCCACATGAAGCAGATACAGCTTAGCAAGTGACATTTGGGCTGCTAATGCTGAACCAGCAAGCACAGAGATATCGGTTTTGCCCGTCTTCAGATTCATCAGTTCAATGCTTTCTCAATGAGATTAACTTCCAGGTGAAACATCAATTTAATAACTTGAGGCTGGATAATTTTAATATAGCTTCAACAAGTTGGCAGAACTAGACGGCACAAAACCAGGGAAATGCCTAGGGTTTTTTTCAATTATTTGTCACTGAAAAAAAAATATGTACACATTAAAGAAAACTCAGTGAATTTCAGGCTCAGGAAAACGTCCCTGTTCCAGTGAACTGAAACAAGCGCTGCTCTTGCTTCCCCAACTTCTTTCCCAAAACCACATTTACTTTGAGCATCCTTTGAAGTCTCAGTTCTCCTCTCATTATAGTGTCTGATAATAACGGACAAGATAACTAATTACAGTAGACATGCTCTCCAGCCAAAGTCATAATCCAGTCACACATGGCGTAAACTGATGCGCCTCTACCGTGAGCTACAGCTTTACTTTCTCTTAGACTACAAAATTCTGCTAATGCTCATCAGCTGCTTTGTCATAGCAGTCCTGGGTTTGTCTGAGTTTTATCTGGCTCTAAAGTGGTGGTTACTTTACAACAGAATGAAAACCTGAGGCTTTGGCTACCTTCAAACCTTTACCAAATTTTTTTTGAGATTTATTATTAATTTTACAAGTACAGTAGTTCAACAATTTAAACTATCTATTTCCTGTCTTGCTTTACCACAGTAATTTTTGTCACACTACTGCTGGTAAACACACCGCCAAAACACATTGATTTTATTTTTTTAGAAGTCAGGATTCAGAGTAATATGAACTCTGTGATTGTGGGATAAAACAGCTACTTAAAACTATATACACTTCTATATTAGGGAACAAACTAGAACAGAAATTAGCTGCAGTCCCGCAGCTTTCTGATGGGCCATAGCATCCAGTCTGACTTTCTTAAGAATAAAATAAATATTTTTTTTAAATTCGACAAATTCCAAGGAACAAGATTTTGCCTGTGTATTAGCATTTTATCTTGCCTGAATGTATGTTTCAGCAGTTATGAAAATGAGACAGCTGACAGTTGACTACTATATGTGAACAGATGCTGTGAAAGCTTCCCTTTAAATAGTTCTGTCAATGCAATGTCAATTTTAGAAGTGACACCACTGCTGTTCCAGGACATGATCCTGCAAACTCTTCCTCACACAGGGAGTCCTGCTGATTTCCATAGAACATTTACGTTTATAAGGCTCTTAAAGGTCAGGCCCTTAGTTGCGGAGCTCTCCTTAACAGTGACTGACAAATATACAATAAAGTTTTTAGCAGTGCTGAGCACTGTACTTTAGGGCAATGACGTTTTATAGTCAGTGGTATTCGCCCAGGCGGTACATACATTTTCTTTCAGAAGTTACATGAAGCATATTAAATACGCTTGAGAAACCATTAAAGGAGGGAAAGCGTAAAGATAAAAAAAAAAATGTCGTGTGAAACCGAGCTTTGCAGTATTAAGCCGAAGTTTGAAAAATTAATCTGCCAAGAAGACAGGCTGAGCCTCAACACAGCACGGTACTGAGCAGAAAAGCAGCATTAAATTCTGCCGCGATAAAACGGACACGATACACACACACCCCGCTTTGTTGGCTCCATTTTCGTAAAGGAGGGGGGACGGGAAATGGATGGAAGATACGAGCCGTTTAACGAGGAAACGCGTCGCGGCGGGGTGTGTTTCCCCGGAGCCCCCGCCGCAGCCGGGCGGCGGCCGGGGCGGGCGATGCTGAAGGACAGTGCGGCGCTCCCCGCCGGGCCATACACCCCCAAAACGCTCCGTTACCCCCTCTCTCAGCACCCCCGCTGGGAACCGGAGAACTTCGCAGGACGGGAGGAAGCGCCGCCGCAGCTCCCCCGGGTTGCCGGCACTTTCGGTGGGGGGATGCGGGAGAGCATCTCGCAGCGGGGCGCGGCGGAGCGGGCACAGCCGCACCCCCAGACCACCTTCTCTCCGCGCCCCCCCCCCCCACCCCCCGCCCTTCCCAAATCCACATGCAGATCCTGGGCGGCCGCCCGCGGGAGCACAAAGCGGGGAGAGCCGGGGCTGAGCCCCAGCCCCCGCCGCCCCGCGGGGGAGAGGCGGAGCGGGCGCAGCCACCTGCCTGCTCCCGGGCGCCGCGGTCCTGCCGGGAAGGCACACAAAGGCGGCGCGGAGGGGGCTCGGTGCCCAGGGGAGGTGGGGACCCGCACCCCTCCCCTTCCTCGGCACTTACCTTTAGCAACACAAAGAGCCAGAGGAGACAGGAGCGGGCCCCCGGGGCCCCCCGCCGGCGGCGGACGGGCATCGGGGGGGACGGCGGCCGCGACCCGCGGGGGCGAGCGGGCAGGGGGGGCTGCTTGTCCTCTGCCCCTCGCCTCCCTCCGCTTGGCTCCAAGCCGTGCCCGGCAATGGCGAATTGCGGCAGCATCAGGCGGCCGGCGGCGGCGGCGCCGACCTCCCCGCCGAGCGGCGCATCCTGCCGCCCCCCGCCCTTTTATTTGGGGTTTGCGGCGGGGGGGAGGAGGAGGAGGAGGAGAAGCAGCAGCAGGAGGAGGAAGGGGAGGCGGCGGCGGCGGGTGTCTCCCCTCCCAGGAGTTTGGGCGATCGCGCCGCTCGCTGCACGGCGAGGGATGGGGAGAGCCGCTCGCCGGCCCCGGGAGAGCCGTCTCCTCGGCGGGAGCGTCCCCGGAGAAAGGCGAGGGCTCGGAGGGAGCCGGTAGCCGCCGCCCTCGCTCCCCCCGCACCGCCCTACACCCCTCCCCCCCACCACCACCAGCATCTCCTCGCCGCGGGCAAGGCAAGCGAGGCGGCAGGCAAAAACACATCTTTCCCCTTCCCCGCAACATGCAGAACATTCCCTCCCCAATGTCATTTTTCCTGCCGCCCTCCCCCGCCGCGATCAGTGGACAGAAGGGGACAGAAATGCCGCGAACACCTGGGGGTGCCCGGCTGGCGGAGTAGAGAAAGAAAGGGGCCAGACCCTGCCCTGGGCAAGCCCAAGCCGGTAAGGGGCTTTAGGGCTCCTGCGGGACGGGGCTGCTCCTCGGTTGCGGGTCTGCTGGAGCTAAAGCTCCCGCGGCTGTAGCCGGTACCCAGGTACCGGCAGCAGGCAGTAAGGAAGTTTGGAAGATTTCCTTACGGCCCTTCTCAGGAGGCAGAAAAACAGCCTGCAAGAGGTGGAGAAGAATTCATCCTGTCCCACGAAGATAATCAGGCCCAGCGATTAGAGGGGCACCTGGAAAAACCTGAGGTCACATCCCCTGTTGTGTCTCCCCCTCCTCCTCCCCCCCTCCGCTCTGCAATCGTGCAAGTTGATCAGGGTCATCTCCAAACTTCAGGATAGGCAAGCTATTCATCTTTTCAAGGGTCTTGCTTAAGATGGTGTCCCCAAGGAAAAGAGGTGGGAGGGAAACAGACACAAAACAAAACCCAGACCACCTGTGCCCTGCCCCCTCCCATTCTCCCACTGATAAAAATAGTCTTGCCAAACCAAGAAGACTACATCAGAATCTGGTTTGTCACTGACCACTCTCTCACTCCCACCAATATAAATTAGGGTGCATCCTCGGTGCAGCTATTGGAGCTATAACCAATATCGATCCAAACAAAATAGGGTTGTAAGTGTAATAAGGCTGCGTCTGGGGCATTAAACTTCAGAGCAACTTTGGATCTAGGTATGGTTCCATTGCTTGTAGTAGTGGGCCACCACTTCGCTTTTCCTTAAAAAAAATAAAGTAGTGGCTGATAGGAGATCCAGGGTTTGTTTTCAAATTTTCTAAGTCGTTTGGGCAAGATGAACTCTATTACTTTCCTGTGTGAATGTCCTTTAAACTGATCAATTACAAAGTTGTTTTCTAACAGTGTTGCTAAATTAGACAATAATAAATCTGCATTTCAGAGCCTGGCCTGGCTTTTACATGGTGTATTTCTGATTTTCATATAATTTGGGCCTTCAGTCAACAAAAGCTTGATTTCAAAGTGGCCAAAGCCAGAGAGAGATGTGCTTATTTTGTGCTGAAATGGGCCCTTGAGCAGTGATTTGCCACACTTGATGGGGATTAATCCAAAAAATGAAGGAGAAATTCAGGTCCTGTGTAGATACTGGCTCACAGCCCAAATGTAGAGCTCCAGAAGGCGAATGCTATTCATATCTTCATTTATAAGAAGCTGGGGATAGAAAAGACCTAGTCAATGCTAGCAGTGAAGGACACAAGCCTCTCTTGGGTACCCATCACTCTATTGGTGTTTGGAGCATTATCTGAAATTGGTATGCAAGGGGTTAACCGTAGCTACATTTCCTTCAGTACACAGGTTTAGGATGAAGCGAGAGGTTATCTGAAAGACAGAACAGTGAATTTCTCTAGGAAATTAAGCTTGTCATCAGTACTTGGGAGCTGTGGATTGAATTTTAGGCTAGGAACTTGTTTGCTAAGTAAATTTAATTGTAATAGTCAATGATTTTTGGCATTAAGATTGTACTTTATGCAGTCTTTCATCTCCAATATTCCATTCATTTACAATATTTAGATGTTAAAATGATGATGGCATGAACAAGACTAAAGACACCTAAAAAGCAAAAAAAAAAATTGAATATAAAATTCTAGTAGCATTTTAGCCTCAGAACGACACTATCCGAGTCAGAGTTAAAGTGAACAAAAAAGTGAGAAGCATTTCAGGAATGAAACCTTCAGTAAAGGACTAAGATATTAAAACATTCTGGTCTGGCTGTTGCAGCAATGAAACATGCAGCCAAGAACGATCCATGAAAGAATGGCATCCTTTCTGAATTATGGGGATCTAGTGTTACTCAACCTTTTCAAGAAGTGGCAGTGCTTTGGAAGATTCCAATCTGCCAGTAGAACCAAATCCTTCAGAAAATGATAATTAAGTCTTTTTTTTTTTTTTTAATAATAATAGTAATTTAAAAAAGGTGTTTTCTAGCAACTATTCAGGACTGTGTTAGACACAGGCAGTAGAAGGTTCCTGCCAAGGAAAGCCTACACCCAAATTGCAAAAGAAGGTATAATGTAAGCAAAGCTCATGAGCAAAGATTGGCATACTGGAGAGGTTGGCTCCAGGTGTTTTCAACGGAAGAAACCTGGAAAGCCATACAAAGCATTTCTTAAGAATGCAAGAAGGTAGGATGCAAAGGAGGAGCAAAAGAAATTTCTTTTTTTCTGAATGGGAGGTGTGAAAAGGAAAATACAGACCGGAGGGGAGGAAAAAGAAAAAAAAAAAAAAAGAACTATGAAAACAAGGGCAACCTTATTTGTTTCTAGCATCTAAACAATAAAAACAGCGAGTCTATTAATAAACCAGCAAAGCTTTAAAAATAACAAGACAATGAATTATCTTCCATTTACTCATGGAAAAAGAAACAGGGCAATTTGTAAGCGTTAGCAAGTGGTCAGTTGATGAAAGATACTGATACAAGGGTAGTCCAGAAGCTCCAGAAGTCCTTCAAGCCCCTATCCAACAGTCAAAGGTACGCTGACAGCCAAAAGGCTTCCTAAGGACTCTGTAATGCACTACGCTCCAGGAGGAGAGGAAGTATTCAGCAGCACACCTCACAAATTAATCTGGAATTTGGTTGGCTTGAATGAAACATGCAAACATTTGAGAAAAATTTAAAAAACGAAAATCAGAAAAAACGAGTGCTCAACCAGGGAGCCCATCCTGGAGTCAAACATGGCTTTTTCCGAATCAGATACTGTGGTTTTGGCTATTTGACCCAAAACATCACACACACACACACACACACCCCGCCCCTTCCCCTTCCCATTCCAGAAATCTGAAAAACCTCTTCTTGGCACAGTACAAGCTGAAACATATTCCCAGTTACTAAGGCGGCCCTACAGCAAGGACTAAGCAAAAGCCCTGACCTTTGCATTTGTGTAGCTCCTGCAACACAAAGCAGGTAACCGAGTCCTTCACTCCACCAGCACATTCCCTTGACTCACATAAGACTGATGCTTGTGAATCCCCACCATCTTTTCCCAGAATTTACTGAAGGTCACATGTGGGATTATGGCATGGATATATGGCCCGAGCATGTGGCATTATGAGCATTTCTCATTTTTCCTCAGGAATTTGTTGTAAGCGTATACTTGGAAGGCATCCTAATTTTGCTTAGGCTATGATGTACGCTGGGCTGCAATGGCATCAGAGCAGGTTTAAGGGACTTTGGTTCTCCCTAAATCCACCTGGCAGAATTACGGTGAAGTGGAGAATTTGGAGCAGAAGGACCTGACAGCAAAATGCATAACAGGGTATTATGATACAGATGAAATTCCCAGAGTCCTGTCTCTGCTCACTAGATTTACTGTAAAATCTGGGGATGAATTATTTTGTGATGTGCAGTATGCAGGAACACGATAAAGATATTTCAAGGTATTATAGGACACACATCCCCAGAAGACAAAAATTGTTAAAAGAAAATCCTCTTGCATTTTAAGAGCACCACCTACAAGCAGGACTCCACATCAAACAGCCTTTGTCAAGAGCTTCTCAGGTAGCTCACCAACCGCTTGAAGGTTGTGCTAGTGACAGCACCTTCACTTTAATGACCTGATGAATGAAAGCAATTGTGGTTGCTTGTAATCGGTGATTTAATGAAGTAACACCCTAACCGAACCAGCATTTATTACCATATAACACCCTACGTTATTAGGGGAAAATAAAAAATTAAGATGTTTTGTGGTTTCAAACACTTGTAAGAGTGTTCCTGCTTGTAACTTACATGGACTTAATCCCAGGCTTACAGTAAATTCTCCCCTTGCCCCTGAAAACCCCGAAGCAACATGCAGACGCATCTCTCAAGTGTGGCTGGCCTAGAGGGAAAAAGCTGTAAATTACCATTTATTCTTAGCTGCAGTATAAGCCCAGATTTATATGAAGCTTTACAGGCCTCAGCAAGTCTGGATAAATATGGCATGAAATGAGGTTTATAGAAAAAAAAAAAAAAGACACCCAAAAAAACCTCAACCACATAACTCTGGAAGCAGAAGAACTCCTAGTCCATGAAGTTTTTGAAGCACAGCTGTTTTTCGGTGACAAATGTTTTTACGAAAATAGCGTGGATCCTTCTTAAATATATTCTCACCTAAAGTCTGTTCATTTCAATGACAGGAATGGATAAAACAATAACAAAAACAAGTGCAAAGGGTGGCTTGAATAATGTGCACAGGTTGCCACTTATGCGTTCAAGTGCAAATTTATTTTAGCTTTCTGTTTGATAAGTACAGGCCCTGTGACTTTTAAAAGTATGTCCCACTGTCCTCCTAACAAACAAGTTGACAGGTTTTGGGTTTGTTTTTTTTTTTTTTTTTTTTTTTTTTTTTTAAGATTTGTCTTTTCATAACTAGGATGATTGACACACTTCAGATGTACAATCTGTCCAGCTTCCAGGTGCATATTAGTCTTTCAAGGCAAGAGAAGCGGTGAACTGTGCCACAAAAGGTCATTTCCCTTGAAAAAAAAAGTCAGAAATCTGTCTTTAGCATTGAATGCCTTCCTCATAAATAAGTCTATGAAAGATTTTGTCTGATATTTTTTTAACACTGTGCAGTGTTCACTGAAATAATGTATGGAGAGGCAATGGGTTGGCTTTGGGGTTGGTTTTGTTGGGTTTTTGTTGTTGGTTGGTTGTGGGTGGTTTTCTTTTTTTCCAGAATGCAAGCAGTAAACATACTGATAAAGGCCTATGAGATTATTTAACATTTAAACAGTATATGCAACTTTTCTTTATCTGTCCTAGGGACTCTTGAGAAACACAGCAAGTTCTGTGAACGGAGCTTTACATCAAGAAAAATATTCATATGTGTTTGCCTTCCTTATGACCTATTAAATATTTGATCAGCCCTGCCTGTTATCAGGAACCATCTCTTTTATTCGTATAGCTCTCCATCAAGTCTCCGCAGATATAGTTGATTAAAAAAAAAAACGCCATGGTTTCTGATTGTGCTTATTTTGTATTGTAGCCTGGATGTTTCCTTCCAGATGCAAGCTGGCTTCTCCATTTTTGTTGAGGATCTGAGCAGGTCAAAGGCACACTCACGCTGGAGAAAGAGGGAGGTTGGGAATTTCTTACTGTCCTTAGCACCTTCCCCAGCCATATAAGATGATGGGGGGGGGGGGGAAATAAAATCAAGCGATCTTTTCTGCTTAAGATGGCTACATCTTTCTAGGGGTAATCCTCAGTAATTCAAATTTACTTTACATTGCAGAACCATCTAGATCCTCCATCCCCGCAAAAAAAAAAAAAAAAAAAAAAAGAAAGGAAAAACATCCAGAAGAAAGACTGGGTTCCAGCTCGTCCTAGTCAGCCACCAACTTTAGTACCTTTCACCTCTAAAACGTACTGACTTCCTCTGACCCTCGGAGGGGTTGATTCACCCTATTGATTCACAGAAATCTGAGTCATACTTACAGGAAACACTTCTCTCCCCAGAAATTTACAATAGCAGCTCCAATTTTGCACAGATAACATCTTTCTTTTCCTTCCCTGGCATCTACGCTAAAATCTTTTTCTCTGTCTTTGTGGTATGGGGTAACCATATCCCAGTACAAATGTGCATGCCTTAAATCGGTGTCTTTTCACTCACATTTCCCAAACGGCCTCGATGAGCAGCCTTTTTGCATTAGTGATATTTCTTTCCTACGCAAAGGTTGCAATATTAGCTTCAGTGTACTACTTCCCAACCACAGATATTGAAGACATTTTTCAAAGGAAGAACAGCTGTCCCCCCAGCTCTTCAGGCAAGGGAAATATATAGCTCATATGCTCTACAGTGTCAGAAGGCTGTGAACCAAGAAGGTCTTGGTGAGGCCGCATCTGGAGTTCTGAGTCCAGTTCTGGGCTCCCCACTTCAAGAAGGACAGCAAACTGCTGGAGAGGGTGCAGCAGAGAGCTACCAAGATGATTAGGGGACTGGAACACCTCTCTTATGAAGAAAGGCTGAGGGATTTGGGTCTCTTCAGTCTGGAAAAAAGACGGCTGAGGGCGGATCTTATCAACGCTTACAAATACTTAAAGGGTAGCTGTCAGGAGGATGGGACCAGGCTCTTTTCAGTGGTGCCCAGCAACAGGACAAGAGGTAATGGGCACAAACCTGAATTTAGGAAGTTCCACCTAAACATGAGGAGGAACTTCTTTCCTTTGAGGGTGGCAGAGCACTGGAACAGGCTGCCCAGAGAGGTGGTGGAGTCTCCGTCTCTGAAGACATTCAAAACCCGCCTGGACACGTTCCTGTGCAACCTGCTCTAGGTGACCCTGCTCTGGCAGGGGGGTTGGACTAGATGATCCCCAGAGGTCCCTTCCAACCCCTACCATTCTGTGATTCTGTGAACAGAAGCACCTCAGAGTCTAATTTTGCCTTGAAACCAAAGAAAAAGCAAGCCTTGTGAGGTCTGCAGTCAGATTTGTTATCTCTCCTCAGCAGAAGTTACCCATGGATAGTCAGCAGCACAAAATTCAAATTAATACAAATGAACTATTTCATGCATTGGGCTGCAGTTCTTTGTTTTTTTACCGGCTTCCTGCCTGTATTCCCACAGCAGCAGCAGCATCCATGCTGTGGCCCTTCTACCTAGGGTACCTGCGGGTGAGGGTAAGCAGCCCTGACCCAGCTTGGTGGGATGCTGCTTCCAGTCCTGGCCACCATCCCACCACGCTTTTCCTCATCCCTTCGCAGTGAGACGCTCTGCCTGAAGAAAGGACTCAGCATCTTCCCTCCACTTTGTGAAAACCCCAGCCAATCAATCAGGCAACAACACGCGACTAAAGCAATCGGTCACACCGTTTGATTAATCATGCCAATTACCGCATACTCAGAGTAAACAATTTCAAAAGCAAGCCAGTGTGGAAAATACGCCTGCAGCTACATAAGAATGGGTCAAATTGCTTGAAATCATAAATATATTCATAAAAAACCCATTTCATTCACAAACAATTTACTTCCTAGGGGGTGACTTTCATTCAGAGAAAAGAGAAAAGACAAGATTCAGCAAATATTGGCACCGTCAGGTGTTCTAATTTCAGCTGCAGAAATCACTGAGGAAAGCGGGTTAGCAGGATTTAAAGACAATTTTACTTATTATATGCAAATAGGAAGAAAATCTGTATATTTATCACGTAAGGCAATGATGTCTTCTTTTTAAATTCAGACTTTAACATTTCAAGATCTCGGGGGTCAGGAGAAGCGTCAAACACAAAGGATGCAGGATTTTTCTTTTTTTCACCTTTGACTTTCTGTACACTACATGTGGGCTCATTTCAGAGAATTTGGGAAAAATGTCCAACAGTAAGAAGGATAACAAAAGCTTTTTCAAATATGTAAGTGTTAGAACATCTCTACAGAATTTCCCTTCCATTTTTCAGACCCTCTACGCGCCTACTTGCAAAGTCTCAATTAAAAATAGTCTGCTTTCCTTCTTCTTGATCATCTCTCAAGAAGCACATTTGGTCTTTCCAGTTTACATAAATTAGCACATTAATATGTCAAATATATCAATTATGAACTTAAAACACTCTCAGGCTAATGGGATTTGCATTATTGACTTCAACAGACATAGGATACTTCACTTATTTTTTTGAAAGTAATTTAACAGAGATTGATACGATGAATCAGCAAACTGTTTTTTCTAACACAACTTTCACCTCTAGGCATACTCCTTCACAACTCAAATAGCGTGTTTTCATACCCACCTTTTTCTAAGACCACGGTTTGTTGCGTCTACCCTGACATCTTCAACAACCCCTTAAATCAGGAGAAAGCTAGCAGACCTGAGCAGGTCAGGCAGGTAGCCATCCTGTCTGAGTGGATTAGGAGAAGCAGAACCCTTAGTTGCTGCCTTCAGCTGAAATCAGCGCCAACGCCTCTTTCTCCAACAAAACAGTTGAAGTCTCAGATGGGATGACCATGAGTCTCCTGAGCACATCTGCAACCTTCTTGACCCTTGGGCCAGCAGTGCCTGCCTGTAGGGTGTTCACTCTCCACCCGGCCCCACCAGGAGGATGCAAAGCTGCGTACACCACTGGCTGTTGAGCAACACCAAGGGGATGACTCCACAGGTGACAATTCTGCCTGGGCTGTTAGTTGCTTCACCATGGCCAAAACCAATACGTGTTTTCAATCAACCTATTTGACTGATGCTGGAGGAGGGCAGATGATGAGAGGCCATTGCAGTGACATTGGCCTGGGTCAGATGGGAACAGCTGAGGAAGAAACCAAGTGCCTGTCCTCTCCACATTAAGCACACCCCTGCTGGTGTCCCTACCCAGTCGCAGTGATAGCACACTAAAAGCTACGCCCACCCAATGCTCGAGGTTGGATAATGTGTATGAGGACACATATTGCCCAAATCGAGTGCAGATATCAACCTAGTAAACTAGGGGGTTTTATTCAGTTATGGAGTTCCTATGCCCAAAAAGGAAATCATCTGATGTTCTGAGTTCACTACAAGGCAGAAAGGATTTTATAAGGAAGAGAAGAAAAAGTATGAGCTGACAAAGGCTAACTAACATACATACTAACATTCTGCCCTGCCCCACATCATCCTTACAAGGTAGCGTTGAAGTCTACTGAAGTAGTGTGGGGAACGCTTGTGCTTCAGAGGCATTTCAGAGCCTGTCTGACAGTAGACTGTCAGTCTCCAATGGGGGTGACGAGAAAAAAAAAAAAAGAAAAAAAAATAAAATCTATCACTGCTAGCACTCTGCAGAAGAGTATCTGCATTAACTTAGCCAAGGTTATCAAATCCATGACAAATACGGGGTTCACTTTCTTATGCTTCCAGACAACCCACAAATCTCCGAGTGCCAAACTAACTAAATTGCTATGAAATTAGAGTCATACAAAACTACATGCAACAATGAAACCCAGAACAATCTTCATTTCCATGGCATTTTTGTCATAATTAAAAATATTCACAGAGCTTTACAAAGCATGAAATTACCTCGACATTTCCATATCAGAGAGTAGAACCTTGGCATCAGCTCGGGGTAAAACTCTGAAGCCCCGGGAGGCTGCACATTACACATCAAACAAGCATCTACAGAGCAGTTCAAGTACACGCCGGACGCCTTGTAAAACCAGAGGCAGCTACGAAATAGCTGGAGCGGTCCGATGCTTTCGGACAAGACAGCTCTGACATTTTCTGTCAGCTGAGGAAATCCGCACAAAGCAGGAGGTAGATCAATAGTGTAGCAAACATCAAAATGACATTATGGGGACTTTGACAGAGGTAATGTGTGTACAAGCATAATAGCTTCAGCTGCAATAATTAAACGTGGAGCTTCACGCAGGCTGTGCATGGAAACAGCCCCTCTGAAGTTGACTGCTAGCTGGCATGACCCAAATACACGCATGGGGCTAAAAAACCATTGAAAACAAAGGCACCTTGGTGTGGTAATACACAGAACCTGAGTGTAACCAGAAGCAACTAATAAAGGGCGATGCTCACGAGATCTGATACACCTGACATCTTCTGGTCAGCAAAGGAAGTCAAAATGTGAAATTCCCCATTTGAAAAGTGAGAAGTGCCGTGACTGCTTTCCGAGAACAGCCTACTCTGTTAGAGCATCACATTCCTGCAACAAACAACTACTCAAATCAATGGAATCGTTTATAAGAGAAAATACCATTTATTCAGCATAAGAGGCTTAAGAACTCAGCCCATGGAATTCATGAGGTCAGTCTGAAAATAATTCACATTACGTGCCAAGAATACTTCAGCTTTGGGGTTCACACCTGGTTTCAACCCATCCCATCTTGGGCAACTCAACACGGCCCCCCCTCCAAGTCTCATTAGATATTTGCTCCCAGGAATTTCATTCAGGTCTGCTTCTAACTTGGGGAGCTTGTTGGGCTCCATGGGGGGCTCCCCTGGAGCTTGGAGGGCTCCATGATTTCAGTAGTACACAAAGGTACAGATACAAACTGGTGTTCAGAGTAGCAAGACAGAAATTTAAGCATGCCTTGTTGCAAATGTTTGACCATGAAAGCCCTTGTGAAAGGATGCGTATTAAGAAATCCTCTTACATTTCTGTGCCATCACTGAGTGAAACAAGCGATGTTCTAATATCAAGGTGGATAGGAATGCATTGCCATCAAAGTAATTACATTTGATGGAGATGAGAAATGGGATCCTGTTATATACGGCAACACACTTTATTACAAAAATCTAACTGTGCCAGAAAAAAAAAAAACATATTAAGGTCAACTGAAATTCCTGTGGAAAAGGGGATGAAACTAGAGAGACAGACAATACCCAGATAAAAAGACAGAAAATGCAGTTTTTCAGGATAATTTCCAGTGCATTCTAAGACTCAGAGACTTATCTGCAAGATTTCTGTCTATCATCCTCATGGCACTGATCCATCCAACCTGAATCAAGGTATCTCACCATTTTAAGGTGCAATATTGATTCAACTGGTAAGCACAACAGGAATCAGAAAGGAGAAGCTCGTTACTGTGCTGGCAACAAGTTCATTGTTACAACAATAGGAAAAAAGTGCCTGCCTGCGTAGCCACAAAGGCTCGACTGAGCTTGAAAATGCCCTTTTTCTTCTAAGAGTCTCACAAGCAGAGTCGACATTGAAGAAACCGGAGACAGTCGTGATCTTTTAACTGAAATGGAATTAATAACGTTAGAAAAATATTTTTAGAGAAAGGAGATCGAATAATAATGGAAGTGAATTGAAAACTTACTGCTAAGATCATTGCCCATGTAGAATACACACGGGTGGACATTTAAGTCGATGCTTATTATTACAGAGTCCTCATTTAAAAAACTGTGATCAAGCAGGAGTCTGGCAGATAGCCTGAGGTGTAAGCCAACCCTTGACTGGCAGCAACACATTCAAGTCCTCCAGATTTCAAATGAGACCCAGGCCTTGCAGGAGCCTGATGTGGCACCAGGCAGAGGGCAGAAGCATAGCAATTTGAGGTCTTGAGATCAGTCACCATCAGCTGATGAAATACTTGCTTTTGTCCCTCCTCCCCACGTACAGTGCTGTAGGAATCCAACACGCATACCTTAAATACCCTCTTTTGCCAGACTGTCTGTTTCTCATTAACAGTACATCTCTTTTGTGGTTACCAGTGCATCACCTGGGCACAGCTGTGTCAATATTGCCGTCTTTTATGGATTCTGTGCTTTCTACCATTTATACCCCTGTGTTAGCCTTATTTTTACTCCTTGTTCTTTAAGTAAGCTGACCTACTTAATCACTTTATTCTGCAGCTCCACTGAGTACCACTTATTGGTGTCTGTTAATGTCAAAACATCCTGCAAATTTTATTTTTCTGGCACTTTCTCTGCACTTGTAAAGCAAAATAAAATCATCAAATGAGAACAGCATCAGTAACCAGCTATTCTTAGTGTTTTACATGCAAGTCTGTAAACTATTATGGCACTCATTTTTAGTACAAGCTCTCTAACAACCCTGAAGTATTTGAACGTTAGCATCAGTGCAATCAAATTATTTTAATTTTCAGTAAAAATGCATAAAATTAAAGCACTATCAGATTACACTTTGTTTTCATACACTTTAACCTAAGCCGAGCAATATTTTGACTTTCATTTGAGTATGGCGAAGAGCTCCACATATTAATTAATTGAGCCTTAAAATCTCTCTCCATAACAGGAAAATATTACTATCTCCATTAAACAGATAGGTAAGCTGGAGTCAAACTGTGTTTAATGACTTGCCTGACTCAATGACAAATCCAGGAATAGAGCCAAGGAGTTCACTTTCCCAGTTTCTTCTGCTTTATCACTGAAAAACATTCTCTGACTCTGGCTAAGCACGCATGAACTGCCGCAATGTGTGTTGTTGGTTGGGCACATAAGCAAAATTCACTACATTCCCCTTTTGGTTGTACTTAAGGAAAGACTCCATCAAGGCATGTTCTAATTAATATAGGAAGACGGTCAATATAATATGTTGACATCAAAGCTCACTTTTTGCTGATAGTGTATGCCATCTCATTAAATGGAAAGAATTAATTATAACAGTTTATCAATGTCAAGTTCTGAACTAGAGGCTCCCAAAGCACCAAATGCATCATTGCACCTTGTTTGATCTAATTTTCCTTTGCTGACAAAGTCAAATATGAATGTGCCAATGTTTATGAACTATAAAGCTTTTCCAAATCCACGCATTATTGTCTGACTCTATTTTGCTAAAGTAAAAATCAATACAAGTGCAGCACACTAAATTAGACCAGCTATAAGCAATACAGCGCGCATGTAATATTAGTGGTAGCCTTCTGAATACATTAGTGCCTTGCAGCAGAATTAATTAAATGGGTATCAAAGACAACTCTATTGCTTAATATTCTACAGTGAGTAAGGAAAACCCTTCAATGAATTTAAGATCCCCTCAGGAACATGAATGTCATTGGAAACTAATAGCTGCTAAAGCATGTCTGTGCAAACTTGGTAAGATTTAAAAAGAGTGTCATTGAACTGGTGGGACAGGTCTATCAATTCCTATTGCTCAGGTTAGTCCGTGGTTTGGGAGGGACATTTGGAGATGTGCCTCTGAAATCAGAGGGATGGGGCAGGACGTACACTGGACTACTTGATACAGGTGGAACAAAAATACACCAGAGTATGGACGTACAAGCCATTCACCAAGCGCTACAAAAATTGCCACAGTGTAAGTTTTCTCATAATTGTAGCCATAAGGTCCTCCTGGACCTTGTTTGTGGGTGAAAAATAAAGCTAAGCATTGAACATTATCCTCCACACCACTGAAAAGAAGTTTGAAGTCCTCTAATCCTTTATTCCCTTATTTATTAGGGTAAAGAAGTGGAAGAATATGGCTGGAAAGAAGCTTTGGTTTGGTTCTCCTTGACTGTGCCTTTACTTCTCTTATATGCAGCAGCTTCACAGCAGCACCAGTTAACGCCACACCTCACCCTCTCCTTTTTTTTAGCCTCTGTTACTCCACAGCGGTTCTGCAGGGGACAAAACATGTAAGTGACTACTCCTGCGGGCTCAGAACCTTCACACTTTATTAATCGCTCTCTAGGCCTCAATGTCATACCTGACAAATTGCTTCGTTGTCCCAGGCTCCTGACCAGAATGTATTGAGTACCTTTACCCGATGGAGAGAGTGGGTCCAGGGCAGGTGTGTTTGCAGAGCCTGAGAGCTCAGCCTCGGGTTTAGGCAAAAGAGGAAGGAAAAGGGATCAGATCCAGGGAAAAGGAAAGGCTACCTTTGATTTTATACCTCCATAACTGTATGTCATTACATGGGCCAGCAGTGTGTACTAATCAGTAACCGCTTTTCCTAAATATCATATTTCCGTAAATCTGGAATTCCAGTTCCTTTATACTCACCATCAAGGAGCTGGTATACAACTGACATTGAACAATTACAGGCCATAATGTCAAAACATAAGCCCAGGGTTTAGCTAAAAAGTAACTCATTAATTTTTTATTTTCCACCTTAATATTTAAATACAGAATAATTCTGTAAGGGAATCTGGATGCTGAGGAAACATAGAACAAGCTGCCTGAGCTACAAGACTCTGACTAAGCTTGAAGCTGGATCCAGGGTTTTGGCTGGTCTCTGGTCTTCGTCAAATACAGCAAATTTGATAAATTATATTGGCAATTATTCCTTCACAGGCATTTATCCGAGCAAAGCTTCAAACAGGCACAAATACTCAGTGCACTGAGAGGTTAAGACAGCATCTGTGTGAACAGAGATTACTTTACTTTGTTAAACATAGGCAATAACGTTGGAAGATGCTAAACAGCCTTATTGCAATTCAGAATCTTGATATAGTATTTTTACATTACAGAATATTTGGATGCAAATGTGAGAGAAACAGGTAAGTATGCCATTCTGCCCATTGTTCAGCTTCAAAAAAAAATAAAAATCACAGTTCTTATTTTCTCTATGTAAAATAAATACATTGAGTAGGACACAGGAGGAAAAAAAAAGAAAAAAAAAAAAAAGGATTCCCTAAATCCTAAATATCAGGAAGAGAACATGAAGAGCTCAGAGAGCAGCAATGCTGGTTTCTCCCATCTCAATTAAAAAGATGAGAGTTTTTAATAATACAATTAAATCCTTCTACCCTATCCTCACCCCTAACTACTGCAATTCTCTGCTCCAGCACCTTAACGGATTCCTCCTGCCTCTTGGCACGGGTCCTTGTCCCTGCCCCACTGAGCTATGCAGACTACAGAGAGGGTTACAGGGAAACCCTCCACCCTCAGCCCACGGCTGGGGCTCAACAATGTTGTCAGCAGACTTGAATAAAATTTTCTGAAATATTGCCACTCTGTGGCAATTGAAAGTATAACACGTATAACTTTGTATAGCTGTAAAATCTACTTTTAACTGTATCCTGGTTTGAAATAAAACAGAACCAGTTTTCTGTTCAGTACTCTCACTTTTTAGCTAAGCCTCTTTGAACTAACAGAACTCTCTGAAATTAATAAACTTTTAAGGCACACGATGTTAAAAAGAGAAAGATTTCTGGCAAAGAAAGATCTCCAATACAAGATACAGTAAAAAAAAAAAAAACAAACCACACGCCAAACCCACGGTGATCTTCATACACTGCAGTGACACCACTGAAACCAGTTACTGTGGAATTTTAAAATGAAACATTACACAATATTACACAAATATTACATTAGGAGAACTTATGAATTGCCATTTTTAAGCGACTCAGTAAGTACAAGTCCCAAAGATGAAATGGCCATTTTGCACTGTTGACTGGGGGCAAGCAAGGCAGATTTTTAAATATTATTATTCGTGTGACTTTTGCTTTAGCGTATTCAAAGTTAAGGCAGGCAAGCAGAGTTTACCGACAGCGGAGTCATCTCACTGCAGGACATCAGACACATCCACTTATCTTTTACTTTTTTAGTAGTTTATCATAGGCTTCCCGGTTTTTAGTAAGCTACAAAGGAGGGGTTCAGCTGGAGCGGGCTCTCACGTGGGGCAGGCACCCGACAAGCAGCACCGAGCCCTCCCGGCCCCTTCACCCCCGAGGCTGTGATCGATTCACCCCCTGCTAACCACCGAGGGCAAGCCTTGCTATCAAGGAAAGTTGATCCACTTGTCTCTGTTCTCACCAGGAGACATGCTAAGGAGAGGGAATATTTTTTTAAGTTTTACTGGAATACTGAAGAAGATTTTAGTGAACATTTTGAATTTCCTAGAAAGATTTTAGCAGCTCCTCCCGCCAGTGCCATTATTATAGGGAAAAAAAAAAAAAAAACAACAACAAACAAAATAAAACACAGAAGTAATTGATTAGTAGGCTGTGAAGACCCCGGTATCCAAAGCACCCTTGAGATTTGGAACTGAAATCACACTAAAATTAACAACTTCTTTCAAAAATTAGAAGAAAGGAGGTTTGGTTTCGGGTGGTTTTGTTTGTTTGTTTGTTTTAAAATTACTATTTATTTTTATTATTTTATTTGCTTTTAAGTTCAGATAGTAGTGCTGACTCAAATGGAGTTGCTCCTGATTTAAATCTAAGGTCATGGCCAGGCTCAGTTAGAGAGGAACAGTTATTAACTATTTCTTATTACAATAGTGTGCCTTACAAGCACACACAGAAAAAAAAATAAAAAAAAAAAAATCACTATTTAGCTTTTTTTTTTCCCAGAAATAAAATACACATACCCCCACTCCCCACATACCCCCCTTTGCTAATACGCAAAATGGATGATTTTTCTTTTTTGACTACTTGTATAACAAAAATTACCCTCTTATCTCCATGAATGTCACCAAGGGTAAAAACGTCATTTCCCTCAGCAAACACAGTAAAACTTCGCACGTGTCAAGAATATAAATGCATTCCATCTTGAGGAAAATCCCAGAATATTCTAATATTTATCTAAGATTGCAAATGCATCATTTTTTCAGAGAAATGTTTTTCTGATTTCCCAGGAATAAACAGCAACAACAAAAAAGGTATTTTTATCTCTGAGGTCCCAGAGAAACCATGTTCCTCCTCTCCACAGAGAGGTAAAGTCCAACCCCACGTTTGGCGTGCGAGCAGCGGGTTTCATGCTGTTTGACATGACAGGTACCGAAGCAAACAGCCAAAGCGGTAGCAGTAAGACAGTAATTTATGTAACAGTCGGAAGTTGGAATCAGGAGAACTAAAGCCACTACAGAATTTTTGAAAATACCTTGCTATTATAGAGACAAGTAAAGAGAGGGCTACTTGCAGATTACTCAGTTGCTTTTGTGTGTTTTGTCAAAGTAAATAGAACTAGTCACACTTATTACACAAAAAAAAAAAGAAGGAGGAATATTAGTCTAAACATAAATGACCCATCAAGATTTTTTTTTTTTTGCATTGGAAGTTAGAAAGGTATTTTTCCCCTTGCGGCCTTAGAAATTTTCTCTGGAAAACAGCTGACGTTTTGAACCTAGCCTAGTATTCGACCTGCTTAAACCTAAGTTTAGAAGAAAAAAAACCCCAAGTCTTCCATTCAGAGACAAACGTGTGTTGGAGCACATAGTAGGACTGAGCCATTGAGTCCGTTAATTAATAAATTCTCATTATTTTATAAAACTACTAAGTGTGAAAGGAAATGAGTTCAGTACCATTTGTTGCTACTTGTGATATTTCAAATGTCATTTTTGGTCCTTATCCCGCAAGATACATCATACAGCATAAGTACCGCAAAAAACCCAAACAACAGCCACAATACTTCCGGGTTGATGTGCTCAGTTGCATGGAAGCTATAAAACGTTTATAAATCTAGATAACCCCTAAGCTGTGGATTTCCTTCTTAGTAGCGGAGCTACCCCAGTGGTTAATACGCATTTCTCTAGACTAAACAAAGGAGCACGTCACTAACCTGAGCCAGACTCGCTGGGATGAGCCCATGCGGTGGAGTGAGGCCATCTTGCCTTGCAGCACAGACAAACTCTGTAGGACCTTAGAAGGGCAGTGGTACTTATGGAGGGGTGCTTGCCCACCTTGTTCTCTCCCCCCTCTCACAGCAGAGAGAGGTGGCAGGAGGGGACTTGTCTCTGCTCCCTGCAATAAACCCACCAGCATAACTGGGCCACGCAAAGGGGTATTGCTTCCTGCTGTTGGCCCAGTCCCAGGAAAGCAGAGGAGGAGAAAGGCCAGGTTTCTGAATGGCATTTTAGCCCAAATTCCATTGAACTACACACAGGTTGGAGCAGGTGAAGCATCAGCTTTTGCTGACCCACCCCCTGCTCAGCTGCACCTTCTCATAAAGCAGAAGGGAAATCCCACTACCACTTCTGAGGGTCTGAAAAATTAACTGCAATTATTCAAGGTGATAGGGAGCTCATTGATTACCTGGGGGGCAGGGGCAAAATAGAAATGCTTTCCTATCAGGCTGTGTAGCCAAAGATTACCTGCAGAAAAGCAACGTTAAGTCAAAAAAAGCTTTAACTTCAGTGATTTCTGATTTCAGCCTGCACCAGCACTCAATATTATCATAATGTAATGCTTTCTCTGGGGTAGGAGAAAGAAACCAGGGCTATGAAAAGGGACCTCACGAGATTTCAAGCGGTGAGGATGATGAGATCCTCTCTCAGCCCTTCCCAGCAAACAGCAACACTTTTCCACACTTCAAAAAAATAAATGCAGTTGAACATTAAGCGGCTTAGGGGAAATCCACAGAAAGTGAAACAAACTGGTGCCTGTAATCAGCAGTAAATGCGGGAAGCCTGAGGCAGGTTGCTTTTGCAAATCTGACAGTGGAAGTTTACGGTGCATCATCATTAACACAGGGGCTGCCACCACTGTCCAGGCCAGCAGCCGCCCCCAGCAGTAGGGGTGCTTATTGTTCCTTTTTCCTTCCCCTGCCACCTTTTTTGGACCATCTGTAGCCCCTTCCACTTCACTGCAACTCTAGATGCTCTGGTGGGGGCTGTGTTTGTGGCATTTGTTTCAGGGATGTGGCTTTCTTGGGAGCCTTCAATGCAGTGAGGACCACATGGCTCAACCCAGCCAGCTGCCTACAGGAGGCTGCTCCTGGGATCAGCCTTCAAGGACAGAAGCATACACAGGTCCAACAGCAGATTCTCACTCCCACACATCACAAGGCACAATGTGTCATAATGCCCACTCAGACCCTCCTCCATGGAAGACCAGCACCCAGAAATCCCCACCACCTCCAGCAGAAGATTCTTGATGGGAACTGGTGCCTCAGTGCAGTTGCAATCAAGTTAATAAATACATGTGATGTGCAGAAAGGCTGCAAGCATCCAATTAAGTCTCTGCTTGGTATTTATCAACCACCTTCAAGTAAGTCAGCTACAAGTGTGCTGATAATAATTCTGCGTCTTGGTCAGCAGAAAAATTGTGACCATGAAAAGGATCCTAAGCAGGTGCTTCAGAGAAAGTGAAAAAACATGCAGTGAACACAACTGATTTAGTCATGCACTGGCAGGTACCCACATCTTCCTTTTACTTCTTTTTTAACTTCTTTTAGGTGAGAGACAAAACCAAATTCCTAACCATTCCCATGGTGACTAAGGATCCCACAGCTCTTCCTATCGGATTAGGGGTGCTAAATGCACCATCATAGCCACATTCTAGTCTGGACAATTATGATCTAACTCTTGAAAAGCTCTTTCTTTCATCAGTTGGATGAGATACTTCTTTACCTCCCCTTCTATAATGGTGTAGCTGCCACGAGCAACTGCTGAGAGTGACCCTCTCCATTACTTTTAATTGTAATTAGCTGATTGTGGAAGTGGAAGGGAGGCTAGAAAGAGACACGATGCAAAATGCGCCTTAAAAGGAGAGATTTAAATCTTTTTACTGAACCCAGTCTTAAGCACAGTCAAAACGTAGGGTGAGGGGGATGCACCTGTTTTGAGTGCAGTGATTATTATTTCCGTTCACCAGCCAGCACTGATGGACTGGGCACCCAGACACGGTGGCTGTAAAGGGCTGTCCCAGTGGTGTCTGGACATGGTCCGTCTCTGCCTTGGAGGGGGTCCCAGCCCCAGCAAGGCAGGTGCTCCTCCTCTGATGGCAACAGGGTGATTCTCTGGAAGAACATGTGTCAGAAAAGCCCAAGGTGAGTATAAGGTTGTCAGAAGAGCAGGCAAAGCATGCAAGACTTCTACCACATGCAAACTCTGTATGTATCCCTCTTTTCAGCTGGAATATACAGCTGTGCTCCTTCTATGTACACATAAAGGGAGACAGCGACAAGTGAAGTGACTTGGAAAGATCACAGTAGATTCAGTTAAAATATTTTGCGAAAAGTACACATTTTTATTAGCTGTTGTGATTCACAAATTTTTAGTAAAGTCACGCAGTTATTTTCCTGAAAAAAAAATCTGAAATGATTAAAATTTTTTTATGATTTCAATTTTCTTTTCATTTGTCATCTGAAATTTATGTTTTGTTTGGAAGCAAGCCTAAACCAAAAGCAGCAAGCAATCCAACAAAGATAACTACCAAGTAGACACATTTTGATCCCTCTCCTTCTGCCTTTTGGGGAATTTTTTTTATGGAACTGACAATTTTATTTGCCTATTTCTCTAGGTCTCACAAGCAGTTAGTTACAGAAATGAAGGAAAAAAATAAATAAAAGGGAACTCAGCTATCCTGATTCTCCTTCATACATAGACTTGCAGAAAACACAGCTCCTGCTGCCAGACAGGACTCCCTGGCACTCCTGACCATACAACTACTTTCCTGACAGCCTTGGTATTTAACCTCTTATTCTCAACATTTTGCGAGGAGGATGGGGAAAGATAAAGCCTTCTTTTAAAAAATATACTACAGCCTTCCTATCTGCTGCTCTACAAAAGCATGTTCTCAAAACAAAAAGCCAAAGTCTTCTAACGTTTCAGAGTGTAATGTCACTTATTTATTGGTATCCAATATTTATTTCACACCAGGACTGTAATACTTCATTTTCAAAACCAATGAGTGCTGCTGTTATTAGAAAATCCAGTGGGTGCAGTCACCCGTCAGAAAACATATCATAGGTCTGGTTCACTTTATGAATCTGGCCCCATGTGTATCTGCAGGACCACAGCCAAGGGCTCTTCTGGGGCAAGTTTCTCAGCCTGAGCACCGTACTTCACAAAAAAATGGCTGGGCTGCATTCAGAGCCACACTGGAAATCCACACCGCCTGGGATCTCTGGTAGCTTGGATACCAGCCTCCGGCTCACCAGGTAGATATGCCTGGGGTTAGGGAGTCCTCCCTCAGGTAGTAAGGCTGTGGGGTTGCAGATGTTCATCCACAGGAATGAAGTTGTGGGTCCATATTGATATCTATCTGTAGAAATAAGCCGGAACATGAAACTTCAATTACATGGCACAAACACTCTCACGTAACGCATAGCAGCACTGACAAAATTGCGTCTGCGCAAAGCAGTTCTGTGCATAAGGGAAACGCAATTTAGCCTCACTTCATTTGCCGTAACTTTGGATTTCAAAGAAGTTCTTTATTAAAATGGAAGACATTGCGGACAAAACTCTATTACATGAAGAATTCCTGCTGGGAAAATTCTTCAAAAATAATGGATTTCTCTGAAGCATTTTGAAACATCAGGGAGATCCCAGGAAGGTTTTATAATTCTGTTTTGATTCCACTGGCTCACATAAACAAAACATTTCCTGTATACTTGACACTTGTCACTAAAGAATCCCCATTCTTCCTGAGTTTGCATTATGATTAATCCTCTTTTAAGCAAATCACCATAGGCCAGATGTCCTCAGAAAAGCTTAAAAACATTAAAATGCATCCTACCCTTCCTTTCCCTTTTATGATCTGCATTCGTTCTGACAAGACTGGGGATTTATGGCCAACAGAGGTTTACATATCACAATTCACAGGATGCAGCAGAAGTAAAACTCTAAAGCAGAGGCTGAAGCAACAGCATGGCCCCATTTGCTTCTCCTTGCCCTACGGTGGTGTAAATGGGCTTTGCATCTTTTTAGCACAACTACAGCCTTCCAAGGAAGAAGAGAGAGAGAGAAATGAAGAGAGTTCAGAAATTTCATGAGCAAAATTCTAAAGAAAACCCTACAGTCTAATAGGAACATACCAACATACACCTGCAAATGATACAGCCAACATCAGCTTGATGTCTTTGCTCTGAAATTAGGCAAGAAATATTTCAAGTCCTCAGAGAATCTCAAGACACAAATGTCATGACTTTGAAACAAACCAGAGAGCATAGAAAGAGGAATATTAAATAATTCTGAGGCCTTCAAATATTTCAGAAGGAGATTTTTCCATTCGTTCTTATTTTGCCCCACATGCTTACATTCCAGAACAAATACATGAAGTACATTTTTTTCACAGTACATTGCAACAGATAGGTTAAGCAGCAGTAATTTCAGTTAGCACAACCTACAGTGTCTATGTTCTATGAGCAATAATGTGTTCAAAAAACCTGCAAGCTTCTGAATGGAGAAGTATCCAGTATTCCATTTGGATTAAAATATAGCATTTGAAGTCTAATTCATCTCTTTTTGTACAGCAAACCCTCCTTTCCCATCCCCATCTGCATCTGAAAGAATAGAAAAAAAAAAAAAAGAGACCACTCCTAATTAATATTTCTCAAATCCATAACGTATGTCCCCCAAAATTAATCCATTTCCTTCAAAAATATTTTTTCACTGGAAAAGGCACAGGAAATAATCTTTTAAAAGGTCTACAGGAGAAGAATTCCTCCTGGTCAATTTTCAAAGGGTAAAAATAAGGTTTTGGAGATTGATTTTTGATCACTTTGTGAGCTGCATGTAACCTTTACGTGCCAGAAAACGTTTGCAGTATCTGTCAGGAAGAATTTACCTGTCCTGTGGTCATACTTATATAATCCTCAGTAACACCCCACGCACATTGTTTTATTAAGACAACAATTATTTTACATAGCAGCTTTGTAATACGTTATAATATGCCCTACAGCATTATCAGAGATAATATAGCCTAACAATAACAATAGCAATAATAATAATAATAGTTTGCACGTACATTTTGCTATTTCATCCGTAAATTATAAAAGACTTCATGGTCATCTGCTAAGCAGGGGATAACAGTGAGTATCTGGGCGTGGATCAAATTATATTGTCTTCTAATCCTTGTTATCTCACCATCAGCTCAAGAAGAAATGAAAGTCACTTTAAATGGAGATAAGAGGGCAGATAAAGGAAAGGAAGAATTATGTGGCATTCCACCCATAAAGTATGTTTTTCTCTGTGAGAAGCAAACCTCCCCAAAGCAAAGCTCCCCAAAGCAGGGGGAGCTAATGCTGATGTAACCAGCGCAGATTCCACCCTTTGCATTCTGGTTCCCTCTAACCCAGCAGGTCACAGGCACAACTGGCCCAGAAAGGCAGCCAGCAGTCGGACAAAGTCAGCTGGAGACAGATGCGAGGAGTACTTGTAAGCACGAGAATACCCCGCTTCCACCCACCCCTCCTTGGACTACACAGCAGGTACCTTACCACCCCTAGGGCAGAACATGACTGTCGTGGTTTAGGCCTCAAATCAGGGCAACGACAAATTTCTACTTTAATTTTTACCAGAAAAGCGATGTGTATGTAATACTGCAAGATCTTTTTAGGGTTGTTTTCGTAGTGCTCACTGACAGAAACGGCATCGGTCACCTTTCCACCTCACCTTTTCTCACACCAGCAGCTCTCCTGCTGCAGCTGACCACTCGTCATTCTGCATCCAGGCAACACGCTCTGCAAGCTTTTCATCTGCTCCCTTTGTTCTTTCCAGAAGAAAAACCTCGTCAATAAAACATTTGCCAAGCAATATGGATTTTTATGCCAGATTCCAGACCTTCAGCTGAAAGAAGGCAGTACAGATCCAGTAAAATAACACATTACATGTATTTATTAATTTCTGTGCACACCCCATGGAGAAAAGTAGCCTCCCGAAAAGCAGCAGTATTCTACACATTGCATCTTCTACAGTGACCCTCTCAAGTGACCCCAGCCTATGTGGTGCACCTGCATAAACAGAGCTCAAGATAATCCAATGCTGCCCATTTCTTGCATTTGTAGTGTTTAAATGCATCATCCTCCTCTTATTTTGCCTCCTTTGTAGGCGTGAATCCATACATAACAGGTCTAATAAATATATATACACACACACACACAAATATATATAGTGTGTTTGTATACCAGTGGAGCATTTTCTTTTGTTTTATAATTATTTTATTTCACTGTTCGTTCTTGTATTTCATTCATAAAGCGTAGAAATAACGTATGTACTACAATTAGGATGTATGATTAGTGAATAAAACTATGAAGAAACAGAAATATTTATTAGAAATCTGCATTTAAATACAGTCCCAGTGAATAAACAGACATATCAGCTAAATTCACCCTTTGCTGAAGTGTGGTTTCCCCTCAAATATTAATTTTAACTGTGGTCAGTGACTGCACTCAACCAGAGACCTGTCAGTAAGTGGCAAATTCTCTTCTGGTGCAACTCAACTGAAGCCAAAATTCCCTGCAGGTATAACCCAGGGAAGTCAACAGAGCTACTGAGAATCCGACAGTGCCGGAGAGAGTGGCGTGTGGCTCCAAATACGCAGTTAAAACCACAAAGAGAAATTTAGCCGGATCATGGATACAGTTATTTGACCTAGGGAAGGAACAGAAGATTAATGATTCACAGAATCACAGCATGGTAGGGGTTGAAAGGGACCTTCAGAGATCATCTAGTCCAACCCCTCTGCCGAGGCAGGTTCACCTAGAGCAGATTCCCCTCTCTTGAAACAGGGAAACTGGTATTTTACAACAGGAAGAGTGTTATAACTACCAGTGTCTCGAAAGAGCATTACATTTTGTGTTTGATGAATAGAATTACACATTTGTGATGTGCAATGCCCTGCCTGAAGGCTCGTTGTCCCCCCAGGCCGGACACGCCAAGCTCCCACAGACCCTTTAGGCTTGTGCCTGTGGCCCCCTCGCTGGGCAGCGCTGCGGTGGCTCCTCCAGCTCCTCACCAAAGCGACCCGCAGGTGGCAATGTTGGATCGGTTTGTAAAGATTTTGTTCCACATCATGGCCTGAAGATGTAATATAATTGTCTTCTCGTTGCTTGTATTTACCATTTCTTAGATCACTTGTTTACTTTTATCCTACACTGGGCACCCACCATAAGACACCTTCCAGTGTTGAATTTACTTCCGATTTGCTAATACCTGTGCCTTTTTAATCTCATTTCCTCCTCATTTATGGGCTTTCCTAAACATGTTTTACAGAGTGAGAAACTTTTGGAGTACGGAAGAATTAGATTGCATTATATTCTCTCCTTGATGCTTTCTGTGGCCTATACTTGGCTGACATTGGCAGGCTCAAAGGAGATGCAAATTACCACTCCAGCTTCAGCATGTTTAAGACTCCTTCAGGCCAAGGATTTATTCCAGAAGCCTTGATTCTTTAACTAGTAGGAAGAGATAGTATTCCTAATTTCTCTAGCTTTTTTTTCCTCCACAGATGTGCAGCTGGTGGATACTAAGTCCCCCTAGACCTCATTATCAACCCATAACGTAGCCCTGATCCCTGTCAAACTGCATATGGGTTTAGCCACCTATAAAATCATGCCAATCAAATTAAACGACAAATGCAGCAACGTGGCTGTGGTGTCTGCGTGCACATCTTATCACACCATACCTGCTAATCCCCAGCCAGGGACCCCAGAGCCTCTTGTCCCCACAGGCTGGGACAGAGGAAGTACCAAGGCCAGGATAGCCATGGTACTCCTCCTGCTTTCCCTCAAAGCCACACAAAAAACATGGTTAAAAGAGTAAATTGGTAGTACAGCTGCCCTTCTGTGGCTCGATGCTGTAGTGTGTCAGGGATAGGCGGTGCAGTAGCAGCTGCAAGGGATTGGTGTATGCATGTGGCTCAAAGGGCTGGGAAGGCAGCTGTGGGCACGTCGGCCATGCCTGATCGCCAAGGAGGCATGCTAGAAAGTGGAAAGGCAGTGCTTCTGCCTCTCAAAGTCCCTAGACAGGACTCTGAGGACACCAGCAAGGGAAGAGGACAACATTGTGAATTCCTGCAAAAATTTTGGCAACATATTGTAATGAGGAGTATACAGCTGGGAGGTGGAAAGGAGCTTCTGCTCAGCTGTAACACCTCCACTGGATGTCACAAAGATCATACACGTTTCAGGACCCCAGCTCTCTTACTCGGCCAGATGAGAGAAGGAAAATTCCACCTTCTTCTGTGGAAGCGCTAGAGAGAAATTGGCACTCACAGCTTGTGATTAACAACCACAGGGAGCAAAAGATTATTTTAGAATCTCTTAAACCCTTTTAAAATTCTCTTAAACCTCATATTACATGTGCAATGAAGAGCATCAGCTTACAAGTATTGCTCAGTTAACACGCATATGTGCGGGACTGATAAGAGGATACAGTGCATCTTTTCACATTTTGGTTACTTGGAGTCTATTTCAAACTGTCTGAAAGATACTATTTCTTGATAGTCTCCTGGTGGCTTACCAGCATAGTACTTTAAGGGCCACATCCAATTCCAAACAGGGGAATTTCCATCAAGATTTTAAAGCGGTTGAGAAAGAGAAGTAAGCCCCAGAAGATGCCAGCATTTGGGAGGGGAATAACTAATGACTTGCAAATTTAAGAATCGAATTTAAGAACCTAGTTACAGTAGGAACCTTCTATTGTCAATGGAGAGAACTAGTATTTTTGGAGGAAATTCAGATGTTAAACTTTCTCCAAGGACTGTATGAGAGACGAACAATGACTATGCTTCTAACTCAGGCATCCGAGGTAGCAGGAATTCCCACTTCCTTAATTCTTGATACCCTGTTTGCATAGAAATGCATTCAGATAGCTTCTATGATTTACCTTTTTTCTTTTTTTTTACACTAATTTGCATGAGCTTGGGAAAAGTAGTATAGAAGCACTAATAACTAGATTAGTAACCACAGCCTATGCTTCTTCTGGATGCACCACAGATCACAGATCAGAAAAAAACCAAATCATCGTGTAGCTTATTTCAGATATGGAAATTATACACTGTGAAACTTGCTATCCCATAGGAGAATGTGCCAACATTTGAACTTTTGTTTCACACACACTATTAGCAGCAGGACTGTGATCAGGAAAAAACTTAACAGTAATCCCACCCTCAGAAATCCTCTGGAGAACTTGCTGCTGAGAAACTCCATCCTGAAGGCTGCCAGAAGCTCTAATCAGCTAATATATCAAAGCTCTAGTGTAGCCTGTCTACTCTCCCGATCTCAGCAAGAGATAAAAATAATTCTCATAGGTCAAACTACAAATCTAAGAATAGGCAAGAAAATATGCATTACTACACTCTGCAAGACTGTGAATGGATGATGGTGATCAAGACAATGCTTTGATGCTGCGTCCAATACATTCATTTCAAATTCTGTGTTTCTTGAATTTAGCATCGGCGCAGTAAGCCAGAGGTGAATGGAGGCATGTTGCTTACTTCCACACTTCATGCCAGGCAGACATGCTTACATTTTTTGCCTTTGTTGGGATTCGAACAGGGTAAACGGTCAGTTAATTTATCATAGACTGAACTGGTAAACTAGATTTTTAGAGTCTGGAGACGTTTCTTCCTCTTTCCATTACAAGCCTTTAAAAGATCACACGATACCAGCCAAGGAGTCGCCATCGGCATCAGGCTTAAGGAGTGCATGTGACTGTTGCTGTACAGCTCCTTCTCACTGGTTTTACACAGTTTCTCAGATGTGGAGATGGATTATACCCCTAATCACACTTTCATCTTCATAAGTCCATCTGAGTTAACTTTCTGAAAATACCAAGTTATTCATCCAACAGCAGAAAGAAACAAAGCAGGATTGCTCCCCGGGATAACACCTTTCTTTTTGGTGTCTCATGCAGAAAGAATAGTAGTTTCAAACCTGAGAGGCAACCGGTTTTCCGCTTAGCTCAGAGTAGATGATTAACCCCAGTTTGCCTGAAGCTATCAGAGTACTGGGAGGCAGACACTTCTGGAACATTTGTACCCAAGTCCTTCCTTGAGGATCCTCTCCCATCCTGAGCAAGTAACAGGTAAAAGCTGTCGGATATTCTATATGAATTCTTCAGTCTTCTTTGGCACTACAAAAACCCGCAGATTTTCAGGTAAGTGCAGGTTCCCTTCTGCAGGAATGCTGCTAACGATATGGGCTCTAATATGTTTTTGTTATTTTATTTTATTTTTTTTACCAGCTGCAGAATTTCCCTTGCAGTTGTTTTCACCGAGAAAGCAGCATTATCCCAAGTTGGACTCTGGTACTTTTATATAGTAAAGACGACTTTCCTAAACAAGTAGCCAGCCCTACAAGTTTCACTGGGGCTACTTTTAGAAAATATTATTGCTCAATTGAGCTAAAGTGACCCTGGAATATCCTGTGTGAGCAAGTGGGACTGCGGGAGGCTATAGGTCAATAACCTTGGATGTATTTTACATAACAGATCAAATAGCTGTAAATTATCCCGGAGGTGGGCAAGATTAAGTCAGATCAGAGCAACGGCTGTGGTCATGCAGAGCTTCAAGACTCTGTTCCAAGTCCAGGCTTTTTGGAAGCCATTGATTAAACACTGGAAAAAATGTGAAATGTTTCAGATAATTAGAACCATTTATTCAGTGGGAAAGGGCATGAACTGCATTTTCTTAAGGAAAAGCAAATGTAGAAGGACTACTACCAGCTTGGTTGGACTCCAAAAGCACATCTTCCCTATTAAGGATATATGATTCCCATGTGGGGTAGTAGACAAAAGGACTCTTGTTGGTTGGTTGCTATCTAGGCCTATTTACCACATATAATGAAGTGTGGCATAAATGAAAACGAAGTGGTACGCTGCAGAAATTTTCTTAGTAGGTATTTGGGTGGTCAAAATCTCATGGGGGGCTTACAGTAAAAGTTAATTCTGGGACAACCTTTGCTTTGCGTAATGGGAACCTAAACAGCTGGAGGTCTATCTGAAATCTGGATGTAGCACTCCAGCAGCTTGAGGGCCATCTGCAGTTACTTTCATTCATGTCTTCCTCTTAATCATCTTAATGATTAGCCAGTATATCATCCAGTGGAAATGCTAAAATACCATAAGCCATGGATTCTGAATTAAGAATTCCTGCATCACATCAGTAATTTATATTTAGTTTATGGCAGCACTTTTAAAAACGTCTTTTTAGAAAGATGTCCAGTTTAGATTAAGATATAATGAGGCAGTCTGTTTAAATAATTTTAAAATTATTCAAATCTCTGTCTAAATATAAAGGAAACTGAACACGAACACTTTTTGAGCACTGAGGAATTTAGTCACCATCTTTACACCCTGTTTCTCTTCCTCTACATGTGCTCATAACTAGAGACAGCTCAGATTAAATCTAGATTTAAACTCTATGTCTGGATCTGAATATCCTGTCTCAAATAGTAAAAACCACAGTCCCAGATCCAAACACCCAAGAAAAAAGAAAATTGGATCCTAACGCAAATCCTGGGAAGCTTGAGGAGTTCTAAACCAGCTCATTGTGAGCCAGCAAGTGTGAGCTCAAACTTGAAGCTGAACTCTGACCCACATATGAGCTCTGGATTCCTGGGTTATTTGCACAAATCACTCCTTATAAAGTAAATTTTTATCACATTCAGTTTGGAAAGGAGCATGCAGAACCCAAAACGCAGCAGTTGCAGAGTGAGCGCCAGGCATAACTGGCCCCGCAGGATGTGAAACCACTCAAAGTCCAGCGGTGGGAGGAGGCGACGTGGTCAGGCTCTGGCCCCAGGAGCCTGCAGGCACTCCCCTGCCAGCCTGCCTGCCCTGGGGCTGGGAGGGACAGCAGGTCTGGTCCCTTTGCTGAAACAGCCTGGCCTTAGAGGGGAGAGACCACAGGCAGACATGGCCACCCACCTGCAAATTCAAGTTCCCCCAAATGAGTGTCCTGGCTGTCAACCCCTGAGGTAGGCTGGCCAGCTTCAGACCGGCTCCCAGTGCTCTGGGCTGTCCTCCTGCCTCGCTTAGCATCAACTGGTCTTACCTAACCTACATTTAGTGCCAAGCAGTTATCTGCAATTTATTTTCATCTCTCAAGTATGCCACAGGTATACTTGCCTTATGAAAATAAATTCACCTTTCAGACACTGCCTTTTTGCCCCCACAGACACAACACCTCTCTCTTCTCTACCTGAAAAGGTAACTAACTGTGGAAAAATCATCATTTTAAATGGTTCAATAAAGATTTCAGCTCAAGGAACGGCAATCTGCAAGGAATCGGGTATGGTATGGGTTGCATCAGTATACTGATGGAAAAAATTAAGACTATATCACATACACCATTTATATACATGTACCATTAAACCGTGCATCTTCAAAATCGTGCAAACACAAGACTGGTATACACCACTCAAAGAACTAGATGAACAGCAGAGCTATTTATTTGAGAAGAAAGTCAAGCAATAACCTCTACAGCTAGACAGCAAATGTGGAGGCATTCTCATGCGCTTCAATTCTGGGTCTAACTTCTGACTTGACAATTGTCAATGAAACATTTGAGGGCAAAATAGGAATTTTGCCACAACAAAAATTTCAGTTCTCAAAAACATTGTGCTCCTTCAAAACCTGTTTAGAAATTATTCTAATTGAAAATAAAAAAGTTGAAAATGTTTAAATAGTAAAGCTATTTTCTTTCAGTAGGTTTTGCTACAGCTTCCCTGTTAATCCTCCCTTGACTTCAGCAACCCATTGACGTGCCCACAGCCAGCGCCTGCGCTCTCTCCTGCAAGTTCAGCTCATTACCAGTCCTTAACAATTGACCAAGATCATTTCTTTGAGGGTTCAGTCCTGCAAATTACTGATATTCTGGCCTTAGTCTACAAAGCGCTTGAGCAGATCTTTGGCAGACATTTGGCTTTAGTGAAGCTACAGAGGCTTTAGTGAAACTGCTGATGGAGTTAGAGTTAAGACTTGAGTACTGTTTTGGATCAGGGCCAGAGCAGGTTTTTTCTTTGCAGGATTAAGTCCTAAATCTCCCTCCAGAAGTGATTCAGTTCCAGTTCTTTACCCATTGTTTTGTTCTCTGCATTTCTTCATTTGCTTTTATCTTTTGGATGAAAATCAAGGCCTAAGGCCTGATTCACTCATATATTGTTGCTCTTTTACATGAGCATAATAACTTCAATGAAGTGCCTTAAATCAAATCTGGGAAAATGATTATCTGGGTGAACGGACATGTTTATGCATTGCTGGTTTCAGACAGCTGGCCTCTAGGAAAAAAAGACTTTCTCATTGTAGATCCTGCTGTACGGTTACATAAAACTATACCAAAGTATAATTTGTCTCTTCTTTGTAGTGAGACAGAAAAAAAAGCACAGATTCTCTGGCAACAAGATAAGCCTAGGCTTTTACTGACAACAACTGTAAACCAAGAGGGCTTAAACAAAAAAAGAGGGCAAAGAAACTAAAATCCATTAATATATTCCAATAAGCTTTAGTATGATTGTGGGAGATGATAAACTTTTAGATGTAACAAGTCTTTAAAAAACATAAATTCACAATATTTCTTGCAAAAATCACTGGCGCAGAAATCTGTGGTACACTAGGGAATACATTTTCATTTAAGCGTGAGGTGTTGGAAAACTCTGTTTTCCTTTACTCCGGTTGAATTCAAAACATATTAAAGTCAGCCCTTCGCATTTCTCTAGGCTTCAACTCCCATGCAATTTTACCACGTTTTCTCAGGTTTAAAATTATTTAACAAAGTTTCCTGCGTAATATAATTTCCACAGGCTACTATACTTGACACCATCTTATTCCACATTGATGGGCAAAATCTGCTCTTTCCCTGCCTCCTCAAAAGGATGCAGAGCAAGAGGAGCAATGTCTTAACTTCCATAGAGTTTTCTCCAGCTCTGACAGTAGCTCAGTCTGAACTTCATCACGTGAGTAGATTTGCAACTCACAGCAATTTTTGCAGTTAAATGGAGCAGTAGAAAGTAATCACATCTGATTGCAAAGCTGGTCAAAGCTCATCTCAGACAGGCTGTGTAATAGGAAAACTACACAAGAAGCAAAGCAAATCCTTTCAGAGTCAATCATGATTTAGGGAAAGTGCATCATCTGGCAAAACCTCCATTCTTTATTTATCAGCTGAAATACATCCTGCCTAATCTAGTAAACAATGCAACCAGCTCAACTTAACTTTAAGACAAATGATTCTAAGCAGATTGTTCCCACTTTCATCTAAATAGCAGTACAGTTGGTATTTTTACTATAAATACAAATTGCTTCTAACGTAGTAAATAATTCATTAATCCTCCTTTGCTTTAATATGTTGGGCACTTAGTTGCTCTTTTTGAAGGGATTATTACTTGACTATCCTACAAAAAACAGGTGGTTATTGTGCAAGTGTATCTAGACACATATTTCTGTGAGGAAAGAATGCTTCCAGCTACAGTCCATATAATTAAGGACTTTCACACATGATGCCGCAAACAAAATCTGCTTTGGTAGAAGTTAATGTTAGTATGCATGCTTAGTCTGTATTGTAAACATTAATATAATCTTGTGCACATTGTTCCTTCAGGGTATGTTTTAACACAAATACGTTCAGTGGCACAACCTTCAGCAAGAAAAGCAAGCTGAGCTGGCCACAGAATAGCTGTATCTTAAGAATTAGTGAAATAGGTTGAGAGCACCTCATTGAAGATCAGTGGTGCCCTGAATAATTCAATTGGTTCCGCCATCAGCACAAGTCCACGACTTTTTGGACCAAGGAGACTTCAGCCTGAATGCAGAGAAGCTGCCTATCAGCCACATTTATACTCATTTGCTGAGATTTTAGAAGATACATTTCATGTTGCTGCCAGATGTCTCCCAGCTGCCTTGCGGTGGAAGCCAGGCAGCCTGCGACCGCCGGTGCATGCTGGGGTCTCGCCTTGACTTGCGTCAAAATGCATCTGGACGTGCACTCAGCCTGCAAGCCCAAAAACTATTCCCATGTTCTGGAGTCTGGGTGTTAGCCTAGTTTTAGCAGAAAGTTAAGAATGGTTCCAAAAAGGTATTTAGAAGTCTGAATTTCTATTCATGTCCTTTTAAGAATTATAATTAAACATCTGATTGTCTTCATGTCCCTTCCTATGGGTAAACATAACAGAACATTGGTGTGGCATCTTTACCAGGTGCAACTCCTACAAAGAAAGCTGCTGCTTTTCATAGCAGCTGCAGTTCCCAAATTGATTTAAATTGTCTCTCTGTTTAGAAGGTACCGTATTATTATAGTCTTTTCTGTACAGATTCAGATCAAATATGTATCCTGTGTGCTGTTTAAATACATTATATACCCCCCAAAAATTGCAAAAGGAACTCACACAATATGAAATGCCAGCATTAATCTATTCAAAAGCCCTCCTAATTCGCCTCCACTGGGTGTATACTCAGTGATACATTTCTTAATTATATGATGCAAACTATTATTTTCCCCTTGGAACCCAGCCTTTTCCATCAAGCCTTGCCCTGAAGGACTTTGCCATTGTTGCAGATAATCCACCTAACCGGCACGTTCCACCCAACAACATGTTCCTGAAGTCATTAAAACTAATTAATGCTATAAGTAACCAGCAAAACACACCTACTGGCAGAGATCACTGCTTCAGGACCGGCTTTTTTAGTCCCTGCAAAAGTGAGCTCTGGCTGACAGGCACCACTAAGGAGCAGTGCAGCTGCAAAATACCTAAATCAAGGTCAAAACTCAGCCCCACCATCTTCAAAGCCAACCCGTCTGCTTGCTCACACACCTTTCCTGTCCCAGCTGAGCTGAGACAGCACAGTGGGACCCTCTCCCTTATTTCTGCCCCTTTTATGAGCTGCACAAGTGTGTGTATGCACAAGACTGGTAGCTCGCATAGGGAAAAATCTCCACGCAGCAAGAGCTCCTAGACCCAAGCAAGAATCCCACAGTGAGAAAAATACCATGTACACATGCTTGCACTGACCAATATGAAGTAAAGAAAAGTTAGAAACCCGATAAGCTATGAAGCTGTAGAACTAAAAGTGCTACTAGCTTTTGACACGTGCCTTCAGAGAACCAATTTTCAGCACATTTCTGCAGTCTGTCCAAACTTGGTTATACAAGGAAAATAGTTCTATGCTGTTTCATTTAAGGTAGAAATAAGCATAAGATACAATGAAGAGGGGACATTGCCCATGTCCTACTGCAAGACTGCTGGAGCACGCACCCACAGACAGACTTTTCATATTTTCAAACTCTTCAACCTGGCCATTCAGGTCTTCATAATAACCAAGGGGACAAAGAATTAGTCTTTTTTCATCAATGGAGAAATGGACAACTTCGGACACATTTGAGTATTTACCTATTTTGAAGGGTCAGTGAATAAAAAAAAAAACCATGTCCTTTCGAAATACCTAGTAATTGTTTTTCCGACAGAAAGAAGAACTAATATATTGTTAGAGAAATAAGGAGCTTTAAGCCCAACACCACTAGACAAAACCTTTTAGCTGTAGGTGAATCTTGGAAAGCAAAGCTTTTATTTGATACCTGGATCATGGAATTTCTGTGAATTGAGAATACTCCAGCCCACTCTGCTTCTATCACAAATATATTCCGGGTTTTGGCAATTTATATTTCTTAAAGATAAAAAGAGAAAAAACAAAAAACTTTTATCCTAAGAAGCTATGCTGCAATTATTTTTTGTTATTTACTCCATTTATAGGCTATTGAGTATCTTACAGTCTATCATTAGCAATTGGTGGAAATTTTTCCTATGCATAAACAAAGTAAGCCTTATGGCAATTAGTGCTATCTTTAGAAACATATGAAAAATATTTTTTATACTCATGCCAGAAAGTGTGACCTCTTTTTTATGATACAATTATCGTGATTATTGAATATTAACATTACAGTCAACTCATGTAAGCATGCAACTTTATCAACAAAAATACATGAATGCATCGCAATACATACAATTCAACCTCAGACCACAGAATCCTAGAATAACTGAGGTTGGATGCCACCTCAGCAGGTCATCCAGCTCAGCCTCCTGCAAAACCAGGCTCAGCACTGAACGCAGACATGGTTGCCCACAGCTTTCTTCATCCAGGTCTTAAAAGTTTGCAAGGACAGTGTCCACAACCTCTCTGGGTAGCATTTTCAAGGTTTGATTGTCCTCAGGGTGATTTTTTTCCCCCTTTGTGTCAAGCTGGAAGCCTACAGCACGCAGAGATCTCCCTTCCAAGTACTGACTTTTAGGGTCTAACTTCACTGAGCTTCAAGGCCAGACAAGATCCAGTGTGTTTGGGGGTATGTGACCATGCACCATGATGTGGAATAACTCATAAATTTGTGTATCACGCCTGCACAGGGCCATGTTAATCTCTATACTCTTCCAAGTTTAGTACATGTATATTAAAATGAGCTAAAATGAAAGAAATCGCCTTATCTGCTCTGTACCCACCAACCACGGACTCACAGACCCCAGGTATTGTGCCTTTAGTCCACGACAAATACAGGGGATGAAAATGACAATTACATTCTAAAACACTGAGTGTATAGGTTAATCCTGCTGTACAATAGACTAGGTAGTCTAGAAATAAAAAAGAAACCACCTTTCTGCATTTCAGTGATTGTTACAGTCATTGCAGAAAAACCTTAGAGGGAGATGTAGGACCTTGGTTTTAAAGATGGTGCTTAACTGTAAATGTTGTTGTCTGAGACCAAACGCACCAAACAGAAAGACTTTCAGAAAATGTAATTAAAATTCAATCACTGAAACCCTATTGTAAACAAGTGTTTCTGACACTTTTTTCAGATATTCCCAATTCCTTGCATTGGATTTACAAAGCTTTTCAGAGTTCAAGTATTAAACTAGGCAAACACAGGATTTGAAGGTTGTCCACCCCACTTCTTTTTGGAAACGCTCACTCAGCCACTGCTATTGTCCTAAATAACAGAGGGAAAGCATTTCTGGTTATGATCTGGCTACAGAACTCCAATGCTCTTCTGCTACAGTCTCAGCAGTTTGAAACACAACACCAACAGACTACAAAGAAGCCATTAATGGTCTGGGGGTTTTTTTATTATTATTTTTTCCTATTTTTCCTATGCATTAAATGAAAATATCCAAAGGGCTTTGGTAAGGCTCCTATGTAGAAATTTCTTTCCTGTGCCAGGAGCTAGCTGCTATCACATTTCAAAGCCTTACGCTGCACGCAGCATGCTATGATTCTTTTTCAATCAATTTGGAGATCATACGTAACAGCTATTTGTGGTTGATGTAATATTTCTATTATATTATAAATATAATTATAAATATTTCTAGAAGTCCGCATCCCATCTCCTTACCTGGCACACAAGTGGAAAGACATCTGGAGGGGGTTATATGCCTTAACAGGCAAAGGGATTAATTCCAAAAAATTAATTTCACCTAGGAGGAAGGCTAACTGTTTTTACTCCCTTTGTAAGCAGTGATCGGAAGATGCTGCTGTTAAGAGTTATATAAACCAGAAGTCACCCTCTGCAGGTGTCCTGAATTACCTGGACGACTCCTTCATTTTCTCCACTGACAACAGAGCAGCACTGAAAAAGATGAGTCTCCGTTCCTAAAATAAAAGCCTTCCAAAATCATGAACCTACATGCCTAGTTTTGGTTTAGGTTTACTATGTAGAACTATTGCAATGCTTCTTTCTTCTTTTTATTTTGAGGTATGCATTTTGTTAAAATATTAAGTTTTTTTTTCAAGCTGAATTATACATGGAAAGCAAGATTTAATGAACAGCCACACTACCATTGTTAGCTTTGCTCTCCAAAGTTTTGATCACTTAATACAACTTCCCAATTAGTCACATGAAAAGTGAACAAAATCAGGAACACTCTTAAAAATATAGGATGAGTGTTCAACACTTGGCACAAATCAAAGAAAGGAGGGATAAATTTGCACCCCATTAGGGAAACTTCCATGCATAAACACTGCTATCTTAAGAGCTCAGTATCTTTCTTCCATAGCGTTAGTCTAACAGCGTTTTCACAGTTCAAAGCTGCACCTACACCAGATTTCTATAATTATCATTCAGGAGCAGCTCGCAAGCAATTAGTTTCTTTAATTTTCTTGGTACCGTTAGTAACTGGTAACTTAATCAGTGTTTTAACACGGTAGAAGGGCTGTAAAGAGTAGACTGCTTTCCCTCTTGGAAGGAAAACATTTTCACATTGGATTATTTTCAGAGGTTATTTTTAGTTTGGCTGGATAGTTAGCAGAGTTTTGGTGCTTACGAGATTAACATAAATCAGGGAAGAAGGTGGCTTAATGATGCAGATGGCACAAGGCCAAGGAATGCACACACTGCCTGCCTTAAAAAAAAACCATAAAAATGCATTGCTCTCACCATGGCATCCCCAGAAAACCTAAAAGGGAAAATATCTTTGTTTCATTTGAAGTTCAGCCTAGGAATTTGGATTTCTAAATACAGACTGATAGTTTGTGCCTTTTAAGAGGTGCCACCCTGAAGCCCACATGAAATAGCTGCGTGCATCTGGAGTTGGTTGTTTTACTAAAAGGCTTGTGGTTGCCAGAGCAGTAATAGTGGGGTTTAGCACTGAGGACAATAGTGGACCTCCTTAAAACCAAGCTGTCTCCCCCATTCAGGCTCAAAAGAAGGAGCAATCAAGCCCTCTATGTAGCTGCAGGTGATGATGGTGACTGCCTCAGATCTTGTAATAAAGCCAGGCAGATCGTAGTTCACAATTACAGTGGTTTCCATTGGAATAGAGTTAATTTTCTTTCTAGTGGCTGCTGTGTTTCAGATTTGGTATGAAGGGAATGTCAATAATGCATATTGTTTTACTTGTTGATAGGTGATGTTTATATTATTCAAGGACTTTTTTCAGCTTCATGTAGAAGCTGAGAAGGAGCCTAGAGACAGAACAACGGAATGGCCAATGAAATATTCCATGCCATAGATGCCATGCTCTGTACATAAATGGGGGGTGCCCAGGGGGTGGGAATCCACAGTCACTGCTTGGGACAGGCTGGGCAATCAGTTCACTGCATGGTGAGAGTGGCTTGTGTTGTATTACTTTATCCTGTATATTCTTTTATCATTATTATTATTATTATTATTGCTATTTTCCTTTTCTGTTATTGTTCTATTAAACCACCTCAACCCACGAGTTTGGGTGGTTTTCCCCTTCCTTTCCCCTCCCTTTCTCCCTGCTCTTCTTGGGGGGAAGGAGGAGAACTGCGCGAGTGGCTGCGTGGTCCTAGCTGCTGGCTGGGGTTAAACCGCGACAAGTGGCTGGTTTATCTTTTTTTTTATTTGTTTTGTTTTGATTGTAAAAGCTGGAGGAAGACAAAACCAGGAGTTAAGGGAGACAAAGAGACAGAGTTTGTTGTGAGAAAACCTCTGAAGACTGACACACATGAAGCTTTCCAGAATGATTCTGTTGTGGTCAGGAAAACAAACCATTGTCCACTGCATAGATCAAAACTGTGTACCAGGTGGTACCAGAAATATATGTCAGTTTTATAGGTTTCTCATCTTCAGTAAAAACAAGAATGAAAGTTACAAACCTGCCTGCTAAAGCAGATATGTAGAATACGCATGCCAAATTTTGAACTCCTCGAGAAAAGTCCTGCGCCTCCAGCCGCGGGGCAGTCACTTCTTGGGAAATATACTTTATAGGGATGGACCTTGAGACCTAAACCTTCAAGACTTCAGCTGGAAATAGGACTTATTTGACCAATAGTAAATGGCTCCATCTGAGCTACTCAACTAAAATCACTTTACAGTTAATGGGGAAAAAAAAAAATAAGAGTGCGCTAGACTCAATGCATCTCACCAAAATAGGTCTCTGACAGTCAGAGGAGGTAGGATGCCCATGACCAGTCTCCAGCTAGATGAGAAGGGTTGCTTGAAGCAATTTATATCAGCAGTAAGTTGTTAGGTTGTATTGAAACACTGGAGCCTCCAAGATGCCTTCAGAGAGAGATGAGATGAACTGCCTGTTAGAGGTAACCCCACAGGTTGCAGAAAGTTAGATCAGTATCTTAGACTAGATGTGTATTAAATGGCTAAAGATAGATGAAATAACCTGCCTACGCCCAGGATGGAGACGCTAGCTACAGACACGGTCCACAGCTAAGGAAACTTTTCCCCATGTTCCAGAAATTGATTTGCTGCATGTGATCATGTTGTATTCGGGCTGGACTCTCAGCCTGTGGTCTGACTGAATCATGAGAGGGAACAATATAGAGTAACCTATAATTTTAAATACAACGGAAAACTTATTCCAATATACTTATATGGCTAACAGAAAATGCAAAGCGTCATAGACACACACCTATATCGGATGCAGGATGGATGGTATGGGCTACCTCAATTTAGCTGCTCGCTTGGAAACTTCTAACATGGAACCAGTATTTACAAAATACTGCATCGCTGTTCTCTGAACATCAAACTTGTATGAGATATATCAGATTAAGTATCTGCTAATTAAGTTACTCAAAAGGTGAATACTGATTCGAATAAAGTAATTTTAGACAAGAGTTGGTGTTTTCAAAGCAACGCGCAACTCTGCGTGCCTCATTTTCAGAAAATGTGCCTATGAATTCTTCATGAATATCATGACCTCTTAAAGTCTTCCCAAACAGATGTCAAAAAATATGAAACATGACTATCTTCTAACATCTTTTACCAAAACTTTTAGGTAAGCAAATGAAGAACTCTTATGTTAGTACAAATATTTACAACCACTTATGCTGTATTCATCGGAGTTACTTTACTGAAAAGAGATACACGGCCATTCTCTACTTTGTGCATTATACTTTCAAATATGTTGACATCTCCTTGCTTTGTTGCAATGAGCTGTTGTTTTGGTGTTTCCGTCTGGATATGGAACAAGACAGAAATCTTTCTTTCTTTGCTACAAGGACTTCAGGTTATTTCTGTCTTTAAACAGATGTAAACAGAAATCACCTTGACTGTCGAAAAAGTACTGGTCTTTGTGTTAGAAATAAATTTAACCAACACCAGCCAAAATATTGTAAAATTCTTATAACTAAGCTATTTCACTTGATGTATTCTTTCTTTGTGCCCATTTGCTGCGCACCTGTGTGCATGAAATGGATGAACTACAATCTTGTGTGACGTTAGAGAAAATGTGCTATTTCATTCCTAAGGCAGAAAACTCAAGTAACGAATGAAAAAAACCCCACAATGTACCATTTTACAGGGTGTTCTTTAGTCATGCAAGGATATTGCAGCTATGTTGATTGCCCTGAATTATGAGTTTCCTGCAGGGTTTTTTTTCTGGATAAAGCCAAAGCGAAAAAGAAATTAAACTAATTTCAAGTATTAGCTGTAAGTATTTAAAAATGAAACATTTATTTTTTTAATATTTTGTCTGACTGGAGCCCAAAACATGTAATGGATTTTTTAAAGGTATTATTATTATGGATGATACCATACTAATTAAAGGTATACTACAGGCATTAGTGGATAGTGTTCCTTAAGGAGTACTCTTAATTGTATTCCTGCTATCCCACTATCAGTGGATACCGAAATAATGAGCAGCTTAAATAAACTAGCTACTGCTTGGTTAGTTAATCTCCATAATAATGTTACACTGTTTTCCATGGGATTTGTGTTTATACGAAGATGGGAAGCCTGGGTAAAGAACTAGAAACTTAATCTTAGGTATTTCTTTCTGCTGGTTTAATTGCTACTGTCTTATTGAATCCTTCAAGCTTTGCCTTTAGTTGAACAAGGAGTCCATGGGAATTTAATGCGTGCTTAAAAGACCTCTGAAATTACAGCATTACTAGTTGCTTTTTAAAATAAGTCCTTTCAGAGTTTCTCTACCTCACAGCATAATATTCTGAGAAATTTGCTTTTGTAACATCTGTTTGTTAACATTGCCTTCGATTTTGTTGGAGGGTATCTCTGACCGCTTCCCTCATTCTGTCCTAACAAACTTTTATGTTGGTTTATTAATCACTCATTTACAAGGCCTAAAGGTCTTTGTTGTCTGAAACTTTTACCAGAAACTAGTTCACAGAAACTTTGATAAGTAATATGATAACAGTAATAAGTATACAAAAGCTAGGCTGATTAGCATTAATGATTTCCAGACGAGGATAGATTATCCACTACCGCCATCACTTCGTGTTCTACAGTCACAGAACAGCATAGAAATGCTCAGCGTCTGTTGCCAGCTCCAACTAACTCCTATAATGCTGAAAAAGCTCATTTCCTTCACCAGCTGTGCCCTGAAGAGAGAAGAGCCCGAGGCTGCTTGAATTCCTTCATTGCCTCATACCTAAAGAATTCAGGGACAGTTCCAAAAAAGCATTAAGATGACACTAACACATCACAGGAGTCAAGTATCTAAATAGTTGGTGAGGTTTTTTTCCTCCAGATTTTGTCCCCAAGTGTTGTGGAGAAAAGGGGCAATATAAATCCCAGAGTATCGTTCTCCAAAACAGCACCAATGAGAAGGAATACACATGTGCACTTCAAGGCAAAATTACATAGTTCAAGGACACACTGGAGGACAGAAGAAATCATTCAGCCCCCAACCTGGGGTACGTGAATCAGATGTGAGTTCACAAGACTCATGGACAGCAAATCATCCAGTCCTTGACTGAAAAATGTACTTCATACTTTTCCTTCAAGGAGTTTACAAGATGCGTCACCATCCCATTCATGTGAATTGCCCAGAGGCCATTCCGGTTGCAGAGCGTTTGGATGCACAATAGTTGGTTCCCTGCCACAAGATGCTCATAGCCCTGGGAGACAACTGATGGGTGTGGATAGGTGGAGAAGGAGAAAGATTGGAAAAATATTACTTAGCATGATAGGCAGTGGTCATGACATATTTGTAGACAAACATTTTGTCAAACTGGTTTTAGGGGTTATGGCAAGGGGGAATTTTAAGGGCTAGATTTAAAGGGGGATAATGAGCTCTTTCTATGAGCTCCTCCCAGGCACAGCAGACAGGACAGGGGAAAGCACAAAAGCACACTTCTGGAGAATTTATAAACATTAATGGATTTTATAAACAAAATTGCTGTCTCTCACTCACAGGAAGAGAAATCAGTGAGAAACCCTGGAAAGGATAAAAGTCTGTTTCACTTCAAAAAAAATCTCATTTTCTGTTAATGCAGTGATCTGGCGAACCTAAAATGAAGCACTTCAGTTCTGAACAGCTTAGACAGAAAAGTCAAGACATTTACTCTCATGGTGACAACGTCTCCACTTTTCGCCCTTTTATCTTTACCTATCTTTAGCCAGTGCTATGCATAGAATGACAAATTGAATTTGTCCTTTTGTTGAAGAGTTCTGAATCCAGCCCTCTCCAAACTCACAAGACCGCACCCTATCCGTAAATATGATACTGTTTTGAGGCAAGATGCTATCATTTTCTCGCACCGATGTTTTTCTAAATGTAACAAAATGTGCTTTGTGGCAGGGACCGCTACATTTGTCTTCATCCTAGCCAGGGGGCTGCAGGGTTAGCCCTTTCAGCTGTGTCTACGGATGCTCTCTGACAGCATTATGTATCCCCATCCTGCTACCTGGCTGTGCCCAGTATCTGCACAGGACCTTGCTGTACATGTTATCAGGCCATTTTAGGAAGGACACAGGCTGATGTGTCTATTTGATGTTGACCATGGTGACATTCCCACAAAGCAGTGTATTGTCATGCACTGCAAGGACAGGCAGGCGCAGGATATGCTAAGGAATAGCCCACACTCAAAATCTATCTTGCAGTGTGTCCCTGAGATCACTTAAACCCTGTGATTGAGAATGGACTAGCATCTGAAGGGCTTGCGTAGGAAGCAAGTCTGGATTTGATCAGGCATGGACAAAGATTCCTACTTAAAATCCATGACAGCTCACCTCTCTCCTTGATACAAATACAGAACTGTTCTATACAACATGAAACAGCCCCAGTGAAAGAAGTGGGATATAAACTCACACATACATATGTACTGTGGTCACCAAGACGCTCTCCTGTGAAACAAATCCCCTGTCAAATACACTGCTTGGCTTCAGAATGGGAGATGAAAGCATGGGCTCCTGCCTCTCCAGGCACGCCATGACAGCTGGCGTTACAGTGTGTTGAAAGCAGATGTTCCTCAGCCTCATCTCTGTGAACAGGCCTGTATCTCCTACATCCTAAGTCTAAATATCCTCCAAAATCCTAGAAGTCATTCAGTTTCTTGAAGACATTAACAATGGCAGCAATTTCCCCTTCCCATTCTCTTGATTAAACAGAAGGAAGGAGGTAGAAAAAAGATGAGGGACGTAAAACTCCAGATGTTGTCGACACCAATATCTGGTTCCACCAGAGAATTTGAACACTGAGGCAATGATGAATTACAGTGGGGTCCCTCTGGCAATACAGATTGCAATCATAACCCTTATTCATTGAGGAAGAATAAGGGCTAGCATTCACTAACATGAATAGCAAATGAATTTATGACAATTTCCACTGGTCCTTTTAAAGAACGTGAATACATCTGTAAGAAATTAAGATGACACATCAGTGTAACTCATTCATTAATATTGCACATTTGTTGCAAAATTTGTCGACACTGTTACCAGTGGGTTTTAATTCTATAACTGTACTTTATTAAAACCGTAACACAAATCTCTCTAGCAGGAGAGTACTAGCTAGTTTGCAGACTATTATGTAGGTGATTTAATTATTAGTCCAAACTTACTTTCGTGTAGAAACTGAACTTCTTCATTTCTAAACCAAGTAGGTATTTAATCATTATAAATATGTACGAGAGAGTTACAGGCACCCTGCTTTCTTTAGGGTTATACAACAATTAATTTTACATTAGCAAAAATCTATTAAAGGATCTCTCTGTGATCTGAGCAAGTGTGGAGGGAGAAATAACAATACCAGAAAAGCAAACACTAAACAAAGAGCAAAACTGTAATAACATACCAAACTGTGATGGAGTCAGTGCCATCACTGCTGTATTCCTGTGAGTGCGGAGTCACAGCTTGACCATTCTTAAGGGCAGACTGCCAGGATACAACCTAGTCAATGCTACAGGTGAGAAGAAACACAGATTAGCAGAATTTATGCATTTTAACTTGGGCACTACTGAGAGTATCCATTACCCATGTGTTATAAAACATGAGCTTATACTTTGCTACCCTGTTTAGGGATATTTCCTACTGAGCTGTGCCTCTCAGCTTTGCACATGTATCGTGATTAAACGTACCTGATAAAAATCTCGCTACTGCAAGAAACCCAAGTTGTGTATTTACATGCCTCCGTGCAAATGTGCCAAATGCCTACCAAGACAGAAGGCCTGCATTAGGACACAGCACAGAGGCATTTGCATGCGTGAGATCCCCAAGATGCTGTGAAGAGCATCCCATGTCCATCTCCACTGCCCTGTTTTGGCACCTCGTGAAGCCAAATGGAACAAAATGTTGAAGCCCACATTCTGCAGGTGACTCCACAGCCCACCTTCAAGTGATACTAATGGGGAAGCTGTAGCTTCCTTGGCCACTCCATTATGCCTGTCCATGTAAGGTTAAACACAAACAAATGTTTGCAGGATTGTGGTCTAATTTACTACATTAGAAATAAGCACTTATTAAGTAATACAGTCTGCATCTTAAAAATACGTATTTGATTTTTCTACTATACAGTGAGGAAAAAGTAGAGAGAAAGAGACATTATAAATCCTTAGCGTATGCTTAAGAGAACCCATGATTATAAACTCAGTGTTTCATGAGCCACGAGGGAAAATATGAGAAGATGCAATATTAATTTAGAACAGTAATTCTTCATATTGACTACAAACCAAACTAACAACAAAGTTCATCCATAATTTAATGACAAAGTTGCAATTTTTCTCATGGTGCTAGATTAGCATAATTGAACAGATTTATGTACATTGCCGAGAGCCAACACAAAAACATTTGGAAGATACTCTGTGAAAATGAAGAAAACAAACCGAATGTTTCCCCATAAACCTTTAGTAATAGCCACAAATATTTGTGTTAACATGCTATTTATTTATTTGGTAGTTTTTCTACTGATTATCAAGTATCACCTCAGCTCTTGGGAGAGTGCTGGAAGGAAAGGTGAAAAAGTAAACCAAGTCACTGATGGGTTGCTGTTTGAGACAAGGATCCAGCTCTGAGCAGGTGTGCGCTGCTCTAGAGCAATCCCCACTGCAGGTCTGGGCTGCTCTTCTACAGCAGCAGCAAAGACAGTGGTCATGAGCTCAATAACCCCTTCCTTACGGCAGGAATCATACCAGAGGAGCCTGTTTCCTCGTCCATGTCACCAATGGCGTGATCTGCTCTACAGATTGTATATGCTTGGACTCAGTTGCACAGAGGTGCTCAGAAGATGAAATGCCACTCATTTCCATAGGATTCAGGGACTCCTAAATGACCTTATGAAATCGGGTCTCTGTCATCTTTTCCTCTCTCATGAGTCTCATCAAACCCCAAACCCCAAACCCCAAATCTTGTTTTGAAAGATGTTGAAACCTGCAAAATTTTCCTCTATAATGAGATTTCCAGCTTTGGGGAAAAAAAACCAAACGACCGCACCTTCGGCATTCCTTTCCTGTTCATGCATCTTCTTTGTGTGTTAGCTGCCAGGCCTGCAGTGTCACACCAGTCCTCTCTCCCACCTTACAGGAAGCAAATGCCATTGGCGTTCACAACAGAGACACCTCCTGAAAATGTACCATAAGCATCCAGAATTAAAGTGATAAGCCAGTAGAAGTGTTTGATGATAAACAGGTAGCACCTCCAAACCAGACGGAAAGAACACTATGGACTTCAGTGACACTCAGGTCTCTTATTAAGCCAGTAAAGTATTATTTAGTGGTACTTAAAATTGTGAGCCTTTCTAAAATACTTCTGTCAACTGTAACTGCTTGGATGCAGCTCTGTTAATCAATCCTGAAACAGCATTTTGCTTTGACTTAAAAGCCTGTGGCTTCATCTGCATTTGAAGTTGTTCGCATTCCTATTTCATTATCTGCTCCTCAGCCATTAGGGTTTCTGGTGAACAGGGGCAGTCTGACGCTCAGACTGGAGACACTGCCTGCCTGCGGGCATTTACCAGACCACAAATGAACCAAAATTCTTGCTCTGGACCATTGGTGAGCATCTTCCTAAGCAAAAAGGGAAGCAACCGGGTGTGGACAACAGGGGAGCTAAGTCAGCTATAGCCCTTGCATCCAGAGGTGCAGGCCCACGTTACAGATCCTAGCATAACTACACAGCCATGGACCTGCAGCTGCAGTTTCCATGTTCACAGCGTGGCTGGGCCCAGCTCTTCATCAGCGACACATCCGCAGTGCCCGGGCTCACCAAGGGAGAGGAGGTTGTCTGTTCTGCCCTATTACAAGGCTCAGTGTTGCCCCTGGAAGACACAAAGACAAAGGTAAACCCACTGATGACTGTGGGTAGAGACACACTTCACTGCTTTGACACCATAGAAAAGGAGCCTACAGCAAGGAATGAGTTTCCCTCAGCTCCACTCCAGCCAATAATTCCCATAAGCCAGCTACCCTTTTGTGCTGGGACTGCTCCTTTTCCTGGTAAAAAAAGACTAACATTTTTAAATATACTAAAGTGCTATTTTCAGAAATTAGTTAAGGCTGTGAAACACTCTGACTCACCAAAGATGCAAGGGACAAGAGGGAGGAATCTAAGACACGTGGCTCTGGTGGGGTGGGAAAAGGGATGCGCCTGACTTCTGCTGGATCAGGCTGAATTTGGCCTGACAGCACACAGACCATCTGGGATCAGACCCCATGTACCTTCAGCTTTGCTTCCCTTCTCCCAAGTTTCCATAAGACGGAAGGGCAGAAAAGGAACCTGCCCCATCAGTCACATCATGGTCTTCACAGGGGAAAACTTTAATCTCATTACCCGTGCCAGGATAATATCCACGAGCACATTTTGGGACCAGCACAAGTAGCAAAGCCACTGAGAAAATACACTATGTCAACCACAACTACCAACAAACCATTGCTTATGGCAAAGCAAGGTGGTCCTTGGTCTACAGGACTAAAACCTAAGGCTTTCAAACCCCATTTTGGGTAGGAAACCCCACCTAACCCATCAACATTATGTATGGGAAGCACAGTGAGTACAGAGAAAACAAACAGCAGCTGAAGTGGTCCCGGACCAGTCCTGTGGGCCTCAACCGTCTGAAACCTTGATTGGTGTTTACCAAATTCTTATGGCCTGGCACCAGTAAGAGACTTCAGCGCAAGCAGACTGCACAGCCACTAGGATTTTTAATGACCAATAAATTATCTGCTGCTTTGGAAAAGCCAGTTATCGTATTTAATTTGACAGCCCCATGCAGGGTGAATTCCATAGACACAAAACAAATGTCAGGCCTCGAGACTAACACACATTTCCCCAGATGCAAAATAGACACTCACCAGTTGCTCTCTTAGGAGGATGGAAAAAGCTAATCCCTCTAAATTATGTAAACCAAACAGAGAATGAAGGCTTAAAGCCTCAGCATTTATTTTTAACAAGTAAAGCATAAACCACACTACTGCTTTCACATCTGCCTTCTAATTTTATTTTTTTTTTTTTGCCTTTGAATGATAGGCAGTACAACTATTTTAAGATCTGCTCCTGAGTGCCTGCAGCTGGCACAGCTTGGGGGGAATAGGAGGCGCTCATTTCTCCTTAGGACTGCCATCCTGCCCCTTAAATGCTTATTGTGCTCTTATAGAGAGGCTTGGATCATGGAAGATCTTTTCCAATCCAACTTTTATTTAATTTCACATCAAGAAAGACAGCGAAGGGAAAGCTTTTTCTTTTACTCGTCTTATATCTCATTCAGATCTGGGCTGGAACAGAAACAGAGGAGGAACATCCACTGAACTTTCCAGCTCTGGTTCACATCTGTTACTAATGTATCGTTACATTACTGGATAGTTTAATAAACAAGGAAGTAAGAGTTGTCCGGAGAATTTGGTCCTGTCATTTCAGAACTTGATCCCTGGCTCTGACACAAGCCTCTCGGATGGACTGATGTAATTACACGGTTCGTTTTCCCCATTTGCAAATTGAAATAACAATGCTTTCCTTTGCCATAAGCCATGTTGGGATGCAGGGAGGAAGTGTGCTGTGTAAAAAGTAGTTGGTGCTACTGGGAAGCGGTCTGATGAGGCAGTGACCTTGCTGTCGCTTTGCTGTTATGCTTGTCCAGACTGGGAGAGACTGTCGGGCTCTGCCTGGAATTACTCAGGTCGATACTGCTGAGCAGCGCTAAGCAGATAATAGGGAGGGAAAGAGAGTACTTGAGATGTTAAATTAAACTGTAGAGCATACTTGGCCGGGCCCGCTAGCGAGCACTTAGTCAAAATTTATGCCTGTGAACAACAGCCACTGTCCCACGTAATTAAAGGGCTGCGTATACACCGTAAAACACTCCGAATTACAGGGCTGCGCTCCGTCCCCTCGGGGACCGCGCCGGGCACCGGCTTAGGCTTGCAAGGAACCGCCAGCCAGGGGACGCCGCCACCTCGCCCGCGCTCCCTGTCCCGCCTGCCGACCCCCGCTCGCCGGGCTCAGCGGGTCCGCACCGGCACCGCACCGGCGCTGCGCCGTGCGGCCGGCAGGGGGCGCCGCAGTGCCGCGGCGGCGGCGGGCGCTGCGGGAGCGGGGCCGGGCGGGCGGCGGGGAAAGCGGGGAGGGGGGGGCGGCCCCTCCGCATTGTGCGGCCGCGCCGCTGCCGCCGGCGGGAGCGCCCGGGGCCCGGCCACCCCTCCCTCGGCTGAGCGCCGCCGAGCAGCCCCCGGCACCGCCGAGCGCGGCCCCCTCCGCGCCCCTCGCCAGGGAGGTGAGCGCAGGGGCGGGCGGCGCGGGGCTGTGCGCGCCCGCGGGGCTTCTCCTCCGCGGGTGAGGGGAGAAGGGAGGAGCGGGGGGTGGGTGGGGGAAAAAGCGCGGGGAGGAGCGTGAGTGGGAAGATGCGGCGCGGGGGATGCGGTGCCCGCTGCGTGCGGGGCCGCGGGCGCGGAGCCGGGCGCGCCGGTGCCCGCAGCTGCGGGAGCCGCCCGGCACCGAGCGGACGGCACCTGCCGGGACCCGGCCGGGGAAGCAGAGCCACGGGGCAGGCGGTGATGAGTCAATATCCACATGGAAATGTAAAATATACCCGCCGGCGAGGGGCGGGCGGGGGCGCGGAGCGGTGCCGGTGCGGGGCAGGGGCGCGCAGCCCCACGCGGCGATGGGTTGGGGTCCGGCAGGAGACCGGGAGCTTTCGTGGGAGGGAAATACCGGTGTCCCCCTCCCGCCCACCCCGCTGCGTGATACAGCTCCTGGAACACTTTGCGTTTCTAACTGTTCATGCAAAGTGAGCGTGGTCTGATATTTACCCTTTGGCAAAAGGCATCAGGAGCATAAAGGCGTGAGAGATGAATTGGGATCCTTCTTTATGTAAGGTGTCTTTACTCTTTCTTTTTACAAGCTTTTTTTTTTTTTTTTTTTTTTTTACATAGGCAAAAGCCTTAGGCTTTTATTTCAAGAAACGTATTTGAAATGCATTGTGGTGTAGAGCAGGTAATATTAGCACAGAGAGCTTCCTACACCACTGTTAGAATTTATGGCTAAAGTGGACACTTCAGCACAGCAGCAAACATTCTTAACGGGTTGCATTCGCAAGTTCTACCTTCTTTTAAAGGGAGACTGAATTTTTGATATTTCAGTCAGGGCTGAGGATCAGCCTTGTCACAGCCATTGTTACAGTTGCCATTTCTTCCCCCGAGATCTTATAGCATTCTACGATGACAGGTACTGTTATATTTTTTACTGTCCAGGTTAGAGAAAGCAAGCAGATGAAGCGTTAGGTGACTTGCTCAAGGTCATGCAGCAAGGCTGTGAATATAGGGAATTCCCATGTGGTCTGTTAAAAGTATTACCAGAAATTCTGGCATCCTTTTTCTAACCCCATGCTCTGCCGAATGTTTATGTATGAACTGAGGCAGCTTACACAAGGAGCACTATAGAACTTCTGGGTACAGTTTTGTTTAGCAGAATGGGCAAAGTACAAGTGCTTAGAGGTTTTTAGGCAACTGCAGATGAGTAACTGAAACCTTTCTGGAACTGGCGGGCTTGAGGAAAGATCAGCTATCTGCAGGCACTGTTAGTGAGCGCTTGCGGCTTTTAAATACATGCTACAAAAACTAATTCATTGGAGTTGAGGCAAATACCGTAAATATAAGCAATTGCAGCTGAATAAGGAATCTTGTGAGGCAGGTACTTTGGGTCGTTAAATACCTTTTGCAATATTACAGTGCCAGTGCGAAACAAACAGCGAGAGCTAGAAAGCTGAAGGTAGGTTTTGCACAAACAGTGCCAAATGTGTCAGTGGTGTTACTGCAATGTTTAAAGAGGGAATGTAGCATCAATTATCGTGACTATTTAAGAAAGAAAAAAGGGGGGGTTGAGGGAGAGCCCGGCTCCTTGCAGCTCCATCCTCGTGGTATTCTTCCCCAGGCTCTGCATTGACGTCACAATGACACGGTGAAGCCGAAGACAGGAGCTGGGAACAGTTCTTCTGCTTCACTTTTGATAATAGAGTGAATTTGTCACCACTCCGTCCCTTCCAGCATGGCTAAGAGCGCAGAAGTGAAGCTGGCAATCTTTGGTCGAGCTGGCGTGGGCAAGTCAGGTATGTTTGTTGTCTGATTTTTTTCTTCTGCTTGTCATCAGGTAACTTTTTGCTCCCTCTGTGCAGACAAACTCTTTGTACAAAAGGACAGTTGTGACCTTATTCTTGTCAGGGAGGTCAGGATCAGGCCAGGAGTTCTCTCTTCCTTGCTTTCCACAGTATTTTCTCCAGAATAAAGTACTTCTATCGCTTTAAAAAAACCCAACCAACAACAAAATAAACTTCCCACCTCAACTCAGTCCCACTTCTCGTGAAGTGAGTGACAAGAATCCTCTTTTCCATTGGAACAGAATTAGTAACATTTAATTTGTCTCTTCATAGCTTGTGCTAGATGAAGGTATTTATATTATGCTCCCTTATTCCCTAAGATGAGATCCTCTGTTAAATACTGGATGGCTTCTGCAATAGCTGTCATTCTGGTTGATTTCAGTGGGAAATTTTAGATTCAGCAACTCAAAGAATTTTTATTTTCAGTGCTCTCTTGGATCTACATATTTACCAGGAAACCAAGAAAATTTGATGTGTAAAGTTTGCATTTGGAGAGATCTTTTGCGAAGTAAACATAGTCTGCTGAGTTCATATGGTAGAAACACAAGGGGGAGGCATAAATGTTAAAAATCCATTTCTACAGAAACGCTCCATGTTCTACAGACAGCCTTGCCTTTGGTGAGACGAGGAGCGTAACGCAAGGGTTGCAAGCTCCCTCGGGTAGTTCGGTGGTGTTGCATTAACTTGACAGCTCCAGGGCCACTCTGACATTTCCTTGCACCACAGGGATGAGGAAATCAGGAGACTGAGTCTCATCATGCTCCTGTGCCAGTTTGGCAACTGTAAGTTACTGTTTATTTTAGAGAAAACTGCACAAGAGAAGCCAGGAGGTAGGATGTACTGGTAAGGGCATTAGGCTAGACTCTCAGCTGCTGTCAACCAGCTCCAGTCCCCCGAAGTAACTTTTGGATTAGAAGTGCCAAGGTTCTGGCCCGTGAATGTATTATAGTTTTGCTAACTTCAGAACGGGTTGTTTATAAAAGCACATTTAGCCAGAAGGTATTTTACCAGAACACCATCAGTGAAGTAGCTCTGTCAGCCTTCAGGAAAAAAGGCGGATGTGAGGCAGAGGTTGTTAGAGATTATACAGAGACAATGCAGACTGAATTCCACCTTTTTGAATAAAATACCTGAGGGAATACTGATAATGTACTGGGATAAGTTTAAACTGTTCCTTCTCCCCTGCTGCGCTCACCCCACCCCTCTTTTGTATTTGTATTTCACTGTCCTGTCCAAGTTTTGTGAGTAACTTCAGTGGTTCTCCTTTATGGTTTGTCTTACGTTTGGTTGACTGATTCTGTGATTGTCCAGTCTTTTGGCTGGATTCAAAAAAGTGCAAGAGGAAGTATTTGCAGGAAAACTGGAATAAAAAGACTCTCCTCACCCTGATATTCCTAATAATTTGAGAGCTTATATTTAAAAAATGCAAAACTACCAGTTAAGTGTTTAGTTAAAATGTCTCACCAGTATAGGATCAACAAGAGCCTTTTTTACCTGTTGTATCCTTTTTGTAGACTTCACTATGCTAGGATTTTATGGTAAAAATGTTTTCCTGTAGTCCTGCAACTGTGTGGGAGATCATTTTTAATGAAAAGCCAATACAAACACCCTAGTCCTTCGGAGTCCTCCTCCTCTCTCTCTTTTCTTTTTTACCCTTTGAGACGCGAGGAAATATTACATAAAAACATGACTAAGGTCCCCTCTTTCTGGTTGTGACCACGCATGTGAATCTGTGTGGAAATGAAGGCACACATAAGTGGGCAGCACAACAAGGTGCATTTAAGGGGGTGGAGAGCCTACAGAGCGCTATCAGCCACCTCCACAGAGCGGCAGCTCTGCCGCCCAGGGTCTCCAGCTTGCTTATGAAAATCCTTCTTGTACGTTCCCATAAAAGGATCTCGTTTCAACAGCTTGGCCAACTCCAGAGAAATGAGCGTATGTGTGCGTGGGGTGGGGGGTGTCTGAAAATACCTACTTGCGACAGTCGCAACAACAGGAGCTGTGGAAGCGTTGCTACACTTTCGCTAAAAGCAGAGCTGGGCACAAAGTAGCCTCTGGTTATCTGGGTTTGGCAGATAAGTACTCTGCTAGATTAGCGTTGATAGTGTCTTTTTTTTTTAGTGTAGCCACATAATTCCCTATTCCTGTGACCAGTTTGTAATACGTTGTTGAGACAGGATCCTGCGGTCACGGGTTGCTAGAGTAGGCTTGGCCAGACAGCTGAAAGATAAGCCAGACTCTAGAAGCAAGAATGCAAGGCAGCACGCTGGAGCACGCTACATACGTGTGAGGAAAAGGAGACGTTGGGTGATAAATAAGGCCACTGTCATTGCCAGAAAGTCATGCCAAAATATGGTCACTGGCTTGCTTTCTTGGCTCATCTTCATTTGCTGAGGAAGAGCCAGGCATTAGGTTCTTAATCTGTAAGTGGCTTCACCACCTGACAGCATCTGTGAAGTTGCAGACACATATTGTAATGTCCTGGAGAGGCTCCTCTTCCAGTTCCTGACCGGGACTTTGGATCAGTGAGTCAAAGCAGCTATGAAGAAAGAAGTGTTGTGCTTTGGGACATGTGGAGAATTAAAACTGTCCCTCACACACTATGAAAGTCAACAGAACTGTTACCATTATTGAGAGCTGAGGAACATCCTAATTTTGTCATTAATGCTAGACATCTGTTTAATAGGGTGCAGTATTCCTTGTTCTACTAAGTAGTCCCTTCTGACTAATCCAAGACTCTCCCAAACACAAGGTGGGAAACCAAAACCCTATTCAGAAGTCAGAATAGTGATAGCATCTCAAAAAGAGAGTTAAAGCCAGGGAAAACAAAACTTTTCTGCACTTTCTTGCTGCTTATCAAGTTTCCACGGTTCAAAGGTTTAAAATACAAACAAGGGGGAACAGCAAGTCTGAGTGTCAGCTTTTTATTGTTCTCCTTCCTTGACTTGTCTCCTCCCTGCCTGCTGGAGAAATGGCCAGAGAATTGCTAATCAAATCATCTGCCACGGTGTTTGTTTTTTTTTTTTTAATTAATGTATGCCTAAATGTTTGAAATAGAAAAGGAGGAGCAAACAAACTCAGGAAGGGGCATGTAAGAGTGCTCTATTAAAACAGTTCAGGATTACACTGCGAGTAAATCACTAATCAGATCGGCTTTCTCCTGGGCAAGCTCACCAGGTACGAGCATCCCAACCTGCTCTTAGACTGGATGCTGCTCCATTCACCCAGTTCTTATTGTATAAAAGTTGCATAAACATTGCTTTAAAGTAGCTGGAAAAAAAAAAAACAACAACCCAGATGAAGAGCGCTGCCTGAGCCAAGGAGCACTTTGCTGCTGCTTCACTCGGAAAGGAGAGGAGCCGCTCTGTGGGTGGGAAGGGACATTGCTAAGCCCTGCTATAGGTAACAGCGCTGCACCTCCTAATTTGGGCGAGAATCAAGCAGCACTGAAGGGGAGAGAGAGCTTTTAAAGTCTTTTTCTTTATGTCCAAGAGGAGCTCGGAAGGAGCGGGGAATTAAAATTGAAGTGAATTACTTAAACATTGCTGTTTAAATTGTTCTTCTGCTGAATCCTACAGCTTCATTCCTATGGTAACAAAAGTTAGAATTTCCTAAATAGCTCCTTTTAAACATACAGTAGTAACAATTAATAAAGACTTAAAGGCCTTGTTCTTCCATGTCATCACAAGGTACAGTACGTGCCCAGAAAGCTAAAGAGGAGTGAAAATGTATGAACCGAGAGAAGGGCATGTACTGGATAGCACTGCACGGCTGATGCTTTTCCAACTCATAACTCAGTTTGACTTTGAATGCTCAAAATACCTCTGCTTTAGGAACCTTTATATTTTGGCCAAAAAAGAGAGAATGTCCAGCTGCGGCATGTGCTGTCCAACTTGCCTTTTTACTGACTGTGTGCCAGGCTGAATAGTCCAAGTTTCTGCGTTAGCGCGTATGGTGTGCCCGGCCACGGGCAGATGCAGTTCTCATCTGTCTGGCCGGGCCGTGCGGCTGCAGCCATGGTATGTGACACGGAAATGCATGTGGTTTCTAATGGTGCTTAAGCGAGAGGGAAGATACTAAAGCTCCCACAGGCTCCCCCCAGGAGATATGTGTCTGCTTCTAGGCAGTTATGCGAATCAATTTTTTATGCAAGCAGGTACCTGAGACATGGGGCTGTTCTCACTTTTTGATCCAGCAATAGCTCAGAGGCTTGCATTTGGGCAACAGGGTGATCGATAAAGTGGCATCAGTAACTATCATCCTGCAAAGAGCCCGTCCCATCACAGAAACAAAGATCTCGCCAATCTCAGTCATTCTAGCGTCACAGTTGAGAAAGTCCTGAGTAGACGTAGTTTTGTATCTGTTGGCTTATGCTTTTTTTCCCCATCTAACCCAGGATGGGGGAACATACTTGGGAGAAAAATATCTGGATTTGAAAAGTTCCTACAGAACAAATTCAAGCAACAGCCAAGCCAGAGAGGCCTACCAACAAATCTGTGTTTTGTTTTCATTATTTGGGGATATGTCTGAAATACACTACCAGGGATCACTTCCCAATTGCAAGGTCTGGGCATGTGGGGAATAGAACTGATTTCAGCGCCACCATCCCCCTCTTCATAAAAACGTACAGGTTACTGGGAAAGCAGCCCATTTCAAAGTGATTTTCGACTTCACAAATCCCTGCTCATGTGCTTTCCCCCACCAGTTTTATTTCAGGGACTTTCTGGGAGGAAACAGGAGTTATTAAGGAGTGATTAGTCATCAGGCTCACAGCTCTGCTAGTGAGGCTGGGAAAGCTACCACAAAAGCTTCAAAGTCCGTGCTATACCAACTGATGTATCTAGGGAGGATTACTGTAATAAGGTGCCTCTGAAATCCAGAAATGTGAGTGGACAGAGACTGTGGATTTTCTGTTGGTTGGTTTTGTGTTTTGTTTTGGTTTGTTTTTTTTTTCATTGGTGGAGTAGGTCAGTTGCTTTTGTTTCCTTTGTTCTTAAGAATGGCAATGACAACCAGATGCTTAAGTGATTATTCAGTGATCAAGTTTAACCCACTCTATTAATTGTCCCCTAATATTTCGCTGGTAAAGTACTCATTAAACAATTTCACTTTTTGCATCGTCTGGTTTTACGCTTTTCAACTGGGTACAGATTCACTGAAGGTACTGTGCATGTACGTGTATACGTACTAGTGGAAACGTAACAGTAATTCGGTCACTCTGGGTGAGGTTTTGTGAGGATTTCGCCCCCAGTAAGCATGCAAATACGTCCCCCTGGAACAGGTGATATTGCTAGCGTCCAGTTGCATTAAAGTGACCTTTCCGTACTCCTGTCCAGTGGATGAAGCTGATGCCTATACAGATGGTGAGCCCTGGGTTCATGGATGAGTGAAATAAGTCACTGTCACCCATGAACATGTGGCCCATGTGGACAAGGAGAGGGGCTGCTGTTGTAGTAGCCCCAACACATGCAGTTTTAGGGCCAGGCAGGGTGCACATTAACCAAGTGCAGGGCCCTCCTTGGACCAGCAGTACCTGTGGGCACCCCCAGCATGCTGCTTGGAAAAGCCCCCCCTGTCATTACCTTACAGATACAAGCTTTTAGCAAGCAGCTGCGTGACAACCAGCCTTTCTTGGACTTTCTCAGAACAGCATTTGTTGATTCTTGTTATGCTACCTGGGCTAGACACAAGCGTTTGCCCTGAGTAGCAAGATGGCCTACTTGTATCTGTTACCTCCTCCCTTTCCTCTGCTTATTTGTCTGTCCATGGCTTACCGTAGCCTTGCCCTTGGTGTAGAAATCATTCATGCTCCGCTCAACATTTGCTCTCCCTTCTGGCTAACCATGAAATAATAAAAAGCAGAATTTCTCTAACCAAATGCCAGCATTGTTCATTCAAGCATAGCTGCCTTCCCTGTTCCATCTCATTTAACTACATCTGACATCGGCTCTACCTGCGTCCCCTCTGAGCAGCTGGTGGCAGCTGTTAGAGCTAAGACTAGTCCTGCTGTTCTTTGTTTCTGTTTAGGTTGGGCTAAATATAGCCTGCTGTTTGATTACTGGGGGAGGAATGCCAGGATTCAAGATTTACGTGTGCAGCACAGCTTTTTCTCTAGGCCTGGGCCCAGCCACCCCCTGCAGCACGTGCCTTGGTAAAATAGCCCTCCTGGACGCTTCTGTCTCCTGTAGTCATTGCGAAAAACAGCTGAAAAGCTTCCTGGTGGAGTCCCAGGCATCCTTGACCTGCTTACCGTGAAGGCTTGCAGTGTTTTGGTCAGTCTGCAGTTCCCCACAGGGTCACTGAATGAACTGGTATCTCCCCGGCTGCTGACCCTAATGGTTCCTTTCAGAAATCCTAAGATTTTTATTCTTTAGCAAACTTGTTCTTTGCCTCCCTGAAACCTGGAGTCCCTGCCTACCCCTTGCCTAGCATATACTTTTTTGCATCATTTCTCCTCAGCTGTCACCCTTCCCTCTCCCCTTGCCAGTTCTACTACACGTTCCCTAAAGTCTCACTTCTGCTTTGTACTTTACATGAAAACTCTGTATTTACAGTTGCCTTTTCAGCCTCCTCACTTCGTGTTTCTTACCATCTCTGTTTCTCATCTCCAGCTCCTTTGCCTCTCTTTGCCCACGCTGCTGGTGCATCATTAAAGGCTCAGTGCACGAGATCCAGTTGAGCTGACCTGGCAGCAATGATGTGACGTGGCAAATAACAGCCACTCTAAAGTGGTTCCTACTGTCCTGGAAACCATTCCCTGGCTTACACTTTGAGGACACTCCAAGCTTTGACTGCTCCAGACAGTCGTTGTGTGAAGCCAGCTTCATGCAGGTTAAAAAAGGAAGCAGTGCATATCTTTACATAGATAGTAAATAGAAGTAGGTGAATTCACCTATTTTGACTTCGTAGCAGAGCAGAAGAAACAAGTTATGTCTGTGTTTCCTGAGCAAACTTTCTTTTTCTGCATTTATCTTTGTGCCACCCTTACGCCTTTTACATTTACAGAACCCAAAAATAAATATGTAAGTATATGAAGAACTAACACCGCCTCAAAGTAGGAGGATGAACAAAATGCTTTAGGCTTCAGCTGAGCTGTGGTTACAGGGCTGTCATTAGCTGCTGTTGACTGAAGGTGTTTGTACCCTCTCACCGCCCGCCTGGCAGGCACTCCCAACACTGTAGTGAGCAGGAGAGTGGAGTGGGCAAGGAAACTATGGCATCCTCACCCATTTCATAGAATCATAGAACGTGTTGGGTTGGAAGGGACCTTTAAAGGTCATCTAGTCCAACCCCCCTGCAGTAAGCAGGGACATCTTCAACTAGATCAGGTTGCTCAGAGCCTCCTCAAGCCTGGCCTTGAATGTCTCCAGGGATGGGGTGTCCAACACCCCTCTGGGCAACCTGGGCCAGTGCCTCACCACCCTCATTGTAAAGAACTTCATCCTAATATCTAATCTAAACCTACCCTGCTCTAGTTTAAAACCATTGCCCCTCGTCCTATCGCTACATGTCCTGGCAAACAGCCCCTCCCCAGCTTTCTTGTAGGCTCCCTTCAGATACTGGAAGGCTGCTATAAGGTCTCCCCTGAGCCTTCTCTTCTCCAGGCTGAAAATTTTGCCACTTTTATTCTAAGTCCATGTTTGCTCAGCATTACTGACGGTCTGTTATTATACCTGCTGCTGTAGAGGCAGAGTTACAGCTCTGGGAGAAGGCACCCTTTGGTTTTCCTTCCCTTTCAACACACAGTTTGCAGGGCACTGCCACGAGGGCTCCCCTTTGCCACTCTACTGGCCATGGGACTCCCACCTCACCAGCTCTCAACCTGGCCTGCTGTTTAAACTAGCATTTCTTTCCATTTGTCTCATGAAACCAGCTCCCCCAGTTTCATTGACCTCTGCCCAGAGTCAGTAAAATAGCCGAGAGGGGGGCTGTGTGATTCAGCTTCTATCGCCTTTTCATAATTCTGAACGGGGAAAGTACTTTTAATGGTTGTTTCCCACCAGGTAGAGCATTGACGCTGCTGGAGTTAGTCTGCAGCTGTTACAGCTTCTAACAGATTTGCCATGTAGGTGTTGGGAAATGCCATATATTATGGTAGTGACGCTGTAGATAACTCATATACTATGCATACAGTATGAAAAGATGAATGGCAGGAGAAGCATGAAGCCCTGGGGAAGGAAGTAGTAGATATATTAAACATATGTGGGGCTTTAAAATGCCATAGAAATTGGCTGGAGTCTCCAGCTGCCTTTCCAGAAATGTTAGACAGTAGTCTGCACATGGGAAAATGAGGGAGTATGTTGAAAACATCAAGCCTGGTTTTGAAAGCACACGAAGCTCCTGCCATTCACAGGTTGTTTTGCTGCTGCCACGCAGGGGTTGGCAGGGAGGAAGCTGCAGACAGGCAAGAGCAGAGGCTGGGGCAGCGATGCATTACCATGTGGGAACTGTTTAGATAAGTGGCTTGAAAAGTTTTCAAGCTGGAAGGATGCAACTGGAGAGTGCACAGGATATACTCTCCCAGGGAGGGAATTTCTTTAGCACTTGAACAGCACTCTAGCTTTCCAAAGGGCTGTGGGAACAAGGGCCACCGCTGTGACCCCCCTGCAAGGCACGCCACTGTGACTATCCTCAAGTGGCTAACATGGAAACTGAGGCAAAGAAAGGAGGAGCCTGATAGTCCCAAGTCACCAAGGGAATTGTGACTCGGGCATTGCCAAAGCTTTTTTCCTTGATTTCTCCTGTGGGCCAGAGCTGCCGAGATCCAGGCTGCAGATGGCGCCCAGGCAGGCAGTAGGTACCCAGCACCTGAGCCCCAACCCCTACAGGCCCTGCGGGATCCTTTATGGCTCCTCCACTGCCGTTAATTATTGACGGCAAAATAAAGCATTGAAATAACATTTATTTTCATTAAAAACATATTTGGCAATCCTGTCTTTCGCCACTTACCCAGTAGGGCTTAATCTCACAGGACCACAAGCATAAAAGGAGCTTGTCTTTACCTTCTTTCTTCCCTTCGTGCGGTTATATTTGCCATCCGACTCTCAGTATAACTATAATATATAATCTATCATAAAGTTGCACAACCCTACTCTAGAGGGCTGCTTTTGTCAGTGGCTTATCTCTGCGCCTGCCATGGGAAACAGAAATCCCACTCGCCACAATGGTGGAAGCCAGTTATACAAAGCTGGTGACTCTGATCTTTTCCTGACCTTCCCAGCAATTGGCCTGTGCCCTTGAGGAGCTTTACAAGTGAGAACTTCAAGTCTGACATTCGGAGCAGGAAAGTGCAAGAAAGAAAGTAGAAGCCAAAAAAACGGAGCGGGCTATTTATTTCTTCACTGAAATAGGGCTGCAGAATAAATAGAAATATACTGGAGAGTCACCACAGAAGAATGCCGTATTAGACCCATGGGGAGCAGGAAAAAAAACCACAAACAAAACCCCCGCAAAACCCCACACTCTGCAAAATGGGGGGCGTAGGAGTATGAGTGCCAAAACAAAGCCCTTGTGTTAACCAGCCTCAGTGGCAGAATCTGAGACGCCAAGCACTACTGCTTAACCCAACTGGATGCTTGTGGTTACATACGCTGGAGCTGGTTCTGCTCTAGGCCGAATTCCAACATGAAATAATTTAATAGTGATCCACAGCAGGAGTTTGTCCCACGAGTCCATGTCTGCTAGATCTATTGCCAGGCAAAGTTTCAGGAAATTTATCTCCGATTAAGAAAACTTGGCCTTTATCTACACGGAGCATGGTAGGTCACAGGAGATTTTTCAAAGAGGAGTGGGCAGGAACATCAGCATCCTTATTGATGTATTTATTTAGAAAGATGTCCTTCAGTGATGCGTAGTCTTTCATCTGTTCTGGTAGTGGGTGCTTGCTTACCCCCGCTGAGGCTCTGGCCAAACAAGCTTCTTTACAAAGCCGGGATTGTGAAGTGGGCCGCCCACCCCCCGCTGCTGTGCCCACACAAACGCCTTTCCCCTTGCTGCAAGAGGGAGCCCAGAGATTTGCCTTGTTACCTGACAGTCAACAAATTCACTAAAGCAGGAGGATTGAGAGCTCTTGTAATTAATATCCTAGCAAGTGCAACTGCACACGCGGCCCTTGTATCCACTCCTTCTGTTTATTTACGTTTACCTTGCTGATCAAATGACAAGAACAGGGAGCACAGCAATTTTCCCACAAAGATGCACAATCCTGAAAGACGACCACCACCTGCCTCTGAAGAGCTGCAGGCAGAAAGGTTGAAGACAACAAGAAACCACTTTAAAATACAGTAAACTGTATTATCAAATATTCATATACTGTTTCCTGTTGATGACTTTGTGACTGAAGAAATAGGCTTGGGCATAGGCCTGTGAATAATCCAGCTGGAGGCTGATGAACACAGGTTGGCCATAAATGGAAAACAAAACTGAATAGAATGAAGCTCGTTCTTTTGAGATTTGATAAGTGAAAAATGTAAATCAAAATTCTCTGTATTAAATGTCAGTGGAGGAAGGATTCGTTGGTGGGCTGTACTGGTAAGACATTAAAAGTAAATGATGCAAAAAGCAATCCAGGCTCTTTTTTTGCTTGAAAGGAAGTGACTAACCTGACTGGACGGTTCTGACCCATTAGGAGGGAAGATGCAGACCTGTCCTGGAAGCATCAGCTGACCACCCTTCTCATCATATAACTGATAGTGTCTCCCTGAAAAACAACAACTGGCTGAGGCAAGACATCAAGGTCTTGCCTTTAATCTTGCCTCTTCAATGCCCCCCAGCAATCTCAAGTACATCTCACACAAGAATACTCTTTCATTGGTGGGTCAGTGTAATGAAACCAGTCTTATTTCTCACCACCCCCGACCACGCATCCTCAATATCATTTTGGTAATTTCTTGGAGATTTTTGTTTTCAGTTGCTGACCTGGCATCTGAAACAACCAAGCCCCCCTCATGAAAACAAAGTACCTCTATTTTAAATATACACAGTATGACTGTTTTCTTCATTAATTTTCTATTTAGGATCTAGCATCCAGCAAGAGTTACCCGAGCTTTGACTCAGCACCAGTATGGTGGAAACCAGTAGAAATTCACATAGTGCTCAGTGTATGTTGGGAAGAGTTTGGAAGCATGTACCATAAGAAATACTTGTGTAGTTTGGAGGCATCTTATGTATAGCTCTGCAGACTTCTAGGGCTCCAAGGAAAAGATCACACACTATTTTGACTCTTTCCTGCTTGAAAAGGCAGACGCATTGGATTCTGAGCTAAGAAAGAAGCTTTGCCTGTTCTTTTTTCCTAGTCTCTTCTACAGAATAAGCCACTAAATTACATAGGAATGCCATTCTATTTTATTTTCATGCTGAAACCTCAGTAAAGTTACCTAGACCAATTTCTTAAGTTTTATCACCTTATAGGTATGAAGAGTATCATAATTTGCCTGCAGAAGGTCTCTAGACACAGCTGAAAAGAGCTTCAGTATCATTAGGACTAATTTCGTGTTTCAATATCCTACATCTCGCCTCACATTAGGTCTGTATCTAAAAGACTTTTTAATAACTTAAAATAATTTTGCCTCGCTCATTTAATAGCATTTCTTCCATTGCCAAAAGTTTACTTAACGATACTTTCTAGTAAGCTGTGAAAATTTTAATACCATCAAGTTTAAGGAACATCAAAATGCTGCAAGTATTACTTTTTGTTCCCAGTGCTGCAGCATGGACAGGACTCAACAGAAAAGAATGACCTTCACAGCCAAGTTAAAACACTACATTGCCACCTTAGATCCTACCTCTAGTTTCTGCACAGGAGGTAGCTGACATTCACGTTGTTCAAAAAGGCAGGAAAAATACAATGACCAACAGCAGGAGTTGGAACAGGCCTTAGAGAAACATATTCATGATTAAAACACTTTGAAGCTTGATTGTGCATTGTCATTTTCTGTTCATTCCCATTAATACTGTTGCTCTTGGTGAAGGTTAAAATGCTTTTGTGTTTTGTGGATAACACGAAAGAGCGGATGGAAAAGTCTTTAGTTTCAAGCGTGGGCAGACTGACATCATCATGTGTTAAAAGTACTAAATCATTGTGCGATTCCAGGACTTCTCTGTTCACTTTAATAGGTGACTCTTAAGAAGTCAGGGCCCTACACTCCTGTGAAATTTAAAGGCATATTTCCTATGACATTTCAGAACACTTGGAACCTGCTGATTGCAAAAGTGCTCTTAGGTGCCAATCTGTTCTGCTCAGAAATAAAACATTTCCAGGGCCGTCACGAACATCAGATGCTAGGTGTGCCTCCCAGAGTACTAACCCAGCAAGAGTAGATTTGCACATGGGTCTCTCTTGTAAGGCATGATCCAGTTGCATCTCTACAGTTTCTGAAGAGCCTTGGGGATGGTCTTAATGGTGTTGCTCTTGTATTTGGAGAACAAAATGAACGTGTTTATTTTTTTTTTAGCCTGGATATTGACCTCTAGAAAAACTTATCTGCCTGAAGCTTAGAGCACCAAGGGACATTCTCTATTTTCCTGTTGGATGGCAGGCTTTTTGAGGAGCACGGCCAGTGTCCCAGTAAAAGTGGTGGTACACGACCCAAGAGATCCAAGTTTGATTCCTATAAGCAAAGCGCATGGACTGCTCGCTTTCAGCCATTCTAAAAAAAGCAAAACAAACCTAACAACCCCCCTCCCCCCAAAAAAAAACCCCACCAGCCCCCCGCCCCAAAACAACCCAAGCCCCAGACTCAAAAAACCCCCCATGAAAACAGGCTAGAAGAAAAGTGCATGGAGCCACTAGGTCACTGTGGGAGTGAGGACTGTCTCTTGTATAATACCTAATGACTGTTCTGCTTTCCATTTATCCCTGTACCTCTCACATGAGGGATAACCAGTACGGAAAAAGCCTTATGGGTTGGTACTTCTTTTAGCACAGGACAAGAGTGTGCAGTGAAGGCAATGATACTAATGTGTTAGCTCCTCATATCACTCAAGGACTTCGGGGAAGTACTGGGACATGATCAAGGAATTTTGTTACCTCAGCACAACATCATAGCCACTACTTCTAAAAAAACCTCTACCATCCTGAAGCTTTCTGGCATACAGATAAAGTAAAACAAGTGTTATTTGACACCTTACTGTAGGAGAATTTACGCCATCTGTATCTCCAGAAGCCAAGTCACAGCCGCTCCCTCAATTCATGCATTTGAAATAGAACATTGTTCCCTAAATATCATCACACAAGCAGCGCACTTGCCACCATACTTCAGTATTAAATGATCCTGGAGAAACTCTCAGCAGTGCAAAACTTGTCTGATTTTAGGTAACTCATGAACCCCCTAGGATTTTATTTCCCAGTAAATAATTTCCCCAGTGACAAGCATTTTATGTCCGTCATTGCAAGGCGGTCAGAGTAGATGACTGTGGTGACCCTTCCTGACTTGAAAAATATGATCTTGTTGACCATGAGTATAATAAATTTAGATTTTTTTTCCCTGGTGCTTAGTTGCCTTTTTTTTTTCCCCCCTTGACCTAAATCACTTCTATAGTCATGATTGTCTCTTTTGGTCCACTTTACCTTTCCTTTTTCTTAGTATAGTTTGCATTCTATATATCTGATTATTCCTACATGCTATCTAACCACATGGAGCCCCATCTTCATTTTATAAGGCAAATAATTTTCGTAATAGTTATGAAGTCTATAGTATTTAAGAAAAAAAAAAAATTCTGTAACTTTCTGTTAAATAAAACAAATGTAACTTTCTAACACTAAGTTGAAAGCATTAGCTGAGTCAGTGTTTGGACTGTGCTACAGGGCTGTTAATGAGAACTTGCAAATTTTATGCATTTGAACTCATTAAAATGAACAGCACAGTTTGTACAGCAGTGGCTTACTTGCAAGAATGGGGATTAACAGGAGCATGCGGAATAGCAGAATACAGATGCAATTTCTTCTGTAACTTCACATGAAGATCAGAACAAAAATACAGAGCTTTCTGCTAACTCTTGCTAACACGAATATTTTTACCTCTGACCAGGGTATAAGATTTGAAAACGCACTGGCAAAGAAACTAAGAGCTTGCACAGAGGAGATCCTGCACATATCGGGGGGGAAATCTAGACGCAGACAGTTTTAGAAAGAAAATCTGAGTTAACACTCGGAAGATGAAAAAGCAAAGTCACAGAAAGGTGAACTGTAGTTACAACTCTTCAAAACTAGACGGAAATTTCACTGGATTATTTACAAAGATAAAGAACATTAGTTATGGGAAATTAAAGATTATTAGTTAAATTAATTCAAGACTCCACAAAATTCTAGACTAAATAACCTGGTACAGTGCGCTGCACAAATGCTTTGTCCCTCACAGACAGGAGGAGGTTGGTGTAGGTAAGATTTGATTTCAAACAATCGGAATTGCTACTTGTTGGTGCCATTACTTCTGCACTGTTTTCTCATCCTCAGAGGTGATAAGCTGCTAGTTTAAAGGAGGCCCTCCTTGTTCAGAGACAGCTCTAGGAGATTTGAAAAGCAAAGGTTTCAAAACAGTCACTGAGGGAAGGGTGAGAAGGTAGATGTTTTGGGATTATTCTTTTTTTTTTTTTTTTAAATCTCTTGATTAAGAGGAGATTTCCTCAGCCTTAGCCGCTCCAGGGACTTGAACAGAACTGAGACTCTGCAGTGATTTACAAGGAAACTTTTCTTTCCCCCCTCTCCAGGAAAAATAATGTTTCAAGTCTCCTGAATTTCCGTCTTTAGTTTCCATAGCAATATTTCCACAATTAAGAAGTATTGACAGACATCTGGAGATCAATGCAAAGTCTGTGGAAATCAACAGAAAAGCACGTGTTTATTTCTGTGGGCTTCGGAGCACATCTGTGGAGAGTGGGGTCACTTGTTCCATGAATTGTGTCCCACTATTGCAGTTCCCAGGGAGAAAAGCAGGAGTCTGGGATTGTCCCCACAGCCAGTGCTAGCAGACTCACTCAGAAAGCAGTAGAAGGAATTCAAAAACAAAATACCATTTAAAAGCAAGCATTGTAAGGGCAAAATTGTAGACCCCAGGAGAAGCGTGGCATGCTGTTTCCTCAGTCATAGGTGCTGTGTCATTTTGCATTCAGAATCTGGAGCACTTTCTAAAAATTCTCTGGAAGTTCATAATCTGAAAAAGTTACAGTTCAGACTTCTTTTCCTCCCTTGCCCTGTAACAGACTGCAAATAGTGCAGTGCTGACAGACCCTTGCCATAGCACCTATTCCGCATACTGGGGACAGGCACCGGGCAAAGACATGAAGTAACTGACACCAAGTTGCATGAGGAGTCCAACCCAGACCTCTCCAGTTCCATCCAGACCCTGACTCCTTGGACCAAAGGACTCTCTTCCTGCTGTTTGCATGGTTTAAACTGCCCTATCAGCATGTTAGATTTTTCAGTCACAGAAATACAGGCTTGCCACAACCTACTGGCTTCATCTCCTAGATGCAAGCACCTAGGAGAGGGCTTCTTATCATGGGACAGCAAGGACATGCCCGCAGTTACAGTGCAACGGTACAGTTCGACGGCAACGCGACGCTTCTAGATGAGCCGCTGGCTCAGACTGCACAGAGCGGTGAAAGAGAGAGGCGGTTTGTCGAGAGCTTTGGCGATTAAAATAATGAGGAGCCAGCGCCAGCTAATAGCGCACAAAGCATCAGGGTCACAGTTGCATCAAGAGGAACTATTTAGCTGCGCTGTCTCGAAATACTAAGTTGTGTAAGTGAAGTCAGCACGGCTCCTGCACGTCTTTCACTGACAAGGTTGAGCATCACCTGTCAGGCTAAGCCTCAGTTTTCAGTCTGACAGGTGGAGCTGGAAGCAACACTATTTAAGGTAGCCTTAAATAGTAGCGGAGTAGTACCAGGGCCCCTCTTAAGTTTTAGGACATTGCTTAAATTTAACTATTCAGGCTGGGTATTTCCATGCTGGGTGTCTGTTTTGGGCTGCCTTTTTTTTTTTTTTTTTTTTTTTCCTGAAAGATGTCTGCAGAAGTGATACAATCATTTCTAAGAACACGGCTATGTAAAAAAAATTATGGGTTGTGTCTGTGTTAAAATGTTCCTGCGGCCACTTTACATAGGTATTTGAGTATCATCATTCCCCAGAGCAGGAACTCAAAATGTGACAGAGGGGGGTTAGCATGTCAGCAAGGGCATGCCTTTTGCTATGCTTGTGAAAATATACTTATGTTTGGGAGTGAGCCAACGCCTCTGGAAGTCCCGAGTTGCGTTTCATCTGTTGGAGCTGGGAGTTAAATTTTCCTCACAAGTTTATCCTTATGGAAAACATTCCGGCTCTGGATACAGCACTATCTTTCATTTCAAGGAGCTGCGTAAGGAAAAAAGTAGGCAAGCTGGCATTACTGTTTTTTGCTGGCAGAGGGGCACTGTGAAGAAGTAGTGAAGTGCGTGGGAGACAAGTCCCAAGAAATGAAAAGCAAACAGCAATTCAGGATTAAGATTGCCTTTCCATAAGTTTGTCTGAAAGAGATTCGTCCCAGGAAGCAGTTCTGGAAGCTAAAAATGTAGCTCCCAGCCTCACAGATCAGTGGCAAGATTTCAGTCGCTTTACCTCATCTGGCATCTATGTCTCTGCACATCTGTGCGAGCCTTCCTTTCTCCCACACTTGGGCTTCGATGGAGCTTTTTACACTCTGCATCTCTTTTACATCCAGTGCAACGAGTAATAAAGAGTGAATCAGTCTCACCCATTTGAAGATGCATCCCTACTGGGCAGGATCACAAGACGTCGGCAAAGGGAGATCTCCCTCCCACTGCTGCCGGTGCGGTAGTTGCACCGTGGATAAGCGGAGGTCTCCTGTCTCAAGTGCCATCCGGCCGGCCAGCGCCTCTCACCAGCACAAAAAAATAAACCAAAGCGCAGGGCTGAGGTTCACCTCACGGGTTCAGGAGGAAGTTTTAGTTAAACACAATAAACATAAACAAACACACACATAGGGAGATGGATGTACATGCACACACACAAATGCGTATCTTTCCAAGTATCTTTTAGCACCTGGGGTTTGTGGCCGCCATGTTCACTGTCTTTTGAATAGCCTGGGCAAAGCCTGTAATTCTGCAAAAAAAAATAAAAAATAAATAATTTCTGATTTTTAAACAGCCCAAGGCTATTTGTGAATTTAAGAAACTGAAGTGCTGCTAAAAGAGAAAAGCCTACGGTCATAAGACTGATCCTCAAACATAGGCCACTAAGTGGACAGAAAGGTATGATTTATTTTTCTATTTTGTCTAATATCCTAGATAGAAGCTATTCCAGAACAGCTATTTTTCTACCCATTTCAATTGAGAGATTGGTTTCTTGCGGCCTCTGAGTGATTTCATTTTTTTTTTTTTTTTTGAAGAGGATTTTTTTTTTAGTACAATGTTCAAGGGAGGCCAGTGAGCAGCTTGGGAGGCAGTTTTAATACACTGAGTACGTGCCACGCAGCAGCAGCAGGCCCAGAAACCATTGTCGGTGAATTATATTAATTCTAGGTGTTTGTTTTAGCTAGATGCCTGTAAGACTTAAAAAAAAAAAGAAAAAAAGAGAGACAGCCAATCCAAATGCCTTCCCCAAGATTTAGCACTCGCACAGCAGCGAGGAAGCTTTTTTTTTTTAGGCTGAGATTCCAGTTGAGGGTGCCTCGAGTGATGAGTGCAGGGCACTTTGCGTGTTGGCATTCGCATCAGCTCAGCAGCACACTGTTATTTAACTTTGGTGGAATTTTATAGCCTGCTTTGTACTGCAGCAAGAAAAGCAACGCGATGAATCTTTTAAATAAATCTCATCTGATGGATTTGCTGGCGCCTTGTTTAGACTAGGGGTGAAAAGTATCCCTCCCTCAGAGCTCAACACACTTACCACCAACACAGGCACCAGTTAACACCATTAGCACAGTTTTGACTAGGAAATTTATATAAAAAAAATATATGCACTATGTGAGGAGACATCACAGATGAGCATTAAGTGCATGCAGTGAACAACTCAACATTGAAACGAGCTTATATTATATATAAGCCAGTATTAACTGGCTTAGGTCAGAGTCCTACTACACCAGTAGATAGGTCATCTCTTCTGCTGTGTTTTCACTCAAACGCAACAAGTGAATTAAATGAGTGTTCTGGGGTTCATCTGCTGCTGAAACAAGTTGTGGGGAAAATAATTCTTTTAAGCGTAACTTCACTTTCACGTTCACTCTGATGGTGAGTTTAACCCAACTTCTTTTTAAAGCAACTTGCCCTCCCTTTCCTCCAGTTCCCTACTGTCTGCTTTTCTTGCTGCAATACCAAAGGAAGCTGTTTGAATGGTATTTTCCACCTTATCTGAAATTGCCATGAGGAAAATCTGTTGTCCCAGTGAGAAGGCGGCCAATTTTGCAGACTCTTGAAAAATCAGCTAGTTTTTGGACAAAACCTAAACTCCCAGAAGTTTATCCAGATTTGGACTTTTCTTTGTGCATTACTCAGGGAAAATCAGAAAAAAGGCATGGGTTGGTATGTAGTTCTTCATCCCATATGCCATGATATCTTAATTAAACTGTATCTTTGTTTGCTTAAGCCCTTAAGGATGTGGAACTGAAAACTTTGCTAGGACCTATTTATAGGGTACCATTGCTGGTCTCTGCAAGTGTTAAGTTAATCATTCTGACTGTTGCCTGGTGTATCTGCTATGTGAAAGAAGACTCCCCTCTGGCATTTGTCCCTGTATGTAGGAGCCCAAGGGCCTGAAATACCCTGCCTCTTGCCTAGGCTTTTTACACATTGTCAAAAAAGCAGGTTGTTGCTGTATTTCCACTGCCTCCCCCTTACCATCTCTTTTCTTTCTGTCCCCTCCGAGATGACACTTGCTGAAGGGCAGCAAAAAGGGGGTCTTACAGCTCTACTGCCTTTCTTGGGGATGCATCCTTCTGCACTGGACATCTTTGTGTCAGCTTTTTCCTGTGCAAGGCTTTGCTCAAAGCTTTCTAAAAGCTGTACTGATTTAGTGTTTCCACTGTGGCTTGCAGGGGCGTGAAACCAGTATTTATATTAACCTGAGGCATATTTATTTTGCATCTATAATGAGTGATAAGAGTCTGATCTTTAGCAAAGATACAGGAGCTGTCTGCAAATCCAGGATGTCACATTATTTTGTGACATTTGGACGATCAGTTGCACAGGCCCAGGAACTAAGCACAGGAGAACTTGAATCCTGAATTGCCAGTATTATGTCCTTCACTGATAGTCAGGATACCTTCATACCCAGGTGAGAATTTCCAAGGTTTTTAAAATATTTTATGACATGCCATTACCAGAAGAGTTACAAAAATACCTTGAGGAAAAAAAAAAATACTTTTATGTGGAAGTTTTCCCTTAACATATTTGTGTATAAGAAAAGATACAGGTGATTTTGAGAAGAGCTTGAACCTTTTTGAGCAGTGGGCTTAAAATCTATTTAGAAAGGAAAAAAGTTAATTGCTTTACTAGTTCCATACAGAGTATTTAGTAATTTTCTTCCTATGATATTGGAAGAGATCATCTCCTTGACTTTTTGAGTCTCATAGAGAATCATAATCGGACCCGCAGTGTCATTCACATGAATGCTCAAGGGTACTCTCAGTGAATTTTAACTGCTAGTGAATAGAAGCACAAGGATCATGTTTACATGCACATAGCAAATGAATGACAGTTCTAAAGTCCAGGTGTGTCTACACCAACAGTTAATTAGCAGCCAGAAAAAAATATACATACATTTCAATATTTAACCTTGAAGTCAGGTTGGTGTAAAGTTCTGAAGTAATGTCACATTAAAACATTATCTAGAAGTTGTCTCTCGAACCACAGTGAGCCGTGGTTGACAGCGGGAGACTTTGGTCCTAGTCTTCTAGAGTCTTTTCTTGATTCCGCTGCTATTTATTATACAACCTTGAGAAAACTTTCATCATTTTGGGGTTCCTTGCTCACCATCCTGTGCTGAGATACAAGGAGAAGGCTTTAATGCTTAAAGTCCTTGAATAGAAGGAGCTATACAAGTACAAAGTGTGGATGATAAAGAGAAAATTCCCTGCAGATAGAGTAAGAGAAGGTGAAAGTGGAGGGGAGTTCCTGTACTCCTGCAATGCGTAGTTCTGCAAGTGCTTCTGCAGGATAGGCAGCTCTCAGAAGTCCAGCTAGAGTCAAAGAAATGATCATCTGTGACCGAATTAAGCTTTGCGGTCAAGATGGATAGGAGAGAATCAGAAATTCAGGGGATGTAACATCAGCTTTACAATGAGACAGTGGAAGAAGTGGGACTCCCCTGTTAGAAAGGAAAAGGTAGAGGGAAGGTACGATCAGGGTTTACAGATCAATAAAATGGTGGGCAAAATGAACGTAACATTCATTGAATTACACAGTATGAGGCCACTTGATGAAACTAGCATAAGACTGCCTTAAAACATACACAAGCAAGTATTTCTTTACAGAATGGGTATAGTGAAATCCTGAAACTAGCTGCTAGAATTTTAAAACATAGGCAGCATGGGCAAGTTCTAAAAGGATTTACATAAGTTCATGGATAACAGATCTACAGATGGATTTGGAAAGCAGAAGGGCAGGGATGTGCCCTGTAACGTCCTTAATACAATTTTCAAGGAGGGGAGTGGACCACAGAAAGCAGCTGGGCTTGCGTGCTCTCCCTCAACACCATCTCCTGTTGCCACACTTGGAGACTAACCACCTGCCTAAGATGGACTGCTGGTCTGACCCAGGAGGGCATTGCATACTCTCCTGTGCTACAGCAAACAAATCACACAATGCAGTAACTTTGTGTGCTGAAGTTTTTCCTATAAGACACCCTTTCCTTATTAGCTCCAGACTTCCACATACCATCAGATCAGGACTAACCACTTTCCTGAACATACGCTACTGCTGCCCCCACAAGAAAGAAGTTGTTTGTTTTTTTTATTTTTTTAAGTTTACATTTTCAATTAAGTGCTGTTAAGTTTCTTTTTACTTGCTTTTTGGTGTGAAGTTCCAGAACACACCTGCTCAACCTTTTCAGACTTTTCTGCATGACCAGGGTGGCTGAACACACATCTCCAGGAGCTTTCAAACAAAGCTGAGGTTCTCAGAGTGTCTGCTGCCATCAGTCAGGACTGTAGTAAAGGTAGCAAGTGTCAGAAAAATTGTGGTAAAGTCATGAGAAATGGCAATGCTTTTGTGACTAAACAAGACTGCAGCTGGCTGTCAGCCATCTAGATGATTTTTATACGCATTCAGCTTCCACAAATCAAAAAGACTTCTGGAATTAATCTATTTCAAAGGTCTGCATCAAAGAAAAACAACCATTAGAAGTGGCACTTAAAGTCCCAGCACAGGTATTAAAAAAAAAAAATGAATAATGGCGCTAGAAGTCTGTTTTTCTGGCAGAGGAACCCTTTCACCACAGTCACAGCAGTATGGGGTGTTTTTTCTTGAGTCTGAACAGATGAATTGTGTCTTAAAGTCTATCAGCTAGAAATTTCTGTGCAACAGGTGTTGACCACACAAGCTGATGTTGGTGAACCAGAGAGCAAAATCTGGCCAGATACATTTCAGCTTAATGCAATTCTTATGGTGTTGGCTTATGTTTTATTCATCTTCTGCCTGGCTGCTTTCTTTTGCAAGAGCATTTTGTCCAGAAGGCACAGTTCTGTGCTTACTGGGCCATATGATAGGTAGCCATCCGTAGGGCATCCGTTTCATTTGGCAGCAAGGACAGTCAGCCCTCATAAGAGAGGTGACAACGAACACACACACTTATTCAGAAGTCTAAAAAAATTTGAAGCTAGAGCTATTCAAAGTGTTTGGATTATTTTTTTTAGTTGGTTGGGATTTTTTGTGGGGGGGTGTGTATGTGTGTCTTTTTTTTTTTTTATTTAAAAAAAAAGTCACACAGACTCCTAGGAGTAATTTCTAAAGCATGAAAAACCTAATCTAACTGTAGCCAAGCAGAGGAAAACTTAGACCTGTCTCACTGTAAACAAATACTTCAGCTATTCCGCTGCACTTTAAAACATCCTTATCAAAACCCCTGTAGGACCAGAGTGTTCTTCAGAACAGCTCTACCAACCTGAACACACAGCCTCGATATTGTTAGTCCCTCAGTTAAGAGGGCTACATGTCAAATCACTAAAGCAAGAAGGTGTGCAGCCTACTCATGCTCAAGCACAGGTTGGCTTATTTTGAGGAGCTGAACTGTAAGGTAGGTTCTTTGCTTACATTCCCGGGTGCCATAAGGGGCACAGGAGGTTATCTGGACAACCAGTGGGTGCATTGATGCAGTTCCCAAGTTTTGTGATGCTTTATATAGAGCAATCCTGGTTTTAATGTGAGAAGTCCCATATCTCCTAATGAGAGCTGCAGATTAGGAAATAGGAGCTTGAGGGCTATTGATAATAGTTTGCTCCTTGTGCGGTCTTGGCGAGTCAACCATTTGCTACCTCAACTTCTCCCAGACCCTGAAGAATATAGTACCTTTTTATTTCCTGCTTCCTCTTTCATTATGGTAAAAGCCAGCAAGCCCCAGCAGAGATTCATAGAACGGTTAGAGTTGGAAGGGACCTCAAAGATCATCTAGTTCCAATCCCCCTGCCATGGTCAGGGACACCATCTGCTAGACTTAAGTTGCTCAAAGCCCATCCAACCTGGCCTTGAACACTTCCAGGGGTGGGGCATCCATGACTTCAGTTAGAGGACTCTCTACTGTTTGCCATAAGGCAAACAAAAAAGATGTGCAAAAATCAGCTGATGTTTGTATACTGACGAGTGCCTTGTTTGCAGTGCACCATATGGATGCAAAGTTTTCGTCTGGCATATTCCTACAAGCAGATGCCCGAAGGAGCAACTGCTCATCTCAAGTTTTTACTAGAGGAACCTCCCATTTAATTTACGCCACAACCTCCTCTTCTTTCTCCTCCTTCTCTAACATATGGAAGTTAAATGTAGTTATGACTCAGGGGAATGTCTGTCCTTAAAATTAAAGAGCTTTCCCTGAATGCACTTTCTGTGAGGAGTCTTCTTTGTTGCCTTTGTTACAAACCTTATCTATAGTTTTCATGCTTCTATAGATTACATTTTGTATGTCAGCAGAAAGCTATTTGCTTGTAATAATGTTGTGGGCCACTGATTTTGGAGACAGGTTTGCCATCTCAGTTGACTTCAAGACCAAATGAAGGCTTAGATACCAGCTCAACAGAATAGCTTGGTTCTCCCACTTTGTATCTGCAAGGAAATTTGCTTTGCAAGTGCAACACAATGCTCAGTGAGGTTTACGTAAATAACTAATCATGGGGCAGGCATTAATTTCACACCATCATTTATTAGCTGCTGTGTGGCAACACCCATATATTTGCATGTTCTTACCCCACGGAAGATGCAAGGGAGGTGGGAGGTGAACTTCTTTATTTAGGAAAGACTATGCACACAGCAGCTGGTGCAAGGCAAATGGGATGCTGTAGTGCCTATCCGAATTTTCCTGGCCCTAATTTGTTTGGGTTCCCCATGTCTTACGATGTAGTTGTCATTAAGGAATGGATCTCTTACTCTGAAAGCTAGCGACTTGAATTCAAGGTTCCCATCTGTCACAGATTTCTTGTACAAGTTTGGTCAGTCACTTCACCTCTAACAGGATTACTAGAAAATATTGTTATTTCAACAAAGCCCAGGGAGGCTAAATGCTTTCAGACCTTTAAGTAGTTGATATCACAGCAGTGGGAGGCTCCATATGTGAGCATGTCAGCTTGGGTTATAATTGTATAAAAATGGTTTGGAGGAAATAAGAGATATATCAGCATATACCATATAGAACAGAGCGTATTAGGGTTGCTGAGGAAATTCATTTACTGGGGGAAAAAAGTTAGATGACGGTTTTTTTACTGCTATCTACATCCTTGGCCTCCAGATTAGTTTATCCTCAGTATACTTTAGTATCAAAATAATTTTTTATTAAAAAAAAGAATCTTTCTGCAGTGCTCCCTAAAGAGTTAGTCTTTCCTTTAAATGCCTATAAAACATACCCCAGTGCTTCTGCATTTCCACACACACCCCACACCACCCCCCGCAACTCACTACGCACACAAGCCCATGCATGGCTAGGGCATGCTCGCCTAAAATATCTTCACTGCAGCAGTGGGTTTAAGGAGGATGGAGCCAGACTCTTTTCAGCGGTTCCCAGTAACAGGACGAGGAGTAACGGGCACATGCTGGAACATAGGAAGTTCCAAACAAATAAGAAAAAACTCCTTTACGGTGAGGGTGACAGAGCACTGGAACAGGCTGCCCAGGGAGGTTGTGGAGTCCTCTTCTCTGGAGACTTTCAAGACCTGCCTGGATGCAGTCCTGAGTAATGTGCTCTAGGCAATCCTGCTTTAGCAGGGGAGTTCGACTACATGATCTCTAGAGGTCCCTTCCAGCTCTGAGAGATTCCATGATTCCAAACAAATACCACAAGGACAACCAGCAAGTTACCAGGACTTATGCTACTAGGAAGTCTGTGCAGTCCAGAGGATGCGACCTTGGTGCTTTCAAAGACAAGTGTTTCTACAAGAGAAAGTGCTGTCACTGGGGCCCTGAAAGAATAATTCCTACACAGAGTATTTTTGTAGCCATAGCTGGATATCGCATATCTGTGTCCCAATTTAAGCATGTTTGTATTAAAGAGCAGATCAGCATCCATGGATTCCTGTGCAAACGGTCTGGATATTGTAGAGCCTACTACAGTACGAGCTTCTGTCGCTGCTTAATCAGTAATTTGCACTGGGGTTTAGCAAGAGAAAATGTCAGTATTGGCAGTAATGCAAGTTTGTACTGCCTTGGAGTGGAGGGTTGACATGTTTGGTACCTGACCCAGGAATACACCAGGACCCTTCTGAAAAGCGTGTAGCATGTTTGCTTCTGACAGAAGAACATTCTGCTCTTTATGTGGCGAGGGGCAGGCTCACACGCTTGCTTTAAAAAGCCTGGAGGTTAGAAAGTGTTTCATAATGGAATGTAGGAGACTCAGCAAGTTGGTTTAAAGAATTTTTTTTTTCCCCCCTCTCAGTCCATTTTAAACTCTCTCCCTCTGTTTTTCCCATTGGCACTGAAGCACTCGTCTGAAATAGCTCTCCCCTGTAGAAGCTTCTGTCCCAGAGAATGATGTGGTTGAGAGAACATCTTCATGCAATATCCCGGTGGTACTTATTAGCCCTTAGATGTATACCTGATGCCCTTTTCCTATCCCAACAAAGCGGGTTGAGGCATTAATCCTGCCTGGGAGCATCAGGGCGCACTGAGAATTAAGAATGCCTCCTTTCAAGAACCAAGGTTCTAGACAGAAAACTAGTCAGAAGTCACTACAAGCAAGGAGTTAGGCAAAAAGAATCCCTACTTTTACTGTAAATGAGAAGATTTACTAATATCAGATAATATATGCGCACCCTGCTCCACATAGTTATTTCATCAGGACAGCTTAAGCCAGATGACAATTAAATCTGCTGTGCAGGGCAACGGACCTTCCCCCAGTATTACTGCCTGCATATGTAGTGGCTTTGCAACTATAGGCATGTCCGGGAGGATATGCAGAATTTTTTCCTCCTAGTGGACAAAGATGAGCAAGCACAAGCTTAGAAACGCATTAAACCCAATTCATCTTCAGCACATTGCAGTGACAGCTCCAAGATGAGCACGTCCTGCAAAGAACCATGCTGGCATTCCCAGAGGACAAGGAAATTGCTCTGGAATAAGGGGGGACAGTGTTAACCTGGAGCATAAGGACTGTTCTAGAATACTTCTTTCTAGAACTGTCCTGATTTAGTCTTTTATGATTTAGTTCAATTCCTTTCCAGGTATTTGCTCTTGCTCGAAGTACAGCTCCAAGAGCTTGAGCTGTGTATCTTCCATTCCCCACATCAGGGATCCAGAAATAAAACACAAGTTTACAGTATTGCCTGGGTGGTATGAAATGACTTGTCTACATGTGGAACTGTCAAAGTGAAGTTTCTTTGTCCTGGTTTATAAGCCACTGTGATCATATTCCCTGTTTGGAGGAGCTTCAATGCCTTACGCAATTTTTCTTACAGGTTCTACATCAAGATTTGCAGGGGTGGTTCAAGATAATGAGACAAAGTTTTCTTTAGCTAGAGCTCAAGACTACGGAATTACGCTTCATTATCACTTCAGATAATGACACCAAGACTGTCAAGATTGGCACTGAAATGTGCAGAGACTGAACTCAGTTGAACCTGGTGAGAGATAGTACTGTATCAGAAGCAAGGCAAAGTGACATTAGTCTTTCAGACCTTCTGACTCTAACTTGCATCTTGTACTCTTCTTCAGGTCTTCCCTTCTCTAGCTTAGGTCCAATTGAACCTATGCACAGCATACCAAGGGTCTTATTGAGACAAGCTTTGTGTCTTTAGGGAACTCATGTGCTGCTAAACTCAAAAGGTTGTCCATATTTTCTAGACAGCACGTGGTGTTTACATACATAGGCTTTTGGTGGCTGCTGGATCGAAATATAGTACCAGCAGCTAACAAATAGTTACTAGATCACATAGTAGGATATGCTGGCATGCAAGGGAAGTAGGATTATCAGATCCTGAAAAAAAACTTTCTGATTTGTTGTGTATCCCATAGAAACAGCATAACATTTTTCTTGGAGAAGGGCCACTCACAAGTGAGTCAAGCCAGAAGTCTAGAAGAACAACAAAAAAAAATCCACTGACTAGTTCAAGCCCAAATACTAAGCCTTCAGTACAGAACATTTTCTACCTAGGAAGGTTTCTCAGTGCTTTCCATTGATCGCAGCCAGGCACCACCTCTGTTTTCATGACATCAAGTCTTTCATATCCCTTTAAAAAGCAGTTTTTCCTAGGATCTGCATATTGCTTGGGTCAGACAAGCAAAGAGGGCCAGTCTGTAGTAGGCAATCTCTTCACCTGGAAGTCCCCTTGCATACTTTCCCCTCACTGACATTGCTCTCCTCAGCCTCCTCTTCAGCCCTTTCCCCAGATCCCCCATTATTGGACACATATATTGAAAGTCACATCATGCTAGGCACAAGCAATGCAAAGAAAAGTATAGCATGACTGTTTATCCTCCTGCACATTATTTTCTCATCCATCCCTGGAGGTGTTTAAAAAAGGGGTAGATGGGGCACTTAGGGACATGGTTTAGAAGTGGCTTTTGTCAGGGTAGGTTAAAGGTTGGACTTGATGATCTTAAAGGTCCCTTCCAACCTCAGCAATTCTATGATTCTATGATTCTCATCTGCCTTTTCTCTGCCCTGGTTGGAAACCCCTGTTCTCTTACCTCACCTTTCACTTTCTATGACTACGTTACTCTGCTTGCCATTTCCCTGTCCTGTTTCTAGCACACAGAGGAACAGATGGCCCAGCCCAGTTAGCCCCAGAGACTGGGACAGAAAAGCATTGCCTTGGTATGTCAGGGCTACGTCTGGTGGTGCTGGGTGAACTGTAGGCCAAAAACCTAGTTCTTTGTATTGTGGGTCCTGGGATGAAGCTGCTTATTTAAATGTGTTTTCCCACATAGCTTCGGCCTCATGAAGACTTCTGGACAAGTGTTTTCTCAAAGCAAGGAACCCTATATGGGAAACACTGTCATGAAGCACTTTGAGCCTGCAGCATGTGGAGGCATACCTGGCCTCCACACTAGGAAATAAAGTGGACTCAAGTAGTCTATCCACTGTGCTCTGGAGAGATGTCCAGAGTTAGCACCCAAGAACAGACTGGCATCTAAACAGCACGGGCAGGCAGCAAGGCTGCCAGGCCAATGCTCCATCAATAGTGCAGACACAGCATAGTTTGGAACAACAGAGTGCCTGAAATCATGGGCAGTGATCCTGACTCGTGGGGCAGGAGCTTAGCTAAACTCCAGTCTTTTCAGGGCTGGGGACTGGACGAAAGTTGTGAGAAATTTTTCAGGCTGGAGTGTCCAGCAAAGAAGCATTTGAACTTTTCTGCTCTGGAGGCACTCATTTGACAGGCTTGATGACATTCAGTGTTCATTTTTGCTCCTACATTCATCATTCACTGCTGCCTGTGGCAGCAGCTTAAGACCCACATGGCTCACATGCTGCCAAGGGCAGGACAGAGAAGGGAAAGGAGGATGCTGCAGGACAAGAGACAGCCCTTCCCTGATCTTCCTACCACTATAGATCCCATCATGGTACTGTGCTGTGTTCTCCCTGCAAGCAGGGGGTGGTCCCACACTCAGCCCTTCATGGACCTTAGAGGATCCACCTGTAGGCAGGGTCAGGCCTATTTCCCAGCAGCCGTGCCAGATTAAGTTTTTTAAAAAAAAAAAAAAATCAAGGCAATGCAAAAAAAAAAAAAGAGAATCTGCTGAGGGCACCTGTGCTCATAAACACACACCACAATGAATTAGGATCATCAAGGAAAATCTCCTAGATCATCCGAAGGGTTATTTGACTACAGTATGCAGAGAACAGCTCTTATTTGCATTGACCCAAGTTGTATGGCTGGAGCCGAATATAACTCATAAGTTAGATCACAACAGAGTTTCTCATTAAATGGTGAGGGTGCACCTTGACATAGACTGGATTCTCAGCTTGTGCTCCAAAGCATGTAGGAAAGGCACTGAGAAGCAACTGATAAAAGAGGATATTTGGAGCCTTTGGGGGTGGATAAAGTGAGCTAGGAGCAACGCCAGATAAATAAGAGAAAGTGTCCGGTTTACATGGTGGGAGAAGCCTTTGAGGTGGGATTGCAAGAAGTCTCTAAAGGTCTGATCCCATACTGTTCAAACGGGTATTCACATTGGGCTTTTCTACCTTCTAGAAAAGGCAGTAAAGCTACTTTTTCTAGCTTTTCTAGGTAGGTGGAGTGTGAGTGCTTCTCAGCAGGGATCAGACAGGGGGTCTGGCTGCCACCCTCAATACATGGCCTCACAGAGCACTTGTACCTCCGAGTTTCTCTTCTTCCATGATCAAACAAGAGCCATCTGCTGAATCTAACATTTCTGTCTTGAATATAGGTACAGTTAGCACATAGGGAAGTACTCCATGTATAGTCCCATTACAAAGACAACACTTTCATCATAAAAGACATTTTTCAAGGCAGGTTTTCACTAAATTGAGTTGAAATGGATTCCTTTGCTTCAGTTAGATTAACTCCAGATGAAACACTTTTAGACCAGGAGTTGATCCTGAGTGTCTAAATTAACAAACAGCACTTCATTCTCTACAAGAGTTTCATGTCCAGATATATTTTGTTCTCAAGGACAAGCAAATCTCTTAACACTTACTGGAAGTTTAAAGAACAAAACATTCAACCCCTGCAATACCATCCACTGCAGCTCCACACACAAAAAAATAATCCATCCTTCAAGAAATCAAAACCATTTTACCAATAAAAGGCAAAACACAGCAGCTGAAGCACCTGAACTTGCTTAGTCATGTTCTTGAGCAAGACTGCTAATTAAAAACAAAATTGATGATATGGTACTTTTATCACATCAGAAGGCTAAATGCGTACACGACTATTCAGAGAAATGGGCATGGAGCCTCACAGGCCACAGTTTAGGATTTATTAAAATCACACTTGTACAAGATGAGGGATGCAAGTAATCTGGTGTTAGTATTTGAAGGGGATAGGAGTGAATTTAAGCATTAGACTACGTTTTCCATACATAAAGCATCTTCTCCCAAGGCTTGTATACCACAGCTTTATGAAAAACGTTAGCAAGAAGCTACAGTTCCAGGCTGAGAAATACACAAGTGATCCAAAGTCCTCTTTTAAACCCATCAATAACAGCAGTACCCTGGTTCCTCAAGTGTGCAACCAGGGGGCATTCACAGCCCTGCCCACTGCCATTTCAAGCTCCTGCACTGAGGAAACAAAAGCAGCAGATTTTGGAGGTCCACAAGAGATCTTGTATTTTCAGCACACCCTGTTTCCAACTCCACACAACTACAAAAGTTGACCATAAAGTGATTTTCTTATTTAAATAAGTCATGGTTCATTTTTGCCTCTATTTAAAATCTTATGCAAGATGAAATGTTAAAACTGACAAGCTTGAAATGAAATATCAGAACATTCCTTGACCTTGTCATCACCATTCACTTTTTACTTTTTTGTGCAATGAAAATATTTTTTTTTTTAAAAATCAGCATATTCCCATGAAACTTGTTGATTTGCATGAATTGGCATTTTCCAGAGGAAAAAAAAATAAAAATAAAAATGTTGGCTGGAATATTTTCAAGCAGCTCTCTACACAAGAAATGCAGAGCAGGAAAATTGCCCCAGCCAGCCCAGTCTGCAATCCCCAAAAGCTTCTCCTTTTCTCCTTTAACTTGGGCTAGAAGATAGAGCCTTCCCTGAATTCCCTCCTGCAGGATTACATAATGGAAAGTAGTTTTTACTGCTTCTTTGGTTGCTTTATGCTATCGTAACTGTATATATGTATTACATTAATGGAGCTAATGTAAATGAGGGGAAGACATGAAAATGCCGATTGTATATCTGGGCATGAAATCGTTGCTCCAGGAGAGACATTGTAAAATAATTTTTGTTGCTACAGCAACAGCCATTGCATGTAGCGAGATTATTTTTTAAATCCATGTACACAGATAAATATATATATATATGTATAAAAGTTATGCTAACACATTTAAAAAGGAAGTGGACAATAAGTCAGGTGGTTACAGCAAGCGCAGTATTTGAGAATACGATAGATGAATACCCAGACAGCAAGGAGTGTAAGTTTCTACAAGATGTTGTTGTATTTACTACACGCATCCTTCTAGCGTAAAAACTCAGACTCTTGGATTTGGCATTTTTTCATACTACTACATCCCCAGACAGTTACAGGTTGCTGTACAGGTCTTTACCTTTGTAGCAGGACTCCTTCCCAGCTTTCTGTCCCTTTATTCCCACAGTGGTAGTTGTGATGCACATCTATTTCCAGCCAAAGCAGAAGTCCATCCTTTTTAGGGGTGAATCAGGCTCCAGACAAATGCTACAAGTGAGGTCTTCTACTGCCTTAACAGAGCTCTACAGTCCTTACCCTGCTTCAGGCAAGTAGCTGCTTCCACTTCAGGAGAACAGCCAGACACTTCATTCTTTGTCCTTGCAAACCAAAAGTTTTGTCCCTTCTTGAGGAGGCAAAGCAGCTGTGGGATTTATTTAGCTTTCCCAGGAGAATTTAGAGAAGAAGTGCCAGATGAGGGCCACAGCTCCTCAACAGCCTTGTAGCACACTAGGTTCTCTCGTCATGCTTCCTATTTCATCTGCAGACACTAACTTACTTTAAGTGCCTTCCTATGATCTGCACCACTCCAATTTCTGAGCAGTTTTTCCACTCGCTGAAAAACACACCCCTCCAAACTTAGACTAACCTAAGCAGCCCAGGGCTTGCAAGTTAAAGGGAGTGCTGCAATCTGCTGATCTCCATCACCTGTTCCCCTATTTCCCCTTAGCCACAGACTACACTTCCCATCAGTGCTTTGTCCCCACCTGCTCCCAACCATCTCTGGTGGAGAGGGTGATGGAGAAACAGCTGCCCTGGAGACAGCTAGCGCAAGTTACAGGGCAAATACAGCGGCAAAGCTTTCAGCATGGGCTCCAGAAGCTCCTTGGCCACTCTCTTTACTTGGCAGGCTACTCTGGAGGGAAGCTGCTGGAGAGGGAAGACACCATGCAATGAGCATGCATCACACTTTGCAATCCAAGACCATTGAAACTGATAGGAAGTAAATACCAGCATGTCTGAATGTGGAACAATTTGGGAGGGACTGTTAGCAGTACAGATAGTTTTGACAGGTGCAACAGCGGACCCTCTCGTTCTAGCTACTGAAATTGAGAATAATATACCCGACTGGTCATCCAGTGCCTGCAGTGCGTTCCTATATCCTGTGAAAAACAGCATGCCAAGTAGTTACTGTGGTGCTGAAATGTAGTTTTAAAGCTGGGATTTAATTTCTCACTCTTGATGAGGAAAATTATTTATCTAAACATACATTTTCAAAATTGCAAATGATGATCTATGAGTGAAAGCTGAATTTCGATGATTTACAGCTACATTTGATGCTGGCCTTGTTAATGACGTGACGTTTTTGGCTGCGTAACCTAGGAGTTATCCAGAAAAACCACAATCTTTCAGCTGCTAATAGCTGAAGGAGAGTTTATCAGGGAGAGTTTATGAAATGGTGCCCTTCAACAGAGTAAAGAGGAATCTTTTCTGCTTGTGCAGAAACTCCGTGCGAGTTATCTCAGGACTTGGGCACTACCAGCCTATTACGCAGTGTTTCCAATGGGCTGAAGACTTGAGAAGCAGGTTATATATTGAAAACTTGCCAGTATTCCGCTTCAGTTTCTCATAGATCTTCATGATTTCGTCTGTTTTATATTTCATTTTCCCAGATAGACTTAATTGGCTTGCAGCGTTAAGGTTAGATGCTACTGCAGCACATATAAAAACAGATCTGCTTAAAAGAGTCTATGCAGAGATGTCATATCCCATATAGGCCATGGGTTTAAAAAAAAAAAAAGAAAAAAAGAAGAGAGAAAGGAAATACAAGGAAAAAGATAAAAAGAGAGAAATAAAACTTAAATTGGTGGAACATTTCCAAGATGGAGACAAAGTAGTCTTCCCATCACTACTTTGCCTTTTTTTTATTAAATTTGATATTTGGGCATGCAGCCTTGTACAAAGGGTCAACAAATGGCCTCTGCAATATTTATATCCTATATTGTTACACTAGGAGTTGTGGTGAACTTATCCCTTAAAATGCTCCACTACATATAAAAAAATTTCACCTTTTCAAATGCCAAGGAGGCTTATAAACCTCCAAGAGACTGTTTCTTTGAAACTAAAGGAATAAAAGGGAACTGTTTTGCAACTAATCTTATTAAAAAACTATTCTCTTGTGTACGAGATTTTGCTCTTAAAAAAGTATCTCAAACTGTTTCATATAACTTGGTCAGAAAGGAACACAAAAAATCTATTTCAATTGTATTTATTATCAAAAGTTTCAGAACATCCTAAAATAGTTTGGAAGTCTTGCAAGAATACACTTTCTAATGCGATTTTTGGGATTCTTTGCTTCTGCTTAAACTGGAGCATGAAGGGGAAGAAAAATCACAAGCGGGTTTACTGAGCCTGAAATAGGTTTGGCTTGAGATGGGAATATAGTTTTGTTTCATCTGTATCGTCATGTTAATTTACACATTTTATAAGCAACATTTGTCCCTGCTGTATCTCCATTGTGCAGAATACCAGTTAGGTGTATCATGGGTACATTTCCCTGTGTATTTTGTTACTGTATTGTATGGGAAGGTATTCTGTAAACATTAGCACATTTGGTATAGCTTTACATGTTTCCTTTACCACTGAGGAAGAAATAAATAATGTTTAGCAAAGCAGATGGTGCAGTCAGGTCTATTTTCCTTTACGAACACACCACCACAACACGTTTCTTGCCACTGATATTCAGAAGTGAGCTAGGAAAAGAGCCTAGAAACTTGTCATCGTTAGCCACTTAGAATAACTTAGATACGTTTTTTACATAATGTAATTTCTTAGTATAAAGAGGTCATTGCTTCTCCATTATCTATTGAATATCAGTTTAAACAAACACTGTTTTCCTTTTAAGCTTGTCTCAGCAGGGCTAGGGGCGGAAACCATCACGCTAGCTTACAAGTGTAAATCTGATTTCAGACTCTGGGAACGTCAAAACAAAATACATTGTGTTTGAGAAGAGTTCAGATCTCTCCTGCTAAGTGCCATCTGAAGTTGGAAAGTAAATAATGGCTGCGACTAGAATGGAAGTTCTGATTCACAGAAATCTAAACTGAACGCACAAGCCCCATTTCAGCAGTCCCACACTTGTAATTGTGTAAAATCAAATCCAGCTGAAGGTGAAGGAAGAACAGAAAATAATAGTAAAACTAAATTTGATCAGAACAACATGGCTAACCACTCTTTTCTCGTGCAAAACAAGTAATATTATGTGATCTTGTTAAAAGAGTGATCAAGAAATTTTATCGTTTCCCAGCTTAAAAAAAAAAAAAAAAAAGTGGGTTTTGGACAGCTGATGGATTTGGCTCAGAAAATGTGCACTAAAGAGATGAGAGGATTCTGGACAGGACATTAAAGGTTCTAAGTTAAGTGAAGGAATGAAATCTCAGTTACATGCTCAAATTCCTTTACTAGCAGGAGCGGACCGTGTTGAAGAATGGCATTTGGAAGTAACTAGCAAGTCTCAGAGAATCTGTGCATGGAGTAGTCCTGGGCAAAAAGCATATTCCTGTGGGAACAAAGATACAGTAGAAGTCACTGATTCTAACCAACTTACTGCATTTTATGAGTAGGAAGGGACCAGAGAAATGCACAATTTTAAATAGTGAACTGAAATCCACAGGTTGTTAAATAAATCTTTCCTAAGCAGGGATGCATTAGTACTAGAGATGGTGCTATACAATTGGACTTCTGTTACTTAGGATGGTAATTCATGGATTTATATGGAATTTGGAATTGCTATTGCTCAAAAAAAAAAGTGAAAGAGAATGGCACACAACTAAAAATGATTTTTTTTATCAGAATCATAGCATAGAAGGTTTTTTTGGATGTTCAAGGGCATTGCTATATAATGTCTATTATTGAGACAGTATCATAAATGTGCTTTGTGTTTACTCTTGTAATCTCAAATTAACTTACTGTGATCCATTATTTTATACACTGTAATTCCATCTCTCAGAATTTGGGAGGTGTGACTTTAATTGCATAAGAAACACAAGTGTAATTCGGACGGGAAAAATCAATAAGGGCCGTACTTCTGGAAAAGAGTAAACTCTCAGAAGAAAAGATGTGGAATGAGAAAATACAATGTGAATCCAAATGTCCCATTTTAGTGTTGTCTTTGTGGTCCTGGTTTCCTAAGGAAACTGCATTTTTTTTCTGACATGCTGTCTTGCTCTGTCTCACCATCTGTCTCTAATTTTAATTATTTGCTGACCAAACTCAATCCAAATTTGACAAATAGATAGTTATCTGAAGCATATTATGTTCCAAAAATGCATGTAAAGCCTCAGTTGAAGAATTGGTTGCATTGTAAACTCATCTCTTTAGACAGCTGAGCTTAATCTTGGGACTCACATCTGAAGAAAACCCATTAGCGTCCCTCCTTCCAGATTTAGTCGCTTCCATAGTTGTAGCAGCTCAGTTCTCAGCACACCAGACCGGTTTGTGTTAGGTGCTGTGTCAATACAGACCAAGAAGAGCACAAGAATGATGATGATCGTGAGAGGACTCACACAGCAGAAGAATGCCTAGAAAATAGTTCTAGAGTAAAATAAATATATCTGGGCATACAAACATGCAAAACAAAGCACCAGCCTGGAAAAAAGATAGCTCTGACAGCATCCTGGACTGGACACCCACGATCCTTTTGTATTTGGGTCCCATGACATTCATTGAGTCCGTGTGTGGTTAATCTTCTCTTAATCCCACTTGTGTTGTTCCTTCTTCCACACGGCTCAGTCTGTTGACTGTAGGAGAAATGGCACATTGACGATCTTTACCCATGGCCTATGGACCAGTTCTGTCCCATCCCTGTCCCATCCCACCCCCAAAACCCCACTGTTTTGGCATACCCCTTCCTAGTGCTTCAACCTGGCTCTGTACTCACTCTCCATTTTGATTTGGGATTCATAATGATCACATATACTCTAGGTTTTTGATGTCATGTTACTGTGGATTCACGTGGTGTAGCTATTCTACTGCTTTTACACAGCACAGCTGCAGATGGACAGGCAGAGGGTTTCACTTGTCCCTAGCATACAACCAAACAGCTCAAAACCAGCCAGTTTCTCTGTAACTGTCATGCCATTCAGTGGGCATTAAAGACTACCTCAAGGAGAACTAGAAAGCTATAAATATGAAGGCAGAAGAAAATACTTAAGAATGTTTCTTAGCCAAACAAACTTACCATCCACAAGAATTAGTAGGGTAAGAGGAGGTGTTGGTTGCTATTCCCACATTGATTCATTGTGGTAACACAAGAAGTGACAAAAAACTGCACTTAAGAGTCCTACCATAAAGGAGGAGTCTAAGTGCAGTTCTTTGTCACTTCTTGTATTACCAAAATGAATCAAAGCAAGAATTAGAAGACTTCATTTGAAATGATTTTCAAGTGCTGAATTCAGCTGCTGCTCAAAAACTGAATTCATGTGCCAAAGCAGATGCCTCTGTTGCAGATGACTGTAGTTAATTACTCATAGTCCATGAATTGCAATGAAAACAGACCTGGAGAGGCAGAAGTCATTTTATGCTTGTAAGTCAAATTCACCATCACTGAGTAAGCAGGTGCAGCCCCACTAATTTGAGAGAAAGAAATTCTATCAGACCACCAGCAAAATTAGATCGTTGTTCAGTGTGCAGATGGCAGAAGGTTTTGGAAGAAATGGATGTGGCTGATTTGCTTTTCATAGCAGTTGTAATGTAGTGTGCAGCTATATGCCATGTATTTACTACAACTTTTACTTTACTACAGCTGTTCTTCTATCTGGAAGTGAAAGCTTCCAGGCCACGGTAACAGATGATATATAGGCAGTGTGTTTCACTCATTCCCAAAATGCTATAAATGGTAACAGCCTAGGATGCTGAAGTTCTCTGTATCCTGCAAGACGAATGCCATTGCGCAATATCAAGCTCCTGAGAGAACACTATAGTCCTTTCTGCGGGAGAAATGAAATATTTAGTCTCTAAATTCCTGTGGGGCACAGCTGGAGCACAACAGGGATGTGGAGCGCTGCTCCCAGTGTGGTTCTGTGTTTGCTCTTAGGGTCGGTGCTGCTCCCATCGCCAAGGGCCAACCGCCCAGGCAGAAACTACTTTTTGTGGCTCGCTCCGGCCAAACTAGTCACCATTTTTTAACATGCCCCCTCCATTTAGGACATTGAAGCTGGGGGAAGAGAGACAGGAGGTTGTTTGCTCACTGTTAGCGCAGTTAAGGATGTCAGTATTTTGCCAGGAAAATGTTTCCCTTTTGGCACAGTTGCCACTCAGAGAAAGTCATTTTGCTTAGTCCTGAAATGCAGCCTTCTTAGGGGAAAAGTGCTGATTCTGTTTCATGGCACAAAGTAGTGTTATATGAATTTTCTGGACAGAAAATGAAGGGCTCCTAGAGCCATCCCAGCTTCCAGAGTGGAGGCTGGCAGAACGGAGGTGCCTGAGTGTGCCAGAAATAACACGGCTCCTCTCTCCTGCGAGGGTGGCCATCTGTCCTGCTCTCCTCACGCTGCCTTGGAACCGCACTGTGATCTTTGGCAACCTCCTGCTTTCAGCCTTTTCACATTTGCAAAATGGGGGCTTGTAATCTTTTCTCCATCTCCAAGGCCTGCTACGAAGCTCTAAGATGGAAGACACTAGAGAGGTCTAAAAATACCATGGCTGTTAAATCTTGGAGGGTATTTGGATTGGAAAAGGCAGTGAGAAACACCTAGGATATATCCAAGATCTAACAAGGTGTATTCATTTCCAGTTAGACTTTGTCATCTGGGTGGCAATGAGTCAATGAGAGGAGACCTTCTATTTCATATTTTCTCCAGAAAGACATTGGATTACCTTTTGTAATACAAGTAAGTGTTGGATAATACTCCAAAGAGGACTCCTTTGTATTTTGGTGCCTCTGGCAATGGTGTTAAGTGCATAAATATTGCAGTTTTGCATTGAAAGGTGATTCTGCTGAAAAGAGAATTTAGATGGTTCAAAATTTGGTATTATTCTGACAAGAGACATATTTTTAAATTTTCTATAAAAAGAAAAAGCCATGGGACTAGGACTCTGGAGCAGACATCTTGGCTCTCTTCCCCCACAGGCAGTGTAATGCCAAGAGTCCTAAGAAATCCAGCCTTTGTGCTGACTGATCCCAAAGCCTCCTGGGTTGTGAAGGAAAACTGTCAAAAGCAAACCATCTCTTCAGAATGTTTCAAATTTGACAAATAAGCAAATGCTAGTGGAAAAGGAGAAAAAAAACCCAACCCAACCCAACCCTGCTGGAATTTTTCTCAGCAGTGCTAGTAAACATTAAAGTGCAACGGCTCCGGCTAAGCAAACAGGAAAGCATACCCCGCAGCCTAACTGGGCAACCTGGCAGTGGCAAAATAATACCTAGATTAAAGGTATGTTGGAGCACAGCAACCAAGAGAGTTCTGGATCTCTAAATAACATCATGTAACGAAACACAGAATGATAGTGCCTCTTTATGAGCTTAACCCTATTCTGCCAGGCAGGTAATCCAGGCTGATTTTGTGATGAAGCCATCCAGAAGAGCACACTGGAACCTGCCCTTGGCCAAAATAAATAAATAATGACTTCAGAAAAAATACACATCTGTTCCCTCTGTTTGATTGGCAAAAACATCACCGGTATTCCAGTACCTCCCTAATTTACAAAATTAGCCCTTAGGATAATTATGGTTGTCGTCTTTGTAAAGGGCTTTGAGTTTTGCGCAGGTACTGTTCTATACATAAAGTACAAAACTGTATTATTTCGGCATGGTTGCCGGGATACCATTATATTGCGCGTTATGGGAGTACTCATGTTAGTGATATTGCTAGGAGGGGGTGTGAGGAAAACCAGAAATATCTTCCCCACCCACCCTTCTTATTCAGTGTGATGGTAATTACTGTTCCCGCTTTCTAAACTTTGTAAACATCCCAGCTGGCTGTGAAGAGGGCAGCTTTCCTGCAACAGCCGCGCACCCTCCCTCCCTGCAGGACCAGGAACACGAGCCACGGTCCCTCTGCCGCTCTGGAGCCTGTCGGAACAGCTCCTCACACGCTCAGTATTCAGCACGTCCCAAGTAACTTGCTGAATTAGGCCCCTTTGATGAAGTTAAGCAACAATTTACCTCTCTGTGGCTAAAACACCCGTGTGTGGCATCCCACCCCATTCCCTGGGCATTTCGTAAACAAATCACCATCTAGGTCCACAGTGATTAAAAGCATTGTTTGCTTTAGCCGCCTAATCTATATTTCTCCACTTTCCATTTTGTTCTTTGCTTTGGGATTCATGTTTGAAGAACTATGACTCACTCTACTCGGGCTCTTGCTGCTTGAAATTAAAATAAGAAAGCTCGTCCCCCTACCCCTGCCCCCCCTCCATTTCCTAATATGTTGCCTTCTGAAGCCGTACAACACCTTATAAATGTTTCACCAGAACGGAGCTGCCAGAGCATTCCCATCTGTCACATTAACACAGCCAGATTGGAAATATTTTTAAAAATGTAAGACACTGTATGGAGGGAGGGAATGAATAAGGAACTGCATCCACAACCGGGAGAAGCAGAGTTAATGGGAGACTGTGAAGTAGCGCCACTTCAGGCTTGAGAATCTGGACCCACCTTGAAACATCCTTTAACACCTTTTACGTATGACAAGCAACCACCACTCTCTGTCTGCACCATTGGTGCTTAGCACAACTGTGAGTTTGGCCCTTGCCATCTTGCTCCAGTCCCTTCTAAATTGAGCCACCTTTACTAGGAGCAAAAAACACAGAGCCTTACCATCACCAGTGTTTGAGTATGAATGCTTGAAAATCGTCTCTGCCTACGTTTTCAAAGAGGGGAAGGATTATAAGACAACAATAATTAAGTATTGTCTCTTGCGTCTTACCAAGTAGTCATAACAGTTAACCAGTCAGACAGTCTTTCATTTGAGCTGAGCTCCTGCCCCACCAAAATCACGGAGTTTTGCCATTGCTTTGGGCATGGCTGTGCAGGGATTTCAACCTTGGGCATGGCAACTCTCTACGAAACCCTAAGTTCAGATCTCACCAAGTGAGCACTGAATGGCATCGCTCAGGAAATAGAAGTGAAACAGCCAGCTGGGAGATGTGCCTCCTCAGAGTAATTAACCTTGCCTGTTAGCAAAGCTGCTTGTTTTGGGCTTTGTGTAGCTGTACTGCTACACAAAATGACCTAATGATGAGTTCTTAGCCCTGAGACCTGGTAGGACCACAGAGCTCAGAGCTAACTCCATTTGAAGCAGATTTGTCTCGGAGGGAGCTAGTTAGCACGGTCTAAAACAAAGCCAGGGCAACCTAATGAGTGAACAGTGACATTGCCTGGTCTTGCTTTCTGCCCCTGTGTCACTCAATGTTACATACTTGTGCCACGTAGACTCACCAGTTCACTCAGTCCTGTGGGCTTCTTCCACTCTGGGGCTGTCCCGAGCAGGAGCCCTGGCATTTATCTCTACAGGCTCGTGGAGTTTCAGTGCATGAATCTACATCACAGCGCATGATATTCGAGCTGTAAACCAGAGTCAGTAACAGGTTGTAATTAGTGCAAGAAAAAAAAAGCTTTTTTTTTTTTTTTTCCCCCCCTCTAGGACTTTTCTCCGAGGATTTCCGAGGATTGCTTGCATCTGAGATGCAAGCACAGATAGTCAGTCCGTCTTTGTTTTTCTCAGCTCCCTTGAGTAGGAGGAGGGCAGAAAGTGTTATATTGCAGCTTTCCAGGAACTTGCTTAATTCTGTCTCATTCCCTGTGTCGCATACAGCAGCTCCGTCATCATGCAGGATGCTTTTCAGCTTGCGTTTTATCCAGTGCCCACCTCGCACGCTGCTGACATGCAGTTCTCACTGGAGCTGAACACATATGCTATTATAAGCCAACCATACTGCAGGCCAATTTGCAAGAACATACATGGACAGAAATGGAGGGCTTGAAAGCCTGAATCCTAATTTCGTTTCCACCCGTTATGCAAATGTTCTGTTGCACTGGGGTCTCGCTCTATCTGTCACTTTGTCTTCTGCAAAGTAGCGATAACCTTACAATAGCAATCCAGATTTTCAAAAGATCTCAGCCTCCCACTCTGACAGCCAGACTTTACAAGGAAATCACCTCCCATTTAGGCACCAAAATGTAATGCTCATACATAGAAAAAAAGTTGATCACACTGGATGCTCAGCGTCTTACACAATCTGGGCAGCAGGCACTGCTGTGAGGGTTCTTGGGAACCTTGGAAAACTTGCTCCTTATTTAAGAACCTAAATGAGAACCCAGCTTTTCTGAAAATCTGGTTCCAATTTAGGTGTTGAGCACTCAAAAATTTGAGTCTGAGTTCTCTGGAAAATCTGGCATCTAACAAAGGAATGCTGTGAGGATAAATTAATTAATGTGAGATCCCAGGGTAACAGTGATGACAGTACTAGTAAACATTGTAAAGAAGTGAGGAATAGCTTCATGTGTTGAAATTTCAGGGAAAATACCTAGTAGGCAAGAAATTATGACCTACTGTGGGCCTGCCACAACACAAGGAGAACCACAGTAGGTTCTCCCATAGCTGAATTCTGCCACCGGTAGAATGGGTACTGTTGCCAGTGACAGACGTGATACTATTGGCACACAACTTCAGAAATTTTAAAATACTAAAGTACAGGCTTTTAATGTACTGGAGAAACACATAGTAAATCTTTAATACTGACTTCTTAACCAAGAAGCACAAAGAGTATTTGAAAGCTGTTGCTCTGTTGCCATTAGTTTCATCAGAGTATTTGTTGTCAGGTGGACTTAGATTTTCCAGATGACACTAATATCCCTGCAGGAAATGGGAGGGAGATGAAGCAATGTCTTTGAAACTGCTGAGAGACTAGTTTTGTAAAAGATTTATGTAAATATGATAATTGGGTGTTTTTCTTTTGAACAGTTACTCTATATAAAAGGAAGAGAAGGGCATCTAGAAGATGCCTGTTGCTTGCTCTGTATGGTCACTGGTGTAACTCCTGCTTAGTGAAAAGTACCCATGACTGTCAAGGGTCTTCGCTGGTCCTCTCAGAGACAGGCATATAATCTTGTTTGGGGGTGATTTTTCTAATGAGAAATGGGAAGGGTCTTACTTCTAATGTAGTTCTTTCATTTCCTGATAGTTTCTCAAATGCAGCAGAAGAATAAGGCAAGATCTGGCACTGTGTGGGGCGGTCACATATTCAGCAGAAGCTGAGAGTGCTGTAGCTGAGGGCTAGCCATGTTTATCTCATAGCTCCACATTCCAAGGACCATCTATCTCTTTGTTTTGTAGTGAGCTAAGCAGCCACGATCTAACAAATACGTAATTCTAATGAGTTTGGCAGAGTTACTCTATTTCATATCAGCAGGGGGACTGGTCAAGTAAATAATCTTTATGCAGATACGCTAGTTATTTGTACAGACATAGGTACATGCACAGCACGGCACTCCAAGGGCAGTGGAAACCAGCAGGTTGGCATTTTTGCCTTTTCTCAACTATCTTGCCTCTTTTCTCAACATTTCTTTCATAAGCTAAAGCTTTCTCTTTTGCCCTTGTGATACTTAACTCTCGCCCCTGCTTCTGCTGATTTAAAAAAAAAGAAATAAGAAAAAAAGAAGTACTGGGAAAATGAAATGATTTCTGGAATGTGTCAGCAACAAGTAGAATCTCTTGGGATCGCCTTTGACATACAGGAACAATAAGTTTGAGAGAGGAAATTGGTTTCCCCACGGCTGATGGTTTTCCTGGATTGGCTTACCCCACTCCCACAGTGTTGAAGCTATTGAACGCTCAATTAGTATTCCCCAAAGTGTCAAAACGAATTGAACCAACTCCAGAAATTCTTCACTGCAGTTCATGTATCATTTCTCAGGCTTTGAGAAAAGGCCCTACTGTTCCACTGTGTGCAGCAAACAAATTCTCCCCTTCTCAACCCTGTGCCACTTTGCTTTTTTTACTTGGTTCAAGGGCACCTGCAAAAATAAACAGGAGTGGCAAATTATTACCTCCAGAATGTGTGGAGTACCTCAGCTAACTGGTTTATAAATAGCTAGACAGATGGATGTAATGACTATAGTATCTTGAAGTATTTTGGGTTGGTTTTGTTTTGCTTTGGGCAGTTGCTATATTACACTGTGTGATTCTGACAACGGTAATGGATCCCAAAGTGCAGATGGCAGGCTACATTTTGAGCTACAGGCCAAAATCATACGGCCAAGCCCAAGGACTCAAAAATCATGACCTAGATTTCACCCTAAATAATGGACTTTCTTCAGAAGCTGCTGGAACTGGGTTTGTAAATTAAAAAAAAAAAAAGGTTGCTTGTATTTCATATTTATATTTTTGAGTTTTGTAATGTGTTTGGCTACATTTTTATCTCATCTTTATAACCAAGAGTCATAAATTTCTTACTTAGTAATAAAAATGGAGACCGTAGTGTGACTCTAGGAGCCAAAGCTCCAAGAAAAAAATGCTGATTTTCACTAGAAATGACAAAATAGCAGAAGTTAGAAATTAACTTTTCAGGCACAAGAAGTTTCCAAGGATGACCCATTCTGGTTCATCCCAGTTCAAATTCCAAGAAAGCTGTGTCTCAGCTTGAATCACTCACTAAGGTACTCAAGTGCAATAGGCTCCTCAAGTCTTATTTGCATTAACCTCATTAGATTTACTTACTATAATCATTCTTGACCCAGTCTTTGTTAGTGGTGGTGGCTTCCTTTGTGTTGGCCGGGCTTATGTTTGTGGTCAGAAGAAGCAGACAGAAATAAATAGCTAAGCTGGGTGCTGGACAAGACTGAGTGCATCACTCACCAAGGTGCTCAGAAGAATGAAAAAGCAGAAGTTATTTGAACTTTAAACCTCAATTCACAGTTGGATTTTAATGTGAAGTAGCAAAGAAATTTCTAACAGCTTGCTATTTTATTCTGAAACAAGTGAGCTTTAGGACTTCGGTGCTTGGTGCAGTGAGATCAAGGACTGGTTTTCAACAACTGAGACACTTAGCCTTGAATAAGTCATAAAGAACAGCTCTTCCCAGCTCAGTCACAAACTAGTTATAAGAAAACTGCATGCACAGGGGAGTGTCAAAGAGGACCTGCCCGGAAAATTATTCAGGAAAAGAACGGAACAGGGAAGAGAGGCAGTGGCAGAGAGACAAGGGGTCAATTTGCCAATGTTCTTTGTTAGTCCCTGACCTCTGACAGGCACGCTGCAGTTTATTAATTGATAATTTTGATGATGAGATGGAGAATATACTTATGATCCTAAACTGAGATGGACAAGAAGCGTGTCAGAGAACAGAGTAAGAATTCAGAATTATCCTAGGGAGTTGGAAAAGTGGTGTAAGGCAACCATTCTTTTAAGAAAAAGACTGCTTCTGTTCAGAAGAAGGTTGTGGTACAACATAGAGAAGTGGTAAGTGTGGTGCAGAGGTTGAAGAAATTAGTGACGTGAACACAGCCTGCGGGATGTCTGGCTGGGCATCACTTTATACAGCAAGGATTTGAGGCTTATAATGAATCAGAAGTTATGACCATGAGTCAGTCCACCTGAGGCAAATAGGGAAAATATTTTACCGGTATAAATCAGAGTATCATCTGTAAGAATGGTGAAATAATCACTCCACTCTACTTGGAGCTGCTTAAGACCAAGAGAGCAATGAGTAGCATTCTCCAATATTTAAAATGTAGTTGTGGGTACAACAAAAGCAATGGCCTTAAATTTGCAGTAAGGAGGGTTCAGTTAGACTTTAAGGACAAACATCTAACAGCAAGGATGACGGACCCCTGGAACACATTGCTGTGGGAAGGTTGAAGAATCACAGAAAGCTTTTACCCACAGGATAAACATCCGTCAGGAACAGATATAGCTGAACTTTCACAGGGCGGATTTGGTGACCTCGGGGTCCTTATTTTCAATGATTTGTTGATAAAGCCTAAATAAAAGAGGAAGAGCTCCATACAGCCTAAATAAAAGAGGAAGAGCTCCATACAATACTGTCACCATTTCTTTAACACTCTTGGCAAAAATGAGCAACCAGAGGCAGTGCCTCCCTTTTGGTACTTACTGATCCTGACGCTGGAAAGAGTGGCTGGCTGGTGCATAAGGCAGCTTGCAGCAGAAGCAGTGCAAGGGTGACTGGAGAAGTGAGATGAAGCTGTTGACCCAGGCTGTACAATACGTTGCAGCTTCAGAGCCATTTGCCGTCACTGGATGCTCAGTAAAGAGGTGACGGTACCGTCACTGCCCACCACTTGCTTGCTTCCAGCAGGGATGACAGCACAGCTTGGGCCAAGTAAGGCCACATAAACAAAAGCATGCAGAGCTCAACTCCTTCGGGCTTTATAGCACATACAAGGATGCAGCTGTCTGGCCCAGAGAATTTATGAAAACCCCTTCATGCCTCACCTTCCCTTTATTTATCCCCAGCTGGCATAAAGGGCTGCTACAGGAAAGTACCTTGTCCACATTTGAGCTTCTAGCAGGATTCTTATTTGACGTGTGTGAGAGAAATCTAATGTCCTACCTGCCTCAGTTCCTCCTGGAGCCTGTTGCAGAAGCTAAAATGGCTACCTAGAGCTTCAGTCCTTACATACTGCAGAGCTTGGCTCCTTATAAAAAGTTATGCATGGAAGAAAATACTTTAAAAGTACATTTGAGCAAGCCAAGAGAAAGAGATAATGAGAGTCAAAAATAGATCACTCTCAGGCACGGAGGGTGTACAACTCCTGAAACTCTTATTTTCATTTTAGTTTTCAGCTTTCTGTCTAAAAGTGTGAGAAAGTTCTGGGAGAGTGGGAGAGTAAGCGCTTTGACATGCACACAAAGACTTGTTCACTGGCAGAAAAAATATTACTGGGTTGGCTACTATATCAAGAGCTTTACTACCTTGACTTCGGCACATACACGGTGTTTCCCAAAGTCATGTTTTCCTTCTGAAATTTCTCCATCTCATATTTCCATTTTGAAACGGTGTAGTCAATAAATAAAACTGCTGGATGGACTGCTAAACAGAAATAGGCCTCAAACCAAAGAAAAGTAATGGGTGAAGAAAGCGGTGTCAAATAAGGGAAGGCTGGGATTAAGGATGCATAGAAACTTCTTCTATTTGAAATAACGTTCAAATCATTTTCTCAGCATCAAGCCAAGAAGCCTAGGACGGACAGATTGTTTAGTCGCCTGTACTGCCTCTTACATTTTTATTGCCGTCCTATGGGCTTATTTTCCTGGGATAAAATCTGTTTATTCAGCTAGCAGAGACACATGTCTAGCAAGCACAAAGTATTTGCCCAAGGCACGGAGGAAGAGAATGTCTCTATATACCCCCATTTACGACGCTATTTAGAAGGAGCCCTCCACAGAGCTGTGCCATGGAGAAATGTTGATTCTTCCTGGCATTGCCGCCCCAGCCCGGCTGCGGGCTGAGCTTCCTAGTCCAGGCCAGGGGCATGTTTCAGTACATACCAAACTGGGCATACATGAACAGTGTCTCTGGAGTCACACTAATGTGAGCAGTAAGGCTGCTTTCTGGAGAGCCAAGTGGCAAGTCTGGGAACAGATGCTCCGTGAAGGGCCGCTCTGTTGGATGGCGAGGTGAAACTCGCCTGTGAAGACAGGCCAGAGGCAGTTTTCTTTTACCCAAAGCTGGTATCAGGATACCACAACCTGGACTCCCAACCAGCTAGACTGTGGGTACTCGAGTTTGTCATCATGTACGGTAATCCCATTTCCAGTGGATTCCCCCTCCATGACAGCTCCCTGCAGATAGCCGCCATTCAGTTTAGTTAAGCAGCTACTGTAGGAAAAAGGGTCATGTAAACCAGAGCATCTGAAATTATCAAGTATGCAACAGATTATTTGTAATCTGACAGCAATGAAATTAACTTTCCATAAATAAATCCCTAACAAGCTTGTATTATTCTATTAAGGCATGACAACAATCTAACTAAATATAAATTAAGCACAAATCTGGGGACTTTAATGGAAGGGATTACCCAAAATGTTTAGCTGAATCATCATCAATTACCATCTCTGTTTTCTCCTAACAGCTGCACTATCATCTGTGCAGACTTTAAACGATATGCCATTAAGGGTACTTGAACACAAGCTTACCTTCAAACCTCTCAGTAGATCCACCCCTCCAACCTCAGTGTTGTATATTTGCTCAAAGATGTTGCTGACTCGCAGCCGCAATCCTGAGTGGGCATCCGACACGTTCGGTTGCCGTCAACAGCATATGCGCTTTCATGCGTGCGTCAGAAGAGAAAACAGCACCAGATTTTGCTCTCCAAGATGCATTTAGCACTGGTGACAGCTGCTGAGCCTGCGTTGTGCTACCCAGAGCGTACATCCAGCGCCAGAGCTTTTGCAGGCAGCTGCCATGTGCAGCCACTGCTAACACGTGTCAGTGAAGGGAGCTCCTTCTTCACGGCTTATTCCCTGCCCTGGAAACCCTGGCCTTCCTCCCATGCCTGGTGTTTTATGCTCACCACGGGTGGGGTTCTCAGCGGCCTGAGTGGAAGAAGTGTTCTGGAGAGGCGGCAAGGGTGGCAGGCTGAGTCACAGCTCGGGACTGCAGGAGATTGCTAGGGAGGACGGTGGCTGAGCTTATCTCAAGGCGGGAGGGTTGGAGTGGGATTTCAGCTTGCGCGTTGATTGCTCTTGGTTTTGTGGCGATGTACAAGTTGCCAAGGGTCCCCGTGGGCTGTTTTGGCAGCTACGAGCCCACAGTATATGGGGGTGTGTTGCCCATGCCCTTTTCCTTCTACATAACAGACCGTTTGCTGGGGAACTTTCTGGAGCTGTTTAGGTTGAACTCAGGCCTGAGCAGCCTAGACTACAGCTAGTCTAAAAGGGGAAAGAAGTTGAAATGCAGATACAAAGAGATTCCTTCTAATGTCTCCCTGGAACTGCTCTGCACAAGCCACCAAGAAGCAGCCAGACAGTGGAGACTCACATTTTCCACACACTTGTGGAGCTACAGGAATTTAACCTTCTGGTGAAAAGTTTTGTGTCCCATTACCAGTGCCTTAGCTTTTGTACGCTGATGACAGAAGGACTACCTGGTGCGGAGGAATTGCATTCCCAACTTGCACAAAATTTTAAACCTGAAATCTTAATTTTATTTTATTTTTCCTTTAGGACTTCTTTACTGTTTCAGGACTTCTGGGGTAATTTATGCCCTGTTATTTCACTTTATTACACAAGATGCCAAGATTTATGTTAATAGAGGAAAATGCATTTAAAATGTCTCCTAATATATTTCCCTTGAAATACACGAAGATTACAGCTGCTGCAATAAACTCATAATCTCCAAATGCTAGAATGGAAATGTTTGACATTAACAGGCTGCTTTTAGAAATGAAATATCTGTGGCGAGGACATTGAGAACTTACAACCAACATCTAATTGTGAGTGCATTTGAACTTTGCACGCTATTTGAGATTTGGGGGAGGGGGGGGAAGTTAACTTTTTACACATACCTCAACACTTCTTGATGTCAACCAGAAACAGAGGCAGCAGAATTCCACAGGAGGGTCTGCTCCCATGGCAATTTTGAGTTGACAGGAACCAAGGAGCATATGAAATCTTGTGAGAAAGTCTGATCCCTCCTAGTTTCCAGTCTCAACAATTTCCATAGAAATTGAATGCTAGGGAATGCATACAGAGATTTATATCTTAACTGCAGCACAAACTTTAAAAATATGGAATGGTGTGGGACAACTTTGGGAATAATCGAGTCTGAATTAGCACTGAGTTCCTAATGTGCCCTGGTTAAATATGTGACTGGGAAACCTTGAAAGTGGACAACCGTCCTGCAGCTCTTCCTGTATTTAATTTCATTACTTTCAGAGTATGGAGGCAGGCTTTTCATGTTACTGTGAAGCAGCCAGTGATGAAAAGATGAGAAGAGGTGGTCTCTGACGGGATTCCCTACTCTGCCACAGCAGTTTCATGCCACTAAGATTTTACTAGCTTATCTCACCATAAATCTGTTGTAGTAGAGCAAGGCTTAAAAGATGGGCTTAGAAAAACTGGGCAAATTTGAAATTAAAGTATCACAGTAGAGCTGTAGTTCATGGTACTGTTAGCAATCCTTAGTGCTTAAATAAGATGAAGACCATTTTTGTACACATGAAACTCCCACTGAACTCTGCTGGCATTGACAGGGTAGTGAGTAATTGCTCAAAATAAAGTGATTGGCAGTTTAGAATTCCTTGTTCTAAGAATCTAGATCCTTTTGATATACATAGGGTTATTTACATCCTCCTTTGCAAAATGAACGTAGGAGTGTGGGTCTAAGCATGACAAAGGCCTTAGAACTCCACATTTGAGTTGGGGAAACCTTGTTATAAGTCATTCATCTGCTGGGAAGGTTTCTGTTTACATTCCAGGCATTAATTGCACAGTGTATTGCAGAATAAAATGGTACCTTTCCCTTCTCCTGGAATACTCCACCAGAAGGAAATCAGGCTGAAAGTGGTTGTGCAACCTGCAGAAGGACAACTATTTTCCTACTTTTCAAAGGATCACACACAAATACAACACTGCCTGTGTAATCAGAAACAAACAATCAAATAAAGAAAAACAACCCCAAACCTAATCTGCTTCAATAATATCAATAATTTACTATTTTTTTCATAAAGGAGTCAGTTTAGTGTTTAGTTTACGAATACATTCCATCCCTGCTACACAGATATCAAAATTGAAACATGCCACAGACCAACCCAGTTAAAAGAAAATTATATGTTCATATAGCCTCTTCACTTTTCCATATATTTAGAATAATGACAATAGGCCAACTTCTGTTTGAGTCAAGGTCAAAGTAATTTCAAAGAAATCAATAAAATTCATCTGCAGTTATCTATGTAACTGAAAGCAGAATTTGATCCAATAAGTGTTAAATGAACAGTCTTAAAATAGGAAGTAACAGATTCTAGGCATATGTATCGTCAGTTCAAATTAGATTTTACCTCTTGAAGCATCCCAGCACAATGGAAAAAACAAGCGTGGAAAGGAATTGCTGTCAGTGAGGAGTATGGTATCTCTTCTGCTGTTTATATTATCTTTCCTATATGTCTTCTTTTGTTCATCAGTAATCAAGTTCTTAGGTTTTTAATGCGAATTCCAGTTTCTGTTTGCTTCAGGCATTTTGTGTGCCTTGTTCTTTAAAATCTAGAGTGTTCTTTAAAATCTAGAGTGATTCTTTCTATTAAATCTCCCTTTCTAGTCATTATGCATTGCTACCATTATTTTGTTTATGTTATAAAAGACTCAGGACTGGTTCTTTGCTGTATAAAAATATGATAGAAACCACAGTCCCATCCCTAAAAAGCTTAGGAGGAAAATACTAATATGTTTGGGTTCATCCTATTTCAGGAAACTAAATTTAGCCTTTAGTATCTTTTAAAGAGAACTCACAATGTTATGGGAAAAAAAATATTAATTTGAGACAAAAAAATAATTGATAGAATCTTAGTTGGGGGCTTTATCTGACTTGGTAGGACTTCTGCAAATGTCATTTTTTGCACTTTGAAGGGATAAACTGAAAGACATTTTGCTATTCCAGTAATGCTGGGAATTATAATTCTCTGCTCATGAGCCTAAAAAAGCCCACAGAGTAAAGCATCTATTAGCACAATTTAGCCAGTACAGCTTGAAAGCACAGATCACAATGTTAATCAGCTCAACAAAGCTGCTACGTTATTAACAGGCACCAAAGGTCTTTGGAATAATAGTAATACTAAACAATGAAGATGCAAATTACACAATACTCAGATGAATTTTAGAGTTATACTCTCTTCTCAGGGGCTGTATATTATTTTGTTTTTCTTAAAGAAACATGGGATCTGTATATTGAAGTGGTTCGTTTGGAAAGTTATTAGATTAAGTGGAATGGAGTCAAAATTAAAAAAGCATATGTTCATATTGTTCATGTCCTAGTCTTGACTGCAGCGGGAGTTGAGAGCTAATTCTCTTAGATGAGGCACAGCATGCTGAAAAACCGAAGTTTTACTGTATAATTTTCTTTCATTATATGAACTTGGTTACATAGAGGAACATTTCATAAAAATTATGGTTAATCAAAAGTCAATTTATAGGTGAAGAATGGCATTGATGACAAATTTATGACCATCTGTAGTCCATAACCACAAGGAACTCTTAGGTGGGAAGTAAAGACCTTTCCTTTACTGAACGTATTCACTACTGTAGCATGAAATGTGTTAAGGCCATTTTTGTCAGGTGGAGCTTTACAGAATCAGATCCAAAACTTAATTGCACAGCGTCCACCTTCTCCAATCAATGAGGCAGATCTCCAATATACAGAAACGTCATTCATTATCAGGGCTCGGCCTTCCACCTTCTATCCAGTACATCAAATGTACCAAAGGTACCTAAAGTTGTGTAATAGACACAAAGTAATTAAATTAATATATTTTGGACAATCTAAATGCTAAATACTTGAAACTTGATTTTTTTCAAACTTAGCAAGCATATTAATAACAAAAAAAGCTAATTAGGTGTCTGTAACAGCTAGTATTAAAAAATGGATGTCCCATTAATTTTATGCACGTAAAATACTTTAAAATTTAGATTATATTTAATGTAAATAAAGCTGTTATATGTAAATGGTGGATTGGAGATATAGGCACACAGAATTGGAAGAGAGCTTGGTTGATCACTGAGTGTAATCCTTCATGTCATGAGTCCCCTATTGGGTATTTGCCTTCTACATGAATAGCGTATTAAAAAAAAAATTGCCTCACTCATAGGTTGTTTTCTATTTTACAGATTAACAAATAAGTACAGTATTTGAAGAAGACATTACATGGTAGAAGTCAATTGCAGATTGCTTTGTTAGAGTGACTCTAAAAGAGATTAGGAACATGAAAAACATCAGGAAGCATCACAGATGCTTTTTCAGTCAAAGATTATTCCCTGGTTTAAGTGAAAAAAGAGGAAGAAGATTGCCTCAACTCTTCCCATGTGTTTGTCATAGCACTTTTAAGGTGTGATAGTGTTAATTAATCAAACCCAAGGGTTTTTAGGGGTATTGTCATACCTTGGATACCTGTGTGTTGTCTGATGAATCAAGTTGTGTTTCTAGATAAATATCCTCTCTTTGACTCAGTCTTATTGAACATGCAGCAATGTGCTTGTGGATTTTAAGTGGTGCTTTGCTTGGAAAAGAACTGAGGAAAGCATGTGAGGACATGGCCATCATGCATACGTCAGGTATTCACAAAGTGAAGTTAACATAACATATTTATCTTCACAAGTTTGACAAGTAGATCATTTAAATGTGCTGTGACATTCATCCGTAACCGAATGACTAAAATGCCCACTTTAACCTCAGTTTACTGTAATTGATTAGCTCTTCTATCTATAATTCAAGAAAATGGCTCTGCTTTCAGAAATGACAACTGAAAACCAACAGAATGATACCCGTGCACCTGATTTTTAGATTGTCTGAGCTGCTCTTCTGACGACCTGTGAGGCAAAGTCATGAACCTGCTATTTCACGGTGGTGCTGGATGATGTGAACTGCAATTAATGCTGTCAGAGGAAGCAGACAGTTCTGTTCACGGACTCCCACTTAGTCGTGTACCTTTTGCAGCTGCACAGTAAATAGCTCTAAAGCACGCTTTTGGCGGTTAATTGTCCACCAGGATAATTATTCAGACATTACATTATGTACTCAGTCCTTGATGCACCTAAGTATCTGCTTCATGCATACTATCAACTCTGCGTGTACATATTCACACACAGCGCCCACAGCCCAAATTCAGGTAGACCAATTTAGTTCAGCTGCAAAGCACTCTCCATCCCAAATGCAGTAATTGGGGGGGGGGGGGGGGGGGGGGGGGGCGCGGAATTTGCAATTGAACGTTTTCTTTTCCCCCCTTACATAAAATTGCCATCCCTGACCTTGATATATTAGACTTCTAGATTCCAGTTTCCAGTTCACTATGCTAAATCCTAATAGAAAGCATAGGTTTAAAAAAGAAAAACACATGTAAAAATGAGGTATTGCTGGCAGTTAATGACAAACTGCACTGAAACCAAAGTGGTTTAGGTAATTCGATAACAATGTTCCCACTCCTTTACCAAGCTAATAGTACATAATGGGATGTATCTGTTTCATTTCGTGCAGGTAATCATATAAACATATGTATGTGCTTCAGTAAGACGGTTATGAAAATGGAGCACTTTGCCCCAGTTGTCTGGGGTGTTTCGTCGCTGCGTACTTTTATTTGTAACGTAAGCGCTTCAGGAGATGACCAGGGCACTCTGCAGATGCCTTCAGTTAGGCGTGAGAGGAGGGCATGCCGATGCAGTGGGAACAGGATGCGGCAGGAAGAGAGTCTGAATGCCTTTAGGGGCTTGAGAGCTCAGATGTGGGTGACAGTACCCTCCTGCCACCAGACACGGAAGTTGGGGGACCAGGTTGAAAGAAAGAGGGCAGCTGGGACATTGCGTTCCATTCCAAATGAAACACCGCATTTCTTTTCTTCGGGTTAGTAAAGCCTTATGTTTACACTTTTTACAGAATGACATCAAAAGAGCAATGGAAAAGCTGCTTCCAAAGCACTTTGATTTTTCTGAAACAATTTTCTCCTTTCTTTTGGACAAGACTGCTTGCTGATTTGACAAATGGTTTCGGTCTCCCTAAAGCCGCATTTTCCTTTTGTTATTATTTTGTTTACAAACCTCCTTTCTTTGCTTTCTCCTCTCCCGTCCCTGGGCTGATACCGTAGCTTACTGCTTCCATCCCCTCCATCCCCATCCAGCTGTGGGAAGCTGCTCAGCTCCTCTTTACCCCCCATATTGTGCTGAAAACAAAAACCAGCCAAATTGTTACCAGAGGTGAGAAGAGGCTTCCTATCCTTCCCCCTCCAACCTGGTAAATCCTAAGTAGGAATATTTAGGGATTCCTAAGGAAGGTTTTTTCCAATGGCTGCTGGGTTCCCAGGATGACAGGCAGCCAGAGAGCACAGAGATACAGCCCATGGTAACTCAGTTAGAAGCTGCTTCCCTTCAGCGGAGCTCCAAAGGGTTGATAGGCACATGATACTCCCAGTACACTGCGAAAGCGGCTGGCTTACAGCACCGAAGGCAGCAGCTAACCAGCTTGCCTTCGCATTTGCAGTGGTGTGGAGACACACTCACCGTCGATTACCGTGTCCCGACCGCCAGGAAAAATGCACTGACAGGATGGTTTTCAACTGTAGGGCTGCACAGAGCATGAAGATGGACGCTGACTTCTCATGTTCCTCTGAGCCAGGTGGTCAGATGATTTGAGGGGAACGTTATGGTGAGTCTCCAGACGCTTCTGGCTGTGCTGAGGGCATATCCATCAGGGTCTCATCCCTGCAGGGCCTGGCTGCTTACCTCTTGGAAAGAGAGGTGGGCGAAGGGAGCGAGAAAGGCGAAGAGCCCTGCCGCTAAGGGCAGTAGACGCATCCCAGGACATTCCTTGCCCCAGGCCCCTCTGTAAGGCAAAACGTGAGCACTATGAAAGGGCAACATTTCGGAAAACTCTATTTTCTGAATCTATGGCTTCCAGCTAAACTGATGAGGGAGGGAAGAGAAAGAGTGAACCAAAACATTTGCCACTGTTTGAACTGTTTCTGTTTGATGCAGATTTCAAAATCAGATTTTGTTCAGGCATCGGCACACATTGCTGCACTGTTTTTCACACAAGACACCAGATGCTGATCTGAATTGCTTCACTGAAGCCATTAGCAATTCAGGAGATTTAGGAGGCTGCTGGTAAGAGAAGATACAGCAGCTCTGTAAATTGTCTCATTACACATCGATAAAGGTTGAAGTGGGAGCTTTCATCTACATTTGATCTCTTTCCAAATATGTAGAGTGGTTGAATGTGCCCATTTTTCTGAATAATAAACCTATTGCATTAAACCTTGCAGAAATTAGTAGGTTAATTCACCATCCTTCACTGAAGAGGCAGTTGCATAGATTTGTTTTAAAAACTGCCTATTTTTTTTTACATCTAAGCTTTTGAGGCTACTGATGACATTTGCTTACTGTGGTTTTAAATAAATTTACAATGCACCTGAAGCTGTTGTCAGAAGGTCGGGGGTTTTTTTTATGTATGCATCAGCAAACCTAAGTAACCATCTGAAATTGATAAGGCATAGATGTTAAAGGTATAAATGTAAGTTTAGAGAGTAGTTATAGTTAAGCGTAAATATTTTCCATGGGACTTTTTAATTGCTCCGTCCTGTTTAACAGATCCTTTCTAAGTCATGCTGGGGCCTCCCTTGAGGAGCAGTCCCTTTGACTTCACTGCTCTCAGCTCCCTTTGAATGGAAGCAGCATCATGACAAAATACCTACAATAAGTTAGAACAGAAAGTGACTGGCACATTCCCATGCTGGGATCTCCACATTTACAGTTTCGTTGAACCTGTCCGAAGCCATTTGAAGGCACTCACTCGTGGAAGGTGCAGAGCTGGAGAACACTGCCAGAATCCAGCTACTGTAATGGGGTGGACTGTATGGAGCAGCTACGGCTGTAGCACGTCACCAACCCCAGCTTAGAGCAGCGGCCAGAGGGGAAGAGGGAAAAGAAGGGCAGAAGAAAGCATAGGCAGGGACCGCACAGTGCAGCCGGGATGCCCGCTTCAGGATTCCCACTGCGTTCCCAGGGTTCGTAGTCAAGAGTCGAGTCCTCTGCAGTGAGCTTGCCATCGCTTAGTGAGAGCAACAGAATTCGGATCAGAAATATTCTCAAAAGGAGGCTGAAGTGTTAAAATTAAGAACAGCCTTTTTCCAAGGAAATTACTATTAGCGGACTTAAATTTCCTGCTCCTGTGATCAAAGTTCGTAGTCTGCTAAAGTTTTGGGGATGGGGAGGTGGTGGTGTTTTGGTTTTATTTTAAATTGTGGAGGGTTTAGATATTTGCCAACAGGCTTTCCTAAGTAAGCTTGTTAGCTTGATGGCAGAGGCTAACATTTGCAGCTTGTAATAGCTGAAATGTTCCAGTATGCTCAAGCGATTTAAGTGCTTTGGGGATTTCTGCCCTAATTCCTTGAAAGCAAAACTTTAAATGTCACTTATAACAGAAGAAATTACAGCAAATACGCATATGAATAACACCATTTACAGTCAAAGTATAACTAAACATTGCTAGAGGTGGATATAAACCAGAACAATTGGATCCAAACATAAGCAGCCTTTCGGACAGACTGAGATCTGGTTACAATCTTTATAGCTGAACCATCTCCCTAAGTATCTATGCAAGGAATGTATAACAATTTGCACTGTAATATCTGAGACACCTTTCAGCCAAGGGAGTAGAGGTGGTGAAGACAGCACTGAAAATTTGGATATTAGGGGTGCCTTAGGAGCTGTAAAATAAACAGCCAGTGTTGGGATAAGCAAGGAAAAAAGTCAATAAAAAGCTCTCTGAAACGTCATGTGTTTGGTTCTGAAGTTACAAAGCTGTTGAATTGTGGAGAAATAAAATGAAGTATTTACCTAACATAAATGGAAAAGGAAAGGGAGCCAACCAGACGAGAATACGCTCTTATTTGTATACATAAGGTCAGACTCAAGCTGCAAAGAAATCTATTCAGAGTATATCCACGCTGTCAAATAACTTATCTGCACTCTTTGCCCCCAGATCTGGTCCTTTAGTCATCCCGCATGGGATGGAGTAAATTCTGGGAGTAGTTTGCTCTGTGGACTGTTCCTACCGCAGTAGGGATGAAGAGCAAAGCATCTTCTCCAGCATCTCCCCATCAGCCCTGCGCTCTCAAAGACCCCTGAGCACTCTCCTGTTACTCTCCCAGGGCATGCAATAATCACCTGTGCCCTCGGGCTATAGAAACATTGTTCTCTTTAAAGCTCTTGTATAGCCTACATGAGATCTTAGGCACCTCTAAGTGAAAAATCGCAAGAAAGAAAACAACTGGGTGATTCTAAGTGGGGTTAAGCCTGTATGGTGGGACTCTGACCCACTTAAAAACACTGGCTTGAGCAGTTCCCCGGGCAGATGCCGTTAGCGGGGTACATGGTACCCTCTCTCCCAGAGAGAGCACCCAGACTGGGTTACGTAAAACTACTGTTAAAAATAAGCAACTCTATATATATAGGACTAATTGATACTGTGGACTGAGAACTCCAGAAAGTGTCAGTCACAGTGTTCAAACAAGGAGGTTACAACAGAATTTTATTGAGTCAATTATTTCTACTGATAAACTGCAAGAAGTACGTGGACTTAGTTTCTACATACTAAAAGGCTTGTTTGGGCAGATCGGAAAAAGCTTATGATTACGAATACCAAAGAAGAGGTGACACGCTGGCTTTTGGACATGGACAGTCAGACTTGTCTAGATTAGAGATCAGATAATTATGTTTAGCTATTTTAACAATCTATTTCTCATCATGCATAAATGTGCGTGGATCAGTAATTAAAATGGCTGTAGTATGAATCTCTGCAGTTTTTCTTTAAACAGGCTTAAGTATATTTTGTTGCCCATTCATTTCGGTCTCACTTCACAGCACTGTGCCAAATATAATAAAATGACCTTTTTGGGAGACCAAGTGTGATTATATCACATCCAGCGATAAATAATTGATTTGGTGGCTACAGCTCACTAGGTGTCATTTCAGAAGCCTTCTGCCTCCGTCAGTGGTACAGACGTGGGAGAGACGAGCTGCACCTTGTGGCTGTGCACAGAACAAAGACCACACAGGGGTCTCAAAGATAAGGCAATTAATCTGTAATGACAGTGTTTATTAACAACAGTAAAATGTGCAATGATCTCACATCAGGGGAAGAAAGGACTCTTAGCTGCAATTTTATCCTAATTTGGCTGAGCGTAAGAGAATAAATCAATGGGATTTTAGAATAGGCTGATAGGCTTTATGTGAGTGCTAGTATGAAAAGAATTGAGAACAAAATTGCCAAAACCAGTGGTTTATCCTGTTAAAATCAGGAAGATTCCAAGACATCTTAGATGGTATTACCAACAGAGCATGTTTAAGAAAATAAAAGCTGGGGCTTGGGACAAGTCTCAGAAAGTGCATGACTGTTCGTATTTTTAATTCTTTAGTTGGCTTGTTTTTATTTTATGGTGGTTAGTATTGGAAAATTAAAATACTTTACTTCATACTGGAAAATGAATATGCTCCTATTAGGTAAAAGTTTGGACCGTTCTGCAAAGTAATTAAAATTGTCGGTGAAAGAAAAGCAACTGAAAACCAACAGGTCTGCGTTTTTCATCCGTGCTGGTGCAGAAACAAAACAAAAATGCTCCCGCACATTTTGCGAATAAAGCAAAACAATTCTGTGGAAATTGAAGTTTTATTTTAAAAGACCTTTTTTAAACTGAAAAGTTATTCTAAAGATCATGCATAGTTGTATGGCATGTCTGATTTATAGCCCACCGAGGACTTAAGAAAGCAGGGCCAAATCCAGAGCAAACATAAATCAGTTGTTAGCTTAAATAGAGCGTTGGACTAGCTGAGAAACTCATCCTTATCCCGCTCTGTTGGTAGTAAAAGCAGCACATCTCATTTCTTTCTGAATTAGCTCTCACTCTTGTAAGCTTCTACACAACTTCCAAGTCCATTATTATTCTTAGATGAAAGGCTCGTAATATTATATGGCATTAGAAGATAGGGGAGAAACCAATTCTGTAGGTCAGAGTCTGTAATGGCTTAAAAAAAAAAAAAAGCACAAAGTCCATCTTTCCTGAATTTGGATGATTTTCCTTAAGAAATGAAGCCAGGGAAGACAGATGAGCCACTGGCTGAAAGGAAGAGTTATTATATAATAATAAATATTGTAGGAGACAGAGTGTCACCTTTTCACTGAACATTTTAGAAGTTTCAAGATATATCACCCCTGCCATGACATTTAGCTGGGGCAGAAGAACCCACTCCCACTCAGTTATCTGGGAAACGTCATTAAGCCAAATTCTGCTCCTTGACACATTTCTAGCAGCCGTTTAAAGACCATATGGAGCCCTGCATGCATCTCCAAAGGCCTAAAGTTCTGCAAGTGCTTTATCACTAAGTAATAAAGATCTCGCAACATCTTGCACTTTGCAAATGGGGAAACAGAGGCACAGACAGACACACTTGTGGTCCCCTCCCACAGTGTGGCAGAGGCAAAGATAAAACGTGCCTTTGGGTCAGAGGCCACTCTTCCATCTTCAGACTGTGCTACTGCTATTCATAAATGTTTATTCATTTCATATTCCAAATATGAGTGACAGTAAAGGCAGTAGTTACATTAATATAAATATGTTTTTCATTTGCATTCTGCTACACACTAGTGGTGGCAAAACAGGGAAACCAGGGAAATGCTCTGTCTTCAATTTGATGGATGACCTATCCTATCTGATATGGAGTCCAAGCAAGTTAACAGAAAAATTTGGTACTACACATACTTTTGCACTGTGGAAGCATCTTCAAGAGTAATGATCACCCTCATGCAGAGAAACTTATCTAAGACCTGTGTATTACTGAGAGGGCAGAGTATGTTTTAACTTGTACATGCTGTTTGAGTCCTCACTGCTACACTGGGATTAATTCCTCTGTACAGAAAACATTCCTCAGATACAAATTATATGATAATCTGACACAAAATAGAGCTGACAAATGAACTGACTTGGTTAAAGTGAATTAAAAATTGTGATGGATCTTTGATGAACACTTAGTGAACACTGTGGGCCAGATTCTGTCCTTATTCTGTACAATAAATGTTTGGTAATGGAGCAAAATAAAAGTGACATATCTTCACTTTAACAGGAAACCAGAATGAGGGGAAACACATTCTCAAAGTGGGGATACACTAGTGCAAAAATGGAGGAACCTAACAATAAAACAGCTCCATGAAATCTGAAAATTCAGAAAATACTTTTTCATAGAAATGCATCCCCACTGTATACGTCGTTATGCCCTCGGGAGTTGCTTGTATCTATCATCTGCATAGAACAGAGTGAATTCATCTTTGGAGTATTTTGCTGCTAACTGGGAAATCAACAAAGTGTTCATAAAGAGAAGCTACTAAACGCATTTCTGATTCCCAGGGGGAAGCATTTCTGGTGGCAGCAGGCCTGACTAGCTCTATTTTCTACCTTGTCAGACGTTCAGCTAAAAGTGAACTGAAAACTTTGTGCTAGGAGCTAATGACTGGTATGTGGGAAAGGAGCAACAAGATTATGTTCCTTTTCATCCTTGGTTCAGATCTGTTCCACAGGGCTGTTGGTCAAAAGTCTTTTCCCATCCAAACGCATCTGGAGTTAAGCCAGGATACGGGAGACTCATTACAGCTTGTAGAGATGGGTTGCTGCCTACACCACATCCTCACTTGAATTTGTGCCGTTGATTCGAGCGTAGGGAGTGCTATGTCCTCTCCAGGTTTGCTTGATGCAATTGGGATGTTTAAGCAAATATACCTTAAGCGAGAGCAGCCATACGGAACAGTGGGACTTGCAGTGAGACCATGCCCAGTAGAGCTGTCTCTGCATCCCGGCTCCATCCCTAGGTCCATCCTCGGCAGGATAAAGCTTTAGCCCAGCAGCAAGCCATTTCCTTCCAGCTTGAAGCCTTACTTGAGTTCTTGAAAAGCATACGCGGATGGCGATCAGGCCACCACTCTGACCGTGCTTAAGCCTGTTGTGCAGAGAAGACCATGGTCGCGGCACTGCAGTGTAGCAGCATCATGCTGCAAGTTGGGCTGCCTGTGGCACTACTGTCCCCCGTGCACCAGGTCTGTGGGAAAACAGATCTACCAGCACCTTCAAGCAGGGAAAGGTCCCTTACTGGTGTGTGAGAGTCAGAAGGGGAGGCAGTACACAGTGGTTTGAAGTTGTTTGTGTTCACTGTATTATAACAAACTCTGAGGCAATAATTGCTTCCCTGAGGTAATATCAACTGCGCTAACAGCATGAGAAATTTGATCTGCCCGTTTCCTGGTTTTGGCCGCAGCTCGTGAAATCACAACTATCAAACGCAGAGCCTGGATGAAAGAGACATTCTCCTCTATCTACAGAGCTATTTTTGTTTCTTCATAGCTTATAAATAAAATAATCTTTGAGACTGGAACTTCTCAGGAGGGTTGTGGGTTTTTTTTCCAAGCAAATGGCAAGTGCCTCTAGAGCACTTGGGGAGATGGGGGAAGTCAAAATCATTTTTGAGTCGCAACTGTGTTTTTTGAAATGTTTAAAACCGAAAATTTTTTTCCTAGAAAACCAGATACACATATACTCTGAGTTTGATCCTCTCCCTGCAGAAGCATTCATAGCTTCAGTGATTTCCATGGAGTTATGTCAAATTACAGGAGCTGGATATTTGCTCCAGGCCATTTTGCAATCACAAACAGCAGCAACGTGATAAAGATCTCAGCATATTTTTGAAAGGAAGGCAAATGTCACTGATAGACTGGTTGCAAAAATGTCATTCGTTAATAAAAAGGTCACGAGCGACTAAAAGGGATACAAATGAAATATTTCACCTGTTTGGAGCTTCATTTTGCAGTCCCTTTAATTGTATTTATCAACCCCATTTTCCTGATTTTTTCAAAGGTCTGACTTCCTGCGATTTAAGGTCTGCATTTGGGAAGCTCGGGTTAAAGAGAGACCTCCTTTTCAGTCTCTAAGCCTGGGTACACACTGGAGAGGCAAGGACTACTGCTGCAAGATAAGAGGGAAACTGAGATTTGAAACCAAAGACACTGACTGAAAGAGCAGGCTATGTAAAAAGCAGGTGTAAGTACAGGCAGTGGCACTGGTGTTGTATGAAGTAGCAAGCGCTGGTTAGGTAATTACAGATGGTGTTTTGAAGCCGCGCGCACTTACTGTGTGAGCATGTAGAGACTAAAAGCATGAAGTGTGACCTAATCCAGAACACGACAGCATCCTTGAAAAGAAGCTCCAAAGAAAATTAAGGCAAAAAGAGATGTAATCTCATAGCATCAAGCATGAAATGACTGAATACTTGACTTCCTCAATCACTCCTACCTTAGGCAATGAAAACAAGCTTATACTCCAGGGTGAGAAGGAAAATTTATGAGAATTAATTACGGAAACCGATCACGGTGTTTTATTTGTCCACAGTCTGCAGGAATGTCTCTGAATCCAGAATAGTCTTTTTTTTTTTTTGTTCCAAACATGAACAAAGACGGCTTACTGAATTAGAGTGGAAACTTTAAGTCTGGTTTTCCAAGAAAAAGAGCTGTAGCATAAGCAAGAACACAGTCCTATTTAGGGGTCACAAAAACTGTCTAATCCCCGGATTTGTGCAGCAACAGAGGTGAAGATCTCCAGTTCTTGCACAACACATAATCCAAAATGGAATTAAATTCTAAATCAATTACAAACCACCTAAGTTATACTATGTAGCTTTTCCCCCCCTCTTCCACCAAACTGATGTGAGCAAGTATGAATGGATAGTACTAGAATCAACTAATCATAGGGATAACCTCAAAGTATTTGTACAGTTGTTCCTGTTCCCTCTCTGACCTGCTCTGCTTTATGTCAGTGTCTGCTTTAAGGAGTAGGAATTGTCTTTCTCTACGGTGGTTTATGTAGTGTCACAAACGTTGATATTGATCTCTTGCAGCAAGGGTTTCTGTTTGATCTCACCAGTATAAGAGCGTGTATGTTATTTTCATCAGGGCCTTTCCAGTCACTTGATTCATTAGTTTTGCACAAAGCAGGATTGTAACCGGGCAGCGAGGAAGGGGAAGTTGTATGTGCAGAATAAGATTTAGCAATTCCTATATATCCTGTAAGACAGGCCCTGTTTTGAGGTTGGCTTGTTATGTTTGGTCTTCCTTCAAAAAATAAATAAAATCTCCCCAAAGCAGAAAGCAATGGCATCTATTTTTCCCATCCACTGCTTGCAAAATCTTTATTAAATAAACTTACCTTTTACCTTCTCCCTCTCAACTTCTCCACTAATTCTGTGACCTTGTTCTGAGCGTAAATGGCCTTCCTCTCCCAGTCAGAGATAACAAATGTCCTTGACAAAATGCTACATTTTCATTTTTCACAATAGAGCTGCTATCCCACTGGTTGCTTAAAAAGAAAAATTAATGTTTTGTCTGTGGGAGCAATTTAAGCCGAGATAAACTGCGGGTATTACCCTCTCAGAAATCATTCCACGCTGACGTTATAACCTTGTTCAGTTGATGCATCTGGTGGTGTATGAGCTCTCCCATAGCAGTATCCACAGAAATGGTTTAGTTTTGGATCATGCAGTAGGATTATGAATCTGTAACACTACCACTGTAGCAGGTGGGTATTCTCTTGGGGGCTTTGACTAATTTGTCATTTGCATTCTTGTAAGGAGGAAAATCCTTAGATATGTAAATCAAAGGTGTTAGTAGGAAGCAACTCTCATCATCTGCAGGAAGCAGGAAAAAAGTAAAAGTCCCAGTGGTCTTGCATCACATTGTCTGCCTCATAGGATCAGTTGAGCGTTATTATTGGGTCATAGTTACTCCCCAGCTGTTTGACAACCTGTGGCTGTGAATTTAGGTGTGCAGTCCGATAGAAAGTCTCCTGTGGAGGAGATGTTGAGGGAGACTAAGGGTAGGGTTTGATTTCAGAAACCGAAGTTCAACATGCCTGCTTGTTCCTGTTTACATGTGAATGAAGGGTCTGCGCCCTTCATGTCCAGCCAGGGCTCTATGAAGTTGCTTAAACAGTCACCTGGTGTCACCTGAGATGTGCTGCCTGAGACAGCCACAGGGGGCTGGCTGGTGTGAGACAGTACCTGTCAAAGACCCATGCTTTTTTACATGGCAGCCAGAGCCATGTAAGGTACTACAGGGAATTTCAAAGGTCACTTCATACCTGCATTCAGCCAACTGGATGGAGGCCTAAGTGTCTCCTCTGCTCCTTATGCAGACAGCCAAGCAGCAAGCACAGCCCAGAAAGTAAATGGCACCAGTCGCTGAAGAACTGAGTGAACGGCACTAGTTCTCCCAATCCAAACATCTTCCAAGGCAGAAATTTCTCTGGCATAAATTTATTGCCTCCCTGCAACTGCCCCAAAGTGGAGTAGAAACAGTGCATCTCTGGTGCCCTCTTTTCCTGCCTTCCTACACTTTTAGATCTTCTCTGACACAGACAAGTAATGTTTGAAGTTGTGTGGGCAGAGAGACTCCAGCTCAAGAAAACAATTCAATATCCTGGGACGTTGAATTGTGACAACTGACCAACGTATTTGCTTCTCAGTTCCTGTCCTTGTTTCTCTTTGCCTTTCTCAGATATTCTTTTCGATATCATCGGAGGCTGTATTTAAGTAGCAAAGACATTTTTGACATTATTCAGGAGGAACAGCACCATTATTCTAGTGCTTTATAGCCCACAAGTGCTTCAGAACTTAAAGGCACGATTGTTTGCTGTGCAACAGGTCCCTGGTGTTTAATCTCCCAAGTAAATATGTGACTCATTCATCCTACAACAGTGTGGGACCATAAATATCAGACATTTAATCGCTCGACAGAATGCCATGTTCATGTGTGGTTGATGAATGCAAGTCTCTAGATAGTAAACACTCAGGCCTAAAACAACCCAAGCCTGCAACCAAGAATAAAAAGCTTTGCTGTTTTGTAGAATTTCGTGTTACAAGGTAGACCTTGTAGTCAGTAGATCAAGGGTAGTCCCTGCTGAGAATTATGCTATCTAATAACAAAAATACAGAACAAGTATTAACTCAGTTTTGTTGTTTTTCCTGTCTTAGGATCCTTTTAAGGCCAAAAATATGTTCATTGTGTCACGAACTGTTTCCAGTCAAAATATGCTTGACAGATTCTAATTAATACATTCAAAGGGACAGTTTTAGTACAGTTTCCCACAGACACTTCTGTAGCATTTGTGTTTCAAGGGGGCAATAAAGCCACAGGGAGGTTTTGCACTATAATAACACTTGGCTGTTTATCTGGGCTCAAGGTTACTGGGGTGTTATATATTCTTTCCTGGTGGAGGAGAATGAATGTAAGAAGAAAAATAGCAAGCATCTTTCAGGTAGGGGCCTGCGTCATCCTGTAGATTTTGTAGCAAAACAAATTCAGTGGTCTTAGCCCTAGCAGAGCTAGAAAGAGCTCAAGGACACATACACGCTCCTTTGCATTCATGTAGTTTCCACTTAAACTATTTGTTGCTGTGGTGCAAGTCAAACACAGCATAGAGATACCATTACAGAAGTACCACTAGGGACTCCAGCATTACAGGTACGTTGACAACTGCACTTAAAGCAACAGTAAAACCCTGCTCGTTCACGAATTAACGGTAACTTTGGAAACCAAATTCTAACAGAATAGCTCTTCAGGGGACAATCTGGAGGAGGAAAAGCATTTTCATTTGGCTTTGACGATCTCGCTTGTTTTCTTGGCCCCTTTTTTGCTAACAACCACTTCAAACCTAGCACTTACAGAGTACGCTCGCACTCTAGTACAAGTCTCAGGATACACGGCACATTTCAAACTTTTAATCACAGCCACTAATCATTGTTCTTCATAACCTAATTTAGTTCTGCAAACAAGACGATTAAAATGTCAAGCTTCATCAGCTGCACTGATTTTTACAGAGCCGCCTCACACTTGGCTACAGCCTTGACTGGGATGTCTCCCTACAGGCTCTGCTCTCCTCTTGCCCTATTCAGATACCGGGACCACTCTTCAGAAGCAGAAACTCTCAGACTGAAAGATTTCATTAGTTGCATGCGATCCCTGGTGGCATCCAGAGGGTGCAATAGGAATAGGAGTAATCTTCCAGCAAACCCTTAAGCTCTGCTTCTCGAGAAAATACAGTTCTCTAGTGTAGGATGTGCCAGCCCTCCACTCCCACTAGTAGCAGCAAGGCAGCTTCTCCCTGTGATGAATTTCCTGCAGCGCAACAACTTTTTGAGCTTCAGTTTCTAACTAGAGTATATACTTTAATGAGAACTGAAGCCCATAGCAGGAGAAACAACAACAAGCAAGATTGACAGAGAGTTCAGCCTCTTCAAACCTTCTTACCTGTGAAGAGAAATGGCCACTTGTGCCTTAGTACTTTGGTTCCAGAGTCAATGGTGTTGAACGGGTATGTTAGACAGGTCTAGGGTCTAACATGAAAACTACCATAACAAAATTATACTGCACAATAACTCATCCCCATTCCTAACTACTGCGCTCATCCTCATCATCATTCCTAAGCACAGAGTGCTTCAGCTGTACCTTAACCAAAAATTGAGCTTTAAAAAATTCAGAGGGCACTACAGACAATTAGAGTTCACACCAGAATCTACACAGCATGGGATAAAAACTAAGTACAGATGAGAAGTAAGAGAGAACATGTAATTATGAAGGGAAAGCTGAAACCTAGTCACTTCCTCCTGTTTCTCTAATGTTACAATGCAAGAACATCACTCTCTGGAAAGATTAATAGCTTATAGATACAGTTTAGAGCAAAATAAGAGGAAATAATACTCCAAACAGCAGCTGTTTAACCTGTGCATTGTACATCCAGAAAAGATCCTTGTATCATTTTCATTGTCAAAATGTCGAAACAGGTTATGGTCTTCAATAAATATCTCTAATTATAGGTGGTAGGATATCAGAGGGCTTTATGAAAGAGTAATGATTTAGACCTTTAGAGGAGCACTGCCAGGCCTGAGGTCTGTTTTATCATGGATATAAATGCTGGGTTTACACTACCAGGAACGTCTAATCCATGACTAACCAGAAGACTCTGAGTCCACAGCATAAAAAATAACCCTGAGGTCTACATTGATGGGTAGTCGGGAATGTTAAGCGCTAGAAGGCAGTAATCAAGCATGCCAGAATTGACAAGATCAAGTAAGATTTACAAGATCAAGACAAGATTTACTCCTAACCTGACTCGTAAAGAGACTGGATAGTATATGCATCCTAATCTGGAAATGTCTTTGAGCATACTTCATCTGGAAATCAAACTGGGCATCTTATGGTAGCACACTTTCATGGAATACTAACTCTCTCCAAGTTGAGATGAGAGCCACCTTGTGAACCTCACCAGTTCTTATACCTCCACCCCAGACTGCCCCCAAAATTCTTGTTCAGTTAAAAAACACTAACAGCAGGAGATCTTTTTTTTGGCAACACTTTCTTTTTACTTTCAATTCAAGCCAGTGTTACTGGACCAAATCTTCAGCTGGTATAAATCAGCGTGATTCTGTGGGTTTCACTGAACCTCAGATGAAGCTCAAACTTGTCTCTTAGCTTCAGTTGTACTCTTCTGGTCTGCACAGAGGGTTTGCCCTGCTGCTCAATATAGTTCACGCAGGTCACAGTTCACTGACTGCTTTCCCTTTGCTTAGAGGCAGTGAGACTTCTGACCTGCACTCCTCAGGGCTTTTACAACCCAGGAAGGAGGCAGCCAGAATGGTCGCTCTCTCCTTGTCACCTCTTGGTAGAGAACAGGAGCATGGAGCGTGCTCAGACCGCTCTCTAATTGCATCACTGTACTTCTGGGACTCAGACAGAGTCGGGAAGAAAACTACTCAAGTTACCTTTGAATATCTGGTATGATTCTACACTTGAGATTTTTTAGATCCGACACGTTATTAAGATGCTCATGAGACCAGGATTGTCAGCAATGAGGAATGAGCCAGGGAAGCCAGCTTGTCAATGTGGGAACACTCTTGTTGTCTGAGCAATTTCAGCTCTGTTGCATAAAACTCTAGCAAAATCTTCAGCTTTCCTGTGTAGTCCTGCCACCTGGACTGTAGTCATACTAAGTGCATATTTTCTCTGGCGTCTTAGATCAGTGTCCTTGCAACTCACAGCTTAAAAAACCAAGAGTCAGCTTGGGACTTAGTGACCATTTAATTGTACGTGCTCCCTATTCTATGTTATCCATATGCAAAAATATGAACAGTGTATGTGACTCCAATTTCGATAAAATATATATATATAACTAAATGTACATCATAAAGAAATGTGTAAGTAAATTTTAAGGTAAGGGAAAAATTCAGAAAAAGATACTTGCAACTTCTAGATAGAACACTGCAGGCACAGAATTATGATACTACCGGTTTTCCCCTGACTGCACTCCAAATTTTTGGCTTACCCTTGCTGTCATACAGCTTGTATTGTTTGTTGCTTTAGGTGAATGCTAATGCTAAAAAGAGAGTAATTTGATGGCAAATTGAAGGAACATTTAATCTAATCAATGTCCGCTTTGAACTTCTGCAATGCTATGAAAGCTCGTCAAATTACTGTGTTTACACAGTGCAGCTGCTATTCATGAGCCGGCACATTGTACATTATTCAGTGCTGCATGTAGGTGCCAGCAGAGCTCAGGACTGTGGCGGCATGTGCAGAAACGTCTTGGTGCTTTGCTGCAACCTATCTCTGGTGACACTAGTAATATGGAAATCTTAAGAGAACCTTTTGCGAGGAAAGTTCAGTATTTTTCTCCTGGTCTCATTCAAAACCAACAAGAACAGAAGCACATGAAAAAGTAATGGAAAAAGTAAGTTAACTGAATTATTTCAAACTTCAAAAGAAGTGCTGAGCAATTTCACTTTACAGGGACGCTTCAAGTAACAGAAACAAATAAACAGATTAATCTGGATGAAATCAAGATGGTATTCAAATTAAATCTGAGCACTGTTTTTCCTCATAGAATTATACTTAGTGAATGTAATATACTTTATGTTTTATGAAAAAAAATATAGGCAATAAAGTCTTAACTTTACAGAAAAATTTCAGCCTACACAGGAAAATGTCACATAGTAGTGTTACCTGATGGAATCCAGAACTGGGGATTTCTTTCTGTGTCAACAGTGCAGGGTGGCTCTCAGCAAGTTACACCGTATCCGTGTACCTTGTGTTTATCATAAAGCAGTAAAATATGTTCTTCTAATGAAGAACTCATCTTGCAGAACTGTGGATAAAAAAAAAAGAAAAGAATTGTCTAAGAGCTAATACCAAATATTTATATTAACTTGCTTACATAGCTGAAAACATCACATAGATAGAAGCTACATGCAAGTGTGTAATTGGGAAGCATTAACTGGAAAACAGGAAACATCAATTGCTTGTCAACAATAAATTGGCAGGACTGGCAAAATATTTTGAAGGCTGTTAGAGACACACACAGGATTTAGGAACCCAAAGTTTAGCTCATATAAACTCAAGGTAATAGCTGAAGAAAGGTAATACAGTCACTAGGTGAGAAATCTGGAAAAGAGTAATGCCAAAAGTGATCTGGAAGCTGCACTGAATTACAAACAAATCAAAAGTTGTAACATCATACGATTGTAAAGAACAGCAGCATGTGCTTGGGTTATGTGCATGAAAGTTTGTATCAGTCTACAAAGAACGTAACAAAAATCTTAGGTGTAAAAGCTGTTTCAGTACCTGAAACATAAATACATCTATGCCCGGCTTTCTTGTATTAATTTTATGGCATGCTTTAGGCAAAATGGGTATAGTGGAGGAAACGGGAGAATAAGCAACAAAAAAAGGGCAGGAGCTCAGTGGGTGAATATGTAACTAAAAAAAATTAAAGGATATGAATAATCAGGAAGGCAGCAATACTGTGAAAACATAAAACTTCTCCTTAAGTCTTATTCTTGCAAAAATGTATTTTTGTAAAGAGGACACACCAAGAAGGTTGGGGTTTTTTAGGTTTGGGGGTTTTTTTGGTTTTTTTTTTTTTTAAGAGTATTCTAAATGCCCCTATGTTGTTTGCGGAAACCAAGTAAAAGAATGCAAAGCAAATATGCTATAAACTAATAACTAGTGTTTATTCAATTACTGTTTGGTACAAACAAGCAGAATGTTTTAATATCAGTTTGTAAACATCTCCTTACCCAAAGTGCATTTTCAGTTGAACATAATCTACATGCAAGTCATTTGAAAAAAAGCACATGCAAAACCCAGGCTAAAATTCAAAGGAAAAAGCCCTTAAAAGCACAATAAGAAGGGGTGAAAAAGGATGAAGAAAAGCAAAGAAAAAATAAAAGTAGTTGTTCAAACTTTTTACTTGATAAACAACCTTGGAAAACTGTCAGCCACAGAAAGGCAAAAAAGAAAAATATCTACTTATCTTGCATACACTCACTTGTGGATTGGCAAATGGAAGATTTTAAACAAGGCTGTCTGCCAAGAAGAGGAGAAGCGGAAGTCCCAGCTGTAATTAAATAGATTGACTCCTCTTCCTCTGGAAGCAGCAGAGCAAGAACTCCTCTTTGATGTCTCTCAAAACGTCCCCCTTTCTGTGACTTGCAGCGAAGACCACCTGGCTCAAGGCAGGCTGAATTAGGAACAGTGGGAGGACTGGAGATTTTTGGGGACTTTCAGCCTTTTCATTCAGGTGTTTGCAGGAGGAGGTCAAGGAACTATTTGGGGAAAGGAGGATTGCCCCAGCTGAGTCCCCCTTCCTTCTGGCCAAGGGAGTTTCCAGCTTGCCACAGCAGTTGCCCTCAGCTGCCTCCCCTCCTCTGCCAAGAGACAGGTGCTTACAACGCAGATTGCTGGGCTTTCTCCTATGAGGGAAGTTAAAACAGAGGGGAATGTGCTTTTCAAATACAGCGGTTATTAGCTTTGACAAATAAGCCATACAAACTGTAGATCCCAGTTAGGTGTCCCCCTCAGCAGATCCACTCCCTGACTCCCTGGGACAGCTAGACTATGCATGAAACTGAGGAGGTTCATCCTTTACTGAAACATCTTACTCTTCTCAAGCCAGTTTTCAGGTTTCTGAGTTTTTTCTAGCCCAGCAGATATTGGTTGAGCAACCATTCAGCTTTCCCAATAGGATAAGCCAAGGATGAAGAATTTCTAGGATACGATGCGGTCCCTTACATAAGGGCAAATAGCTGAGCAGTGCCTTGTTTTTACAGCTTCCCTTCAGGTACACTTTTCCCTTACTCTGTCCTCTCTCCTGAAGTGCACACCCCCAGAAGCTAGTGCCACGCCAGCTCCTCAGATCCCCAGGGGAAGCTGCCCTTGAAGGTGCCCGTTCCCACCTGGCTGGACTGGCCAGCTGCTCCGCTGGGGGGGGCTGCAGGGGTGGCGGGTTTGTCCCACAGCTCAAGAGGCAGCATCTCGTGGGAGGAATCCAGGCGCTTCTTTCCAATCTACCTTGTTTTGGAAATCTTCCGAATGTTATTAGATTCCGCGAGACCTGACCTTTAAAAGTCAGGGGGGCAATTAACCAATCTGGCCAGCTCCGCATCAGCAGCTCACGCTAGCCTAGGAGAGGCAGGAACCAGACAGTTCACTTCTGACTAATGTTATTACAGAGGAACAGGAGGTGGACCCAGACGCTCTAATTAAACTGCAGCGGGTCTGCTCGGCAGGCTGTTATGATTGAGTGCAAAGCAGAGATGCCGTGTAAAGCACGCTCGAATTCCTGGGCTCCATCTAATTGCGTGACATCACAATTTTTGTGTTGATTTGCCGGCAGTAGCCTGTCGTCCAGCTGGCCAAAGAAAGGGAAGGTATCCAGAGAAAGGGGGATCCTCCGCTACCAATGCTCTGGTCTGGAGGCCTCTGTACTAACCCACTTTGTCAAAACTAGTGCATAAAAGCATGGCTAGAATGCAAGGAAAGGCAGTGCGGCCAGGAGATTGCCTTCATTATCTGGGTGGGTGACTCTGCTCTGCTTTCATGTATATGTCAGAAATAGCCCTGCGTATAAAAGTGCCCCTGAAGATCAGAGGAGTCGTTTGCTCAAGTCGGACTCAGCGTTTCCTTGGTGTACGTGAAGATCCAGGCTCTAGAGCTTCTGGCCAGTGCTAAATGGGTCACTCTTCTCTTTCCCTGTCCCATCTACTTTAGATATGGACTTAAATGGCAAAATAGAAGTTCTGCAGAAAGGTGAATCTTGCGGCTCTCCTGGGCTTTTTTTGCTTTTTCTGGTTATGTCAGCAGGCTTGAATTGTGGACTGCGTTTGTCTGTGTCAGTGTTTGCTGTCCTTTCCACCGGGGATCCACTGACATTTCCTCTTTCCCTCACTTCATCCTGCTCACAGTGAATTGCCTCTGGCTCTGTGCAGCCCTTTTCTGTTAACACACAGAAAACCTCAGGCTTAAGATAAAATACTTTGTACTTGGATCAAATGTGTCAAGCCTGAATTCGGCTTTTAATTAGGCTGGTAATCTGCCCACTCTGCAGTACAAACGTTAAGTCAAACCTGGTCATTTGGTGCTGATTGTTTTGGCCCCTTGTTTGTCTCATCTCTTACTCACAGCAGATGAGTTTTCTCAACAGCTCACTGTGGAAGAACCACAGGCCCTCCGTTTACTCGCAGAGAGCCTTGGGCTGTCCCTAACCTTCCTACCATATGCCAAAATGACCCAGCATACTGAAGGAACTCAAATATTATTAACGTTATCGGAAGCTGAGTATGTCATGGGAAAAAACCAGGGAGGATGTTCTTAAATGTGGCATTAGTTTCCTGCAACTCCTTTCCCAAGGGAGAGAGATTATAATCCAATGCAGGAACCTAATCTACCAACTAGAGAAACAGCTTGGCTAAAGCCAGCTGTTGAGACGAGGTCCCTGACACAGTTTAGATCTTAGCCTAAACCTCTAAGTTTTCTTGCATTTAGCTGATTGTGCAAATGAACAACATTACATTTCGTGCCTATTAAGTAAGCTGGGTGCAAGAGCTTGGGACTGATTTATTTAGGTTTAAGAACCTAATGCAAAATCATTTTAAGGTTTCTAATAATTTCTCAGCTAAGCCTCTGAATTGCCTTGTACTTGTCTTTCTCTGTTTGAGTACTGCTGGTAGAATTTGCAGCTGAAAAATATACTTCTTTGATTTGCAGAAAAACATTGCTTGTTAGCATGATAACCTCTGAGGAAACAAAAAACTCTTATCACTTGTGTACTTGCTCCCGATTTATGTCTGTAGTTTTTTGCCTCTACTTTGCTTTGCCATATACCATAGTAACGTTCGCCCAGTTCCATATTAATGCACAAAATTTCTGATTATTTTAAAAGAGAAGTTATAGGAATAATTAGATATATTGTTGATATAACCTATAATAAAAGTCTGAACTGGCATAGGTGCATTAGTACTTGCAAAGCTAGTAGCGGTTGTACCTCTTCTTGGAAATAATGAAAATGACAGAAATTGCAGGTTATAAACAGGCACTGAGGGCCAAAATTTTAAAGATAAGTATGTCCCTAGAGCTACAAATAAGTGCCAGGAAGCTTGGTACTTCTGTAAAATCTGATTAGGCCCCTATTTGCATCTCAAGAGCTTAAATATACTTATGTATATAGTAAATTAGAACTTTCAACAGGCTGATGTTGGATCTGGGCCTTTGAAAAAAAACTAACCTCACTGAAATGACTGGGAAATCTTTCAAATGCCTTTTAAAGATTTCCCAATTTTTTAAGTTGGGGTCATCCAAAATTTTGACAACCATAGACCAAATGATATAAGAATTTGCTCAGATTGGGCTTTTGGAGACAAATACACTTTATGATCTTGTAGAGCAGTGGAAAAATCTTTTTGCCAGGACTAGGTGGAAAAGACCCATGGGCCATCAGCTGTGCAGCCATGCACCAAGTTTATGGTGTGACTAGTTACTCATTAACCCTCTTTTTTATGATACTTGCTATTTTCCTGATCAAAGGAAGAAAAACCCTCATACTTAGTGCAATTCAAGTCTTATTGGAGAGAAGCATAAGAAGGTTTATCTACTACATGATCTTTTCAAATGCAATTAAAGTGAATTTAATTCAGCTTAAATCATAGACTTGTCCTCTGTGTTGGCAGATCACAATTTATTTGCCTATGTTTCAGAATCAAGACTCATAAGAACCTAATCCAAAATCATTTGAATGTTTCTAATAATTTCTCAGCTAAGCCTCTGAATTGCCTTGTGCTTGTCTTTCTCTGTTTGAGCACTGCTGGTAGAATCAAGACTGGTGGGAAATGTGGCTGATGCTATTTGGATGGGTAAGAGGAAAGACAGGATATGGGAACATTATTACTAAGAACTAGTTCAAAACATAGTTAGCTGAAAAGCTACCATGTTTTTTTCTCTTAAGATCTTTCTAGTGGGAAAAAAAAAAAAATTCCTTCCTAAAAGGGCAGGAAAAGAAAGATAGAATGATCAAGCAGATGGATGGGGAAACCTGCAATGAAATTTTACCTAAATTTGAAGTATTTCAGGTTACCTTTCAGAAAATGGGAGGTGGGGATTGGAGGGGCAGTAGCCTAAAAAGCCACATTTTCATCATTCAGTAAAATTTCTACCAACAAGGGCAATGTATGATAGTTGTAATGATATTAATTTTTCTCTGCATACTTCCTCAACTTCTCTTATATAAATTTAACTACGCTGTTGCCCTCTCAGACCTATGACTGTACTAAACCAGTGTTTTTACCATGACCCCTTTGGCACACAACCCTGCCATACCTCTTTGGATTCATTAGTCGCCTGTTGTGGTTTACGGTGCATCCATCTGCCGTTCATTAAGCCACTCTGGTCACAGCTAGTCGTAAGCTAGCTCAGGTCTGGTGGAGCAAGACCATAATGAAGCAACAGCTGAGCCCAATCCTAGCTAGCAGTTATTGTCCGTGTTTCATTAGCTATGTGTTTATGGACCTCTGTGGGATGTTATTTTCCTTCTCTGTTAGGCTACGTGCTTTCTTTAGTAATTAGCGTAGCTTGAAGAAAGGTCTGCTGGAATAAATAGATGACACCTTTGGTTTAGTGAGAATGGCACAAAGAGACAGGTCAGCACTTGGAGTGATGCCTTCAACCAAAACCGGGCACTTGTAAAGTAGGCACTTCCTAGGGACTAACCCTACCAATACCTTCTACAGCAAGTGCCTGATCCACCAGCATTAACTGGTGAGCAGCTGCAGTACCCCCTGCCTGCACCATCTAGACACTTGTGGAAGCCCCAGGCAAGCAGGTGAACAATTAAATAGGGAGAAAAAGTACCCAGCCCATTTTCAAGGAGTTCCCTGCCCAAACACTCAGAATTTGGCCAAACAATCCTTTTCCCAATGATGTTTGAAGTTGATTTAATTTAACCAGCTTTAGTTAGAGAAAGACAAGGAGTAAGCCTATCCACATAAGAGCTGTTGAGAAATAGCAGTTGTACTTTAATTTACATTCGAGATGATTTTCATGGGCACAGACAAGCTTTCCAGAGGCATGAATAGCAAAGCAAACACTCAGCTCTTAAGATCAGTATCTAGTTTGCAAGAACCCTCACAGAGCAGACATTGGAGAGATGAGAAGCTCTGTCTTTAGGAGACCTCTCTACCATGCAGGAATTTAGCCTAAGCCTCCTTGTTTCCAGCTATTGCAGGCACTGGGATGTCTTAACTTCTTTCTTGCAGGAGTAGGGCTGCTACTCTTATCAATTTGAGAACATTGCTTATCTCACCTAAACAACTCCCCAGAGGGATGAGCTTCAGCCTACAGAAAGAAAGGCAAAGCTGTTGATGATTTCAGTGGGTTGTGCCTCAGGCTCCATTCACGGATGAAAGAATTCAGTACAAAAGTCATCCCCGAAATATATAGCTAGGGTAAGCAATGGCAGGGCACTTCCCAGCTGTTGTGCAATTTAACAGCCCAATCAAAAATAGCCTCCTGATGCATGTTCCTCTAGGAGTAATTTCACTGGCAAGTGAGTTTTCTGCCTTTTCATTGTCAGCTTTATTTCCAGGAATGTTTTTCTCTTTTCCAGCCAATGCTTTCTGTCACAGTGGCTTATCTGACAATAGGTAGCAATAAGCCTGCTGCTTCTCTGCTTTCCCAAACACACAGTCCTGGCCTTCTTATCTCCTCTATCAGTGAGTGATGTTTCTAGTTTAAATGAGAGCATAATGTGTGCTCCTTTTTTAATCAGACCATGCTCATTCCTTTAGAGCGGTGAATTATTCATCTCTTCTTACCACTCGTGCTTCTTTTCTCTGGGCTTAACCCTGAAGCATGAGAGGGAAGGGAATTCAGAGAATGGGGAGGAATAACAAAATTCCTCCTCCAGCTCTGACCTGGGTAACAGCGGGAAGAGCAGTAATCGCTGCCTTGACTGCTCATCCTCCGGGACAACAGGTAGAGCAGATAGAGGAGCTAATCCTGCCTGGAGCAGGAGCGTGACAGAGCAATGCTGCTGGAGGGCAGGAGCAGGATCACTGTGGCTTTTATTGCCCTGCCCCGGGGCTCCGTGTCATTGGGGCTCTATCACATCTGCCCCAGGTGGATGGGCAGGAGGCGCCACAGCCCTCCCAGGTGCTCTGCTGTCTAAATGGCGAGCCCACAGGGCAGGCCAATACCTGTAAGTGGCGCTTGAAGACCGTATCTTTTCTTCTACATGAAACCAAGAGGGGATCAGACTACATTTAAAACAACCCCTTGCTCCTGTAAGAAAGGTGAGCAAAGCTCTCAGATTTGGCTGAAGTCAGCCGGAGCTGAAGAGTTCATCCCATCCTGCAGCAGAGCCATTTGTGAGACCACAAGGCTCATCTTTATCTCCTAGGGAGGCTATGCCAGATTGCATCAGGAGAGTTAAATTGCCAGCTAAATTTACCTCCTTTTTTAAAAAGCAGTAAGGAACCGATGGTTATAGAATATTCTTGCTGTCTATACACAGCTCATTGAAAATGCAGCCTTTAATAAACAATAAAATAAAATGAATGCTTTCCTTAAAGGCACATCTGTGAAAGCATTGTTTCAGCATCCAAATTAAAGCACTTTTTATGGTTCCAAAACAGTTCTGCTTTGTCAGCATCAGCCTATCTGCAGTGATAATCCCTTTATCCCAGCAGCAACACCCAGGTTCCAGATGAAACTGAGGAATGCGCACAGAAACTCAAGACCAAATTTTTTCAAAAGCTGCCCGGGGGCTGAAAGAGGAAGATAGGTCACACAAAAAATTTCTAGAAATGCCCTAGTGTACGTGAAATCACCAGGTGTAGGGTGTGTTCTCTCCAGCAGCAAAGCCAATTTAAGCATTCCCCACCTTTCCTACAAGACCACTTGTGCTCTGAGTTTGGACACTTTGGCTGTTGGAGGCCCTGCGCCTTTCTCAGGACCAGTGGAATGATCAGGGTTAACCAAAAAAAAAAACCAACCAAACAAAACCAACATCACCAAAACCAGTCTTGGGGAAAGAGCATCTTTTGAATCAGGATAATTTCATTAATTCCCCATAGAGCTCATCCCCACAAACACATGAAGCAGCAGCAGCACGGCTGGGTGGGTGAACTCGGAGAGCTGCAGACTGGGGGGTGACAACAAGACACTTGGTTGGGAGAAATGGATGGGAGAACACTGGGGAAGGGCATCCCTAGAGACCCATGCCATTTAAATGCTTTTGAGCATCATGCTGGCTACCTCTCTGCCCTGCTGGGCTAGCTAATAGCTTTGAAAATGTAATCACTCATTATTCCGGGCAAAGCCAAACAAAAAGCATGTCGAAGCATGGAATGTAAACCATGCCTCAGACTGGCTCCCTGGCCACTGCAGCCGCCTTCATTATGAGTAATTGGAGGTTTTCTTCCTTGTCAAATCGTAGATTCCCAGGGCCGCGTTTCCTCACGGCTCATATGATGTCATCGTGAGCAGCTAAGCAAATTCAGATTGCTGCAGTCAGTATATGGCACTCTGCAGGGCAGTAACAGGAAAAATAAATGTATATTGCTTTATTCACATGCTGGCAGGGAAAGTGGAATTGTTTATATTCTCTCTGCTGACTCTAAAAAGATCACGGGGTTAAACTGAGGAAGTGTTCTTAAAAAAAAAAAAGCATTAAGAGAAAAAAACTCAGCAATGAGAGTTTTATCACTCTAGCCTGAAAAAATACTAAAAGGTAATACATCATAATTGCAAACTTCCTTAGTCCTGAAGGATCTCTGGAAGGATCCACTGTGGAAGCATGTACCTACTAAACCTCACGATGGACGAGAGGATCTGAGCAGGGAAAGACGACACAATACGCTTGCAAAACTGCCATGGGATCTTTAACGTCCCCCTAGAGCAAACAGGAACTTAGTGTTTGCAGCCTCATGTAAAAGGAATGAAGAACATCCCATCACTAAGGTCACTTTAAACTGGATAAACCACTGAATGAGATAATGACTGGAAGACTCACGAATATATGACTTATCATCTTTGCTATCTGTGTAATTTCTATGGACAAGAGAATTTCACACAGATAGCACCTCAGAATTTTTTGGGTGTAACTCATTATTCAGCATGAACAAATGTAGCAGAGCTTCCTCTTTTTGTGGACTGTTAACTAAGTATAGCTAATAAGCTAGCTGAGACCAGAAGAACTCTCCCTGTAGCTATTGCACTCTGGGGAGGCAGGGCCAGGTCTCCTGGCAGCTGGGACGAACATCATAAACTAAGTCATGTAAATCCTCCAAGTTTCAGACTTGAGATAAGTCAGAGGTTTTACAGCACCCGTCATCTACTACCGTGTTTTTTATTTTGTTTGAAGACATATGATGTGTATTAGCTGAATGCCCTTACGCATTGAAACTGAGAGCAGAAATTTACCATTTAAATTTAGATCGTGCTCTCCCCCTGCCACACACACACTAATTTTAAAAGTTTACTCTGAACAGTTCCCAGGATTGTGTGTCCAAATTCCAAGCAGAAGGCTAATAATAACCCCTGCGTTATTACAGGCACCAAATGAGTGCTCATAAAACTCTTAATTGCAGCCAGAGATAGGAGATGATAGTTGTTTATCAAAACAATGAATTAGTTTAAATTCATTTAATGCTGTCACTAGTACTGGGAGCCCAGCACACCACACTCTAGTGTACTGCTGGACCAGTTAGAGGTGTTTATCTTTGCCCATCGTAGTGTGCCATAGCTCTGATAGGAAATCATTACTTCCAGATTCTGGGATGAATTAATCTTCCTACTGAAAACAGTTGTATGGGATGAGCAGCGATGTGAGATCAGGCAGGTCACCAGTTAGGCTTCAGATTTAAACAGACTTTGGTCACTAGTGATTTATGAAAAGCTGCTCTCCACCCACACCTGCTCTTCCAGCCTGCTCCACAAAAGAAAAGTGATGCTGCAGGTGACGCTGTTAGATGCCAGTAGGTGGCTACCGGTCCCACCTCCATTAGGGTCAATTTTTTGCCCCTAGAAATGAGCATCTCTACAGCATGTTAGAAAACCTTTATTCAGAATGAGCATTCTTCTTCAGCTCATCATTTCTGCACTGTGCAACATACTCCTTTGTTCTGTGAGAAAGAAGCATGCGGTCCACAGCATTTAACTTACGTTTTACTTCAATTGTTGATCACAGCCTTTCTATCATTTACTTTTCTTGTTCTTTTGTGTTGTAGACCCTACTGTGGAAGTGATACCTTTGACTCTTAAAGAGCTACTCTGCTCCCACTGCTGTCTCTCTTAGTTCTCTGTGTGCAACGGCAAAGCTGTTTGCTGTAAAAAAAACCAAAAAAACAACTGCTGGTACAAATGAAAGTTCAAGATTCCAGGTGGCAAGCAAGTAACAGGAGCAGATGTCTTAACAACCAGAGAAAAGGAGGGAGAGTGATGGGGGGGGGGAGGGGGGAAGCATAGATAAACCATGAAAACAGTCATGGGGATATTTGCCACTACTTTCCATGAGATGCTAGAGGCAGTTGGGAGATTATACGTTATGTTCCTAGTAACTAGTCACGCAAGCCTGGAAACCATTGTGGTTCATGTCACTGACTGATACATCTGTTCTCACATGCCTTTCTCCCTTCATTCTCCTGGGAACTTCTCCAGGTGTCTGGTTCAGGTACTTGGCAATGAGCCCGTCAGAAAGAAAACAATTCCTTATCTTCTGCCTTTAAAATTCCAGGTAGCCAAGGAGCTGCAATGCAAAATCAGCTAATAGCACAATTTGGAAAGAATGGGTTCCCATAAATATTGTATTGTGCACTGTATTAAAAAGATGTAACATTTATCAATGCTTATGTCATCAGGCTTACAAAAAAAAAAAGGATCATGAAAAAACCATGAGTCAGTTTTCAATGTATTGCGTTCACCTAATTCTTCATTTCCGTGTGACACAGGCACCGTACAGGCACGCATCTATTGATTGATGAGCCACAAGTCAGTCAATAGGACTGGTATGAAGCTCCTTTGTCACAGAAAGCTGGAAATTGCACAGGACATACGATCTTTCAAGATTTTCCTGTATATCCTACTCCAGCTGGATTGTAATCACCATGTAGAGTTTTTCCAGGTTATCTGACATTTCCATGGAGCCAAACCCAGGGTGTGCACGTAAGAGAAATGAAGTATACCACAGGAAAAGCCAGGGAACAGCTTGTTTTTCATCTGATGCGAGCTGTAGTCTCATCTGATAAAGTATACAGGGACTTAAAATAAGACGAGAAAATTATTACAGTCAGGCTGAGGAGAGGAGAGTGATAGATAGTCTGTTCAGACTCTGACCACACAGAAGCAGCCAGCACTGTCTACCAAAATGAAATAGGGAGCTCTGCATCCCTTTATATCACTGGGTTTGAGGCAAATGAGAGAAGAAGGTACACTTTATGCCATTTCTAGTTACCATTTGTGCTGATCTGTACGGACTTAGTGAAGCAGTAGCACAGCAAGGCACTTTCACAGAGGTGCTTTTTGCCATCGTGAAGGTTACAAATACAGGCAGTGATCCAGCATTAATGCCAGTGGCCTTGCTCACAGTACGCTAACCATCCTCTCACTCAGGCTGACTCACCAGGGCCTGAGTAAAACCCTATTTTTAAGCATTTATAGTTACACCAAGTCTTCAGCCTAACATCAAAAGAGCATGCTGCACCTTTTCCAAACGGGTTTGTCAGACCAGGACAGACCACGTGAAACAAAATGTCTTTTGCTCCTGGCAAGAACAGCAGTCAGTAGGATTGTGAAGTACCAGCCTGCCCCCCCAACCTACCAAGCACTAACCCTCGCATGAGGCAATTTAGTTGGCCGAGCCCCTTACCAGCAGCCACCCCCTTAGGCAGGGGTAAAGATTTATGGCCAGGTTGCTGCTGGCAGGCAGGATGCTCTTGCAGAACAGCTGGGCCTTGTAGACTAGTCCCTACCCTGAGCAAGGATTCACACAGAGCTGGCCTTTCACTTCGTTGGAAAAATTTCTTCATCTCCTTTGGGCATGAGACCGCGCTTCCTCCCCTGCTCCCAGGGAAAGGGGTCCGCTCTCCAGTGGGAGAGGACCGCACTCTCCCAGAACACGCGGACCTTCTCTAATAAGGCAACTTCACTTCTCTCCCCTTTCTTCCAGTTCCACCTCTTCATCTCTTGCCTTCTGAGCATGGGAAGGGAGAGAGAGCAGGGATCAGAGCAGGAGCTGAAGGAGAGCCTTAAAAAAAAAAAAAAAAAAAAAAGAGGCACACAAACCAACAACCAACCAAAACAAAACAAAAAAACCCCACATACCCACTCCTGCACTAGCCACTGCTTCCTTCCGTGCACACGGCTCCCTCTGCACTTGCAGGGAATGAGGCAGCAGCTCCACACTGCCCTAGGAGCAGCTCAAGGCATCTCCAAAATGGCCGGCCAGCCCTTCCTGCCAGGAGTGCCACTCAGGTAACTCCCGTTGCCTGCTCCTTTAGCCAGGCTTAGCACCAGCAGAGCGAAATCAGCTTCAAAGTTGAGTAGCTGGTGGATGCTATGGCCAAGAAAGCGCATCTTTGCCATCTCCCTGTAACAGCGGCCTCTGGTTAAGAAACCCCCCACAACTTAGTCCCCCACTTTTCTCCAGTGCAAGACAAAATAACACTTCAGTGAATAAAAGACTGAAGTGGAGGCTCAGGTTGGTTGGTTTGTTTTAAATCTGCATTTCCTAAATTACAGGTTCTTTGAAAACAAATGGTGAGGTGTTCAGGCATTTCCTTTGAAAGACAAATCAAAAAAAACTAGCCTTTCTGTTCAAAGTGCATTTTCCAACAAAAATTCATTCATACAAAAATGCTTTGACAGTAAGCAGAAAATCATTCTGCCATCTAAATATTAGAGAATTCCCTCCTTTATTTCCTTTCTTTCTTTTCCCTTTTTAAAGATTACAAACTAATTTGACCAAAAGAAGAGAGTGGGATGTTTTTTAAAGTCAACACTGTGAGAAATGTAAGGAAAAAAAAATACCAAAAAGCTACAGCCCCCTGGAAATTTTGTCATCTTGCCATTGTCTCAAAGAAGTACTGAATTTTTAAAGAAAAAAGCTTTCCACCCCTTCTTTCTTCTGAAAATATTTTCTTTTTTTTTTTTTCTTTTTTTTGGTCAATTTTTTCCTCCAAGAAATCAAACTTTCTTATTTTTCACCTTGAGTTGGGGGGGGGTGGGGATTATGTCAAAGTTTTATGCTGAGAAACCTAGTCTACTTTACTTTGCCCAATGTCTTTCAAAACGGCGTGCAAACTCAATCCTTACCTGTGTCACTCATCTAGAAAAGCACCAGTTATTTGTGTGATTTCATCCTTAAGACTTGCTCTACAGCCCCATCACAAATATACTCTCTCTCAGACACGCAAACATCTGGAGGTGTTAACCATTAACTATGTTTTGGAAAACCATGTGTGTTAGTAATAGCGCGCCAGAAAGTTTAGTCTTCACGAAGGGGCGACATAACAAGTTATACAACGAAGTCAAGAAAGGAGAAATGGTAGAAGTATGGGTATTACACACTACATTCCTAAAATGATCAAAACCATTAGACGCACCAGTCTGATCATTTATCTTTTATAGGAGAGGAGACCTGTGAAATAAACAACCTTATATTGGAACAATATATTATGGAATGGGATAACATAATATAAATTAAGTCTCCTGCTTTTATTCCATATGCAGCAACCGTTGTAAAAAAAAAAATGCCTCCAAGCACTGACGGCAATAGGCAGAGTATTACTGCAAAAATCCTCCTGTTCAGTGGTGATGGGATGAGTGACTGCTGTACTGTGTATTTTGTGAAATTCACAGTAGACTATTCCAGATGAATATACGGAGAGGTTCTTTTATTGTGAAATTACCACGCCAGAAGCAAGACAAGAAACACTTCCTGCCATTAACATTAGGTTGTGGTTATGATCAAAGATTTTGACAAACGACTCCTGTAGTTTCCGTATTCAAGTGCTGAATAAGGATACTGCCCTTCATTCTGCTAACACGCCTGTGCCAAGGTTGCTTTCTCCCCAGTCCCCGATAGTGGCAAATTTGGCCTCTAACCTGGGAGCCAGACATCTCTGTATGTGAAGGGAGATACTGACAATTCCCTAACGCTGGACTCCATTTGTGCGAAAGCTGCAAGCCTACGAAAGCAGGACCGGGCATAGCTAGATGTTGCAGAAGAGCTGGAGCAGCCACAAGACCCCGTGCCTGGGCAGGTAGCGCCCCTAAGCCTGGGCAGCCCACGCGTGGTCTGGTTGGTGAGCAAGAGAGCAGGAACACACAGGGAGCAGAGCACAGGGTAAAAAGTCACCCTGGAAATAGGCGTGAACATAGGTAGCGCAGTTACCCTTGTGCAAGTCAGGAAAAGGATGGCTTACCTTTCCGTTTCATGAGCGCCCGCAAGCATTAGTTTTATTGCACCGAAGTCAATGATTCTCCCTTTATTTTCAGCGGTGGCAGAAGTAAACTTATGTGCATGCTCTGATAAAAGCACAAGCTATTCTTTACTTCATTCCTTAATTGTGCTTAGTTTTTACATTTGAAAGTACGTTAGTGTTTTAGAAATACTTGAACACGGGATGTTGGTTTAGTCCATTATCCTGCTGTGGGGATTAAGATAGAGATTTGAGACAGGTATTCCAGTCCCTTTCTACCCCACCAGAACAAAAAGACATTTGAACCATTTTTGATGTTCAGATTTGGGTCCTCAGAACTGATGCCCACATCATTACCACTGAAGAAAAAAGGCTTACGTTACACTAAGCAACGTAACCTCCTGAAAGGCAAGAGCAACACATTTCTTCACATAACTGTTCAATCCTAGTCTGTATTTACTATTATACAGTATATATACACACACATATATATACTGTTATATATATATATGCTGCTTATATACACTGTCATATATATATACTGCTATACAGTATATATAAGTATATTAAAAAGTATAGCTACTTTTGATATTTATGTTAAATTTATATTTATGTATGAAAGTATATATACTTTTTGTATTTATACTGCCAGCCAGTGGAGAACCTCACCGCGCTGTTACAGAAAAAAGCACAAGCATACGCAGTAAGTTCTCTGAACAGTTCACTGCTTAAGACAGTGATTAAAACATGCATAAAATATGCAGAGTTTGAGACAGCAAGTCAGTGTAAAACAGACCGTTTTTATACTTGGTACAGTTCTTCCTTTCCCCCCACCGATCTCATTTTGCTCCATTAAATTTACCTTCTAGTTTACTACAAGCACATTAGGTCTCAACGTCAGAAGTGACCACAGCGAACAAAGCAAGAAAGGAGGGAAGGCAGAGACATCCTCCTGTTGATGTCTCACCCACCACTCATGTCCCCCCATCACTGGATTGCCGGAGATACCGTCAAAACTGAGTCAAACCCAGGCCCACGGATGCAGAGCCAGAAGCAATGACCGCACAGTTGCATCCGTGATGTACTATGACGCACTCTGCATTATAAGCTCATACTTTCCCCCTCACACACACAGACAGACACCTTCAAATGACCGCTGCTTTCAGGAGCAAATTAAGTTCTCATGGCAGTGCCTTTAAAACAAACCATTACTTCCCAGAGCTGGGCACGGAGCTGCTTAAGGAGGCAGCACATCGCATGCCAGAAGGCCGTGGCACCGCCATCCTGCGGGCTGGAGCTCGCCACATGCTCCACGGGGACTGAAATTCGAATACATGAGGGGCCTCTGAGAGGGTGAATGGGGGATGAACTCCCTAACAAAAACACACGTTTTGAAAAAATGAAATGCTTCATTTGCGAAAGTGCCTTTTGATCATTATAACCTCTGGGTTTAACCACGCTGGTGTCTCCTGCCAAGTATGGTTTAGTGATGACACATCATCATGGCACCAGGAATGAACTTGTTGATAAGTTAAATAATGGGACTACTTTCAGATCAGTTTTATAGCTGAAAATCCTCATGGCATAAAAGAGTCATCATACAGTTATTTCACTGTGGAGAACCGTTATTTTTCTTAGGATAACTTTGAACTCTGTAGCTTTTGGGGAAGGGGGATGTTTTTCATATAAAACCTTGCTTCCATTCTTTCCCCAAAAGTTCAGCTTGTATTAGCTGGAACGATAACAAATTCATGAAGATATGTATTCAGGCAGATTGTAAATTTAGCTAAAGCATTTAAATGTTACTAAATCCAAACAAAGATGTAAAGCAAGACGCAAAACACCACAAAAAAAAAAAAGTTCCAAAAGATACGGACTGAGATTTTTAAAGCTGAGTAAGGGACTCAGTCACACAAGTCCCAAAGAAAATGATTAATTATGTGGTTAATAATCTCAGTGTATATGCCAAGTTAATTCCTGATAGAACTTCATTGTCTTCAGTGGAGTTATACTGCAAATGTATTTGACAGATAGTCAAGTTTCTTCTCCAAGAATAACTTCTAAGGCAGAAGGTTTAAACATGAGTGAATGAAAGTCCTGGGCCAAGTTCTACCCTAATTTAAACCCTGTACAAAACAGCTGACTTGGAAGTGTGGGTGTAAGGAAAGGCAGAAAGAGACATGAGTCTATTCTTCCTTTGCTGGGACATTACATCAATTCCCTTAGGTAATGGTCATGTCTCCGAAAAACACAGTGGGAATCCAGATTGCAGTTTGTTGGAGATTCTTTCCTTCCAAGCCTGCAAGTTCCTGTATTTCACAAGCAGTAAGCGTTCAGGGAAGAGCCTGGACTAGTCTCAATGGAGGACCATGAAATTCACTCCTGTTTGGTACTGCATGGATCTGAATCTTGCCTGCTTCAAAATGCATTTCATCATCCTTGATGTTAAGCACTGGAAATGGTCATTTTAATATGAACATTGGAATTAGTCACCTAATTTAATCAGAAAATAATGCATTTCAGACATTCTCAACCTCAATATTATTTTGAATAAAACCCCAGCATTTGGATTATTTTTACTTTTTTAGTGTATTGGGTTATTTTTGGCTCATTCTTAGCATTAGAGTTAAACATGTCTGATTAAGGCTGACGGGTCAAACAGGGTGCAGACGCTTTTGCTAAGGTGAGAAGGAAGTAATGCCCATCTCAACTCTTTCTATGCAGCATTGCTAAGGACACAGAGAAGTTTTATTGCTTTACCCAAAGCATCATTTATGCCAGTGGCAGAAATCTGAGTGCTACAGCTCTAAGCGTAGTGAATTCCTAATGTCCTCGCTTCTGATTCTTCTGCTGGCAGAAGTCATTTCACTAAAAAAGTGATGTAATCTGGCAGAGAGCGAGCTGAACATAAACAAAATGGCTCCACAGTAATATCCCTGCTCTAAGGGGATCATTGCTAGGCCAGGTGGCGAGAACCAGCAAGCTGGCCTCTGGACTGACCGAGCCCAAGCGCTTGGATGCCCTCCCCAGCTCTCCTCTCATTGACTATTTTCAGTCAAATCAGATAGCAAAGTCACATACATTGTTTTATAATACTCAACTGGATGTCAGGGGCTCTTCTGCTAAGCACCCCTAATGAGGCAAAAGTGAAGACATTTCCCATCCAACACAGTTTGCACTAGTTATAAGCAGGACAGACACTGGATCAGGAGCATCTCACGTTCTCCACCTGTGAAATGCAGCTGCTAATCTTCAGCCTTGTAAAAATGCGTGGAAGTGAAGAGCTCCGTAGGATGGGCTGTGACAAAAAGCTCCATAGGATGTGCCAGGAAGGAGAGCAGGAGTATTTTGAGGGAATCGGCCAGGCCAGAAGCAGGAAGGCAGAGCAGAGCCAGTCCTGCAGGAACAGCAGCTCCGCATGGCCCAGAGTGTGCATGCCACCAGGACTGGCACGGAGCACACAGCTCTGAAGTGACACTTCCCCACTCACCTGGGGCTGTGCTGAGGTGGCATTTTCTTCCCTTCACCAGGCCCAAGCAAATCTTATGCAAGTACTTTATTACCGGCAGCGCCAAGCAAGCAACTCGCTGGGCTTGCTGTGCTCCCTGCTGACCCTGCCAGCGAGGGAGACTAAGTGCCATCTGGCCTATGCGTGGCAGCCACCTCCCACCCTTCCTTTCCTTTCTTCATCTCCCAGCTGTGTATGCGAATGTTTGTTATTTCTGCATACAGGCCTCCCTGCTGGAGATGAATACAACCTACTTTTTCCCCTCCTCACCAGCGCTCATGTCTTTGATCTCTAATTCTTCACTTCTGTAGCACTCAGTGCCTGTACCATTTCATTGCATGTACATAGCTGCACGCCTCTTCTCCCAGCTTCATCTCAGCTGCTGCAATCCAGTTCTACCTTTCCTTCTTATTGCTTTTCACCTTCTCACCTCCATTTGGGCTTCCTCCAAAATCAGCTCTTCTCCCTCTTTTCCTTCAGAGCTGCTGCTTCTCTCTCTTGCCTCTCTCAGACACTGGTGCTTGACAGACTTTCTTCCAGTCCCCTTCATCACTTTGACCCTCCTCTCCAGCAATTTCCATCTACAAGTACAAGGTTGTCATAACTAAGTAAGTGGACCATGTTTAAATATGAAAATAGTCAGACAGGCTCCCCAGCTCTCTTCTGCCTTTTTTCTCCTGCTCTTCATTAGCTACTCCAGGTCCAGGCATAGGGTAAGGCACTGCAACACAAGTAGCACATCACTGCTTCTGCCTCAGAGTACGGCTGTGAAAGAAGGCGGCATTTTTAAAATCTGTTCTTGAAAAAGATGATGGTAAGGAGTCTTCTGAAAGCATGTCAGGAGAACTTTTACCCTACATCATTTCCCCAGTCAAAATGGAAAAAAAAAAAAAAAAAAAAGAATGTGGTGTATTTTACTAGCAATTAGAGAACCTATTACTAGCAATTGGAGAAGAGTCATGACCAAACTTTTGAAACATCGAAACATTTAAACTATTCCAGCTGAGGTAAGATGTGGGGAATTTACTTTGGCTTTATAAATCTTATAGAATTAGTCTAGTTTTGTCATACAAATAAACCATGTAATACATTTTCTAGAGATAGATAACACAAGTGGAAACATCATAGAATGGTTTGGGTTAGAAGGGACCATTAAAGGTCATCAAATTATCTCAAGCTTGATGACTTTTATCCTATAAATGCCCCTCTGTCTTTCCACTAACTATAGTGGGAGACTAGATATTTAGCTAAAACTTCTTCATATGGCTAAAGTTGGGTTAAATGATTCCTATCTGACTGGAATAAAAATGATAAATTGGTGGATCAAAAGCTGAACGTGAGCCTGCACTGTGTGCTCGCAGCCCAGAAAGCCAACTGAATCCTGGGCTGCATCAGAAGAAGCATGGCCAGCAAGTCGAGGGAGGTGATTCTGCCCCTCTATTCTGGCAAGACCTGACCTGGAGTACTGCGTCCAGCTCTAGAGTCCTCAGTACAGGAAAGATGTGGACCTGTTGGACTGAGTCCAGAAGAGGGCTGCAAAAATGATCAGAGGGACAGAACACCACTCCTATGAGGACAGGCTGAAAGAGTTGGGGTTTTTCAGCCTGGAGAAGAGAAGGCTCCGGTAAAAATTATTGTGGCCTTTCAGTACTTAAAGGGGGCCTACGGGAAAGACGGGGACAAACTTTCCAGCAGGGCCTGTTGCAATAGGATGAGGGGTAATGGTTTTAAACTAAAAGAGGGTAGATTTAGAACAGATATAAAGAAGAAATTTTTACAATGAGGGTGATGACACACTGGACCAGGTTGCTCAGAGAGGTGGCAGATGCCCCATGCCTGGAAACACTCGAGGTCAGGTTGGACAGGGCTCTGAGCAACCCGGTCTAGTTGAAGATGTCCCTGCTCATTGCAGCAGTGGGGTTGGACTAGATGACCTTTAAAGGTCCCTTCCAACCCAAACTATTCTATGTTTCTATGAAAAAAGTCCTGGTGCAGACATCATCATGGATGGAAAATAAGCTGCACAAACATCTTCTTGTAGTATAATGACATCTGCATCAGGACTACAACTTGAAAAGTTACTTTGGCTAAGAAATACCACATTCACTCTGAGGGCTAAGGAGAGCATTTCTGCAAAGGCTAAAAAAAAAAAAGTAGGATTTCCTAAGGAAAATAGAAACTTAAAATAACACCGATTTAAAATTGCTTCTTGCACAGTGATCTCATTTCCTTAGGATCAGCTTATTACTACCCTTCCAAGTGTGAGGCATAGTTAAATTTTCCTGAAAACTAATGTTCTGATTGTATTTAAAAAATAGCTTCTGATTAAGCAAAGCTTGTTTTATATATTTATTCTGCAGAGCGTTGCCTTGTCCCACTCTTGGGCACAGTAATCTGGGATGGGGGCACTCATCACTTTAATTTTGAAAAGGATCAGAACTGGGTTTAGCTGTCACCTTTTACTGTCTGTCTGCAACTGAAAGAAGAACAGAACAATCCTGTAGGGCTGGCAAGAAGGAAAATTTTCCTCCGGCTGAAATCACTGCAATCATAGCTAACGCAGTGATAGCTCTAGCTCCATTTTGGAAATGCAGAAAGGATTCTGAATAGTTCGCAGTGTTGGACTCTGTTAACACCACTAGAAATTCAAAGCACTGCTTGGTTTTAAATTATAACATAATCAATATCCTGACAAAGCCTTTATGAATTGTTTTTATAGGGTGTGGAGGGTTAGAAAAAAATAAATATAAGAACATAAGTAGCAAGATCTTAGCTCAAACTGAAACTGAGAACTAGTTATGCGGTGCTCCAAAGTCTAAAGCATTATTTCTACTTCTGCAAATTTATTAATAGCATTTGTTGAACATTGGTTTAAAATATTATAACGGATTGCTTCAAGTGACAAGTAGGCAAAACATGGAAGATAAACTGTTGCAAGGAAGGCATGCCAAAATACAGAACAAAGCTATTTAGCCAATTATATATTTATCTTCCAAGGTTTAAAATGTGAAGGGAAAGTTTTAAAGAATTAAATTATTTTGAACACCCCTAGTTTTGAAGCTTCAGAGCATCCTTGTTGAAAAACTGCCAACCCTTTTTCCACTGGTTATGGGGAATCTAAAGCATCCAAAATAGTGGGTTTTTTCAAAGGTGATCTGCTCGTAGCACTGTAAATAGGGTTGTTTGGGCTTTTTAATAGTAGAAGCTATTGTGACACAAAAAATATGTAAGTGGTGAAAAAAAGAGACTACCACTGAAAATCTCTTGCTATTCTTTGTCCTGCGTTGTTGCATAGGTAAATGAATAATGCTGTCAAGAGTATTTGGGTTTGTTTTCATTTTGTTTCCCCCCTCCAAAAGTGTAAAGTGGGCCACAAACAGTGACAGGTCTTGACTGCCCCAAGAAGCAAAGCTGAATTCTGCTCACAGTTCAGGGGAGCTGCTACATGCCCATTCACACAGAAAAGTTTTCTGGGAAAACTTTAAAGTTGTTGTTGGCTGATGTTGAGTTGGTAGCTTGTGCATCTCACCTGGCGTCTTTTTGTTTCTCCAGCACTCGTTGTACGCTTCCTGACAAAACGGTTCATCTGGGAGTATGACCCGACACTAGGTAGGTTGCATTTCGTTCTAGACACATGGTATGCTGTATATAATAGGACGGCTGAAGTAATGGAAAGTCATAGAGTTAAAATTCCGAGCCTCAGTCAACCTTTAAATTTGCTGTAAAAAGCTTCTCCATGGTCATTTAAAGCTGGAACAAATTATTGCCTAAGATGGTAGCATAGAGAAGCAGTAACGCACTCAAAGGAAAGCAGAATTAATGCATGAGGCACATTTCTGCCCACACAGAAGTCAGTGGGAATTTTGCCATTGAAAGCAATTGTGTTAGTATTTCACTCCAAAAATTATTTAGCGTGCGATCAGTTTTCTGCTTGTGGATAACCCAAACATCAGCTGCTAGTGAATAAGGTGGCTGGGATACAGATCTCAAAAATTCAAGGCCGGGGGGGGGGAACCAAACAATTGTAGGTACTTACAGTCAGTCTACCTATGCTTAGGTTTTCTGTCCTCATTTTCAAACATACATTGCGTCTCACTTTTTGGGTGACCAGGCAGGAACACCAGTCATTAGAAGAGCATCCACCTCTCCTCCGCCACTCTCACTTAGCTGTGTTGTGTCCGGTACTTTAGAGAAGCTGGCACAGATATCTCAAAAAAACTTTGTCAAACAGTTGCTGAATTAGAGGTCTTGCTTGAAAATTTGGGCCGAGGTCCAATTTCTTAGTATTTCCTAAGTTAGAACACATTTGAATGCTCTGCACCAGGGAAAATCCAAGCCAGGAGGTCTGAGATGAGGCATTCACATCTTAGAAGGCACCTTCAATACCTCAGGACTAAGAGATTTGCACACGAAGTAAGAGGCTGGGAAATTTTCTTTTCTCCTACAATCTGTTGCCATCTCCTTCCTAACATTTCTTCAGAGGCTCAAATACAGATCATGCAGTTAAACACCTATTTTTTTATTAGGGTTCTTTCTCTAAGAGGTCATACTAAAGAAACAGAGAACACCATAAACTTGCACAGCAGAAACAAAGATGAAAATCTAATACATCTTATTGCAAAACCCAGGCAGCCCTTTCAAAAAAGCAAAGTATCATACTAAGTATTTTTGTCTGGTAAGATGAAGAAATGACAGATACCAGAAATCTCATCTTGGGAAAACAATTCTCAGAACAACCTGAACTGAAATGCATTCTTTTATGTACTAATATCAATATATTAATCAGTGAATTATGTCACCTGCCTTGTACTGCACAGTGGGACATTCAGTATAATGTTTTATTAGTATTAGTACTTCACACATCGCTTTCACTAATATATAATTTTAAGAACTTGACAATAGAAGAAGTATATAAAGTGTTTTGTATGTGTAAGTTCATTAATGTCTTACAGGGGCACTGCATGTAAAAGTATCCTTGTTGCCTTGTTTAAGCATACAAACTAAGTTATTAGCAAGCTGCAAGGTTTATTATTTTTTGTCCCATTATGAAGGCCCTATGTCCCTTTTAGCGTACAAGACTTGACATTTATTTCTGTTTTACAAATGAATACAACTGCAGATTAACCATGCCCCTCAGGAATCTAATCATCTTCTGTTTGTAACACTGAGAGCTTTCGCACACGCAACAATCCTACCTCAACAAAACAAAAATTAAATCTCCTCTGACTTACTGAATTCTACGTTCTCATTCAGTTTAGAGGATAACAGCTTAAATCGTGTATTATGGTTATTGCAAAGATAAGTGCTTTAGGTTGCTCGGAGAAAACGGCTTGAGAAATGAAAAAAACTAATAAACTATTATCAATAAGTTATTTTTTAATCACAGTAATCTCTGTTGGAAAGTCCCACTAGAGACTGGTTTTTCAAGTAGGTGTTTTTTTTTTTTTTCATACTATGGATCACAATGGGATTCAAAGGAGGCCCTGAAGTGTTGAGGGGGGGAAGAACCAAAAAAAAAATCTCCTGAATTTCTAACCACTATTCAGACCTTCAGAGATCAACCCGAAAGGCACTATAACTTCAAAAGCTTTAATAAACAGTGCTTTAAAGAACCCATTTCTGTCTTTATCATGATCATCCTGTGGTGATTTAGTGGCCTGTTACCTGTAAACATCACTGAGCTGAATTTACTGACAGGTTTTAGCTCAATAGATTAATTTCTTCTTAGCAGTCATCGACTGGCAGTTGGGTGGGAAGAGGGATATCAATATATTCCACCAATACAAAGAAATTTAAGTTGTATCAGTGAGACCTATTTTCCGTAAAGGAGAATAAGTAGCTTTGTCAAGTAATTTTGAAAGAGCAGGAGTAAAACAGATGCAAACTATCTAGCTACTAGGCAACAGGAGGTTTCGCCAAAAAAAAAAAAAAATCACTGGGTCTGTGACAAAAATGTCATATTTATAGTTTATTTCTTATGTCAAGTTTTCAACCACCCATTAGCTCTCTGATGCAAGGAATCCTCAGATAATTCCTATTTTTAGGAAAGCTTTCAGCAAGCTGTACAAGGCCTGATGGAAATTCAACATTATTCTAAACTAAGCATCAGGGTAAAACACCTTGTCCTCTTAATTCAAGGGTGGCACATTTTAACTGGAAAGGAAAAAACACACCTTATAAATATTCTTTAGTACTCTAACCTGCCAGAAGAAAAATGAAGGACCATATTTTTAGCAGCATCTGGATACACTGCTGTATCTCCAGGAGCCAAATTACAAACCACAAAATAACATTTTCTGGCGGGAGGAGCATCACTGAATCTTGCAAGCTTTGGCACACGGAGTTGCCGCTGGAGTCAGGGCTTTGCAGCTCTGCCACTTTTGTGCATGATGTTGGATCTCTGCAAGCATCAGTACGACAGCTGCATCTTCACAAAAGCACACATCACTGTGCTTTTTATTTTATTATTCTCAGCCAAGGGCTAACAACTGCAGCAAAGGTCATTTTCTGGGGAGTGTTAACTGTCAGCCTTGACTTCTCCATCATTTCTGCTTAGCTGGTGAGTCACTGTCACCATCTTAGCATGGGGTTTCGGGTTTTGTTTTTGTGGTGTGTGGTTTTTTGTTGGTTTTTTTGTTTGGTTTTTTGTTTGTTTTTTTTTTGTTGTTGTTTTTTTAAGCCCCTATTCCCTCAGGCTGAATGGTTACCTGGCATTATCAAGGCAAATGGGTTTCCACTTTCAATCTTTATTTATTAAAGTCACACAACTATCCCCCACACACGCAACAAAATTAGAGTGTCTAACCAAAGAGCTCTATGTGGAGCTGGGATATCCAAGTTTAGAAAAAACAAAAAAAAAAAAAAGAGGGAGCTATGAACTGGGTTGTGTCATTTGGTCTGAATTAGCGTTTTTATGTACAGTTAGAGAATCAGGTGCTTTCTGAGGTGCAGGGACTTAAAACATTCATTTTTGCCATATAGGGAAAAAACCAAACAAATAAAACCCGGAGAATGTGCAGGAGACAGGTTCCTCACTTCTTTTCTTCATTCTGTCACTGATTTGTTGCCCACAGTCTCTCTGCCTCTGCTTCTCATCTATAAAATCGTTCACCTCGTAGAAGGTTTGTAAATCCTTTAAGTAACCAGTACTCATAGAGTTAAGACTCACATATGAAAGGTGCGCAGAAACACCAAGCATTTCTCCAAAGACTGAATTTTAAACAAAAGACTACTTATAAAATAACAGCACCCAAGGTGATAATATTTTTGTTGACCTTTCTAAAAGTCGCTTGGGCTTTCTCGCGCTATCCCTAGATGTCTTTCTTGGGCTGTTCCCATATTTCATACAACTTTGCTAATCCTCTGAAAGGAAGACTGTCTCTGAGCAGGTACTCAGCAGAGCAGTGCGTGACAGACTGGCCAGTCTGTGAAGGCAAAGAGAGACAGAAAGCATAGGAGTTTATTTGATTGCAATGGGATAGAGAAAAGACTATTCATTCCTTTGAAGAAGCAGAGGTAACTGTAATGAAACATGAGTCTTAAGAAAAATTATGATTCTGCTAGGACTACTAGATTAATAGTAACATTTTTAAAGAGTATCTTTTCCAATTATGTCACAAATTCTTTAAGTCACTCAGGTTTTTGTTCACTCTTTTTCCACGGGGAGGGGAAAAAACCTGAGTTGGTGTTTCTACAAAGTCTTGTCTAAATCAACATACAGACAGCCCATAAGACACCATCAAACATGGTTAAAACATGTGGGTATCAGTAAACCAGCAAAGACAGGAGATAAAGTGGTACAAATTGCTGTCCCACTAGCTTGATTATGAAAGGCCCATGGTAACACCATTCTTCTCCAGCATAACATGAAACAGCCAAAGGACTGCAGAAAGGTACACTAGGTAAACACGTGCTTGAGGGTCAGAGCCCTGAATTACCTCACAGCAGAGAATTTCATCTCCTATAGACCAGCTGAAGACTTATAAATTTCATCGCTGTGGCAAGAAGAGCAGTAATCCCTTTGCAAAGATATTGTTTACATTGGCAAGAAGGCTTTTCTCATTGGAAAGTTTGTTGCAAGGGAGACTATTTTTACATTAGAAGGGTAGTTTTGCCTATATAACCACATCTGTAGCTGGGGGTTCTGTAAGCAAAATGGTACCATTCAGGGAACACAAGGGAAGTTTGCAGACACCATACATAATGTAATTAACATTACAACACTAGCAAATATTGCTAGGCTGAGTTTCTTTTCTGCATCTGATAAATATAGATCTGTACAAACAACATAAACAACAGAGCAGAATGGAAATATAACCAAACTAGCTTCCATCAAAACGGTTGATAACCAGAAACAGCTTAGCAGTAGGAGCCAAGACCTCACTAAGAATAATTTCCTCTAGCAAGAGACGATGCAAGAACTATATTTCTGGGCTAATTTTGTGCCAAAGCAGTCACTAAAAAGAGCTCAGGTCTAAATGCAGTTCTCAAGGACAGTCTTTCCTCTCTGGTTTATTCAGCTAACACATTGTCTGGACAGCTGGAATACTGTCTGAATACAAACTCTTTATCCCCAGGATCGCTTTCCCTGCTACAGATCACATGTTGAAGAAACACATGTCTTTGTATATTGTAGATTTCTAGTTTTCTTGACTTGTGGCTCACTCAGCAAGTTTGTCTTAACACTCCTGAAGGCCTACTGCCCGCCTCTACCACAAAAATACTAACTTGCAGCAGCACAGCTAAGAGAGGAACTGCCCAGACAGCAAACAGAACTTTTAACAAAGGGGCCCATACTAAAATAAGTGTTAATAAATCATTAACTGATGGCCCCTTCAGCCCTAGGGCGTAAAGGTTGTCAGATCAGCATCCCCAGGAGGAAGGCCACCTGGGGAATCCTCCCCACCCAGCTCTCTCTTCCTCCTGAGGCACAACAGGGTACTGCAGGCTACACAGTGCTATAGACCACATCATTGACATGCTCAAGATTAAAAATAACTATTTTCCATAGCAAGCAAAAGAGGAGAGAGTTCTGCCATCATCTTGCAGAACTTTGCCTTCTGCGTATTTCATCTGAACACCCGTGTTGACAACTACAGTTTAGCCAAGCACAAGCTAGGAGTAACGTATGTGGTCCTGTGGTCCAGTATGGGCTTTCAGCCAAAGTGAGATGTAATGGTAACCAACCATTTGGGCCTAAGAGGGATGGCTGCCAACCTGTGTTTCTGTGAATACCATGGCAAATGTGTAGACGCTTAATAAATTGCTGGAAGACAGGCTTATTTTCAAGCCAGACTCTGGCTATTAGTATCCTGAGTTTTTATTAATAAAATTACTCATTCCTTCCAGTGCTTAAGGGATTCAGTCCTCAGTAGTTCAGATTGGGCCTTGCTAGGTATCTTCCTGGCCTTCTATTTTTCCCCAGTTCAAAAGAGTAGAAACATTACTTAACTTGATAGACATTTAATAAGCTATATTGTTTTTACTATACTCCTCAGTAGCAGGAACTTATACTGAATGTCATCATTATGGCAATGAGCCATGGAAGTGTTCCCAATTTCTCTGAGGTGTTTGTGAGGAAATGGACTGGTATGGCCTAGAGCACCTTAAACCCCCGACACCGGCTTCTAAAATGCTCAGCAAAGACTTGAAGTGATGAGATTGTAATCGAGAGCAGCAGAGGAAGATGCTTAAAATAACATGGGAAGCAGTTATCTGAAAGTGTGGTTTGTTTTCTTTCATATGAGTCTCAAGATGAAGATATTCCTGATGTCAGTAATCAAAATAGTGCCTTTTTACGGTCACTCAACAGACAGCAAAAATCAGGAATGGCAGCGGCAGCTCTTGCTGTAGCTACAGCTGCAAAATATTTTGCCCCTACTTTTCTTGCTCATCATATTCTGAAATGTTCTCCAGATGAGCAGAAGTTTCCAGTGCTTGCTTTTGCACCTTCAGGAGACCAGGCTTTTGTTTTGCTTGTTTTAGGTGTGAGAAAAGTCTCACTGGTTAGTTTTCGTTTATATTGGCAGAAACAAGGTGAGACTCACAGCTTCGCTCACAGAGACTTCTTGCCACAATTAAACAGAAAAGTGTAGCAAAATATGGTTTGTTTAGACTTAAACTTGTCATGGGCATAATTCCCACCAGGAACTAATGCCTCTGCTTAGTGTTGGTGGGAAAGTTAAATCAGAAAATTAAAAAAAAAAAAAAAACAGTTAACAGCCTTGATGCTTACTGCCTACTAATTAAAACCAACAGAACTGGAGAAGTGTTGTTTTAGCAATTGTTTTAACATGCCTTAATTAATGTAGTTCCTAAATATCTGTACACATTTTCTCTGCCTATCTCAGCAAAAGCTGGATAAGGACACAACGTATAGGAAAGGAAATGTAACACCACTCCCCTTCTCCTCAAAAGAAACCCAGTCTTTGCACACAGGAGAAAAACCATATGCAGCAGAAGCCAAAAAATGGACATACTTCCCATTATTTTTAGAGTTGTCTTCAAGAAAACTCTATTCTAGGATTTCTGTTTGGAGGCCAAAATATGTTATTTATTGAAATTATCAACAAGAAAAAAATGTTTTTCTGTAGACTAGTTTTATATGTCCCACCTGTTCTACCTAAAGAGAAAATTTTGGGGATGCAACAAATCCTTTCATACCAAGATCAGAATTTTATAGTCTAGTGGGCTATGCATGCACTAGCCATTTGTTTTCCTTACCACTTCATTATAAAGAGGAAAACACGATGAAAAACAGACTTCTCACTGAACAGCAGGCCTAATGAAGCCTCATTTCTTCTGAATTTGTTCTCCTTATTTCTTACCGTAGTAGCTGATTTGTTTGCGTGTGTCCTCCATGAGTCCCCACAGCACCCAAAGCTTCTTCTAAGGTCACCTACTAATAGTCTTTGCCCATCTGCATGGACCAGGGACATCCCCGCAGCCTCAGCCCCTGCAGAAGCACATACCTGCTGACTGCCCAGAGCACACACGGGCTCTTCTGCCCTGTGCCACCTTAGGGGCGTTATATAGTGTCTCTACCCTCCACCCAGCCTGGATTTATACAGGACAGAAATAAGTGAGAGCTTTGCCTTGGACTGAAAACGGCAACTAAAAGCAGCTCAGCAAGCTAAGACACACTCGCTGCCTGCAGTGCATCTCACATCACTTCTTTTGTGCTCAGCTTTAATCTGACTAGTTTGGGAATACCTGCCGTACTGCAGTCACAACCTGATTACAGCAAATGTAGCCTTCAAGAAGGCAGCCAAAAGAGCCAAAAGGTAGAAAAGAAACTCCTTTGCACGTCACCATATCAATTCCAAAAGCAGCATTCACAACGGCAGACTCCACATGAAGCTGGCTAGAGTCCCTAGAGTTGACTTAAATATCACTGCAAACAAATACCTCCTTTCATACATATTTGGTTTAAGTTTGTAGCTTGACATGAGTGTTCATGTAGTACGATAGTTGTACATGTAAAGCACATCACTGGTACTGTACAAACTCCTGGAACTTTTCCTTCGGCATTTCCTGACTCTTGCGGTTACACATGCAAAAACACAACATTGAAGAGTCCAAATCCAATTATCAGAGCTGTTAGAGTTTCCCTTTGGCAACTTTGTTTTTACTACTTTTTCCTCTTTCACGCATGATAATAATGATTGCAATAACAACGCATGGCATATCATTTGATGGTATTATTGATAAATAACCCAGCTATGCTTATCTTTGGGTCTATAGTATTAGTTAATAAAGAGACATGTGGGAATACACTACAGTAGCATTAGAAATACATTCTAAATACACAAGGGCAGTACTACGCTTACTGTAAAACCACTGATAGTTGCAAAATAAAAACCCTCCTGTAAGGTAAATAACGGATGGAGTAAGTAAAAGCTATATACAAGCAAGAAATGTAATATTCATCTGAGTTTTGAGAAAAGTTGGGGAGGGAAGAAGGCAGGAGAGACTTTGAGTCAGGAAGGTATATTCAACTTACAAAGGCTTTCTAAGAGGTGAAGAGTTCCTGAAGCAGCAGGGAAATGTAGAGGGGACAAAGGCAGGCTCAAGGAAGTCTCTGGAGAACATATCAAACTGCATCAGAGTTAGTAATGGAAGTACATTTTTCTCCCAATGAGCTGTCAAAGTCACTGTTCTCAGATGTGATAGAGAAAAGTGCCATCCTGATAAATGTCAAAGATTGCACGAGTCTAAATGAGCAGGGAGTTTATTAAAAATACGCCCAAACAAGCAACAGGAACTTTTATTATATAATCAAATAATTATGTTTAAAAGGCTAAAATTTCCCATACTGCTGTATTGCCATCCAACAAGACCTTAACCATAACTTCGAAGCTCATGCTTATTAGCTGAAGCTTTTTGGTTTGGAAACTCAGCTATAATAATTACTCAAAAGCTCTTTCTCTAGGTCTCTCACAGGTCTCAGATCCAGCTGTCTGAAAGCCACCACGAGACCAAAGTTTCTTAGGGCATTTTTATAGGTACTTGTTTTATTAACTTTTCTTGACAAGAGAAGAACTAAAATTCTGAATGGAAACAGGGTTTGTGCCCCCCCAATGCTTAAAAGCAAACACGAGAGACCAGAATGTTCCTTGAATTTACATTGCTCTGTCTCAGCTAATTTACCTACTCCTACTACAAGTGTTTTCCTAAAAGCAATAAACCGTTCCGATGCAAAGATTTCTTTCCAGAGCTGTGACATACCCCTGGTATATATTGCCTCTTCAAAACAAGTACTGAAAACAGCTTTTTACAACACTACCTCTTTTTACATCATGGCAAATACAAATCAAGATTTAATAGTTACTTTGCAGATAACAGTTTTTCTCTAGAAAATACAATCTTCTGGAACAGATATATTCAATGGATCAGGATAGTCCTGGACAAATAGGTTTGCTAAATGACCAGCTAAGTCTTATAGTACAAAACTCTATTAAATATGTCACAATAAGCATAACACAAGGATGTGATGTAGTCAAGCTGTGACTGAATATCATATCCATGGACAGTCTATGGATCATGCACCTCAAAGTTTTCTCTATATAAATTTAGTAAGCTTTTTTCTTGCATTTTTAAAAATCACATTGCTCAGACGAATAGGGAGATTTGTAACACGCTTATCAACAGAGAGGGCCAGCCCAGGGGAGTTTTTTAATTTTTTTTTTTTTTCCCAAACTCATTGTTTCCATAATTATTCAGCAGCTGTGGTAATTTGAAAGTTTTATCCAATCGTATTAATGATTTACTGTGGCAACATATTACACTTAAACTGACTGCTACCACTTTCCAGCATGTTCCTCAGGCCTTTTGACAGCTCTGAATGTTTCTGGAATAAACTTAAATTTTTCAGATGGTAGGACTGTGAGAACCAAGAGCACTTTGCACAGCAAGAGTGCCGAGGGATTGCAGCTTTATAACCAAGTGGGACCCTGATATCTGGCATCAGCTTTCAAAGCCACAGTTGGCAGCACCTTTGGTCTTGTTATTGGGAATCTGAATAGAGGCATAGCACACCCCCAAACCAACAAGAACGGGTCAGGGTTACATTGAAGCGGAGCAAACCACCAAATATGGTTATTTCCACAGCGCTAATGGCCTTGGGCACACCATGGCTCGGTCAGCAGCTCCCTAACTCTGTTTTGAGGCCAGCAGTTTTGACACCGAGTCTATGAAGAGGAAAACACAGCTCTGAGGTTTCTTTTCTCTATGAGGTTTTAGCCATGTAGCTATAGATATAATATATAGGCATCACCTGGTGCAAATAACCATCTGAAGCTCAGAAGGTTGCCCATAGTCATCTTGGGAGCCACTGGTACAGTAATACACTTTTCTCTTTCTACTTGACCATGATGATGCACTCATAAGACATTTACAGCCTGGATTCATCTGACCAATTTTAGACTTCTAAGTGCTTTTGAGGTGTGATTTATCTCAGGAGAGAGATCAGACAAGCTATATCCAGCACCTATTTTACTTCATCAACTCTAATATGAGTCAAGGGTGCTTAGCAGAGACAGACACCTGTGTTGTCGATGGTTTCGGTTAGGGATCCAGCAAGTATCCCAAGTCCTCTAATTTCTATTTCTCTCTAGCTGCATGTCTCAAAAAAAAAAAAAAGTGCCACAGGGAAAAACATATTAATAAATGCTAAAACAAAGCAATGCATTTGTGAAGTACCATGCGATGGATGTGAACAGACTGGAAATCTTGGCTTCGGGACTCATAACTGACAAGATGACCAGATTCTTCAGATGTTTCTCTTTCCTTGAAGGAGAAGCCATGTCTGTGATTACACTACAAAAATGCTTTAAACATCCAGCTGTTTCACACTCCTCATTAAAATTCACCCAGCTACCACACATTCCAAAGCACAGGAACAGGCACACATTCACTAAGATATATTTACACTAATCTGACCCAAATCAGTGCTACTTGTCCAGGATCAAATTCCATCACGACCTGAGCAGCCAAAATGAGTCAAACTTGCAACATAAAGCGCTGCCAGAGTCCTATTTTGAGAACTCAAGTATCATTTAAGAATCATGCTGCTTTCCTGTAGCAGCTCCTTGACATTTATTCACCCATTTCATGGAGAAGAGCCGAATGGCATACCACACTCTGCCTCCTAAGAAGGACATTTCACTGATATGCTGCAAACCTTGGTGGTTGAGCACTTTCTCAAGTTGCATGGACCAGTTCTCAACAGCTACTTGTTAAGCAGGGCCAGATGGTCAACGGCATTTAAACATTCAAGGCCTAAACAAGTAAGGAGCTAATATCACATTACTCACTCAGAGACCCATCTCCTTCACAGCACTCTCAACCTAGCACTGAATGTTTTTGCCACTGAAATAGTTTGTTGAAGGTACTTCACTGCAGCTTCCACACCAAACTAGAGCTCTTGCCTTTTCTGCATTCCCCTGGAGGAATTACTGCAGCTAGGAAGGCATACAGAAGGGACAGATAAGACATACCACCAAGAGACTTAGATATATCTTACTCTGCTGTGTAGGTATAGCCTCAGGATCACAAAGGTGGAACTCCAACTCCTACAACAGCCTTGCACTACTGAACAGAAGGGGTATTTACAGCCTTTAAAAAACCTAGTCTTCATTGCCTGAAACCCTACAGCAAGATTGTTTGCCATCTGCCTGACTAAATTGACCATTTGTCCCTATTAGAGGCAGCTGTCCTACTTAAAGCAATTAAGGTGGCACAGGAGGGAAGTGACATTTTTGGTTTGGGAGGAGAGAGTTTGCAGCACTGACAGCATTGAAACATTCTTCGCTATGTAGAGGTGACATTCTTAAGTGTGTAATGAAAAAAGGCATTCACCTAACACCAGCCCTTTCAGAAGTTCAAATTCAAGAAATGTGTTTCCTTAAAGATACACTTTGTTCCTATTGGGGAGATTTGCACCAAATAAAAGAATTGCGTCTCTGACAATGCAAAGCATTCATAGTCACTGGCGGCAGTTTTACAGCATACGCATTTGCCTTTTGATATAGGACATCTGTGAGCTAGCAACAGTAATAAATCTGAATGTTAGCACAGATAATTTTCCAAGTTTTAGGTCAAATGCTATCAAATTTAACTTATCAGCTCATTAAGATAAAACAAGCCCTTTTGTCATTAGCTTTCTGATTACTTGCTTGATCCCTAAACCCGGGACACAGTAAATAGGTTCCTTGTTTTCCTGTACCATAGCGTGAATGCTTAATGCCCACTGGTTATCGTTATAAATCATACACAGGGAAATCACTGCTTGAGCCCTTGCTAGAAGAGGGGAATGTGATGATTTCAGCATGTTTCAAAGAGACATTCCTAAAATAGTTAACTGTTCTGTAATTTTATCACAGTGTAAGGCCTGAGCTTAGTGGTTAGGTTCCCGGATCTGCAACCATACTGGTTTTGATCTTGTCAGACTTCAGACTACATGGTGACAGGCTTTTGAGCTGGATACTTTGAGAGTAGCGGTATTTGTGTTTCGTAGGTGGCAGCCTTCTCTATGAACAAACACAAAAAATGGGCTGCAGCATTGCAGGGCTGTTTCCTGGAGGAAACTGGAAACTCTGTCCTTTTGTTGGGTGCAGAATGCAGCGCCCACAGTCACAGCCCGTTCTAGGTATAAGGCATGGGAAAGAAAGAGTTGTGTCATATGGGAAAGGTAAAATAGTCACCATTGTAGAAAGGAGGCCTCGAGTGTGCACCAGAATGGCTGGAAGAGCTCCAACAAATAAAATTTAGTGAAGCTGTGTGTCACATCTCAGGTCCTGTGCTGGGGTAGCTGTAAAGAAGATACAAAAAAAATGACTTTCTTTTAATACGTTTCACAAAATGTGTTCTTATTTTAGAGTCTACATATCGTCACCAAGCTACCATTGATGATGAAGTGGTTTCCATGGAGATACTAGATACAGCTGGTCAGGTGCGTGGGTACATGTACTATTATCCAATACCTTGGCTTAGATAGACAGCAGGGAAGGGGAGTGTGGTGGGTGGCAGGTGTGCTCTGCTTCTGGGGACAGAGGTTTGCTTCTGAGCAGAGCCTCCCCTCCTCCACCACCAGCACCTTGATGCCAGACCTGGCATGCTGGATCCAGACCCTTCTGCAAGGGGTCCGGCTTAGAGTTTTCAAACACTGGAAGAACAAACAAAGTTACGGTTTACTCTGGGATTAAAATGACTTGTTTCTCATTCCTTGATTCAGGGCCAACCCAACAACACATTATGACTATGCACAAAGTCACAGTCTATTTCTGCAGTCAAGTGATGAGGCTCGACAGCCTCAGTCAATTATTCCCATCAAAGTGAAGATCGGTTTTGTCATAGCCAGGTCCCCCTTCATTTCAAAACGTGGCAGATGCTCACACTGCACAGTCCTATGCAGTTTGTGTGATGGGTATCATTCAACAGAGACGCTCTTCCAATTGTCAACTACCAGCCTGTCCACAGGCAGCCCATGGCACCTTTGTAGAGTAGATCACATGATAAAAAAGGTGATGTGCGTAAAGTACAAAGTCAAGTAGATGTACATGGCTTTGAAGGCTTTGGAGGACCAACGTCTAGCTGAGGGCCTGGTGTCTTTCTCATAAATCAAATTCCTAAGTCTGGTGTCTGTCTTTTCAAAACAGGAGGACGCTATTCAGAAAGAAGGACATGTGCGATGGGGTGAAGGCTTCGTGCTGGTTTACGACATCACGGACAGAGGCAGCTTTGAGGAAGTGCTGCCACTTAAGAACTTGTTGGATGAAGTTAAAAAACCCAAAAATGTCACCCTGATCCTGGTGGGGAACAAAGCAGACTTGGATCACTCCAGGCAGGTCAGCACAGAGGAAGGTGAAAAGCTGGCCACAGAACTAGCATGTGCTTTTTATGAGTGCTCTGCTTGCACAGGAGAGGGCAACATTATGGAGGCCTTCTATGAGCTCTGTCGTGAGGTACGACGTCGAAAGATGGTCCAGGGCAAGACTCGGAGACGAAGCTCCACCACTCACGTCAAGCAGGCGATTAATAAGATGCTTACCAAAATCAGCAGCTAAAAAGAGCTGTACTAAGCCAGAGAAGCATTTTAGAGCATATTAGCTTGAAGTAGGGACGAGGCAGGCAGAGCACATTTAATTAAAAATGGTCAAAGCTTTGCAATTAAAAAAAATAGAAAAGACAAACCACACCACTTTTTTGAGTAACACAGGGTCAGACTTTTTTCCTGTTTCAAAATGTATTTAGCCACACTGCTTCTGGCTAACATGGGGTGGGGAGGGAAAAAAAAAGAAAAAAAAAGTGAACTCACAAGGACTAGATGATTGTGGGGATTGTCACTGACAGAGCATCTCCTGCTTCTACAAGGCTGGCTCCAATCCCCTGCAAGTCAGTAGTGCCTAAACATCATTTCCAGCCAGCCAACTGCTCAGTAGCCATTGGAGAGTAAGATTCAGCGCTCGATCCATCAACAACCATCACAACCGATGTTCTCCAGGACTGAATACATGTAGAGGCTGCTGTGTTGTACCAGAAAGTTCATCTGACACCTTTCACCAGCTCTAAATTGGCGCATTGTGTGCTTTTACTCCAAACTGTCCTTCCTTGTTGTTATTTTTGTCAAATGTGTGAGTGCTGATGTTCTTAGCAAGGTATGCAAAAAATATGGGAAAGGTCTATTTCATGGAGTGTTTAGCCAGCAAGACACACATTTCAACAGAGCTGAAGTTTGGCTGCTTTTCCAGATCCTCTGAAATTGCAGAGTTCATCAAGAAATAATCAGCTAGTCCAGTGGCATTTCACCATCTTCCCTTCAAAGTGCAGTACTGTACTTGGGGAAATGGGAGTGTATGTGTTGGGATATCAAACTCAAAAAATAACCATATTACTATTGATTTAGTTATGGGTAGTTTTTAGCTTTTGTTTACATTTTTGTTTTGGTCTTATTGCAATTCAAGTAGTTCCTCTTATTCTATCTTATACTGAAGAAGAACTGAATCCATGGGAAGGCAAGTATTTAAAGTCTAAGCCCAAATGCAAATCACATATGAATGGCCTCTCCCATATCAAAAGGCCATACTTTCCAGCTGTTTAAACTTCCAGATGTTGCTTGAAGCACTCTGTGGTTTAAACCGGCACAGGTTTTTTGTGACTCTGTCTGGCACATTCAATTGAAAAGTGCATTTTATCAGATTTTGGTGCATGGGATGAAAGGTGTCCATTTTTTTCTCTCCCGTCTCCTCCCTCATGCATGTCATTTAAGCCAGCTGGCAAGTTTTGCCTTGTTACTTGGCTTGTTAACTGTATGCTGAGAGGTGCAAGAACCAAGAGTGAAAGACTTTAATTCGGATTGCGCTCATCTCCCACCATTAGGCAGCGTGGTGTGCAGCGCAGACTGGCATCATGTAGAACCACAGCCAAAAACTGGGATGACAAATGGGAATATTAGCAGTATTCTCCTGTAGCAATTACTTGCAACTTTATTCTCTGTTGCTTTGTACTTCTTATTTGCCTCTTTGAGGAAGTAACACAAAAGGCTATCAAATGCAAATTGCTACAGATGTAGGGGAGTGAGGATATCTGCTTGGATAGCACTTTACACAGTTATAGGTTGCGACATAAGAGGTGGAACTGGCTGGAGAATCAAGCCTGTATATCCCTGTGGACAGGGAAGAGTCCCAAGTCAGGACTTTTCAAAAGGATTTGCTTAAAGATACTTTATAAAGTAAATTTTTTTAAAACATTCTCTCACCCGTATCTTTTACCCAACCAGCATCAAGGAACATCACATTCAGATGTATATTTTATTTGTACTGTAGTTTATTTTCTCTGTTTCCTCCATTCTAGAGAGTGGAACTTCATTCCACTCTTGCGGAATAAATACCTATATTTTGGTCCTCTTAATCATGTATGTTGCCGTACAGCAGCTACACATGCTGCAATGGAAACTTCACCATGTGCTTCTGGGCAGGAGGTTCTTGCAACAGGTGATGTCACTAGCTCCATCACATGTTCCCAAACTATTGGTCATAGCTCTAACTTTTATTTAAAAAAAAAAAGAAAAAAAGAAAAACAGAAAGTTTTGCCATTTTTAGTCCTATTAGTAATGCAGAATCAATACGAGTGTAAAAGAAAGAGGTAGTGCCTGTTCACGCACCAGTAGTCATTAGCTAAGGTCTGAACTTGCAAAAGTGTATGTTACAGCAGTAGGAGCCAGAGTGCGCATTTCGCAAAGTCGTTCTGTTATCTTCCAAATCAGTGTTGTTGCACGAATCTGAAGTAAACAAAATCCCTACCTGCAATCCCATGGCAACATAGCTGATGAGGAATGTGATTATGTCAGTATTCTAAGCAATTGATTCATCCCTCTCTAAACAACTTCAGCAGTTCTTTTCTCTGAAAACCTTTCTTGGGTTTCAGAGTAAAGCTGCTTTTAAAATACAAAAAGGTATTACATGAATTACAAGAGAAAATAAATGAATCATATTCATATTAGGAGAGTTGAAAGGAAGGAGAGGCTAAGTTATGGCCCTGATACTTTCCTAAAGAATCCCAGCAAATTAGCTCTTCTTTTATAATGTCTGTATGCAGAAGTTATAAAATCCTGGTGAAAGAAAATGTTCCGCTGTGCAAACATGACTTGTTACATAAAGAACCTCTAATAAAAATAGTAACATTCCTTTGCAAAGACTGAATTTGGAAACTGCCGAACTTGATAAACACTCGGTCAAAAAGGAGGCTGCTATTTTGTGACCTTTCCTCCCACACAAACACAAATTTCTTTACTTAATTGCTCTTTTTTTTTTTTCCTTGGTGTAATGGGCTGCTTGTCAAACCAGTTATAATATGGTATATTATAATCTGTTGATACATATTACATAGTATTAAATGCAATCTGATTTAGTGTTGCTCACAATGTTGCAACATATTATTGGCTGTGCTATAAATGTGTCGTATTTCTACAATGTACAAATTGAGCCAAAAAAGTGCCCAAGCATTGAAAAGGCCAAATGCGACATGAACCCACATTCAGTAGCCTTTCTGCAGCAGACATCAACAGTTTAAATTCTGTTTCTACTGCTGCTATTTAAATGTACATCTATGGCACTAACATTAAATTCCTCTCTTCTGCCCCTTGTCATTTTTGCAGCGAGAGGATGGGAAGGACATAAAGAAAAAGGGGGAGGAAAGGTGAAACAGATACTTGTTACCTACAACAAGTTGATTGTCATTTATGAAGTTTTTAAATATTTATCTTCAATTGATGAAGAGTTAGTCATGCCCATGCTGCAAGACCTGGATCAGGAACCAAGACTTCCCTAGAACTTTGAGAATCTTCATATCTGGGGGTTCGGTGCAACTGTGGATGGAAGTGAGGATCAGCCACAGGGTTTGCACCTGGATCCAGACAAGTTGTCCCCAAACCTGGGGATAGTTGCATCTGGCAGTTTGCTACGAGGCTAGTTGATTTTTATATATATAATGATCTGTATGCATTTTTACATTAAAAATATGAAAGCTTGTGCTTGTAGATAATATATAAGAAAAAATAAAAATAAAATAATAGTGCTCTCTTTACTGAATTCTTATGCATTGGTCTTCTGATAGTTGTCTCCTAAGTGTCTTCCAGCTTTTAAGGGGCCAGCTTCAGAAGTCCCGATTCAGTTTTTATTTAGTCTTTATCTAAGGAAAACAAGCAGTGAATTTTGCCTGAATAAGCACTTCAGCATTTGGATCGGTTTATTTGAACTTATTTGGCTCCTAGGCCTGGAACTGAGAGGTTGGGCAGCATCTACGGTCGAGCACAGAACGAAATGCCCTTGCAAACTGTTTCAAGGCTGACCAGAAAAGCTCCAGTGCCAGGGTTATTAAGTGACCTCAGTGAAACCCTCCATCCAAACTCTGTCCTGCTGAATAAATAACAAGGATCTCGATCCCAAGCTTCTCAGGTAAAATCCTGGGCTAAAAGGTCTGGGAGATCTATGCCATTGATTTGGATAGAGACCCCTTTTCACCTGCTGACAGCTATTCTGACTTTCCAAGGATAAGTATAATGCGCTGTTTTTCTGAACAGAAGGTACATTGTATGTGCCTTATGTAAGGTGCATTATATCAACGGTATACAATCACGCATGGTGTGGGTATTAAGCTATAACAGAGGAAGCTTCATCGCCAAAGAGGGGAACCTGCTGTAATCCACTTTCTTGTTTTCCTCCAAACCTGGGCCAATCAAGTAACCCAAAGCGTGATCGTAAGTGGCTCAACAGCAGTGGGAGATATAAGAATGTCACTTCTGTTGGATCACTGCATGAAGTCTGGGTGCAGGATCTATGCTGTGAGGTGAAACCTCCCAAAACTAGGTAAGGCATCTTTCCAGTCACTGTCTGCCTCTGTGGCACGGCAAAGTAACCTTGAGTTATATCAAGCTGTACCATAACTTGCTCCCGTCAAAACAATGTTTCCTGCAAAAGAAGTAGCTGCAGTCATAAAGGCTATGTATAAACAGGGTTTGGAGTTCCTTTTATCTTTCTCTTTAAAGGCTCAATCCATTTGCATATCTTGAGAAGAAAAGGAAAAAGATAGAGGCTTTAATTAAAAAAGACTCCTTGGCATTTTGATGTGTCTGCCTTTATGTTCTTTGAAAAATTAAACATATAATGAAAACAGTGTCATCTTAGAAACTCTGATGTTATGCACTTTATTTCCATTACCGATGCCAGGCACTAATTACAGCAGGGTTATGAAAATACAGAGCACCAGCTTGTCGTCCTGTGCTTTGGAAGGTTACTAGAAGGCGATAATGACGGCTTGTGTGAGGCCAGTTCAGTGTGGTTTCTGTAAACACAGTTCCACATGAGAAAAGCTATTACTGCAGCTCACAGCAGAAAGAGACAGGATAAGTTCCCGGGGCAGGACTCCACTGACTCCAGGAGGGTTATACACAAGACGGGTCAAGCCCCTGGTTCACAGCCTTGGTAGCCAACATGTAGAGAAAACACTCCAATAGTCAATCTCTGTCCACTTTAAGGATCTCTCCTCTATTTCTAGTCAGAACTAGACCAGTAGGAAACTGGGAGGTAAGTTCACACTGCTGACTGTTGTCTAGTAAATCGGAGAATACGATGGGAGTTCGGTCTCCTGCCTTTTTGGACTGGTTTCTTTCACCTCCACTAGATTCCCCAAAGCAGCATTTTTCTTTTCTCGCTGCTGTTGTTTTAAGATAGTGGGGGTTTTTTTAAAATGGAAGGTGTCAATATATTGTGATATCTAGGGGTGTTGTATGGGCAAAGAGGCTGTATTACTTCTCAGAGGTCCTTCTCCCAGGAATGCAGTATTTAAAATCCCTCTGGATGTAAATTCTTAAAGCTGAACACAGCTGCTCTGAAGAGCTGGAAATCAATTTTTATTGGTAAAGGATTGTCTAATAACTAAAATACAGACCCCTTTGTCAAATACCATGGTCCTAAGCCAGACTGAAACATTTTGTATGTTCAGGAGCATACAAGCATGCTAGGAGCAGCCATGTCCCACGATGAAATATTAACTTACAGGATAATAATAATAATAGAAATTAAAACAATTTGTAAACGGACCTCAAATTATACCTCATAAAAAAATGTACACATGTTTTTTCATTTTTAATTTTATTTATGTAATATCAGGGATTTACAGAATCTCGTTTCAGAATCCAGCAAGTTCTAGTTACTAAGAATACATCATTAAAGTATAAAATAATGGTTTATTATCAAACTACTTTGTCAGTACACATTGTTTAACTCCATCCTGCTTCCTGCTTGTTCAGTATTTCAGGATTCCTTTTTAAGTTACAGAAAAAAAAATAAATCTCTAAATAACTTTACTCAGTGTTATCCCAGCTATACTATTCGTGATTCATTTTCAGCAGAATTAGCAGTAAATAGAGGAATAGAGCATTTTTCTCAGTGATTCAAAAGCATGATTTTCCCTGAAATCTTAACAACTGAAACATGCTGAAAGAGTATATCAAGTAATGCTAGTGACATACTGGAGCAAAAAGTGCCCAGATTCTGTGCAAGCCTGCACAGATCAGTGCCACTACAACATTTCCCCCCAAACTTTCAAGTGAGTATGAGATCTCAGGATTGTCACGTCCAAAAGCATGTACCTCTGAAACGAACTAATTATTGATGGCAGTAAGAAGCTCATGTCACGGAGGAGGTTCACTGCTGTAGGGAGACATGATCTCTCATACACACAGATCTAGCATGCTGTATCAACATTTGCAGGCAGATTTAATTTCATTCTCTTGGTTTTGAGCTGCTCATCACTTTGCAAGTGAGAACTGCATAATTTTGAACCAAATCTGAAGTCCAAGAAAATCAGTTGTCTACCTGGAAATCTCTCACGGTAGTCATTTCTCAACCCCAAAGAGCAGCAGTAGAGCAATGCGCAACATCAAAATCATCTCCCCCATCATCTTTTTTCTTTTCAATAAATGAGGACACTGGGCTTAGTAGAGTTAAATCAGTTGTCTGAAGTCATCACAATGGCTTGCAAAACACCAACAAGAGAACACAACCTCTGAGTCACTGATTTCTGCTTTCAAAAATCCAGAAAATTCATTTGAATCTTTCAGTTCTATTCATCTTCTGCTTGGGAAAAAAACAAAAACAAAAAAAAAAGAAGGAAAGAGAAGAAAAGAAACAAAGAAACAAACAAAAAATATTTTAAAAAAATCCAAATAAGTTTCTTTTTGTTCTTAGGGTTTCTCTGTGAAGAACTTTCTTTAGTTCCACACAAAAGCCTTTGCTAGAACATTGAACACTGACACTTGGTATCCAAAAATCTTGTACCTCCTAAGGACAGATATAATCTACACCACATTCATGTAAACATTCAACTCAATTCAGTACAAATCCGGGACAGAATTTTTTATTTACTCCAATCCAAATTATTTCATTTTGCACTCTGAAAGCAGGGCTTATTTCCCCTCTTCAGAATAGAATTCAATGCCAAAGCAGGGAGTGTTATCAACAGTATTAAATGCATGTATCTTTATTATGCCAAAATGTATTTAACAGAAATCCATAAACAGAAGAATGATACATCTGCGTGAACTGAAAAGAACAAATAATGTTGGATGAATTCTATAAATACTAAATTTCTTTTAATAGACCCATGAGTTGCCTTTTCCTTCTTTACTGTGTTTTTCAGAATTTGAAATAACCACAATAAATACAAAAAGCCTGTAATTTTCTTTTAGGGACTTTCTCTGAAGGGCAGTATTTCTCTGGTGTGAAGTTAAAACATTCAAAGTTTGTAACTCAATAGGAAAAACGTATCAGGAATGATGTCAGAAACGGCAAAATGTTATTTTAGAGATGGAGAAAGGTAGGGAAGAGAGAGATCTTCAGAATTCCTAGAAGAGAAGCTAATTAAAGCCCTCTGAAGGACTCTGGCATTTATACATAGTGATGAGCTGTTATGTGAGGTTTAATCTTGGATTCTTTTGAAGTAATTATTACTGCAGGGAGGAAAGAAGAGATGGATGAGATGGTATGTTTTGGTAGCGGGCCATCAGGTCTTCACTTCTGTGCTGGGTTTGTCCTCATTCTGAAGCAGAGTTAATTACCAGCCTGGTTTCAGACAATTTTTCTGATAAAACCTGCTGCCGCTCTGATTTTCACAAACAGATGTCATTAGAAAAAAGAGCTGGAGACTGAAAGATTATGGTGTTGTGTTTACCTTCATAGCCATTGAGGATTTATTGGGATTTTAGAGATGGCTGCAGAGAGAAATCCAGAAGGTACTGAACCCGTCCGTAACACAATAGGCAGGATGTTCTGCCACACTTCACCCTTGTCTTGGCCCAAAGATTTTGCCAACATATTCTAGGCTATTTTAACATCTTTGTCCTCTTCAAGAAAAAAACCTGAAAATTGTTGATGCAAAAAGTTAGTGATTTTGGAGTGGGTTTACTTTTGTTTTTGAATTGAAACACTGAGAAAACATTTAGAAAAAACAATCCCCACCACACTTTAATTTAGATATTATTGTGATGAGCTCAGTGAAAATATATAGCTAGCTGCTTAAGACAGCTATTTCTTACAAATATGTTAAAAAAAAAATATCTTTGGGACAGCCATTCCAACCTTTTTTGTGAGCTCATACACAATTTGACAAACTTTGTAGTTTTCTAGTGTTAGCTTTTAATCAGTAGGCCTCTTATTCTCAGCCATTCTCATGGACTGCCATAAACCTTTATTAAAACAAGTGGCTTTATTAAGATAGTTGCACAAAGCATGTCTTGATCTCAAAGATCATGTAAATAGGCTGAGGATACTAACCACTTGTCTAGTCAATTTTCCATATTCAAGGATGAGTAAAGGGAACAATAATTTTCACATCAAGGAAAAAAAAAATTAATTTTTTTTAGTATTTGTTTTCTGTTTTAAGAGTCTGAGGATTAAGATATTTGTTGTTGAGTTTGGTTTTTTTCTTATTATACTGAAATTACTCCTTTAAGGTAAAGGAGGCTGTGCTTATTTGTTGAATGAGATTCAACTTAACTTGCAGGAAGGTTAAATGAAATACAGAGGTTGTAGAATCATAGAATGGTTTAGGTTTGAAGGGACCTTAAAGATCATCTAGTTCTAACTGCCCTACCATGGGCAGGGATACCTCCCACTAGACCAGGCTGCTCAAAGCCCCATCCAGCCTGGCCTCGAACACCTCCAGGGATGGGGCATCCACAACTTCCCTGGGCAACCTGTTCCAGTGCCTCACCACCCTCATAGTGAAAAATTTCTTCCTGATGCCTAATCTAAGTCTACCCTCTTCCAGCTTGAAGCCATTACCCCTTGTCCTATCATGCCCTTGTAGAAAGTGCCTCTCTGGCTTTCTTGCAGGCCAATGTAATGTCAGAGCCAACACACTGATAGCTCATAGTATTCTCTCAGTGACCAGGAGGAAAAAGCAGTGTGTAGTTCAGTACCCATGTTCCCAAAGCAGTCACTATATTTCAGATAGAAACATGCCATGTGCTTTGGGTTCCATGAGTTGTTCCTTTGGCCTGTCTAGCCTAGGTCTCAAGTCAGAAAATAATGTCTATATTGTCCAGAGTTCATTTACTTCCATTCACACATTTGAATGTCTGTTTCCCATTTATATGGCACAGAGATCCTAACAGCTGTGTCCCGCTCTGTGCTTACTTGGGGATACAGTGGGGAAAGTTCATTTCTGACCTCTCCATTAGCCTCCTTGGATTACATGATGCTGCCTTATGTTAACACAGCTGAGGCTGGGCACTCCACGTCACTAGCCACTGAGGAAGGGGTGGAACAGCACCCTGCAGCTCCCTGAAAGAAATTTCAGACAACCAGTCACTGTATCTCAAAGAAAGGTTTTTAATGCAAACACTTTCTGCGAAAAAAAACCACCACCTTGGTGGGGTTTGCAAGCCTCAGATCTGCATCACCACGGGGCTTTCATGTGGCTTGACAAGACATGTTCTTGGCCACACCACTCAGCTGACCAGCAACTCCAGCTGCAGACGATGTCTCTTGATCTATCATCTGTGCTTGATTTACAGCCACAGCATGCTTTTCAACTTAGAGGCAGAAAGGCTATGCACTTTTCACACGTGGTTCTTCATGGATTTGATCCACTTGCTTCCGTGACCCAATCTGAACTTTGAACACAAAATGCACAAAAAGCGTGGTGTTTTCAACATGCAATTATTGTGGCTATGAAGTTCCAAGAAGGAAATAAGCTGCTTCTAATTACATGAAGTGAATGTGTACCAATGGCAGACTTCAGTAGTAGTCAGGGAATGTTTCCACAAAGTCCCAAAGACTGGTGAATGTATCAATAAGACTGTTGAGAGACACTTTTCTGAATTAATTTTTCTTTTTAAAGACAAAGATATACAGCAGGACATGACTAGAATACATATAGCAATCCACTGCCTAAAGACCTGCACTGAGACTAAGTTCAGTTTTCAGACTGCTTTAGACTTCCTTCTTTTGATCCTGAGCAAATAAATTAGTTAAGACCTGTTTCATAGAGTACTGAAGTTAATAAAATCATACCCTATATGCTTTCAGGAATGTTGGGATCTGAATCTTTACCTTTACACTTCTGTTCCCTTGACTGGATGAAAGGGATAACAGTTTATTGACCCCTAATCCCTTTTCACATTTCTGTGGCACATCATGTTAAATATGTATACAACTTCTGGCATACTGGGAGCCCAAACTCCACATCTTGGAGGCAGTAGGCAGTAAGATTAAAAATTGATCATCTAATCTAAAAGCCACAGTGAATCCATATCAGACTAGTCATGACCAAGCCTATCTAATTGCCCAACTGTCTTAAAAGAATTGCTGACTTTATTCTGTTAGTGGGTAGGCAGTGATTTGTAAAAGCTGCCACTACGGTTCTTGTGAGACCAGCTTCCTAACAGTCTCATTACAGAGGCATTTTCTTGATGTCTCCTATCCTGGATCAAAAAAATACTTACAGATGAACCTTTCATTGTCACAGGTTTGAAGTCTTGTGACTGCAGAGAGAGAGAAAAAGATGACCTAAGTATGCATGAAACCACACAATAAAACTGCCAAGGTGATCGTTGAGAACTCTCTCAAGAGTTTTTTAAAGCTTATGTTAGACTATTGTGTGGATATGGCAATGACTAACATTTATAAGACACACTAAAACATGGAGATTTAGTTCAGGAAGAGATCTTGTGTCACACCTTGAAAATAAATCTTGATTTCTGTATGTCATCACTACTCACAAAGCAAAGTGATGGTATTGCATAATTTAAACAGACACACAAGTACTAGCTGATAAAAGCCTTTTGAACTGGTTTCTTTCTTTTACGTGGATAATGTATTCTTTAAAGAAAGCGTAGCTTGTAGCACAAGAGGGGAAAAGGAACACTCATTTCTGGGACATGATGTTAGCTTGTCCTCCTCTGAGTGGGGAGTAACCTAGATAACATCCATCGGTCCCTCCCAACCTAGGTTATCTTGCAATTCTATGAGGAATTTTAAATATTTGTCTGTATAACCCCTCTCACCCAGAGATCCTGCCATGGAAAAGAGGGTGGTAACCATCTGATGACCCCTGGGATTAAAAAAAATTAAAAAAAAAATCAAGAAGCAGCTCCTATCAAAATTCTACGCTCCTTTCCTCTGGACTAAATAAATTGAAAGAGATGAGGGTACTGTTCCTACCAGAATGATTAACCTACATCAAGACGCTTATTCAAAAACAACTACTATTTTCTCTAGTTCTGTTGATTGAAAAATTTCATGAACATTGACAATACTTCAGTTAGATATTGGGGATGGTGGGTGTTGACTGTTTTTGGATGCATTAAGTCATGAAAAGCTTTTTGTTACAAATCATCTCCTAGTTGTTCCTCCCTGTTCAAACATCCACACAAGCCATCTCCATTTTCACTTTAAGCCCTACAATGGTGTACTCTTTCTGCCTACTTCCATACGCAGTAAAGCATGAACTAAAAATTACACGCTCAGCCATTCCTTCAAACCCTTTTTAAAATTCATTTGTAACCTTTCCAATATGGATAGCAACAAAAATTGCCAGTACTGACTTCAAAGCCTTTGGCAACTCATGCTGAGCTGCTTTTTCCCGAAGTCTGCCACCATCTTGGGTCCATTAACCTGTCTTGCACTCTTCTGACTAAACTAATGACACCATTTAAGGCCTGTGTATTTTCTTTTGCTACCCTCCTGTGTAGGCATCCTCTCCCTTCCAATTCAGTCAAAAAAAATCACCTTCTTGCCAAGTCAACAACCGTTCTTTCCAAGATACTTACCAGAAGAGTTCAAAGTATGTTACTTAAATCAAGTTCTTTGGCACTGAGAGATTTATTTTCTCTTCCATATATTCTATCCAGTGTTGAGCAAATACCTAGTACCAGACAGGATTAGAGCAGTAATACTTGGCACACCTCAAATTTTGGCCTCTATGCAGAAAAAAGTCAAAAAGAAAATCTCCCTGCTGCGTGTTGCTTTTTTTTTCATCTGGAGAATTTTCCTATGATGGCAGCGTGCACAAATTTGCATCATTGCATTAGGGCAAGGTATTTCCTTATTTTCACTCACAATAATGAGAGTGTATCTTAGAAAGGGCTGCAGAAAAGGATAGCTCTATAATTAGCATCTTCTTAGCACTATGTGTTGAACGGAAAAGGATTGACTAGACAATGAAAGCAAATTATATTCTTACTTCTAATGTCAGCTGTTTCTGGTAAAAAGGAAAGCCAAAAGCCCATAAACCCTTTTGTGTCCAGTCCCTAGCTTTGCTGCTGTTTGATAAATGTTCCTTGTTCATAGGAAGTCAGTTACCCATCCTGAAAAGATCACCTTGTGTAATGTTTAACATGATTTCATATTCAAACAAAATTATTTTGTATTTTGGAAAAAGAATACTTAACTGGTGATGGAAGGAGGGCAAGCCAAGTGAACTTTTAAATATAACATATTGAAACTACGCTTTGTAGCTCTCTCACTGAGATCACAGTTGCTCCAATGTTCTTTTCCTGTCCTTCGTGGATGTTTGCCCTCAGAAAAATCTCCCAGACACGACGCTGCACATGGAGAACAGAAAACACACCTGCTGTCATTTCTCTATCTTAGTTGGCAGTGCTGGAAGTCATATTGAATTGTACCCACAAGTTCATCAGTGAAATCATAATAGAGAGAATAGTGATGGCTTCGCCCCTGAGGAATTAGTGATGTTTCTTTTTTCCATTTACATACCTAAAATGATCTAGTATGTGAAAAAGACTCCAGTGATGATTAACAGGGACAGTTTCTCTGCAAAAAGGAATGGATCTCTTTTCAAGTTCATCTAAACCCACTAAGAAATATTAAGAAATGCATCTAGGAATTGAGAGGTCTGAGTCTGCTTTGGGCTCTGCTACAAAACTTCTGTCTACATTGGCATCAGGCTCTGATTGCTCATTTGAAGAGAAAAGACAGTAATGCTTATCGACCCCATCAGGATTCCTGAGCCTTAATTTATTAATGGAGTTGACTTGCTCGGTTGAAGTACACCTCAGTCACATCCTCCGACATCTTCTGCTATTTATTGGAAATATACTCTCTACATTGTGACGAAAACCAGGGAACTTCACCCTAGAAGGCTGAGACTGTGTGGTTATCACACACGGAAAAGAGGCTACTCGTGTAGGTCCAGATTATCGGAATGAGGAGACCATAATAGGAGACAGTATAGTCTGCTGCTGTGCTTCTCAACCACAGAGCTAGGTCACCAGAGGTGAAGGTAAACGATAAAAGTGTCTGTGTTGTAGTTACCCTGGCAGCTCTTTTTGGTACGCAAGGCCTTGAAAATTTTACTAGACAATAAAAGAAAGATAAACAGTCCCCTCCTCTTACTCTTCAAGGCCAACTATTGCTTTCGTAACTCCTTGAATGCCACATGAAACTGTATCATAGACATTGTTTCCACCATCCCCATGTATTTAATCTATTATAAATGTGATGATACAGTGAAATGTTTAGATTACTAATAAAGAGTAACTAACCTTTGGAAAAAAGTAAGGCAAAACCCAATACATTCTGGTGTACAGATTCTGGACACTCTCCAGGCAGAATTCCTGGAGTCTTTTTCCTACTGTGTGACTTCAGTAAAATCGCTTCAGCTCTCTGACCCTGTTTCTTTTTTTTTTGTAAATGGGGAAAATGGCATATGCCCTTATTTGAGATTCATATGTGAGATGTGTTTGATGACAGGTTAGAGGTATTGACCAGAGTGACTCAGCAAAGGTAAGAACTACATCAAAGAGTGTATTATAACTGGAAGAGTGACAAATATTAAGAATTTCAAACTTTGCTGTTATCTATGAGAAGTCTTGTTTACCAGATTTATTTCCAGACAATTTAATTTTAGAATACCATTAGAACAACAACAACAGAAAAAAGCAGACTATTCTGAATTTAACATACTCACTCAAAAGGATCTTTATGAACTTGGATTTTTTTTTTCTCAGAACTTTTCTCATAGATGGTTTTACTATGTTTGCGTCTTCTAAAATAGTAGAATAGCATGGCCAATGCTTTGATAGATGATGAAATAGAATTTACAAGACTTCCTGTCATCTTGAATATTTTCTAAAGGAAGCAGCAGGAAGAATTATGGCTTGCAGAAGATGCTGACACAATCAACTTTCTTTCTCTTTTGAATTTCAAAACATCAATGAACAGACTCTCTGGGGCCTGCATTCTCCTCAGTGTAACTCCAGTGAGGCCGAGAGTAATGAAAACACAGGATTTGGCCAGAAACATGTTATTGGTCAATGCATATGTTAGTGGGTTGGTGTGAGTTTCAGCCTTCCATCAATGCAAGGATTATGTACCAAGTGTGCTCATGTCATGGTAGCAAGGTGGCTAAAGAAACAGTTGAATATAGAGTTGATTATGTTTCTGTTTCGGTGTACCTTTGCTGGAATTTTATTATTGTCAGAGAAGGGTTCAAAGCTGTGCAAAGAAACTGGAATATAAACAACATTTCAAATTTCACAGCTGGAACATGTATCTCCCATGAGCTGACCTGAAACACTAGGTCCGAACATCCTTCAAATTTGGATCCTTTTCAGATCTAAATTCTGTAGCAAGATCCAGGTCCAGCAATACTGATATCTAGATTCACATGTCAGCAAACATGTAAACTAAGCAGAGTTCGAAGTCCAGGTCAGAAAGTTTCCATACTCCTATCTTAACCAACCTCTTTCTCCACTAGCTGTTTGGGCAATTCTAAAGATTATTTTGCAAAACTGAAGTAGCGCAAAATAGCATAGAGAGATAAAACAGTCATGATGGAGGGATTAGAGTCAACAGGTCGGTTCCTGATTTTAAGAAAAAGGCTTTAGAAGGAGAGCAGAGAAGGCAAACCCTGAAGAAAATAATTGGTCAAGAGAAAGCATTTTTGCTGGATTGTGGGAACAACCTAAAATGTCTTTCCCTTGGGGACCTCAGTTTCAGTGGCATTGCTGGCTGCCCCGAAAGACTCCCTTACTGTCTTTGGGTCACGGAGCTGCCTTCTGGGAAACAATTTCTGCAACCAGGGAGGAGAATTAACCACAGGGAGGATGAAGGTGGTTTAAACAGCCTGCTTGCAACCTTTGCAGAGGAAGACAATGCAGTGGAAGTCAGCAGACCATATAAATTCAAATCTTGCTACATTCAGAGAACAGGATATCAGAGTAGTTTAAGAAAACAAGTTTCGCTGTATACATTATTAGGAAAAAGAGGTAACGGAGCACTGCATGAGTGTATTGAATGCAGAGAGGAAGGAGAAGGGAACAGTCAATCATTCTTGACAGTGCCTAGAAAGGGGAAAAGAAAACTGACACTTCTTGATAAACAGTATCAGGCCTGAAGATGCTTTTGGTTTTTGACAAAAAATGTTAAACAAAGCAGAGTGGTCTTTTCCCCCTGCAAGATTAATTTTTAAAAAAATGCAGAAAAACCCACGCACATTCCCACATGCCCTTTTGCTGACTTCTTTCAGAACTAGTTCTCAGCAAAGGATACATTGGAACAATCTACCTCTGGTATGCACCCAAAGAAGTCAATAAAACAGCCCAAAAGAAGAGAATTTTTCCATTTTATGGTCTGAAATATGTGAAATAGCCTATTGGAGAAAATGGAAAGAGAGGAAAGATCACCCTTCACTTTAGATAGTTCATTTAGATTCCCTGAACAAATATTTGAATACTTGCCAGTGTAGCTCCTGGGTATATTAATAACTTAGAACAAGTCATAAAATAAAATTGAGGGACACAATAACATTCTGTATAATTTGTTTCTTAAATTACACAACTTGAGAAAAAAAACTATATCCACATATATTTGACTAGTTGCGCATTTTGAAGATTCAGGATATCGCTTCTGAATTTCATAGGGTTTTCAAAATGTAAAGCAAAAAAATATATCCACATCTTTTTGAGGCACAGCATATTGCTGATGTATTAAAAAGAATTCTCTCAGTTTGTAAAAGGTGTGAGGCATAAATTTAAAATTGAGGCGCAAAGTTGGACCCCCAAGCACACTTTTAAGTCACTTTTACATGGACTTAATTTCCACACATGAACAAATGAGATTACATTACTTGATTTAGTCAGATCAGTTTACAGCTGAAAAATGTTTATGAATTTAAAATTGCCACTTTTCTTCCAGGAACCCCCTGCTGTTCCTACCAATCGGTAGGTCTGGGCAGCACTACCACCTACTGGCATGGCCTTCCCGACAGGGAGGTCGCCAGCCATCAAAACCCTACAGAACAAATGCTCCTCTTACCGATGTCAGCAAACTCTAGGGTTCCCAGCAGACAATTCCCTCTGTTACAAACTGGTCCAAAGCCCAGTGACATCAATTTGACATGGACAAACCCCAGAGTGATGTACATTCCAGCAGGTTCACACATCTCCTGCTAGGAATAAGGTAGGTGGTTCTCTTCTGAGAAGCAAGTGAAGATATTTTTATTAGTATTCAAAACTGTACTATATGGCATCTATACAACAGATGGTCCTGTATCAGGCTAAAAAAATTTTTCAGCATCTTATGAGGGAACCACAGGCCTCCAGACTCAAAGCATTCAGTAACAAAGAACACAGAATGTCTGAAAGTTAAGCAAGAGAGGAAATGGGATGAGGGAATCACATCCCAAAAGAAAAAAATTGACAAGATGCAAAAGAAATAACCAATTTAAAAGTAAACCAAGTAAGGTCCTGCAAGGGTGCATTAAACACCTAAACACTACTATTTTAAAGCTGGGGGGTGGAAGCTTGAGGACAAAATCCAAACCAGAAAGAAGACATTTGCAAATCAAAACCCCCTCTAGCCAAGTGGAGGAGGCCATGTGTGGTAGCCCAAAGGCAATGCTGAATACAGGTACATGTTTGAGATCCACACGCTCTTCAGAGCACAAGAACACGTAACTACGTCCAAGGGTTCTTTAACAGACATTAGCAATGCTAATGTGAGTTTTGATCCCCTTACCACCCTACCAAGAGAAAAACAGTTTCAGAGCCCTCTGTCACTCTCCATGAAACTTGCACTCCTTTCTAAATAGGTATAAACTTCAGCAGAAAGGACTTAGACAGGGGAATTCATAGGCCAAGCCACAAAAGGATCTACGGGGAATGGAGCGCAAACTGCGAACAAATCAGAGATAAATAGCACCCTACTAATCCACACCACAAGTAAGGCTGGATGCATGAGTGACATCACACCTCAAGGAACTGTTACCAGCAGGACATCTTCCCCAACTGATGGGAAAGTAGATAATCTACTGCCAGGAGTACTTAGATGTTGAACAAAGAAATACTTAGTATTTAGTTCCATTTACCTTTTGTTGCCATTCATACTACCTTTTCTAAGACCCAACTTTAAGACCGTAAACCATTTCCCCTGGATAGGTTTTCTCGTTTGTAACACAGCTCCCCACACACCTGACAGTGGAGAATTTTTGCGAGCTAGAGGTCTTCAGTGAGATGATATATAGTCCTTACAAGCTTCAGAGCATGGTGGCATGCCAGATTAGTTGTTTTCAAAGGCACTACAGACAAGTTCAAAAGAGTTATTTGGTTGGATTTAATCAGCTCATAGAAGGTTGACAATCTGCATTATAATACATATTAATAAAAAGAACAAGGCACCCATTTTTCTAGGAATACAGCAAGTGTCACAGAGCCAGTCACTATATCATGAGACATATAAGAGAATTATCCCTATGCACATTTCAAAGAGCAATCAAGAGGATATGAGGGTCACAAAGATAATTTGTTCCACAGCTGGGAACAAGAGCCACTTATCTCAAGTTTCAACCAACAATGTCAACCTAGTCTTCACTCCACAAATCAGATTAAGTAAGGGCAGCAGAAAAAATAAGCTGAGATAATTCCAACTGAGCAGTAGGCCATAACCTAAGCTTGTCATGGCCTCTTGCTATTTAAAAGAAGAACATGCAAACAGAAGGTAAAACAAATCAAATCAGGGTACAAAATACACCTCTGAACAACAGAGCTGGTTTAACTCTACACTGAAAACTGAGGGGGACTTTATGTATTTAAAGGGCATTGAAAGGAGAAACGTTTGCTCTGGCCACTGAGGCAGAAACGAGAAATGAGAAAAGTGTCCACATCAGACTGACTTTGTGAGAGGAATGGGAAGGATTTAATGACAGCAAAAGCCCACTGTCTGTTGTCTTCTCACCAGTTTCCAAATGGCAACTGAGGTCATGTCTAGTCAGTATGTGAATAAGAAAAGCTTGTGAAGAAAATGGATGAAGCTTCCATCACTGATGCTCTGCTGCTTGAGACAACACTCACCTCGTTGTGGGGGAGTTGTAGAGGCTGTTTCCTGGTCTGATCCCAAAAGCAGATGGCTAGTAATTGAGATGAGTGGTGTAAATGACTGGTCGAACTGCAGCCTACCTTTTTCCCTTCACGGCCTCAAAAAGGGTAGCTGCACCTCTGCAATCTACTATTTCTCACTCTTTCAACAGGAACACTTTACTCCACGGTTTCTACAGTATAAAGAGCCCAGAAAGTAGTTCTGCTAAGAAGACAATCTAATGAGACAGTCAGCAAAGTTCTCGGGAGAGCTGAGAAACAGTGATAAACCCAGTGAAATGAAGGGTTGCCACACATCTTCAAAATAACAAATCAGGCTCATCAATCTTTCATTATCAAAACACTCTCTCATACATACAAATCTCTTCACTTTCTTTTGTGAAGCTGTTTCAGTGAAGCATGATAAATGCTAGCGAGTAGATGAGGATAACATCAGGGACTCTGTGGTGAATTCAGATGGTGCAAAGCACATATATAATTCACAGAGACCCAATGGAAGTACCTCATCAGAGTTTGGCTGGAGTACCAGGCTGCAAATAACTACCCTGAGAGATCAATATCATTGATGTAGCTATATAACTGCTGTAGCTCTGTTTTTCCCATCCTGTCTCCTAATATCAAGGAAGGACTTGAACACCTTACCATTTTATAGGCAGTACGGATACAGCCTCTCACAAAAGATGTACTTTATTTGTTTTGCTTTGGCTGTGGCTTGCCTTCAGCCAACCAAAAACTGTTTCAGCTGGAAGCATACAGTCAGCTGTCGATGTCAGAAAAAAACCCCACAATTTAATGTTTACTAAAAACCAGCATCTCTAGCATGTTGAGCTGCAGCAACTCTGAGTGTAGAAAGGCACACGTTAAACCATCAACACAGCTTTCCTTGGAGGAAACTTCCTTGGAGGTTTTACCATCCAGCTGTGGACCGGACCAGCCCGCCTTTACCTTTTAAGCTGTGATGAATTCCCCTGAAATGCGGCCTGGCTTCTGGCCCATAATGATCTGCAGTTCTACAATTGAATTTGACTCCTCTGGTGTTTGGGGACTAAATTAGAAATGTCTAAAGAGATAACTCCAGATAAGTCAACTAAGTGGATCCCAATGCATTCCCATTCAGAAGGCAGACTGGGAGGATAAAATGTTACAGAACTAAGTAACTGAAATACAGAGAAACAAGGGTGCATTGCTGAGTAATAGTGATATTTGAGTGCTTTACATAGTGGTTTTACATACATATAGTTTTTATGCATTCATACATATGAATATATAAATATATACAATTATGAGTTTATACACACAGACACACACACACTTAAATGGTTAGAGAGAGGATATTGGGAAAATTTTCCACTTCTCCCCAACGAAAGAAAGGCTAATCTAACTAATTCAAGCAGCTTTTTCACACAGGTCATTTTCCTGAAGATTAAAGTACTGTTGTGTTTGCAGCATCTTTGAATAGTTTTGGGAAAAGGAATTGCTGGGGAGTCAGGTAAACTCTGGTTTGAAAAAATACAGCAGCTTTTTACACAAGCTCTCCAATGCTTTGTCTATAACTGTATCAAAGAAGAGTTTCACAGCAATTTAAGCCATTTATTTATTTATAACTTGTGGCTGTTACAACAGATGGAGGAATCATGCAGACCTAGAAGCACATAATTGCTATATGTAGTTATGCACAAAGCCAAACTTTGTTAATTCAATACTAACCTTGCAGCCCAGAGAATATAGGATAACTTCTGTCCCTCTGCGTCCTGACACTGGGTCATTCTCAAGTTGTTAAAGAAACACTATGAGGAAAACACAGAGCCAAATGTTCTCCAGCAATTCTCTCATACCTCAACAGCTCAAGTCAAGCTAAAGGAGAAAAGTTCTCTGTGGTTTTATGCTTGTGTAGTAAGTACACCTCACACTGTTCCCAGGGTGATGTTAAAGGATGCCTCTCAGCAGGGATGAGAGAAACTGTCCAATGTGCGGAAGGAGAAAGACTCTGTGCACAGGCAGTAGTCATCCTAGGCCAGAAGGAGAAGAATCCTCCACTCCTCCCTTCAAATCTGCTCCACCGTTCACGTAAGGCAGGCTAAGGGATATGGGGATAGAGAGATGGGCAAGTACCTAACTAGACATCCTGCCTCTGGCACCATATGGCTTCCACGACCTTCAGAACATCTATACAAATATTAATGTGAAATAGACATTTAAAGTCATCTTTATTCCCCATGCACCCTAGACTCTGGGCATTTTTGAAGTAATGTCTTTCGGAGGAAGAGGTAGAAGCTATTTAAAACCTACAATTACTTCTTTTTAAGCATACCCTAATGAAATACTGTTTAGCAAATCAGCCATCCCTGACTCACCTTCATAGACAGACACCAATTTCCTGCCTCCACAAAACAGGAAGCAGCACTCAAGCAAGTCATTAAATCACTCAAGCAAGAAGCATTTCCACAACTTCTGTTTGGAATCTGTTTCTTGACGGTCGGTCTCAGTTGTCCTTTTCCTCTGCTTCGTCCCGTCATGTGAAGGCCCACCTTTCAGGCCACCTCAGTCTTCCCTTTATTGTTGTTCTCAGATATTTTTTGTCTTAGTCACCACCTCTGCCACATGGTTGAAAAGGGGACATGGCCCTGATCATAGCGAGCTCCCACTCCTTTTCCCAATGACCATGGAGAAGACGGGTTTCCTTTTCTAACAGAAGTCCTCTATAATTTCAGCCTGAATATGAGCAGGTTGACTTCCCTGCTCCTACAACTGAGGACTCCCTGGAAGGAGAAATGCAATCCTTTCTTTCAAAGTCAGTGTGTAATTACATACGGTCCAGAAATTGTCTGTAGCATCTTCACAGTTGTTTTTGTCCCAGAAAAGGATTAGGCTGGGTGCAGCACCATTCAATACATTCTAACATAGAGCAGAGTCAGAGCCAAAAAGCACTAAAATAGAAGCCTATGACTACTGTCAGCTGTTAACTGTAGCCTAGAGCCAACGGTACTTTTGCTGCTCCCATGCTTGAGCTACCTGGGTACCCTAAACTATTGTGTATTACTTCGGTGCTTCCCTGTGAGGTAGGAACTGCTAATATCCCTCTTTTGGAAATGAGCAAGCAATTTGCAGAAAGAGCAGGATCTCTCCATGAAACTGAATGTCGATTGCTTTGCCCTTAATGAACCATAACTAGACTTGAAGTACAAGTACTGCCACCACTGCACTGGAACAAGGGTCCTAAATAGTTAAGTCTTGTGTTTTCACGGGTACTGCATTCATAAAAATAAAGCAAACCAGCCGCTCCCCTCTCCCCTCATGCTGAAATGATTAACCAAAGAAGAGAATGCTTGTGTACAAAGCAAAGTACATTTTGTGCTCTTCTTTGATTTGAGTACAGATTTGAAGAAGTTCAAACTGGGAATAGGGTCTCAAAAGGAAATCAAAAGATTAAGTCTAAACCCATAAAAAGAGATTATTAAAAGCAAATTAATAAGTGAGGAACAATACATATCAATTGCCCAAAGTATGGGAACCTGTATATTTCCTATATTCTCTTTTGTTTAGAAACTTTCCCATCTCCCACCACTTCAGCTTTTGCAGTGTATTTTCAATTTGATCAGTCCTGAAATATTACATCCTCCCATGTCTTCTAAAATAGCTTTTTGATTCTTAATATAACCCTTGATTTCAAAAACTGGAGCTGGGCACTGGTACCAAGAACACTACATCAACTCACAACCAGTCTCGTGTTTACAGCTAGCATGACTGGAAAATCATTGAGCCTGGTTTTAAGTTACATTTAAAATGACAGCACTGCAAACTTCAAGTAAAATGTGTTTCTTCTACAGAATGGCTGGGGATCTGAACAAAGTTACTGGGGACATTCAGCTGTTGGGAAGCTGTCTGCATCCTGGCAGCAGGAACAAATAACATAGTCCTGGCAAAGAAAATAAGACTAATAAATGTATATTATTGTTCATAATTCATTGCTGTCTGGTCAAGCAGCCGTTTCGCAAAGAAATGAACTTGCCCTAACTTGGTTGTTAAGCATGGGTGGAGCAAGCGCTCCATAATTTGTTGCTGATGCCAGGCTTTCATTGCTCAGAAACTGACCAGTTGAAGATAGACCTCTCCACTCAGCAGATCTAACTGCACATAAGGGCTTTTGCACACAGAGCTACCAGTTTCACAAGATGGTGCCTCAGCCGGTATTTCTTCAAGACGTTGCCTTCCCCTTTAAACCCCCTCACCCTCTGGCTCTCTGCTCCCTCCCTCCCTCATCCTGCCTCCACACCCTGACATCCTCCTCAGGTATCAAAGCGCTGTTGAAGACAGCAGCTTATTTTGCTGACCAGCTTGCCTTCTCAGTTTATCACTTCCTCTGGAGCTGCAGCTCCAAGACTCTCTTTCTTCAGAGGACAGAAAGCGGTCTGTTAGACCAAAGCTTGTTTTTGCAAAAGCAGTATAACTGGTATGTTTGTCTCACCAGGGGAAATGCCTCCAAACTCCGATTTCCATAAAACTTTCAACAGGACTCCTACGTTACCCTCCCCAACTGAAGCAGCGCTGTGGTATCATCAATGGCAGAAATCATCCAAGCAAAATTTAATAGGACCTCTTTGAGCACACTTTTTCTCATACAGTAGCATTCAGGTATATAGTCAACAGAAGCTGATAAACCCACAAACTGACAGGCCTGATAGCATCCTAAATAATAAGCTATGTTTACTCCTGGCTCACAGTAGCAGCATTTTCAGCAAATGATTGTGTGCGGGAGTTTAGAATTTGTTTCATATCAAGTTTGAATTAAAGCTCCAACCCAAGCATCCTTAGACATTGTGTCCACAGCTTCTTGTTAGTATGAGCAACGGTGAGAAAGGAGGATCCTCTCTAATCTGAACATTTGTGCAATAAACCAAGGATGAACTGAAAAGAGCTACAACAGGTTGTGGTTGTTGGTGGCTTCTGTCAATGCAGCATCAATGAAGTATTGAAGGAGTTAAAACACTTTCAAGGTCTCTCTGCTGCTGCTTGTTGGCACTTAGCAGCAAGAGCTCTGAACTGAAAGTAAGAAATGTCCAGAGCAGCTTTACAACATCAACATTGAAGCACTAATTTCCCCACACAACAAACAGCCATTCGGCCTAAGATATCCTTGGAAATGCGGCTTGAATCCCATAAAATTTGCTTTTATCAGGAGATAACCCATGTAAACAGAACAAATAATAAGCTGCCTGGTGTAGATCCTGGGAATCCATTCAAATACATCAGCTGCTCTTGTAGATGCTCAGTACTTCACTGAGGGTTTTATGCTGATCACTTACCCAAACTTTTCAATAACATACTAAACTAAACTTTTTAAGAACATACTTAAACAAACCCCCTGTGCTATCCCATTTATTAGCATTTAATTCTGATTTCCATTTACCAGCATTTCTAGACCCACTATAGCCAAACCTGCCGCACTGTTTGACTTTCTCCAGCATTTTCAGCATAATATATATTGGGCTATCAGTTGACAGACAGCTGAGTATGAGCCAGCAGTGTGCCCAAATGGCCAAGTTGGCCAATAGCATCCTGTCTTGTATTAGAATTAGTGTGGCCAGCAGGACTAGGGAAGTGATCGTTCCCCTGTGTTTGGCATCGGTGAGGCCGCACCTTGAGTACTGTGTTCAGTTTTCTCACCACAAAAAAAAGACATTGAGGTGCTGAAGCATGTTCAGAGAAGGGGAATAAAGCTGGTGAGGGGTCTAGAGAATATGTCTTATGAGGAGCGGCTGAAGGAACTGGGGTTGTTTAGCCTGGAAAAGGAGGCTGAGGGGAGACCTTATTGCTCTCTACAACTACCTGAAAGGAGGTTGTAGTGAAGTAGGGGTTGGTCTCTTCTCCCAAGTGACAAGCAACAGGACAAGAGGGAACAGCCTCAAGTTGCACCAGGGGAGTTTTAAATTGGATATTAGGAAAAATTTCTTCACTGAAAGTGTTGTCAAGCGTTGGAACAGGCTGCCCAGGGAAGTGGTTGAGTCACCATCCCTGGAGGTACTTAAAAAGCGTGTAGATGTAGTGCTGAGGGACATGGTTTAGTGGTAACTTGGCAGTGTTAGGTTAACGGTTGACTTGATGATCTTAAAGGTCTCTTCCAACAAAAACGTTTCTATGATTCTATGACATAATGCGAGCTCTCTCACACTCAGAAGTAGCTATTGGTGATGCCAGGCTGAAGAGCTAAAATACTGGGTCTTATGCAGAAAAACAAGTACATTCATGGACAGGGGCTTCCAAGAGTTTGTTCTGAGACTCACCACAATTTTCAATACTATCAGCATAACTACCAGACATCTCTTTGGATGAGAGGATATTGCTACCATTTTTAAAACAAGGCTAAGATCTATCATTCTTCCTTAGAATTTCAAACCAGATGTTTGGCTTATGTCCTTTAGTGAAATTAAATGTACAATATAGCCAACATTACTGTTTCAGCCTATCCAAAACAGGCTGCATAGTCAGAAATATAAGAGATCGCATTTATTGTATTGCCACTGCAGCCTTCAGGGTACTCCCCCCCTCAGTTCTTCCATGTAAGAAAGGGATGAGGATCGAAACACCCGGCAGTAAGTGCACCTCTGGAATAAAGTTCCCAATCCAAAAGTTTTCTGCCTTCAAAACTGGTTAAGAAATTTGCAGTTTGACCGCCTCTGTAGCATCAGGTCAAAAGCATTCTAACATACTGAGCTAGCATCAGGGAATCTGTGATTATTTTTTAAGTCATCTGTTTATCACAGAAGGAGACACCTCTAGGTAGACTAGGATGTGTGAAGCTACTGAATAGAATTAACACCTGAGTCAAAGCGATCTGGAAAAGACTGATCCAATGTTTGCTGAAATCAATGCAGAGAGTCTGAGAAACAGGAGTATTCACATTCTGACCCTGTTCAGGGCAGAGGAATCTCATGCTCTGAATTTCAGCTATTCTTAATTTCTTAAGCACCTACGGAGCACACATATTCAGGATACTTTAGAAACATGAACACATTGCTGTTACAGATCAAGCCATTGCTGTCACCCTGCACTAACAATCGTGCAATCTGCAGTTCTAATGGCTGGTGCTGACTGTTGAAACTGAGAAAATGTCAAAGTTTGCTTTGAACTACATTTTGAAGGTCAGCGGAATATCTCTGGTTTCATGTATACATTAAACACCATGTGTTATCTTAATTCTAAGAACATCTTCAAGGAATGTGTTAGAAGGCTGCAATTCTGATTATTTACACTGCATGCATTCTGAAGGGAGTTATGAGGAGAAAAATGCAATTCAAAAAGCTGGTTGATAAAGAAAGTCAGTCATTCCTTCCAATTATTTGCAGAGAAACAATTATCCTTTGGGTACAGCAGGTGCTAATCAGGGACAGGAATTTGTTTTTCCTATGTACACCCATACCATCTGCCCAGAGAACACTAGAACATTTACATTAATTTCCCCATAGGATCTTTACTACTACACTGACATTGAAGACACAGAAAGAATTTTTAATGCATTTCATGCAGAAGTGCTGGAAACAAGGCGCATATTTTCACAGCTTGTCTAACTGAAGAAATATAAAAGGTCAGAGCAAGCAGCCAAAGCAACAAGCTTCTGGATGGAGGAGGAGAAAGGAGGAGTTGTGTTAGTAAAAGATGGAAAGACCATTGCCAGTCTTTGTAATACCAACCAGTTACATAATCAGAGGTGGAAAAACTCTAAAATAGCCCTCTATGTAAAACGAACAATCTCTGGCCTAACAAATTTAATTGGCATTTAGAAAAAGTGATTGTTGCTGAGCCACCTCGGCGAGATGTAAGTCAGCATCAGCTGTCCTCAGGCTAATCCAAAAATGACGTTGGGTTTTACCACATCAACACGTAAAAGCCTACAGTTTGTCTGTAAATTTCCATTATGGTTAAGAGATAATGATGTCCTTCTTTGTTCTTCATGTGATATGCCACTCACATTTAATTTCAGCTTCAGAAACTAAATACGTCAGTGGCTTACAACAGTAGTAACTAAGGTTTTATATATGGTTCATTCTGTGGGTTTCTCCTTTTCCTTCAGAAGCATTGCTTCCCCCACTGCAGCTGCTGCCAGCACCCAGCCTAAGCCCTGTAACCAACAATACCGCTTCCGGAACCAGCTCATTTTCCACCAAGAGAATAAAAAAAAACGCCAAACAAACAACCACTACCTTATTAAGGATACAGAAGAAATAAATTACTTTTCCAATTCAAATTCTGACTCATGCCACACATTTCTCTATGGCAGAAATAAAACACCTGAGCAGTCTGACGATACATACTACCAAGCAGGCTGCAGCTGCCAGACTGAAGTGACAGAGGAAACCAGTTTTTAATATTAGAGGCTTCTATCATCAAGGAGACAACAGGAGAAATCGAAAGGGTGGAAAGTGAAAAAAGAAAACTGGCTCTGGATAGTAGATACTAAATGAAAAAAGTTACCTACTTGGATTCTTTGCATTTACTAGCACGTCTCAAAAATGTACAGATGCTAGCTAGGACACCTCAGTCATGATGTGAAGGAAGGGTATGGCTCTGCGGTTCTTGCCTGGCATTGCACAGTTTGATGCAGTGCACGTGTGCCAAACTGGATGACATTAATGAAGAATCTGCTGTCTCTCTGTCCTTCTCCCCACTCATCCTCACTAACATTGCGCCTGCAATTACTTCAGTGGCAAGGTGGTAAGGCTGGATACAAGACTAAGCAAATAATTGTTATAGGTTAAAAAAATAGCTTCAATTGTGAACGCTAACAGACAGCAGATAGTTGAGTTTGTGTCGGTGAATAGGTGGGTGAATGTCCAAAACTGAACTTTTGAACTCTCCACCAGAAGCCTGATACTTGCTAGCTGCAACAAGTGCAGGCTGTTGTAAATTTTGAAAATAAGTGGACTAAAAAAAAGTGGTACATCCCAAGTCCTTCAATTAGGAAAGGGACATGAGACAGAACCACAAATTAGGAGGCTGACCACACATTGTGCTTCTTCACATACACTATTTAGATTGGGACAATCAGGGATTTATGGTTTCAGAAAGGAGTCGAAAAGGAAGAGTTCTGATAGAGAAACAGTGGTCTTGGAATGAAGAAGAGGGCCTGGAAAGAGGAAGGTGAAGATCCTAGCTGAAGGAAGATCCTAGAAGTGGTGGAAGATCAGGGAGATTAATGAGCTCTGTGGAGACAAATGCTGGTGGAGGCCCAGTGCAGTTGGCCAGTAGCACCTAAGACTGACAACTGGAAGCAGTGGCACAGCACAAAGCACCATGACTTTCTGCCCAAACTTCCTGGATCAACAGAGACCTCCTCACAGGGAAGGGAAGTTGAGACCCAGTGAATGAAACACTGATGAGGGGAGCATGTGAGTGAGAGAGACAGCAAGGAAGGTAAAAGCTTGTTTAAAAGTTTGTGTGGGTTTTTTTTTTTTTGTTTTGGTTTGTTTTTTGAAGTTTTTAAAAGGTAAATGTTTATTTAAGAACATTGACAGTTCTTAAATAAACCCTAGTAAAACTCAGCTATGGGCTGTTGTTAACTGTCACCCATGACAGTGATGCCCAATGTTCACTGTAATTTAGAAGAGATTCATCCATCACAATGGCTCATACTGGACACACAGGTCATACCACAAGGCTGGGGGACACAACGTCAGCAGCAGCCACAGCACTAGGGAGAACTTAACCTCCATTTCCTTCCCCAAGGTTGATCTGATCTTCCCTTCTTCAGGAATCTCAGGTTTCCAAAAACTTTCCTCACATCAACTAATCATGTGACATGCCACCCCTTGAAGTGGCACTGACCAGAGGAAGGCAAGGGCAAGAAACTGCAGCGATGAGATGAGATGAGATTGCTGCCCCCTCCCCTGGCACTCGAGATTTCCAAGACAGTATATGAGTAAGGGAGAGGTGGAGCTACAGAAAGAGTTTCCCAATGGGGTGCGAATCCAAAATCCTATGAATAACCCTATCTTCTCTAGGGTGAGGAGCAGGAGAAAGCAGATCTCTAGCTGGAATTGTGTATGTTGCTAACCATATGGTGGAGGACTGTTAGACAGAAAATTTAACTCCTTTTTATCCTTCCCTCCTACTTCCCACAGAATCTGTAGCCATAATGGTCATTCTCATTGTAATCATGGGGGAAGATGACATGACAAATGAGTGTGCCACAGCTACAAGGGATCAGTGACAGAAACATGAACAGCTCTTGGGAGGTGGAATGACTGATCTTCTGTTCCAGTGCTAAGACACATACTTGGGAAGAGCACACATGATCTAAAAATCTCTCAGATGTGAGCAATTCTCAGACTCCTATAATAAACCTTCTCAGCTCATCTGGAAAAAAAATAAATAGACAAACACCAAAACTACCAATGCATTTACAGTGATTCATCTGGTTACTAGTCACTTTTGTATGACATAATTTGCATGGTATTCATACACTGCTTTTTGTTCTCTGATGTTGCGAGCCAGCAAACTTACAACGAGCAAAGCCTTCCGACTCCCACAGAAACCCTGCAGGGAGAAAGCTTGCAAGGCTATGCTTCAGTTCTCTGGTTAGGATGCACAAGCCAGGCTGCAGCTATGCACGCATGGAGGTTACTAGAGCAGGGCATACCAACATCAAGCGCACCAGCACAAGGAGCTTGTGGAATACCCCATATCCCAAGGAAGGAGTTTCCAGAATCCCTTGCTCCATGAGGGATTGCGTTAGGCAGTGAGGGAGAAGATCTTGTTTGCTGGATCAAAAAATCACCGCCCACTTTCCCAATGTCAGTATCTCAACTTCCATACAATGTGTCCACCTACTGTAGGTGGACCCTCGGCCATAGCTCACAGCCCACAGTTTGGCTAGCATCCAAGGCTCATGATCCACAATTTGGCTAGCATCTGAGACTGCCTAAACTTACTTTTCAACCTGAAAAAAATATTTTGTGCCAAAAATATAAGCATATTACATTGCCTGACCTTCTAATGAAACTTAGCTGCTGAGTACACACGGTATTCTCTGCATAAGTTAACAAGGTGACAACAATAAAATTGAATAATAAGAAATGATGTACTTTGCTGGGAAGCAGATCAGAAAAAAAACCCACTTCAAAACAAATTTCTCTGTGAATTCCAGGTACTTACTTTCCTGTAGACCTATTTAAAGAAAACAGCATTTGAATATTGAAAGATTATGGGTTAATGCGACCTTAGGATTAAAACCAATATATTAAGCTGACAAAATACAAAGTTTGACATTATAGTTTCCTCCACTGAAAAGCTATTTAAACACCCTGAGAAATAGAGTTATATTTTAAATTTAACACTGTTCTACAACTCTGGCCACTTGTAAACTTAGTTTGGGTGTCATAACTAGTTACTTAAGTCCTTAGTCAAAAAGCAAAAAAGTCAGATAAGTTTCTTAATAATTCAGGACACATTTTTGATATGGATGCCACAAGAACAATTATTTCATAATTTCACAGGAGGTGTCACCAACCAGCACACTTACAGTCTTACTTTAATGGAGACAGAACTGTCTTTTTATTGTTTTGTCTGCTAGTTTCTTTAGGGAAGCTGTAGCAATCAGCAGGGAATTTAATTCCATCCGAATACTTACCTAGAGTCAATTCTTGGGACATTGGCTATCCATAAACTGCTAAACAGACCACAGTCATAGACCGACCCAAGGCAAAGAGTCACTTTCTGACTTCCAGCCACACTGTGCAGGATGAACCCACTGCATCACACAGTTATCTGCAACAGACCTAACGGGAACGGTCCAAACCAGAGCCAGGAAGAGAGTGAGTAATCAAGGAGTGCTGGGAATCAGAAGGCTGTGGCAAGAACTCTGTATCTTTTATTTAACAACATACATATACCCATATCCTGGGACTCTCACACTAATGCTTAGGCAGAGAGTGCTGAAAATAGGTTGCTTGCTTCTATTTCACTGGGCATTCTTGTGCTAGCAATAGTGTAAATAATGTCAATAAAATTGTCTTTCAATACATGCCTGGATTGCACTATCAAAGTTTTCCAGAAGGTAATAACTGCCGCTCAGCAGAGTTATGAATCAATATATTAAACTCTCCAGGGCATTCACATCATGTGGGCTGATGAAATTAATGGAACAATCAGTTTTGCAGAACGCCTTTAAGTGACAAACTGCAATTTGACCACTGTTGCAAATAAGAGAATTGGCACTAGGACTTTAACTTCTTTGCCATAGCAGGGAAGGGGAGCGCAGCTACAGCAGACATCTTGCTGGATTAAGAATCTTTCACACTAGGAGTTAAATGTTATGAAACAATATTTGCATCATTTTATAAGAAAATCTTAAAACCCGTAACTGAAGACTTAAAACTAAAACCTAACAACAACAAAAAACAACAAAAAGGCAAGTTCATTCCAATTTTTCCTTTCCAATAACCAAACCGTGACAAATTACTAACCCTGTGCATAATTCCATTTTATGGTCCATGCACTTTTTTGTACTCTTATATAAAATAAGGAAGAAAGAAAGGACGACTTCTGCAAAGCAGTCACTTCAGAGCTGCTAACTGTGCACCATCAGAGTGATAGTAGTATTGTTCTGTCCTCCCAGCAGATATGGGAGATGCTTATCAGTTCCCACCAGTGATTTCTTTAACTCAGCAGCCAAAACCATTAGGGATCACACAAGCTTCAAATACAGTCAATGACAACAATGCCACTGACTTTCTGGAGAATGATTGAACTATTAAAAAAATAACTATTACAGGCGACGTAAAGACTATGTTCCTGCTATGTAGAGTTCCTTGGAGGTCATCACAAATTAAAGCACCCTTGGAAATACAGGGCTGTTCAACTGCAATCAGCCTAGAATCCATTAAACAAGGTAAGGATTCACCTGGTAAGGTGTAGAAAACCATTCCCATGAGCTGTTTACAAGCAGAATCTCTTGTTCAAGAGATCAACAAATATGCTGATATACCTGAACTGCGGCACTAATGCTCTTTGATGTCTCTCTCCTCTGACTTTTTTCAACACTTGATGGAACGTGAAAGCTCTAGTCTTTTTCCTAAGGTGAAAATAGATACTTTTGAGACAACGGTCTGTAACGTGTTGGACACTAAATGCTTTCTCACTTTCTGTTCTATACGGGACTGTTGCCAGCCCGTGCATTATTTTAGTGTTTTCTGTAAGGCTACAGAAGTCTGAGTTAGGTGGATCTCAACTTTTATTTTTTCTTCATTTTTAACCAAGTAAGAGTAATTTAGCATTTGTTCTGGAATGAAAGGGAAAATATGTCACCTCTTTTAGGTCCAAAAACTAGCTAGAAAAATGTATTCTTCTCCTAAATTAAAATAAAAATAAATCCTGAGTTTTAACCTAGTTTCTGGTTGTCTCTGAATATTTGTAGCTAATCCTACCAAGTCTGCAGCAGTTGTTACTGCACTAGCTATGGTTTAGTACACTTGGCGTGTGACAGTGTTCGGGAGCAGTTGCATGCAAATACCTATGCCTTTAGTACTTCTTGCCTCCAAAAAGTTTAGGGTATATAGTCATTTTTGGGAGAGCGCCAAACAGGTAGGAGGTACCTAAGTTTCGTATCTTTAAGTATTAATGGATGGATGGATGGATGGATGGATAGATAGATAGATAGATGGATAGATTAGATAGATAGATAGATAGATAGATAGATAGATAGATAGATAGATAGATAGATAGATAGATAGATAGATAGAGAAGCTGGGTAGAGGAGCAGCACTTTTTCTGTTCCTGCCATGGGCGACAGCGTGTGTTCATTCCCTGTCAGACATCAGTGTCACATAGGCATGCTCCCCCTGAAAGCCACCTCTGTAAAACGGACCTCCACAGCTTTCAGAAAACTTGTTTGATTTATAATTGCAGCGGTCAGCTTATTTATAAAGCAATGTTGCCTATCTATACCTAAATACATTTCAAAATTTGGAAGTTAAAAAAGAAAAAAAAGTATTTTAATCTATTCCTCACTAATACATGCTGTCTGTGCTGTCTTCCCAACTTCCAGATGGTAAGCCATTTCCAAAAACATATCATTCTTTCTGGATGCCTTTCTAAAACACAACCCGACCAGAAGCTGCAAGTTCGATGCAGCTATTAGTGGCTGGATTCTTTGGCTTGAGTTATGCAGCAGATCTGATTAAATTATTATAATGGACACTTTTGGCCTTAAAACAAAACCAATACAAAATGACACAATATATAACATCTAATTCTCGTTTTCCCCTTCCAAAGACCACAAATAGCTCAGGACTAACTTTCTTCTACAGAAAGAAACCCAGCAGTATATGCTGTGGGTGCACCAACCCATGCCAGTGAAGTAATCTTATTTGTTTCATCCCCATAGCGATTGCATAGTATTTCTGGGAAGCAGAGCTCTTGGCTTACAAAATCAGGACCCGCAAATGTTATTCTTACTGTGACATGAAGCTCTGTGCAATGTGTGGTGCTCAGAGTGTGCAGGACTTGATGCTTGTGGACTGGTTTACCTGCACCTTCCCTTCTACAGGAGGACGAGAGACAGTTTGGGCTGCTTTCAGGTCTAACTCCAGGCATGACACTACCATTTTTTTTGGAATTAGCCCAAAAATATAGAGCCTAAAACTTTGGAAGGGGACAATTGTTGGGAGATGGGCACCTCTTTTTTCTGAGAGCCCACGTAAGACGAAGTATAAAAGGCCACCAGCTTCACCTGGTTTCCTCCCTATATTTTCTTGGTTTAGGTTTCATTTAGTCTGTTCATAGATTCAGAAAGTTGCTCTGCCTGGCATTGTCTAGCATCAATGGTATTGTTCATGTGGCAGTTGTGCTACCTAGGGATTAAAATAGAATATAGTGCCTTAATGCACGCTATGTGCACATTGCGTCCCAGATAGAAGCATTTTGAGAAACTCTGGAGAGAGAACCAAACATTGTAAAACGCTGTTAAAAGCAACATGCCAAGCTTTACAGAACAAGTCAAAATTTAGCCCTTGTGTAGTGCAACTGGATTTCTTGATTCAAATGGCCAGATTTCGATTGGGTAGAAATCAATTAAACTCCACTTTCTGGCTCAAAGCTTCCTAAAGACAAAAATCTCATCAAGGCATTTGCCTCTTGATAAGACTGAGAAATGCATCCTGGCACTTGTAACGCTGGGAGAATACCAAACAAACCTCCCACTCTCTTCAAGTCCAGCTCTGCACTTACGCCAGACGCTGCAGTTACTAATCAATGTCAGTTTGATTTCACACTAATATCCCAGTTAATCTTCATGATTTCAGTGGCTGCAGACTCTTGTTACAAATCTCTAGTGTGCATACAGTGGCTGCGGAGGCATAAGATTAATAAGAGTATAGGACAAAGACACGTGGCCATTTATTGTAATTTGTTTTGCCATGTGCATAATAAAACACTTCTTGCTAAAAGTAAATGTGTATAGCAGCATGTTTTCTATATCTTGCGTCTGATTTTGTTTTCACTAAATCTTATGATCAAAACCACCCTGCAAGAGCAAATTTATTACTAAAATTTATAGCACAGGGTGAAGTTCCTTCTTTAAGCTGGGTGCTGACTGAAGGAGCTGCAGGGGAAGGTTAGGAGTGGAAATGTTACTTTTTTGTAGAACCTTCAGATCCAGCACAATCATTTGACTGACAAACACAGACAAATCTTAGTTCACTTTAGTCCCTGATGCTAGGGAAAAAACCCAAAAAACCCGCTTTGTGTAAGCTGTCAGGTTTATTTAGTCAGGAGAACAGATTTACCTTACAAATGTTCATCAAGGAAAAACTCTTCTTGCCATTCTTCCCTCAGTTTCTATGCCAGCCCTTTCCTGTTAACTGTAATTGTCAATTTAAACAAAATTTATATTAGAGACTGAGGGAGACTGTGCATGCCTTATACCACAAAGGTGCTGGTGGGTTCTATGACTGATGAAACCAAAGATGATCAACCTACAACCTTAGGGAGGGGAACGAAGACTTTGTTCTTTGAATCATAGTGAGAGAGACAGAGGGACTTCCCTTTCTCTCTGAGAAAAAGACAGACTTGCCCAAGCAGAGTATCCAAACCAATGGGAAAATTAAGTGGACAGCAGGTAAACTTTGTAAAATGAGAAAACGAAAAAAAAAGGGGAAATGTTAACACCGTTCATTCCATTAGCCAGTCAGATGCAAAGAAAGGAAAAATTATGTTAGATATAATGTCCTTCAAGATGTCTACATATTAGCAGTATCAGACCAAGCTGGCAATTTACATCAAGCAGAGCTGGTTTGCTCAGCTCTGACATACAGGATTAGTATGTCGGAAGATGAAATCGTCAAACCCTGAAGTTCACCTGAAGTTTCCTAGTTAGTTTTAGGTAAAGTACATATATTAGGTTAAGACTCTGCATGCAGATCATCTTGTTGGTTACAGATCTCTTTGTTGGTTCAATGGCCTCTATGAAATATGTTGATAATTTGTTTACTTGGCCAGTACCCTTTCAAATAGTGGTAATATACTCAAACTATCCTAATCCCAAGTATCTGTTTATAATCTGCTTTATGTTTACTGATGCAGTTGACAACATTGCAAATAGAAGGAGAAGACACGTGCTGCTGAAGAGAGAATAAGAAGTTTAACATTTAGCGAGGTCATTGGTGAGAAATGAGCACATGCCTCTGGTGCTGAGCCTGTTGCTGTTAGCAAAGTCCTAGGAATAGCTGAACCTAAGCAGATACACTCAGGGCTGATCGATCCTTCTTCTCATCCCTTTCATGAACTCCAAGATCAAATGTTTTTAAGGTTTGGTAAGAGGGACTTCGTTATTCTTCCACACATCCCTTTAATTTTCACACGCTTCTCTTATTTCTTGGCTCTGGCTGGGACCAGGAGCAAGGGCAAGATGCTCTCATCTTTCCAGCCTGACTAGGAAAGGGAAATATTAGAAATCTAATGAAAAGAATGTCCCCTGGAGATTTCCAGCCCCGTTTTGCAGATGCAGCTGTAGTTCAGATAATCAACAAGACTTCTGAGTGCTTACTTGAATGGAATTATTTGGTTGCTCTGCAACACTAAATAAAGCATATACAGGATAAGGCTGTTGGCGTGGATTAATGGAATCTGTCACTACCTACAACCTGTATTTTCAGCTCAATTTTATGAGATGCTAGTACTCACCACACTGATGTCCTCAGCTCTCACCAGCATCATTCATTTTCTAAATGATCTGACCCCAAGAGAAGAGCACTCAAGTAAGTTTGTTTTGCTTAAATAGACCCACCATCGAGGGAAATTGCTTTTTCGTTTACAGTCACAGGAAAGCTGTTCAGCAGGCATTTAGCCTATGCCATCCAGCTTGTGCTTTGCTACAGCCTCCCACTTTCCTGGTCCTTTTACTACTGCCAGCTTGAGTAGCTAATGTCCTGGGTAGATTGTACAAGATAGGTCAACACACCGGGTGTCTCTGGGAAACAAGACACTTCCCCATTTGTAGAGGTCTCCAGCTCAAGCAGCTCAGTATCAGTTGCACAGTCTATGGCTGCATCCTACAGGGGTCTTCCACTGATGCCAGGAGACGCGCTAAACACAGCGCGGAACAGAGTAGAGAATTTTGCCCTTATTTAGTGAAAAGAGCTTGGACACATGTTGAACTGATGAGCTCAACTGGGTGTATAGCAAATAGCCACGGTCATTTGCCAAGCTTTATTTAACACTCTTAAATAGGTTTATTTGGTTAAAGCTGAGCCATTCTAAAGCTTTTTGACGTGGGATCCTGTGTGCAAATCAGCTTTAAGTAAAGGAATGTGTGAAGGGGAAATCCATACAAAGTATCTGTAAACAGATACTGGTGATTACAGTGTGATCTGTGATTATTTAAATGGATTCTCTAACACATTCTTGCTTGACATAATTAACTATACTTGTTATTCTGTTACACTAGAGTAGCTAGCCATATGGTAGCTCACCCATTTTTTGAGTGTTTTTTTAATTACTATTATTTTTAATTTTTTAAAATTTTAAACCTAGTACGGAACATACATTACATGATAAATTACCCATATATTACCTTAATTAATTGATATTTAGATCCAGCCAACATACAGTAATTTTACTAATTGAATGTCAATATTTCCCCAAGAGTGCAGCTTTTCAACATTGTAAATGTCACAAATTAGCAAACAGGCAGAATCATCTACCACTGTCTTTCTCCAGATGACAGGCAAATTCTGCCACGTATCTCCTGTGACACAATGGGGGACAGAGAGGAGAGGAGACAGAGCAGGGAGAGAAAGCAGGTGGTAAGACATGGCAGCAGAGAAGCAGTAGCTAGGGGAGACTGCTCCTGCAGCATTCCATGTACAATCATTTCTCCCCTGTTATTCCCTGTTGGTTGCCAATAGAGAGGAGAGAGAAAAATTTGAACATGGGTATGCTGTTAGAGGACATCATCTTTGATCTCAGGGAAATTAGCTGCTGAGATTGCCTAGTATTAAAGGTCTCACATAGTGGTCCTTAACTATAGCCATTGATATTAATTTTAGTGGGCTTGAATTAATTCTCTCGTCCTGTTGTTTTGAGTGGTTTTGAAAGAGTGAGGTCTGTAGCAAAGAGAAAAGCCTTCTCCATCTGTCCCTCCCTCCCCTGAGGAAGGGCAGGGACTTTCCTAACAGGGTTCGGTAACCTTCTACACTGGAACCCATCAAAGATTTTGCAAGTAAAACCTGCTATTTCTGTTACGTGCTTTGCTGCAGCAATTCTAGTTCCTCATCTTCTAGAGATTGTCTGGTCTCCGTTCCCTTAGGGTATATTCAGCTGCAACAGTTTCTCCAACTTCTCTTTGTACCTCTTGATCTTAAACTGCCTGAATCCACTGATGTTAAATCCCAGCGTTTTAATTCCAGTCCAAGATGATATATCAACCCCACAGAAACGATTAATAAAGAGGCATTCAGTTGCCAACTCTATTCAAGCAAATTGATGTGTGGACTTATTGCTTACTCTGTGGCGATACTGGCCAGATTTTCTGCTGCCATTACTGCTGAATTTCTGCTGTTCTTTTTTCTGTCTTCAACATACCTTTAAATTACTGCCTATTGCAACTTGTTAAAAACAGGCTTGCATAAGAATAATTTCAAGAAAATGTAATTTTCAAGCTTTCCAGTTCTCAAGACTGATTCTGAGGAAAATCTAGCATCCAAATAGTCACCCAGGAATCACAAACTTCTTTAGGAAAAATTTGCCCTTCAACCGTTACAAAGGGTTGTGTTTGCAAAACTGCTCTTCACTGCCATCTTGTGACGCAAAGAAATGCTCAGCAGGAGTCCGGCTTTGCCGGCTCAAACCCATCACGATAGCAATTGTGAAAAGCAATAGCTATTCACCGCAAATACCTCAGATTAAACACTTGTTTGCATATTTTGATGAAACAGGTCTTAAAGCACTGCACGAAAAGACTCTATTTCTCAGTGCAGTATCATCTTTGAAAGGTGTCAATAGCTACAGAAGGGCACGTAGAGTTATTCTGGCTCCTGTTTCTGATGTTGCTGTTAGCTATTATTAATTTGCAAATGAATCTTGGGAAAGTCACCTTTTGACTGTGTCTGTCCCCAGAAAAGGTGACGACTCCAATATACATTTCTACAGAAACTTTCATCAGCTGTTGCGTTACCCTGTAGAAACCAAGTTCTCCAACCTCAGAGCTTCTGTGCTCTTCCAAAAGCACTTCAGCTCCCTGCTCTGTATGCAGCACATGCCCAAGACACATCAGTACCTATAAAACAGGTTTTCTTCTACTCATATTCCAGGATCCTGCTGGTCTTTGCAGAGCACACAAAACCAAGTGAGCTTTGCTCCAGCTAGTTTTGAGGAAGAGGCAGAAGTTAATGTTGTCCTTCTTGCCCCATGCACATACAGAAAATTCATCACCTTCTGTTTAAACTCTTCTGCTTAGCACAATTTATTTGTTATTTGCTGACCTAAAGGAGAGAGCGAACATGACTTTTAAACAGTGTTTAGAGAACTTACTTGGTACATAAGAGGATTGTACTGTAGTTTCCCTAAATAATTAACCCAAAATAGTGACACCAGAAGTCTAGGAGAACCACTCACTCAAGGCAGGAGTTCAATCATTTCTCTCAGCTCAAATTCAAGAAACAAAATCACAGAATCACAGAAACTTCAGAGTTGGAAGGGACCTCTAGAGATCATCTAGTCCAACTCCCCTGCTAGAGCAGGATTGCCTAAAGCACATTACTCAGGACTGCATCCAGGCGGGTCTTGAAAGTCTCCAGAGAAGGGGACTCCACACCCTCCCTGGGCAGCCTGTTCCAGTGCTCTGTCACCCTCACTGTAAAGAAGTTTTTCCGTGTATTTGGATGGAACGTCCTATGTTCTAACTTGTGCCTGTTGCCCCTCGTCCTGTCACTGGCAACCAATGAAAAGAGTCTGGCACCATCATCCTTCAAGCCACCCTTTAGATACTTGTATGTCATAATAAGGTCTCCCCTCAGCCTTCTCTTCTCCAGGCTAAAGAGTCCCAGCTCTCTCAGCCTTTCCTCATAAGGGAGATGCTCCAATCCCATAATCATCTTGGTTGCCCTTCGCTGGACTCGCTCCAGCAGTTCCCTGTCCCTCTTGAACTGGGGAGCCCAAAACTGGATGCAGTATTCCAGTTGTGGCCTCACCAGTGCAGAGTAGAGGGGGAGAATGACCTCCCTCGACCTACTGGCCACACTCTTCCCTATGCAGCCCAGGAATTCCATTGGCCTTCTTGGCGACAAGGGCACATTGTTGGCTCATAGATAATTTACCAGGACCACCAGATCCTTCTCCTCAGAACTACTTCCCAGCAGGTCCACCCCTAACCTATACTAGTGCTTAGCATTCTTCCTCCCCAGGTGGAGGACCTTGCACTAGCTTTTGTTGAACCTCATTAGGTTTTTCTCTGCCCAGCTCTCCAGCCTGTCCAGGTCACGCTGGATGGCAGCACGGCCCTCCAGAATGTCAGCTACCCCTCCCAGTTTGGTATCATCAGCAAACTTGCTGAGGATACACTCTGTCCCATCATCCAGGTCATTAATGAATATACTGAACAAAATTGGACCGAGTATTGACCCCTGGGGGACATCACTGGTTACAGGCCTCCAACTAGACTCTATGCTGCTGATCACAACCCTCTGAGTTCTGTCACACAGCCAGCTCTCGATCCACCTCACCGTCACCTCGTCTAGCCCATACTTCCTCAGCTTCCTAATGAGGGTGTTATGGGAGACAGTGTCAAAAGCCTTGCTAAAGTCAAGGTAGATGACATCTACGGCTCTCCCCTCATCCAGCCAACCCGTTATAACATCATAGAAAGCTAACAGATTGGTCAAGCATGATTTACCCTTGGTAAAAAGAGAAATTAACTTCTCTGGCCCTTACATAGAACCAACTTATCATCACTCTTTCAAAGACAGCTATCCAAATCCACCAGAGCTTCAAAAAAAAAAAAAAAACCCACACCCGAAAAACCCCAAAACACCGCATGTGGGAAAAAAATAACACCTAACCTTCCCAAATATCTAGCAGCATAACATAACAACACCTATCTAGTTTCCTTTTCTAAATAACTAGTGTCCTACCATTAGAATTTGTTCTTATTTTTGTAGGAAGATAAACATCTGATTTGTGGGAAGCCTTCACACTGAATTCTGGACTGCACGTTCTGCTAGACAGCCAGATGACTAAGTAGTGACCATCTCAATGCTTCACCATTTTTGTGACGTTTGCCAGCTCCCCCAGTTATAGAAATGACCTAGTAATATTCTCTAACCACATAGAGTATAATGAAATTCATGCCTTTGCTCTATCAATAAACAGGCTTTGAAGAATTCATTGAAAGATACTGTTTAAACACAAGTCACTCTGCAGTGTATGAAATCAAAATTAGATTTTATTTTATTAGAATGATCTTTGGAGGAAAAAAGTTTGAGAGAAATGCTTTAGTGCTTGTCTGAAATAAAGTGACAGGAACATAATTAACGTTTGGCCTTTGGAAGGCTTTCCTTGGTAGAATCAAACTACAACAACAAGATTTAATATTAAATACATTCTAGGATAAATATTAATTTCCTCATTATGGTTTCTGTAGTTACAGGTAATAAAACTATTATTGATTAAACAGACTGAAATAGTTTTATAGCTTCTCTTCTCAAGAACAAGAATCATCTAACTCTTCCTTTGTCATAATTCTTTGAATAGACATTAGCCATCTGTGCTCTGGAGAGAAAGAGATTCGTGCCTGCAATTAAAGCACCCTTAAAATAAAGTAAAATAAGAACTGCAGGCCCGACACTACAGTTGCTGGAAGCAGAGCCATTCTACTGAAAACCTAAGTCCACATCAAGGCAGCTTACTGCAACACATCAATGCAAATTATTTCTGGCCCAGCCTGACAAACAGGTAGCCAGCTACCTGTTCTCGCTCACGGAGAGCCAGAAACTAGAAGTGTAGTTTTTCCAGACAAAACCCCTTAGATTTAATGCACATAGTCTTCAACTGTGCTTAGTATTGCTTTATTACTCAGCTGTACAAATATGCATAACAGAAATCACAATTCAAATATCTTACACTGCTTTTAGGGATACATTTTCCTTTACGTACAACTTACCCTTCAATGTCTGACGTAGTTTCCCCAGAATTAGATTCCAACTACTTTTGGTATTATTGACAAAAAAAAAAAAAAAACAAACCAGACCACGCCTTCCTTAATTCCTACAAAATATCAAGGGGAATCACCCTTGATAAAAGTGTTCAGCATTTGATTTTTTTGGATGTAAGAGAGAATACCACACAATAAGTCATCTAAATAGAACTGTGTCTCTTAGCAGAAACATTTCTTCTTAAGCAGGTGAAAGCATACAATTTGTGTGGCCTGCTCTGCCAGTTTTATATTTAGTTACCTTGAACATAAAACATTACTCGGTTCCTAGATTTATGTTCATCTGTGAAGGCCCTGACATTTCTGGCATCTTAACTTCAACTCCTCACACAAGTTTGATAGTCTTAAGCAAACAAAACCTCACATAACAGTGGAGTTGCATAAAGTAACCACGATTTGTGATGCTTCGCTGTATGTATGTCAGAACTATTGAAGGTGGCCAAAAACAGCTTGTCAAGCAGTAAAATATAAATAACCTTGAAGTTCTCTTTACTTGTAAAAAGAGGGCAAAGACAAAACTATGCAACATTTATTTGAATTCTTACCATTTTATAACAGAAGAAACACTCATCTCACACTCTAGGCAGTGTTGACAATCTTAAAACTACCTGTATAAACAGACAGAGCCATTAACTAGCTGAAGTTTGTCTCAAATGACCCAGCAGCCACACCATAAATACAAGAAAACCGATTACGGCGTCTCACAGCTCTCCACCACTGCTTCAGCTCGGTTTGCAGCCCTGTGGAATTCCCCTTCCCCTATGGACCTGGAAGAAGATCCAGATTCCTACAGCTGCGTACTGAAGGGGACCATGCACCTACATGCACCTAAAGCTAGTCCATCCTTCACCTGAGCCTGTGGGGGCTCATCAGAGTTTCCCATTAGAGAGAAATGATCTCTAACAAGTCTGTAGAGATCTCTGACAGATCTTCTGCCAGCTGCTATGACTAATTCCAAAGAAATAAGATTATTTTTTTTTTTAAATATGAATCTCTGGTGTTCATGTTGAATCCTAGCAAGCTTTCCAGCATTCCCTCATGCTGTATAATACAAAATATTTAAATTAGAAAATGGCTGTGGATATTTGGTGTATTTTGCAAACAACATTTTGCAGAGGTTTAAAAAGAAAATTCTACCTCTTCACAGTCTGAACAAAACAGGAAAATTCAGGAAAGTTTAAGAATAGTTCCAGTTTGCCAAAGGCTTTCCCATGTCCCTGACATCCTTACTGTCTCGGCTTGGTTTGGAAGCATGGTTTTCATCACAGAAGGCCTGTGAGTTTGGCTTTTGCTCAGCTTCTCTCTTCCATATAAATTTTATGGTCAGATGTTTCCTTTTCCAACAGTCTATGTTGTATTTTCAACTCAGATTTCTTTTCAGCACTTGGTAATATTCCATCAGAAGTCCTAATTCATTCTTTCTTTCTGATGGTGTTTGTCATCATTAGAAGACTGCCTTCAAAGCTTTAAAAATGCAAATGCAGAAACAAGTGTAGACACAGGGCATATCCCGGTGCCATCACCTAAGAGAAAAATGCGTTCTCCAATGACACTGGAGCTATGGTAGAAATTCAAAGCAGGTCTTTCTATTTTTATATTTTTCTGAGGAACATTAAAAATACCACACGATGTAGGGTAAATATCCACAACATAAGTCTGAATATCAACCAGGTAATTTACGATGCATAATTATTTTTGAGGTTTTTTTAATCAAATACTGCTTTCACTTTTTTTTTAGGCCTTCAGGATATTTTTGAATTCTGCCTCTTTACAAAAAAATTGCAATCATGCTGTTCAACTCAGCGTGTCTTGGAGAAAATCCTGGTACAGCTGGGCTTGTGTCAAACATTAAGCTCAGGAGAATCTGAGACGTGGAACTGACCTTCCGTAGCCAGGGCCTATTTTGCAAACTACTTAAGAGCTTCCAAGCTGACGTCCATCATACTCACAGTTAGTCACATCCTCTTCCAAAACTCTTAGGGAGAAAAATCATTTGCCTAGTGGTTTTGACCGAGTGAAAGGACTTTTCCCCCTTTTTCATTTAAGAAAGGAAATAAATAATTACAATGTATAGCCTACTGCCATATTCCTTTAAGGATGTTTTAGTTAACTAATCCCTATTGGAAATAATTCTTTCTGTCTATATCCCTAACATTTTCATTTGAGAAATTTCCCATTATGTGTTTCAATTTATTTTTTTAAAAAACTAAGATGTAGTCTCAAGAATTAGTCCCTGTTCAGAAGCTTTTCTCCCTGGCGTATGAAAGTATGTATGGATTTTTCAAAGAAATGAGATAGTGAAATAAATGAGATATTTAAATGCTAGTTTCCCAAGTCACAAACATGACCTGTGTGTATGTATTTCCATTATGTCCCGCTACCTCCTCCCAAAGCTGTCAGGTACACAGTGCTTGCACATCATGCACAATTTTAAATGTCGGAAGAGTGCAGTATTTCTTAAAAGTGATTAGCTAACTGGGTGGAAAAATTGTGTTTATCTGTGCTCTTTGGTCAGGCTTTCTTGTAACATACAGTGGTCCTTATTACATTGTGGAAGAGTCCTGGGCCATACTCAGGGCCTCAGCAAGTGCGATGAGGGAGTTGCATCATAGGACCCCTCCAGAAGATTCCAGGGCACACAGATGGTGAAGGTCTAAGCCTTTAGAGGCAGAAGACAGTCCAAACCCCAGAGCCCACTTCCTTATGAGCAAGACCACAGCCAAATGATTTACAGAAGGTGGCCACCATGCTTCTGTAAATCATTTGGCTGTGGTCTTGCCACCTTTACAGAAGGGTAGGGACCATGTATCCCAGCTAGTAGGCATAGAGGGCACCTTTTCCTATGTACTAAAGGCTGAGTTTAGGATCCTGATTCCTGATTTTGATCTTGATTTGGGGTATTAGGTTACAGAAAATTATGTCTTATTGTTTCAGGTATGTATCAGGCACCTCTGGCACCTTTTACCTTCAGACAGAGCCAATTTTCTCTCCTCCCATTTTCAAACAAAAAACTGAAGTAATTTCCTTAGGAGAGAAGTAGCATACGTTCAGGTTGCCGATCACACAGCTCCAGCAGTTGACACTTAATATGCAAAGTAATTCTCACAGTAACTACTCATGAGAAACTCCTTCCTGGCACAAAGCTCCTTAGCAAAAGATTAGCCCCATGCTGACCTGATGCTAAGTGAGAATGCATGATAATAAAGTTTAATACAATAACTGTCTTTCTCATGCACAGCAGCAAGAATCATAGAATCATTTACGTTGGAAAAGACCCTTGGGATCATCGAGTCCAGCCATCAACTCCACTCTACAAAGTTCTCCCTTACACCATATCCCTTAACACCACATCTAAACGAGTCTTAAACATATTCAGGGATGGTGACTCCACAACCTCCCTGGGCAGCCTATTCCAGTGTCTGGCCACTCTCTCTGTGAAGAATTTTTTCTTAATGTCCAGCCTAAACCTACCCTGCTGCAGCTTGAACACATTCCCTCTTGTTCTATTGCTAATTACTGTGAGAAGCAACCAGCACCAACCTCTCTACAATGGCCTTTCAAGTAGTTGTAGAGAGTGATGAGGTCTCCCCTCAGCCTATTCTTCCTCGAACTAAACAGTCCCTGCTCCTTCAATCACTCCTTATAAAGTTTATTCTCCAGGCCCTTCACCAGCTTCGTTGCCCTCCTCTGCACTCGCTCCAGCACCTCGATATCTCTCTCATATTGAGGTGCCCAGAACTGGACACAATACTCAAGGCGTGGCCTCACCAGTGCTGAGTACAGGGGGACAATCACCTCCCTCCTTCTGCTGGTCACACTATTTCTAATACAAGCCAGGATGGCATTGGCTTTCTTGACCACCTGGGCACACTGCTGGCTCATGTTCAGCCGCTTGTCAATTAGAACCCCCAGGTCCTTTTCTGCCAGGCAGCTCTCCAGACACATTTTCCCAGGCCTGTAGCAATGTGTAGGGTTGTTGCGGCCCAAGTGCAGGACCCGGCACTTGGCCTTGTTGAAGCACATTCCATTAGCACTGGCCCATCGGTCCAATCTATCCAAGTCTCTCTGTGGAGCCTCCCTATCCTCATGTAGATCCAGGCCATGAGTCGCCAGTTTTTCCATGAGAATTCTATGGGGGACAGTGTCAAATGCTTTTCGAAACTCTAGGTAGACAATGTCCACAGCCTTTCCCTCATCCAATAATCAGGTCATCTTGTCATAGAAGGAGATCAGGTTCATCAGGCAGGACCTGCCTTTCATAAACCCATGCTGACTAGGCCTGATCCCCTGCTTGTCCATTATACGACTTGTAATGGCACTCAAGATGATCTGCTCCATGACTTTCCCTGCTACCGAGGTCAGACTGACAGGCCTATAGTTTCCTGGATCCTCCTTTCTGCCTTTTTTGTAGATGGGTGCTACATTTGCTACCCTCCAGTCCATTGGGACCTCCCCAGTTAGCCATGACTTCAGGTAGATCATGGAAAGTGGCTTGGCGAGCACGTCTGCCAATTCTTTCAGCACTCTTGGATGTAACCCACCCGGTCCCATAGACTTGTGCGCATCCAAGCGGTGTAGCAGATCACTGATCACTTCCTCTTTAATTATGATGACCTCGTTCAGCTTCCCCTCCCTGTCTCCCAGCTCACGAGGCCGGGTGCCCAGGGAACAGCTAGTTCCACTGCTAAAGACTGAGGCAAAGTAGGCATTGAGCACCTCAGCCTTTTCCTCATCCTTTGTGACTATGTTTCTCTCTGCATCCAATAAGGGAGGGAGATTTTCCCTAATCCTCCTTTTGTTGTTAATGAATTTACAGAAACATTTTTTGTTATCCTTAACAGCTATAGCTAAGTTGAGCTCTAGCTGCGCTTTGGCTCTCCTAATTTTCTCCCTGCATAGCTTCGCTATATCCTTATAGCCTTCATGAGAGACCTGTCCCCTCTTCCAAAGGTCATAGACTCTCCTTTTGTTCTTGAGGTCCAGCCAAAGGTCCCTATTTAGCCAGGCCGGTCTCCTTCCCCGCCTACTTGTTTTTCGGCACACGGGGACAGCCTCCTGCTGTGCCTTTAAGACTTCTCTCGAAGTATGTCCAGCCTTCCTGAGCTCCTATATCCTTCAGGGCAGCCTCCCAAGGGATTTTGTCCAGCAGTCTTCTGAACAGGTCAAAATTTGCCCTCCAGAAGTTTAAGGTGGCAGTTTTACTAACCCCTCTCCTTGTTTCTCCAAGAATCAGAAATCCGATCATCTCATGATCACTGTGCCCTAGACGGCCACCAAACTCTACTTCCCCCATAGGTTCTTCCCTGTTCACAAGAAGCAGGTCCAGGAGGGCACCTTCCCTCATCGGCTCACTTACCAGCTGTGTGAGGAAGTTATCTTCCACATATTCCAGAAACTTCCTGGATTGTTTCCTCTCTGCTGTGTTGTATTCCCAGCAGATATCCGGGAGATTAAAGTCCCCCACAAGAACAACGGCAAGTGACCACGAGATTTCCCCCAGCTGCTTATAGAAAGATTCATCCACCTCACTGCTTTGGTTGGGAGGTCTATAGCAGACTCCCACAGCGATATCAGCTTTATCGGCCCTCAACCTAATCCAAACACCCTCCACCCCATCATCAGTGTACTTGATTTCCGAGATCTCATAGCATTCTCTAACATACAGGACCACTCCACTGCCTCTCCTTTCCTGTCTGTCCCTCCTGAAGAGCTTGTAGCCCTCGATTGTGGCACTCCAGTCGTGTGAGGCATCCCACCACGTTTCTGTGATAGCCACTATGTCATAGTTTTCCTTGTGCATCATGGCTTCAAGCTCCCCCTGTTTGTTGCCCATACTGCGTGCATTGGTATAGATGCACTTCAGATGTGCTAATGATTCCAAGAAGTTATGGATAAAATAATAGGCTTGACAAAAATATGTGTTTGCAAGAAAGACTGAATTTAAATATATCTGCGCAACGTTCCTCTTTACAGCCAATGCGAATGGGATTAAGATACGAAAGGATAAGATAGGAAAACAGAACTACCTGGGTGCTCTATAGCTTTCTCCTTTTAATACATTATTTTTAGAAGACTTAAGTTATCACTTTGACATTACTGAAAATTTTAGGGTAAATCCATTACAACCAAACAGCAGTCTACATCAGTCCTATTAACAACTTGATTCAGTACATTTAAAACAGTCTGGTTTTGACAAGATTTTACTAGAAAGTGAAAAACAATTGGTGAAAAAAATTACTTTTTTTTTATTCCAGAAGAAGCAGAAAATAGGCTTTTTTGTCCATACTGACAAATCAGTCTTCCAGAAAACCATGTAAAACTATAGAAAATTCACATCTTGTCATAATCTTAGCAAACAAAAGAGACGGGGATTTTCTTTGCAGGGTTTTCTTATCTTTGTTTTTAAACAAAGAAATGAGAATTTCAAAAATGAGAAATGTTTTCATTAGATGTCCTCAGATTCAAACAGTTTAACTCCTCCTAAAACCAGAGACTTACAATTAGTAACCTCTTATAGGAAAAACTCTAGAGATTTCCATCCCGAAATTAAAATAGAAAAAAAATCAAGAAAGATCCTACCCATCAGAAAACTAGTACCTCTAAAAAAATTTTAGCAGGGAGCAATAGAAGTCCAGCAAGATATATTTACGAACAGGTCCAAGTAGGCCCATTCTGCTAGATACCTTCAAGAAAAATGGCAAGGAATTTTTTCCCTACACATTCCAGCCCTCCTACTCCTCTTCACACTGCAAACAGTCACAATTTTTCAAAATAATTGAAGAATTTACATGTTGGGATTTCTTCCCATGTTTCATTACCATGTGACTGAAAAACTGGGAGACGCTCTTTCTGGTGTTGACTTTCTGCCTATATGCAGGTATACAATGGATAAACTCAGAATAACCCTCCTCCCTCATTTGATAGGGTTGAAGGACAAGGAGAGAGTGTGTCACATATGTCCAACAAGGGTGCAAACCACAGTATGTTGATATAAGACCTTGTCATCTCTATCCTGCACCCAAACGTTTGTCACTTCCTCCTCAGAAGTGCCTGCAGGGCTGCAGTATTTGTTTCCGAGCATGTTTTGTCTAAAATTTAAGTAGGTTGACTTACAAGTAAGTCTTGGCTGTGACAGCTTATTTGAACTGAAACACATTAGGGGGGAGGCATATGAGCCACTTCACTGGCAGCAGGCGACGGGCAGCCGGGGTTGTGACTTCTTCCACCAGCACAACCAGGCCCTGGAAGAGGCTGTTTGTCCACAGCTGAAGCCCTGAGGCAAACAGATGTCAGGCTGGTCTGCAGAAAGCGTGTAGGGTCACAAAAGCCGTTGGCTTTCTCCTGTGCCACGCTGTCAAGAAAGTCCACAATGGGCCCTAGCCACACACTGATCAACAACCCCAAAAAGCCATATGATGCATATGTTAAATAGCAGCAGGGGGTGGAATTAATACAGCATGCTCAGCATGGGGTTAAAAGTTTCTGGTAACTACAAGCATGAAATGAAGCGCTCCGATAGTGATTAGCCTGAGGTCTGTAGTAAGCCTCCCTGCACCTGCTGGCACCTCACAGAAGTGCTGCAGGGACCCTAAACGCAAGCGAACCGAGTGGCATTCTTAGCTTTAGCTATTAAAGGAGACACATCAAATTCAGAGAGTGCTCCAGAGAGGTCTCCACCTTCGTCTACTCACCTCTGGGTTTCTGATGAGCCCGGCAGACAACAGGACAGTGTGCCAAAGCTGTGCCAGATGCCAGGGGCACATACCTGTCCACAGGAATGCATTGGCTATCTGCCCTGGGAGAAACTGCAAGATGCCCTTATGGGCACAACAGGTCTTCTGGCACATAAGTAAACTGCATTATTAAGCCTACCCCACATGCTGCTATTTTCTGTGCTTTCCTAGCTTTTGAAATATGTGGTAGAAGAGATTTGGAGGCTGACAGTGCTGTAAGCAATGCAAAACAGGGGTAGAAGATGAGATGCAAGGTGCAGCAGGCAAGGTAACAGCAGCAGACAGATGAGCCATGCAAACATGGTCCCCGTGCACTGCAGTCAAGGTAAGGAGGAGTCTAAAAGAGCAGAATCCAACAATAATTTGTTTCAATTGCTTATTCTTCAAGTAGTTCTCTGAGCTTCAATGGATTTTGATGCTGCCTAGAAGGCAGCCTAATTCACTTATTTTTCTCTTCAGCTTTGGACACTTAAGCTTGGAAATACATGAAGTATATTTTCAAAAGTGAAAATGCATGAAGGTATATGTTTTTTTGGCCAAATCCCTAATCATCACTCACTCAACATTCAGATAGCCTCATTTCATGGGAGATGGAAGGAGTGGAGGAAGTGATGTTGGTTTCAAATACAAACACATCTGGCATGGCTTTTGTTCCTAGCACATGGTAATAGTTTGTGGTTCAATTAACACGAAGATAGAAGACAATGTGAACTATACAACATTGTAGAATCAGTTGCCTTCCTTGTTTTCCTATCTCCTGAAAAGCAGTAAGATGGAATCAGTTAGAAAACTGTCCCTGAGAGTTCATGAATTAAAGAGAGGCAAAAGACAAGCAATTCTCTCTCAGGATGTAGGGCCTCATCTCCATTGGCAGATCAGACACTGCAGACAGAAGAATTTACAGAGGTTGATACTGGGTAATCTTAAGAAGCACAAGTGGGTTAGAAATGTATTTTTTTTTTTTTAAAAGAATGCTTGTGGATCCTTTAGGATACTAGCCACCAAAAATAAAAAAGATGTAATTGGTTTGCAACTCCTTGTGTACTTTTATTGTAAAAGTAACTCAAACACTGACATTTCACGTACCCAACTGTTATAGATGGTGCATGGCACTACCTAAGGTTATGGAAATTTGATGATCTATCCCACTACTGAAAGACTGGCCCAGAGAGAAGCCCCAATTTTCAGCTTTCAGAAAGATTTTCTGAAAACACATTCTGAATCTGCAGAAAGCCAACTGAAGTTAACAAGTCCGTTTGGAGGCCTTACTTCCATAGGTTTTGCATTCTTTCAATTCACTTAGACTTAACTTTAATACACATGTCTTAACTTTTATTAAACATTAAGCCTTTGCATATAAGATTTTCCATTTCATTTGCAACGTGAGAAAGGACATCTTCACCAACTACTGTACCAAGAACTCTGAAAGTCACCACGGATAAGATGAAAGTCTACAGAGGAAAACTAAAAGGAAGGAAAGAGCTTTGTAGACATCAGGGAAGCCCAAACAACAGGAATAGGATTGAGCCTGAATTAGTAAGAGCTCTCTTTCTAAAAGCAGATTGAAAATACTGAACCACAAGTATTCAATGACAGTCAGATTCTGGCGGATTGAATCAGGCCAGCTTCAAGAGAGGTGCAAATCCTTTGTGCAAAAGCTAATGTTAAAACTGATCTTGTATTTTCCTACGTCCTACTCTCAAAAGTCTATGAATACTTTCCTTCCTTCAAAATAATAACGATCACCAAAAAAAATTTTTTCTAAGCTCAGCAACATGCAGAGTAACGTAATTCCCATCTAAAATAACACCGGCTGAGCAGTGAACCTGGAAGGAAGGAACACCTCTGGCTGGGAAACAGCAGAGGTACTTGTGCAATCACATCTATTTCTAGTCAGAATTCTGTTGACAGAGATTTAGAGCAGCACTCCCCCAGTCAGGTTGCAAGAGGTTAGCTTGCTCTGGAAGGAGATGCTTTTTTGCTGATGACCAAGACTGCAGTACCAGTACAGAGGAAGCACGTGAAGTTTCTGGCAGCGCAGTGTTTTCTGCCTCTGTGCCAGCCTTCCTTCCTTACAGACATGTGAAATCTTCATGTTAGTACTGCCTATCTGCTGCGCTCTGCCTTGAGCCCTGCCATGCTTGTGCCTGCTGGCACAGCTCTGCTCACATTTTGTTTCTCTTCACTTTCCTCAAGGTGAGACCTTCAGCATCTTTTTCCCTGTTTATTTCCGCTTCTGCCTCTGCTAGAAATGGTTCTAGTACTCCACTTGCTTTTCCCAGAGGAAATAGCCCTACAACAACATATCACAACAGGTTTTCATTTTGAAAGCCATTCATAGAATCTGAATTGCCTAGGTTGGAAGGGACCTTTCAGATTTAGTCCAACCACCAACCTAACTCTTGGGAAAACCCACCACTGAACCATATCTCTAAGCACTATGTCTACCCGTCTTCTAAATACCTCCAGGGATGGTGCCTCAACCACTTCCCTGGGCAGCCTGTTCCAATGCTTAATAACCCTTTTGGTATAAATTTTTTTCTTAAAATCCAGTCTAAACCTCCCCTGGCGTAACTTGAGGCTGTTCCCTCTTGTCCTATTGCCTGTTACTTGGGAGAAGAGACCGACCCCCACCTTTCTACAGCCTCCTTTCAGGTAGTTGTAGAGAGCGATAAGGTCTCCCCTCAGCCTCCTTTTCTCCAGGATAAACCATCCCATCTCCCTCAGCTGCTCCCTCATAAGGCTTGTTCTCCAGACCCCTCACCAGCTTCGTTGCCCTTCTTTGGGCCCACTCCAGCACCTCAGTGTCTTTTTTGTGGTGAGGGGCCCAAAACTGGACACAGTACTCAAGGTGGAGCCTCACCAGTGCTGAGTACAGGGGGACAGTCACTTCCCTAGTCCAGCTCACCACACTGTTCCTGATGCAGGCCAGGATGCTGTTGGCCTTCTTGGCCACCTGGGCACTCTGATTCAGATGGCAGTCGACCAACACCCCCAAGGTCCTTTTCTGCCAGGCAGGTCTCCAGCCACTCTTCCCCAGGAACAGTTCAACGCAGGACATGGAAGAACAGCCTTCTTTTGCTGTAATGCCTTTTTAAAAGCTTTGCACATTTAAAGAAGTTTCTGCCTATTTCATTTGGGGGTCTCTTTGAAACATAAAGGAAACTTTTGACTGCAGATCCTTACTCACAGTAAAGCAGCATGAATATTAATGCTAGTGGAGTGATACAGACAGATGAAAACTCATCGGTGCTATTGAACAGAAAGCAAGGAGACCATTTTAATCAGCCTTTCATCTCCAAGTCAAATTTGACATTTCAACTGGACACATCATCCAGAAAACACACTGCCTTGTTACACAGCACCAGGTACTGGCTTCAGCACTCACTTGGGAAGCAATGGAAATAGAGGAGATGAAAGCGAAAGCAGGAGAAAAAGCAATTGTTTGGAGGTGGCTGTTGCCTTTTTTTTTTTTATGAGCTTCAAGAAAGGAAAAAATTAATATTTACTGCTGATTTTTTTGTCAGCTGTGCAAGTCATCACTCAAAATACTACATGAAATGCCTTATACAAGGAGTATTTTTCCCTTTAATTTTGGCCTAGACTCCTGGGTAGCATCCTGTTTGAGCACAGAAAGGGTTTTGCATTGAGAGTTCAGAGCTCAGTGACATTTTTGAGGTTTGTGTTCCTTCTCAAGTTATGCTCTAAAGAATGCCTAGGCTTTGGTGGTGAGATTATGAAGTTCAAAAATATGAACAATCGGCTGAGGAGAAAAAGAAAAGAGAGAGGGGATTAGCTGTGGCAGTGACTCTGCAAACTGAGACCCTGCTGCAATCCAGCATCAGGGGAATGAAAATTAAGAGTGGAAAAAGGAGCTGTAGAAAAACTGAACAGCCTAGGGAAATATTTTTGTTTATTGAAATAAATGCTGGGAGGGATAAGAGGTAGAAATTCCCCTGCAGAGAAATTAAAAATACATAAGCTTACTGCAAGTTAGAAGGAAGTAAAATGCAGGAGCTGTGAATTCCAGAGAAAATGACATGTCTGTATTACTTTAGTTGCAAGCTTGGTCTCTTTTTTCAGGGCACCAAAGCCTTTGCACTTCTAAAGCCTCCATCCCCCTGCATCTCTGCTCTCACATGTTTTTCACCAGTGCCACAAATATTAGAACCAACCAGAGAAATCGGGGAGGGGAGAATGGCACCCGTTTTGCAAAGTACCATCACAATTCCCTAATTCACTCCTTTTAGAGCACTAAAATGCCATCATCATCATCCACTGAGGCATTTCAGACCTAGTAACTAGTGAGCCCATGGTCCAGGTCTAATCAGAGGCCCATTGAGAGAGGACTGGATGAGTCACCAGGTAGGGCACCACTACCTCCTCACAGCAGAGTAAGCCAGTAGTTACCCCAAGATAAAGGCTAATCAAGTCCCAGTTTCCCCCTCCCTCCCCCATCTATTACATCTTGAAAGTTAGTGTCGTTTCCTTCAACATGTATTTGGCAAAAAAACCCAAAAGAGATCATTGCAGTAACCTCTCCCAGCCTCTTGATTAAGAAAGAGCATGGACTTTTTGCTGTTTCCCACATCAGGGCTTTAACAGCTTTTAGGAAAGGATCTAGAAACGCACAATTCAACACGTCTTCCACGAATGAAAAGCTCAAAGCCCTGAAGATGCTGACTTCTAAAAGAAGAATAACACAGCTGATTAGGGTTTTATTTACATCATCAGAAAAACTGTACAAAATTCACACTCCTTTGATACTGGTGAGGATTCAGAGGCACACAGCAGCCTATAACGTGTTTTCCACGAGTAGACGGGAACTTTCATATATATTCCAAAACTCACTTCTCTAAATTACAGAAAACCTTGCCAAGTTTGGAATCACTTTGGCTCCAAATGCTAAGCTTATTAACTGTGGTACTAAACAGCATACAAAATGTGTGCAATGAGATTTACCACACAACTCTTCAAATCACAAGAGCTTCTGGAAAGAGGAAAAAAACCCTCTCTTCAAAAACTGGTTCCTTTTACAGTTCAGCTCAAAAAAGCTAGCATTGTCCTCAATCTTTGAATACAAAAAAGTCAACACCAAAATATTTTCTAAACACAAATATATGCAATTTATGCTTGGATATAAAAATATATGCCTTATGTAAGGCTCTCCCAGAAAACAATCAAAGATGATCTTACTGAAATAAAGACAATAACAACATAACTGTCTAGACAAGATGCTATCTGTTCCCTCTGTTGCAGTCATCATTCCAAATGTAATCACTCAGTTGTCTCCTGACAAATAATCCTTGATAAATAATTATGACTGTAAGGAAAAAATGTCATCTACTTTTCATAGAAGACATGCAAGTATAAAAAAGAGGGAATGCAGTAAATTTTATAGGATTTTGAATAAAGGGGAAATAAAGTATAAAAGGAAATAAAATAATATATTCATTTTCCTTACTTCTTTCTGTATCTTCTTCCAAGCCAAGGAACTGATTCTATCCCAAAGCTAATCATGGTTAAACTTCAGTGACGTGAAATTTACAAACTGTACTCAAATATTGAGCATGTTTCTGTTCAAGGAAGAACAAAAGCCAACAGTGATAAAGAGACTCCCATCATTTTGGTTTGTTTGTTTTGCTTAATTATCTTCTTAGGGATTTTGGACACTTGCTCTACTAAGGTTTGGTACTTATTTACTGTTGAAAATGCAATTTATTCAAGGCCAGGTTGGAAGGGGGCTTTGGGCAACCTAATCTAGTGGGAAGTGTCCCTGACCATGTCGGGAGGGTTGGAACTAGATGATCTTTAAGGTCCCTTCCAACCCAAACCATTCTATGATTCTACTTTGATGGGCACAAGTCCTTCATACCACGTTGTGGCTTCAAAACAGCCACACCTACACAGAAATATTAAAATATAATCACTATATTAAAAACACACACATTCTCAAAAAACCCCAATCAAACAACAAAACCAAAACAAAATGAAACAACCAACCAAAGCCAACAAAACCCACAAAAATTCTTGGTTCCCCAAACCCAAGAATAGCGATTATCCATCCCAAAACATGTAGAGTCTCCCACATGACCAGCATGAAAACCTGATCCTTCCAACTCTGTAGTAACGCGCAGCCTTTCCCCGGAAGAGCGAACACTAGCAGGTGAAGACTTACAGATTTGCACTACTCCTTACACACATGGCACAACTCACAGTCCTCGACAGCAGGCTCTCCACAATCCTCTAGGCACTCTGGTATTGTCCCTCTTTTTTTCCCCAATTTTTTTTCCAGCTCAATTTTGTAAATTTTCTATTGTTAGATTTCCTTCGGGCTTACATTAGTGTCCCATCAGCATCAGGCATGTGCAAAGTTATCCCACACCGCTCTACTGGGCCTTTCAGATTCAAAGGAAGCTCTACCCTTCTCCTTCTGCATCACCTGGAGGCAAAGGCAGCATTTCATCCCCTGATCTTGATAACTGGAAAGGAAATGAGAGTGTCAGAAAGTTTTCCAGGAGTTGGAAAATAGAAAGGAAAAGAAGTCATAGAAAACAGAGAGAGAGAAGTCAATTCATAGCCACAGCACGACCAAAAAAAAGAAGAAAAAAAAATCCAACTCACTGAACTGCTGCACCTTTTTTTACAAAGTAATTTTTTCCAAGTACAGACAAATTGAAGTAAATCAAGTACAAAGCTTGTGATTTTGGATATGAAATTCACTTCAGCAACTAGATCACTAAGCCAAAAAAGCAGCATTGCCAGTAGCAGTATCTGATATGTACTTTGGATACAAAATTATGAAAATATTACTGGACAGCCAACAGAAACACTTGTCTGCTGTGCTGAATTTCGTGAAATTAATTTAATTTTCTTGCTATTGAAAAAATAGAAGTTGGAAGTTTAGCATACCTAGAGCTAGTCTTAAAAAAAATAATAATGAAATGCCAGTGCATGGTTGATTTTTTATTTGAAAATACTCTAATGCATGTGTGCACACCCAAGACTGCAGAGCCCTCATGGAGTTAAACGTAGCAAGGATACAAGCAATGCCTCTTTAGACTTCTTACACATTCTTCATCTTGGCACTCAAGAGCATTCTGGTTTAGAAACTACCAAATTATCATCAATCCACAATATCCTAAACTCCCCCTACAGCAAATTATCACTGTATAACCCACTGAAGTCAATGAAAATTAATTTTCTAACTGTTCAAATTTCAGCTTATGGCTTTGACTTCAGTAGGCAGCCCTGTCTTTGTATCTTAAAGAAAATTGGCTCCAAAATACGTGCTTTTTAAGCTGGGTTTTTACATGCAGTTATTGATTTGTGGATTTTATTTTTTTTTGTGGGAAATATGCTTCCAACAGCAAGTTGGAAAAATATCCATTTTAAGAAGTTTGGTTTTCATCAGAAGATGGCCATTGTACAAATATTATATCTTCTTGATACCTCATCAAAGGTTCAACTTAAATGCCTATATGCAAATGCACATAGCATGGGGGATAAACAAGAGGTGTTAGAGGTGTGTGCATGTCTGCAGGGCTATGATTTCATTGGAATCACAAAGACATGGTGGGACGGCCCCTGTGACTGGAATGTTGGGATGGAAGGATACAGGCTCTTTAGGAAGGACAGGCATGGCGATGAGGAGAGGGCGTAGCCCTCTGCGTCAATGACCAGCTGTAGCGCACGGATGTCTGCCTGGGGACAGATGGGGAGCTGACCAAGAGCTTAGGGGCCAGAATTAAAGGGAGGGCAGAGACAGGTGACATTACAGTGGGCATCTGCTACAGGCCACCTGACCAGGAAGACGGAGCGGATGAGGCCCTCTATAGACAGATAGAAGCAGCCTCACATTCACAAGCCCTGGTCCTCATCGGAGACTTCAACCACTCTGATATCTGTTGGAGGGACAACACAGCAGGGCATAAGCAATCCAGGAGGTTCCTGGAATGCGTTAATGATAACTTCCTTCTCAAAGTGATAGAGGAGCCAACAAGGACAGGTGCCATGCTGGACCTTGTTCTCACCAAGAAGGAGGGGCTCATGAGGAATATGAAGCTCAAGGGCAGCCTTGGCTGCAGTGACCACGAGACAGTTTACTCTGTGGATAAAACAGTCCTACGGATTTCTGTAGGCTGGTTTTCACTGCTTCAGTGTGATATTAAGAAATCCTGTTCTGTGGCTTCGCGACAGATTTGTTTCAGCTGGTAGAAGAAACACAAAAAAAACCCCCTGAACAACAACAAAAAGAACCATGTTAGATGTCCCCATCAGCAGAGATTCAAAGCAATTCCAGTCCAGGATAAGCCAGAATCAAGCCAGCTAGAAAGGAGCGAAATTTTGATCCAAACATAGATTTGAATCACAGACTGTGAATTGGCCCGAATTGGGATTTCAATGCCTGCATCTTACTACTTCAAACTCTGTTTAAAGCCAAGCATGTTCCCAAAATAGACATGAAGAGGAACATTAATAGCCATCAATGTCTAGACTACAAAACAGCTTTGTTAACATTATGCGAAAAACGTTGCAACACCCAGGTACTTCGACACTTGGTACTATGCCTGGAATTGCAGACAACCGTGCATTCAATTGTTATTTGAAGTTAGTGAATCCTTCTGTCACCAACTGAAAATGCCATAGCCCAACTATCACAGCTACAGGCAGGCAGGAATACACTGCAGGTGTATCACCTTTACTGATGTCTGTGACCCTTTTCCCAGCTTTCAGTACTGGTCACTGATGTAATTGACTATATACCTATGCAGATTACTCAACTGTATTACTCCCAGACTTTTGTATAATTCAAATATTTGTGTAGAATGATTTAAAAAAAAAAGAGCTGTTCAACAGAAGTCAGATTAAAGTTATAAAAGCAGGGTGTCCATCTAGCTACGGTCAAAACATTTTAAAGAAATTAGCATTAAAGTAACTTTTTGATAGAGCTTATGATCTACATTTAATTTTTTTTGTCATTATTGCTACAATTTAATGAGCTTATCCAAAGGTCACTGAAGTCAGTGGGAGCCTTTCCATTTACACCAACAGCCTTTGGATTTGACCAGCAGTTTGAGAAGTACTCTGCGATAATTTTGGATGTAAGCATCTGCATAAATGAACGCTTAAGTATCTCTAGTGAAGCACTATGGATTTCAAATTACAAAGAGTCCTCAGACAAGGGATGAGGAAGTCTGATTATATATCTGTAGAGGTGTAACCATTTTTGTATTTTTCAAGAAAAATGTTGTCAGGAAAATATAATCATTATTTTGTTGAAACAGCATTATCTCAAACAGGAAATTGCATCCACAGTTCAGAAAGAAAGAGGAGCTAAGTGACAAGTACCAGCACTGACGGACGCTGCTAAGCTTGCAAGTAGAGATACACTTATGCCAATATAATATCCAGTAGCTTCAACTATAGTTGTGCCTCATTGACAAAGGGCAAAACTGATTCATCAATCTAAGAACATTCTCACATCACCTTTTAAAAATGATTTGGTGAGACTTGTCTGAATCTCCAAGACACGCACAGAATTCAGTAGAGTAACATCATAAATACTTTTCATTGCTATTCATAGTGACAAAGTGACCTTCTAAATAAAATAGGGTGATAACTACATAAAAGTGTCATGGTTTATATAAAATGTTTTTAATTGGGTTTCCTTTGACATTCATCCTTTCCCACAATTAAGCAGATCAGATAACTAGAGGTTCACATATAAAGAAGGTACCAAAAAGATATTTACTTTCAATGTTCTTTATCTGTCAACAGAATCTGTCTCCTTGATGCTAAAATCAAACATATCCACATGTGTTTTCCCCACAGTAAACTTCAGAAAATATTGTGAATTTCAGGGTGAGCAGAGATGAGTTACACAACATGATCCTAGATTACATTTACTTTAGTGCATTAGGAGTGGATTGCAAATCAAAGCAGCCAGTGTCAAGAACTGTACTTGTGCACTACATGCATCCCAGAAGCTTTACTTCAGAGTAGCTCTAGTGTGGTCTCTGAACCATACTGTACATACACTTCAAAGGATAATGATGCTCTAAACCTTTGCTTTCTTGGATACAAGTCCCTTCATGGATCAGCCGGTCTCATGCAGGGAAAGCAGCACACTGCTAAGCCCCTGACACTGTCACCTATCTAAGGCCTCACAAATACATGCAGATCACATTTCTATTGTTCTATTTGCTACTGTTCTATTTCTTTCCCTTTCTGTACAAAACACTACCACTACTACTACTAATAATAATAGAAGAGTGCCCGAAAGCAGAATCCTCAATATATGCATTGAGAATCCTACTATATCAATATGACTAAAAATATATCTGAAAAATTAGTAGGATTTTTAGTCTAATAAGAGACTTTATTAGACAAAAAAATAGCCTTTTAAGGCATACAAAATCGATTCCATGGATTCCCTGTACATTTGGAAATACTTAACAAACTGCCAAGAAGAAAATAAGAAGGCATCAACACTGGGCAAAAATCTCAGGTCCAGGGAAATTCAGATGAGAGATATGAGGAATCGCACAGAAATTCACTTTATATTTCATAGAATCATAGGATTGTCTGGGTTGGAAGGGACCTTTTGGATCATCGAGTTCAACCATTAACATAACACTGCCAAAACCCACTATTAAACCATGTCTCTAAGCACCACGTCTACCTGTATTTTAAACACCTTCAAGAATGGTGATTCAACCACTTCTCTGGCAGCCTGTTCCTATGCCTGACAACCCTTTCTGTGAAGAAATTTCTCCTAATATCCAGTCTAAACCTCCCCTGGTGTAAACTTGAGGCCATTTCCTCTTGTCCTATCACTTGTTACTTGGGAGAAGAGACCAACCCCCACCTCTCTACAGCCTCCTTTCAGGTAGTTGTAGAGAGCGATAAGGTCTCTCCTCAGCCTCCTTTTCTCCAGGCTAAACAACCCCAGTTCCCTCAGCTGCTTTTCATAAGCCTTGTGCTCTAAAATTTCATTACAAGAAGAATTAGTTAAGTCAGGTAGAGATTTAACACTCCCAGTTAAGTAGGGACTCGCACATCTTCCTGGTTAGCCTTAAAGTTATAGAATTAAGGCACTTTTGGGCCAATAAAGAAAAAGAAAGATCAACTTCAAGGTCTTTGGATTTAGCTTTATTTCCCCGCAGAAAGAAGAGGTAATTTATTTTGGCCTGCTTATTGTGGAGAAGAGCTCCTTAACACTTCTTTGCATGTCCTCTTTCTCCTAAGGACTACTACCATCACTCTACTTAGCTGGAGCAACAAGTCATTACTCAGCCCTAACGCATTAGAAGTTCCATCACACTTAAGTTGTTTCAAAGGAGCACTGAATGTACGACAATGTAGAGGCTGTTTACTCCCATTTGGTGGAGACGTTACCCAGATTAAGAGTTTTTAGAGACTTGCTTCCCACTTACCTCAGCAATTTTATCCATGTTTTACCAGCTGTTAATATTTGTAGTAAAAAATAGCATGGAAGGAATTGATTTTTTCCAGCTGATGAGTAGGTGGCAATTTGTCAAAACACCCACATGCTCAACAGAAGAGGAGGGGAGATCCAGGTAACAATTCCTTGCTAATAAAAATCTGGAATGTATTAGTGCTAAGGAATGGGGGAGAAAGAAATATTAAATGACAAGAAGATGGGGACATCTTCAGTAATTCTATCTTCTTCAGTGATTATACAGAAAGACTGAATGCCTAGAACTGGGGAAAATTGGCTCCCTCTTTCTGTCTAACTGCCTGAGCATTATACCCCTGAGCGCACTTCAGTACCTCCCCTTCCAGATGCAGTCTTGGGAAGCTGCACCACGCAGACTGATATTTGTATCATCACAGTTCCCCAGACATTTCTCCCCGTGTTACTCACCTTACCGTCTTCCGCTGCACTTTCAACACCCTCTCACTTTCCCACCTGCTCCCATGCTGAAGTTTCCTTGCACAACCACACACAGCAGCAGCCCCCTTTTAATTGCTGTCCTGGGCAGCAAGAAACTTCCCCACTTTTTATCGTTCCCACCATGGCTGAGGAATGGTTTGGACCTCTGCTGGGAGCTGCCAGTGAGCACGCTTCCTCAGCCATTTCCTCACAGGATGATCCCAAGGGTGTACAAGGGTGGACCAGCCAAGGCAGCCATTATCCTGGTGTGCGGCAAGGGCAGAGGCAAGGTCACCTTAAGCAACACTAGCCCCAGATCCCACACGGGCGGCATGCTCAGCTGAGACATAGGTGCTCACACCATGCCAATAGGATACTCTGTGACGCCCAGCAGTGCCACGGAGATGGTAATCTGTCCCACACTTATCCCTGCTCCACTACACAGACCCACTGTCACTCTTCCGTGGATTTATTTCACCCACAAAAGTCATCGTGCTGGTGTATTTACCTTCATTCTTTGCAAAGTCCTCCTTGCTGCGGGGGACCAGCCACCTACACTGGGGCTCAGCACTGCTCAGTGTGGTCCACACAGGGAGGAGGCAGATGGAAAGTGCTGACAGCAGAGCAGGTGGGCAGGGGAGGCCATCAGTGGCCCTGCTCCCAGCTGGCCTGGGAGGGAACCAGTTCCCACAATCTGCAAGAGCAGGTGAGGGCCAGACTGCCCTATGAACAGCCAGCAGGGAAATGAGGATGAAGCACCACTCTGAGGAATTCACTGAATTTCAGACCCCTCAGAGGAAGTGAACTTGAGCACAGAGAACACAGATCTTAATAAACCCTAGTGATTCATTTGAGGAGACTCGAGGGAATTTATAGACAATGTGTGGCAACAAATCTTGTTTTAATGCTAAGAGCATGGCTTAACATTTCTTCTTAGCATTTTGTTCCCTAGAGCATAACCATGTATTAGTATAGGTACTGGTGCAAGTTAATCCAAAGGAGCTTGGAAAAATAACTGAATACATTAAAAGGTTTGACAACTGCTTCCTTTTAGTATCCTTTTTGCAGATTCTTTTTCTTTTCAGTGCTTATAAACTGTGTTACCAATGAAGAGTTTTTGATTTCGGTGAACTCTCTCAAACTCAATAGGAGTGCAGAAGGGAACACTGCATTGAGGAACTGGATATTACCAGATAGCTTTCAATAAGTCAGGTCATCATCATTTCATAAAAGATATTCTTACTCTCAATATTCTTAATTTAAACCTACTTCGTTTGATTACTGAAAATTGGCCTCTGATCAAATAAATTTTAAAACAAATAAATTTCTTCCTTTTTTCCCTATTTAAGCAACAAGATCTAGAGGTATAACCAAGGTCAGCTGCAGGCATAGACAAGGGAGGCAATGCAAATGGCAGTAACCTGTTAGGGACAGCAAGATGGACACGGCTCTGGTGCCCATTTTGTCTCGTGCAAAAGGCAAACTTTCTCTGGCTTCTGTTCATTCAGAGGCCCAAGCAGGTGTTCCAGAACGGGTAGCTTAACCCAACAATACTCACTGCCGGCACCATCCCTGTGTTGGCAAAAGGGCAGCAAGTCCAACTCTCCAGCATTTTGTCCTTTCCTGTGATGGAAGCAGCCACACTTTAAGCAGGGATGCTTGACACCGAGAAGAGGTGACTAACAAAAACACCATGTTACCTGATACCAGAGGAAAGGCAGCACACAAGAGCAAAGATAGAAGAAAGATGAGACCTTGCCTCACATGGACTACATCTCCTCAAGCCCTGCTTATACTTCCTCATAAGCAGCCATGCCTCTGCAGTTAAACCTCTCAGTCTGCATTAAAATTCATCATCCCCATACCACCATCTGAAGACTTGCTTTTTGTTGCAAGTGCTGAGGGTTCATCCCATTCTGACTAACAGCTCACCACAGTGGTTATACAACGATGACGCTGTCTTGCAGCACACAGGCAAAAGAACCTTCTGCTTTACTTTGTCCACAAAGCTAAATATCATAGAATCACAGAATGGTTTAGGTTGGAAGGGACCTTAAAGATCATCTAGTTCCAACCCCCCTGCCATGGGCAGGGACACCTCCCACTAGACCAGGCTGCTCAAAGCCCCATCCAGCCTGGCCTTGAACACTTCCAGGGATGGGACATCCACAACTACTCTGGGAAACCTGTTCCAGTGCCTCACTACCCTCACATTTTCTTCCTACTATCTAATCTAAATCTCTGCTCTTTCAGTTTAAAACCATTACCCCTCATCCTGTCACTATACTCCCTAATAAAAGAGTCCCTCCCCACCTTTCCTGTAGGCCCCCTTTAGGAACTGGAAGGCTGCTATAAGGTCTCCCCAGAGCCTTCTCTTCTCCAAGCTCAACAACCCCAACTCTCTCAGCCTGTCTTCATAGGAGAGGTGCTCCAGCCCTCTGGTCATCTTTGTGGCCTTCCTCTGGACTTGTTCCAACAGGTCCATGTCCTTCTTCTGTTGGAGACTCCAGAGCTAGATGCAGTATTCTAGGTGGGGTGTCACAAGAGCAGAGTAGAGGGGGAGAATCACATTCCCCACCCTGCTGGCCACACTTCTTTTGGTGCAGCCAAGGATGCGGTTGGCTCTCTGAGCTGTGAGCTCACATTGCTGGCTCATGTTGAGTTTCTCATCAACCAACACCCCCAAGTCCTTTTCTTCAGGGCTGCTTTCAATCCATTCTTCGCCCAGCCTGTATTTGTGCTTGGGATTGCCCTGTCCCACACGCAGGACCTTGAACCTGGCCTTGTTGAACTTCATGAGGTTTGCACGGACCCCTCCCGAAGCCTGTCAAGGTCCCTCTGGGTAGCATCCCTTCCTGCCAGCATGTCGACCACACCACACAACTAAATACAGTCAAACACGGCCACATTGTGCCTGTCTTTGAGGTCAGACAAATTCAGGAATTTGGGCATCATGGCTTTGCATCTGACACAGGAACTGCCTGCAAAAAACAACTTGATATCATATAGCACTGGATCCCAATAAAAATAGCATAAGTTCAGGCAGGCTTTTTCCAGTCAATGACCATTTGAAGCCTTTTTTGGAACTTAAATAAGTCTGTGTTATGTGTTCATATTCTCCATGTGTAGCAAGAAGTTACCACAGGTACCTCAGAGCACAAAAATCCAACAGCACAAAGAACAGGAGTTTTGCAAGGCTATACTTTTAACTGCAGCTGAGAAAAAAAAAAACAACAAACCTACCCTACACCAAAATATAATACTGTATGTTGACAATTCTGCACTGAAGAAGTTTCTGTTCTTAGGGTGATGAGTGAAGCACTTTTCTTCCTTTTTTTTTTTTATTAAGCAAGCCTCTTTTTACTTCCAATGAAAACCAATTGTTACTGTAGTTGTATAATAAAACTAGAGAATACAGTTACGCTGGCCTTTCTCCATTTACAAATTGTTTTTTATGTTCAGACCTACTCCTAGCCAAGGACTGTAACAGACTTTAAAATGACAAATAAGGTACCTTAATCAGGGAATATAGCTATGCTGGCATTTATGCCTACTTTGCAAGAAAAGGGAAAGTAAAGGTAGAGACATACAGCAACTCCCCTGCTGTCACCCAGCCATCGGCTTTTCCACATGGAAGGCAGCACAGTCCATTCCTTGTCCTTTGTTTCAAAGTTTGCCCAGAATCCAACCCTCTGCCTTGGTTTCCATACCAGAGGTTCAAGCACAAGAGACGCCGATGTAGTTGCACCCTGAGGTTAACACAGCTCAGGTCAGTGAGAAAGGAGAGGGACAAAGAGGAGAGCTCTGTGGGCTGTTTTAGGCGATTAATGTGTTGTAAACAATGATGATAGAAATCACAGAATAGAATTATAGAACGTGTTGGGTTGGAAGGGACCTTTAAAGGTCATCTAGTCCAACCCCCCTGCAGTAAGCAGGGACATCTTCAACTAGATCAGGTTGCTCAGAGCCTCATCAAGCCTGGCCTTGAATGTCTCCAGGGATGGGGCGTCCACCACCTCCCCGGGCAACCTGTGCCAGTGCCTCACCACCCTCATTGTGAAGAACTTCTTCCTAAAATCCTAAGTCTGTGTTGACACACACTGGTGTTAACAGCAGGCAAACATGGAAATATCTTTCATGACTCATTTTCTGTCTGTGTTACTGGCAAAACTCTATTGTGTTTTCAAAGACGCAAAGCGTCTTCACAGATTTGAGGGAGTGTATAAAGGGAAAAATCCATAGATAAAAGATTGATTGTTTTTAAAGCCTTAAAAATATCAGAATGCCAAGATTTATATTCTTTGTTAAACTGGGAAATCTAGTGAGAAGACAAGGAATTGAGGACAGGGACCATGTACTACTTAACTGGAGAAAAACGTAAAAAAAATCAATTTAATATTTCCTCCCTCTTACACCAATATGAGGCAATCCTGTGCTTGAAAAATCTCTTTCATTCTAAACGCCTCAGCTTCTAGTCCAAATCTAAATCAAGACCAGGCAAGGATTTCAAGAAGTCCAAACTATATCATTTTTCTTTCTTTTGAAAAGGATCAGAAACCCTAATTATTTTTCTATTACGATGCAGATAAAACTGGTGCAGGGAGCAAAGAAGGGAATGAGGGAAGAGGAAGAGACACAGTGAACATAAGCACATTCCCACTACCACTTGGAAAGTTGCCTCTGCCCTTAGAAGTTAGGCACATGAATGCCAGAAGACCGTTGGGATTAGGCTGGACCACAAGACTTCCAAAAACAGCCCTTCAGCAAAGTGTGCATCTGCCTACAGATTGCAAAGCAGTGATAGGTAAAGATGTCAAAGTAGATCATAGCATTCATCTGGGTTAAGGTAAAGTGAGAAGTCAAGATAACTATAGCCTGCAATTACTCTGCACCATGCTATTGAGACTTAACCCAATATTTTTACTTAAATTTGACTCCCTGTGTCACATTTTCTTAGTACTCAATAACTGTACTTCATTCATATCAACAAGCATCTGCCTCTCAACATTTGCTCTATTTTGGTGACCGAGTGCCATTTATTTTGAACAGTTTCTCAAATCCGAGCATTTAACGGAGAAGTCCATTTCTGCAAATTTCCTGTGGAAGGTTTTCCAAGTCAAAAGCTCCCGTGTCACACAACCATCATACAAGCTCCTCTACTTGATCTTTCAATGCCATTCTGTTTTGTAAAAGTGTATTACAGGTTTTGTTTGGTTCTAATGCAAAATAGGCGTGTTGAAACCATTCAAATTCCTGCAAAACATCCAGTCCCTAAGTGGTCAGTCCTGAGGCCACAACAGCACCAGCAAGCTGCGTCACTGAAATGACTTCTACTGAAGTGTTAATACAGAGTCCAGCAACACTGTTTCTGGCTGACACCCAGAAATTCAAATCATTATCTCCATCATCGAAGCCTAGATTTCATCTGAAGGTAACAACCTGCTTCAATTTTATATTCTGCTGCAAAGATAGATTGTGGGCAGATACTGCTGAAAAACAAGACTGAGAAGCAGGAGGTCAAATAGCAGAATAAACAACAGTATCCCACACCCTACAAACTAAACGGCAGCACAAGAATACTTAAAGCAGCATTTTGTGCTTATTATCATACCATCTGCAAAAAGCAAATGCCAGCCTGGTCTAAATCAGGCTGTCACAGAGGTTTAACATGGGGATCTAACGGAACCAAAACACAAATGATTAAGGTGATGATTTGGACAAGACAAAGAACAAATATCAATCTTTATTCAGAATTTCTCTATTTACAGCACATATGGTGCCTGATATATTGTGAGCATAACAGAGCAAAGTGACCCAAGGGACAGCTTGCCTAGCAGTGTAATTTCCCCCCCCCCCCCACATGCACACCCAAATCCCAAGAGCATAACAACAACTATTTTCTCTATAAGTTTAGAGCTTTCTTTGCAGCTGCAGAGACAAGGAGGATAACTTTTTCACACCCTTTTCACAAGAGAGAAAAATTTTCATTGTATTTAAAAAAAAAAAGAGACAAGCATCCCCCTACACATTGTCAATTACATGTGTACTAAATAAGGAAACTGTTCAAGTGGTTCTTGTTAAGAAAGCCAAATATAACAACCCCTTTAATTACAAATTTTAACTGCTGAAAGCCTCTGTAGCTGGAAGAACTAAAAATGCATTGTAAACCACTGAGACAACAATAAGAGTCACAATATTTTGTAGAAAATGCCACTTAGAAACAGTTTTCTCCCTGTCTTATATCAGTAATCTACCAGGAATGTAAAAAACACAAGAAAATGGGAATTTACAAAAAGAAAAGCCGTGGAAGTACTGATGAAACAGCATGCCAATCAAGATGACTGGCTGGATTAGCAGACAGAAATCCTAAAGACTGTAAAGATAAATATAAAAATTGCTAACTCGTCACAGAACATTTCACTTGTCTATCTGATAAATTCATTTGCAGCAGTCCCTCTGTCATCTGGAGTCTGCTGAAGTCCACTGTATGGCCTATATGCAGAGTAATACTTGCTATTTTGACATTTATCCTGCTGTCTCACAAAGACGAGACACTGAAGGAGTGTCACTGAGTGATTTCCCAGATAAGTGGCTTTGCACGACTGACAGGTAACCGTAATCTGTCATAAATCAGGCACTTCTGAATAATGACTTTGAATGGCAGCTATAGCAAGGCAGGGATAGAGTACAGCATGATACCTTAGTCTAATCCTACTGAACCTTAAAACTATCGCTACACAATTTACCTATGTTTATTGACACACGCACTCATTTCCTCATTCCCATTAATGGCTCTGAACATGCAGATATTTGTCATCCACAGGGCTCCTTGGGTGTGTGCCTAATCACAGGCAGAAGTCTTTGCTTGTGTGTAACAGGAACAAAATTATCTATGAAGTTTCATAGGAAAAATCAGAGGCTGCTTGAAGAGACTATGGAGTTGTACTTGGAGCAGAGAGAGACTATTTCACAACTAAGGGGTTTGGTTTGGGCTCAAACTTGTAACTGAAACACTGCAGGGAGAGTTCCTTATGCTAGCTAAGGAAAAAAGCTGAGACGGGAAGCAGGACGATATTTCTAGATTAAAGCAACAACTTCTATTGAACAAACCATATGATTGGAAAAGTTAGACAAGTTTTCAGGCATGCATGCCTGAAATACAAGCTACAGCTTTCAAAGCTAAATACAAGCTGAGGAACGCATTGCTCAAAGGATAACTGTAAGATCATTTTTTGAGAGCAAAGGCAGTTAGCATCCCCATGGAATAAAGTGAGGTGGTGAAGGTGAGGAAGAATTTCAGTACATTCACCCGTGGGAGAACAAAGGTTGATCATAAAGACAAGTAATTTATCTCCTGTGGACCACATAGATTTTAACATGCCATAAACCACTCAATAGAGTCTCTATTTCTGAAATCTAGTAGTATCATGAATTTCAGCTTTTAGGCCCATCTTTGGGTATATTTGTAGTAAGGGACCTACAGGTCTGATGAGTAGGACCAGAGAGAGCAATTGCTTTGTACAGAACACTTACTCATTGTCAGTAGGGCTTTTTTTGCCCTTAATAGATTGCCAGCGAGTGTTTGCTCTGCTGCAGAATGGTTGCTTAGCTTCGCACCTACTGCAAGAGCGGTTTGGATACATTCCTGGAAGGAATCTGGGGATGCTGATAGTTTTTCCGTAGGGGGTATTTGCTATTGTAGAATAGCAGAGACAAACAGGCACGTTTTATATGTTTTTTCCCCCTCAGGCATGTTTTAGGCATGATGAGGTACAGAGAGCTTTGCTTGTGCCCAGGTTCACACAAATGGGGATTTGTGTGAAGTCCAGCACAGACGGTTCTGGGAAGGTTTCTTTCAATAGATGGACTTCTCTAGTACCGATGCTTAACAAATTTCTATGCAAGTACAGAGAGGGATGGTATATGACAATCAGAGGCATAAGAACAGAAGAGCTTTTTTTGTACTGAAGCAGTTCCTTATTACATTCAAGTAGCTCTCTCAAAAGCATCCATCTTCCTCTAGGGGAGAATTCCTTATGGGTTAAAATCCCTTTCAGATTACATCTTGATGGCTTTCCTTAGAGCACAGGTATCTGAACCTCAACTATAACTTGGTACCTACCATTATGGTTGTTTGATTTAATAGAGCTGTTGCGTTAGTTGTCAATCTTCTTTTTAGGTCCTTATCTATACTTTTATGTGGTTGACTGTATCAAGGAAAGGGACACGGACATAGAATCAGCTTTCTATCCCAGATTCATCAGTAAGGAAGCTCCAGCATCTATTCCTATTATAACACTATCTTCATATGATATTAGATATGTCAGGGGTTTAGATATGTGTGGGCTTGGTCATATAGTTGTTAAGCAACATTCCTCCAAGCCAGCCCATGACAAAATTGATAATGTGGTCCCAGTGAAGACACAAATAATTACTATGGTGTAGGAAGGAAGATTTAATCTTCTCTTTTTCTTTTTCCTTTTTTTTTTTTTAAAGTTGACGCAAAGTAAAAATTAAGTGGTCAGGATCAACAATAGCTTTAACCCAGTAATCTGAATGCTATCTCTCTTGTAAGCATGCAGACAATTTGCGTCCGTATGGTCCAAGGTGTTAGCGTGGGGATTTATGGAACTAGGCATATACAAGAGGAAAGCTGTCAGGGCAAAGTGTACAAAAGTAAAACCATCAAGACAAGCATACATTGTGTCCAACCTAAACACTTTTCTTATTCTTGACAAAATCCACAGTCATTCTTCAGCACAGAAATAAGATGGGAGAGACGTTCCTGTCTTCTTTAGACTGAGGAAGAGGCTCCAGGGCATTGTAGTTTGTTAGTCCTGCATTTGCCTCTCCAATTCCCCCATCAGAAGAGGTCTAAAAACCAGATGCCAATGAGAGACACTTCCATAGGAAGGAAGAGAGAAGGAATGTAATAGAACCTGCTAAATGGTAAAGCATCGCTTAGTTCAGTAACATGCAAGTCTTGCATTCACTCCTGCAAAGTTCCAGGGGAAAATAATCTGAGTATTTTCAAAAAGATATAGTTTAGGGGCCTAACGTCACTGGTTTCTCATCTCAGACTCACTGGCATAGGCATCATGCTGAGCTGCAAGCCTTGGTGTCTGAGTGGAAATAGTTACCAGAAGACATATTTGAATCCTTTGTTTGAGTATAGGAACATTTTCAATAGCAGCATTCAATCTCAAAACATATTATTAACATCCGAGCTAGGAGTATTTTTTGTTTCATGATTCAAGTGCATGAAGTGTTACACTCAACTGCCTCTTATGGAAGCCATGCCAGAGCTAGACTTGACTGTGCAACTGCTCCAGCAATCAATTCTCTATGTTTTAAATTCAAATTGCAAATCCAGAGGAAAATTTGACTATCATTACCACTCACATTATACAAGCCCCTTTAAGAGCTGCCTGCGACTGCAGCTTCATTTACAGCAGCAATATCTCTGTCTAAGTGTACTATTTGGCATGAGAACCAGTGTGAATTGGGGTTTAATAGAGTTACCCAAGAGGACAAAGCAAAGTTTGAGCTTGATCTGTTAGGAACTAACTTCATCCTTCTTTTCCTTGCTCTGTGCAGCTGCATAATTTGCACACAACTACTAGAAGAACTGAGTTGGCTGATAATTCAAGCTGCAAGCACTATATGTCACTTACACCAACCGCTTAGCACATTCCCAGGAACAGATCACCTTCTCTTGACTTTGCATTTGGGTAGTACCAGAGAGGTCTTAAAAGGAATAGGCAATGGAGACGCCAAGGAGATCTCCTCCACACATTCCTGATCAAGAAAGTCTTGAATTCTGGATATTAGATTAAGCCACCACAAACAACTGAGACAGTATCTGCTGAGAAATGGGAAGCGATTCTGCTTCTAATTCTAGATTAGTTTATTTCAAAGTCGGCCTCCTACAACTGCATGCCATCTCTCAGTTAGCAATAGTTACACAGAAAGATGATCCCAGCTGACAAGACTCTTCAAGCAGAGCTCGAACAGGGCTTAGTGAAGATGTGGATCCTATTAGTAAAGGATCTGTGTTTGCAAATTTAGGAACTATGCTCCAGAGGAAAGGAAGCACTCCGACGTAGATATTAAGAGTCCAAGCTAGAACTTGACACTCAAACTACACAGCAGCAGTGTCCACAATTATACTGTTGACGCTTCTCAGTTATTAATTTCAATTCTTCATAACTCTTCCCCCCACACTCCTAAGCACTACAGAAACATTAAGCTTTCATTGCTGCAATGAGAGATGTATGTCCCTCTTGCCTTTTGGGAGACTTCCGTAATATTCCTGCCATCTTTCACTCAACTCGCCTTGGGCATCTTCCAATTCCACATTGCCTACTTTGAAGCTGTGAGGCAAGATGTCAATATGCAAGACTAAATTAGTCTCTACCACTTGATTCTATTATTAAGCTGTGAAGGGACCTTGATCAAAAGAGTAGAGCCTATCAACTTACTATATTGAGCAGAATTTTGGCACTATGGAAGAAACTAGGAATTCAGAACCAAGGTAGAAATACTGTGAAAGGGAGCTTGATGCTCCAGGTGGCACATCTGATGAATAAGATGCACCCTTGCATGTACTGTTTAGCCTCTCTCACCTGGACTAGATAATGCTTATAAGCACACTGACAAATGAAAGTGAACCAAGGTGCACAAACTAACCCTTCTGCTTTTGCCTTTGTGCACGAGATCCTTCACCTGAGATTGCAGAAGCTTAGCTGAGGGAACAGAAAAAATGTTGTCATTCTTAGCTCAGAGAGAGAGGTCAAACACGAAGAAAAAAGTGATTTGTACAGCATTATCTGTCTATCATTATCCAAATATTTCACTGAAGACAGATTTATAGCATATATCCAGGATCATTTCACCTCAGTCTTATGACAGTAATTGCCTTTCATATTCAAGCCAGTTTCCCCTCTCACATACTCATTTGTACCAATGCGACTACTTGAAATCACACACAACCACCTGTCTTTACTACCCCTCTGCCTATCATTACTGCAACAAGTGAGAGGATAATGTTATATTGGTGAATCCATGTTGAGTACTTCTGATAGCTTTCTTTTCCTCCACATGGGCGTCATCTCAAGGCACATGGAGGAAAAGAAAGCTATCAGAAGTACTCAACATGGATTCACCAGGGGGAAATCATGTCTGACTAATCTGATAGCCTTCTATGAGACTGGATGGATAGATGAGGGGAGGGCAGTAGATGTGGTCTACCTTGCCTTAAGCAAGGCGTTTGACACGGTCTCCCACAGCATCCTCATAGGGAAGCTTAGGAAGAGTGGGCTTGATGAATGGACAGTAAGGTGGATAGATAACTGCTTGAAAGACAGAGCTCAGAGGGTAGTGATTAGGGGCACAGAGTCTAGTTGGAGGTCAGTGATGAGTGGTGTTCCCCAGGGGTCAGTACTGGGTCCAGTCCTCTTCAATATATTCATCAATGACCTGGATGAGGGGATAGAGTGCACCCTCAGCAAGTTTGGCGATGACACAAAGCTGGGGGGAGTGGCTGACACACCAGAAGGCTGTGCCGCCAGACAGAGAGACCTGGACAGGCTGGAGAGTTGGGCAAAGAGGAACCTTATGAAATTCAATAAGGGCAAGTGTAGGGTGATGCACCTGGGGAGGAATAACCCCATGCACCAGTACAGGTTGGGGGCTGACCTGCTGGAGAGCAGCTCAGTGGAAAGAGACCTGGGAGTCCTGGTGGACAACAGGATGACCATGAGCCAGCAATGTGCCCTTGTGGCCAAAAAGGCCAATGGCATCCTAGGGTGCATCAAGAAGAGTGTGGCCAGCAGGTCGAGGGAGGCCATCCTCCCCCTCTACTCTGCCCTGGTGAGGCTGCATCTGGAGTACTGTGTCCAGTTCTGGGCTCCCAGGTTCAAGAGGGACAGGGAACTGCTGGAGAGGGTGCAGCATAGGGCTACCAAGATGACTAGGGAACTCGAACACCTCTCTTATGAAGAAAGGCTGAGGGATGTGGGTCTCTTCAGTCTGGAAAAAAGACGTCTGAGGGCGGATCTTATCAACACTTACAAATACTTCAAGGGTGAGTGTCAGGAGGATGGGGCCAGGCTCTTTTTAGTGCTGCCCAGCAACAGGACAAGAGGTAATGGGCACAAATGTGAGCATAGGAATTTCCACCTAAACACGAGGAGGAACCTCTTTCCTTTGAGGGTGGCAGGGCACTGGAACAGGCTGCCCAGAGATGTGGTGGAGTCCCTGTCTCTGGAGACATTCAAAACCCGCCTGGATGCATTCCTGTGCAACCTGCTTTTGGTGACCCTGCTGTGGCAGGGGGGTTGGACTAGATGATCTCCAGAGGTCCCTTCCAACCCTATGATTCTATGATTTCCCTTCATCAAGACATTCTTATGTCAAACCACAAATGTTACAGAACCAGCCTGCCTTATGGATGTGTATAGGTTGATGAAAGCCAAAGGAAGAAAGAATTTGACCTTAAGGAGTATCAATATTACCTATGATGGTAGACACATAAGGCAAAAGCTACCATATTACATACTTGCCTAAATATTCATCTTTTTTTAACTAGAGAACAGCAATCTACCAGCTATTTTTATTTACCTAACACTGCTCCCTTTCCACTTACAGTTACTTGTCTTATTCCTGACTCTACAATCACACTTATGCTGTGAGTGACCAGTTTGGTGATCTTCCCACTAACCTGCACAGCCTTTTCTCTTGTATCTAACATCTTCCCCAGTATTTATCATTTTATGGCATAGAAAAGGCAAGCAGCAGTGAGGTCCCAGCACAGTGACTCAGAACACCAGTTACATTCCCCAAGTAAGGGCCCTCATGGCACTTAGCCTATAGATTTTAAATAGCATCTCACCTCACAGCGCAGAGGGAATGTTTTTTTCTCCCACAGAGGGATAGCAGCTCTGTCTTCAGACATCAGACCACAAACACTAAGAGACAGGCCAGTCAGTATACGAGCTAAATCACAGTCACTACCAGAAAGCACAGTTTAAGAGACAGCTTTTCCATTTACAGTGTTCGATTTGCATCATCACTGTCAACAACAGATGAAGGAAATTACCTTATCAGGCCTTTGCTGAAGAACTGGCAGATTCTCCTGTTTGCTTAATGAAAGCTAAACCGTATTTGATCTCCATAGTAACAATACCAAGCAAATACACTCAGAAAGGGACGGACAATCTACTACAGGAATCAGGTTCTGTTTAAATCTACATTGTAGACACATCTGAGTGCTAAACACGTCACAGCTGGGCAATAGCAGCTATATATCTGTATCCTTGCATTCCACATTGCCATTCTCTCAACTTTCCATCTTTCTTCTTGGAGCTTAACATCAGTTCAAGAGAGCTTCTACAAAACATTAGGACATATCTCTGCATCTCAGTTGGACATTGTCACCTGGCATCCAAGTAGGCAACCTAATTTAAGCCTTAATCAGGCTTTAGCTGTTCTCCTCCAGCTACACTGCTTACTATGAAAAGTATCATCCATGTCTAACAAAATAGTCTTCTTACCCAAGACAGGCTGCTGCTTCCCCACCCCTCTTGACACTCTGCAGCTCTGAGAAGGTTCCCATCAAATCTCTTATTTAGTGGTACCAAGAAGTTGTCCAGAAATCTTCTTAATATCTTATCTACAAGTACCAGCACGCTCTTTTTTGTGTCAGCAGCAGGTAAAGCCTTCTGCCATCAGACAACAGAGACACACCATGTCTGAACTTACAATCCTCACCAAAGAGACTCCTAGTGCCATGCTCAACTGCTTCTAGGGGTATCACCTTTCAAGTCATATTGCTCCTTATCTGAAAGAACTGACATCCTAAGCCCTACCAGCTGGCTAGGGTAAGTCAAACAACACTCAGTAAACTCTAGAGATCCTTTAAGAGCTCTCTGAAAGTCATTGATAACAGGCCACGAAACCATTACACAAAGAAGTATGCTACTTGCAGCAATTATTGTTATGGATATTTCCTCATTCTGAAGGGCAATAAGGTACCAGAATAAACACTGAAGCTAGCAAACTGAAGTTGCATGCTCCTTTAGAAGAGTGTCTGCACAGTATGCTCACCCTGCAGATCCAACCTGTTTGGAACTGGTAGCAAAGAGCCTCTCTCCGCTACATCACGGGAGGACTTTACAAACAGACTCTCCACAGATGTGTAGGTAGTACCAGCCATATCGTAAACTCTGTTTACTCAAGGTAACACGTTCTGTACTCTAGCCCTTCTAACAAAAGCAACAGGCAGCAAAATAATAGTGCAGACTTGGGTGCAAAGCACTGTTTTTATGGATAGTTATTTCTTAGAATATTTTACATACTCCATGGCTTGTAAGGCTGGTGAGGCTACAAAATCAACAGCTCCTTGCAGAATTATTGTAAGATAGGTTTGAGATGTTAATTTAACTGCTCAGAAAACCCAAAATATAGCAGTGTTTTCCTGTGTAAAGCAGGACTTAAAGTCATCAGGATGAGTACTGGCCAGTCTGTACACATATAAGAGATATGCAAGCAGCAGCACTTACCTCATGCATCTGCCCACCATTTTCAGATGAAGCCATGTGCCTTTCTTTCCCAAAGAGTTAATCTTACATCACAGGCAAAACAGAGGCAAAAAAAGAGAAGCTGAAATTACAGACTGGAGCCATGCCTGTAAGGGCCCGGGACCACCCAGTGAAGGCACAAGCCATGCAATCTCTTTTCATCATACACGCATTCAGAGGAGTTATTTTTAATGAAGCAAAATCACCATGATAATTTTTACCCTGCAGTATTGCCCTCCAAGTGTTGGCTCTTTCACCCCCTTTTTATGCCTTTTATTTCCACTATTACTATTAAAACATCTTTTCATGAGTTCAAGATAAATAAAGAAGCGAAGTCACATACAGAAAATAACATATTTCAGAAAACACCCACACTCACCTACACTCAGCTAAATGCCAAGCTCTTTCCCCAACCAAATGGAAATAAATTTAGAAAAGAGCAGCTTCCAATGCTATCAAGCATTGTCCTAGCTGCAGCTTTGCAGCATCACAACTACATCAGATATTCACACATCTAAACACTACACAGACCCCTGAACCAAAACTTCATGAAAACACAACTTAAAAATACAAAATACTCCTACAGCTTAAATGAAACTAACCTCAAACTCTCCATGCATCGGTCTGATGTTTTCTTTCTAACTACTGGCTCAGAGTTTACATAGCCTTGTTAATCATTGACGTTAAATTAAGAGTTCAGCAAGGCAACAAAAGTAAAACATCTCCCATCCTAGGCATTAGGGGGAAAGTAATCGGGGTCTTTTTATAGACTCCATGGCTTAGAGATAAGCACTTCACCATGTCTGATTCTAATTAATACCTCTGATTCTTTGATTAGCAGCAGCATGTCATTCAGGTGACTTCACTTGAAAAAATCAGCATTTTGGTAGGTAACACTTGTGTAAGAGCTTCTAAAGCCAAGTGGTTATCCTTGATCCTTCATTAAGGTAAAAGTTGTTAGAGCTAAAAAAGGGATGGGGAAAACAGGAAAAAAAACCCCAACAACAACACCACAAAAGCTCCAGAACAAATTTTAGGTCTAACTTGAGTATTTTTCCAGGAAAAACAAGGTCATCAGTGATAACTCTGTCCTGTTTACTTGCAAATGGGCCATATCACAACTTTATGCACCCTGGGGAAATCCTGCTGCCCCATTTTTCCCTGCTCCGCTAACAAAATGGGTATAATAGTACTGCCTTGACTCATGAGGTTAGAGTAAAGATAAATCTATTTCTAAATGTAGCCAGGCTCCGAAGCTTTGATGGTAGACTTTAAGACGAGATGCTAACAGCAGGCCCTCTGTCCAGCCGACTGCACAGATAATCTTCTTGGACTTGGTTCCCTCATAATGATGCAGAACCACCAGTGAGCAGAGGCAGATTATGACAGGCTCACAATAAACATGTCTGAATCCCAGGCATGTGATGATGTCAACGTTAGAGAAAATTTTAAAATGCATTTAGAAAAAAAAAAAAAATGCAAGTGGGAAAAATAAACCCTGCATGGAGCATAGCTGCAGCAGCCACATCTGCCTCTTTGCCTGCAGCAACACATGGCACAGCGGGCAAACCTCAGCAGAAGCAAGGTGTAGTGCAGCCCCAGGACACATTTCCAACCCACCCCCGGCTGTCTGTGGGATGGACACCCTACAAACTGAGAGAAAACCCACGTTCCTTTCCACAAAGGCTAAAAGAATCTTGGAAGTGTTGAAGGTGGCCTGGCCACCACAGAGGAACAAAATGCAATACTGTGTCAGCATGGGCTACTCTGCCCTTCCAAGGTGATTTTATTTGACATATTTATTACCTAGACTGTCCAGGTCTTGAAGCAATCAAATAACTTTCAGTGATGGAAATCTGTTATAAGTGTTTCAGAAGCACAAAATCTCCAGTGAAAGCTCAGAACTTCCTCAGAAGCTGAAGGGGAATATTTTTTTTTTTTTTTTTTTTTGTAATTTGAGTTGCACAATACTTCCCAGAGATAGCAGCTTCTTTACCCCAGTTTTCTCACATGTAAACTCATTTGCAGTCAGAACTGGTTTACCACCGCTGACAGGCATATCAGTCATGGCCTTCGCTCTCTCTTTACCCAAACAAACATAGGTTTGATGTCTGAGCACTTCTTTTTGCCGGCAGTATACTTATAGGAAACTAAGTGACAGACTGCTGATGGAGGCCAGACCATTCACTCCCTTTGAGATGTCCAGGTAGGCAAAGCAAAAGAAACTCACATTGGACTGTTGCACCTGGGAAAAGGAAAGGATGGCATGGAGTGACATTATCCTAGGCCATTAGAAGATAATGTGGCATTTCCAGTGCAATGGCCAAACACAAGTATCCACATGCCCATCATGTACTTGACAAAAGTCATGAAAAGAAGACCAAGACAGAAAGATGCTCCTCTTGACACTACGGACATGGTTTAGGGATGGACAGATTGCCCACTAGTACAAATTGTCAGTCTCTCACAGATAAGTAAGCTGGTTTACATTAGCTGATGCCTGCTTCCCACTGGGTGGGAAGCAAAATTAAGTAATCATCTTTCTTTCATTTGGCACTCATTTCAGAAGCAGCATCTCAAGTCTTCTGCTTCTAACTTGAAAGACAATTAGGACATGCCAGTGCAAACCAGAGTGACAGGGCTGAGCCTCATCCCTTCCTGGGTGCGTCCATTTGTTCCTCCTCTCTCCTCAGATTTTGTGGAAGCCACATTTGGGTCTGTCTTCTTAGAAGATAGGCAGCAGTCATTTATAATCAAAAGTACAAAGGGAAATATAGGGAAAAGTTAGATTCGCCTCCTAATGAGGTTAGGTAAAAGAATACACATGTTATAGTGAATTACAGCATAAAGTGACTTCTAGAGAGCCAGATCCTGATCTTACTTTCAACAGCAAAAACAGAGTAACTTCAAACATCTGACAATTTCCTTCTCCCTCTCTGAAAGTGAGAGAACTTTTTTTTTAGAAATGAAGCAGCAAAGACGAGGAGGAGATGAGCAGACAGGAGAGGTCTCACCTCTGACACTGAGAACATTCTTAATATTCTTTGTAGGCTTTGTAAGTGACATCCTCCCATCATGCCTATCGATTCAAATGATTGTGCATGATGAAACGGCACAGAAGAAAGCAGAGTTCGAGAAAGGACTGTACACCAGCAGGTGGCTTTTTTTCCTATTCAACAATCCAGGTAGCTGGAGAACAATTATGAATTAATCAGCCCAGTTAAGTCTCCTGAAAAGCATTATGGACCCCCACCTGCCGCGCACACACACTTCCACGCGCATCTGGCTGCCTGAGATTAAAGTACAAACCTAAATGAGCACAAAAGGCTCTCTGCCGTTTCATAACCCAGAGCCTGCCATCCTGCAAGGGCACACTAGGAGCTGGATGCAGTCCAGCGCACGCGGCGAGGGCTGGGCAGGCAAACCCGAGCGAAGGAGCTCGGATACAGAGGTAACACCAGGGAAGCTGATCTGCTGTAATGTCACTGTTGCTTGGCCAGCAGTTTAGTCCCACCAAAATGCAGGTGAAAGGCCAGAGAGGGGAATATTTAAGTATCTATTTTCCATGCTGGATCTCACTCGCGTTCCTGGCCTCTGAGACACCACTATTTTCCACATTTTCCCCCATCTCTCTGATGAAAAAGACAAAAGATCCGTGAAGATGTTAACGCGCACCTCTCTATCTGTGTGTCTCCACTCTCATACTGTTTGAACCAGAGCACAGAAACCTGCCTCTCTCAGACCAAACTGAATGCTTGGTCACATTATCAGCCCACATGCACCCCTATTTATGAAAAGGACCGTAATTTGTGGCAGCCTTCCCGCTTGGGCTGGGTCGGTGCCTGGCTCACCCCAAATACAAAATCCTTCCCCTCAGACTGATTTCCCAGACAGTGCTTTTGCTCAGCAGATGTTAATTCAGCAAGACTTTCACAGGAAAGGTGTTGCCCAAATCCCCACACCCACTGTTCTGCCTGGGATGGGTTTCAGTGTCTTTCCCTGCCCCCAGGCTCTTCGTGCAGGGTGAGGCACCCGCTCCAGCTCCTACAGTGGTTCCTGCCCTCCCTGTCCCCACCTCTGGTAGATCAACGACATAGGCCAAAAATGATGGTAGATGCAAACTTGGTTGCTCCAATGATGCTCATTTTGTACTTTTTCAGTATGAGCCCTCCTAGGAAAATCCCAATACTTACAGGAGGTAAGGATGTCAATCCTGAAAGAAATAATAGAAGGGGAATGTCAAAATAAAAGAGTCACACTGGCTTTTAGAGCCAAACTCTATCCTCAGCTTGATATCCCTGGCATCTCCACCACGAGCCACCACTGACAGAGGGCGTGGGTCATGTCGAGGGGGCTCAGGACAAGGGATACACCTGCTGGTGGCCCTGACATGAGCAGCACAAGCACAAGGGCACCATGAAAAAAGGGGTTGCTGGCAAGGGAGGGTGTCAAACATCCAGGGAGAAGGCTGGGAAGTGAAATATAAAGAGATTAACTGATTTAACCAAAATCACACAGGGCACCAGCAACACAACTGGAGGCAACACCTGAATCCCATGGCCTCCTTCAAAGGGAACAACCAGCACCCGCTGTGGCAGGTACGGGATGGTCACCCGAAGGAGAGTGATGGCAGCCTTGCTGGTCTGCTGGTCATCAACTTACTCTGTTGGCAAACATCTTGAGCTGCAGAGCCACTGTGTGTTCAGGATTAGCGTACTGTGCAGCAAAATATCCCCAGAGACATTTTGGCACACACAGATTATCTTTTACATGGGTCTTTCAAAACTTGACATCACCATAACAAAACTCGATTGTCATGTTGTTACGTGGAACCTTATGTATATGTTCAAGAGGCATATAATGTTATAGAGAGAGATTTTTTGGGGGGGTACCTTTTTTAAGGTATCCCCCCAAAAAAATTCTCAACCAATTTTTTACTATCAGTTTAGAAAAGTTATTATTTACCATTGAAACAAATAAATGTACGTTTCCGGCCCTTGTTTGAATTGAAGGTTGACAATACAACTTTGAATTTGAGTGGTTCTGGGCAAATGAATCACTACATCTATGAAAAAAATACCAGCCTAAGTCTGAAGTCCTGTTTCCTATCTCATGTCTGGTTGACTAGCAAATTACTTCAGAGAGCTTAATTTCCGCTCATAAGAAGTCATACCTATTCCTGAAGGAATGCCTTTATTCCCGTTGCCCATTTGAAAAGTCAGAATGCACTGCACTACGTAAAAATGATCTATACTTGCAGCTCAAGAAAATAGGTTTTGAAATAGATCTAAATTAGGTTTAACCATCCCTCACACATCCCAGCCTGAAGGAGCACCCTAGCAACAACATTTAGCATTTTGCAAACATTTGCTACTAATTATGGGTTCTTAGAACAATAATACATGGCTCCATGCTTTACAGTAAGAGGCCAAAAGCAGCCTCAAAAGTAATCCTTAGCCTTTAATTTAAACCAGTGCCATACAAATTCTCAAATATACATTGCAAAAGCTTCCCAAAACACTGCTCTGATTAATGGCCCTGAAAACTTGTAAAAGCTCAACTGTCAAGCACTAAAATGTAGGCTGAGAAAAAGCTCATGTGGAGCAGCTCAATAAAAATCCTTTGAAAAAGCTTTTCCCTGTACCTTAAGCAACAGCAGCACAATGCAGCAGCGCACGGCAAAACTCCCATAGGAGTCTCCCAAAAAGAGTCAGAGGGCTTGCTCTGTACCCGTTCAAGGGCTCCCATACCTGCTTCCAGCAAGTGACTCAGGCCCCATGTTAGGCCACGCTGCCTCAGCAAGACTTCCCTCACCTCTGCTAAATCAGCCAGCCTTCCATAACTCATCCGCTCGCATTCCCGTACGCGCAGCTGTAGCCTAAAAGCTCCCCTATTACTGCTTGAGCTACTTTTAGCTTTCAAGTGCTCTTGAATTTCCCTTGACCTTAAGCAGGAGACAGAATGAAGCAAGCACAGAAGAAACACTACACTTTCCGGATTCCTCTTGTTTTTATTCTCCGATCTTCTCACCTTAAGCAGCCAAGCCATACTCCAGCCCATCTGCTCCAGGTGACACTGCTTGGGCAGGCAGGTTGGACAAGATGATCTCCAGAGGTCTCTTCCAAACTCAACCCTTCTGTGATTCACATTAGCTGCGCTTACAATAGAAGTTTAGCATGAAGTTCCTTTCCCTGGGAAGCAAATGTATTGACTGGAACCGTTCTAGCAAGAGACTCTGGAAGATGCAACATCTGTCCAAGATGAACTTGCGTCTTAAGGCAGAATATCAGATGATAGGGATGTCCCTAGCTGAGAAAATGAGAGGGTGGGTTTTGGTTGGTTGGTTTTTGGTTTGTTTTTTGTTTGTTTGTTTGTTTGGTTGGTTGGTGTTTTTTTTTTTATTATTTCCTGCTGTTCTCACTTGGTACTATTTAACAATTCCTAGGTACTTTATAGTGATTCAACTCTGTGGCCACAACCTCTGTGATACCTTTTCAATTTGCTGCATGAAGAGATAAGGAAGGTGTAATGAAACTATTTTATTTGTCTTTAATGCAAGAATTGCATTGGCTTAGAAACTTCAAAACTAATAGGAGAGCAGAATGACAGAAATTAGTATAGACACTAAATTACTGGCATTGACTCAAATATTTCAATGATTTAAATGATGGCAGAATTTCTTTTACTCACAGAAAGTGAGAATATGAGAAACATCAAGGAACTAAAAAAGCTCCATTGTTTGCTGAGGCTGGAGTCTCCTTCCATGGGCTTAACAGTGGATTTCAGCAACACGGCTTTCTAGTTCTCTGTGTGTTTAAAAGCGAAAAAGAAAATAGTGGGACTTTTTAGCATGTAATGCATTGGGAAAGGAATGTTCTCTTTAGGGGACCAGCTACTATGTCCCCTGCCATGAGACCAAAGCCAGTTCATACTACTGCGAAATTATTACTATGATAGATAAAACTACCCCTGAGTTTCCCTTGGTCTGATGGCTGATCTACCGCACGTAAATTTAAAGCATGTCTCGTGAGATTTCCATCTGTCAATGCTGACCTGTCAAACCACAATGCTTCTAATATCCTACAGAAAGGAGGGATTAAGTCCTTTATCTCCCACACCAAAGTACCATGTGGGGCAGCACTCCCTCAGCTACTTTAAAAAGCTCACTGAACACCCAGTATCTGTGTGAAGGGCAGATGGGTGGAGGAGAAGAAAGGAGGATCTAGATGCCTCCTAGAGACCCAGATTTTGATACTTATATAAAGAAAAGCCCAGCAAATACTGTCAGCAAAATACTTGAACCTGCAACTGCCTGATGATTGTACTGCTGTGTTTTCTAATTTTAGTTGGAGGATTTGATTAGCTATAGATGTGAAGCAAAAAAAAAATCCCTGCTGTATCCGATCTTCCCCCAGGAAAAAAAACCCAAACCAACCCTTACATCTGTGTCTTCTGGAGCTGTGGGGTAATCTGAACTCCAAACTCTGCAGTCCTGGCCAGGCCTTACCTAAATCTAGCATTAACCTTGGATCCTCTGAGGTTTGTGTTATCATGAGATCACATAGGTATTGAATTAAAACCTGATGGGTTTCAACAATTTGATAGTGACGGCAAAGTAATGAATTTTTCCTTGAGCTTCAGGAAAAAAAAATTATGTTCTGAAGAAAGCAGGCTTCTACCCAAAGGCATCTCAAGATTACATTAAATGATGGGCTTTGTTTTATGAAACAAAAAGTGAATTTTTAAATGGCAAATATTTTTGCTTCTGCAGTATATCACAAAACCGGCACATATATTATACAACAAAAATTTCTTGCTGAAGTGTTTGGAAGTCATTGGGATGCCTGACCTTCTGAAAAATGATATTGATAACTGAATAACCTTTGTGTCAGACAGAGAACTAGTTCTTTTTAACACAAATTTTAATAAATGTCAGCAATAGGTGTACTGTGTACAATTGTTATATCATTAGACGAAGGCTGAGATGACTCCACTGTTACAAGGTTGAATTGTCCAACTAGAAATATGAAAAGGGACAAAGCTTGCCATCAGATCTGAAATTAATGATAATTGGATCATTTGCCGCTGAATTATTTAAAACATACCTGATGGCGCTAATTCTTGAAGACAGGTTAGTAATTCTTTTAAGTTTTGGCTTACTTGGGCTAAAGCAAATGCAGAGCTTCTGTTACACAGGCTGCTCTGTTGTTTGCATGTGGCAACTTCCAATTTACGAAAAACCTCTTTCCTCCCATGAAATTCATCATCCTCTGTATTTAAGAAAATAGTACTTCCAAACAGTCCCCGTCAATATTCAAGCTGTGAGGCTTCCTGTTATTTGTGGCTTTTTGCAGGTCTCTTCCAGTGTTTCCAGGCACTTTTCTTAATTAACCCAGTCCCAAGCCTCAATCAGCAGTAAGCAACAGCATGTATTTTCTTGGTATGATTCATGTGTGATTGGTTTTGCAGATGACATTAGGACTGGAAATACAGACACCCATAAGGCGGAAGCCAACTGCAAAGCAGGCAGGTGACATTGAAGTGGTGGGAGCAAGAGTCAATAAAGAGGGATGGGGTACTGATGGCTGCAACATCCCCCGAGGAGGGAATAAAAATAAACAGCTCACATTACCGGGGGGGAGATAAAAACAAGTAAACGCACTAAATGATTTAAAGGGAATTGATTTCTATCCCATCTCCTCCTTACTATCCTAAGTTTTGGAGTTGTTTGTTTTACCCCAGAGGTAATGGACTCCTGTTACTGTAATGCTGAAGGGAGAGAGGAGAGGTTCTTCTGTTTGAAACAACTGCTCTTTTCTCTTGCAGCCAGCAAGACAAGGCTTAGAGTACAAATCAGGACTCACACGTGTTTTCTGGGACAAGTACCAGTTTCAAGTCTCATCATGTTACAGAAAAGGCTACATTTCACCCCCTTGTACAAATGAAATGGTGTTGTGTTGAGGAGGTGCATTGCTATAGGCATGAGAACAGCATGAAGCAGCAGCATCTGCTACCTATTGCTGTGTTTAGTTACCACCTATTACCATGTTCTTTTTGTTTCCTTTTACAAAAAGTTTATACCTTAAGAAGGAGCAGCCGGGTCAGCAGATGACTCACGTAGATGCTTTGCAGCAAGGCGTATGGCATGTCTTGAAGCCTTTAAATGTGAAAAGCACTACTGTTTTATTTATAAAGCAGTTTTAATAAGCACTTTAGAATTCTGTAGAGGCACAGCCCCAAAGCAAGGTCATCTCTCCTAGTTTGGATAAGCACACAGTAGGCACGTTCCATAAGTCCCAAAGAGTTAAATGGCATCCACGTCTGCAGCAGTGTGATCCATCCAAAGCATCATAGCGTTTTGTGGTGCGATCTACATAGCTGGCTCTGTGAGTCATCTATAATGTATTTTGAAAAGGAAATAGGCTAAGGAAGTGGTGGAACAAAACATGTTAATCCCACAGAAGTTCAATACTAGCAGTCAACAATTAGGTAAGGAAGAAACACCAAGAAAAACATTTGGACCCGTGTAAGAATACACAGAGGAATGTATTTTCTCCACTTCCTTTATACAGTGCATATTTTAGACTGTTTTTTAGACCAGTTGACCAGTTTTACATTTCTGGTAGTACCTACCTGGCTTAATCAGTGGTTGAAGCCTGCAGGTATGTGAAGAGCCTAAGATACTGTGAGCCAAGCCTCCCAGTATGAGTATGAGAATAAATGCATCAAAGCTTACACTTTTTTTTTTTTTTTTTTACTGGGAAAAAGATAGCCGTAAATAAACATATGTTGGTCAGAATTTTCCCTTCAGAAACATATATTTGTTCAGAGTGAAACATTTCACAAAAATGTATTTCTACACTATTTTTTTCCTCAGGAGTGGGGAGAGGAATTTTTTTCCAGCATCCTTAAAAAGGAAGCAAATGATCTGGTTATCAAGTTTTCTGAAGCAACTGTTTTAGTCTTAGTAGTTGGAGTATGAAGGTTTTGGTGTGGTTTTTTTTTCATTTTAAAACTTATTTTACATAACAACATCGACAGGATGAAAGGAAACATCTCAATATTATTAATTTACCTGAAGTTATTGTAGAATCCTGTCTTCTGAAGGATCGTAATGTTTTTGGTTAAGTTTAAAATAAAATAATAAAATAAAATAAAATAGAAGAAGAAAACTTGTATTTTTTCTGCCTGTTGGAAAATTTATGCTATCAGTACTTTGGGTGCCTTATATAAAGTGATCTCACCCAGGCATAGTGCTGCATTCCAAGTGGATTATTATGACTTTCAAGTATTGGGATATTTGAATTCTGTCCATGTTAATTAATTGATATGTTTAAATAAAATTAAAAAAAGAGAAATATTGTAATTTCCAGAAATCTGCTCCATTTAAAAGCTAGACTGAGTTTGATGGCACCAAGAAGAGGACTTGACTGTTACACACATCTCCAAAACCAAAAAAAAGTTGAAAGCTGTACATAGCTAAGTAACACACTCATTCTTTGAAGGCCTCCTGTAATAACTTTTCAGCTATGACACACACTTGTTTGCACCAGCAGAGCAAAACGTTTTCACAAGATCAGTTATGATCTTAAATTTTATGATGTTTTTGGGTTTGGTAACGCAGAAGGCCACACAGCTTATCCCTGCGTATTCAGTAACTCCTGCATGGGCAATGGCAATGAGAGTCCATCATCCCCCTTAGTCCCCAGCACACCAGAACCCAACACAAGGCCTCCACAGTGAAGACGTGTATCAGTGTAGGGTTTCCAGGTCCCAGAGGCAGCCTGGGACCTACCGACCCAACAGCCACTGCAATTTTACAGCTGCTTAAAGCCCTCAGTCAAAAGGCAGAGTAAACAAGGCTTATAAATCCTTAGTTATAATCATTTTGATTTTTGGCTCCCTCACCTGTTTCCACCTTTTTGTGATGGTGTGTACTATATATTTCCCCCTACAGAGTTCGTCAACTCATTTAAAACATGCTTTTCTTCATACATCACAAATATGGAAACAATTTGCCATATCATATTCCTTAATAAATAATCTGCCATGTGTGCACAGTGTCCCTTTGACAGGTGAATTTCAAATAAATGGCAATATGAAAACTTACGGGTAAAATTAATCTTTTGTTATTTCCCTTCAGTCCCAGCTGCAGCTATAAAGGCGCATGTGTTGTGTGAGATACCGCATCAAACCATAAATCTGAAACACTCCCAGGTCGATCACAGGGGAACAGAAGCAGTTTGTGGACATGAGTAAGGGGCTTCCATCAGCTTCAATTCCGTGACTCAGAGATGCCATCTTCAAAGAGACATCTCTGACAACTTTTTCTGAGCTGTAGCAAGACATAGAAGTAAAAGGTTTCCAAATATAAGTAAGGTAAACATGCCTGAGTACTTTTTCAAAACAGCAGGACAGGTGAACACAAAAAATAACTTTTTCAGTGTGTCCCCTATGGATGCCAAATTTTTCTGCTCTGCATTTTCCTTGTGTGTTATAGTTAGACTTGCAGAACGAGGCAAGATGGATTATACAAGATCTTTTTGTGTTAACTCTTCATGCCTCTCTGTCTGAGCCTCTGTCACACAGAGCACTGGCTCTAACCACTGCAGTAGTGACCAGATGCTGCTTGGGATATTACATTTCTTTCAAGCCACGAGGCTCATGTCGGAAGCAGCCAGAAAACTGGAAACTACAAAAATTCCTAGGTGGCGGATAACCCCCAAAACAATATTTATTAAAGCAGTGCAACAAAAATACTTACTTATTTAAAAGACCTGAAGAAATAACTTCTGTACAAAATGGCTATTGGTCACGCACTTGTACTTTCCTCAGGTCTCAATTAGCAGGCCTGAGCAAAGCCTATAATGTAGACAGACAAATTTTATTAAAAATCAGGTGAAAGCTTCCTGCAGTTAATTGCTCCTAGTTCATTCTTCTGGGAATCTTCAACCCACATGATGAACCTTACCTTCTTAGAGAGGAGTTGCCATTTCTGCTGATATGTGCGCCACCTCTCCCAGGGGTCACCAGGATCAAGAACTCATGCAGCTCAGGCATCTTTGAGCAGCCTGGTCTAGTGGGAGGTGTCCCTGCCCACGCCAGGGTGGTGGAATAGGTGATCTTTAAGGTCCCTTCCAACCCAAACCGTTCTATGATTCTATCTCCAGCACGCAAGACAAACTCAGAGGAAAAAGAACAACAGGAGGAAATTAGGTAGTGATCAATCTGAGAAAATGTACCTAAAATACAAAGGGATGATGAAACATGGAAACTAGCACATGCATTATGTGAATTTGCAATGTGAGACAGCAAAAATGTGAACGCAGTTTCAGAGTGTTTGGTGCTTAGGCAACAAGCTATAGAGCAAGGGAGCAGCAGGGGGGTCATTTCTCATGTAGGTTCCCATTCTCCGGTGAGCTTCAGACAAATGGGCTCCTCTATGGAGAATCTTACTGAATCAGTAGAAGTATGGGCACATGCAAAGGTCTACCGCCATAGATCTCATTGTAAGAGAGAGGCATTGGAGAGACAATGTTGTTATAGCCAACCTTGGTGCAAAGCGTTTAATTCCAAGAACCTCATTTCCCAAGAAGAAATACCCCAACTGAAGGTATTTCAGAGAAAATGACGGAAACCATGTATTTATACTTAAAGTATGTATCAGCAAAAATAAGTGAAATCTAGGAGCAGATTGTGAGAGATGTACATTGCCACATCTTCACAGAGGCAAGAGAGCTAAAAGAAGCCATACAAGATAAATATCTCTCCTTATAGAATAGTAAAGTAATTCAAAGCAGATCTGGCAAAATACAGAGTAGGTAAAAAAAGAGCTGAAAAATAAAAGAAAGGTTCAAAATGGAACAAAAGTTTGAAATTAAAAAGGGAGAATGTGATGAACAGCGTGTCCCTGGAAATAGGTGCTGAAAGTCAAATGTAGGTCTTGAAAATTAGAGTGGATGAAGAATAATTTCACAAGCCCAGTACCACAGACTGGATGAAAAATAAGGTCCCTTTGTAATTTCTCTGAACCTCTCAGAATCCCTCAGGGTTTGGGAAATAAAGTCGTTCTGTGACAGGTATGAAAAGAGAAAGTCACAGAACAATCTTCCTCATGGTCACAACAAAAGAGCCACTAGACAGGAGGGCCTGTTACACAGCATGGTCTCTAATGAGTGGAAGAAGCCGTTAGTACTTTTAAATTAAAAATTAAATCTCTTTAATGGCCAAAGGGAAGTAAGCAAATAAAATTTAGATGAGGTTAAAAACAAGGAATTGGGATCAGTAGAGTCCAGAAAAATAAAACTGGTGCGATCATCCTGTGAAAAAAAAAAAGAAAAAGAAAAAATGTGTAATGGCTTTATAGACCTGAGCATATTAGAAATGTACTGAGTTATGCTTCTCTTGAACCAGTACTTCCCCTCCCTCTCCCCTTGTGCACCAATGGCAAAATGTTTAAACCAGTGGTAAACTGAGACACTTTAGAGCGGAGTGTTGTCATTCCTGCAAAATGCAATAATAAATTCGCATTCTCTTTAAACAAGTCATAACAGAGCTACTAATACAGAGTACAAATCATAAAATTAGCAAAGATAAAAACATCTGCAAGTGTCTTTCTGTGCTGCAATGCCTTTTCAAGAAGTGTCCAGGCTAGATTGAAGAGCGGTGTGATAACATTCATTTAGACACGTGTCAAACTGCACATCTGAGACCAAACTTGCCCAGAATCTGAGCAAAGGCAGTTCTGAGGTTAGGTGCTGGCCCATCGTTATTTTTCATTCTGGCTCACATAAACATCAGGCACTTAAGTAACTACTTTACCATACGTTTAATCCCCATGTAAAATAATGAAGATAACTGTGCAACAGCTAGAAATGACTACTTTAACCAGCCACAGGCAGCTGAGAGTTTGAATTATGGGAAACATCCAACTGGAACTGGTTGATGCCAACAAAACTCCTTACAGTTGGAAAGGTCTCTGGTGTTAATTTCAGGATTTCGGAAACAATGTGCCTAAAAGCGACGTGATCCTTGGACCAGAAGCTAACGCAGTGCATTGGGGAAAGGAGACATAATGATATTTACATGATCAACAGGTGCATATATGGAACAGCTTAGCTAAAAGTCATAAATACTCCTGAACACCAGATAAAGATATTTGTGGGAGTACCATATTGAAATCTCACCTTGTTTGTCTACTGCTTTTTCCAAGAGGAAAAAAAGAAATAAAAGCGTAACTACTCCAGTATTATTTTTTTCTCCTTTAGTATGCATCATCATCATGCACACACTTTTTCTCCCCCTGTTGTTTCCCCTGGAGCTTAAGTAAAGCACCTGAAATGCTTTTATAAATCTGGCTTTAGTCAATGATATTTACCTGTGGAGTTCGTTGTTTAGGAATAAGATAGCCAACAAAATCCATCAAAAATAAGCACCCTACAGAAATCATATAAGATTGAATTAAAATTGTGCTAATTTCCTGGGAACCTTCCAGAAATATCTGTTCCTATCTCCTTTCCTTGGAGTGGCATTTGCAGTCTGCAGAAGTATCCGCTCAGTGATACCATACTTTTCCTCATCTCCCACATCCCACTGAGACTGAGAAGCCACAGGTTGTAATCAGAAAAAGACTCACTCCTGGCATCAAGAATATCCATCCATTAGGGCAAAAGAAGAGCTTTGCCATTGGATTACAAAGCAATTTTTAGGTTTTTTGTGTCTGTACATCTAATTCATCCTTTTGCTTAGATGAGTCAAAAAAAAGACCAGATGTCTTTCTTGGGGTTATAAATATATTCCCCCAACTAAAACATATTCCAGAGCACCAAATAAGCTTTCCCGTGACACGTAGTAGTGTGAACAGTTGGGATACTGAGAATCAGGTTGGAGGTGAGAACTCCAAGACCTTCAATCTTCTGCTAGTTTGGCTACCTCATTTCTAATTTTCTCAGTTGTGAGAGGGGAAACCACAGTCCCAGCCTCAGAGTTGATGTGATTGGGAATGTTTATAGGGTTCAGCCTAACTACAGAGATAGAGCCTGACTTTGTATTGCGTGCTGAGGATGCTAAGCGTCAGTTTTATATTCAGCAGAAGCTTATACATATCTGCAACTGCACCACCCTGCGCCATTTGCCCAGCCATCAGCAGGACGTGCTGCACCCATTGACACTCCCCGTACCAGGTTGTGCATGCAAAATACTGTGCATTTTTGTTATACTGACATAAAGCAATACATTACTAATTATATACCATAGTATCTATGTTATATAAAATATCGATACACATGTTAAATACTTTATAACTCTTAATACAATGTACGCCATATTACACTGATGGCATAAGTGCAATTTTTATTATTGTAGCAGCATGGGATTTTTTCAGATCATGACAACATTTCAGAGTTTGTAATTATAAAAACAAGTAAAATATAACCTGTCCATGCACTAGGCAGCTGTTACAAGTTTATTCTCCTCAAGAGGAAATGCTCCAAATCTGTCACGAAAATATGCATAGTACTAAGTACTTGATAAACGCCTGGACAGAATTATAGGAATATTAAACAGATCGATTTCATTACACAGCTAACATCTCATGCCTCCAAAGCAGAGGCAAACGGTAACCCATAACTAGAAAATATACGGTGGACTGGTGGTAGCGGTGGGGGTTTGGAGGGGAAGTTGGTTGGTTTTTTTCAGAGGAGACGTATTATTAAATTAGAATCCTTAGCAATACATGAGAAGTATTGCAATACTCTGGGTGGATTTATAAATCAATTTACTGCATTTGAAACATAATCTTCACTTCTGCTTTGTTCTAAATGCTAGCTGTGAGAAGAAACATCGAAATAGTGCTTATGGAGAGTTTATGCCAAAAGCAGGTTATACTGCTTGTAGGTATCATAAAAACACATACCGTGCCTGCTACTCTCACTCTGGTAAGCACATCTTGCATTCAGTGATGCACTTTCCAGATGTCATTACTGTCAGTTCGTTTGTTGTTCCCTCAGTTCCTCCATCTTGGCCCTGTCTGAATGGTTCTTTTTTTAACATTGCCAGAGGATTTCTAATACTTCAAAAGTATGCACACCACATACACTCCCTGTAGCTGCTGCTATATAAGAGCAGTTGTTCCCAGAGCTGTATAATAGCAGGAGATACACATGGACCTCTGTTCTGTACGGCACTGGGCTCTGTTACCCTGACCAGCAAAGTGAGCCAGATCATTTCGCTCGGTAACATCAATTCAGCCTAATTCACAACCGCTTTCCTTTTTAATGGTGGGCAGGACAGGGAGAAAAGATGAAGCGCTGCAATGCAGAAGTCTACTGCATTTTCACTGAGGAAACAGCCAGCTTTCAGTCTTGCAAGGTGCTTCTGTGAACAATGGAAAATTTAAACCTAAATCCCATCTGGAGACGAGCACGCCACTTTGAAAGCTCAATGAAAATTTATGGTTTTGAGTAGAACCTGGTGTGACCATCCATAAGCAGGGTCAGCCACAGGGCTACAGCAATCAACATGTGTACGTGCAGCTCACAGCATTGTCAAACGATGACATTTGATCTCTCTTGACACTTCTTTTAATTGGCAATGCCTACCATTGGAAGGGCACAGCCCTGGAACATACCCATTGTCACAAAGTTCCTTCAGGTCCTAAGATTTCATTGAAAAGTCAAGTTTCTAGTGTCTGTATTTACCAGAATAACTTTCTAAACACAGAGTGTATCCAAACCAAAGAAGGCTGTTGCCTTATTTACCTCACCACTGTGGAATTCTGAAGTCTACTGAGATTATTTATAGATGAATATTCTTTTTTATTATTATTCAGCATTTTTGCAATCCAAGCTTTCTCTGCTAGTATCCCAGCTTCCAAAATCCTAAATGCCAAACTCACAACTACACTTTTTGACAAACGCGACCATGCAATTACATGCTGGCAGTTATTCCAAAGTATTTTAAGTACCAGGAAATGTGGGAACAACATAAAATAAGTAACATAATACAAAAGGAAAATACTATGAATCACACAGTACATTTTTTATGTTAGCTATGTGAAAATGCTCCGGTTTGAAGTTTATCTGAAGCTGTTGCAATATCTTCATTTTAACTGATCTGGACTGCCATCAAGAATAATATGTCCTGTTATGGACCGTAACTCAAGGTGAGATAAATGATTGTAAAGTCTTAGATGTTATTCCCATCTCTGATTCTCCATTTCTGCTTTTCATCTCCTGCTCTTTTGGATACAAGGGGTTTGTCCTGGCCAAGCAGAAGTTGTCTTTTCCCATAGCCTGCACTACTTGGGTGGAGACTACAGCGTCCTTGCCAAGTGGCTGGAATTCTAGGGATTTGCTCCAAGTGCACCAAAGTTCTCCAAGCGGACATCACCTCAGCATGGAACTGTTTCCAGAGTCCTACAGCAGCATGAGATAAGAGAGCCTCAGACAACTGCTTCTTCAGCTTCTAAATATGGCTTGAAACAAGCTGCTTTTGTTCCAGAAGCCGAATCATCTGAATTTAGAATATTCTCAGTAATTATACTTTTGGTCCATTTTTTGTCGTTTTTTTTTTTTTTTAAACTTAAGCTTGTTAGAAAACTGAACAACTGACAATACAGTAACTATATTTGGAGTTGGTGGATGAACAAATGCTTTAGATAAAGAGGAAATTGTCCTTACAGTTGTTTAAAGAACCTTTGGTTTCATACCATGTCTGGAAACATGACACAGAACTGTAATTGTTGATGATGGACAAAGCTTGAAATTTTGCAAGGTGCTTTTCCACGCTTTTGACCATACGAACCCTTGCTTTAAGACTCACCTGCTTCCTTTCTTAATCCACAGTGTACAGCACTGCAGTACAGGGATTGATGTCCTCCCCTTGGTTTTCACTGTTTTCTCCACCCTTCATCAAACATTCTGTGGACCAAACCAAACCCCGACTCCTGCCAGCCCTAACACAAGCACAATCTTTTGAGCAGCTTGAAATTCAGAAGATTTAGGAAAGATAGCTTAGGGAGATTTGAATCACAAGGTAAAGAGGAGAAAGGAAACTAAATGTAATTCAACTCATTAGCTTCTCTGATGCCAACCATAAAATATCTGAAGCGATGCTCAAAAAAAAAAAAAAAGGCAGAGGGACTTGAAATCATAGAATTTAAAGGAAAAGTATACCCTGGAACTTTTAGTGAGATATTCAGCCTTTATGTTGATTTTGTTCGTGTTCTCGTTCTCCATTACTATGACAATTTGTCTTGGTTGCGTTTAATTACTTGCAACTAGACACTTTAAACTGAAGAAAAACATCAGATATCAAAAGACTGAAAGAATTGTCTATTTGATTCTCTCTTCCTCTGCCTGCTGTGACAATGTTTTATTAGTAATATTTTGCCAGTGAAGAAATTAAGATGAAGAGCTTGTGGCAGGGTCTCGTCTATGGAAGAAAGTGAGAGCAACGTTAGCCGAAGTGGCATATTTTGCATGTTTCAAACTGCTCAGAGAGACCCAGAGGGAGTGGAGGAGCCTCCTCTGACACAAAGGAACATAATTCACACTGGAGGACTTACAACTGGTCCTATTCCTCCCACCCACATGAGGGGAGCTGATGAATGGAGGTGAATCTCAGCAGTACCCAGGATTTATTTCATAGCATCACAATATGTCAGGAGAAAAAGACAGACAGGCTCCTCTGCGTATTACAGTGCCAAATGCCACAGACAAGCTGAGCAAACAGGGACAGGCTAAAGGTTTCTGGAGATAAAGACTTCTCTCCCTCGACTTGTAGTTTAAGAGTAGAGTTGATCCAGAGCTGCTCTGGCTTCCTTAGGACTGCAAAACCTCCAACACCTGCTATTCAGCCACCTTTAATGTATCTAACAGGCTGCTTCGCAAAATTCCCATCACAAGAGGAGCTACAAGAAGATCCCACTCCTCAGTAAAACACAAACAAACAAAACTCACCAAGTCATCGCAGAAGTTATGACATTTCTGCATCTTTCCTGCCTCTGGTATTGGGATAACTGTTTATTTTCTCTCTACTCTTTACCTTTCCCTGACTGAAACAGAGAGACCCAGGCAACACTGACTGTCTTTTGAATCTGGGGGGAGAAGGGGAAGGGAAAAAATTAATTTTTTTATAAAGTATTAAAAAAATTACAAAGGTACTTTATTTGCCCTTTGAGGTTCCACAGGAATTTTTTACAACAAGCTAAAAAGGTAAGAAAGCAAGCGAAATTTTCTTAGATGTTTATTGTAATTAGTGAACATAGTACGATAAATAGCACATGTCATAGAAACGCCTGAACATGCCTTAAAATAGCAAATCTAAAATATACCGTAAAAATTCCTTTTTCAACTGTTGACTTTTTACTTTTATCTGATTCAATGGTCTATTTCCAACATGAACAGCTCTGAGTTATTTATACAAGGCGGTTATAAATTATTAAAGTATCCCTTGTTGTACTATTTACCATTTTGTCAAACCTAAAGCACATAAATCTTCATGCTTCAGGTGAGATCTGCATTTCTACTTTCTGCAGCTGGGCACTGTCTCATCAGCACATATTTCTTCAGAACCCCAAAGAAGAATCTCATAACACCTGTAACTCCGTGTGGAGGATACACAGTGCAGATCAAAACACAGATGGAAATGTTTATCTGTGTATATATGGCACTATACCAAAAGCAAACCTTAAGCAGCTTATTTAGTTTGCTCAATGTCCTTGAAGTTCAGATTTCGAGTTACAGGCAAGCATTCAAGGATGCTCAGACTATGGATTAAGTTAACTCTCTTGCAGGGAAGGAAAGATGGGAAACTTTCTTCAAAGAGAGGAAATCGGAGCATATTGAATTCTGAATTTAAGTTGGGGAGAGCGAAAAAGCAATCTTAAAGACTAGTATCACAATCAAGTGCTAGTCTGAATTACACGTGCCTTGGGAGTACTCAAAAATGGTGTACAATGTCAGGGGAAAAATGTGTATCAAAGAGCTGCGTGGACAACCCCTGCTGCAGTCTGAGCACGGAGGAACTGAAAAACAGGCTGCTGGAAAGCTGAGAAATCATGTGGAACCGAAAAAATAACATAAGTACTGCAAACTAGTTATTGCAGGTAACTTTCTGATAAAAATGCAATATCACACTACACTTTCTGAAAGATTTATCCCTTTGCTAAGTGAGATGCACACAGACGCAGGAAGAGAATTCAGCTCACCAAACTATAGCTGCGTAGACTTAGTTGACTAGACCCCACTTGAAGACCAGAGAGGAACCAACTTGCACAGGGTTTTATCTGCAGAACAAGCCTGGGGCATCTGGCCCAAGGTGAGATGAATCACTGTAGGGGAGTACTCATGGCTCCATCGCCTGCTGGAGAAGTCTGTATGAGGGGGTGAGATGCGTGATGTAGATGCCTCAAGGCAGGGAGGAGGACTTGCGCCATTGATGTCCCATTAATCCGTGCAGCAATTGAGTGGCATCAGCAGCGTTAGAAGCCAGTGTACGCAGGACCTTTTGTTTCCCTTTTCAGGGCCAGGAGCCAGCTTCCACCCCAGCCAGTAAGTGTAGCTGTCAATTGCAGAAAACCAGAATTATAGCGGGCTTAAAATAACACCCCTCCTTCTCAGAAGCTGGTGCAGCATCATTCCCCACTCAAAAGCTGTTCACTAGCTTTGGGAAAAGAGCAAAGATTATTTGTATGAACTTTCAGAACACAGTTTAATTTATTTAATGCTTTGCCAGCCATTTTGAGAGAAAGGGCAGCAGAGTTGTGGAAGTTCTGGAAGTGTTTTGCAATGTGCTTCATGTTGGGGGTAAGCATGAGGAAAAGGTCCTCTTTCAAGACGCCTCTCCTTCCTTTCTGTCACAATAACCATGTCAGCTGAAATCAAATTAGGAATGTGTGATATAACTCCCACAGCTGGGTATGTTCAGATCTGAGATGTTGATTGGCAGTTGCAGAGCTAAAGTACACCTAGAAAATCAGGAACGAGCTTCATGCAGCAACATCCATCACTTAGGGTTATTCTGATCCATACTTACGTTTGGGGATATCTTTAATCTGTAATTCTCAAGGAAAAAAAAGAAACAAAAAGAGAAAAGGCAATCTTCCCTGAAAGAAACGTCTCAACGTATTGCTTCAGTCCTTTCTTTACAACCTACTGCAAGTCTGAACTTCTTTTGGGTTTAAAAAAAAAAAAAAAAAAAAAAGAGCAAGAGTCAATGTGTTTCAATATATCTGTCTTGTGCTCCTGCCTCCATTCTATGCTCCACTGAAAGGCATGGAAGATGTGCCAAAATAACATAAAATGACTGTTCTTCCTCCCATGCTCCCAGCAAGACAGGAAACATTGTGGCCTCATGAGAATATTTTTTAAAAAACAACTGTGGCTGATCCTGCACTGAGCTCCATGGAAACATCAATGGAACTCATTGCTGGACCATAGCCTAAAGCTGGGGTTTAGCTCAGTTTTTTTGGAGCTTGTTCTCATTTTGTCCAAAACAGCCTACGCATCTCTGGTGCAGCTCTGCTGGCCTGTCAGAAGCTAAGCCGAGTTCTCCAACTTCTTTTAAAACAAGATACCAAGCAGCCATGAAATGGTAATGACTTTCAGTATTTGACCCAGTAACCTACAGGAGGAATGCAGGTAAAACTTTGTTGACTAATCTGCATTATGTAAAGGCAGGATCAGATAAGTGTTGGTATTTTTTCTATGCTTGCCATGATGAATAAAAGCACACAAAGCCTTATTTCAAAATATAAATGAGGTTGGGCTGAACAATTCCTGTAGCTCTTTTAAAAATTACACAGTTGGAAAAGAATTGTCAATCAATTTTATAGGGAACAATGAATGCTAAACCTCATTCAAGACTGTTTCTGTACTGGTCTTATTTTCTTAGCATAGAGCGCATTATTGTGATCCACATATCAGATGGTATCTTTATGCCCCGTTCTTTGAATGATTTCATCTTTCGTGCATAAAGCCACAAGAGAATCCTGGAAAACCTTTTCAATTTGTTGATCTGAAAGAGTGTTTGAAGACTGGAGAAGCCTAGCTATTTTATATCCTTGACTTCATTATTTTTACAAAGTACAGCTACATGTGTTCCATTTTAACCAATAAGTAGGCCCCTGAAAAGTATAAATATGCCACTCAGTATGCAGGGTTTTTTCCCCTGTCTGCAACAAGATGTTCTGCCAACTAATTCGCATTTGCATGACATTGTAATATTTCCATTAGCTTGGCTGATAAAAGTTTTGAGAGTCTGGACATGCTGTCAACCTTCGACATTTTTTAAGAAACTTTTGCCCTACCTCTTCTTGAGGAGGGAAGAAAGAAAACAACAAAAGAGTCAGACTAAAGGACAAATCATCATGACTTCAAAAAAGGTGAATTTTACTTTAATTAGCCTCTTACATTTGTTTTAGGTAGGACAGAAATTCCATGTTTTAATGTTCTGTTGTTTTAAATGTTTCAAGGAAATCAACATTGTAAGTGAAAGGGACATCCTGTAAAAGTTGGGCATAAAGCCAGAACAGGTCACACTCCTGAGTGAATGTAGTCCAGAACTCTACCATCCACAAAGACAAGACACAAGTCAAACACTGAAAGCAGCTGAAGGCCAGAAGGACGAGATAAAGGATAGCAAGGAGACAACCCTGAACAGTTCCTACTTTAGAAATCCTAAGAGTAGCTGGCAGACCTTGTCCAGAGAAACCCTACCTGGATGAGCAAACGGGGTCCACCAAAACAGGTCTCCTCCCTCAAACGGTGAGAGGCCAAACTGCCAGAAATTCAAGCGATGCAGGAAGCAACAAAGAAAGAAATAGATACCTCTAACTGAAAGCAAGCAGGTAATCAGGATACAAAAGCCTCTGCTGCTCTGAGAAACAGGGATCAAAGAAATCACACAGGGTCACAGATATCAAAGGGAGAAGCGCTGTTCTGTTTGTATGCTGGGAGACCCATGTGAAATTCAAGCCCCCCTCATCTCACCTGAGAGAGTCACAAATCCTGGAATAGGGAAGTTACCTTTATTTTTTCTTCTTTACATAAAACAACCAAGGCAAACTAAAATACAAAGGTTAAATTATAAGTATGGTGAAAATAATAAATTTACATTAAGAATATTGGATAAGAACCCAGGCAGAAAACACCAAAGCCCCTTTTCTCCTCACTCACAGCTCCAGACCCTGTTGCTGGGAGCGAGGGGGGAAGAATACTCCCCCTAACCCTCCCATAGGTTTCTTCTTGTTGTCAGGCAACACTCCCACATACTCTAATGTGCTGATTAACCACCCATTAGGGAACTCACAACTTAACCTTTAGTTAGCTCATCAACATCTTGCAGTCAGCAATGCGCAGCATACAAAATTCTAATCCTGCTCTGCTCAAAGCTAACTTGATTCTGCAGAGTATTTTGTGCATCATTATTCATAAGCACAGGCCGTTTTCAAAACTGATAATATAAGTCTCACTATATGGTAGAGCTGGAGGGTTTTTTCTTCTGGAGGGTTATACTGGTACAACATTTGTGCCTTCTAGAAACATTATGCAAATGAGGAATTCAGCCTATCCTGTCTCATAACAGTATTTTTATTGTTTTTTAACATGATAAGGAATACACATTACAGAATCACAGAACAGTAGGGGTTGGAAGGGACCTCTGGGGATCATCTGGTCCAACCCCCCTGTCACAGCAGGGTCACCTAGGGCAGGTTGCACAGGAACGCGTCCAGGCAGGTTTTGAATGTCTCCAGAGAAGCAGACTCCACCACCTCTCTGGGCAGCCTGTTCCAGTGCCCTGCCACCCTCAAAGGAAAGAAGTTCCTCCTCGTGTTTAGGTGGAAATTCCTATGCTCACATTTGTGCCCATTACCTCTTGTCCTGTCACCAGGCACCACTGAAAAGAGCCTGGCCCCATCCTCCTGACACCCACACTTTGAGTATTTGTAAGTGTTGATAAGGTCTGCCCTCAGCCATCTTTTTTCCAGACTGAAGAGACCCACATCCCTCAGCCTTTCTTCATAAGAGAGGTGTTCGAGTTCCCTAGTCATCTTGGTAGCCCTATGCTGCACCCTCTCCAGCAGTTCCCTGTCCCTCTTGAACCTGGGAGCCCAGAACTGGACACAGTACTCCAGATGCAGCCTCACCAAGGCAGAGTAGAGGGGGAGGATGGCCTCCCTCGACCTGCTGGCCACACTCTTCTTGATGCACCCCAGGATGCCATTGGCCTTTTTGGCCACAAGGGCACATTGCTGGCTCATGGTCATCCTGTTGTCCACCAGGACTCCCAGGTCTTTTTCCACAGAGCTGCTCTCCAGCAAGTCAGCCATTAATAAAGTCCTTTATTAAAAGTCCAAGCGCACAGTGCTGCAGGACATCCTTTAACTGCAAATTCTTGTGCCCATGAACTGTTCCACGTAAAATAGCAGAATTCCATACAAGAACAACTGAACCTACCACACAACTGAGTCCTATGTAAGGCTATCTCTTAGAGCCCGAAGCCATGTTTCACCTTAAACAAGAATTTTAATGGTCTACCGAAGGTCCTTAGCCAGTGGAAGAAAGCTTATTTCTTTTCCACTTGTTCTCCAAGGCCAGACCTTGCACCCGTTGTAATTCTGCCCATGTCACTGGGATCATCCCAGGGATGAATCTACTACTGCTGTGTTAAATCCTTTCTTAAGGAGTAGGAATAAATGTGTTGCCTTCACTTGGTTAAAAAGCACCGCTAGCAGAACAAGCAGGATCCGACAGATCTCTAATTCATGGTCATGCAACAGCTCCGGTAGGAAGCAGTTCAGAGGCGCACATCTTTCTCCTCACTGTAGGGCACTATGATGCCCCTGTTAATTTAAGCCGTCTTAACCTTTGGGTTTACAGTTCCTCATGATCTTGCCACTAATTTGTTCACACTGTTCTCATGAATTGAAAACAAGACTTTGAGGGACCATTTCAAATGTCTGTACATTTCCATACCATTAACTCAGAGCAAGAATTGTTCTAAACTAAGTGCAGTCATTAAAATCTTTAACAGCAGCGGGTGAGAAAGAGCTATGCCTAATGAGCCTCAGCCCACTAGAACATATGTTTGTCAGTACCACAGACTAACTGCCAGGATTTATTGTGTAAATTATTGTACAACCGTTTCTTGAGTCTCCAATACTAATGACTTGGTGTGAAAGCAGATCATATGCAGAAAAGAAAATGAAGAAAGAAACTGCGTTATTCACATCTGACTGTTTTTATTTCTGCCATCTACCATCCGTTCTACAACGTCAGCCAGACTGTTTCTCGAGATAAATCTTTGAATCCAGTAGTGGCTGCCAATGAGTTTCTGTGTTTGTGTCTGCAAAGGGGTCTAATAATAGTAAAAACATTTTGGTGTACACTGAGAAGCAGAAAGGGAAATAAAAGGGCCTCGGACCCAAAAGATCATCTTACTTTGTACCCTTTGGATTCCATAGGAAAGAATTATTACACAGTTCATGGAAGATCCTAATTATTTTTCCCACGTAATAGGTAAATCCTTTAAGCAACCCACCTAGGACTCTGTGACATCACCTGATGTTTCACTGATTGCTCTTCATAAACCTCCTCTTCAGAAACCTCTACAAGTTCTGCAGCCTCTTGAAGGGATTTGCCAGAAACAAAAGGTTAAAAATACATACTCACAGCAGCACCCTTTCCATATGGGGAAGCAAAGGCAGGCAACATGAACGACCATCCAAAGTACACCATACAGTGCCACAGCTCCTTGGTGTGGAGCCCATCCTTTCCAAAACACCATACTCATCATTCCGCATCCGTGAGTGCCTACAACCAAAACCACCCTTTTAAAATATTTTAGTTTTGTAGCGCGGGGCTGAGTATCTGCTGTAAAAAGAGTCTCAGCTGCCTTTTCCTTAGTTTAAAAAAAAAAAAATATTAATTTTGACCTCTGTCAGAAAGAAACATTTTTCAAGTTAACAAGTTACCTTTCAAAAACATCTTTGCAGTCTTAAAAGTGATTGACAGACAGGTAGTCCCCAGCTCCCTATTAACTAATTTTAGGCACTTAACTAGAGTTACCCTGAGAATCCTAGGAGATAACAAGGCACCTACTGACAGCAATTGAGCTCTTAGTGGTACAAACAGCTTATTTCTCTCTACTGACTACAGGGGAGACTTAGGACAATTATGTTCCTAACTGAAGTGCATCAATTATGTACCTAAAGTTAGGCAAGATGAATGCAGACCTACAGAGCCTAACATTTACAGAGAATCAGTGCACCTGAGGCACTTCTGTGGACAGGTCATTCTTTTAAAAGGCTTTTAAAGCCCCATGTCATGTTTTCAGGTACCCAATTCCCACTGAATTCACTGGGAGTTGGTGAATAGCTACTGTAAGAAGACCTTTACCTAAAGGTCATTTGAAAATATTACCTCTGTTTTTCACCTGCTTTGGGTGGCTGTGTGCAGCAGCAGAGCAAGTGAACACCTAAGGAGAACAGCTAACAAGTTAAGGGAGGCAGTACAGTTGGAAAAGAGAGAAAATTGCAGTACCTTGGTGGAATTCCCAGCATTTCAGAGGCCACTGGAGAATCCTGCTGGCATTGTGTGATTGGCATGATTTATGAAGGCCAAGGAGCCATGAGCAGCAGCCCTAGGTGGATGCCACAGCTCCACAGCTGACGGTGTTCCTCTTCAGTGGGAACACAGAGGGGCGTAAGGCAGTGACAGCACGCAGAACCTATCTCCGGGATACGAACCACTTTAACCCTTTATAAAAGCACGTCTTGTAAGGGCTTGTGTATTTATTTGAAAGACAAAAATATCCTTATTTCGGCAAAAAGGAGCTGTTACAGACCAAAAAAACCCCTTTGTTAAATGTAAACAAATGGAGGCTCAACAGAGAAAAGCAGAACGCACGCACAAAACTGATTGGTTTTATTTAGCATGCAAAGGATCCGAAGAGAGTTGAGGATTTGCCGGAGCACATTTGATAATCTCCCATATGTAATCAGAGAAAAGAATACAAGTATATCACAATGTATCTAGCAGATCTCCCTTGCTGTATGCTGCAGGAAGAATTACAATTCTTTTCTCTCTCCTGAGCTGTATCATTTAAACCTGTGGTGTCAGTTGGGCTTTAAAATATCTTCTTACAATTATAAGAGGCATAATACAAAAACTTGAGAAATTTAGGCAGAAAAAAACCAGTAAGGAACATCCAGCTCCACACTTCCCACTGCTTCCATCACGAAAAGAAGAAAACGTCTGCAGCACCAACCCTGGTTCCTTTCTAATTACTGATTTAGAAAAAATATATTACCCCATGGGTGTGAATTTCCAATACATCTCCGTGTCATCTGCCCATTAGCTCTAGAATACGCAGTTTCCAAATGCCAGACTCTTCACTTCAGAATGGAAGTTTTTGCGTTAGTCCATCTTGCACATAATATTACTTGACGCAAACCACAGCCCTTCCCTACGCTATGTCATCCACTTCATGGATTTTTATGTAGCTAGTGACGTGGCAGAGTTAAAGCAGTTCCTCTTTCCTATAGTACAGCACTGTTGTCCTTAGAGAAGGCTCTTTCCACTTCAAAGGAGTAGGTGGAAGAGTCAGCAACAATAGCAGCAACAGGGGATGGACAACACAGTCCAAATACCCTGAAGTCGACAGTTTCCTTCTCTGTCCACTAATTAACCCATCTCGCTGTCAGGGACAATTATTTTACCATTGATACTCCTGTCATTGCCTCCTTTTGGCATTTGCTACCACATTGTGCCCTCTGTGGTTGCACAAATACCTCTCAAATCAACTCTTCAACCTGGCTTTCTCATCTTAGTTGCAGGCCAGGGATTTGTACATTCAAAATGTCCCATCAGAAATATCAAACGTCATGGAGAATGAGAGGGGGTGAGAAAGAGAAAAAGAAATGTTTACTAATAACATCTAAAACATGCATTACTGACTCAGATCAGCACTATTACTTTTAAATAAAAAACTGTGACAACCTAACAAGGTGTTGATCTGTTTGTTGATCACACCTCAGCCAGACATGTCTCCTGTATGTGGTACCAATATGGGACTCTACTGAGTAGCGTGTCCTAGGATACACTGCACAGCGATGTGCAAGGCAACATGAAAGTCTGACCTGACAACCTTGGGTAGCCGCTGCCAATATTTATTGGACAAAGCGATAGAGTCTTTCTATGGAAAAAAGCCAACGTTTTATGAATTTTTTTGTCACAAAGTTGAATATAATCCATTTCCTGTTATGCAGGACACAGCAAAATATGTTGCATTTGGCACGCTGCTAAATGGGGTGAAAGGTGGAACGAGTCTCTCCTTCCAATTGGGTTTTATTTAATTATGCTTTTTTATTCTGGCTGAATCAAATTCCTGCATGCAACCATGGAAGAATGCTATAGGAGGCTTCCTGATCCTACAGCTGCAGTGTTACAGGTGAATGTGGTTTATAAGTTGTTCAGGGAGTATTAGGAAACCGATGCCAGCAGCCAGCTCTAGAAAAGACAGCACTTCAGTGCAAGGCTATTCACTGTTTAAACAAAGACTGAATTTTAAGAAAGTTGTGGTCCGTTTTCTTCATTATAACATACGTGACGCCTGAGGCTAGTGAATAAAAATGCTATAAAGAATCTCTGGCCCAGTGCAGGTTATGCTTTTACAGCAAGAATTAATAACAATCTCTAATAATCTAGGCAAGTCTCTAACCTTTCTGAACCTAATATTTCCCCTCTGTGAAACAGATAATGTGTATTACCCTCACAAAAATCACTACGATGATGAAAAATATTTCTTAGACCTAATCCCTCTTCACTGTGAAAATTTCCCTTTAGAAAAAGATTAAAAACCTAATGGATACACGAGCTCGATGTAAGCTCAGCAACATTTTCTTTCATTACAGAAGACATGAAACACACACTCACATGGGACACAGGTTATGCCCTCACTTCTTGTTTCTCTCTGTAATTTTTCACTATACTAAAAATTAGAGGCTTTTTAGTTCTTTATTGAGGTTTGTGGTGGCCTCTAGTGGTGGCTTTGCGAATGGGACGCTTCCCTCTTCCCCAGCTGTTGGGTGAACTAAACGATGGCTATGAAAAAAATATTCGTGTTGTGAGTTGTGGCTCCCACTCTCTCACACCGAAAAGGTGGGAAAGAGCTAACCATCAAAGCTCTTGTATAGCTGACACTTTGGGATGACAAATATGGACTCTTTGAATGTAAGGAAATAACTTCATTTGCTCTCCAGTTCTTTGCAACAAGCTATTCCAAGTCCTTACCTAATATTTCTTAGTGTTTCATCCTAGCGACCAAAAATAGTTCCTCTTTCCTAAAGTTTCCCTCAAAGTCTTCAGGGTCTATGGTTTTTAAGGTGTGCTCAATCTCACTCTCGGTCCGGTGGAAAAGAAATCCAAGAATAGTCTTTCCTAATGGAGAAACACAGATTAACTTTCAACACTTTTGGAACATAGTCTGGCCATGCCGTAATAACGAGCAGCCATAGAGCTGGTGTTTAGGGTCCAATTTTCTCACAGAAGAAATGTTTTTGAACTTCATTCTTTAAACTGTCTTCTAAATATTCCTCAGGTTCATTTCAAAAGCATAACACTATCCTCTGGTGAGGGAAGTATACACACTTTTCCTCACACGTAAGGAAAAACTTCTGCATACACAGTCAGGCCTTAATAGCTTCTTTGCCAGATGCCATTCATCGTTTCTTTCTCACCCACCTTGAAATCATTCTCATAAAAAGACTTCATCATCCAAAACAGGAGTCTCATTGCTACACCGATGCAAAAAAAAAAAAAAAATCTTTAAATAGTTTCCCGCTTTACTCCTCCTCCTTTCCTCCCCAGTTCAGACCCAAAGCGCAGGCCTCCGTACCCTGAGAGGCTCCAAAAACAGCAAAGCACTGACGTGACTGTGCAGTGGCAGTGCTCGCTTTAGACACCACACTATCTGCGTTTAATGGAACGGAGAGAATCCATTCCCAACACACTTGCTAGCAGAAATCAAGCTTTACTGAGGGTTTGTCAGAGATGTTTGAACTAGACGTGCCCAAGGAAAGGTGAATCTATTTGAAACACAGAGGGATTTTTTTCCTTCTCATTTCTTCAAGGGCTTGTACAGAACTCTCACTCTATTTAGCTTTTAGTTTCATCTGAAATACAAAACATTTAATAGTCAATTAAAATAATTATATAATCTCACTGAGCTTTTCAGCTGAGTTCCCAGAATAGGCTATAAGACTCAATGGGGGAGCCCATGGAACAGCTTTGAAATTAGCATTTATGTGGGCTGGGAAACTGAGGCACAGATAGAAGATCACATAGATAGGACATGACAAGGTCAGAAATAAATCCCCATTTTCCTAATTTCTAGGACCTCGTCCTGATCCCTGAACACATTCCTTTCCTTGCAAGGGGTATTTCAAAGTGAACCGTTAAATCCCACCACCGTTCTCATCTTTCTCTGGCCAGATGATATCACATGTTGCTTTAATTATTGGTTTGTGCTATCCTTTGGCTCTCCTGCTCCACTCTAGCTCTCTTGGCTTGGCCCACGAGCTCTTCAAAAGTACAGTGCAAGTATTATTTCTGTTTCATGCAAAGCTTGCCTAAATTTGTGGCAGGGAAAAGGCTGCAGAAGAACTGTATTGTGTGACTCCCAAATGAAACCAGCTGCCTATTATTTCCACATCTCTAACCTTAGACCAAATTATGTGAGCTGGAAAGCTAATCTTTGGCCATCCTTTGACAAAGAGTTCTTTATAATTATTTTTATTTACGTTTTGTGCTGTTAGTATGGAAATTTGATCACAAATGTGACCTTGCTGTTATCTCCTCTCCCTCCGTCAATTTTGCTGCTACACTAATTACAATAATTATATGGGGTATTTGCCTTAATGTGTCTTTAAATTGTAGCTGCCAAGTCTACTAATAAGAAGCCAATGATCAGCAACATCGACTTCCATAGGTCAACAAGGTCCAGGTGCTTGTGGCAATTGATGAAAATCACAAAGCTGTCCTGCAGTCTTTACCCTGCTTCCTGACAGGGTGTAAAGACTTCACACCAAGATCCATGCTACTATAGACTGTCTGTGTCTGGTAACCATAATGCCTAATCTAGAGCTAATTAGACTAGAGAAGGATATTGGCATCATGGGGTCACTAGGGTAGCTGAGAGTCACTGATGCTACAAGCCCATCTGTGAGATGAAGATTCTATGTCTTTCAAAAATCAGTTATCTCACTCAGAAAAAGTGAGTCAGTCCAGAGACTGTCCCATGAAACACTATGGCCAGCACTCTGTAAGGCGTAAAATACACGATTATAATTTTCCCTTTGGTTATGAAAACAAATGGTTTTCTTTTGAGCCTAGATGTTAACGAGTGCTCATCTTGCCTTGACTTATTTCACTCCAAGCATTTTAGAAGTGAAGTTCTTCCTCCATGCTTCTTCATTCTTGGGGGGTGGAGGGGTGGGCAGAGATGGGGAGAAACTGATATTTTTCTCATGTTCTTCCTGCCTTAATTCTTACATTTCATTCTTAGTCATTCTGCCTGCTTGGGGTCTTGCAATTGACTATACCTGGCAGTTAAGTGACACCACTAAGTGTATTTCCCAAAGTTGGGCTCTAGTGAGTGTGAAAGCAAGTGCATGAAAGTAGTCATAACATTGCAATAACTAGTGGCTTTAACCAAAATTAAAATTTCAGTGCATTAGGAGCTGCATAGCATCCCTTCCTTAAGTACCAACTTAAAAACAAGCTACCGTTCACATCGTTACCACTTGTACTCTTAAGTGCAAATGGATTGTGTCTATGGCACATCAACATTATCTGATCTCCATGTGAATTCTGTTTTATGAACTTTTTCTCCCCTCAACATTTCAAATGCCAAAGTTCAGAGACCCACATAGTCAACCCTCAATAATCTAAAGTGGCCTATGCAACCTATTGATAAATAGATAACTGTTTTCCTGAAGAAAGCAGCAGATTTCATAGACCTCTAGATAGAAGTAATACATGGCGTAAGATACCTTCTTCCTTTGGAGGAAATGATGCTGCTGCTTCTTTGGAATATTGTGCAGTAAAATATTTACCACTGATATTATGGAAAAATCTGAAAATCCAAAAATAGAAGGTGGTAGAAGCAGGATGCCTCAGGGCCAGGTCTGAATTGTTATGGTCTATTCACAGCCAGCATTTTGAGTCTCGGAACAAATCCTGCAATATACTTTCTTCTAAAAAGAATTTATGGTCAGGAAGAAAGCAGACAAGTGGTATGAACTCACCGTAAAACAAACACATGCACAAATCCTGGTACTCTTCAAGTGGTAACAGATTCAAATCTACTTCCATCCAATTATTTCTTCATTTTCAGAGGGCACAGAGGAATGAAGTATGCAAGCTTTATCTTAGCTCTGCCAGATTTGTGTAACAGTAACCGGCTTATGGCTTAAGGCAAAAACATACTTATTTCAAGAACTTTGGCTTCCTGGCTGCACACCTCATGGGCTGTGAACATCCCGCATCTTTGGCCTGCTTAAGTCTCCACTTCATCAGATCTTCAGTGTAATGCATTAGTGAAGCTGCAAAACCATTAGTTAACCAGCAAGATAGGCGTCGTCTCTTTTGACAACATGGAAGTGCAGATCTCCTTGGCTTTCACAAAATAATTATTTTCTTTTTTTAATTTCCAGAAAGATGTTTTAATTATGAATTTCATTTAAGTTCAGAACTAGAGCAACCAAACCCAGATGTGAAAATCCTAGATCCTAAACAACACTGGTCTTACTATGTCCACAGTTGTTTTTTTTTTCTTACAGAGATAACTTAGAAGAAAAGTCCCAACTCCCCATGATTCTATAGATGTCATTTTCCTGTATCATTCTGCAGTAGCCAGGGTTTTAGAATTTGATTGCCAGCATGTGACTCTCTTGGCTATTCTACATAATGAAAATCCCCCTTGTAGTTCTAAATGAATATATGTATATTTCCACGTTTCTGTGTATATATATTTTCCTAAGTGTCAACATAAGCTGATAAATATGTAAACAAATCCTGGAGAGTGTAAATTATAGCATGCATCTGGCAGAGTCTATTGTAGTTGGGTTTACCTACTGATTTTCATTTTAAGTCCTTGCTCTTACATACTCATTACTTATAAAAGACTTGCTTTTATTATTATTGTTACTGATTGGTGTTATAGTAGCATTTATAGACTCAAGCCTTTTCTTTTAGATAGTTTATGTAACAGACAGAAACGTTCTGTGATTAGTTTTGAAGGTATCTCTTAGCTCTTGACATGACCCATAATCTGACTGAGCCGCGTGGGTTCAGCAAAGCCCCAGACAACCCTTTCTACTGACTGTGTGGACCATGCAAGGGACAGAAGCGTGCTGAGGTGTTGGCAGGATTTTGGCAGTTTATAGTACCTAGAATACATACGCTGCTGCAGGGTTCACAGATTATTTTTAAGGCAATTTCCCAAATGCCTTTACCCTGATTTCTTCCAAGTACAACTTCATTCATTTAAGCCTGCTTAGACATTCTAAAATTAATTTTCTTCATACTTTTTTTTTTTTAGTCTTGGAAAAAAAATCATAGCAAGTTCTTTATTTAAACGATATAACACTAAAGCGGCTGAAACAGTATTTTTCATGGAGAGTTTCCAATGATGAAACACTTTGAAAACACAGGGCTTGATTTACAAGGTCTAGCCTGGTATAAGACACTTGATTTCTACATGGAAGTGTGAGGGCCTCAGGCTGGAACAATGCAGTGGGCACAGATTTAGTAGCAAATTCAAGTGTAGGATATCCAGCACCTTCATGGGACCAAGCTTTTTTCCCCCCATCTCCCTCAGTGTTGGGCTACTCTCAATGCTGCCTTTGATGGACTGTTAGACAACCAGAAGCTCCCGATACATGCATTCTTCTATGTAGAACATGGACAGAGAAAATGAGACTCTGCTTATCACCTCCTGCACATGCTTCATCTGGATGGCCAAGACACATGCATTGGGTTTGCTGCACTATATATTGAGGAACCTACACGATCTCTCACATTAGACTCAAACACATGCTATGGAGACCACGTGTCCATATTTCAAAAGCTCAAAAGTTCCTAGGCCAAAACAAATGTCAATTTGTTCAGTGCTATATGATGCAGCCATGTGGTTTCAAAGCCACTCTCTCTCCCCGCTTCTCCTCCCACATCTCACCTGGGACTGCATTTCTTCTGTGTATTCACCTTCTTCTCACTCTAGTGGACATGCCAGATCAGGTCCAAAACAGGCAAGGGAGTGTTTTGCAAAAATGAGAAAAGAAAATAGAGGCAGACACAGAAAATGCAGTTGCTTGAACAATCCAAAAGACGGTACTTCAGGAATAAAACTTGAATTGATTTTTTTGGTCCTTCTGCTTTCACATTAAACTTTAAAAGCATAGTTAAACCTTAGGTGGTAATGCCAGACTTGTACCTGCTTTGGGATGTACAGTCTGAAGCTCCAGCTGGCATGGACAGGGTTTACAGCCAAGAATTGCCACCTGACAAAAGCATAACATGAACAACTAGCAGATACACTGAGTTGAAACTTCATTGCACTTGAAGACCTGAAGCCCCAAGGACTTCTCAGAGCATTGTAGCTTCCCATCTCCACAGCAGACTCAATCCAACCTTTTCTTGGTTGACACAGACATTATAGTGGTGTTCCTAGCAGGGCTATGATATTTCATAGAGAAGAAGAGGCTCACAACAGAACTGAATACTTCACTGATATGTCTGTCTAATCCTAGGCACCACTGTTGAATTCACTTGAAAATATCTTGCTTTTCAGAGCCTGCAATTATATGTTTTCAGTCCTTTTTTTTTTGGCCCAGATTATTCCCATTTTATCCTCTTACTAATAAAAATGTACAGTAAAATGTTCCTTTACAGCTTCAGTTAGTGTCTGTCTTAAGCCAAGCTTAATATATAAAGTTACTATAACCCATGCAAAGTGAATGCCAGTTTTTATTCCTTCAGTGTGCCCATTTGAACAGCAGAAATTTTGAACCCAGTAAGACTCATCAGAAATTGCAGTTTTTCTGTCTTAGAACACACACAGGTTGTTTTCAGAGTCACTAAGACATAGCTCAACATTTCTAACTTGGTTCTGTTGGCATTATAGCATCTTAAAGTTCTGCTTTTTCATCACTATCATCTGTAAAGTCATCTATGCAGTATCCAGGAGCCTTTTGGCCCAGACTCCTAGCTGATACAACTCAGCACACCAGTGTATGTATCAGAGAGCAGACTTTTCTTTGACATATTTACAAACAAAAACCTTACAAGCAAAGTACAATAGGGAGCATTCTGTGAGTTTCCAGTTGAGAACAGAGAAATAACTTTCAGACTACTTTTTGCACAAGTACTGAAACAAGGTGAAAATTTCCAATGGATACTGGCAGGGTTTTCAAAAATTTGCCAGTGACTTTGTAACACACTTGCATGGCCGTTACTATTTAGACTGCCACAAAGTCACTTTACTAAGGCTAAAGTTACTCTAAACTGAAGTAATTTCTAATCTATACTTTTGTACACAACCTGAAAATGGGTTTGAATCATCAAGTTACTCTAGTTAGTTTAGATATTCAAGATATTGAAAAGAATAGGGAGCAAAACTCTCTTTGTGTTTTCAGTGCTGTATGTATACCAAGGTTATTAATTTCATGCCATGACAACAAATTATAAAGGTCATGAATCCTTACTTCATTGAGATATTTTTGTTCCATCAGGTTGTGGGAACTGACCCAGGTAATAAGATAAGCTTGCTCAGTTAATAGGCCTGATTTCTAAGCCTTAACTCACCTTTGACACATAGCAGATTAAGTGTTAGCAAGTGCCAAGCCATTCCGGCGTCACGGTTTGCTGTTGCTCACAGCAGAGATGTTTAACTTTCATAACAACCAGTCTTTAATGACTGATGAGGAAGCTTCTTAGTATATGAATTGCAGGCTGATGATCCAGATGAACTCTCTCCACCAGCGGTCAAGCCCTCTAACTCAACATGAAAAGAAATCAAGTCCAACTTTTACTACATAGGGGAGCCACAGCTCTCCTTTGGTCCTGCTGTACAAAGGCGTTTCAGAGAGACCATATGCCAAATTGTATCATACGTCGTTGGAAAGGATAGGAGTACTGGGTCTGCCAACTGCTAGCTTCAAAGACAGTCTCATTGCAGGCACTTAGAGGCAGCATTTGACCACAATATTTCTTAACCTGAAAACTCTGGCCTTGCAGTTAGCATCCCAGCCATAATACTACGTTAGAAGAGACAAACTTTCAGTTTGTTGCCTTCGCCTAGTAGTGAGATGGGAGTAATTTGCTGCAAATCACTAACCATTCTTAATCTTCAGTGAGGCTGAGAGTATGCAAAGTTTTAAACATATTCTTCCCCTGCATCACTCTGTATAGAAAGATGGGTACTTTAAGTCGCTAACTTTTTCAGGTTTCCTCAGGAGAGAAAGAATTTTCCTCATTTTCACACATGCTATGACTTTCTTACGTCTACTCCTCACCATGTCCTCAGGCTTCTTGCCCACACACAGCACTTACACAGCGCTGCTATTCAGAGCATCCCAGTGGAGCCAGGGACTCTCATTCATAACACCCAGTTACCTACAGGGTTTTATGGCTACATCCGTTTAATCCAGTCTTTGCAGCAAAGTGCCTCGGTGTTGCTCACAGGAGAGGTGTTTTATTGGTTTTTTGTTTCCTTTTTAAGCTTCAGCCAGCAACAATCAAACTTTGGTGGGATGAGAGACACCTTCTCAGTATGTGACTTACACACTGCATTGGGTGATTACATGCACCTTTCGAGATCTTTTTCCATCCGGAGAAAAGAGAAACGCCTCACTACTTTAGGCCAGAGATTAATTGGTGATGATGGCTATATAGAAATCTTAGCACCATTGCTGCATGTGAAAGTGATGTGGCAGCTTCTAACAACTCTGCTACCCAAGAGTGGGTAGATGGGGAAGCATGATGGGGGAAGAGCACCTGGGACTGACAGGACTCAATAGGGATTTGAACATATTTTTCGGTCTGGTGTGACACAATACCATAGCCTCAGCACAACATCAGCAAGACCTAGGTTAGCCTGCACGGCAATACTCGCTGTCAAGACAGCACAACATAAAATCACAGCTTATAGTGTGGTGGACAGAAAGGGAGCTGAAGTGTATTTCCTGAAGATTTGTAACTTAAGGACAGAGAGGAAAATAAAAAAAAAAAAAAAATCATTTAGTGGACTTAGCTGAAGGATTTTCAGAGAGTAGCCAGTGTCTGTTGTTTCTTGCTATGACTACTAAGCCAGCTTGGGACCCCATGTTGGTCATGACTGAAGAGACTCTTTTACCCTGAAATTTGAGATATTTATGGATTATAAACTACCTTTTAAAAATTATAAATAAGATGGAGAAAGTAAGACCCTTTTACAACTATTATGTCTTAATGAAATAAACTGGAAAAAAGACGAGGCTTTGGGTGAAACTCCAAGCCACCTGAAGGCTTCCACTGACTTAATAAGGCCAAGTATTTCCTCATTTCCAATTTCTTTTTTATTATTTTTTCTACTTCCCTTTGAGCACACAAAACTAATAAATGTGTTTTTATCACAGAGAAGTAAAGTAGCACTGCTGAAATCTGCAAGAACAAGTGGGCATGGAAATGCCTTTCTTTTTTTTAATAAAAGTTTTAATAAAGATGTATATAGAAGCCTTGCAGCTCTTCAATAAGAGCCTGAGCCTGCATGTTGCTTATAGACCTCAACTTCCCCTGAAGTCAGTGAACTATTTTACAGGAAACAATCTTGTGCTGGCCCCAAGGCAGCAAACAATATTAGCTAATATATCTTTTCCATCTTGAACCTCTGTGATCATCTTTTTAATTATATCAGTTGGAGAATACCTATAAACACAGGGTTCCATCTTGAACCTCTGCGATCATCTTTTTAATTATATCAGTTGGAGAATACCTATAAACACAGGAGAGCAGATGCACAGACCACAGCTATTTGCTGTCCTGGTGCAAGAGGGGGTACGTGCTCCCTTCCAGCCTTGTGCTGGAAGGAGAGAAAGCTCCCAGGCTCCCCAGCCAGCTCTGTCCCACCACGGCCCCAGAACTAGCCTAAGCCCATGCCCTGCAGCAGCACTTCAGCTGCTGGCTCCATTAGAGGACTACAGCAAACTAAGCTTGATGGCCAACAGGTCTAACTGCTACTGACAGTGCTAGGACACAGAATTCCAACGTCGTGACAGCCAGCAAGTTTTTGCTTGGTGGCTGTTTGTTTGGGTTTTTTGGGTTGTTTTTTTTTTTGGTTTTTTTTCTAATCAAAAATAACAGCCTAAAGGAAGTGGCAGTGTTTTAACAACTTTACCTGCAGTAAGCACATTTCAGAAGGAACATCGCAAAAATAATTTTGGAGCCAGTAATTCAAAATTTTTTAAAGTAAAAGATAAATAAAATAGATTAATACTGGTAACAAGAGTTTTCCGTATCAAAAGGGGAAATCTGATAAATTGGAAGTACAGTTAATAAAATGAACTAGGCAATTCAACCAGACAGAGAAACCCTGGGATCTGAACAGCTGCTTGCAATTTCTGCAAGTTTATAAAGGGTGCATAAACTCAAAAATTCACAGCAAGTTCATAAAAGGCTTTATAAAACATGATGCTTGCGAGAGCAAGAAAGTAAGCTTCTGTATGATCCCAGCAGACTTACCCTCCTCCCATTCCCCAAACCATCCTTCATGATCTGGCCTCCTGAAGCGCCTTCTCAGACCACCTTGGTGTCCTACCACAAGCCCAAGCCGCTTGGGCGCAGGTATCCCCATCACAAGCAGCAATTCTGCAGCTCCTCTTCAGGCCAGAGGAAAAGTTGGGATAAAATTTGGTCCCCCCAGTCTGCTCAAAATGTAACACTGGAAGATTCAGTTTACATTAGGGGTTTTTTTTTTTTGAAGCATCTTATTTGTGTTTGTACTCAGAAATGTGCTCAGCTGATTTACGCTGTAATAAAGAAATATCATTCCTTTGGCAAATACTACAGCTACTTAGATATTCCAGTGAGAGCATTGCTTTAATGAAAGCAACAGTAAGAAAAACAAACAATTTTCTCTGCCTGTTGAACCATGACAACTGCTTTGCCTCCTATCCACCTCCACTAACAGGGGAAGTAGTTTTCCCCAAGCATTCGTAATAAAAGCTGTAGGTGGTTCCAAGTTTGTAGAGATTAGCACTTTGAACTTAATTGCAGATGCTTTTAGGTGCCTTTTAATAATATTTTTTTTTTAAAGAAGTCAAGAGCTACAGTATACATCCAATTAAAGAACAGACCAGATCAGTTATTTACCAGGAGAAGGGCTGATTGTGTTATAAGGCTCAGCCACACCGGTGTAAGTAGTACAACACACAGATTTGCAGATCTAGGAAGGCACCCAGGAGGCATGAAACAGAAACAGCGACTGACAGGGGATGGAATGGAGACACACTAAAAAAAAAAAAAAAAAAAAAGGATTTAACTCTATGTGTCATTTTATTTTTTCCTAGCAGCCTGTGACAAGACAGATAGTTTTACCGTCTGCCATTTCCTCAAGCTGCAGGAGCGCTCGGAGGAGCAGTGATAGCACATCAGACTGACACAATGACGAAAATGGATTTTAGCAGCAAACCAGCCCAGACAGATGCTGCTGCTGTGTCACTCACTCAAACAGCCACCGTGGAAGAAGGTACACTTTGATTCAGGTATAACCTGCAACTCTGTGGCTAGATAGGAGCTAGTGACAAGATAGCACTGTTGCAGCCTGATTAAGGCACTGGTAAAGTTACAGAGACTTCCATTCCTCAGACTCAAGACACACAACATGTAACAACACTTCTTTCCCACTTTCTCCCTTGCCTGTCAGTCTTACCATTACTAACAGATAACCAAAATAGCTAAAACTGCATAAGGAGCACAGAATAGTTTTTATTAGGTTCTCCTTCTTCAACCTGACCTGTTTTTCAAACTCATGCTTAATCCTCTCTTTTGATACCTTGCACCATCTAACACAGAAACTGAGCAAGAGATGCCCTCTTCAGAATACTGGGCAACACGATGGAAGACACAAAACCAAAAAGAGTTTCTTAATTCACCAGCTCCTTAGTGTCTACACTTTAAAGTCCAATAGGTAAAGTTACAGACAAGAAAATGAAAAGCGTTAAAATACAAGAGCTGTGGCCTGAAGGTATCGTGCCATCATTATGTAAGTGCCATAATAAATCGACACACTAATCATAGTCCATGAGAACTATAGAAAAAAAATATTTGCAGGTATGACACTATAACTTACCTTTTTAAAACTAAGATTGTATGCAAAGAAATCAGAGTATTACATTTGTTGCTAATGTCTCTCAGCGTTAACGTTAAATGTTCTCTTAATCCTAGACTATATTTTCATAAGCTTATTGCAACAGATTGTACATATCAAATCACAGATACGTTTAGCTATGTGTCTTAGGAATATGGGAAAAAAACACCAGCATTAACCAGAAAAATAGCTACCCATCTATTCTATCTTCCCTGAGCTACGCACCAATTAGAAGATTTATCTTCCATCCAATATAAGGTGAAAAGGCTTGTCTACTTTCTGATTATAGCATTTCCGCAGAAACGGTTGCAACACTCACCACCTAGGACATCCACAATACTCAGTTCATGCATGTTAAGGATGTTTATGTTGTATGGGTTGGTTTGTTTTGCTTTTTGGTTTTTTTTTTAAACACAGTAAGTCAGCACACAGTATAGGAAAGGTTCAGCTGTTTTAGAAACTGTTACTGGAAGAGAAGAAGAAGAAAAAAGGTTACTTAACTGAATTATCAGTGTACCCTGATGGCGCCAGCAGACCTTGCTGCCCCGACCAACCTTAGCCCCCAGGACCCCCATGCTTAAATAGGGAGGGGTGTAAGAAAGGCCCCAGGTGAGGCTGGTCAGAGCCATTAAGACACATTTGTGCCCACAGGACCCTGACCTAAATATCTCAAATGACCAGTCCTCCCATGGTTTGGCTTATCCTAAGATAACCGCAAAGGAACAAGTAGTGCATTCCCTTACATTTCTCAAATACATAATCCACTCTGTATTACAGCAGAGAAGTCCCTGCATTCTCCTGACGTAGGAGTTTACTTGAGTGTCACAGTTAGAAAAGAACACGTTTTCACTTGTGCTGCGTGAAAAAACAGCCATGATACAAGTTAAGTCACTTTTTTGTCTCTGGTGACTCACAGCAACAGGGACTGCAAATGACGCACATGCTGAGGCAATTCGGATCTTCAGAGCCACAGCAGCCAAATGAAAGGAAAATGATGCCCACTGGAGACCCGGGCCAGTAATTAATCTCTAGAAAACATTTGACATATCAAGTAAACTTGATCTAGAAAGTGACTAATTTCTCAGGTGTTTGCAGAAGCCCAGGGACAGAAAGAGAACAAGAACATGCCAGAAAAGAGGAGAAGTCTCCGGCTGCTTTGAACAGGAAGACAAGAGAGGGCTTGTGGTCTTGACTTCTCTCTGTGAGCCTACTCTGCCACAGCCAGGCTCATAGAATGGCCATCTCCCTGCTACTACTTTTCAAATGTATGTATGCCAGAGTCCCTGTCCTTCAGAACTTATAACAGGAAAGGAGAAAACAATAGCAACAGACAAAAGAGAAAAAAAAAACACAAACAAACCAACAAAACAAAACTAGGGTATCCAGTTCTGGCACTGCTGCTTTTAATTAAATCGGTGGAAAAGCGTATGACACAGATTTCCATTGTGGGTAGGAACAGAAGACTGCCTCCATGATCAAAGCATGGGTTTGATGCCACGCAACATATACTTTCTTTTAACTGTGTTTCATTATAAAGCTAAAAGAAGCAGCAAGCAAGTCCCGGGCAGTAAAGGTGAAGTGAATGGGACTGTAGAGGAGATGAGTGCAACTAGCAGGAGAAGGAAAGTGAGAAGAGGTGGGCAGCAAGAGGGGAGGATAGTGACGGGCTGCCGTGGTAAGAAAGTGATACGGCTAATGGGAACCGACCACAAGTACAGGCAAGAGACAGTCTAATTCCAAAGGTGTCTAATCCAGCCAACTGACAAGCTCTTGACGGCTGCTTCGGATGCCCCCTTGTGAAGTACTCTGCGTAGGAAGGTCCTTTGGCTGGAAGACCTTCTTTTTCAGTGGTAGCTATGGCAGCTTTCAAAAAGGCTTCTCCCAGCACCAAAGCCACGCATCTCATGGAACGTGAAACAGAAAGAGCCACACACAGCTGTGAGGCTGGCCACCGCCTGCAGGCAGTACCCTACACAAGGGTCATCAGATGGTATTTATACAAAATGATGAAGACAACAAGACAGAGAAACGTTCTGCGCCTAATCATTAGCAAACTAGACTAACACTTCATTCTGTGCTTGGTACAGTTGCCTCGTAGCAATTGCAGACTGCACTTCCCACAGATTGCTGTTACTTAATAGAAAGCGCAGATAACAGATCGTTCTGTGTTACTTTGCTGTGTAATCTTCACCACAGTCTGTAATTAAAAGCATTAAGCAAAAGAAAGAATCGAGAGGAGAAAATTAAGCTAAAAACCGGGGTGAAAGTAGTCTATCTAAGTGACAAGAAAAAGGTTGGTATTCCTAGCAGAACATCAAGGAAGGACCCTGATCACAAAGATCATTTAGAGTCAACCCTCCCCTGAAATAAAATTTGAATAGGTTTTGGGGGGACCCTTCTATGTAAAAGGAAAATGCTTTGAATGGAAGCAACAAGCTAAGCTGTGGTATCATGGATCTAGAGGCCAAGGGAGACTCTTACTGACTTCAGCTAGGTAAAAATCATTTTCTCCCTCATCTTCCTTACCCACCTACCGCACCGATAGTCACCACCTCTGCAAATAGATGATAGCTGTGATGGGTAGCACAATCGAGGTCGCCATCATCAGAAATGAAAATGCACAGATGTTTTTTACTCTCTGTGTGTCTTACTGCAGCCTCAAAAGACTTGGACCAGACTAAAAAAAAATAATAATAATCACATGCTGGCACATATTATGAGTTCTTACAGGAATGCTGAAGAAACCTGGCATGATCTTCAAGGGGGAGATGTTAGCATTAGAGGAACCATTCTGAAGTTGACCATTGTAGGGCAGACTATATAAATATTACAAAACTATATTTTTTGCCATCAGATCAAAGAAAATATAGATCAGCCAAGAGAGAAGATTTGTGATTTATAGTGACGCGACAAGAATTTGGAAACAGTAAGTCCACCAGAACAATAGGAAAGAAAGATAAGAAAAAGGCAATTTCAAAGGTTTCCATAAATTAAAAATCCAAAATCTTCCTTTGTGTGTATATTCCCACGTGACTATGAGGCAGCTAAGTAGGCTATGAAAGTCAGTGAAATGGAAAATGTAATAATGATACTAGAGGTAAGTTTACAACTGCAGAATAACAAGTACTGTTGTGGTGATGCGGTCAGTATTTCAGGATCACATTAAAAGGGGCTCCGTTTCCACAATGACACACCGGTCTTTGATTAACACACCTTACTGTGTGGATGTTTTCTAGCGTGTACAACAAAACACTGGGAAGCAGTCAAGTATTTTATGTCAGCTCGGTTTCCAATTTTCTTGTGCATGTCAAATTAGCAATCTGTTTTGTTTGCAAATCAGCAGCACAGAAGAAATTAATTCCACACATAAACTCAACTAGTGTGAAATAAAAGAGACAGTATAACAAAGCTTTAATGAAACTGCATCCAGCGTTTGGGGAAACTAATTATTTATGGAAAAGATAGACAAGATTCTTCACAAGAATTCAGCAAAATAGCATTTGTAACGCTCTGATAAAATACGAAGCACAGTATAATCTTCCTTTGGCTTGCTGGAGTGTAAACCAGCAACATTTTTCAAAGTCATTAGAATTTCAGCAGTTGATAGTCAGGAGGCTTGGAAGTGATTTTTTTTTTTTTAATTGGTATAAGGTGTTAATAGCAAAATTGAAGTCTGATGAGGATGCTTGTGTGGATGAAGCTGCTGTCTCCACTGACAAAGAAAGATCGTATAAGAAAAGCCATCACAGAGCTCTGTAGTGCCGTCCTACAGCAGCAGCTTGGTGGAGACAAGTTCTTCTCAGCCCTGACAGATCTCAAACACGCCACTCAGAACTCCCATTCAAGCGGGTCTACTGAGTGTCAGGGAGATCAGCAAGACACCAAGTAGATATAAATATTCTGATTTTTTGCAGTAGATATACTCTGCTTCTGCCTTATGTTTGTCTTTTTTCCCCTCGAGATGTAATGAGGTGACCAAGCAAATTGCTTCTCTTTGACACAACAGTCTTTTCCTTTGGAATTCCTACAGTGAAAGGGAGAAAGATGATTACCCTTTTAATAACAGAAATATATTCTTAAGATGTGATGAAGCTGATTCCTGTACAGTGGTCAAAAACTTGATAGCCATGAACTTCTGTTCAGAGAGAACATAAAGTCCTGGCATGGGTAATGGGAGTTTCCTTCGATAGCTAAAATTTTCTCACTGGGTTTGAGAAAGATTCTCAGTTGATATTGGTAGTTACTTCTGCTGGAAAAAAAAAAGGTACTGCGTGTGACTGTTAGATATAAACATGCCAAATCCCTTCTCCTTATTTGAAGGCGCTACAGAGACTTTATTTTCACAAAGAGAGAAAATATTCTTCATTGTGGATAGCTAATTCAGTGTAAAAAAATCAGTGAAAATTAAAACCTGTGTTGCTTTATGTGAGCTATTTAGTTAGGATAAAATCTATAAAGGACATGAGAGTTTATATTGATTCCTTGACTCAAATGAAAACTACCATCTGATCTGCATTAGGATTTTACCACCCAGTCGTTCTGAAGTTATTTTTTTCATTATCAAATCCACTGCCAAATGGTTTTTCTCTCTTTGCTCTAATCCAGTTTACTTCCTCTTTGTCAAGTCTGTCAAACAGCTAATGGTTGGTACATTTGAGTGTATGTTCTAGTTCAGCTGATCATTGCGACTGAACTGACACCTACTCACTCTTGGGCTACTCTCTTTTTGAACTAGCTGTTGAAAAAAGACCAAAAAATTTACTTTCTTTGAAAGCTTTCCTCAAATCAAGTTTAAATTAATAGCTCTTACACCGTCCCGAGCATGTCCCTCGATTTTATTTGTCGTTCTTTGGGTTGTTTCAGAGAGACAGGCTGTTGTAATCTCCTCTAGTGATACAAGCCATGCTTCCCCATATCTACTCCAACTTGATTCCACTTGGATCCCACCTTTCTAAACACAAGTGACTAAACCTGTACATAATGTAAGGTGAGGTAAGGACTGGCTGTGATTTTAATGGCATTAATGCTCTCTCAAACTTTAACCAAACCTCACCCAACACATCACAGCTTTTTTTTAAAGCCAAAATGTATCAGTGAGCGTAGATGACACAGCAGAAGGCCAGCAAGGGGGTCTCCAAATTAGCACAGACTGGAGATAGTGAAGATTAAAATTATTCTTTGAAGCACTTTTACATTTAGAGAAAAGGTACACAGCATAATCCAATCTTTATTTCTGAGACTATGCTGTCCAAAGCTTTCCTATGAAAAGGTCAAATTGCACCAGAGGGGTTTGGCACATTATGGGCATCAATACAGGCACCGTGAGGTAACTTATCAGCACTATATTTTTGTGTGTTAAGTGCAGGTGGAGAAAGAAGCTTAAAGGACTGGATTACCAAGGAATTGGACTGGTTTGAGACATCTTTGATGCTACAGTCAACAAGTCAGTGAAATTTCTGTGCCTCATCCAAACCATACTCAATACAGTAGAAACACTTGCCCTGATTTTCATAGGGTTTAAATCAGGCCCAGGGAGAACCAAAATTCAGCCTCAGATAAGCATTATACAAAATGCAATGCAGGTGGTTAGGAGCTGTTGTATTTCAGCTTCAGATTGAATCTGAAGTGAATCTGTTTTTCAAGAAGTATTTCAGAGAACATCTGGATTCTAAAGTTAAACAAAATGAAAGTTTTGAAAAATATTATTGTAGCTCTGATGAGAAACTCTGCTTAGGTCCTTTTTTTTATTTCGTGAAGACTGGTATATCCTGATATTATTAAAATTCATAGGCTTCTTGTGTGTAACACCTTACAAGGATTTCAACTTCTCTTTATAAGAACTTATTAGTCCAGTTAAAACATAGCCGTACAAGCATTCTGCATTTAGACAGGAGAAACTCTTCCTTTCTTTCTCTTCCTGTCTGTCTTTAGAGAGAAATAAGAAGTTTGGTCCCTCTCTACACTCCATTCTTTTCTGCAGAAAGAGCCAATATATTTTGATTTAAGATGGTGCCTCTTGAATGAGAATTCGACTAAATCTCTCATCTGTCTTTGCAAAGAACTGCAAAAAGACAATGACTGAATGATTATCACAAAACCAGCATAAAACATTCCCCAAAAATGCCTTCTTTTTATGACACGTGTGTTGAGTTCCCCCCAGAAAATAGGCTGGGGAATATATTTACCTCTGCTTAGTCAGATCATGGTAGGACTCTTACCCCATGTTGTGGTTTTGGCCAAATTGGCCAACGGCCGGCAACAGATGCTTCTCCCCAGCCTCTTGTACTTGGAGAGGAGCAGGAGAGATAAAGAGATTTACGAGTTTAGAAGGAACTAAACTACTTTAATGAAATATTAATAATAAAATAAAAAAGGAAAATCATGAAATAGATACAGTATACACAAAACTGTATTAAGCTCCCAGGATGACATCACCGGCAGGCACTGGGGAAGTCCCAGACTGGAATCAGTGATGGGTGGGAACTGGAACACATGGATCAGGATCAAAGGCAGATGAACAGACAGGGTCCTCCTAGGATGTTGGCCACTGAAGGAAGAGAGCTAACCCTTTGATCCCTCAGCTTTTATACTGAGCATGGAGCAGATGGGATGGAATACCCCTGTTGTTGGTCAATTTTTGGCCACCTGTCCTGTCCGTTCCTCCCTGCAGGTGGGACCCCCTCCAATGGGGCAAATAACAAAATTAGCTGACCTTGGTTGTTATAGCAATAAGTATAAGCAAGAGCCTCTCTGCGTACCATTCCTTGGCACAAACTGCCTTATCACTCTGAACTAACCATTTGAGACAAAATACGCTGTTAATTTCAGAGAGCTAGAAGAGGCCTAGCTAGGAAGTAAAATTACTGAACAGAAAGTTGGTTCTGTTTTACCTCAAACCAAGACACCCCAGAATGAACTTGAAGCTCATACTGAGGATGACTTGATGTATCTAATCTGAAGTTGATGAAAAGATTTCAGGTTTCTAGAGCTTTCAGTATAATTTCTTTCACAAACAATAAAAGCTGTTTCCAAAATAAAATATATTAAAAAAAATGATGTAGCAGACTTCTGTTTCTATAATATTAAAATATAATGAAAGTGAAGGCTCCAGGAAGCATGGTGACTTATTAGAACCATTTGAAAGCCAGAAGCTAATCACAGCAGCTACACCAAAGAGAAGAGAGAATCCTGCCTTGAATTGGACTCCTTCATCTCTAAAATACATCAGCCATCAGCTGATTTCCTTTTTCTTTGTGAAATGATGAGAAAATAGCAAAGTCAGACAGGCAGAAATCAGGAAGCTCCAGATCCATAGTAGGAAACTGGAGATCCCTAAACACACCTCTGCACTCCCTCCCTTCAGTTACGCTTGGGCTACATCAAAAACTCCGAGCTGTGGATGGGAGGAAGATGACCTACTTCTACATGTCGCCACAGGCCTTTCTGCCTCACAAGACGAAGACGGCTGTGTGTGCCTGCCCTCCAGAGCGAGTGGGCAGAGCCTGGAAATGATGATCCCCTGTTCCACTCTCTAATGTAGAAACAGTAGGTGTACCAACAAATCTTCAAAACACATCACAACTACTTTGACAAAAGCTTAAATCACTGTCCTGTTAGTCCTTTGTCCTAATAGGTATTGAATTGTTACAGAAAAATAAAAGGTGGCCAAAATTAATGATCATATGGAAGACAACTGTCTAGAAAGGAGTTTTTGATTTCTACTGTTTAAAACACTAGCAGTGTCCTGTTTGCTAATAGAAATTAAGTGAGAATCCAGTGTCATTTAAAAGAAAAGTCTTCCTTCTCTCACTCTGACCGTATATTGTTTTTGCAGAATGCAGGGTCCTGGTTGGAATCTTGCCTGGCTTTGCCTAACAATAGAATATTAGAGCGTCTTTCACTTCTCATGCAGAAAAATGTCATTTTAAAAACACATTCTCTCAGCCGTTTAATCCTCTCGGTTTATCCAGTGGTCATAGCATGTTGCACAGAATCTTCTTGCCGCAAACAGAGCCAGACTTTTTTTCTAAACCAGCTGTTCCTGAGTGTGGAGCCAGCATGAAGCTGTCTTCTCTTCACAGAGAGAGCGGTTTGCAGGCAGCGGTTGCATATGGAAAGGAAATCGCTTTTCACAGGATTCTACTGTCTTGTAAGTACCGACATGATCAGCGTATACAAAAGAGCCCATGTGCAGTGCTGGGTGGCTTATAGAGGAGGGGAAACAGAAAAGCTAAAAAGTTCTTAGCAATGACAGTTACTAGAGAAATGCAGCATTTAAAACCTTGTCCGGATCTTGTGCTTTACACCTACCAAATCGAGCCCCCCAGAGTTTGTGCACAAGTTCTGGAAATGAACTTCACAGCTTAGAGGCTTCTCTGCATCATTAGAAATGATGCAGGCAAGAAATCTGTTAAAAATATTGTACCTAAGGAGCGCCATCATACTCCCATTTTAGTCATTGTGTTTTTTTAAAACGAGTGTAACGATCCACAGTGCTACACATCTGTGCTTACAGCTGCCATTAATAAAGCCAGGGCTCCAGAGGCAGCAGCACCTGTCTTACCATAAAGTTTGTCTCTGCAGGGCCCTTCCCCATCTATTCTCCCTCATAAACACAAGTAAACATGAAACAATGACAGTTTTTTCAAATGGTAAATTCATTGCTGGAACACCACTCACAGTGCCAGAAACCTTGCTGCTTTTATAAATCCTTTCTTGTAATAAAAGCTTTGTTGCTTACATAATTAAGTCCCTCGGAGGCAGCATGCTTGGAATGGATTGCAAAATAAGACCTTTATTTTTCTCTGCCTTTCTTCAGCAAGCCCTCATACATCTATTTTTATTTAAAAAAAATTATTTATCTCTGTTACTAATTCCACTGTTGAAGGTTGCCAAATTTATATGAAGCTCTATCAGTCTCTTTATTAAAATGATAAGTTTTTAATACAGAAATGAACGAATCAAAGACGTCAGCAAAAAGGACTAAAATTAATGTGGTCTTTTTCCTCCTGGCAAGGCCCTCCATCAATTCTCATGCCCTAGGATACGTGGAAAATAAAATTAACATTGTAATCAGATATCCTAAAATGTCAGCTGATAATAAAGGACATGATGATAATATTGGGAAACAATAAATTGTTCTACATGCGGAGAAAAGTTTCCCAAGGGGGAAGATAATCCGTATGGCTTCCTTCTTACCACTCTGAGCTTAATAAAGTATCAGTTAATACACTGTTGAAATAATCACACATTAAACTTCTCCACTCAGGCCAGCCTGTCCTGAAAATAATGTCCTGGAGCCGTATCCCGCTCAGGTATCAGCATCCCACCGCCCCGTGTGCCTCACCACCGCTGTGAGTGGGTCCAGTCCAGGCTTCCACACTGCACAGGTCCCTTCAGACCAGCCATCCCTGCCACCCGCGTTCAGGGCGCAAACCAAAAGAAACGCTTTGCCGCTCAGGAAGGTGATTCTCCTACAATCTCAGCCTAGCACGTAGCACGTAAATCCAAAGGCACTATTTTATTCTTCATCATTTGTAGCTTTGTCCTAGGCTGTGTATAGGCTGTCTCATGTACTCCCCTATATCTATATATAATGAACAAGGAAGTCTGCAAAATAACTACCTGATCCTAAGGCTTCTATTTCCTAATGTGCCATGGACTGTAATAAGCTGTATTGTTAGTGGTTCCTCTGTGACATTGCCTTGCATTGCATGCTCCTTTGAGTAATCACACATTATTACAACTGGGAGCTCCCAGCTTTCCGATCCTAGGAGAAGGCCACCATACTGCACACAGGGCAGGCAGCTACTCATAGATCTTTCTCTAAATTATTCAAATATAAATATCACTGGTTTATAAGAAAGCTGCAGGTGGGTACATAATAAGCCCCAAGCCCTTAATCTTTCATTCGTGAAGAGTAGTATTCTTCTTCCCTACCAAATTATATCACTGAGGCTGTGTTCTTTCTAGCAGATCTAAATCTTGTTGTTCTTGGATACAAAGAACACAAGACTGTCATTATGATGTTAACGCAGCTATTGCGATGTTATCCTAACATTATCTTTCAATCAAACATCTTACAATTAATCATTTTCGTCTTAGAAAGATGCATGTACACACTTAGTCAAAGTTATTAAAAATCTGCAACTACGAATTACACTATGGTAAGTGACTAATTTTGAAACTTCTGGACAAAATGACTTGCACTGGATAAGTATCAGAAGCAAGATGAAATTTTTCTGCTAGTTTGCTATTCTCACACCAACTCATAGGTTTATAAGAAACAATTTTGTTAGGTCTCAGATAAGTAAATAATCCTTTGCTTGTAACAAATTATCTCTCAGTCCTTAAAAAGGAGATGAAACACACCATCAAGTACGTGTTCACCCTTATTCAGTAAAGCTCTAAAGTACCTCTTAAGTGTTCCCCACAGGACACAAGCCAAATGGAGACATCAAACAACTGTTAACTGAATATATTGTATAAAAGACACAAAAAGTCAATCCCTTTCTCCCAACATTTTGCTATTAAATTCAGTTTGTGCAGCTCCATCCTTTAAATATAATGGCTCAGCCTCTACCATTTTTCAGTGGGATCAGGACTAGCTTCAAGGAGCTCTTCCTGTTCTCTCTGGTGTCACCATCATCCGCAGCCACGCTGAACATGAGGAACTGCTCTGGGCCTTCGCATAAGGATACCCACTTTATGTCTTGACATCCATGTCAATTTTTTTCCATTAACCCAAAGATGACATATAAGCAGGCCGTTGCAAAAGAAGCTTTTGTTACAGCTAATTACAACTAATCACATTACAAAGTCACAACAAAGTCACATTACAACTAATGTGGCTTGGTTAAAAAAAACCTGCAGAAGTCTCTCCTTGACCAAGTAGAGACACAAATTTAAATTCCCATTCATTCTTACGCAAAGGCTCATCACGTAAATCTTACTAATCTGAAAGGCTGCTGTATATCCAACCATATCGGAAGTCCTTTCAAAGTTGGAATGGAGCCAACTATAAAGTAAAAAACAAATGCAAACAAACAGGAAAAAAAAACCCAACTTACTAAGAAAATGGAAAGTTAGACATGTTAGACGAGTGTACCACCACACTCTAAAAACTTTCCTGCACCTCCTTTGCCAGGTGTTTCAAATTTGAGGGGTTTTTCCTAATAATACTGCTCTAATGGTAGCTAAACGTGTGTTTTGGTTTGCAGAAGAAAATTACTTTTTTTTGACAGGAATAAGCTTTATCCTAGAAACCCCAATATTTTAAAAGAAGTCCTTCCCCATATCATTGTCTTCACACTTTCTCACATTGAAGACCTCTGCTAAATCAGTAAAAATCAATGAAGTGAAATCATAATAATGTCTCAGATATTTTATTCTGCTACTCTATGCACTGCTGAGATCATGTTAAAAGGAAATGTGTTGCCAAAGCTATGTAGTTGGCCATTTACCTCCACTGTGTTCATGGTGTGACTGAAGCAGCTTACAGCTGGAAGCAAGCATTCAAACAGAAGCAGTTAACCAGAAGAAATACAGAGATTAAAATAAAAGGCTGGAGAGAAAGAGGAAAAATAGAGACGACACAGAGGGAGTTATATGATTAAGGAAAGAGATAACACGACAAGGGACCGAATAACACCGGGCTAGAGAGAATGGCTCAGACACTAGGCTTAGACATTGAAGAATAAAAGACTTCTGCAAATGAAATGGCAACAGCCCTTTTATCTCCTTTTTTTTCTATCGTTAAGTTTCTAGCAAGGATCTTGCTGCTGGTGAAGTGCTCTTACAAGTTACCAAAGAAGCAAAACATACAAGGAGAATGAAGAAATAATTCAGCTTCTTCCAAGCTATGTTACATGGAGATTTTGCACCCTCTACAGGTCTAGGAAGATATAAGGAAACTACAAATGTACCCATCCTACAATAGAATACAATAGCTATAAGCATAAATTCCAGTTCCAGCAACAGGAGATTTTGTGGGGGTTTTGAATGTGGTATTTATGGGTGCTGTATTTATGGGGAAATAGTTGTTTTCCCCCTTTCAGACCTTCACAACTGCTCTGCTTCAAGAATCAAGCCGTATATGATATTTATTTTTCCTTTTGCACTCTGACTGAGTACAGAGCACTAAGTAGCCTGATAGCTGGGTTCAGGGTAACTGAAGTGACCATAAGCCTTCTTTAGATAAAGTTATTTTGTTCACTACTTGGAAATATTAGAAGAAAGTGGTTTTAAATGACAAAAACCTACAACATATTTAGCCTCATCTAAACATAATCATCTTGTACATCACTATAGATCAAGTTAGACGGTCTTTCTTCTTCATGTATTAGTTCATATTCTTTGTACTTCTCTGGATGACTTTTCACCATAAATGGTAAGACTGAAAAAACAGCATCAATCATACAATTTCTTTTAAAGATAAGATGATTTCGGTGTCACATGGAAGGATTCAAGAAAATGATATTTTGTATTCTAAAAAAAGGTGTCAATATTAGAAGCTAAACAAATATATCAATGTAATCATGCAATGAAAATTCACTGTGTAAAAATCATTCAACCTAATACACTAGCACAAAAATCAATATAAATAGATATAAGAAATTAAATCTATGGAAATTGAACTTTATTTCCTCAAGAGAGAGTTGCCCTCTAAAATATTAAAAGAGAAAAATATTGACAGTGGCTGACAAAGGAGAAAAATAAGTAATATTGTATTTAAGATGAAAGTGAGTTTGATGGATTTGGCAAAACCAGTTATATTACAGTGCACCCTTATCTGATACACCTGCCCTACTACATGCTACGCAGCAGCAAATATAAACAATGGCAGTGATTGATGATAAAAATTTATGATGAAAAGACATATTGGACTAGTATCAAGTGTATTCCAGGGAAAGACTGTATACCACTTCTCCTGATGACTTCAATGTGTATTTAAAACAGACAGCTGCTTTCAATTGATTTTGAAACCTCCATTGACGTCAATAAGAAAACAATGTCAGCAAAAGATCTACAATAAAATATGATGAGCTTTAAGAGCAACTGCGCTTTTGGTTATTTATTTTTAAAGTACTTTGTTGCTTTCAGTGGGACTCAGATGAAAAACATATTTACATTTAAGAGTATGACCACCCTACTTTGTCTGCCTCTCTCCTTTCTCTCTGCATCTATCATTTTGCAGTCTCTAATCTCTTTGTTATCCCTTGCACCTCCTACACAGAAGCCATTCCTAAGTCTTTCCCTGGTTTCCCCACCAGTTACGCTTCCACACTCTTCCCAATTTACTAAAGATCAGCAATAAAGTCATTCTCTTAAAGCATTGCTATTAGGCTTTATAGATTATCAGGCTAAGGAAGAATTAATTGTTTATGCCCTTCAGGTACAAAAAACTTAGAAGATAATATAGACTAGGTGTAAGCATTGCAATTTAGTTTTCACAACCAAAAGACCTTGATGTATAATACTTTCTTTTTAAAAGTTCACAGTTAACATCCAGGTAATCCTAATATGCTATAGGGGCCACATAAATACATTAGGAAGGTTTGAACATATCTCCAGCTAAAGAAATAGCTTTAAGATCAAGAATAAATTAGGCCAAAAGCTGAAGGAAGAACGGCAGAATCTCCTTCCAATGATTTAGGGAAAGGTAGGGCCTGTGATCTTCATTCCTTCATAACACCAGAGAGTTTTTCAAGCTTTCTTCTACTTCTAACATAAAAAAGAATCATAAAGCCACTCAAAGTGACCAAGTAAAAGAATTTCGTTGGGGAAAAAAATCCCGATTTTTCTCTCTTTGCTTAAAACGCGGTGAAGTTGGACGTTATTTCTAAAGCTATTTAAAAGGTGGACCTGTGTAATTGGGTTGTTAGTCCAGCTTTGGTAATAATGTGATTTCTTGAATAAAAGAAAATAAGATTGTCATAATACCTATCTTGAATCGACTCCGGCATATGGTTGTCTTCTCTTGCCAAACAAGGTTGTGAAATTGCAATTGGAAGCTCACCTGCAGAGAGTCACAGGACTCTTCCTCTTTACCCATAAATACGAACCACGTTTAATACTAGAAAAGTCTGATGTAAAAAAAAAAGTTTGTAGACGAACAAGAAAACCAAAATTTAAATCAGGAGTGTAACAGTGTAATACAATGAAACAACTCTGTTTGCATAAATGTGGTTAACTCGTAATTTCTAAGTATATCCCATGTCTTGACAAAAGTGCATCTATTTTAGTAAGGCCTTTAAATAAAAGACTGTCAATTCTCTTGTAGCAGCAATGACATCAACGAGCCATCATCTAAGCCACTTAAAAAATCAATTATTTACGGTTACTAAAGGTAAATATCTTCTCAGGTAATTTGTTGGATGCCACCCAGGCTTATCTGATTGTTCATATTCAGAAATAACTGCATGAGGTTGAGCTGACATGTACCTGACAATCACCATCAGTGCTTCAGAGCACAAAGAGCTGAATTGCTGCCACACCAGTACATTTCCTCACAGACCGCAACTTTCCGATACTCTCCTCCATGACCGGCCACTGACACTCCCTTCATACTCCTTAGCTCATGCCATCGGAGCTGTCAAGGTATTTATCTGGATACTGCCATGGAAGAGCTCCAAAATCTAAAGGAGGAAAGGAAGAGAGGAAAGGACCTAAAAGCGAAGAATAAGCAGGAATCAGACTGCACAATTGTTGAATTGAAGAAAGCCTTCACAGGATTTAACTCAAGGCTCTTTTGTAGTCAGTCAAAGTACCTCCTCGAGGAGAAACACAACATACTTGGCTTGGGATTCAGTGGAGCTTTGATGATTCAGGTCCAATGCATTTCTAACCCTGGTCTTAAGAGTTTTGGTGAAAAGTTTCACTTCAGTGTTGGTAAAATTGGTGTCTTGCAAGCACCCCAAAGTGCTGCAGGCAGATGTTTTCAGTAAGTACTGAAAATCCATGACGTGCTGCTAAATTTGTGTTCTGACCATTGCACTCAAGGAGGCGAGAATCAATCAAAGCATTTTAGATACGTCTGTCTCACATACCGAACTTTCATCACTGCTGATATACTGCTTCATACTGACATTTCGAGGTCCACAACTTGACATAGTGCAAATAAGACCGATGGAAGTAGTTCTGTCTCAGTTAGAGTAGGTATTTCCTGCTTTAAGCTGTTGTGGTTTGTTTACTTATGTTTTTAAAGAAAGGATGAGAGAATACGACTCAAAAGCACACTGAAGACTGGGAGTGTCAGGGTACAACACAAAAGGGCAATGATTTGGCTTCACTGATTGCCACAGGCATCCTACAGAAAGGCCACCTGCAAATCAGTCACCTCCAGCAAGGTGACAGCCGCACTGTGGACATCACTGCCATGTTTGCCGTTCCTACATCCGCACTCTGCAGTTTGGGGATGCGTAGGACCGGTTGCCCAGGGAGGGCTACCAGCCTGCCCAGGGCGGGATGGGGCCATGACTTAGCTAAAGCACACAGGCACACGTGGCTTGATCTTCACCCATACTGATCACTGAAAAAAGAGCCTGGAAGGCTTTTAGAGTCCCATAAAAACAGGTTTTATTAGGATATTTATAACAATATTTGTCATCTTCTATAGAGATAAGGCAATTAGGTAAAACGGAAGCATAAAAGCTGTATGAAGAAGTTTTTGCCACTCCCTGCCAGATTGATAGCTTACTGAGTTACATTAGACTTTGTGCCTTAATGCCTAGCTTTCCACCACCTCCAAGCCCTGGCCAGCTGCTGGCCAGACCCTGCTTCTCCTCAGAGATGTGTCTTGCTACAACATCCCCAGCAATGGTGCCCAGCACAACCCTGCAGCCCCTTTAGCCTGCCCCAGCTGAGCAGCCCCCAAACTACCATCAAGGACAAACCAGCTCCACCTGCCTCCACACAGATCAGGCTCTTCTTGAAGCAATGCAACAGACACCCTACACCCTAAACCACAGAGAAATACATTACCATTTCCACCATGGTCAAAAGCTGACCTGCTCCACATCTCTCTGAACATACAACAGAAAGAGATGTATCTTACGTGGGGAGAGGATACAAAGAACTGCTCTCTAGTTATTGCTTTTCAGATATTTTGCAGACACCCCAAAAGACCACACAGATTGCGCCCTGCAGCTGCAGAAAGGAAGCCCCCAGCAGGCACGAGGAAGGGCTCAGCAGTGTTGTGGATCCTATGCAAGTAGCATGGCCAGACAACAGCAGAAGGAAACGAGATCTCAAGGTCCATGGCTGCTCCTCCCCACACTCATTGTGTTAGTACCAACAAGGCCACTTTTGGCTGGGACACAACTGGTCCATATATTAAACAAGCGGGAGGGAGAGAGTTACTCTTATCTCGTAGCATCCGTATCTGTGGGCACAACCTAACCTTAAGAAGAAAGTGCACAAACAGGTATGATGAAATGCATTAGTGAAGGAGAGTAGCAAACTGAACTTTGTCCCACTGGCTCCAGGTGTCCAATGGGGTGAAAGAGGGATCACAGCAATGAGGAGATGATGGCAGCTTCACCCATTCAGCCCCTCCCACGAAGGCACACCATTACTCTCTGGAAGAGTCACCCTAAAGGAAGGACATCTCAAAATGAGACACTACTAAACATCCAGGGAGGTAATAGCAATGCCTTGAAGACCTTGGCCACACTTAAGGTTCCAGACAAGTCACCTCCTGCATCTGCACACTCTGACTCATGGAGCAGGGTGGCAGGGTGCCCCAGGGATCTGGCAGGGAGCAAAGCCACCGTGACTCAGCTAAAACCTTGAGGTGAATGGGCCTCAGGCATCACCCATACTGCCTCCAGCAGATAAAAAGAAAAAAAAAAAAAAAGAAAAAAAAGGAAGTCTTTTAAACACCCATCAAGTCAGGTTTTATATGGCTATAAATGATGATAGTTATCTTTCTCCATGTAGATAAAGCAATCAGGGAAAACAAAACAGAAATGCCTACACAGAAAAGCCTGTACACATAACTGTGACTTTCCAGCAGATCTCCCCCGCAAACCCACGCCCTGGCTGAGTTGCCAAAATCTCTCCCTGCTCCTCCCTGGCCCCCAGGAACTTCACTCCAAAATCAGTAAGGCCTGGCCAGCTGATGGCCATACCTTGCTTTTCTTCAGAGGCAGTGTCACTGTACTCCCTGCTTTCCAAATATCTTCTGGATGACCCCAAACACTTCCCAGGTTGCACCGTGAAGCCCCCAACAAGCACTGGGCAGGGCTCAGCACTGTTGCACCTCCCACGCAGGAAGCGCAGATGGGGAGCAGCAGCAGCAGGAGACATGGCACCCGTGTCCACGGGTACTCCTCCCCACGCTCACTGTGTGTCCCCACCCTTGGCTGGAGGCAGAGAGAGAATGACTTGCATGCTCATATCTTACAGTATCCACGTTTGTGGGCACAGACTTATCTTGAGAAGAAAGTGCACAAACAGGTATGAAGAAATGCATTAGTTAAGGAGAGCAGCAAATTGAACCTTGTCCCACTGGCCCCGGGTGTCCAATCGGGTGAAAGAGGGATCACAGCAATGAGAAGTTGATGGCATCTTCATCCACTCAGCCCCTCTCAAGGAACACAAGTTGTTGCAAGCACATCCATCTGCTGGATCTGTTCTGTTTTGAAGGCCTGGGATCCAGGCAGCTCCTTAAATCCTTGTTTCTCCTCCTTTCTTTGGTTGTTTAGATGTCACATTATTCAGCAATTTTAAGTCCCTCCCTCCACTGCAAACTATCTTTGATGCTCTTGGGAATGTGATTCTTTAGCAAAGAGTGGGGATTTCCACGTCTTCCCTCTTCGGACTAGCTTTTCTGAGGAGAGCTGGCTATTGCTACGGTCAGGCTAGCGACAGGGAATTGATGGACAGGGCCCTTAGAAGTCAGTCAGCCCAACATAAGAATGTTTGGCTGGGCAACAAGCCCCCGGCAGAAAAGGGACCCCCTCATAGAGTGCTGAGATGGGTACGTAACACAGAGGTCAGTCTCCAAGGTGGACTAGAACGCAAAAAGTGTTCCTTGAAAAGGGATGATACCCACACAAGCTGTAGGTTTGTGGTTTGCTACAGTGTAATTCCAACCAGTCACAGTGTCAGGGGAAAATACACACACATACATCATATAGCTAAAAATTTGATCAAAGAGAAAGCGCAGTTTAGTCTGACAGATAATACTTAAGGCAAATCTGGACATCATCTGTTCCAGCTGACCTATAATGCCAGACTGGCTAAGTCCATAAAGGCTTAGAGCACATTTGCACAGAGAGGGTTGGCTTGAATAGAAAGTGAGGCATCCAAATTATAAACAATTTTTAATTGATCAAAACTGGTGATCATTTACCTTCTCCCACCACTTACTGGTTTTACAGAAGTAAATTATTTAAAAAGTGTCCATTTGGAAACCTCAGGTCTTAGAAGACAGGATTGGAGAGAGGAAAAGTGTTGAAGACTCTGTTTAGACACCTGGGTAAAAAAAAAAATAAAAAAAGAAAGGGCCAATTATGTGGTTGGTTCTTACACCTTTCAGACCAAGATTTGTTGCAATTAAAGGTAAGTTGTAGCTCGATCTCAACAGTTTCTAGTCTGTTCTTTACAAGAGTTCAGTCAGCTCCTATCGCTGTAGCACCCAAGCATCTTTAATAATAAATTAAGCAATAGGTATATGTCATAGGCTTGGTGTAAATGTTTGTCAACAGAATCAGAAGTCAGTGCAGAAAGGTAGCGTGGGCCTTTCCGGCCTTAAAATTAATGTACCATTTATTGATTTTATAAAATCTCTATAGGCTTGTTTCTGTCTTTTTTATGTACATCTTGCTCTCTCTTCCTGTCAAATTCCTCACATCTCTTGCAGTAGCTTTGTATTTCTCTTTTTTCGGGTGTTGGTTTGGTAGGTTTTTTCCATATTTGTTTTCAGTAGAGGAGACCTCCTCCCACCGCTCGAGTTTGAGCGTATTGGAGTTGTCATGTCAGTTTGAAAATTTTGTTGCCCTGCCCTGCTTCCCTCTCTCTCTGCTTCATGTCAGTTCTGCAAAGTGTGATGACACAGCAGAAAGATGATGACACAGCAGAAAGATGACAATACAGCTTGGTTAAACCAGCGGCTTGGAAACCAGGCCGAGGCGAGCAGGAGGAGATTTTGTTCAAACTTAAACCCAGAACACGAACCTCCCAATGAACTGAAAATACCGCCCTGTAAAAGCAGCTTAAATAATGCAAGTGCACAAAAATTTTAAGAAATCTCATCAGCCATCATGGTTAGAATGCACTAGTGGCACAATAATTCACAATTGCCTCTACATTTTGGTAGGAAAACGTTGCCAGTCCAAGCATAAAATATTTGATTGTCCCTCACTCACACTGTACAACTCACAAGACGACACCAGTGGAACTTGCACAACGTGTGACCTGGTAGCCAGGGGTCAACAATAAGAAAGAAGGAGTTGGTAGCAATATGAGCAAAAGAAAAAAGGAGACTCAAGAAGCGGAGAATCCCTACTCTGACAAACACAATGTCACACGTTTCCTGTAAAACGCTGTGTGTTTCCTGTAAAAATAACAGTAAAACCAATACTGTGAAAAGGCACAGGGCAGAAAGATCAGCCTTGCAAACTGGCTGGCTGGTGAGTGGGTGCAGAGCACCACGGACACTCTCCTGAGGTGGTGTGGGTCACAGAGCAAGGAAGGAGCCAGGTGAGGGGCAGTGCCTGAGAACATACAGTCAGCATCATCCATGCAAGTCTCATGCTCCGTGCCTGAGACCTGAGTTGCCTTTTTAATCACCCCAGGGAGACTTCCCCAGACCTTTTCTCCAGGTAAAATGTTTGCCCGGTGTCTGCATCCGTGTCTGCTTTTGTCCTTCTTTGAGATGGGATTATTTAAAAAAAAAAAAAAAGAAAAAAAGTTGAAATAACACACATCGATGAGACACTGGTCTCCGTAATTGTGCCAACAAACGCAGAATAGAAACGTGAGAAAGTGGTGGAACTTATTATATAATGTAGAATTATGGCTGGTACTGTTCAGAAGCTACAGCAAAAATGCGTGCAATTTCAAAGGTGATTAGAAAAACTATTTTGAGAAATGAGATAAAGTTACAGTTATATTGGGCACTGAAAGCCCCCTCGAGTGCAAGAGGCAGGAGGCCTCCTGAACCCCCAGGGAGTGAAAACCGATTGCAAAGTGGGACCACAGCTTTGATGCTTAATATCAGATCTCTGAACCCATATTAACGTACAGAAATAAATTGCATCACTCTTGGAAGAACTCAGCACTCGTAGTGCCTGTTGAAAAGCATTCAGGCACCACAGCGACCAGCACCATACTGAAAAACTAACTAGCTGGAGTCACAAAAGTGAGAGTCGGGGGAACCCCTCCCATTATTTACTCTTGTAGCAGTCCTCCCATTGAGTTTGATGGCCTGGATTTCACCTCAGCTTCCAAACGCGAAGCAACTTTTTCCTCGAAACAGCTGTCAGCTAAGTAGCCCGGCCCTCCCAGGCCCCTGGCTCTTGATTTCTGAGGCACTCCGTTCACGTGAAGTTTCCTGCAGCCTTTAAACGTCAGCCCTCTGAAGGTATTTTGACCCTACACAAAAAAGCAGGGGGGTTATTCGGCCTAAAGCACTGCCTGTAGACAAGCTGCCATCACAAATCCCTTTTGCAGCCTCCGACACCCCGCTGATGCTGGCTGCCATTTTAATTGAGTGCAGGGATGCCTTCACAGGGACTGACACCGCGGTCCTGTGGGGAGCAGGACGGGAGCCCACCCCTCTGCAGAGGCAGGGAACGCAGAATCCAGGTAACGTTAAGACCACCTTCCCTTTGAACGAATTCCTCTGTCAACAGTGGGTGAGCCTAATATTTTCCTAGGATAAAGGGTGGCATTTCAGGCCGTTTGTCACCATTTAACTGAGAAAATCCTTCAACGGCCGGGACGCCCGTTACCTCACGCAGGGGTTCTCCTGGCAGCCCTCAGGCTCTCCCCGCTGCGGAAGAACAAGCGCGAAGTGCCAAGTTCATCACTAACGGATTTGCGTTTAGCTTGTTCAACGCAGAAACAAACAAACAAACAAACAAGCAAACTCCTTTTAGCATCAGGCTTCTGTAGCCAACCAAAATCGCAAAGTCACGGGCATTTCCCGCCTCCCGTGGAAGGAAACCCCGGGCGGGGGAAGGCGGGGAGGGACCCGGCGGGGCGGCCCCGCTCTTTAAAGCGCCTTCGGGCGGCCGTGGGCACGCACGGACGGATAGACATCCACCGGCGCCATGGCGAGGCCCTGCGTGGAGCTGAGCAACAAGACGAAGATGCCCATCCTGGGGCTGGGCACTTGGCAGGTACCGGGGCGGGCGGGAGGGCGCGGGTCCGGCGGGCGGGGCCAAGATAAAAATAAAATATATATGTATAAAAAAAAAAAAAGAAGAACAGCCATCCGAAAAAAAAAAAAAAAAAAGGCGGGGGGGGTTGCCGCGGTAGCCACGTCCCTGCGTGGGGGGTCTGCGGAGGGGATGGGGTGGTCAGTCCCGGGGGCCGCTCGCCCGCCGTCGCGGCCGCTTGTGTAACCGGGCGGGCGGCCAGGCGGGGCGGGGGGGCGCGGGGGGGATGGAAAGAAGAAAAGGTCTCGGGGTGGGGGGAACAAAAAGCGAAGAAAAATAAAAAAAAGGTTAAAATAAAATAGGCGCCGATGAAGGTGGAGGGAGGGGGGAAGAGAAAGAGGAGGGGAAGCAAAAGAAGGAAGCGACCAAAAAGCAGCAAGTTCAGGTTGCGAAAGGCTGCCCGGTCCGGCCCTTGTGGCTGACAGCCCTGGGACCGCGTCACTGGATGATGGCAGCGCTTGTGCCACGGAACTGCCTTCCTGGGGAAGGGTTTGGAGAAGGTAAGCTGGCAAAACTGCTTGGGCGACGCTGAGAGCAAATGTGGGGAAATTATTAAATTAAGCTGCGTGTTATGCTGCTGGAAATGGCAGAGTCCAAACGTCCCGCAGGAGTGAACTCCTTTCTGCTCTGTTCCTTTGCCCTACAAAAATGCCGTTTTGCCTGGAGAGTTGAAACTCAGGTGACAAGGGAACTCCAGCAGCAGCTGGAAAGGGAGGCTCCGCGGAGCTATCGCAGCTGCGAGCGCTGGCAGAGGGCCATGGAAAAGCTCATGGTTTGGTTGTGTTTGCTTTCAGGCTCCTCCAGGAAAGGTGGAAGAGGTGGTGAAGTTTGCTATTGATGCAGGCTACCGCCTCTTAGACTGCGCCTACTTCTACCAGAATGAAAATGAAATAGGGAATGCAGTCCAGCAGAAGATCAAGGAGGGGGCTGTGAAACGGGAAGACCTCTTCATTGTTACTAAGGTACAAGGATGCAGGATTACTGGGGTGTTTAGCTTTTCTCAAGGAGAAACCCTTGTTCCACCTGTAAAGTAACCTAAGGGCTTACTTCCTTCTATGATATTAATTTCACGGTTGTCTTGTTGTGTTCCATCTTTTTTTTGCAATTTGGACTGGGCTTTAACTAAGGAACCGTTGACAACCTTGGAAAGATAGCATAGCTGTTGATAATTTCCTTGTATCTATTAAGTCACTTAATCATACTGAAGGTCAATTTGCACACACCCTAGAAAGATCAGAAAAAAAAAAAAGACAAGACAGATATCTGAATTTGAAAGTGCCGTGCTACTTAGTGGTGTGCAAGACATTGGAAAATGGGGTCCTGTACAAAATGTAAGCCTGAAAGGGAATAGAAACTAAAGTATGGGACTTCAGTCTGAAGTATTTTCCATGTATTTACTCCATTCCTTCATTTCATCTACTTGTCTCAGCAATTCTCTTTACCAAAAAGTGAGAATACTTCAACTAAAAAAACTTATGATTCAGTGTTTTTGCCAGCAAAACTAGAAAATATTGAGCGTAACTTAGTTTTTCCACATACTCTTAATTTCTGTTAAAGAATGGGTTTTCATGCTTGCAATGCTCGCAAGTTCTTCTATTTAAATGACTTGAATTCTCATTTAAAGAATGAAGTAAAATTCACAACAGTTCTCACAGTGGACACATAAAAGAGACAGAAGGAGGGTAGCTATGAGCTGCTCAAGACGTAAAAGTTAGGCTGAAAAAAAAGAAATAAAAATTGTAACACTAACAGCTTTGCTCTGTTGGATACACTTGGAAGGGTATTACATTTAGTTCTGAGACTCTTTTTATAAGTAGGAATACAGATTGTCCACCTTTGCTACTGACACACTTATTTGTGGTCTGTTTGTCCTACCTTGTAATTAAAATATTGGCATCCTTGTCTTCACTGTGCACTGGGTAGGTGGGGAGGGAGTTGTCTTCCCAGACCACCAAGGGAGAAGCTTCTGTCCCCTGGTCTGGACTGGGGAAGCTGTAGACTCACAGTCGGACTTGGTTTCTTCCCACAGTTGTGGAACACGTTTCATGAGAAGTCCCTGGTTAAGGTAGCATGCAAGAAGAGCCTCGCCGCACTGCAGCTGGACTACCTTGACCTCTACCTGATGCACTTCCCTATGGGATTCAAGGTAGTTCTGCTCTACATTCCTCTTCTCCTTACCTGGCTAGAAACACGGTGTATTCTCTCATCTATGCTGTTACCATCTTCATTATGCAGCTGGGATATGCTATGGTTCGTTTGGCTCTTACCTGAAGAGTTGGTATCAAGCATTTAGTCATTAACTGGGTAGTGGTATGTTTTAGCACATGGATCTGGCTTTCCATGCCTGTTGGATTGAGATAGTTTTGGGTATGAGCACTGACAATGAGCCCCCTGGGTCTTCAGGGAAACTGTAACCAACACACAATGGTGCAGTTTGGGATCATGGCCTTCTGCTGGGCTCGGACAGTGTGAACATCTCAGGTTTTGGAGATGTTATCTTGATCCAGAGTAACCAACAGTGAAAAATGAAGCACAGCACAGAAAGAACATGCTGCTCTTTTTTCTCCCAGTCTATACCCATGTAAAATAAATAAAAACTCTGGAATGGAGGTAGGGCGTTGTCTGTTCCCTTCTCTCTACATCTGCCAAAGTTACTTGCATAATTACTACTAATCCCCAGTTTCTGTATGCAGGGATTGATTTGTAGAAATATGGCCCTCGTCCAAAAGAGAATACTGATGAACATGCGTGTTAGTTATGTGATATGTTTAAATAATCTGCTAAATTGCTGCCTATAATTCCAGTCAGAAGTGCTAGTAAACAGTAGGAAATTAAACTCTTAAAAAGTATGTTTTATCTGCCTTGAAATAACAGGCTGGTGAAGAACTTCATCCTCTGGATGACAAGGGCATGAGCATCCCCAGCGATACAGATTTTCTGGACACATGGGAGGTAAGTATTGTTTGCTTTTTTGACCAGGTGTTGGCAGACATCTGTGTGCACGATGAAATTTAGGGATAGTTTTGGGTATGGAGGATAGTCACACAAAATCGTATTTCATGATCAGAATGAGCAGAGCTGCTGCTACCTCTTGTTCTGAGGAGGAAGAGGGGGTTGTCTTTACTAAGACTAAAGAGGAGGAAAGTATGAGCACTATAGGTGTTGTCGCTAAAATAATATTTGAATACGCACAACGGTAGAACTGAAGCGTAGATTAATCCACATGTGGCTGTTAACTTGCTGGGTGTTTCATACAGGTAGGGAATTCTTGCACTTTTCAGTGTTGGGCATCAGTATGTCGGGCTGTCCTTCAATCCTTCTTTCCTTGTGGACTGAGAGGATTCAGGGTCTGCTCCTGCTACCTGCACCTCTGGGAATCAATAGTTTTCTCTACTATAACAGATTACAGCTGCAAGAAAGTATTTTGAGGTTACTGAGTTTAGGCTAACATCCTCCCTGCTGTGTTCTGCCAACTTGGAGGTAGTGTGCTGCCATGGGAGGAGGTGGAGAGGTCTCTCTTGCTTGTTTATCTCTGGTAAAATGACACCCATAGAAGATTTTGCTCCCCGTCAAAAAAAGGTTGGCCAAGCCATTCTTCTTATATTACTTTCTCATCTGCAATGAGACATAAAGCACACAGATAATACAAGGTGCAAGGTTTTTTGTTGTGTGGTTTGTTTTGTTTTTTTTTTAATCTGAGATACTCTTATTTAATCTAGTTTGTTTGTTGGTTTGTCACTATCTTTAGGGAAATAAAATAGCGTAGCTGATACTAATACCACCTCATAAATACACGTTGGTTGTCCTTACTCCTTAGGCCATGGAAGAGCTGGTGGACTGTGGTCTGGTAAAAGCCATTGGTGTCTCCAACTTTAACCATGAGCAGATCGAAAGAATCTTGAACAAGCCGGGACTAAAATACAAGCCAGTAAATAACCAGGTAAGATTTTCATTTCCATTGATGTCAGCTGACCTTGGGATATTCCTAAATATTTTCATGCTACGCTTCAGCTCTAAAACTGACTTCTGCCATGACCTTTAAATAATTTTGGCACCATGGAAAGATCTTGCAAAGCACTAGGTATCCCTGGTTGTCTGAAAGTGCCTTCAAGTCAGTGCTGCCTGCAATATGGAAGACTTTGGTACAGTGTCAGTGGATGGTTTTTTCACTGAGAGGGATCTCAACAGAAAACTTTGTAGAGTGGCATGTGTATATAACGCAGTGGAAATTTGAGAGCAATACCATACAAAACAGTATGGATTATTTGTATCACAGTAATACGAAGCATATGAGAATATTTGATTTTTAGACACTGCTAAAAAAAAAGTGAAAACATCTATTACCTTGTGCCTTTCTGCTGCACGTCATCTTTCACACTCCCAGTGTCACAGCCCAAGTTGCCACAGGGCCGTTTCTGCCATCCCTGGAATAACCAACAAAATCTCCACTGTGAGCTACTGCACAGGCATGGGCACATACAGGAATGCTCTAGCTCATTCACTGGACTTCTTTGTTTTTAATACGAAAGAAACCATTTCACTGAACCTCATTATAAAAAGGAGGATTGAAGTTGTCAACTACATAACAAAGTCTTGCCACATACCTCATAAATGAAATCACAGCACAGCAGTGCCAGTTTGCTTCTCCATGGGTATGCCTGAGCCACACACTGTCGTTACAGGCATTGCCTAATCTAGCTCAGGTCTAAATAAACTACTGTACATGGATTTCATGTCACCATGCCGGGTAGCAAAGCCATAGAATTTAGAAACAGCCGGGTGTTTGCACGGTGCCACATTATGCAGTGTAGATATAGTCCCACAGTCATACTATGGCTTGTGGCTAGTTGAGCAGCATCCCTGTGTAGCCTCCCGTTGTTGTCCAGTTAAAGGACATCTTGCCCAAATGGCTGGTTGCAACATGATCTGAGCTAACCTAGGGAAGCTCATCTCCCCAGACTTCTTCAGGAGTTGGGGAGACTTCTTGAGGAGAAGAGAGGTTGGGTGACTTGGAGCAGAAACTAAACTTGAGGTATTCTGGACTGCCCCTCTGAAGATGCAGTCCTGCTCTCCCCTAGTCCAGGAAGACTGATTTCCCCCATTCCTGACACAGACAGCACTTTCACTCTTCTCATCTATTTCTCACTATCTTTGTGTAATATGTAGCATGAGGAAGCCCTATTCTCTGTGCCAGGCCTCTAGATAGTGCTGTGACATGCGTAATTTTTTAATAAGAGATATTTTAATCATGATATTGGGAGTCTTTTCCTCACATCTTCTGTGACCCAAGGGGAATTAAAACGTTAGTTACGCTGTGGAGCTCAGTGCAGTCTGCCTCTGTGTCAACCACCACGCTTCTGTGCTTGCAGATCGAATGTCATCCGTACCTAACCCAGGAGAAGCTGATCAAGTACTGTCAGTCCAAAGGGATTGCCGTGACAGCGTACAGCCCCCTTGGCTCTCCTAACCGCCCATGGTGAGAAAGCACCGCAGCCTTTCTGCACGCAAAACTTTTGCTACTTGAAAAAACATTTGCTACTTGAATCTTTGAGGCAAATAATATCATAAGAAAAGTGCTGTTGCTTTGTTGCAGATTACTTCACACAAAATATCAGGCTTCCTACAGGGAGGTTAATATGTTTCTACCCCATTCTACCATCAATATCCTGGCTTTTGTTTTTAATAGGGCCAAGCCAGGGGATCCTCTGCTGCTGGATGATCCCAAGATTAAAGAGATTGCAGTGAAACATCATAAAACCCCTGCCCAGGTAAGTGGGGTTGTCAGAGCAAACTGTTCTTCCTCCTCAGACATTTTCAGAAGCTGACGGACAGTCATTTTACAAGCAGGTGCTGCCTTCTCTAAAGGTATGGTATAATGGGGTTGAACTGTACTTGAATCTTCACGCTGCCCTGGTTCCTACCAGCATTCGTATGAATTATCAGGTATTTTCTAAGAGGTCTTGAGTACTGAGCTTTGGAGGGGCTGATCGGCAGCAGTACGTGCTTCCCTCAGGCGTCCTGCTTCCTAGGGAGACAGCTTCTGCTCCCAGAGAGAAGTGCTTGCTCCCTGAGAACACCTTTCCTCTGAGGTTTATTTACAAATCATCGAGCCAACTTGTTATTCTTTCCTCCAGCCAAGTTAACCAAGCTATTCTTCAGAGAAGCCCTGTCATTTGCAGACCTATCCAGTTGCTCCCTGTTTGCTCGTGTTCGCGAAGAATCATTGAAAGCTGCTTGGTTATTCAAGATGAAATTTTTTCTCTATTAGTTGCAAGTCACAAAATGAGTTCTTGCACAGGGTGTGCACTTCACTTCAACTGCACTTCAAACAAATCCACGCATTTGCAGGCAATCAGCCATAGTCATGTTTTTAAGACCGGCAAGAGCAGGACAAAAAATTGTATGCAACAGTCCTCTCTTAAGGGGGAAAACTTAAAATCTATAAATATGTTTTCCCTCTTAAGGACTTCAAAACCCTTAACTTGGGCTCACAGATAAGTACCTCACCTAAAATAATCTGTAGTATCGTTGTGCTCATTTGATCTGAGCACCCATATAACGCAAGCCAGAAGCAGCATCATTTTTCTTGCCCCCCCCACCCCGCGTACCCTAAATGAAAACAAAAGAAATCCTGGAGAAGCCAGGATGTAGAAACAACATAGGCCAGAAGCAACTACGTGAGTAGGCTGCAAGCAAATGTTGGCACATCAAACTCCTGTATGCAAAGCGGTAGAATCTTCCAGATTGCACATAGTCGTAGAAAGAGAAATGGGCTGGGAGGGTGGTGTGTGCGTGTGTGATTTCTTGGTATCCCTGTGTCCATGCTCCTCCTTGCTCTTTCCTAGGTTCTGCTCCGGTTTCTTATCCAAAGAGATGTGATTGTCATTCCCAAGTCTGACAAACCACAGCGTGTTGAGGAAAACATCAAGGTGAAGTTTCCATTGGGACTGGTGCCACCTTTTTGCACAGGATATGCACCCACACCCATATCTCCTCTATGTTTCCAAGCAGCACCTAAGAGGCATTGGAAGGGGAGCGCAGAGATGTAAAGATTGGGGCTCAGCACTACTTCACCATCTGCACTTTTTCTATGGGGAAAAGCATTTTGTTCCTGCCAGGAGAGAAATGGGTTACACCAGGATGGTCCAAGCTCTCCTGCCTTGGAAAGGGGATCCCAGTTTTGGACTTGCCCTCTGGGAAATGTTTAGTGAGCCCCTCTTCAGGGCGTAAAGGAACAAATTGACCCATTACGGTTTGTGTCTCACTTTGAGACTCAGCTGGCTGTTTGCTCATAAGGCCTGGCATATGAGGTGATATCTCTTCATTACTTTCAGTTCATGCTGCTACATTTTTTGGACTTACTTCTCGTGTGAACCACTAGATGACTGCTTCACTGTGAGACAAGTATTTGCAGCTGGTCCTCCCTAGTCCTCTGTTGTAGCAGAAATATTTACTGCTAGTTCCAGTATTTGTGACACATCAAGTAATCCATCCTTAACACCCTAGGTTTTCTGTCAGTGCATTACAATGCAAACTGCAGTGGTGTGTGCATTCAACCACACAGAACTAGAATTTGCTATGAACAGCACCTCAGAGAAAAGGACTAGCTTGATTACTTCAAGGGTAAATTGGTATTTGGCTCAGAAATAAGAGGATTTCTTCACTATGCTTAGTGTGGATGCAGGATGTTCCCACCTCAAGTCATAAATGCCTGAAGCACACTTAGTAACTAACTGCTTATGGAGCTAAATAAAATGAGTTTGTTTTTTTTTCCCTGCTAGGTGTTTGACTTTGAACTGTCTAAAAAGGACATGGACGTCATCCTCAGCTTTAACAGGAACTGGAGAGCGGTTCCAGTGCTCCAGTATGTTTCTTATTATCCTTATTATCCAATAGGCATATCTCTATCTGTGTTTTCATCCCCCATATCTTGAAAACATACATGACCACAACCAGGGAGAGCTCATATCTTAAACTCTGGATGCCAGGTAACGAGACATGTCCTGGAACTGACGTCAGGAGGGAGATTCATTCAGGGCTTTCCCTTCAGCACATGCCTGTTCATAAGCCTGTGGTCAAACTAATGACAGCAGCAAAACTTGAGTACCTTGGCAGTGGGGGAGGGAGACTGCAGGAGGGAAATGCTGCTGAAGATACTTTCTACAATACTTAAATAACCAGTTCTTTCTCTTCTCAGAGCTGTCAATCACAAGGACTACCCATTCAAAGCAGAATATTAATGCCAGTGGTTTCTGTGAGACCTCCGTGTAACTCCTTCCAGCTGAGAAGATGTACTCTAGAGCTTGGTCTTGATTCCTTCTATACTTGACAATCATTACAAGCAGTGACTTGTCCTCCTTTTTTAGGAGGCCACCCCTAGATGGCTCTTTTGTAAAGATGGTTAGCAGAAATCTGGTTTTGATTAATAGTAAAAAGACAATGTCTCTTCATTTCTTTTTTTCCTTAATTAAAGGCATTTTAAACAAAAAACTCTGGTTGGTTACATGATTTTTTTTTATATGTTAATTCCAGTGTGGTCAATCATACTGGCTCCTGAGTTGCTGTCAAGGAATGATCTTTTTAATTACTTTGCTTTTTACATAGTTGTGATTTTTATAGTGTGAATATCTAATGCTTCAAAATTTAATATGAATGAAGTTTGAATAACAACAAAACTTTGTCAGTGGAGTGCTTAAATTGTTTCATACAATTAGTTATGTCTGTGTTGTGATTTGTTTGTGTTGTTCTTTTGGTTTTTTTTTAATTTTAATACAGATAGAAATAAGCTATGCTTCCTGTACAAGGACAATAGATAGAGACTACGTTGTGGCTTAGGCATCAAACAGGATCATGCTCTAGCTAGAACCTAAAGAACAAAGCTGTACCTATTACTCCACCAAGCCCTCCCTCGGGACAACTAGAAATCAAATTCTTGTGTGACAAGAGGTGAAGACAGCATCATACGCAGTGATAACACACATCAAAATCCACCCTGCTGAACATAAGGGCTACCTACATGATCCAATCAGACTGACTTGCTCTAGAAGCCTCAAACACAAAATTAGATTTTTGCACCTCTGGTGGCAGCGTTCAGAACAATATATCCAGGCAAGGGCTGGCTTTATTTAAGGAGAACATAGAAAAAATTTTCTTTAAAAACACCAAAGCAAACCATGAGGCAGACTCTCAATTGCTTTAAAGTCTTTTCAGATAGGTAACGCTAGGCCAAAGCAAAAGCAGGCTTGAAAAAGGCTGTTTTGTGGCATTCTGCACGCTGACAAGAGAAAGTGGGGCTAGGAGGCCAAGTGAGCTGCAGGAAAGCATGATCAGAAGCTAAGGTGAAAATCTGGTGTCTCCTGAAAAATCATCACCTCATAACGGTATTGAAACACCAGAAAAACTCAGCCACTGAGATTTTTCTTTGGTGAATTCTGCCAGGAGGTGGTGCCAGCTGGTGGGAACAAACCATGACCGCACCACTTTACAGTATTTCCTACAAGTAAAACCAATTGTGCCCAGCACGCTTCCACGCTCTGAGAGAAGTCGATAAGCAGGAGCAAAAGAAACTTACCTGCATCAACAAGGAAAAGCGTCACTTCAGCAAGGATTGCAGAGAAATGTAGCAACGTAGTTGGTCAGTACAAAGCAGGAGAAGAGGCGTGCTTGCAAACATACAAGCTGTTTTCAGGTTAAATTAGGCAGCATCTGATTATTTCTCCCCCAGTAGTTCAGAAAGCTGTGCTTGCTGCAGCCTTCCCAGTGCTTCCCATGGAGCTGGCAGCAGCCTGGGGGGGCCTCTTCGGATGACCGTGACCTAGTTAGAGCAGGGCGTTATGTGCTGTGCTGCCATTAGAGCAAAAATGAAGCCAATGCAAGGACAACGGGAAAGCCAGCAGCTCCCCAGGCTTGGTCCCCATGATCATCCAAGCTTGGAAGCGCATCCCACTGAGGCAGACAGGAGAAACACGACGGCTCTCACACAGAAAACATTTTTGAAAGCAGACGGCTGTGCCGCTGGGTCAGAACCTACTTCACTGAGCACGCTGACTTCTGGATGATGCACAGCTCTCCTCTTGTACCAATAGGCAGGACAATTAAGATTTGTTTCTTTTTTTCCTTAAGAATATGTAGGTTAAAGCTGCTGATTTTATGACGTGGCTGTCTGGTGTAGGATAGTACATCAGGAGAGAGGCGCTTGGAGGTTCTTTGCAACGATACCTTATTTTACATGGTTCTTAGCAGAATCCCAATCCCAGTTACAACAACTGGGTCATTCCTACTCATTAACAAACAGGGGGCTGCTGATGGAAATATTCCATTTATTGTGGATGCAGTTTCAGAATACATTGTTTGAACAAATCATTTTTATTGCAGCTATCGGATGTATTTGAAAGACTCAGAGGAGTGTTTACAAAACCCCCAAACAAAAAACATGACAACTCACAGACAATGTCAGGCACAGCTTCACCCCCTACAGATAACTATGTGCACCTCTATATGCAAACAAGATGTCTCAGCCAAGCAGGGGAGCTCATCTTTGGGTTGAAATATAACATTATTCTTCTTGAGGAAGAAGTCAGATGCTGTAAAAGATGGAGGTGGTGAAAAGGAAGATCCTGGCAGTTCCGATGCACAACAAAGCTGTTACCAACATGCTCGGGGCTACTTCGGTTGCTCAGTTTATGCCACCCATACACTGTAGGATGTAAATGCTAAACTGTATGGCATGTAAACTCAAACCAAGCTGACGTCTTATAGCCATGTATTTACTATATACAAATGAAAACATCTGTAAATAAGATATTAGGGAGAGAGAGTTAAAAAGAAGCACTATAAAGATAGAGGTTTACTTCATTTTAGGTGGACTTAGTGTACGGCACTGATGGATGGCAAGATTTAGTGTACAGTTATTTGAAACAAGCTCCAACTGTGTTTAGGTTTGTTTTGTGTTTTGTTTTTTTTTTTTAATTATGGTAGTTTTATATAAATTAAACTACAATGTTTTATACAAGTGACCTATTTTTGACCCTCTATACCCTTACCTTTTCCTCTTTTAAAAACTATACTTTCTTTTTAATTACCCATTACTGGGCAACTGACATTTAAAAATTTTTAATACTTATCTCACCATACCTCTAATGGCAATTATGAAATCTTACTATAGAAAAGTGTGTGATTTTGTCTTAATTTTTTTAAGCTGTGATATTGGCTAATTATGTATGTTTATTACTAAATATAATACTCTAGCACGTATTAAAGCATTCTACCATTAGTAGTGCCTTTAGGCTAAACTTTGTAAAGCTATGTGTGTATATAATCTAAATTGCATTCAATTACTAGTCACTAACAACAAAAAGAAATACCAGTACCGCTGTCAGCTAACATAATCATCCAAATTTAGGTATTAACTTAAACTAGAATGGAAAAATTGATACTTAAAAAACGTATAAAACAAAAAAAATTAAAACATGTTATTGATGCAGTATTTCTCATGACTTGGGCAACTTACAGAAAATATTACATTGTCAACTAAAGATATTTCTTCCATGCCTTAGTCTAAAGTGCAGAAAGAAAGACTTCTGTATTACAAAAGTAACCATTGTTTTTATAGGTTTACTGCACACCTTTCTTGAGCAACTTCACTTTACATGCATTTTGGGTTGACCTCTTATGCCAGTTGAAATCACTGTTCAGATACATAGTTAGTTATGACTATCAGTAGGAGAGTCTATATATTTCACAGCATGGGTTTCTTTAGGAATAAAGGCTCTTGTGCAAAGGCAGTACTATTAAGATGAATGTCTAGACTGATTATTAAATACAGTGCTAATATACATGGTTTTAACTGGGATAATGCAAAAAGACATTTTGGTAAATAAACATAAATATAAAAAGAACAATTTAGCACTTTTTCCTTTTTTTTTTTCCCCCAACTGATTGGTCCAGCGTCTTTAGTGGCCTTCTACGGTTCTTTCTCAAATTGTCTCAAACCTGCTGAGAAAGAGACAGATTAAAGATGGCTTGAAATAACCCAAATGCACCTCTAAAACAGAGAAGGCGTGGCTCTAGACTAACACCTAGCATGTAAAAACGCAGGACGCAAGCTGGATGCTGCTCTTCTCATGTACTGGGATTGCTCAGAGGTGGTCTCCAAGAGGACAAGCAGGATTTCATCTCTCTCGCCTCTGACAGCCCTGAGAAGGACCTCAGGACCTTCCCACCCAGAATTGCGGGAGATGCTGCAGCCAGCATTCTCCCCAGCCACGCGTAGGGGGCTGCCAAGCTCCAAGCTGAGTCAGGCCGTGCTGCAATGCTTGGTGCACACACTCGGAGTCCACGGGAGGACTGAAAGCCGGCTCCTGAGAGCCTCCTCCTGCAACCCCTCTGCTGAAGCTGTTGTCTCATTCAGCCTTAGAGGAGAAGCTCGGCAGTGTCCGAACCACTCAGTGGGGTCTGCTCCCATAGACAACGACACTCCTAACACCTTCCATGGGAGCAGAGCTGCTCTAACACTGAGCGAGCCCAAAAACCCCTCTCCTAACAGCTTGGTTTGAAAAAGGAGAAGAAGAAGGGGAAGACAACTCTGTTTTGCATGACTCTAAACCGGTAAGAAAAGTTCACAGGCACACCACACCTCTGGCTTCACATACTAACGGGAAGAAAAATGTGTGCATTTACTAATGTGTAGAAAACCAAAAGTTTTTCTACATTTGGTCATTTCATTCCTAGTGAAGAGTCGAGGGATGTTTTAAGGCATCTTTAAAGCTATTAAATCGATCAGTGAATTTCCATTCTTCCTCACGGGTCCTTAGGCACATAATTCCTTTAATTGGTTTTATTTGGAGTGTTTTAGATTAAAATAAAAATTTAAAAAGCTAGGAGGGTAATTTTCCTGATTTCTTTCTGTACAACTAGGTTGTGTTGAAACCAGTAGTTTCAAAATGACGGTAGTAAGACTCTTTTTGCCTTGAGAAGACACCAGTGCACAGCTCCATCAAAAGCAGTGCTGCTGGTGAATGAGGTTAACTCCATTCTAGTCTGGGTATGCGGGAGCTCATGAGACTCTCAACCAGCCAGAGGAATTATTTTTAAAATCAACACTGCTGAGTTTTCTTCAGGCTTCACCATTACCCAGTGTCAGTCTTTAATATCAGACGCAGGGCTCGTTCTCAGTAGTCCTAAAACCTCCCATTTCTGCTCAAATGCTGCTGCTGCAAGAACCTAGCTTTTTGGGTTTTCCCTCTTCACTCATGAAAGGCATAACCATTCCTGCTGCAGCCTTTAAAAGAGCCTTTGCCAGATGCCTTGCATTCACTGTAATTAGTTAAATGACCATCCCATTCCTCAGACTTCACACAGTTTAATGACACTCTCCAGCTACAACAAGCATGCTATGCATGTCACCCAAACAAGACTTCGCAAACATGGCTGGAGCGCTGCTAGTCCTCAGTCCCCCTAGAAAGATGATTTAGGCTTATTTCTCAAACATTCGTGTTATGGTAATATTGTAATGGAGATTTTGAAAGGTAAAGGCAAAAAGGAGGGTTTCTTTTTTTTGCATCAACATTAACAGCCGTAGAGTTTTAAAACTCAGATACGCCTGTAGGAAAATGTCTATTTATGTAGGAAAATTCTATTTAATATGCAGATGTGTTATTAGAATTACTTACCATTAGTCTCTGATTTTTTCCCCATAGCTGATACCTGTTTGAAGAAGTAATAGCCCATTATTAATGTTGAATAAGGGAAAACATAGCTATTTATAACAGGGGAAAAAAAATAATCTCCATGCAAAGGACAGATTTCCATGCACAACACAGCTCTGCCAAATATGAATATAAAAGTTACAGACTGCCCATGGCTTTCTGTGCCTCATTGTACTTTATTTTATAGATAAAAAGGCAGGTAAGTACCGAAAAACATGTGGAGGCCTAATTGCCACTAACTGACCATATGAAGGCTAACAGCACCTTCCCACTGGAAAGCCTCCCACAGAAATATTATGCTTTTAACAGCGCATTGAAGTTACCTTAGAAGAAGATGACTTTTCAACTGACTGCTTCTCCCAGAGATTACGTTTGCCAGATACGTCTCCTGGTTTTAAATCCTGTATTTTTAAATTAATGTCAGAGAACAGAAACCAACATTAGTTCAGGTTTATTTTAATTTAGTAAAGAAAAAGTTAGAATGCAACTTCCTCATAAGAAAAGCTGAGGAGCATGCACCAGTGGTTAAATATTACATTGCCTATCAATTATAAAGCTATTCAGAATGACACTTCACGTAATCACTCCACACATATACGTGCTTTACAACAAAAACTAATCCTACTGCATCTAATGAAGTATTGCACAGACTGGCCATAACTTATTGTGTTCATCCTAGAAAGTACAGTGAAAAGCTACTGCACCATCAGGTTTTTAAGAAAGATAATTCCAGATTTTGCAGGAAAAAACAAGATATTTTTCTGAAATAGTATTTCTGTTAGGAAGGAATTCAAAAGTAGCTTGTTTCAGTTATTTTGGATTAGAATAAAAATATTTCATTCAAAAAAGTAAAAAAAAAAAAAAGAATAGGACTTCTCATGCAACAGAAAAGCAGATCCTCCTCCTCATTTTTAAATATAGGTTTTCAGGATTAAACGCTGTAGTCCTTCATATCTATTTGGATTTCCATTGCATCCTTTAAAACCCAAGCATGTACCAATCAGTAACCTGACAGAAAAAAACAGGTGAGGTAAAATCATTAAAAAATAATAATATTCTCTGGATATAAAGGTATATGCAGACTTTAAGCAAAACTCAGTAAAAATGTCAAGCTGCTGCTTGGGGAAAAACAGGGCTACAAATCGAGATAATATATGCTAGACCAGTAGCAGTGCACTGGCTTAAGGGCAGATGGATTGGTATCTGCCACTGTGGTTGGCAAACAAAAGACTCTTGAAGCAATTTTGGATATAAGTATTCTACTTTTCAAAAAGTGTTCAAGTCCTGCATGGTTTCCAGAATCTTGTTCTTGCCATCCATAGATAGGTAGTTTTTTCGGCACATGAGAATTTCTAACAGGGCATAGAAAAATGCTCAGTGATGAATGGAAATGTGATTTCTGCAAGAGGTATTTGCATGCAACAGAGATGCTCTAGAATTGATCATAATTTACAGCCTAAGAGGGCTGCTGATAGTTAAGACTAAGCCAATTGTGTACTTCAAAAAGCAAGTTCAGCTGTAACAGATGAAGGAAGAAAACAGCAAAATTGCAGCAGACCTTATCAAAAAACCACTTGCAGTGGACACTATCACAAAACCACTTCCACAATCCTGAAATCATTTGGGATCTGTGATTTATGTTCACCATAAAACTAATTGAGATCTTTGCTCCCTCTACTTGTAAGTGAATGTTGTTCCAAAAACTGCACTAATCTTGATGGTCACCAAAGCTTTGAACAATAAATTATTTTGGTGGAATGTGATGAGGGTAGGAAGCTATTTGCTAACTAAGAAAATCTATGTTTCTCCCTTTGATTTATCCTGGTAAAAAAAGTAAAAATCACACATTACAGATGTATATCATTCTCCATAGTCAATTATAAACAGGTTTACCTGACCAACTTAGCAAACAGACCCCCAAAGAAGAAGAATAGGAGGAGGGCAGGTTTCTTCAAGCAGAGATATTGAAAGAAGAAAGAACAATCTATTGAGAAAGAGGGAAATGAAGACATAGATAGAAACGTTGGCTGAGGGAAAAACAAGAGGTTAGTTTTACATTATCTAAAAGACGCAACTTAAAAGAGAGGAAAATCTGGAGGCGGCAGATTCTGTGCTGTGTGTCGCATAACAGCGACCACAGTGACATATTTTGGTTTAATATTCATGACCATAAGGACACAGTCTCCATGTAGCGGACATTAGGGACAAAGCTGCAAATTTCAAGGTCCTCTTTGGAACAAAAAGGAGTGCGAATTGAGAAGGCGTTTCAGGCTGCACCTTTTATAAAGGGCACGTGGACTGGCAGAAAAACGCTACACAAGGATATGGGAAGAAAACAGTTCTTCAATAAAATCCCAAAGTTGAATAATTAACACCACGAATGATGCCCTGCCATTCTCCAATATGGACACCTACAGGTCCAGTTCCTCATCCCTACACTTCCCTACTCCAGAATTACCTGTTTCTGCTCCTTCCCCCATCCACACTGTTGCTTCCCACGCTCCCAGCTTATTACTTTGATAGCATTTTCTGCTTTGATTCTTGCTGAAGTAATGGGCATGCTAAAGGGCCTTCATTAGAAATTACATTTAGGCTCTTAAAGGATTAACGTATTTCAGTTGTGTTTAAAACTATACTTGGAAGATTTTTACAGGGCAAGGGACAATGCACAATTGTTTCATCCAAGGTCTATGGCTGGTAATTTCTAAATTAATGGCAGGCCGTTCACAGGTGGTAAATTAATGTCCTTCTCTACCAGAGAAGTGCTTCTCTGAGCGCTGTCTTTTTAGAGCACCCCTAAGGCTTTAAGGTGAGAACTGCCTTGTTTCATCCTCCCTCATTTTCTGACTACCCAGGAGTCAGTAGCCTGTGAGCTTCCAAGAGAGGACATGCAGCAAGGTTCCTCCAAAGACCATCAGCTGGTTGGGGAAGCACCATTGCCACCTCTGCCCCAGGACAGAACCCACCCGCTGGTTATTGCAGGTTTACTTACAGAAGGTTTTGGAGCAGGTGATTTGTTGCTCTCTGGGGTCTTGGTTAACCACTCATTGATACGACTGGAGACACCAACCTTCAGTCCAGCAGTTTCCTGCAAGATAATGAAATCTCACCAGAAGACTTTCAGAATAGCTTTTGCTATATTTTTCATGGTTTAGATTTAAAAACAAAGCTGTCTCAGTTTAATATAGAGGTCCTCACTGAGACTGTGGCTAGCTAAGAAAGAGACATCCTGTGTGCTCTGAAGATATTGTCCCTATGAACTACACACTACTACTACTACCCTCTAGTTTTCAATAATGATAAATGTGGTCTGACGTAATCATTTCCACTTTAGTGCTAGCCCAAGAATAAATGTTAGACATAAACATGATGTTTCTGTCATAGCTCCAAAGTACAAGGAGAAAAAATCTTTAGCCTAAAAGACGACACTGGTATAAGTCTAGATTTTTGTTTTGTTGAACTACAATTTTTCAAAAAAGCACATAATAAAGGAGCTAAGTGTCCTAAAATTTAAATCATTAAAATAAATCTTTAAAAGGTTAGAACAAATTACTGAAATATCATGCCATCTGTAATAATCTCCTGTAATAATCCATGGCTCGGTTTTTCAGCTACCATGAGTGCTCATCAATTCACATCAATTTATAGAAAGGAAATGTTGCCTTAAGGATTTCCGTAGAAAAGATAAAAGTCTCACAAATGCTTCTATGCATAATCTATAAAACATCAGCATTATCTCGCCTATTTAATCCTCCTCTGCCCCCCAAAAGAATCTTTCCCAATACAAAGAATTGCTTTGTACTCTGCTTGAACTATGCAGATATATTTCTCTAAGATATCTGATGTGCCTCTGGAATGTCTCATAACTTAGCTCAGTATGTCACTAAATTCTTTTGTTATACTCAATGTTGCAGCCACACAATTTTGTGGGTTTCTGAGGACCTCAGGATCCTTTGAGATATTCTTCACCAGTAATGTCAAGGGGAGCAGCCAGGCTTACGCATAAGAACAGGAATGGCAAGGTCAGGTCCATAACATAATTCTTTATAATCACTATGTAAAATTAAATGCATACCTTATTTGGTGTTCCTGTCCCAGAGGGTGATGAAAAAACATTCCCTTTCTCCCACATGCTTTTGATATTACGGACACCCTCAGCTGGAACATGAAGATCGGAGGCTGCTGGCTTAGCTGGTCTTGCAGCCTTTGTGCCCTGCAGAAGAATTGAGGCCAGTTGGTGTTTGGCATAAAGAGTCGGCATCACGGGGTGGTTTGACTCGGGGGCAGTGCTGGGGAATGCTGCAGCTGTAAGTGGTTCTAGTGATGGATGATCACACAAAGATGGAGAGGAGTACCCAGCTCAAGAGGTGCCACTGAGACTCTCCAGCTTTTGATTTGCAGTTGCACTCTTGACACGACCAGCTATGGAAACTGCAATCACTTAGATTTTTGCATTTGTTACATTTCTAAAGCCCATCACAAGCCTCACCTCTACATAGAACTGCTCCAAGGCTTTCATTTGTCCTCTTTCAAGTCTCAGCACCTGCACCCTGTAAGCATGGTTCTTTTAGGGACACAGATAAGGAAATCCTTGTGCAGAGGCAGGGGAGAAAGGCTGCTCTGTCATTCAGCATCAGATTCTGCTTCATCTGGCCCAGAAACTTAACCTTATAATTTAGGATTCTAGGGGAAAATTTCAGCAATTACAGTATATTTGGAATTAGGTGGTTTTTTAAAGAGTGGGATTTTGGGGGATTGGGGTTTTTTTTGCAGTGCGTCTTTTGCGTGGTTACCAAAAACGCTAGACCAAACTTGTCCTATTTCCTTTTTTTTCCCCCCAAAGTTCTTGGATATTTTACATAACACAGATTTGAGAAGAATAAGAACCTGTACAAACTGTGGCTTTGCCTCTCTAGCAAGTCAGATTTGGCAACTTTTGGAAAAATCAGAAACTCAGCAAAGGAATAATTTCAGGTCAGATGGGAGCTGCATATAGCCATGAAGCTGTGCTGCCTGCACCTTGCCGTAGAGCTATGCTTTTTAATATCTAAATGGAGCATAAAGGCTCAGGACCTTAGCACAGCCCTACTGAAAATACTGGTGAACATAACATAAGCTGGTGCGTGGGCTGGTCCGGTGTTTATGGGTTGACAAACCTCGCTATTACCTAAATTTCTTATGACAGACGGAGCTCTAGCTTGAAAGCATCCACTCTCTTTAAGGAGTTTCACATCAAACCCCAGTGCTAAATTGAAGCCTTTGGTCATTCTAGGGTGGTTATGTCTCATCCAGAAAAGGCGCAGGGTCAAGAGGAGAACAGAAGCTATTTCGAAGATATGGGAACTATTGGGTGCCATGCTGACATTCATCTCTAACGGCAGTGTTTGAGCTACCTTCAAGTTTGTCATAGGTGCTGGAGGCAAGCCTGAGCCTTCAGCACTGTCACGCATGCGACTTTTTCATCGGGAAGTGACACATGGTATAAAACCCTCCAGCACTGATAGTCTTCCTAGCAGAAAGGTTATAAGGACAGCAGTCACGCAAAAAAACTTTGTTATTTTATCTTTAATTGCTAACGTTTCCTTTAAGTTAAAGGAAATATATAAAGCCTAACCAATTAATACCTTAATGGAATACCATGCTTAGACTCTATATGTGAACAAGAGGGGAAAAAGAATCCAGCAGGGAATGAAGAAGTGCTAGACCTTAATCACAGCTATCAAAACAATATCTCTTTTTATACTGTTCTATTCCCACGACTCTTATCAACCCAGTGCAGTTGGCCTGCTAACCACTAGTTTTCACATTGCCTGTACTCACTGACATATAAAAACAGCTAAAAAAACCCTAAATAAACTAAAAAACCCCACCTACTTTTCCTTCTACTATGAAAATAAAAAGCCCTTAATTCCGTCTTCAAGACACATTATTAGCCACTCCTTGTCAAAATCACCTGGGGTCAGTTTCTGCGTTTTATTTTCATTCTGTTTTTCCTTTGTCACTACTTAACTCCCTAGTTCACTAAAGTGTCTGTCTTTGCCACAGAATTTCACTCTGAATTGGCAGCCAATGACACAGGCCCAGTTCCTTGCTCTCCTAAATAAGCTGCTAAATCAGCTTTGCTCGGGATGACTATCAGCTCTCTGCTGATAGTAATCTCATCAGCTGAGAAGAGGATGTGGCTGTCACTCAAGAGGTGCTGAGTCCTTCAGGAACTACTCCAAGCTTAAAAAGCAGAGTAAATTGTAGCATGAAAGGGAAGACACAAATCTGAGGTTTTGTTTAGTAGATGTTGGTTATAGGCGTGCCTCAAGCATTTTGTTCCTGAAGTCACATTAGAAAGAGTTTGTGACCTAAAATCCCTTCAGTTCTTGAACAGTAAAACATAGGCTGATTAAAGTCCCAAACGCCATTGCTAATTAGAGCCATCGTGACCTGGAATTAACTTACCTCAATTGCACTAGTGTATTGCTCAAGTCTGCTGTCAATCTTTGAGACAACTGCTGTCGTGTGGGTGGGTTTCATACCACTGTAGGAAGCAGAAAAAAGAGAGAAAAAAAATATTATTCCCTCCAGTTAAACACTGCTGTTTTGACCAAACCTACTGTTTCATTGCTTTACCTCTTCTGAGCGGATTTGTTCAAAAATTCTGCTCGCTCCTCTATCTAGAAAAGAGAGAAACAAGATCTATAAGTTTAAAGTTAATAAAAAGGCAGCCTTTTTATTAGCCTTATTTATTAAACGCAGCTACAAGGCCAGGCTAAAATGTCATTTTAAATGTCAAACGGTCAATCTGAAAGAGAAGCATTCCAACAGAAATCACCACACACAGAGGTTTTATAGTTAGGAGCCTATTATGCTACAGATTCATCAGGGTGGATATATTTTCTGCATTAATGCTTGCATCCTGCATATTTCTTCAGTGCCTCACTTTTAACAAGAGAATAAGCCACCAATATAGAAAGAAGAAAAGGGAAGAAGTCTATTTTATAAAGGGGGTTGATATTCACGAAATCTATGTCAAATTTCCTCATACTTCCCACATAAGAGCAAGTATGTATCTCTTGAGACAGACAGCAAATTTAATAAAGTTTTTCTGAGTTGAGACATCAGACAAGGCCAGGTTTGGAGCTCAGCCACATACCCCTATATCTCATGCATGCTTTTGCAAGACACTGACAATTTAATTTGAGCTCCAAAAAACCAATCAGACTGTATTCTGCTCAGGTTCAGCAGGGTCACTGCTGAGTCAATATCCACCAGCTGTTATTATACAAAAGGGCATCTTACATTTCATCATTATTTCCTACTCTGTGTATAGGAAAATATTGTAATGTTTCCAGGGAAGAGGAATCATGAAGGTCTCATAAGACTTAAGCCAAATCTCTCAATAATGTGAAAACAAAAAGACTTCATCCCTGAATAAAGTTTCAAAACATTTCATGATGGGTGGGTGGGGGGGTGTCTATTTGCATTCTGACTCAAGAAATACTTTAATCAGCTTCCTCACGACTCTTCCACATCGCATTGTTCCACTTCTTGTTCCAGGCTCTACAGTTTCACCTAAGAGTAAAATATACACCGGCAGCTCCAGGGGACAGAAATCACTATTAATCAGCCTAGAGGGATATCTGGGGATTTCCTGGTCTTGGTACGGCTTGCCCATTTTTAAGTTACTTTAACAGTGACTGCTGTGGCATTCATGCCTTTAAAATAAGGCAACGACAACCATTCCTTTAAATGGTCCTCCTCGGTACCTTTGAGCATCAAAGGCTGTACCAGAATACTAAATCCCACAGCAATCCCATCAAAGGGCACGCACGCTCTATTTTTCAAGCCCATACAAGCAAAAACTCAGGCAGTTCGCTTCTAGTGCAGAATTTGCCAAACAAGCTCACGGGAGGAATGCCAGCTAGGATCAATCCATCTCAAAGGCACCTCTAAAGCTCTAAAAAAATATATTTACAATTTACAGAGTAATTTACATTAACAGATTGGGTTGCCAATATATGATCTAAATACAGTCCTTGGTGGAAAGACGGGCTTTGCCCGGCTGTGCACCAACAGTTTCAACGCACTGTTGTCACAAGGTGGCAGCAATAGCCCAGGCAGGAGCTGGAGAGCCATGCGCACCCACACCGCTACGGAGCTGCGGCTCGCCCTCCGCCAGCCTTAAAAACTTTCCAACTTGGTTTGACCCAGAGGAAACACAGTCAGCATTGCCGTAACACAAGCAAGTAAAACTATTTCATTAAAAGCGATTAAACGGGTCTACCATGGTAACTTTAAGCACATCACCTCTCCTCGACTATGGTATAGTAGGAAAAGTTTCCCGCAAGGCTGATTTCTGGGTCATAACCAGCAACACATTAAAATGGCGAGTTAGACCAACAAGAGCCGCTGGTTTCTCCCCTGCTCTGCGTGAACGGGTAACTCCCCGACTGCATCAGTGAAATCCTGGCTAGCAGCAAGGAGGACCAATACAGACTATCTCAAAAAACCAGGACTCAGGGTCACCATCTAAAAATTAATTTAAAGCATCTTCCAGTTCAGATGAACTGAGATTCTACACAAACACTTAGAAAAGGGACAGATCGTAAAAGATCCTAACAGTAGGCTCTTTATAGTCTTCCTGTGTTCAGGAAGGGGAGATATTTCTACACAGCAGGACAACCTGGCTTCAGTACGTACTGGTGCAAGAGGGGGATAGGTCTGGGGGGGGGAAGAAGAACATGTATTCTTGGGGTTCTAGTAAAAAGACATGGGGTAATTCTTTACCCAATGGAAACAGCAGTTCTCAGAGCACCTGCTGTGGTATCAGCAATAAGTCAGGGATTGTTCAGCACAGGAGAGTGTGGAAGCAAACCAGAAAATAAGTTAAACAGGAAAGCAGAGTTAGGAAGTGACCCTCAGAGCTGAACATGGTCCTCTTCGCAAGGAAGCAGATGCCTTGTGTGGATGGATAACACATTTTCTGCACATCTATATGAAAATTTGTTCTAGAGTATCTTCCTCAAAACATAGTGTGCATGGAACAGAAGCACACATGGAATACACAGAGCAAACACACCTGTATACACACGTGTATTCAACATATAGGTCAAATACATTTAGACTACACAGCAACATCTAAAGGTCATTTATCCACTGCACACCACACAAACTCCATGCAAAGAATTTAAAATGGTTGGCACATACAGTAAACAGTATTACAAAATAGATCTGTAAGAGAAACAGGCAAAGCAAGGTAGTTACCACCAAATGCAAGATATTTCCTCAAATTGAGACCAAGAAAAAAGAATAATCTTTTTGCTGCATTCATTATAATGGGGTCTTGTTAAATAACTTGGGACTATGTTTTGTTACCCTGGCATACTTTCCAAAGCCTCTGACACAGAACACATATGTACTCCAAAGTCAACCTGCGGGTCTCTAATTAAACTATGACCAGAGAGAAAGAACACAGGATCTCAGGCTGCATCTCTTCTGAATAACCTCGGTGTTTGAAAGTTAAGCTTTTAGTCCAAACTACTCATTTTAGTTCCCTCTGTAGTCAGTGGAGAGACAGAGGAGTTTACCTCGTCCTAGGAAAGGCGGGATTGCATGTCCACTGAGGGTGGTGCTCGCTCTCTCTATTAACTACCAAAGAAACTGAGATTAGACAACAAAATACCTACCCATACGCTGGTAAAGTCAGATGAAAATAAACCAACGGACATAAATCAAAACCATGTGGAGTCTCACACCTGATTAGGGCCTCACTCAATGGGGCCAGCACATACAGGTGGCAAGGAATAAATTAAGCAAGATGTTATACAAAGATATATGTATGTATTTATTCCCACTGAATACTATACAGACATGTTTTGTCGTCTGACTGTACAGGAGGTTTCTTGACTATTAAAAATGAAGATAAAGTGTGGGCATCTTCCATCTGTACATCCTCCAAGGACAGAAACAGAATGAAAGAGGAATGAGTTAACACACAATTTGACTTGGGAAACAAAAAAAATCTAGATATTCCCAGTAAAATTTGTTTCATACAAAGATATTAAATGATTCTTAGGAATTTTCAATTGTGTATTAGATATTATGTGCCAGAAAAGTATTATAAACTGATACATAGAAAAGCTCTTCTCAAAAAATGGGTCAAGGAACAAGGGGAATAAGAAATGCACGCAGAAAACAGAAATCCCGGTATTAAAATTTTGCCTTAATATTTCCACCAGGTTCTTCTACGCATTGGATCCATTTTGAGGGGCAGTCCCTGGGAGTAAAGTGGCTGCTTCTTGTTCTTCATGAGTGGCTCACATGGTCTTTTGCTTCATTAAGCACAGCTAGGCTTTTTCCTGCTGTCAGCAGCATCTGTGCAGAGTGCACCAATTTACTCCAGTTTACCTGCCAGACTAGAGTGCTGCCATCAGCATCAAAGATGGGGAAAAACCAAACGTCACAAATCCTGTTCTTACCATTCTATCTTCCCTTTGCTGTAAGAGTAGCTCATCTAGGAAGAACTGACCATGTGGAATCTAATTCTTTCCAGTCACTGCTCCAGCTGCCAGGTATTGAAAGCAATAATGAGATAGGACAAGACAGGTCTTGAAGGAAAGAAAAAAAAATAAATCTCAAGCCCTGAAAAGTCCTATCTTCTGGCTAAGCTGTCAGCATTGCCTTGCAGAGAGTGCCGGCTGCCACATCAGCCCATGTTTCCCAGGAAAGACAGGAGCTACCCCAGGCTCCCAGCCTCCTGCCATTGCTTCCTCCCATCAATGCCTAACTGCTTTTGCATTTCTGTAGTGGTGGGGCTCACTCCCAACAGGAGACTTAGTATTGAAATATGCTTTTCTCTCCTGATCAACCTAGAGAATAGTTATACAAGAAGTCAATAACACTCCTTCCCAAAGAAAACGTGAGGAATGAACTTGTCTAAAAAGGAAAATGAACGTAGATTATGCAGGAAGTCCTATTCTTCTACTGCAGCACCATTTGTGTGAACTAAACTAGGGAAAGCATGAGCTAGAGCAGGACAGGAGAGCAGCAGAGGTTGTTCCAGTCTGTGTCCTCGTAACAAAACCCAAGAGGGCGAGCAGAGACTGGACAGAGGCTTGGTACTGCTGCTACTGCCCACAAGGAATCCACCAGCCCTGAGAAATCCAAGCTGCTTCTGTCCCTGAGCTAGTGACAAACTTAGCCTGTATTTTCTTTGCATGCTTCCTCTTCGCTGTCCCCTCAGAAAGGACCAGCTCTGGTCCTGTCACTGGGAGGACTTCACGCTGCAGTAGTAGTTCTGCTGAAGTAGTGTCTCAGGTTTCAGGGAAATACTGTATTTAACAGTTAAACCAACAGGACTTGTCAGCACACTGTGTAGGCTGTGATTTGTTAGAGGCCAGACTAGATAATCGCGGTAGTTCTTTCTAAATATAAGCACATATGTATATTATGTCCGTGTTTGTATACACACATTTAGATATGTGCATCCATGAGCCATGTAATACTCGGAGATGAGTTGCACAGCTTGGTCTCTCAATTCTGAATCTGCATGTCATGCTAGTCCACGTCCTGCCTGAAGGATAAATCCAGTGTCCACAAGATGGTAATACGCCACACACTTTTTCAGTTTGCCTCCCTTCTTTCCTTTGTTCTTGTGGCTCACTTGGTAAACAGCATGCCCTACTTTCCTCATCTAAGTCACTCCCAGGAACTTCTTTTTCTTCCCAAAAACTTATCACATCAAGAAGGACAAGGAAGGAGAAAAAAGATACTTTGCAAGATTGTGATCTAGGAGAAGTCAGAATGTGCACATGTATCATACAGTATTTTAATACTGAGCCTCCCTTTTTGCATTATTAATTCCACCCACCCACCCACAGTTGTGCATTTAGGGTTCTCACATGATTCATGACACATCTAACCAGACGATACATTCATCAAGGGAGAAAACATGTGCCAGATGCTTTACAAGTCAAAAGATAACCTGGGCAGTGCATAACAGGCAATGAGAAAGCTATGTACCAACCCGGTTAGACTAGCCTGAGAACTCTGTCCAAATGAAAAGTAACAAAATACACTGTCTTCTAAAAACTGGAGTGTGGCATCAAATTTGACATCAGGTTATTAAAATGGAATTATTCTCTCCTCAGCTATTGACCACAGAAGGCCAAGAAACAGTTTAGGGTGTGAAGTTCAAAATCATTACATATCTACTCTGGCCACCCACAGACACTGGACTGGAATATGTACAGTATCACCAAATTCTCAGAGAGAGAAACAGAGGAAGAGGAAAAAAACGTGCACAGATTTTCATATATCAGGTTTTGTAACAAACTACTTCTGCCTAACAAGCCATAAAACCCAGCAGCAATAATAATCATAAAAAAATCGGACCTTGATGCTTCCAGCTTTCCTCTAAAAATACACTTAGTAGAACAGCGTAGCATCAGTCCAAAAGTTCTCTGAAAGCTATTAACCTCCTGCCAAATCCAGTGTTTTTTCCCCACTCTCCCCAAAATTATGATCTATATATTTCTATTATGTGTCTTCAAGTATAATTCCCTCTCTTCTGAGTCATCTGTGAACTAAAGCTCCAAATGTATGTCATAAAAGGCATCTCAATAAACAGAAAGAAGAAAAAGAAGCCCTTCCAGGAGGGCCGGGAAGAAGCTGTATGTTTATAATGTCTGTTATTGACATGGTCTTTTGCAACCAAAATGGCAAGACCAGGTTTATCTATGAGGAGCAAGTCGTGAAGCTTGGCAATCTTTGTTTACAGCTGTATGTATTCTGTCCTTGTATTTCAGGTTCAGATGTGTCTGAGAAGTCAAAGGCAAGTCTAGTCAAAACCATTTGGACACTATATTTGCTAGAACTGGAACCAAAACAGTACAGGGCTGAAACTCCAGATTGGTTCAAAGCATAGCTCTCTATGAGCGGAAATGTAATTTTGACCAAATGCAGTTTATCACTCAAATACAGTTCTTAATCCCATGGAGATCCACTTCATGGTCCAATGAGCTCCTACCTGGTTCTCTTCTCTCCTAGTGCCCATTAAGGAGCCTTTTTTGACAACCATTTTGGATTCTTAAATGACTAATGTCACAAAATGAGAAAAGAAAAAGACAGTTCAAAACGACTACTAGATCTGTATTTTGAGCTTGAGTTGAGAAAGCAACTGGACTGAATACCAAAACAAAGTTCCCGATAATTTCAGTGGGGCCAGGATTCCTCTTCCATGCTGAAAGGCCATTTAATTGATTTATCCGACTTCCAATATAATATAGGCCACAGAAGACCACTTAGAAATTCCTGCAACAACAGCATGTTTGTTTTTTTTTTTTCCCTGTTATGTAAGAATATGAAATCCAGCCCAGTACTTCTAAATGTTATTTTTAGAGGGATTAGACATAAACTAGAACTCCCATATGGGGCAGTTTCAATTAATGACGGTTAGGCTGAATATGCTTAAAGACAAAGTAATCTGGCAAGGAAGAAAGTGATTGTGGATGCGGAAGGAGAGAGAGAACATTTGTGATCTTTATCTGTTCTAGTTCACAAAGCACTCCTATAAGAAATTAACATTGAAAATCAACACAGTAATACAGCTCTAAGTTTCCAAAATAACTTTCTCTTGAAGGTGAAGATCCTTTTTGGATATTTTTCATCAACAAGAACAGGTAACTCCCAGACTAAACTCTATTTTTAGAAAGGATCTCTAATTTTCAGTCATCCCAATGTATGAAGTCTTTCAGCTAAAGGTTTCAGGCTAAGGTCTATTTCAGAGCAACGTCCCAGGTACTGCTTTGTACGGAAAGCACATGGCTATTGGTTTGGACTGCAACCCCCATTGCTTTTTACATACTATATAGATGTTAGTGGGGAGGTTACCTTGAGAGATGAACCTTTAGGACTGAAACATTTAAATGGCTTCTTGTCTTCAGATACACCGTCTTCTGGCATCTTTTGACGTTTTTCAGCAGCTTCAGCCCTTCTCCTTTCAATTTCTTCCTTCATCCTCTTCTTTTCCTCCTTAAAAAAAATATGAATGGTCATTTATTCTTTCAGAAACTACATCACCGTTACAGAGCTTTGCAGTCCTGCAAACGTTGACCAAGTTTTCTAAGAACAGATTTTATACCAGTCAAAAAAGTTCAGTGATCTGTCTGAAATCTAGCAACATACTGCTGCTAATCCATCACAGTGTTAAGGAAGCAGGGAAGACAGCTAGTCTGTGCTACTTTAGCACCTCACAGTGAGGTCACCAGATTTACTGCCATATAGTGCCACTTAAAGAGAGAAAAAAGCACATTTATAAAAATATTCAAATTCTGTTTCTCTATATCCTCATGTATCATCTTTGTACTATTCTTCTGCCCATCTACTCTGGCACTTGTTGCGCCAAGGATAATACTCCACAGGGAAAAATCAGTAGGTACCCAAAAAAGTGAAGATTAAATGCTTACAGTTTCCCTCCCAAAGAGATAAGATGAGTTTTTACTTCATAAACTACAAGTCAAAGCAGAAACCCTCAAAGCACAACCATTGTGAGCACTGCTGGTCAGATCCTGCTGACCAGCAAGGCATTTTGCAATCTCAGCATCTATTGAGTTCTACTGTAAAGAGTTTAGTATAATAAAGCAACTGGCATTCAGCTGGCAAATACTATTATTATTCATCTACCATTTGTTTTCCAAACAATTAATATTCCTAAATGATGCACCAGAGATTTGGAAATCCTATTTATAGAGTCCCTTGGCAGAGGACGTACAAGCAAACAGATGTGCTTGGGTACTCAATATTTAAATAGACAAGAATATCTTCCTAATGAGATCTAGCCCATCATAACTATATATAACATTAGTATTCCAGCTCATTTGCAGCAGACAAATTTTGACATGTGCTCTGTAATTCAATTTGTGTAATGTCAAAAAGACACCCCGAATAAGTTAAGAACTCTGTGGCTATAACACTGCCCCCAACATTTTGTATCTCCAAGAAGATAAGGAAGTCGTAACTATCGAAGATGAAATCCTGACTTGTGAAGGCATTTATTAGATCCCCATCTTCCCCGAGGCTAGCACTGTAACGTTTCTTTCTACCCTGCATGACTGCATGCTTTACCTTGCATCCTCCACTAGAACATCTATGTGATGTGGTCACTTGATAACAAATATGGCATACTTGCAGTTGAAGGTTAGAAAACAGGGTGATTTTAATGCTGGGTAGCATATTTAAAATCAAAGTCTGTCATGACAGACTATCTCCACACAGATGCTAAGAAACAGTGATGCCCAGAAGAGCACACAAACCAGCGGGCCCAGATAGAGGGTGCAATTTGAAGCAAAGTCACAGCAGCAATTCCCCACACAGCAACATCAGATCCAAGAAGGAGAAGCACGCTTTAGGCTGTATGCTTGGGTTTGGTCTTGCCTTCCTTGTTGCATGTTCCTTCCTCACCTATGAGCCAGTCTCCCATGGCTTCATTCTGCCCTTTTGTTAAATACAGGCACATCAACCTCCAGCTTCAGCAACGTCGTTATCAGAGTTATCAACTAATGCAAGGACAGTGGAAGTAAACTAGTAACAACACGGGGATAAAAGCAGAGTCTGATACATCATATCTTACACTTACCTCCTCTCTGGCTTTTCTCTCAGCCTCTTCCTGCTTCTTCTTCTGCTCCTCTTCCTCCAGGATTTTCCGGCGCTCCTCTCGCCTTTTCTTCAGTTCGTCCAGCTCTGCTGCTGCCTCCTGCTGCTTCTCCTTCAGCTTCTCAAAGTCCTCGTTCTCACCTCGGCGACGGCGCTGATCTTCTAGCCGCTTTGCAACCTCGGCCTGAGACCCCAGCTTTGCTTCCTCAGCATTTGCAGTCCCTTTCAAATTGGAGCGGCTGAGAAACAAATGAAAAGGAAGGTGATGCACCACTGGTTTTCCCTTCCTGGCCACACGCTCACCAGCACGATGAGAGGCTGGCACTCAAAGGTATTGCCTTATACGACCTTTTGCTCCTTGTGAACTACAACAGGCCCAAACCATTTTCATCAGGACTTAGTAGGCTGGTATACTACAAGGAGCACCTTTCCCATCTGCTGCCAGTGAGGAAGGAGTCTCTCGTGTGCTCGTGTGCACAGAAGCTGCACCACCCTGCCTGAGAACTCAGGCCACCTCCATTTTTAAGAGAATTCAGTAACTGAGCTTGAAATATTTAGCATCTCATGTAACTTCAGCAACAGGTATCACATCTCATCACCATCTCTATGGTCTACAGTAAACTGTTACAGTTTCACACTTCTGCTGCGCAATTTGTGTACAGAGGAAACACTTCCAAAAGCTTATTATACTTCATACATAAAAAAAAAAGGCAACAGAAAGCCATAACTAATTCCTCTCTGTTGATTTTAAATGAGATAAAATCACCTATAAAAGAGTCATAGCAAAAATACTACACTATGTTCTGTGTAATAAAAGATGCACTAATCCTTTGCTTTCAAAGGCAAATATTTTTTATAAACCCTCTAGAAAGAGACGAGCATCTTTGGGGACAGAACAACTTATTTGACTTGGGGAAAACAGGAGGGGACAAGAGAGGGTAAAGAATCTTACAGCTTCAACAGTGTTTTAAAAACTTAAAAATGTTCCTGTCTCATCTATAACACCTATCACTTGAACTCTCCCAGCCTGTATATAAAGCTTCATCAGATCTTTTGCTGACATTTTCCGGGGAAAGTATAACTTTTTATTAAGGAACTGGGAATTATTGATGGCAGTTTTCCACAGGAGAAAACTAGAAGTTTTCCAACCAGCTGTAATACACGAGACAGAAAGAAAGAATAAAAAAATAATAAAAAAAAAACAAACAAAAGAATTTGCATAGGTGAAGTGCAGACTTTCAACAGAGTCAGATAGCATCGCCTAGTTAAACAATTACCACACCAGTGTTTAGACAAATGTCTGCTCCCTGAGTGCGTTTAATATTACTGCTGACAAGGAGATAGGTACCTAAGAGGTATCAGTGTGTTATTCACAAGAGACAGAAAGGGAATGTACTTATGGAAATTTAAAAAATAAAATTCTCTGCTCTGTTCTGTTGGTGTTTAAAAAAGCTGGATATTAATGACTTCATTAATGCAACCAGAGTGTTTCAGAATATAATGTCACAAGACGTTGTAAAAATCAAGCGTTCCAACAATAACTGTTAGAGACTATCAGATTAGAGATGACAACATGAAGAACAAATACCATATGAATTTGCAATCCAGTGAATCACACCCAATCCTGCAAAGGTGCTCTTCATTCAGACAGGTGCCTCATCTAGACGGCGTTAACCATATAAAACAGGATGTAGGACCAGAGCTGAATTATCTCTGGTTTCAATATCACAATAGAATCTAGTAACAAAGTCCTCTGTCCCCACATGATCTTATCAAATTGGATGAAATTTGGTTCTAGCATGGCATGCATGATTTAGGAACTGTGTCATTGAAAAACATATGGCAAAATAGCATAACCAAACTGATGCTACGATATGAATTCAGCTTTTGTACTTCATCTGTGCAAGTTCAACACCGAAGTAGTAGGGCCTGGCACTTATATTGCAACTTGTTTACTTGGTTTTAGAAAGTCTTTTCTATGCAAAAGCGTAACATCACAAAGCAAAGCTCAAGAAAAAAAATATGTCCCAGAGGCCTGTGAATATATGTAACCCCAGTAAATTCTCATGCCTGATTTTCTAATCTTGTTACAGGTGCATAATATGTATCTTCCTAATGTCACCTCATCACCGTCCTTTTCTGCTCCAGGCCCTATTCCTGAAAGTGTTTTTGCAGTGGAATCACTTAAACCATGGAAGTAGAACCACAAGATCACCCTCCATCATAAATGTCAAATTAATGTAAGTGGTCATGAATAAGGGCTTGCATCAGGTAGCGATGTCTAATTAAAGACCCAAAATGTTCCACAAGGCACTAAGGATCCAATGTATCTATCCTGCAGAGCCCATGAGAAATCCCTGGCTATTTTAAGGCCATTGCTTCATTCCAACGTTGTAGCCTCTATAGCAAACATCCCAGGAACCTCACTTATTTTCTTCATATTTTTTTTTGCCTCTTGGTCTCTGAAGTCTGTGTTGCCAGCCCACCCAGCCCTGCAAGCTTCAGGCCCAAAGAAGATGCAAGAGGTCACTTATGATACACACAATGATATCCCTGGCAAGGGCAAACACTCAGCCCTCAGAATTAAGAGAACTAAGAATATAACATTTGCCAACATTCTCTTAATAAATAGCCACTCTGTTTTATATCAGCACAGAAGAAAGTTTAGTCCTCAGTGACTTCAGTGCAGATAGACTCAATGAAATTAATAGCCACTCCTAGATTTCAACTGATAAAAGTCAAAGGTAGAATCTAGTCTTAAGATTTTTGTTTGCAGACCTGAGGTGACTATTTTGTCCTCCTTGCAAAGGAGGACATTGAAAGTTTCAAGCTAATTTTATTCTCATGCAGCTCACAGGACTTCCCCTACTGGTTCTGCATAATCCAAAATAGCAAACAATAAACTGGCAGTAATTCTCCTTATTTTCCTCCACCTCCCAAGCTCCTCTGTTTTCAACAGATTCTGGGAATCTCTGTTCCCTGCTGTTGACATTGGAAAATTAGTATTGAGATGCTGGGTGGGGGAAGAGTTTCATAAGCACCTCCTTGGTGCTAAGAAATTAAGCTCGTCGCCAGCTTTCAGACAAGGAGGAAAAGGAAAGAAGTGGTTCGTGGGAGCCAAAAATGTCAAAACAATGTGAAAAAACATGTTACATCATATTTAGGACTTTTGCAGTCCTGTATGAGAATAGGGAGGAAGGCAGGTGGGAGGGTAGATGGGAAGGGGAAACCATAAAATGGGGTTTTATTTTGTATTTCTCTTACTGGCCGACGTAGACACACAAGACACAGATAAGATTTTTCTTTAGCCTCCACTACCCTAATTTTATTCTCAATCCTCACCACTGAGAGTTAGCCAAGTTACATGCTTCCTTACTAGTATCTGACACGTTCATGTAAAAACATGAAGAAAGATAGTTCCAAACAATGTGGGGGCAGTTCATTAAAAAATAGGCCAAGAGCCCTAATTCATACCTAACAACTTAATGAACACTAGAGCTTCTGCTGATGTTGCCAACTCAAATCTTCTACTCAGCTGATAAAAGGTTATTAAACAGGCTTCTTCCCACATTTGGGAAACAGTGGAAGAAAAACAGAAAAAGAAAAAAAGGAGTGGAAACTCAAATCTACATGTTGCCACTAAGGCCTTTCTCCCACAGGAAGTAAAGCAAATGAAAACACAACAAAAATATTTTTAGAAAACCATTCTCATGTTATTGATGATGTGACCCAAGTCATGAAGCAGGACAGTTCTGAGCAAGGCCGATTTCCTGCTATTCCATCTCCATCTCTGTCTGTCTTTTGGCCTTAGGTCAGGGTGTCTCCAGGGACTTTTGAACTGCATTTTATTTTGAGAAAGTTTGTTTTTCCCGGAAGAATCACAAGAGGAATGCTGAGATACAACAGCAAATCCCATCTGCCATGCACAGATTTCTCGCAGTGCCTGGAGAGCTTAACCTTTTCTTTGCCTGTGTCAATGTAAAAGAGGAAGAGATGTGCAGAAGGAAAAAAATTACAGTTTCTAACCTATCAAATCCTGTGTTTCTGCTAAGAGGAAGAATTTCTACTCTGCTTCATGTACTCCCTCCTTTTAGCAGGCAGAATCCTTTTTTAACAAACTTCTCACTAGAAATTTGTTACTTTCATTGAATTTCCCAATATAGCCATAAGACCAATATTTCCTTGAAAAGAAAAATAAAAACCAAACTGTGATACAGCTTATAAAAAGACAAAAAATTAGAACATTTTGGCTAGGAGAAGTTTTCACCTAACTGAAAAATCACTTTTATAGGGAAGCCATTAATTTCGAGGTTTGCCTTGAAATTAAGAGAGAACATCTTTCAAGAGTTACCAACTGGATTGTGCTCCACACTAATATGCAGAATCTGATTAAAAGCAGGTGGGTAATTGAAAATAGGTTACTTCAGTAAAGGCTGAGATATGACTTAAAAAAATAAAGAACAAAATCTGGGCTGTTATCATTATTGGCCTCTGTGCAGATATTGGAAATAAATGTCCTTCAAGGAAGGAAAACCCCAGAAGAGCAAAAATAAAGCCACTTGTCTCTATTGAGGGAGCAAGGCTATTTACATCTGCTTTCTGTACTTCATTTTGTTATTAGAACAATGCGGGGGCAGTTCATTAGAAAACAGGCCAAGAGCCTTAATTCATACCTACAACCCAATAAATGCTAGAGCCTCTGCTGATGTTGCCAACCCAAGTCTTCTACTCAGCTGCTACGAGGCTATTAAGCAGAGACCCAGAGATGGCCCCCTGCTCTGATACAAGATAAGCAAGCCCAATGCTCACTTGGAACTTACCCAAAAGCATTCTCTGTAGATTTAAGTTTTGGGGCAGTGACTTCACGTTCTCCGTTCTGTGCCTTTTGTTCAGGAACTCCCTTCTTACGATCCCAGATACTTTTCATTTCCTCTTTGGGTGCTTTTCCTTTATCCTTGTCATCTTTTACCTGCTCAGGAGATACCGTAAATCATAGAACAAAAACAAGAAAGAAAGAAACAAACAAAAAAGAAGTCACAATGAAGCAACAGCTGAGGAACAGAGATTTCTTGGTATTAACGATTAACTAACCGCCTGTCTTCAAAATGTTTATGTACTTTATGGCAGAAGTAGCCTGTAAAGCTCTAAACTGTGACCAACCACCACACTGCTGTCCTGATCTGAATTCAAGATGAAAACATCTTGAATAAAATTATCAGTCCTCAGTGAAAAGTTTTCTGTGGCCACGGGACTATGCGACCACATTGCCTCATCCTGCAACTGCACCCCACTAAGGCACCCCAACCCTCCTCCCTCCTGCTGCAGCACCATTCACCTATTGCTAGTTAAGATGCTGAGTTGCAAACTCTTTGGGACTAGCCTTGTTGATACATTCTTTATACAAGGTTTAGGGCACTGGAGCAACAAAAATAACACATAACCTTCACTGATTGTCAAGTTTGTTTGACAAAGTTCATGCTCTTTCCAGTGCCGTCGTAAATGGATACTTCAGTATTGTAAGAATAACGGCCAAACCACAAAATCAACTTTTGATCAAAGTAAAACTTACTCTGACAAAAAGCACAATCCTACCAGGGGCTAGTCATGAATTGTGTTATCACACATGAATATTTATCTATGAAGAAGCAAATGTTCTGTCTGGAAACACTAAAGCAAAAGTTCCCACAACCCTTACAAAGCTTTGTCCTATAATTCTTAATCGAAATCAAATATATTTAGTGCATGGATTTCACTCTCCAGTATTCTTTCAGAATTATAAGTTTGAAGTATTTCTCAATACCACAGATGGCCTGATCCCAGCATGCTGAGTCATGGCTAGATGCTGATAAAAGGAGGAGGATATGGACTGATTTAAGTTCTTTATCCTCAGGTAGAATTATTCCTACTCAGTTAGACTACCAGCCTAAAACTTTCAACAGCAGCAGACAAAACATTTCTCTCCAAATTTATTTTTTTTTCCCAGCTCTACCACATTGTAGGAAGATTCTAGCTGGCAAGCAAGAAATACTTTCTGCGAAAAATTCATATGAAGACCTTTTTTGTGCCTTGGAAGCCTGCTGCCATCTCATTTCCTAACTAGAAAGAAAAAGAACTTCTATAACAACTTTACCAATAAAGGATGAGTTCAGAGTCTTCTAAGTCAAGATCCTTCCTAGGTGTTGAATTAAGCTGCTGAGTGAAGTCCCAAAATCAGCATCTGACTTCACCTGAGGCCAGTTTGCTTGTTCACAGAAACTGATATGACAGACAATGCCAAGGTGGAACACACTACATGTGAGTACTGGGTAGTTAAACTACTCGAGCAAATTTGCCACTGGTGAGGAATGTTGGAAACAACCAGAGACCTTTGCTCTGCCCTGAGAGCAGGCAATGGCAGTGCAGACTTTCCCCACCCTCTCCTGCCAACGGGCTTCAGCCATGACCTGGCAAGAAGCGCCCTGACGGACAAGAGGGGAGTTCAGTTTCCATGACCGTGCATTCTTTGGCCATGATGCTGTTACTGCTAGCAAACAAGGCCATTGTTACCAGCAGCCTCAAGGAATGGTTTTCTGTTTTCTAGGAGCTGGGCTGGGACAACCAGGGCTATTCATTGAGCCTAAGGAATGCCATCAGACAGTAACATCATTTGGGTGTTCCTAAATCTGGGCAAGATTGTAGCCAGTGGTCATGTTCACAGCAAAAACCTCTGTTGCTTGTTAGCAATCTCCTAACCCTTCCATCCCAGTCAGGGTAACACTGAAACCAGCAATGTTGATTGTTGCAAGATTTCACGTGCCAGGATGTCTGTGTTGGGATTTTGAGAGCATAGGACTTCCATTGCTGAGATTTTCATCAAGACCTTTCTAAGTCTCATTAAAAAGCCAATACTTCCAGCTGCCCGTTGTATTGAAGTCCACCGGGGAGGGTCATATCACTTACATCTTAATTGAAATCACTGAGAAAACTAATATTAAAACAATATAGTTTAAAAACGAATAGGTTAGGAAATACCATTTCAGAAGCCAGCAGATTTATGGCAATGTGTCTGCATTTGAGAAAACCATTAATACAGATTGGCCTCTTTATTCGAAAAGATGATAAAACAAGATATTACAGAAACATTTCACAGCTTTTGGGCCCAATTCTTCTCCTACTAATTCTAATGTCAAAACAGAGATTGATTAGCACAGAAGCAGAAACCATTATGTCCCATTCCAAAGGCAGGCAACAGAAAACCCTTGTCTCAGTGCTTCCCTAAATTACAAGCTAATTCAGCCTCTGCTGAATTTAGCAAAAAGGACTACACTGCCTCCAGTCGGAGCAGACAGGTGGTATTACCTGAACTGAAAATAGTTCACATGCTCTCACAAATCTTGACCATTAAGTCAAGATAGAAGAAGACCAAAAGCATGTTTAGGTAATTTCCAGCTTTATTTATTTATATTTTAATCTTTCTCTACACTACTTCTTTCCTGTTAGGGTGTTATGCTAATATTTGAGAGTTGAGATTTATAAATCTAGAGTTTGAACACCTTCAGACCGCAGTGAATCTGTTACCAAGGTTGTGGCCATTTGGCAAATTTGATTCCTTATTTGGGCTCAATTACTTCCTGACTTGAAAGGTGGGGGCATCTGGGTCTAGGGCTTCCATTTAGAGACAACTACCATACCCAAATACCATGAGAAAAGCAACTGCTGCAGCACGTCTAGCCAAACTGGAAGCAGGAAATACCAGGAGTCTCACATCATGAGAAAGCTTGTTCTTATGAACTTTCCAGGCCACTTTTGAGAACCAAAAATTGTGGGGCAGTTCAGAAAAGGAGACAGATCTTTCTTTCTAATTTGATCAAAACCTGCACTTTGAGGGCCAGATTTTGGTCACAGTGAGAAAGAACATGTGCTTGTGTTGCACAACTGCAAAAGCAAAATGTGATTGTGTAGATCAGATCCTGTATTCCTTCAGGATCTTGTTCACAATATACTGCCATCCTCTTAACTGTATATGTGGTTCAGAACTAAGCCTCTTTGCATTTGTATGTCCTTGAAGTAGGGGGAGGAGTGGAGATGGGAGCCTGATCTTGACTTGGTTTGGAGTCCAATACTGTCAATTTTTCTTCACAAGCCAAGAAGCAACAACTGAGTTTTTCAAAACTGAGCAAAACACTTCGAATGCTCAGCTTGATACACATGCAAAAGATTTACCTTTCGGTGGATAGGTATTCAGCATTACACTAAACATGGGACTCTCTTAACTTGTCTCAGCTTCAGCATCCAAAAATGGAAGCACTACAATCACAAGTCACTTTTGAAAGTCTTACCAATTTCCTGGAATAACCTAGCCCTGTGGCTATGGTTTAAAAGCATGATGAGAGCTCCAGCAAGAGTTCAATGAGCTCTACATAAACACAAGCAGGACGATTGTGTCTCAAGTCCCCCCCCCCGATCAATATTTGTGGTCAGTTACAGCCTCCTTTATACATTTATTTGTAATATTCAAAGACTGTGTGCAACAGTGAACATTACAAGCTGATTCTGTCTTATGAAGAACTCTTAATATAAACCATTCCTTATTTTTTGCGCAGCTCCTTCCCCTGCTTTCGCAATCGGGTTCATTTAGAGTAGAGTGGTTGTTTAGTTTTTCTAGTGCACTATTCTGAAGCATCACCATTAGATCTCATTTAACTCTTCCCTATCTAGAGTAACTTATTCTAATATTGCCAGTCTCTCTCCCTGTTCATTAGGAACCTTTCTTCTAACCATCTTCATCACTTCCTTTGCCTTTGAGTGTACCTTACTCAAAATATGATACCCTGGATGATCGAGCCAGGCAACTGGACATAAAACCTTGTGAGGTGATTTGCCTTCATCACTCTGAGGGTGAGCTAAGCATCTACAGTATGTTTCGAATTAATCCAACAACTAAGGACCCTGGACTGGACCCTCCACAACCCTCAATGCTTCCAAGCAGCTGAACGGGCAGACAGTTGCCTGTTACTAGATGTCTGTGCTGTGGCTCCCTTTAAGCCACACAGACCTGGCTGAATCCAAATGGGTCCAAATCTCCAAGGTCCTGGCCAGTCTCGATGTCTGATTAGAATCAGGGAGTATTTTGATACCTGCTGCATTGAACCAAAAGCATAGTTGCTAAATGACATTGAACGTGGCTCCTTGTGTCCAGCTGTAACCTGAAGAGTAAATGGTCCCCAAATCTTATTTACTTACCATACAGTAAAACACCACGGCACCAATCTCCTGTGTTTACAGTGGAAATGCAATGCAGTAAATTTTGCAGATTTTCTCTTTAAAAGAAAAAAAGAATCTTGGGTACGCACAGTTTATATCATGGGGCATTAAGTTTTGGGGAAAGTCATTAGTTAAGGCAGTCAGGTGGCCAAAGGGCCTAGATGATGATGATTATTATTATTATTGTAAGAGTAGGTCTCAATCATAGGGAAAAAGTTCACAGTAAAGTGGGAGGAAACCAGGGAAGGATGATTAGTTAATACAGTCCTGAAAAATTCATCCCTAGGGTGCAAACCATCCTTGCACTATTGACTGAACTGAGTTTCCTGAAATATTTGTTCTAAGACAAACAGGACTTGGTTCTAAAGCCCCAGAAGAACAAAATACTTACGTGTTTACTTCATTTTAAGCACATAAGTAGCTTCATCCCTATTTATTTCAGCAGGATTACCCACGTTCTTGAAGTGAAGCACATGCTTAAGTACTTTGCTGAACAAGCAACTTTCAGTTATAGGTTTCTTATTTATTTTATCTCGAGTTTCCCTACAATATCTAAACTAATGGTTTACGAGTTACCTGATCTTTTTTGGAGGTAGGTTGGAGCTTCTCATCTGGTAACTTTTCCTTTTTAGCTTCCACTTTAACCTCTTTTTCTTCACCCTTTGTTTTTGGGTTTTTAATAATTTTTTTTTAATATGAAAACATTACATCCGTTTGTACTTTTGTTTTGTCACACTGTGTTCATGTACCAGTCCTGTGTGCAGCCACATCTCCATCATATGCTGCTGTGCCCACATCTCCATGTGCAGTTGTGCCCCCTCCACCCTCCCCAAACGCTCCCATTCCCCCATCTGGGCCTTTCTCCCTTGCGTGGCATCATGCTCACATGTCCCAGCAGAGACCCCTCTCTTGTGATTGCATTTAACACACACGTTCCTCACACAGTTTACCAGGTGCTCACAATATTTTGTGCCAAGATGTGTCTGCCTCCACCTCATGTGTTACTGCATTAGGCGAGTTTATAGCAGCTGAGAAAAAAAGGCAGCAAAAAAACATGCAGAAGTGTGAACATGCAAGGTTTTCTTTGAACGATGGAGTGAGGTCTGGCATGTTGTGCGCTGCATTAATGGTAAGCAGAAATCCGGAGCTTTATTTTAAAAAAGAGGGAGCAAGAGAGAGAGCACGAGTATTAGTCATTTCAATGCAGGAATAGATCTGTGAGGAAATTCCAATTCAATCTTTTTTTTTCTTGCATTACATTTCTCACAAACCACAGGTGTCTTATTTTGGTGCAAAATGTTTACTGTACCTGTTTTTTTAGGAAAGCTGCTTGAGGTTTTTCCTCTTGTACTTTCTTCTCTTTTACCTGTTTATCTTCTATTTTCTGTTCTTCCATCTTTTGTTTTTCCTTTAGTTTTTCTGCTTCTAGCTTAGCCTTTTCTTCAGCTGCCCTCTTTTCCTCTTCTGCTTTAGCCCTTTCTCTTTCCTCAGCTGCCCTCTTCTCCTCTTCTGCCTTAGCCCTCGCCCTTTCTTCAGCTGCCCTCTTCTCCTCTTCTGCTTTAGCCCTCTCTCTTTCCTCAGCTGCCCTCTTCTCCTCTTCTGCCTTAGCCCTCTCTCTTTCCTCAGCTGCCCTCTTCTCCTCCTCTGCTTTCTGTTTTTCCTCAGCTGCCTTCTTTTCTTCCTCTGCTTTTAACCTCTCCCTTTCTTCTGCCTCAAGTTTCTCCCTTTCTTCTGCTTTCTTCCTTTCTTCCTCAGCCTTTTCCTCATCCCTAAGTTTCTCTTTATCTACAGCATCAGTTATACTCTGCTCCCCTTCTAGCACAGCATTTGTATCATTCTCTGCATTTATAGCTTGATTTTTTGTTTCTACTACCTCTTCTTTATCTGTGGATTTTTCTACTGTCACATCTACCTGATTTTCCTCTACGGGGACCTCCTTTGGTTTCTCCTCCTGTACCTCCTCCTTGTCTTTTTCTTCTTTTTTTTCCTCCTCTTCTCCATCTTGCCTCCAGTTGTTCCTTTGGTATGATTTGGTAACCGTTTCCGTTTCCTCAATCTCATAGCGTCCTCGGCGTGTTTCAGCCTTTTCCTCTTTCCCCGTGGTCTCGTTTTCTTCCACATTGTTTACTTCTCTCCTGCTGGGCAGTGACAAGCTCCCATCTGTGATCGTGGGGTCAAATTCCTTTTGACGTTCCAGGGCTTCCTGCAGACGTTTTTGGCGTCTCTCCTCCCGTCTTGCCAGCCTCTCCAACAATGCAGCTTCGTCATCTGTTCCCCCTGTGGTCGTACTACGCTTGGTTTCCTCTTCTGCCACACTACATAAAAGTGACAATTTTGCATTTTAAAAAAAAGTCTTTCTAACAACACGTGAACTTAGCTGTTTCTAGGAAAAAAGCTCGCTGTCACATCATTCCATGGTTTGAAAACACAACAGGTTGCATACTTAAAAATTTAGCAAAATGGTTCTGGGGATTAATTTTGGCATTTCTACATGTATAGGAATGTGATGTTTCACAATATCAGAGCCTGGAAATGTTCCCTTCTAGGCGAGCTCCAACAGCCGCTGAAGTCCCTGGGAGCCTTACTGACCTCAGTAGGCACTGGAACGGTCCCTGACACTTGGAGCAGCTGAAATATGAACAGCCCTGAAAAATTCTTCCTCTCCCTCTGAACCCTGCAGCAGGATACAAGGAAGACCTTAGCTTGCTTTAAGGTCCCCCTTCAGCTTGGCCTAAGGTGTACAAGCCTTATACGCAGTCTTTCTCACCAGGGAAAACTTTTGAAGATGCTACAGAAGTAAGATATTTTCTGACTTCAGTGAACTTCTCCAGCATAAAGAAGCCATTCCTGTTCGGCAACAATATCCGCAGATATAGTCCATAATGGGACAGCCTGGCAATTAAGGGTGCAGTAAGGTTGTGATTGTCTGTACAGGGACAATAATCTGTTATAAATTGGAGTGAGCAGAGCACCTTATTTCATTAATAGCATTTCACATGCTATTCAAAACCTGTAGGTATCAGGACTGGATCTCACTCTCAGTCCCTGGAGGTTTTTTGTCTCCTTCAAATTCAGCTGTTAGTTCTCCTGTGTGCAGGTTTCTTCCCTCTTTCTAGCTTCCCCCCGCCCTGTATTGTGGGAAATGATTATAATCTACAAGCAGAAATGTTGCTGTTTTCCTATCTGTATCCCTTCTCCTTGTCTTTAATAGAATGCTACTTGTGGTCAGTATCTATGAGCTTGAAATCACAATGTTTATTTCTGGTCCTTTCTATCAATTGTGTTATGGCTACCGGAAACGTGGATATATTGTGACTATGGGAAACTGAATAAATGATGGACGGACTGGAAGGCCAGCTCTGCCCACTCAGCTTGTGACAAGTGGCACCTCACTCCATAAGCTTTTCTGCTGTTCATTATAGCTGTATGACCCTGACAACACCAGATGAGGGCTGAGGTTATGTTTCAGCTGCAGCTTGAGGCCTGTGTGCCCACCAATCCCATGTGCCTTGGCCCCATGACACCATGGCCCCTATAAGCAGGACAGAAAATGTGGAGGTTTGTAAGGCCAGACACAGTCATGCCTGAGGGAATCTGACAGCAGGATGCATCAGAGGTATTTCCCTCCATGAGCCCCAGCTGAGTTACCCCACAGACAGCCCTGAGGACACTCTGAGCATGGCCTCAAGCTCAGCTTCTGTGATGCTCCCACCCCACTGTGTAGACACAGACAGTGGCGCTCCTCACAGTGTTAGGTCCTCCTCAGAGCAAGGATGGCCAAACCTGGTGTTTAAAATTTATGTAGCAAAAAAAGATCTCTTCAAGATACTTCTCTACTCTGAACAAAAATTACTATTGACTTGTCAGTAAAAAACATGAGAATTTTACCTGTTTTGGGCATTAACTTCTGATTTCTCTGTTACTTCTCCTGAGAGATCTCCTTCTTCCTTTTGCCGCAGCCTCTCCTGTCGAGCCCGTCGGCGACGTTCTCTGGCAGCTTCTTCCTCATCGTCATCATTTCTCTGATAGGACAGCCTGCAACAGAGCATTAGAGTTAGAGAAACAAAGGGGCTATTGCATATAGGACACCGTAACTGAAAACCTACAAAAAGCAGTTGACCAGAGCATAGCAAGCATGGCTGCAGTGGCTGCTCCATATGGTGTTTATAAAATAACCTGTCAAGTTGAAATCTGTAGTTTCAAAGCTTGGTTTTGTTTTCTTTTTCAGAAAAGAATTTGACAAAATAGTCACAGTGAAGGCAGCAGCCACACTACACTGTCAGTTGGCTCCTAGAAAATACCAAGACCATAAAAGCCCAGGCTCTGTAGCTGAGCAAACATCCTGATAGACTGCACCATGATCCTGCCAGAATGCACACAACAGTGTTTGAGCAGACTACCGCTCAAGCCCACGTAACTGGAACTGGACTTAGCCCAGAAGCTTTTCATTAGCCTCCTGGAAATATCACACGCTTATAATGGTGACAGTACTCCAAATCTGAAAGACTAGAAAGCATGGGGACACAAATACGACAACAGCTCTCAGTGTTCAATTCCGAGTGCCAAACATCTGACACCTACAAAATTTTTGTGAGCCCGGAGCCCTGCCAGGCCAAATCATACAAGATCGTCGCTGTGATGAAAGCCTGCAGCTGAGAAGCCATTGTGTTCATTTGACCCAACAGATGATTACATTTAGTTTCATCCTACTTGAAAGGGAAAGCAAGACATTACAATCCTAATAATCCTGCAGCCCATTCAAATCTTTGCTGAGGTGCATTATTACTGGGTGAGATAAAGGGAAAGGCCTACATTCCTCTTATCTTTTTGTGCAGAGAAAGTAAAATAGGAAGCCAACATGTGCCAGACCCAGTCAGGACATTCATTTACTTTGCTTCCAGCAATGGTCTGATATGTGATGGTTAAGAAGTCATCCTTCCTTTTGTAGTCACCCATTTAAGCTAGCTGTACAGCAATGCACAATTAAAAAAAAAAAAAAAGAAAAGAAAAACAAAGAGCTCTGAACCAAGTAAAAACAAGCACAGTTAAGGAATACTTTAACATTAAAAGCAACCAAAATATTTTTATTGAGTCATGAATCAGACTCTCTGGGTCCCAGCCTCTCCCCTTGCCTTGTTCTGGTACTGTTTTGCTCCTTTGCTGAAAGAAGGGTGGAAGTATAGGCTCAGCAGAGATGCAATTATCACAATTTTCCTTTAAAAATTAAAAAAGGAAGTTAAAAACCCAACACGGCTGAGCTATTTGCCAGACTTAGAACAGCATTATCATCACATGCAACTTTTCTTAGCTTCAGTGCATGAAGGATTTGATTTGCTGCTTTCATGCTCCAAGAGCTTGTAACCTTTTCTTTGTAGAAACAGCTCCCCTCAAAGGGGATGAAAACCATGAGCAGTACGGCCATGAAGAATCACAGTAGGGGGAAGAGGAAGAAAGGAAGGACACAAATTAAAAGCATTAGAGGTGACGCAGGGAAGGCAAGAAAAAATGACTTCCTGTCATTTGTAAGCAATTTAAAGGGGGATCAGCATTTCACTTAGGTCTAGAACAGAAAGCATATGAATACAATAATAAACCAACGGGGTCTTTAATTTGCAGAAGAAAGAGACTCTCTCTGGAATAAAATTGCATTGGCAAACTGACCACAGAAAGCCCACTCGTTAGTAAGATGTTCTGGCTGCAAGAAGCCTATGATCTTTTTAGCTCTGAACTCCAAATATAAGGCTCAGGAGAGGGCACACTGCTCTCAGCCTGTGGCAGCTGGATAATGGCCATGACTGAGTTGATTCCCAGAGCCTATGGCTCAGGATCTGTCTTTGCAGTGAGACCACAAGAGGATGAAGTAGTTTATCCTGCTCTCTGTACCCACACAAAACACTCCTACGCAGCAAGGAGAACAGCCGCTTTTAAAAGCCTCTTTAAAAAGCCTTTATTAAACCCCCAGTTGCTCAGAAAACTAAAAAAGGAAAGAAAAAAATAACCTGAGCAAAAAACTCCCACCAAATGGTACCCATTAAAATAAGTGAAATGAAAACAGGTATGTATTTCCTGTCCTTGGACACTTATCACACAGATCATCCGTTAAGAAAGCTGACGATCTCTCTCAATATCCTTTTAAGTATATCCACTGCCTTACTGCATATCACGGCAGTTTCCTACAGAGAGCAAGTACACCAGATACAGGCTCCACCCATGAGGATCACCTTAAGTATTCAACTCTGTTCACCAGCACAGATCCATGAAACATCCCCAGTAATCCGGAAATAGTCATATCAACGTCTAATAGTATTTTATAGATCTGTATTGTATTTTCTTCACAATTATGTTAACACTACTTCCCAGATTCTACTTCTACAGGTTGTTTTTCTTGCCTTGGAAATATAAGCTTTACTAGAGCGGACCTCAGTAGCCACCACGGACTGACAGTAGAGTAGGCTGAAAATGCAGGTTCAGGTTGGCTATGTTAATTAACAGGCTAATGAGCATGCTGGGCACAAACTGACAGCAGGATCATTTATGAAACAATTCAACATAGTCACCCTAACTGCCATTGACTTTGCATGAGAAATTCAGTCATAGGAAAGAGCGCGAGTTAGACAAACAACATTTCTGCCCATGAAAAATATGCTCTTCTGGCTACAGTGTTCCTCTCACAATTCTCTCAATCCTCATGCATTGAGTTCGTTCACCCTAAATCAGCTGGCACCTCAGTCTCATCTCTTTAGTTATCTAAACAGCCACCTCCTCCTCTGCTGCCTAGACTATCAAACTAATTTCACATAGAAAGTAAACCACAGGCAGACAAATGAATTCATGCACCCTCCACTGTACACTGATTCATTTTAAATCACAAGAAGACTGACCCTCACTTCTCCCACTGTTACAGCTCTTCCTAGCTACCTGTCACAAGCAAAATCAATTTGGGAGTTCTTCAGAGCTTGTCTTCTGCTTCCCTGCATCTTTTCACATTTTTTAGACCAAGAGTAAACAAATAATGAAGTATGAATCCAAGACTTCGGCTCCGTGTATCAGACAAATGGAAATCTGATGATCTGGTCTGCGTTTTTTCTCCATCCTTGGAGAACAGCTTTGGTGCCCAGCATGCATAAACACCCCACAACCAAATTAAACTAACATTACATCCATTTTTCACCTTCCACATAACTGTTCAAAGTCTTTGCATGCCAGCCTCCCTCTACAGTCAGCTGTTCCAGCTATCAGGCAATGACAGCACGGCACAGCATGCCCTCAAAGAGGTATGCCAAGCCTTCTGATACGTGACACCTCTTATTAAAAATTCAGATTAAAAGAAGATGACTTGGAAATCATCCTACACCTTGTTACCAAAGATAATACACTCTTGGTCTAAATGATAATTAAAAGGGAAAAAAAAAAAAAAAGCAGAGTGTTGGCTGCTTCTCCTGTTACCTCTGCTATGTTTCTGACATGAGAAAAAGCAGTGTAATCTCTGTGCGTTATTGATAAATTGTTCTGGCAATGGATTAGTGCCGAGTCTATCGTACTTCCCAGCATAACACAAGTACAGGAGAGTCAGCATCGCATCTACGTGAAAAGATATTTCCCACCATGCTAAGTAGGGATAACAAGTAACAACAGACATTCTGGCCTGTTGGGCGGGCAGGACAACTTCATATCTCCAGGACTGAAATCCCAAACCTGTTGAAGTCAACAGTTAATCCCCTGATTATTTCAGTAAGTCTAAAACATTACCCTCAAACTGGATATGGGAACCCTACAACCTAGAGTGGAAAATTACTCTGCTGGACTGGGAATATAGGTGATGAGGCCATCTGTCTCAGAACATCTTCAGAGATATTCGGCACTGTCTGAATTTTAAGTCAAGCATTGAGTTTAGATAAAGTTATAGCCCAGTAAGAAACTTAGTACTAGCTAGCATGATTATGGGGCTGAAACCATTTCATAAAATCCAGCTTCAACTGGTTTGCACTTGAAACCGCAAATCAGTCCTACCATTATCCGAGGCACTTTGGTTTTAGAGTTTCTTGCCCAGTACTACTACATTATTATTATTGTCTGAATTACGACAGCACTGAAATTTCCTGATCAAGCTCAGGGGCCTGCTACAGTAGGCATTTCATAAAGATAGGGGAAGATCTAGTCCCTGTTCTAAACAGTGTGTATTCTCATTAAAGAGATACCTAATAATTTGTAGCACTACCCGCCCTCAGTGAGTTGTAAGCTAAACCTGATGAATCTAAATTCTTTTTAATTTTTCACAGGGTTAGAAAAATAATGCCTAATTTAAGCTGGATCACACTACCCCATTCTAGAGGAGGCAGGGAGAAAGAAGATCTGTGGATGTGAGGCTTGATTCCACCTCAAGGGTGTCAGAAATTCGTGAAAAATTTCCAAACATAACAAAAGCCTTTAAGACTAGATTTTTAACTTAAACAGGTAGCCCAGATCTGCCTCTTTTTTCCCCCCTACAATTCACTTAAATGACAGTTTGTCTTCCCTTTCTCCTGCCTGCAAAACCACCTTGCATTCATAGCACTACCCTCCCAACACATACCTCAATTAGATGCAACTAATTCAACAAGCTCTTTCCCACACAACTTTGTTATCTAGAAGCCTTTACGTCTATTACAGATTGATTTTTTCTGTGTACCACCCCAAGAAATGTGATCATTAATCCTGTTGTACCTTCACTTGCAACCTCATCTACTTCTAAGACCTTCACCCTTCATTACCTAACACCACAGCAGCTGAAATGACATCTGTTCACTTGTATATCTCCTAATTGATGGCAGATGGAGGACGTCAGTAAAACGTCCTTGATGACAAATTTCATTGCCAGACTCAGTCTATAGAAGCTGCATTTGTTGGCCTTCTGCACCCTTAGAAAGCTCTTCTATTTACCCAGGCTTTTCCTGAAAGGATGGGTGGGGTGAGGATGGACTCTTATAATACCCACTGGGGCGTGCTCTTTGTGTCACTCTTGATATTCAGTCCCGTTTTATTTATGATTGCATATGTTTTTAATTTTTTTATTGTTCATTTAATTTGTGTTATGATAGGCACGCTTCAAAATGCAGATGTAAACAACTGATCAATATTCAACCTCAAAAAAACATAACAAATGCACATGCTTCCAGAGGATTATGCCTCTGTCAAGCTTTGCGTGTCAAATGTCAGCTGTATTTCATTCAAGTCATATCTAAAAATGTGGTGAGTGGTGGGGGGCAGTTGTGTGGAAAACTGTTTCTTCTAATCATTCCTCCATAATTCAACAAGAGCTGCCAGCATTCTGCTCAGACCTGCTCAAGAAGATTCATTTTTATGAGGGAACGAGCAGAATTTCAGTCCAAAATGCTCATGTTTCAAAAAGATGTAGTGAGTGAAAACAGGGGATTACACTGGAGACATTCAGACATGCCACTACAGTTCTCAGTCCAATGTTGTGCATGAATGCTGTTATTAACACCCATATTTTTCACATATTTCTCAATTTGACATGCACCAGTTTTTCACATTGAATGGAGGAGACAAGTGGGTAAAATTAAGCAATGGCTGGAAATTAAACCCAGACAAATTAAAACTGGAAATGAAGCACATGTTTTTAACAGTGAGGGTGATTAAATACACAAGAAACGATGGAACATCCCTCCTCTTGCATCTCCACATCAAGATGGATGCCTTTTTGGAAGTTATACTACAGTAAGATACCAATTCTTGGGCTTGTTATATACACAACTTGGTGAAATTCCATTATCTCTTAGGTAAGGAAAGTTAGACTAGACTATACACCTGCAGGAGTTAAACACTACAGTCTTCCATTTACAGAAGGTACATGCCTTCTCATTCTGCTTATAATTTATCTCTGTCTCTCAAATATTTTTACTCTTTTTACCCACACGTTCTACACAGCTACACAGCCTATACTGCTGAGCTGGCAAATTACCCAGATATCCACATAGTTCTCTGGGAAAAATGAAAAGACTGACACACCTTTCAATGTATTCCATTCTCATTTACATCATCTTCACACTGTGTGTTTCTAATATCCTTTCTTATTTTTACAGCTCCAAAGAGTTCAAGGATTATTCATTTTCTGCTGGGTAACCACTTATTCAATGGTTAGCAGAAGAATGTTCTTTCTATCAGATCTAGCATCCTTCATTTCCTACCATGCCTTTAGAAGCCTTTCTCCTACATTAAACCTCAATCTAAAATACCTGAAAGATAAAACAATGTTCATTTTAACATCTAATTTTTTGTTTCAGCTGAGGAAAATCTTTGGATTGTTTACATTGGTTAAGGATCTGGCTGTGACATTGTTATTTTGTTTGCATGACAAAACTGTTGAGTATGGGAAAGAAAAGGTCTTCTGAGAGGTCCAGCTTGTGTACATTCTTATTTATGGTTTCTTTCCTTTTGATGTTTTTGACATTTAGGTTTTTTCACAGGTAAGGAAATAATAGGTACACTCTAAGGGGCAAGAAATCCGCATGCAAGAATGGAGTATAAAAAGTGATATGCAAGCCAATAACCACAAGGGAAAATGACTCCATGCTCACAATAAAAATACTTGGTGACTACCAAGTAATTGATGCCAGAAGTAGCCAGGGATTTTATTTCATTGCTGAAGATGGCATTGAAGTCTCTAGGACAGATCCTGGCTTCCCAAATTACTGGGTTCTGTTGAAAATGTAAGTTTCAGTTGCGCAGATGCCCAGGGTTTCCAATGCCTTGTCTCATTTCTTGCAGTCTTCTGCTCGTAACAACACTGTTGCTTTGGTTTTAGATTCAAGCCCGAAAACCTGGGCCTCGTAGTTAGAGCCAGTCTGTAACATCACTGCATCATTCTGCATAAAGGCAGAATGACTCATGCATGCGCCTTTTTTTTTTTCTCTCTCATGGCTGAAAAGTGATGATCTGTTTCATAATATGAAATGCAAGCAGATTCTCCAACCACATTCAAGTAAGTCTGGTAAATCGCCTCTGAGTACCTCAGCCTAAATTGCACGCAGGGCCGCTAACATGAAGGGTAAAAACCTTCAGCTACTGAAACAATGTCAAATTTCCCTCTGACATATATTATATTTAGATAAAAGCGCTTGTTGGAAATGTCCCAGGGAAAAGCATGTAATTCTCTCAATATGTGAAGTCTGTAATGCTCTGCAGTTTTCATTCACAATAGACTTGTCACTGACCTGTCAGTGAGCAGTGCGGTATATTTAACCTGTTTTAATTTCGAAGTTTCACATGAAAAGAAAAAAAAAAATAACTGGGCAGAAAACAATAATTGGCCAAGTGCCTTCTAGCTGATAACTATTACTTTTTTACTGCTTTCCATGAAGCTTAGTGGAATTCACCCAGAAATCTGTTTCCCTGGCAGATGACAAACGTGCAAAAAAAGTGTACAAAACAAGCTTATTTTTTCAAACTTAAAAAAGTGGGAGCAAACCCAATTGCTGTGCACACCACTGTGGTTGATGTGGTATGTGTTGACTCTGTAGCAAATTGCTTTCTGCTTGCTGCCACCACCTCCAGTTTCTAGTGCGTTATTGCATATAAAACCCAAAATAATTTATGCCACAGCCTTACCCAGTAATATTTCAGGCGTATGACTTGAGAATAACGGGCTTTTTGCCTAGCTGAGGCATAAGTAAGGACTTAACAGGATTCGCCCCAGAATATACAATCCACAATTGCTATAAAGCCAAATCAGAAATTTTCTTTCTTGTGGTTTTGGGCCCCTGTATTCAAGATGGATTTCAAGGCACTTTTATACCTCAAATTGCTAGCTTACTGAACGTACACAAAGTTAAGATCTAACTCCTTGTTTACGTTTCATTGCAAATAAAACTCCAACTGACATGAATGAGAGGTTTACTCAAGACAGAAGGAATTAAAAATGAAGACAGACATGAGCTTTTGCAACGTAAAAAAGCTCCCCTGCATATTGAGAATTATGGTCATCCTAGAAAATATGCAAAAGATTTGAGGAATGAAACCTACATTTTCTTACAGGCACCTTTAGACAAACTGTTATCTCCAGCGTTTCATGCTCAAGCTACAAAGTTCTGTATTTCTTCCAAACATCTTTTTAACTCATACAAAATTCACGTCATCATCTATATCTATCAGAGGTCTTTAAATGAAGGAAAGGGAGGGAAGGCAGGCATGAGGTGGACTTTTGTTATTGGGCCATTTTCTTATCCTACGTAGTCATATCATTAAACTGTGGCACTGAGGTAGGTATAGGCAGGGATGAACACTCCATCAGACAGCCTGTGGGGAATCTGGAGCAAAAGAACACAAGGAAGTCTGCAGCCTTATGGGGAGGAACCTGAACAAGAGCACAGGATCATTTTTCATGGCTCAACAGCAATTCTCCTCTCTCTATATTTTATATGCATACATATCTAAAATTTATATATTTTCTCAGCAATGATATGAGAGGAAATTGTGTTGTTATTACAAAGTAGAGTTTTTCTTTTATTCAAGCACAATTGTTACAATCAATTTCAAGAGGATTGCCCATTACTGTTGCTTGGTTTCCCTCTACCTATAAGAAATGGTCTGGTTTCGCCAAGTTGACTGACGCAACCACCTCCCTTTAAATGCAAGAGAGTGCTATTACTGAACAAAGCTGTACCTCCTCCAGCTTGGACTCCCAAAATGCAACTCAAAGTTGCAGATTAAGCAGAACAGGGTCTGTCTTACTCCTGTACCTGGTGGATATACTTTGAGAGGGGTAAACTAACGAATGAAGAAGGGGTAAAATACAATAGATTCAGCTTGTTTGTTAGACTGGTATAAGTACCTTCCAACTTAATTGCACTTTTGGGTTTCTTATACTTGGGATTAGGGTGAAATGGCAACTTCAACATTTTTTTTTATGCCAGGCTTTTTACAGCATCCCAGTGTTTCTTCCTAATGGTTCAATTCTGAGGGCAGCAATGGCAAGAAGTAGACCTTCCAGATAAGCCTTGCTACAGCAAGCACAACCTCAGCTAGGTGAGCTAAAACCAGACTTACAAAGGACGCTTCTTTAGTTTCAACCTGTACTTGCTCCACTGAATATCATATAAGGACAAACACTAAAAATGTTAACTCAGAGAATCACTGGATTCGTCAACATGTAAACCCAATCTCAGTCACACAGTCTAATCCTCCATCACCATGCCTAATCTACTCACAACCAACTTCCAGCACATATGTATTTACCATCCACCCTGCCAAAACAAGATGTGAAATTTGAGATGAAACACGGCTTTAGTTTTCGAAGATGACAAATCTTCTCTATGAGCAAAATCCCCTTTTGCACTCGTGCTTTTTCTGCACTTGCCTGCCACGTTTTGCAGGGTGTCATGAGAAATCAGGGGCCAGAACTCTGCAGTAGGTGAATCATAGAATGGTTCGAGTTGGAAGGGACCTTAAAGATCATCTAGTTCCACCCTCCCTAGCATGGGCAGGGACACCTTCCACTAGTCCAGGAATCCTGAAAGGAAGAAAGTTCACAGCATCATGTTGACTGATATCAGGGACAACACCCACCAATAGTGCTGGACCCATCTTGAAATGAGCTATTTCATCTATCACTGACATGCAGCCGCACCTAGGGTGGATCAACATGTAGGCTATGGCTATGGCTCCATAACTGAAACAGTGGTCTCTGATTTAGGAGTGACACTGAAATTGATTATGGATTTGAACAAGACTGGAACAGTACAGTGGGGCAGGAAGGAGGAATGTGTAAGCAGGTGTCAAACAGGGACTGGGGCTGTAGGAAGGGGTCTGGAATGGGACATCTCCCTGGGCTGAAGAGGGGGAGAGAGGAGAGACAGGCAGCAGCAATGGATGAGGAGCCTCCGTCCCTGCAGGGCACAAGATGGGGAATGGAAAAACGTTGATGGAGAAATACTTGGAGGACAGGGAAGAGGGAAAGATGTGTCAGGGAGCAGCAAGGACGACGAAAGCATCAGGACTGGTTAAGTGGTTCTGCCATCAACATCCAGCATCCAGCCTGGTTCACACGGATGTCCAGGGCCTGGAAAGTCAAAACTCATGATGGCTGACAGAACAGAAACTGTAAGATAGCAGGTCGTGATTACCCAGACTACACATCATTCAGTAACTTCTTTGCCCTTGCCTGAAATGTTACGTAATCTGAAATGCATACAAACAGTCAGAACCCGCTATTTTTATTGCGCGATTCATCAAAAGTATGGGTGTTAGCATTAGCCTGGGCTCCGTGAAGCATCAAAACTCCTCTGTATTTCCGGGGGGATTAGGGATTGTAACTAAATGACTTGCTCAGAGCCAGACAGGTCCCTGAAGATGTCTGCTGGAGCTTTCAGAAATACAGCAAAGACTGTGCTGCATGAACGAAGTACAAGGCATGTATCTGCACACAGGGAGCCTGGCAAAACAATTTTACCAGATAATTATTCAGATAATCATAGAATAATCTTTTTTTCATCCACTCTTCCCGACACAAAATATGCAAAAGGAAGACACAGCCTTAACATACCGCAGCAGACTAAATATTGAAATAAATGCTGCAAACAGGAAAGCAGCTGAAATGTAAAAGCAGAACACGCACCAAAACAGAGCGGACTGTGAAGCCTTATGCTAACTGAAATAAACCACTTCAGGGGGGATACGGCATTACAAATACATTCAGGGCTACAACATATGGTGAACAGGAAAAAAAAAAATAATGAAAATCAGATGTCTCAAAGTTTTCTGGTACCAAATCCCCATGCACACAACTCACGGATGCTGTGCAGGTGCAGATTTGGTTTCAAGGGAAATTCATGGCTGTTCACTTTTAACATGGACAAGCATCTGTCTCTCTCAGGTGTTTAAGAAACCTACTGTCAACAGCCAAGGTGATTAGGAGACATTTTCAGTGAGACAGCAGAGGAATTATGGGCGCAGATCCTGTCATTTGCTAACAGGATTAGGGGCAGATGCATTCCGTGCATCTCTCTGAAAGCTAATCCCAATGTGTCTTTCACCTTCATGAAAGGTAAAAAACCCTTCCATAAAACAGGGCCATACAGATATGCAAGGTCACGTACAGCACTTTGAACAGCACACTAACGTTTCAATTATTTGCAGACATCGTATAACAGCACTGCGCAATTTAAACAGCTGGAAGTTTGAAATGCAGCCATCGCAACTACACCCGCATAAACACAATAAAACATCCTGGCTTTATCCTTTCAATTAGTTTTCCCTTAGATGTGCCTGTTCCCCTTACATTGCTTCACTGCGATTCTTATTCCAGAAGTTACTCGTAAGAAAGTACCAAACAACTTGGTGTAATGGAGAATGTCTGTGGAAAGCCGACTTAGTTCATGAGGGCTGATCAATCGCACTGAAAATACAAATCTAAAAGCCACTGTTCTTTAAAAAGGGAAAAAAAGCCAAACTTTTCACAGAACTCTAGTGTCCAACAAAAACCTCTCCTCCCATTTCCAAGACTCACTAACAAATTATCTACAAGTTATAAGTTATTCACAGAAAATAACCAGATAAAAACTAGGAAATGGAAGAAAATAACAATTTGTTTGCCCTTGAAGTTCCCATAGTCTGTGGACTTCCAATGGGGCATACGCAGCTGTTAGAGGCATAAGGCACCTAACATAGAGAAAACTGCCCTGTGGAGATACTGCGCCAGAGTAAGGGGGGTTTCTGCAACATACAGCATGTTTCCAAATCACAGCAATTATTATGGTGTACTTTTTTTCTTTTTTCAAATTTCAATTTCATCCTGGAATAGCAGTACCACATAGGGAACTAGTCTGTAATAGCTGCTGCAAAATGCTTTATACCATAGCATCCCCACACAGATGAGCTCTGCACGGACACAGGGAGCTGAGTAGTAGTACCAGTTGTACATTCACAGTAAGTTATTGATCGGGTCCCATTGGTTCTTTGGCAAATCTTTCACCACCAGACAGCCACCCTACCTGGTCAGCCTCCTCCCAGCACCTTCTGAGCTTATCGCTCATCAGAATAAAACCCTGGCCCTAAGCTTTCAGTCCTTGTCCCAGCTCCAGCCTGCCCAACAGCCAAAATACGTTCACACTCCTCCCACATTGGCACCTTGGTAGCAGGAGAAGGTGAGCAGCACTAACCTGGGCTGGACCTATGAGGTCTGGGTTGCTTCCAGATAGCAATGAGTGTGCCCTTGTTGCAGAGCATGGCATTACGTCATATTGTGATCATCCTTGACTCTGCACACCACGACCAAAGCACTGGTCCACAAAGCATTGGTTTGATGCCACATAACATATACTTTCTCTTATCTGCATTTCATCCTACTGCTAAAAGAAATGCCAGGTGAGTCCAGGGCAGCAAAGGTGAAGGAGAAAAGCAGATGGGACTACAGAAGAGAGGAGTGTGATCAACAGTAGAAGGAAAGTGAGAGAAGGAGGGCAACAAGGTGGGGAGGATTATGAAGGACTGCCATGGTAAGAAAGCAGTATGGCTAATGGGAACAGACTACAAGTGCAGGCAAAGGCTGTCTAATTTCAAATGTGAGAGGAGACAAGAGATTAAAAGTTTCCATCACCGAGAAGCAAAGCCTTTTTACAGATTCAACTGACATTTTTAAAGAAAATGTAATCAAAAAATTCATCGTTAAACACACAGACACAAACGTTTAAGCCAACGCTTCTGGTACAATCCATTACATTCCAGGAGTGAATGCAGACAGATGGCTATTTTCCCCTCGTTGTTATATTAGTACTTGGCACTTGCTAACTTCTTTCCTTCAAAAGATCTCAACATGCTTTACAAATGTTGATTATATCTTTGCAACCGCTTCTGACTTCTGCATGGTGGGTATTATTACCACTATAATGCCAGTCTAGGGAGTAGAAGAACAAAGACACAGGCAAAAAATGTACATCTTTTAGCCTAAACCACACAGCAGGTCAGGTTCTCCCTTTGTCTGCACTACTTCACTTGCCTGCTCAAAAACCTGTTGAAGCTGCCGGGAGCTTTTCCAGCAACTTCCAAAGGGAGCTGTTGCAGGTACGTGGACTCTTTCCTCCTAGGCCCATCTCTAACACCTGCACTGTGCTGACTTCTACTGCTGTGCCTGAAAGCGTGTGAAAGCCACTGGCAGAATTGATTATCCTGGGACGGTTTTTTGCTGGCATACTGAACAAAGACACATCCTCCCCTGAGCTCTCTCTGAGCAAGTGATAGCCTGCCGCTCCTTTGCGTAATGCCTTCTGTTGCTAGGTACTTCCAAATCAGTAGTTTACATTTTAACAAGAGTTGTGCCTGCTGGGAAATGGGAAAGGAAGGGCGAAAAGCTAGTTTAGCCCAGGGGATCTTGAGGCTGTGTCACTGTGAAAGCACCTCAGGCTTTGTGCAGGGGTCAGCATGCCTCAACGTAGCCTGGCACCTTTTTGAAGCATTGGTATGTGAACTGAGATACACTTAAGTGCCTGAAAGTATGGAAAATGGGGTGCAGGGTCCTCACCCTACCATTGGGAAACAAGGAGTCAGCTTGCTGCCAAACCCTTCTGCTTCTCAAGCTTCAACAGATGCAGAAAGCCAGCTTGGTGAGCTAGGACTCCCAAAAGGTGACTGAGAAAACACCAGCTCTACACCAGAGAGATTTTAGTCCCACAGAAACTGTAGAAGACATCACATGGGAAGGTTTCTGTGCACCACGGCTCTCACTGCACCCTCTTCAGTCCCACAGTGTAGATGGGACTGACATGAATGTCAGACAACCCCTCCAAGAGTGGCTCTTGCAGGACGTCATTTTGATTCAAAGTCAAAACGTTTCCTGTCTCACCTGCACTGCAAGACAGAAGACTGTTTTAGGAAGCCACTGAGACTCCTCTAACAAGGCAATTGCACAGCAGACAGATCCTTAGGAATAACACCACCAGGGAACAGACCTTAGACTTGATTCAAACATGTGAAGGTTCATCCAAGTATCCTCTTCCCAGCAATCCATAGTAACTATTTATATACACACGCCAAGCCCATTGGCGAAGGAGATGGAATTCAATTTACCCTTTTGTTAAAGTTCTCACTGAATTTAAGTCATGCATCCTAAAAGGCACTGGGAGGGGCCAAAATTGAAGCACTGGATAGCAAATCTCTGTTTAATATACTTCTGTGAAAATATAACATTTGACAAGCAAGAATTTGGGAATGTAAATTGCAGAATATTTGGCACAATAAAAAATCAGGACAAGCATAAGAGAATTTGAATTTCTGCTCACAGAGTGTGGTCAAACGTAGTTACCACAACTCAATTGGCTGAGATTTACTTAGTAAATAAAAATATGGTAACCGTCTGTCTGAAGAAGATAAACTGTAGCAGCTATGACGTAACAAAAGGGTCTGGGGATCAGCAATCCTCCAAATTGGAAAAATAAGCCTGTTTTTAACTCAAGCTAACAGGCTGGTAGTTGAGATGCTAAATATGGGATTTAGCATTTGGCCCTTCTCTGCTACAAGTTCCTGCATGAGATGCTTAAGCTCCCTGGTCCTTCAGTTCCCATCTGACTAATGTTCACAGGAACGTCCAGTGAAAAAAATCATCCATTTGGGGGATCCAGAGGCTAGCACAATGGGCGTTACCTACATCAATAAGGTATTATAAGACCAATTGGTCTAATGCAAACACGGGCATAAAACTTAACTCAAACACTAGCAATCCTCTGCCAGTGAGGTGATCTTGGATGTACTTATGGGTGCTTCTGCCAGCTCAAGATGAGTATGAGAATAACTGTCAGTGTTAGTGCATAGCTATAAGCACATACAAACAGTTTTTCAGGACTCTTGCCCAAAGTTTGCTCAAAATACTCCCACAAAATTACCAAAGATTTGGGAAGCTCAATTTAAGGCCCCGCTACCTACTTTCCTACACTACAGAGAAAACTTCCATGTGGTTTTCTCCTCTATTTCAGCTCCCCAGAAGCTTTTCCACTTCCTTCACCAATTTCTTCTCACACTCCAGGCAGCCCCTGTCACTCCTCACCTAATGGCATTTTAATGTGTGTTTCCATCTTCTTCCTCCATACCTGTGAGCCCTGCACCTTAAATTCTCCTAAACCTAAACCTCCCTACTTGCCTACCCTTGCAACACTATCAGCCTCTTCGGGGTTCAGGCTCTCACTGAAATGATGTCACGCGCCTTGAGACGTGCTGGAAGGACAGAAAGCCAAGCACTAGTCACTAAACAGCAAAATCTCTGCTTGCTATAATCTTGTGTAATCTAAATTCAGGTGCTATCAGCATAAGACTGGATGGGAGGTACCAAGTCAGACTGTCTCCTACCTGATCACTCCACAGGTTGTTGGGTGAGTTTGAGAGAGAGAATCCAGGAAATCAAGTAAGGAATTAACCCCATGGCTATCCCAAAATAACAAAGGACCAAATGCAGCTCTCAGATATGCACAAGAGGGGAATATTTGTCCTCAACTGGATGGGCTGCAAATTATTGCTAATGCACATGCTGTCAGTGGGAAGCTTTCACGGCCATATAGATAAGGACTGGCGGGAATACCAAGATAGCATTGCTACAGTGTTGAGAGAGCTTTTTAGCATGTTGGTAAGTCTTGAGAAAACGCTGCATTTGCAGAGAACTTCAAAACTGCTTTGCTATGGCCTTTATGGCAAATGTAACAGAGGAACTAGAAGAAGGTTTGTCCTCAGCCTTAATCTTTCTAACTAAAGTAAAAGTTTAGCTAGCTTTGGAAGCAGATGTGACCTCTGCTAACTAGGCTTTGGGGCTTTTTCAAATCCTAAGAAAACTGCTGACACAATGTGTCTGACCACTCCTGTTCCAGGAGGAGGCAGATGACTAAGGCCAAGATGCACAACACAATCTTACACACCCAGAATCCACGCCAGTGATTTCCCTCCTGCAGGAGAAGAGCAGTCCTAAAAATCTCCTGCTTCACAGAGGAAAAGTGGGTGTTACACAAAATACACGGGACTATTATTCAACACCAGTTTAAAAACGGGAGGCTACTTTTGAAGAAATAAGTATGCAAGAGCGTACAGTATGGTTGGAACACGTTTCATTCGGGCTTTGCAAAATATCACACAACACAGTAGCAAGAGAGAGCTGAAAGGGAAGAACAAAAGAGGGATAGGAAGCACATGGCAAAAGAGAGGCCACTGTAGCTCATGGGAGCTGGAAAGCCAGGAACAACCTGAAAATGAACAAAGAGACTATAAAGCTTTCACCATGGTCATGTCAGTGTGTGACGACATTTGTGGATGCCGAAACCTACAGTGTATTGAGCCTTTTGAGGCTTACCCAACCCATGATCCTACTGCTGAGTTACGAAGTCCACTAAACGAAACAACCCAAAAAAAAAAACAACCCCAAAACACACGCACACAGAAAACCAAACCCAAAACAACAAAAACCTGTAGTAGGGATCATGCCAGGATAGCAACAATTGTGATGCTAGAAGGTACTTCTGTAATACACTGAAGCAACTCCAGTGCAGAACGTATTGCAGATGGAATTTGGCAGGCCAAAAATCTCCTGTTCAGAAACATGTCATATATTTTTATGGTTAAAAAATCTGCAGGCAATTTGGCTACAAGAAACCGAAGAGAAGCCAAAATCTCACATCCTGTAGTGACAAGTGCATTGGTCTCAAGGACACACCTCTGGGACAGGCCTCCACATTTCTTACAGTTATCGGAGGGAAGGAAAACAAGTGCACATGGACTGCTTTCTCGATTTTTTTAAATGCACAGCACACCCGTTAGGAGATATTTTCTGAATAAGGTTTTAAGCTGTCTGGAACAATAATCATCTTTTTTTGTTCTATAATACAGCAACCTTTACCTGGAGGACCCAGAGCAGGACCAGATCCTCCTAAGCAGAAGCATAAAGCAGATTGGAAGTGAACTGAGAGAGATTCAGAGTTCAGAATCAAAACTGCCTGCACAGAGTTAATCCTCCCTGGTTGGCATGCCAGCTTCTGCTGGAGTCACTCTTGCTCACGAGAATTTGAATTATTTCTCACTGTTGCTTAGTCGAGGTATATGAAAAAGTGGTGGATGGAAATGAAAAAAAGAAGACAATAAAGTTAGCCAAGTCCCTGATCTTCAAGAGCTATTCTGACTTTGATGAAGAAGGGTCTGTACGCAAATAGGCATCAGACAAAAAAACCTTACCAAACCCCCCCCCAAAAGTAGTTGTGCAGCAAGCTTTTGGGAGTAGCCTACTCCTACTGGTGCATTTGTATGTTTTGTTTAATGCGAACTGGTACACCAATCCCTGCTAGTAATGCTGTTTATTTTTCTTTTCTGCTTTATTATCATCCAAGTTTATCTTTCACATCCTTTGCCTACAGTAAGCTAACCTCAACAATAACAGGATATGTACTCTAGAAATACTATGATGGCGGGGGGGGGGGGGAGAGGAAAAAATTGCTTCACAAGTGACACAATCAAATTTACAATACTCAGAAGAAAATAAATAAGCGAGTGATAGAGAAAACTGGGCATTTAGGGACTAGGTTAAGCATTAGTCCTCCTACAGCCAAAGAACCACACCGGAGCACCAGGTGGGAAGGGGGGCAGCCAATTTTTGGTCTTCTGGTGCAGCACAGAGTGAATTTAAGAAGAGCTGATACTTGGCCTGATATTTCAGTTACCAAGAGACAAACAGAGACTGAGGAAGGAAAGAATTTAAATATCAGCTTCTTCCCTCGCTTGAAACTTTGCTCATCATAACTCAGTTTAAAACCCCAGGAACTATATTGACTTCAGATCTGAAGCCTGTATTTAAGCCCAGGATGCGTTACTCATCTCTGGAATTCAATACGAGCCTTCAAAGCAATTTGAAAGAAAAACAGCTGAGCAATTTAAAGTATCAACTAAACCTTGTAGTTATTATTTTTCTTCAATGACGGATTTTTGAGAAGAGAGAAATTGGATCATACTACCTTGGACTAAAGTGTGATTTTTCTGACAACTTCACAAACTGTTTAAACACTTTACATGTAGAACAACCCACATGGAAAACTGTGTTCCAACGTGCCCGCTGTTCCCTAAAAAGGTGATTGCAGTATGGCACTGTTAGACTTGCAAAATCTTCTCATTACCACATCCAGCTTGTGTGTCAGAGTGAGATTTCACGGCAAGGCTGAACACTTGTGAAAAAGAGAAGGAAGAGGGGAGGGAAAGGGAAAGGGGGGCGCGGGGGAAGCCCTCCCTGACTGTCTACTCTGCAAAGGATTTGAACTGCAGAAAAGAGGAACCATGTCAGCAAATGCCAAACCAATGCGATACCTGCCAAACCGCACCTTATCCTTCTCAATCAGCAAAAAAATTATCCGCTGCCTGATTTCTCTTACCTCACCAATAAAGGGCTAGGTTTTTTTCCCTTATTAGGACAGTCTCCATGCTGCAAAATTCTGGCTCTTGTAAGTGGCTTTAACAATATGTGCTGCACATCAGCACAAAAAGAAAGGAACTAATAAAAATAAAACACAGGAGGAGAATAAAAGGGCTGAGTCCTAAATTAAAAGGGACGACATCAGCTTAGTTCGGGCTCCAAAATTTGATCATAGATTTTATGAAATGGAGAATTAAAATTGGAACGGATAAATGTATGAAGGCTAACATTATACAGATATGTAATTATAAACTTGGCCCTGCAGCTACTTATACATGTAAGTGGCCTTACTGCAGTCAGGGAGACTTTTTTACTACACTTAAGTGCTTACACGGCTCAAAACATAAATCATGTACATGAAAATAGTGCAAAGAAAGGGTTTTTTTTAATATTTTCTTTAACAAAATGTGAAAGCAGTGAAAAGTTACAAAGTGAGTTAGGTCTCCATGTTTCAATTATTTCAATGATTGATGGAAGTGTTTTGCTTGGGTGGATTTTTAAATGTATGGTTTTGGAATATCTAGTTTACTGTATCTGCATTATATGGACATACATGCATAGATATGCATAAATACAGGCAGAACAGCACTGAGGGCCTAAAATAATCACCAGAATTTCCCTGGCTCTTTTGAAGCTTCTCGTTTTACTCCGAATTGGGAACAGGATGGATGGGGAGGTCTGTGACTGCAGGTTTGCCAGGGAAGGGAAAGGCGTGAGTTTGAAGAAGCAGGATGAAGTTCTGCCATCGCCATCCCACACTGGTTGAACACCTATGCCAACAGTGAGGCTGTGGAGGAGCTATCTGGATTTAAGATCTGCACTAACAATGAATTTTCTAGTTTTGCTGAAGCAGAAGAAAAAACCCTTGTCAGAGTGAAGTGATACGGAAAACGTTCAGGGCTGTTTTATTTTAATTCAGCCTGAAACAAGAATGCAAATCCTTCATCTAATTTTTTTTTTAACTTTTTTCTTTAAAAAGGCATTTTAATTTAAAGAAGTATTTCCTCTTGTTTTCGTTTAGACAAAGTTCATCTCACAAACCTGACATGAACTCCTAACTAGTTCTGCTCTACCCAGAACTCTCCCAGTTTTTCTTGGTTTTGCTAAATTTACGTTTCATCAGAAACAATTCCCACAGCTCATTTCAGTCATTTGGATTCTCAGAGAGCAATACCAGGTTGAGTCTGATACCTCTCACCACTGTCCTGGCTTGAACCAAGGCTTGGACAGGGTGAAGAATTCAGCTCAAGGTTTTCATGAAACTCTCCAGAGTCACTTGTTCTCTGACAAAATCTTAGAAATTTGATTCTCACAGAGTTACATGACTTCAGACTCAGGTGGATGCCCAAAACTTAACACAAATTAATCCAGCTTTATGCTCCCAACACGCAATGCCTTACTTGTGTTGGGTGAAACAAAACACCTTTCGCTGAGGCAAGAAGGCTGTGAAATCTCAGAGATGCTTCCTTATAGACCTATCCTTCATCTGCCATAATGTTTCTTCCACTAAGGACAATCTCACCTAAAAATGTTTCAGCCCTTCCCGTAAATTTCTTCTGACCCGCTATGAGGAAAGTTCCTAAATCCAGATACAAGATCCTGAACTAGACAGTCAGTCTTCAATAGCCACTGTCCCTGTTGATGTGTAAACCAGACACCAAAGCACATGTACTTCATTCAGCTGGAAACAACTACTATGTCAAGAATGCTCTGTATACACAGCGTATTATTACCAGTGTTTAACATAAATATGTGGGTTCACCCACAGATAAATATATTTGCATCAAAAGCACTCACCTACCATCCCAAGTGTTTTGGACTTCATTCCCAGATATCAGGCATTGAAGTGCAACTTGCATGTAAACAGTGCAACTCACAAATGGACAGGACATTGTAAGAAAACTGCCTATTTCACGACCCATGGTACACTTGTCACTGTTGGGCAAAAGCCACATTTAGAGACTGTCTGGCGTTCTTAGCCTTCGAAATGGAGACAAATAGTCTCAGTTCAGACTAACATCTTTGTGCATCCGGTCTTTAGTTATATTATGTCCATCTTATTTTACCTCAGTAATGCGAAAAGGTTTTTACAAATTAAGGATTCAGGCCATTGCCCACTGGAGAACAGGAATGAAAAGCACAGCCAACAAAAAAGACTGGCAGGAAGAAAAGAGGTATCTTCAAGTGAAAATGAACAGCATCGATTTCTGGAGCAGAATTAACCAGATAACACACTGCCAGCAACACTGCTGCTGTCTGTGGAAAAGTGTCGTCTTCCACCCTTCTCTTCTTTTAACAAAACTAGCCAATTATCTGACTTGAACAGACAGCCAAGAAACAGAAAAGATAACCTACAATATGAAGAACCAACCAGAAAAATACTGTGAAAGAGTGAACTTCCAACAACTGAACTGCCCATGAACAACCTGTGAAGTTTGAAAAAAAAGTTATAATTTGCTGGAAGAAAAAAAACTACCTGTTGGCAAGGAAGACTTCTGCCTTCCTTAGAAACTTGCACAGTAAACACTTATTTAGTGTCCAGCAAAGTGAGCCAATTCAATCCCCATACATTCACTAAGCAGTCTTTACATTTTCAGGCCAACCGGAATGATTTCTTGGCTACGATAGGAGCTTCTGCTTTTAATTTCTAGTGTATCAAATGCTAACAGGATTATGTTCAGCTATTTAGCAATTACAAAATTTTCTACAAATACTACAAGTACACTGAGAGCATAGAGAGTATCTTTAAATGATGCAACAGGAACGATCATAAAAGGGGGCCATTAGAGGACATTTGCAACAAGTTAAAAATCACATTGTACCTTATTCAAAACAGGGCAATAACAGCCACCTCCTTTTCCCTGGAGAGTCTCCAGAGAGTTAACTTATAAGGATTTTAATACTCCTTTTCCATTGCAATCTCCTGAGACGACACGAGCACTTGGAACGATTACGTTATGCCTCAGCCTGGGAAGGGCAGTATTTCATCATGTATTTCACTGAGCAATGCTTTGAAGAAGTCTTTGTGGGCAATGCTAAAGGTGTCTTCCCCGCTTTTGGCCCGAGGTCACGGAGCTGTTTGTTAAAAGCGAATAAATCAGTTTCCAAATTTTGGCCACACATTTGATTTCTCTTAAGCGTCCTCGCCAAAGAGAGCTTTGCTTTTCTTCCCCAAATATGCTACTGTGAGTCTTGACAAAAGAAAACCCATGTCTGGTTGTCAAGGTGTGTCTGCTCTTGTTTAGAAGCTGCCACAGGATACAAACCTTCCAAGATACAGGAAACCAACAGTATAGTAGCTAACCATGCTTCAAGAGAAAGGGATTGAATTGTTTTTACTCAGATTTTTTACTCAGATTTACTCAGATAATTTCACTGACTTCAACGAACTCACTTCACAGAACATAACTGCCAGCGCTACAAGCATACGCAAGGCAGGGCATTCCTCCCAGCACTTGCCCAACGCTTCAGAGATATGCCAGGCATAAAGTTAGCACACTGCTGGTTGCCTCTCTTGCCCAAAGGGGAGTGAAGGAGAATCTCTCTCAGCAAGAATATCCAATGATTTATTTATTTTTTTTTTAAGCAAAACAGACAGAACCTGACTTCTAGCTAAACCACCCCCAGTGCATACCAGTGAAAGGGTCCAAAGGTCACCTCAGAGGCTTCAGCCTGGGTCACTGCACTCAGGCTCAGCTCCTCACAGAAGGTATCAAGAGCCAAGGTTTCCATCAGTTATATTGGCACTGAAGTGCCCAAATCTCGACCACTTTGCCCTTTCCCCTCACGCTGGTTGCAGAGAAACGGCTGCTCCCCATTCCCGTAGAGCAGTAGGGGAGGGCTGGCTGCCGCGGCTTGTGGCTGTATTCCACCGTGGACCAACACAAAACAAACCCATTTGACACGCTCTTAGTTAAATTATTATTTATTGCCCAATTTCTGAAATCACGATGAAAGATTTCAGATTCCTGGAAGGGACTTCTTGGAGGGGCTGAGTTTCAGAAATCCCTGAGCTCCCTCTCCCCCCAAGAGCACAGTATTTCATGCTGGAAACTCCAAAAACAGGCACCCAGAAATCCCAGTTGTTTTTCAAAACAATTTGAAAAAAACTCCCAATTTTTAAACAAAACCCTGATATAAATCACAGTATTTCAGAAACATAGTAGTGTCCTGTTTTCCCCCTCTCAACATACAAAGCAGACAAACAAAATGACAACATAGGACCCAAATAAAGCGTATCATTTCTTTGGCGATATTACACATGCTAATTGATTTTATTCTCTCACTTCCCTCCCACATTCAGGGATGAACGTGCCATGAGGACTCTATTTGCTCAGTGAATTAAGCAATATGAATTACCCAAAAGCTTTCACACAAACTATGAAACTTCTGCAAACTTCCCATTAACAGAACTCCAATTAGCAACCAGTCGTTCCAACATATTCTCTGCCGCTGAACAAAGCAATTTAAATTCTGAACTCAGGTAAGAGAAATGCACAAATGCAAAGACTTTTCCTTTAGACAACAGAGCACAACATAGCAAAAAGAGGAGCAAAAGAACCCGGTCTGCATCCAATACTTATTCCCCAGTTCAACCAGCTTCCCAACCTGTTACACCATTTTGTTCCCCTTTCCCATCACCACCATCCAGCACTTCCTACACAACACCAAAAGTCTAAATCTATATAGATATCATAATAAATCGGCAACTCACTTGGAAAGGCTTGACAAGTTCTGCCTGCAGTATGATCTGCTGATCATGTCTGCAGCGTATGAATCAGTGCAAACTGCTGCCAGCTCCAGGGAGCAAATGGACGGATGATCAGGGCGTGGAATGAGATAATAAAAATGCCATTATCCTTTTAGGCATGCGAGAGTCATTGGATGCTCTTTCCACCCCACAGGTTAACCATTTGGTTGGTCTTGTAACTCCCGTAATGACACACTCTATTTGCCTATTGTCAAGCTCATTATCTATGTTGTATCCTCCTCCCTCCCTTCACCCCCCTCTGCTCTGTAATCATATGATTTTTTTCTTTTTTACTGTATTCTCTCTAATAGATCCTCTTTGCTATGTCTGGGCTCCCAGTTGCAGAAATTCCTGCAGATTTCTCAGCTGCTCGACTCCACTGACAAATGCTTGCTTCCCATTCAGCTTTCACAAGAAGCGCTTCTGTTCAGCCAGTTTGTCTAAGAACTGCACAGAGGTGCCTTCACAAGTATTTGCTTGTAGGAAAGTCACATTCCAACCTGCCGAGAGATGATGAGGGGAGAGAACCCAAATATAAAACAATCGTCCAGGAAACAGTCCTCCCTTTTGATCGTAAATCATTGCCTAAGCATTTTGCAGGCACTTGCATCCAGTCTAACTTGTGAAAGGTCAAGCTGGATCAGATCGCTCAAAAGACTGGAAGGTGATTGCCAAACAGGAATAAATCCAGGGATGTGGGAAGTAGCTGCAAGCTCAACTGCAGTCAAGGTAAGATCATCTTGTGTTTAGCAAAGGGATTAAAAACAGGGTTGAAGCTAAATCCAACCTAACAGATTCTCCTCAATGTTCTTCCATCTAATCCAGTGAATGAGGCAGGAAACAGAAATGCAAAAAAAGTGATTTAAATAGAGGCACCATCAGTTACCATGATTTCTCATGCCTGGCTCTCATACCCCTTTAAGCCTGCATATGTGAGTAAACTGAAACAGCTTACTGTGCAGTCCTGCAGCCATTCCACCCCAGGCTCTGATCTTGTTAAACCTCATAAATTACAAGGGTGGGTGTGGATGGATTAGTACTCCAACGGGAAAACTCTACTGCAAGCTCGCCCTTCTGTGGGAAGGAGTGTGTGGGTTCAGCAGGTGGCACTCTTACCTTGGAGCGTGCACCAGGGCAATCCTCTCTGCATGAAACCATGGAGGATGCTGGTTGTCCAAGGAGGCATCAACCTTGACAGGTTTGGTATTTTTCCTTCGAGCTTACAAGAAACCAAGGGTTGCACTTTGCTTGGGGCACTGATACTCATTTATGTTCTGCTCAAATCCTGCAGTCAATAATCGCGGTTTTTTCTCCCTAAAACTCCCTCTACAGTTTCAAGGAGAAAGATAGATTTTTGTGAACAGGTAACAATTCTGTGCTTTATAGATAGGTGAATGATTCCCATGCAAGAATGTACTAGCTCAAGGCTTTTTGCACACTCAGAAACAGGTCTGCAATACCCCAAGAAGTTGCTATTTCTTCACATACACCTTCTGCAGACCCAGACCCTTGTTCTAAAGCACATGCAAAACCCACATCTTTGAGTGTATAAAATATACTGGAATTCTGGTCTGAAACAAGGAAAGGCCAATAGTGCTCATTGCAAAGGGAGAAAAACATGGGTTCCATTTCTGTGATGGCAGAGATCTGCAAATGATATGAGGGTGCAGCAGGCAGGCCATCTCCATTTCTTTCACTCTGACCTCAAGCAAAAGAGGGCATGTAAGGCAGTGGCAATGAGTAGAGTCCTTAAAAAATGATGGTGAGAAAGGAGTCATATTTACTCTACCTGGAAAAGGCATTTCTACTACTGGGGAATTACAGAAGCAGAATTCTTCCCTCTGGAAAAGCATTAGTTAAACAGAGATTGTATCACTGTTCTGCCAAAATATACATTTTAATCAGATGCCAGATGTAAGAGTTGATGTTTATGAAACTATAAACTGGGTTCCAAGGCAGCCCTACAGATTTCTAATACAGGTCTGTATTTACTACTGTGTCACAGAAGCATATATTTTTTTTCCAGTTGAGTGAGTTCTACACCCTTTTTCAATGCATCCTGGAATAGTTAGATTATTGCCAAGGTCACAAACAAAACTGTTTCCACACATGATAAAAATAAAAGTGAATTGACTATCCTGTAAAACATTACACCCTACATCTTCAAAGAATAGTTCCAGATTTTTCAAAAATCTGCCCCTATTGCCATGCAGATTCTGGCTCTAGATGGCAAACCTGACCTGTTTGTTGGGTCATTAGGAACAGTGGAAGCATCTTGCACTTGTAGTAGACCCCAGAAGCATTTTAAAATGCCCCCCTTAGACCAGAACAGTCAGAAGAATCCCAATTTCTTTTCTTTCCTTTTTTTTTTTTGCCTTTCCAAATAACATTTTGAATTATGTAAGTCTGAAGGAGGACTTCACTCTAGGTGAAATGCCATGATTCACATGGTCAGCCTATTTTTTATATGAAGCAAGACTTCTAACACCAAGTTGCATCTTCTTGCCCATACCTCTACAGCTCTACTGACAACAGATGTCATTTGCCTACTGATTGAGCAATAAGCAACGCTGGCGACACAAGTCTTTCCTCAACTCATGTCCCTTCTTTGCCTGCAAATGAAGAACTGAAGATAAATAAGGTGAGCAAATACCACTTCCAAACAGTATGAAGTCTCTCTGCCCGGCTGTCTGCAGTGTTAATCTGTGAGAGGCATCCTTGTCAACAACTGCTCAAAACACTTTGCAGGTTGACGTCCCATATATTAATTTTTAATTTGACAGCACTAGTGTTGATTTTTTTTCCCTATCCAGAAATTGCTACAACCATGATTTCTCAACACTTGCAAAGCTGCAAGATCAAATGTGAAATTCTGGACACAGACACGTTAACCCACTGTGTACAGGCAGCGAGCATACCGCCAAGTGGACCTTCAGTTAACCTGTATGAGCAGCATACTCTGTTGTACTGGTGAGTGCCCAGGAAGCTTCACTTTCAGCTGTCCTCACAGCTATGCCCATCATTTAAGTCACAAGGCCCGTCCAGCTGAAGAACATCGCTGTTTTAACAAGAGCTACAGGGACATTTTGTGATTCAGTTTGCAACACAAAGGAGGGCTCCGTCAAGGCCAATGCACGCAATGCCAAGCATGCACATTCAGTTGGGTGCGGACCCAGCAGCTCCATAAGTTTACAGCAACGCGGAACTGGTTCCCCTGAAAGAGGCTGATACAGCCAAGATTTTGCCATGTTTGCAACCCCTTTAAAAAGAAGTGGGAGGAGGATCTGAGTCAGTTATAGATCACTGCACTTAATAATCCCTTTATTATTTCAAAGCCAAATGTTTGTTGTTGACTTTCTTCAGTGACTTAACTGAGAGGGATACTCTCGGTACACTGTGGCCCTGAGGTGAAGATCTTGCATATGGAGCAGCAAGAGGCAAATCACCTTCCCCTAGATCATTTCAAAAATTCACATGGGCATCAAAAGCATGAAAAATGAAGGGGGCAGGAGATGCAAGTCTCAACCTGCTTTCCTTGTATGTTCTGATGCTTCAGAGATTATTAGTTGGCTCTAGGACATCAAGACCCCTAAGGAAGACACTGGAAAGAAAAAAAAATAAGTAAACAAATACTAACTAAACTAGGGCACTTGAGAGGTGTCATTCACACCAATGAACTCAAATGAAATGGCTCTGTAAGAGTGTAGGCTCATCTATTACAACAATGAAAGGAACTACAGGACCTTTCCTAGCTTCTCAACATTAAAACTAGCAAAATGAGGAGGAGGAAGGAGACGCAAGAGCTTTCCAAAAGGAAATTATTACTGGGAGGTTCCAACATCTACTCATACTAACAATAGGAATGTCCAGAGGTCATCCAGAGAGCCACTTAATATTTTGGTTGTTATTTTTACTTTAACCATTCCTGCATGCGAGTTTTCAGTGAGCTGATCACAGTAGCCCAAGAATCCTTTTTCTTTTGAGAACACAGTGAATTTACAACCTGACAGAGGCACACGCACTGTCCAGACCATGCCTTTTCATGCGTAGTTTATTCCTTTCTGTACCTGTTTGTCAACAGTGAATTTGCTGTGCTGCTCACTGTTCTTGTCCAGTTATTCAAATAACTTCATGTTTCTTTAGCTCTTTGTTTAGCCCTTTTAAAATGGGCAGGCAAAATAACTTACAGAAATGTATCTGATTCATTTCAGAGACAGTAAATAGCTCACGCTGCACCGCCTCTCCCCTCTGTGCCACTACTCTGAAATAAGTAGGCAGACTTGTAGAGAACTTTGCAAAGCTACTGGCATTTTGCAGGAGAAACAGAACTCTGTTTTTCATGAAAATCCATTCTAATGACATTAACATCTGCTCCTTGTTTGAAGAATATTTTTAACTGTTCCCTCCCTGGGAAAATGAAAGATGCCACAGTCTCTTGTTCTCACGGAGTAGACAAACTTTGTTGGTTTTTTTAAGGTCTGTTCTGAAATGCCCCAATACTGTTCACTGCAGGGAACTCTGTGTATGCATCTCACAGGGCAAAAAGGATCTGCATTCACCCTCCTATGAGATTTCACTCTAGGACACTGGCATGTGAGCAGGAACTTCATTTCACAGATGAACAACACTTGGCATATTAAATCATATGCAGTAGGTAAAGTCTGGCAACCCATACATAAGGTCTTGGAGAAAAATCGCTGAAGTACTCATAAAAACAAGGCTATGTACTTCATCATCAAATAACGCTGAACTGCCTCTTACTATATATTTTTTTTTCCAGTCCAGTTTTAAATATCTCAAGTAATGGAGATTCTGCAGTTTCCCAGTGGTTAAGTCTTCCGTGTTCTTACAGGGCTCAGTACTAAGAAGCCATCCTATGGCTAAGACTTCTATTTCTTCCCTTATTTTTAAACTGTAATGCATAGTTATATCTATCTAGATGCCTGTAAACAGCATCAGTGCCAAAATTGTTAACGTGTTCAGTGAAACCTGTGAGTAATACTTAGCAACCATTTAAGGGGATATATGTATTAAAACACATACTCAGATCGGAATATGTGGGCTTGGGTTTGGACATATGCATGTGCAAATCATGGAGGCACATGCGGACAGACTTTGCATGCTCACATGGACACATTATCGTGTAGCTAATGTCCTAGCAGACGACAGAACTATTTGCATAGACAAGTTTTGCAGGATTGGGAACACAACCCTGTACATCAAAATGCCAGAGCCTGAAGCCTGCAATTGTAAACACTTGCAATAATGTACTTCCAGATACTGAAGACCCATACAGAGCCCATGCAGCACCCAATCCTATCTGATGCCTGCTTTGCTGGACAGGCTGGCCTCGGGTAGATGCAGGCAGGAGTTTGGTCCTCCGCAGGAAAGAAAATTTAATTGTCTCTGACTGTCCTCAGTTCTTGAGGTATTAATATTACCCTGCTTCTCACATGGAAAAGTTACTGACTGCATGTATGGCTGTAGCAGTAAATAAAGCAAACTCCAAGACAAGTGTTAAAATGATATTCCAAGGAGAACTTCCACTGTAAATTGAAACTTGATTAGAAAAACATATTTGCTGATGTTTGCATTCTCTATCAGTTACTTATGGGGCAAAGTACAATCCAGAAATAAAGCAGCATAATATTTCATGGATGTGATAGTCTATTTCCACCAAAGCATAGCTTTTGTTTTATGTCATGTTTTCACTGCTTTCAAATAAACACTAAGATCCAAACAATAGTCTCCGTGTAACAGCCAGGATATAGCTACCTTCTGGTCATTTGAACAACTGAAATGGAGGGAACTATATGAGGGAAGCATTCACAAAGGCTGTTTTTACCTCCTTTCCCTATGCCCCTGCACTGTCACTAGCGAGGGACAGGCTCAGGTCCCCTCCTGCTCTGAGCAGGAAGCCGTTTTCTGTCCAGCCGCCAGCAGCAGCAGAGGGAAGGACCACCATTTCCCTATTCGCTTCTGCACCCATTCTTTTGGGCTTTATGCATTGCAGGGACACATGCCGATTCTCACAGCAATAAAAAGCAATCTATGCTTTTGGCTGGCAAATTTTAAAATTTGCTGTCTCTCATTTATACCTGAGCTGTAGCTTGCTTAGAGCAATAACTGCTTTTAATAAATTTCAGCTTTAGCAGTGAGAAGGATAGTACTCAAAGCCCAGAAACCTGTGATTGGTCTTGTAGGACTTCTGTTTACAGCCATGTAGGATAATACCAAAATCCACAAAACAGAAAGCTGAATAAGCCGCCAATAATGTAGATGCAAGTTCTCTCCGCCTCAACTGTTTCTGGCAACAGGTAATTTCAACAACACTTTCAACAACAGGTTTTATATAAAATTATTAATGTTATTTTTAATATATTAACAGGCATGCTCCAAACATTACTATTCACTTTAAACTTGTCCAAAAAAAAACCAAAGAGAGCCCCAATGTGGTAGGTGTGATACAAACACAGAGGATAGATGCATCTCTAACCAAAACGGGTTATGCCTTGATTTTACCACTGAGCGGGCATGGGTGGAAGCCTAAGCCAAGGCTCCTTAACAGACACCACAGTAAACAACAGTAAAGTTATGAGGTGTGAAGCGTGGGATCTATTCACCCTTGTGTGCCGCTACATACCAGCAAGAGCATCCACTGTCTCACTTCAGCCTGAAGCCATGGTCCGAGTCCAGGCTTCAGGCTTGATCCTTCTCTGCTGGAAGAGTTTATATAAATGTGTGCACAGGCACACACGCACACAGCTCTGGAAAGAGAAGAGCATTTCCTGCTGGGCCAATTTATGGAGACGTTCCTGTACCAAAAGCTCCTATCTTACGATACTCTGAATTTTACTGGTGAACAACATCCAAGCCCCGGTCAGGATCTCGACTTCACAAACAACCCAATAAACTCAGCTAGCAAAAGCCATCCGAATTCCACCGAAGGCAGCGACTGTTCAACAGCTTATGCCACTTGAACAGTTCGGAGGTATTCAAACTGCAAACCTCAACGAGAAATACTCAGTTTGGGCCTTTCTTACCCCTGAACTTAGCTTAAAAATATGAAATTGGAGCCTCAGACCAGGACCCTGCTTCGTGCAGGTTAATGATCAGTTATGCCACTGTCTGACTGGACTACTCATTTTTTTAATATCTGGTAACAGCCCTTAGGTGTTTTGGAAAGGGCTTTATTTCACTAGCTGCACTGGGATTACCAACTAACCGGATGCTCCCAGGAACTTTCAGAGAGCAAACAGTGTCAGTTTATTTAATAACTTTCAAAGTGAAACTAAAATCTTGTCCAAATCATGTCTCCTCTGATTTAATTAAAATGCACCACACATACTGCACTGCTCTGTTAATCATTAACAAAGTTAATTGAAGACAGAAGATGAGTCTTTTCTTTTCTTTCCTTCAAAAGCCTCCAGCCAGTGGAAAACTTCAAAAAACATTCCAAAAAAAGACTAGTACAGTATGATTTTTGTTAGAATGGTCAACATGTCGGTATGTTTTTTCCCCCTCCTTCTGTATTTCTGATTCCTATAGGAATGCATGTTAAAAGAGAGGGGATTTTTTTTTCTTGCTTGGCAAAATACCTTTCCCAAATTTTCTAAATATTGCCTGGTATTTGCGTCAATATGACAGTCATTGGGCTTGACAGGAATCAGATTGCTAAACCCACACAAAAATGCTTTGGAAATTAGGGGCTAGTTATACATTCGATTTCATTCAAATCCACTTTAGCAAACTGGCAAGGAGTGGATCTGAACCATCCCCATTATCCCTTCACTTCTGTGGTTCACAAAAGAGGTTTCTTCAGCACGCTAATCTCTATCCTAACTTTTAGACTCACTCACAACTGCTGCTGTCTGATAAATCTTCGTAGCAGTCGTGTCCCAATTCATTTTCACTTTCCAAGATGACCTAGCAGCCCTTGAAACTTATTCTCCCTGTGCAGCAAGCCTTTCCAACTTCTTACAGGGAGGAACTGAATAGGAAATCAAACAGTGTTAGAAGCATAACACTTTGTGGACTATTCAAGAAACAGGATATATCCATTTTTCCAACAGTTCTCCTTTTTTGAAAGGGACAAAAAAACAAAACAAAACAAAAAAAAAACCAACAAAGAGAAAAGGTTTCTTTCTTGACTTTTTTCAGGGCTTAGGGAAATCTAAACAGAAAATCTTCCAGTCTCATAGGTAAAGTTGTTATCTAATGGGATTTCCCTCTTGAAAGCAACAAAGGGTCAAGGCTGAACACTTCCACAAGGCCTGTCAGATCAGATCAGGACAGCACTCCTTCAAGGCTGGATTCTTGCCTCCAGCCATGGCTCATGCCTAATGTTTCAGAGAAAAGCAATAGGAAAAGCGAAAAGGCAAACCACACTGCACCTGGTCCATTGAGCAAAACCCTCGGCAAAATTCCTCTCTGCCCCCTGCAGGCAGGCAGCTGGAGCTCTGCCACATGCAGGCATTGCTGTCTGGACTGCAGGGTCTTTTTTTTTTTTTTTTTTTTTTTTTTTAAAAAAAAAAAGGTAATTTACTGCAGGGTGACACACATAAAAGGGTATCAAGGAGTTAAAACAAAATCACCATAAATGTGCAGTATTCACATCACAGCATGTGCATCAGGTCATAATGATCTGGGGACTTAAATTACTCCAGTGTAATAAAAGACCCAAGTATATTTTTTATTTGTTATTTCTCTGCATACCCAAGTGCTAATACTTATTTCTGCACTGAAGTTCCTGAAATCTGTTATAATTTAGTATCAACAGCATCTGAACAACTCTTTAAGGCATTGTGTATTTACTTCCTAGCTTCTCCTGGAAAACGGCTCTCTGGACACACCTTACACTATTCAGGATAGGCCAGGTCTGAGCAAACTCTGAAGACCACGATTTCTTCCTGTCCACACTGTACACCCTCAAACCCACATTAAGGGGCTTGACCTTGTTGCAAAAGGACAGTCCAGTGTGCTGGAGGCTCCAGACCTCATCCACGCTATGCAGATGCCCTGGGGGAAGACAAGTGCAAGCACCATTACAAACGACTGTCCCAGCTCAGCACCTCCTGAGCACAGCCCAGCATGGCCAGCAGCAGGCACCATGGATGGGAAGCCTTGGACGACAGGTCTAAATGCTTTAGTGTCTGAACCGTTCACCAGCCAGGTAACAGCATGTGAGGAAAGCCTCTCAGCTCTGATCTTCTGAGCACGCTTGAGCCTCCAGCACTTACGCATAGCCCTGAGTCCCTCCAGTCAGCACAAAACCATAAGCCTCTTGGGTGGAGGCAGACCCATGGGAAGGAAGAAGACAGACAGCTGCAACCCCTTACACTGTACATGGGTGTTTTGTTATTTTTCTAGGTCTGTTTTGGTTTTCACTTTTAAACACCTTATACATTAAGGTTGTAAACAAACATCTGTGCAGTGCTCTCCATTTGAAGACAGAGTCTCTCTCAACTCTTCACCATTTTTCATGGACTTAGGAAAGCATACACCCATCAGCCTAGCAGCCAGTGACTGAGGGATAAAGTGGCACCATGTGGGTGACAGCTGAAATCCCCAAACTGCAAGACTGCAACCCGGGCATGCTTCCCTGTCACAAGGGGGTCACGCCCTCCTTCAAAACCTACCCATCATCACAACACCCTAAAGATTTCTTAACGTGGATTGAAGAGATGGGTCATATGATGAGGGTAACCTCAGAGACACCTGAGGAGGGATGGGGTGGCCTGCACTCCCCACCTCTTCTCTTCTGTGGGTGTTAACACAGTAGCTTGTATGAGGACTTTAACCATGTGCCTAGGTTAAGCACCCAAGCAGTTTGTCAGCCAGCTGAGTAACAGAGTGAGAAAAGCCTCATAGATCTGAGAGCAGGAAAAGCAAATGTAAGCGTTCATCTGTGTTTAAGGGAAACGGGTAAATACAGAACTATTACCTTCCCACAGTCTTTTAAACCCAGTTGGTGGACCACTCTCACAAGGACCAACATCCCTGTACAATTCTCCTGGATCTCCCATGTCACTGCACAGTGTTCTTTGGAACTTGATTTGGGTACAAAAATACACGTTCTCCAAACTTGGACTTGCCAGTAAAGTTTTTTGGCATGCTACAAGATGGTGAAGAAGATGCCTTTGGCTATGCAAAGAACAGGCAAATCCCCTTCGCCACTATTGAATGTAAAAGAAGCCCTTATCAGCTCTTACCAGCTGGGATGGTCTTACATCCTCTGCAATCTGCCACTAACAAATAGTCTCCCTTTTCCATTCAGTTCCTCATATTAAGATGGAAAAAGTGTCAATAAGCGGCTTAAGAGAGATGTAACCTTTTCCAAAAAACAGCTGACAAACTTGTCTTCAAGGAGATTTAAATAGTGTAGCTATTAAAAGAGCCCATAGCAGTTCAACTTGCATAGAGAAATATTGACCACTGGCTACAAAGAAAAACAATTTTCATTTTAAAATGGCAAACCTCCCCTCCAGATCTGCCAAAAGCTGCAGCCTGAGCTTTAGAACTGTGGCTATAGTTTCATAACGATGTTTTGTGCCCTGAGAGAAGGTTTCAGAGCATCACGTTTTATGAATAAACTTCATGGGATGGGAAGGATTCCAGGAACTCCTCCTCCACAGGCTCTTACAGGATTTAGAGGCTCTGGAGAGATTAATGCACATGCAGTATTACAGCCTTCCTCCTAAAATAAGTCATTATAACAGGAACTTACCCTTCCAGTCTAAACAACTTACAGTCAAAAAGCGAGCATTTTCTATCACTCCAAAGTGCAGGCAACTGGAGACAAACCCATTCTTAGAGCACCATCTTTGCACTTACAAAGCCTATGACCAACATTTCAAGGTTTTCATAGTAATAATTAGCAACATCTCACTAAAATGGCCACTAGAAATTTTAATTCACCAAAACTCTTCAAAACTATTAAAATCATGTTTCCAATAAACATTTCAGAAAAGTATGAAAGAAAGAAATCGGAAGCATTTTCAAAAAGTTGGCAGAGTTTCGAACACTTCTAATACTTGAGAACAACCTATTTTTCTTTCAAAAAAGTTTTTAAGCTTTTTCCATCAGCATTTATTCATTTACACTGTAAATACTGTGAAATTCTGAGCTTAAAACTAAGCAAGGACTTCAGGATCGAGCCCTGTAGAAAGCAGAAAAATCCCATCATCTCCAAATGCCAAGGTAGAGCCTAAAAGCAGAATTGAAGCTTTAAACTGAATTCGTCACAGTCTGCCAACAAGTAAGCTAACCAACTATTGATGAGATGTTCTTTGATAAAACTTAGCTCTTTTTTAATGTTGGAGCTCTTGAAAAGACTGTTTCAAGCTCTGATAAGCCAGATGCTACCTTACAGGGGGCTTCTAAAGCCTCCAAAGAGCTCTGAAATCAATCAAGGATCTTTGGGCTTTCCCAACGTGTTTAGAAAGGGGAAAGGGAGCCAAGATGCATATTTCTGATACGCTCATTAAAACCACCAAGGACACTGATACTTGTGTAAAGTACACTGAGTAATCAAAGCCAAACAGATCTTGGGTGGGTGCTTAATGGGTTCATGTCTAGCGTTGTGACAGCATGGGATTCGTAACAGGAGAGCAAGATCCTTCCTCACGGCCAGGTTGGGCAGCCTGTCCGTGGGCATCAGCGCAACTGCGGTGGTGACCCCGAGGGGATGCTGCCCACAGGACACCCTGCTCCCTTCCTCCTCGCCCTCGTGTCCGTACATACGAGGACCTGGCAGCAGTGTGTGCAGACCGTGTGGCAGGAAAACAGCACCCTGACCCCACGCAGTGGGAGCTTGGGTGTTTATGCAACTAAAACAGATGGGAAATACACAGCTGGGAGAAGCACCTCTGGCTGCATGGGTTTCACCCTGCACTATGCCTCCATGAGCCTCAAGCAAGCCCCAGTGGAGATGTAACTCCTTGGCAATGGGGAAGGGACCATCAGCAGGTCGTGCCTCTCCAAACACCAGGATGGACAAAGACCCTTTCTGCATCAGTTGATGGGATTTAAATGAACATTTGCAACACTTGGGATCTTATACAAAAACAGCTGGCCTAGACCAGTTCTGAAACGAAAAGACAGTAGATAGCAGAGAATTTGGGAGTGTAAGAAATTGTGCTGAAAAGAAACAAGCGTAGTGTGATCCTTCACTGGTATTTTATTCCTATTAGTATTATTTAAACATGCATTCTTCTTAAACACAATCCCTTTCCAAAACCCAACTTTGTCCACTCCCTTCTATTTGAATCCTAAATACATTTTTTAAAATAAAACCTAGACAATATACCTCTCAAATAACCTAATCAACTTATGGGGATGTTTTCTTTCTCCATTCTTCCTTTGGAAAAAAAGATGAATCATAACAATCCCCAGACAGGAGAATATTTTTATATTTACATTTTTATGATTTACAAAATCAAAATAGGGACACTTTTTGAAACATTATAACCGTTTTCATTCCCAGAAAAAATCCCTCATCTATGATAAGACATGACATGCAAAATTTCAGGGGATACAAAATTCTTTGGAGAAAGTCAAGGGAAATTGATTCAACTGCGAAGATAAGCCTGATCTTTAACTGTGACCTGGCTACTCCTGATGCACATGACAAAGGCTTAAGAGGTTAAATGTTGTTCTGAGAGGAGTACCGTGGTTTTTGTTTTTAGAAACTCTACATTTAATTGAAATGAGAGATAAAGAAAACGATCCTTTGATGAACTGGGTCTGGCTTTAGGCATTTTCTTATCAAGATGGCCACGTTCAGAACCCACCCACCAACATACCAGAAACCACAGTTGGCAAATGCTACATGCAAAGGCATTTCCTGCGTTCTGACTTTCTAGCTGAGGGCCAGATGCTTCACGATCCTTCCTTAAAAGTGCAGTTAAAGGAGTGGGCGTACAGGGCCTTGCCTGATCTTGTATGGTCTATGTAAAGACCAGGCGGCATCCCAGCCATATGCTCGGCATCAAACCGGCAGTGCTGTCTTCCCTTATTCTCAGGAGTTCCCTGCCCCACTGAAGAGAGGGACAAAGGACTACTTTTTCTATGCCATCACCTTGTAAGATACAGTTTATAACATAAACCTGCTAAATTAAGTAGTAATTATTGTGGTCCCCATCCGTGTGATGTGCCAAAATATCATAATGAAAGGAAGAGCAAACATTATTTTAAAAAGTAAACAGCAGCTGAAAGGCCTAGAGAGAGCACTGTGGTTTACTTCAACCTACAGCATGCTCTACCTACACCACTTCTAACAAGTTACTTCCAGCTTTCTCTCTTATTATCTTTAATATATAATAGGATAATTACTTACGTGAAATTCTCCAAAAGCACTTATCTCACTTAGAAGTGAAACACTGTTTCAAAAATAGGGGTTAGAACCTTACAAAAAGGTTTTCCGACCCAAAATTTCTACAGGCAAAAATTCTGAAAGTTATAAAAAAATATTCGGTCTCTGCCGAAAAAAAACCAACTAAAACAAGCATAGGCTAGTCATTTCAAGCCTGCTAATATGAATAAAGAAGGGTAGCTTTCATCCAGAGGTGAAACACAAAGCTCAAGTGCAATTTGCATGTGCAACAATCAGACAGATCAGAAATAATTGTACACTGTGGCTGGCTAAAGTTATAACAAGGTCTTTTCGTGTACATATACACAATCCATGCTTATAATAGTAGCCCCTGCACATACAATCCATATTATTTTGTGGCAATCTGGCATGTGTCATTGCACATGCCTGTCTGCAAAAATCAAGCACAGACCAAAAGAGAAAAACCTGTTATGGTTAGAATATACCTTTAACACGCCAAAATCATATTTCCAGACTATCCTTAATTCTGCAATCCTGGCCCTACGCATTACAGTCCTTTGTGCCCTGATGAACCCAGATGTATGCAACATGATGGATTGGAAGAATCATTTATAAGGGAAAGTCACAGCCACATAGTTCCTCCATCCATTGGCTTTCTATGGCAGTGACATTTAGGGCAGTTCTTTCACAGAAGTTACCCCAAAGCAACAGCTTGTTCCCTATATACTTTTAGACAACACTGGGATTAGAAAATAATGCACTCCAAACAGTGTCAGACAGAAATCTTGAAACGAAATGGGGAAAGCCTATTGAATTCTTTAACAGTATAATTAAACTTCTGGTAAGGAAACTAGAAGTCTGCATGGAAAAAAACTGATTTGTTCCCATCTTTTGAATGCATCTAAACCCCAAGATCTTGGCCACATATGGTCACAGCCAAGCAGAGGACTCAGGGGGCTACCTGTGGTGAAGAGGTCATTTAATCATTACTTATTTAAGTGTCCTCAGTTGTGGGAATTGTGCCACTGAAGCAGGACTAAAGGAGACAGGACCATGATCTAAACAATAAGCACAATCTTTGCTACATTATGTTAAGAGTCACTCTATATGCTTTCTCATAAGAGGCTCAGACATATCATATAAATTCTGAAAAGGTCCATTAATTAAAATGAGGTTAAACATTTTATTTCCCTATATTCTGCTTTACCTTTCTTTATTTGTGAACAGCTTACTCACAAACACAGGTTGGAAAAGAGAGAATGCTTGAGTAAATCAAAACAAATTACCAGCTATCCCCTTCCATGTGGTGGGGCTCTTCCCTAAAAGGTAGACTGGATAATGGCATTTCCGACCCACCTCTCCACAAAATGGTGGTAAATCATTCAGATGCCATGCCTTATTTCTACATGTGTGCGCTGCTGTATCTGACAACTTGCCCCCTTCAAGAACAACACACCTAGTGCAGGTAAAAAGAAAACAACTGATAACATCTCACAACTTAGCACACAGTGTTTGCTTGGACTATTTACCAGCTGAATAAATTTATGGCACTAAAAGGTTAGGATACCTACACATACACACATTTTGTCCCAATCAGTCCCAGAGCTCATGCTTAGAGTCCACTACCCGCTCTGCAGACTCAGACTAAGACCTAAGAATAGCAACTGGGTTTTTCCGTCTCTTTGCATTCGTGGCAGGAAGAGCAAGGCTGCCAGCTGCAGCAGAAGAAAGCAGAGGGATGGCCTCATCACCCACAAATATGCACATCAGCTCAAACGCCGCCAGCAATGGTATGGCTGAAAGCAGTCCCAAGTGGATCAAGTTCTTCTGTTTTGGGTGGTAGATTTTATCACCTTCCCAACAGCTAGTCTGGAAGAGCACATAAAGGATTTTATTAATTCTATAACTTCCCTTTATTCCACCAAATGCAGCAATTTCTCTCAGTCTGTTTTAAGAAGGTGTTATTGATGGTGAAGAGCAAGAGTGAAGAAAGTTTCTCCTGTTTGGTCAATATTCCACACCCAGTGGTGTCAAATCACCTTGCAGTAATCAAGTGCCCCAGCTCTTGTCTATGAGTCTATTTTAGCCCCAGTTTAGACTAACTGTGCTCCTCTATTTATCCGGGGAACCTGATGCAGTCCACACGCCCAGCACATATGATTGCTACCTCCAAATGGTAGTCTCAGAAACAAACATCACCTGGTGTTTCTATTCCCCCTGAAACAGGATGACAAACGTACCCACAGTAAATATTGTCAGAAGCGTACCCAAACCTGGGATCTCATATCGCTGGTTCTGCTCATTCACTTTTTTGTGTCTGCAGCAGAAAATCATCCTTTCTCTTCCTGCTTTGGCTCTTTTTTTGGCTGAAGTACTAGCCAGACAAACAGAATGGGTTATGATAGACAGGCAGATATTATTATTTCATCACTGTTTTTTGCCCACATCTGCCCTATACTGATCTTGGCTCCAGCCAGACTATAGCATGAAAAAAAATAGGAAGCAAGAGTTAAACAAAGATTCTTTAAGTACTAGCAAAACATTTGGATTCAGGCTCTCATTCGTGCCCTTTAAATCCATTATTTTAAAAAATGTTTATGCAGCAGAGGCATTTCTCCTACACATAAAAATTCTTGAAAAACAGGAAAAGGAAATTAATGCTTCCTTCGAAATTAACCACTGCTGGCACAGTCTTGAGTCTGTTACTGTGATACTCTACTGTGCCTTTACCTTTGCCTGTATTTACAAGATCCTACATTTAATTTTGAAGTTAAGCTACCCATAAGTTTTGAAGGGAGAATAAAACCAAGCATTTTTACTGATGTCAAACATTTTAAAAATAATTTTTAAATTACCATCAAATTACACAGAACATTACAGACAAATGTAGTCACCAAGACTGTATTTTCCAAATTTAATGCAGAATTTTAATAAATTTGCAATGGCTCACCAATGCATTAGGATGGCATAGCCAGGCATCCCTTCAGCACAGACCAGTTGGCAACATTTCTTTTGTTCTGGCAGTGTTTCTATTCTCTACCAATTTCCATCCACTGTATAGCATGCTGTCACCTTGCTGTATTATGGGGAAGAAGACTCCCCACACCTTATGCCTCTTCTAGCACACCTGTACAGTGCCAGAAACCATATGCCCTGTATGCTTTCATCAGTGGAATTAAATAGTGACTGTTTTGATCAAAACAGGCTAAACAGACTAAAACTTCACTCTAATCTTGTGCAGATTTCCTGCAGAAATGCAAGGGAGCACTTCAAACCATTCAGGCCCCAACACAGCAAAGCTCTCTGAAACTTCCTTAAATCCTGCTGACAGCAATAAGCGTGCACATGTCCCAGTGTTGTAGCACACATAGATGGATTAGAAGCCATCACATAAATTGTGAAGGCATTCTTACCCGGGGAAAACATGGTAATGATATCAACATTTCACAACATACTGCAATCCAAATATGCACAAATCTACTTCTGCTATTTCAGTGCTGGTATTTTAACAAGAGTAAAAGGCTCGGTCCAGATTAGCAACGGCAGTGGAAGACTTCTAACACACTTCTAGAATGTGCTGAAGGGACCACCGCCACGTTGGCAGGTGGATTGCAGGAATATCACACAAGTACAGCTCATCCCAAAGAGATAACACTAACCAAGTAAAGGACTTCTTCTCCTTCCCCATGCAGACTAGGCACAGAAGAATACTTGTAGCACAAATTCTTACTCCACAAGCATTATATCAACCATTACCAGACCTAATTGCTCTTGAAGGCTCTAAACAAAAGGTTTGATCAAGCAGTAGCCATATTTTGTGAGCTTCTAAATGGCTGCTGAAGTCACTTTCAGCAAGGATCACGTGAGACTGTCTCTGACAAAGATCAAGCCAAATTCAATCTTTGTGCAGCTTCACTGATGGCAATGTCCCCAGGCAATCACGTCCTGTGTTTACTTCATGGAGGGGAGCCCATAAGAAGCACGTGAGTGAACATGGCTCTTTGTTTACAATGTACTTTTTAATACTGAGGACTTAGTTATATTCTCATGACAGAGGAACATGTCTCACTTCAGTAGGAGGTCCCTTTAGCAACAGGTTCTTCTTTCAGTGAAACTGCACCAAATTTGTTGTCCTGACGTTCTCTGCAAAGTCATGTACAGCGTCACAAAAGACAAGATACATTCCTAGCCACCCTAGATAGAAGACAAAGGATACCAGATGTAGAAAAATATGAAGGGAACACCATGAGTTGGTCAGCTTTCCCCTAGATCACTATTTCTCCACCCACAGTGAAGCCACCAAAGGCACATTAAAGCTTTTCCTCTGACATGAATAATTCCCAAGAGGATGATTGTGAACTAGCGGTGAAGGACTGTGGTCCTGAGAAGACAGTGAGGAGGAAGTAGAGGGAAATTCAAGGAATGAAAGCACAAAACATCTCTGAGAAGACCCTGTAACCCCTATAGATATGCTCATCTTTAATTTCATGTCACTTATGATTCAAAGCCCCTAAGAATATGCGCAGAGCAACAGTATCAAAGAAATTCTGCAGATACAATGTCATCTCTTCCCTTATGCTCCGAGAGAACAGCCCAAATGTCTTCTACCTCACAACTGAAAAATTTAAGATACAAACAGCTCAATGCAATGGGCCTAAAAATGGCGTCATCTTTCATGGATCAAGTCTCACAAACTATGTGAGCAGTAGCAAAATCCTGCAAAAAATCCTGCTGGGGCATTTTCATTTCCATGAGTGCAGTCCTACTAAGTGAGATGGATTCTATTATGATTACTGTGACCTTGAATATTATGTAACTGCAGTCTGGGAGAGATTTTATTGTTGAAAAAAACTTCATGTAAAAAAAAAATTAAGCCACTAATGTTCATGACAGAAGGGAGAAATTTGATCTAGTCACATTCTAGACAACGGGGAAAGGAGAAAAATACTACAACTGAATAAAGCCGTGGTTTCATCAGATAAGAAAGGCAAGGTAACTGTGAAAGAAATCATTTAACTAAATCCCATAAACCGAAAATGCGAGAAACTTGGTGGTCTCCAGCCAGGTTTTAGTGGACATATTACACCTGGCACCCTTGCAAGCTAACTCAGCAAAGCTGCTTCTCGGTCAAGGCTATGGCACATGCAGAAAACTTCTATTCATGACGCACCCTGCCATCTTTGGCTTGGGAGATGAGACGTCAACGTGGCTGCGATCCATTACCTTTCCTCTTGCTGACATCCAGTGATTTCTGGCCTCCCTGATGGAATAGCGTGGCCAGTACTGACACTGGAGTAAGGCATGAAACCGAGTGCTGCATCCATCTGGTTGTGGCTGCTCCCCCTGGGTTTTGCCCACCCAGGGCAGGAGTCCCCACACAGAGTAGCTGAGCTTACCGCATACTCATGACTGTGCGCCCCAGAGCTCTTCCCCAGGTGCATCGTTGACGGTTTTCACCAAAGACCTTCCAAGACTACAGAAATCTGCCTGGGGTTGGTTGTCAGCTGCCTTTGGGCAGAAGACCCCAGCCCTTTTGCCTGCCTGCTTGACATGTACCACAAACAGTTTCTCCAGCGAGGCACAGCTGAGCACTCAACCTCTCTCCAGTCACCAAGCAGCAAGCGTGTTTCCCTAACATTTACATAGTCTTGAAGGTCAAATTTTCTATTTAGTAGTAATGTTTAGTAACCTGTGGTCTTCAGGCAAACAACATTACAGATGGGAAATTAAACCCTGATCTCTATGAACGTTACATTCCTCACTCAGCACGTCAAATCAAGGTGCAGTCTGCACTGAAAAGGGCTTGCATGAGTTTTCTTGTCCTCCCTATTTCTTCTCTCTTACCATCAGCACAGTAAGTGGGCTGTGTGGTCACCAGCCCTTGCCTCAGATAGAGCACTGTTTCAAAACTGCAGGGTATGTGTACACATCTGCCTACCTATTTATGTGGCAAACACAAATTTAATAGCCAAATTTACAGTAACATGAGCTATCAAAAACACAAACACAATTCCCACAAAGTCAACAGCACTGTTTTACAGACAGTTTTAAAATCTAACTCTCTGGACGGGACATATCTCACCTAATTTTATCTGTAAAATAATTAGCTAAAACTTCATACTGAACATCTAGGCTTCCCCTCCTAGAAGCTATCTAATTCCCATTAACTGTGAAGCTCTGCATGCTTTAGTCTCTTTTAAGATTAAAAACAATCTTTAAAAAAAAAAAAAGGCCTGACTAGACTGCACAGCTGTTCACAGGTCAACTGTGAAGTTCCGATCAAATATGAGAAAAAACTTCTTTACAGTGAGGGTGACAGAGCACTGGAACAGGCTGCCCAGGGAGGTTGTGGAGTCCCCTTCTCTGGAGACTTTCAAGACCCGCCTGGATGCAGCCCTGAGTAACATGCTCTAGGCAATGCTGCTTTAGCAGGGGAGTTCGACTACATGATCTCTAGAGGTCCCTTCCAGCTCTGAAATCCGTGATTCTCTCAAAGGCTGCACTTTAACCTGTGTCAAGCTTATACCTGCTTTGAATTGGTCCCACAGTCTACATAGCACTTTCTCTCAAGTTCACACAATATCTGACTACTTTGTAGGTTGCAATTATTTATTGACTTGTGTGGGAATGGTCCCCAGCAAAGCCCATATTTTTAAGTTACAAGTATGGTTCAGCAGAATATATTTTTTCCTTTTTTTTTTTTTTTTAGTACAGCTTTAACTTGAGTATTGGTACAAGTAGCAGCTCTCATAAACTTGCCAAAAAAGTGGAATACTTTCTGTGGGAGTATAAAATAGATCGGCCACTGTTATTCTAACAAGCGCATTAGTTCCATGTGCAAGAGAAATAAAGTGCTCATTCATTACCCAATTTGCGGTGACAGCCTAGTGAGATATCTCGTTTACATTCTGATAGCCCCATGAAATGAACTGAATTCCCACACAGTCGCAAAAGGCCAAAGTTAGCATTTTCCTTAAAAAAAAATAATAAACTCAAGTCTGCCTCTAGAGCAGATTGGCTGCAACCTTGAACCTTAAAGGAAATGAGAGGGAGAAAGAAAGAGCAAGGCACACATCATAAGAGGGGGTGGGGAAAAGCTAATGGCACCGGGAATGGAAAATGTGGGCATTAAAAGAATTTCCTATTCTAAACAATGTGCAAAGTTAAAAATACCTTCTCCTGAGATTATCCTCAGCATAAATACTCATGATGGCTATTTATAGCTGTCTGGTAGCCTACGACAAAAATTTTTATTCCAACAAAGGAGCTGTATACAAATGCAGGACCTGTTTAAAGAGCTATTAAAATGGAAAATAAACCACTCTTGCGTCAGCTAGCCATATTGGTACCCGTTTCCAATGCAGTCTAAACACTGTTTTCCTGGATGCTGACAATTGAGCATTAAATACTGAAGGGAGGCAAGGAAAAAACCTTTGGTATATTTATCACAAGCCCAACACCCAATGTCATGAAGGCCAACACCCGAGGGCCTGCAAGACAAGGTGCTGGGCTGAAATAAAGAGCATCCAAGTTGCTCAGCACTTCCATGGTCGCCCGGGGGGCTCCTGTGCAGCCAGATCCCGGGGACAGGATTGCCTGGGACTACCTAGGAAGGGACCACGCCAGGGCCCCCACGGGATTCCAGGTGCTGCAGGTATGATCCTGCGCCTCTGGCAAACCAACCAGAGCAGAGTCATGGGGCACGGTTTGCCAGCAACTAATCACACAGGAGATGCTTAAAAAAAATATTTTTCTCCTAGTCTGTTCTTCCACTTAAATCTTTTCACTAGTGTTGGTCTTTGAGGGTAGGCTAAGAAATATGTGGAACATGTTTAATTTAGAAGAAAGAAGAACTCAAATCACCACATATCTTCACAAAGGTGAAGACGGCTGTGTAAAAGTAAGCAGCCACCAGCTCACATGGAGGGCTTTGACCCCAGTCCTGGGAGTCCTGAGTGGTTTTGACATTCAAAATAGAAATGGAACAGAGAGAAAGGGAAGGATAGGGATCACATGTAGAGCTTGAAAGAAAGAGGGGGTGACTACTGCTAGTACTCGCCAAGATATATTCTTACTGTTTTGCTTGCCCTCAGCTTTGAAATAGGCAGAAAAAAAAAATTAAAAGCAATTTGTTTGTGAATCTACTTCTGAAATCCATGGGAGGCGTTGCTGAGATACCCCATGAAGTCAGATTGCAGGTATTGCTGGTATGCCTTTTTAGGGCAGGGTACACCTGTGGTATGAATGGGGGAAGGGGCCTGTACCCCCACCACCTGCCCATGATAGAGTGCCGGTGTTCTATTAGATGGGTCTAACATCACGACCAACAGCTCACATTAACTCCCCCCAGGAACTATATCCTTTATTTTTATCTCCTGGTCTCAGGTAAGCAGTTGCATCTTGGGGTGCAAAGGTAGATGAGAGAGATCCTCCTTTGTCCCTTTTCAGATCTCCCTATGAAGCATGTCTTTCAGTGCAATCACTGTGCCTGGGTCACATTTGCTAAAGACTACCCAGTTAATTAGCTGAGTTGTGACCACAGTTTGTGTTATCTGTAATTGCCTGACTGTATGTTCTGCTGCTTCTCTGTCAATCAGCTGTGCATACCCTGCATTAATTAAAACTGCAAGAATTCCAGAGCAAAGGCCTTTCTCTTCACTGCATATGTGTAAGGGACTTTGCAGTACAGTTCTGATCATAAAGTTCAACTAATGTATATTTTTCACCTCAGCTTTGGTTTGGCTCTTTCAATTCAAGTTAAGATTTGGATTAAAAAGAGACTTTTTAAAGTAATGATTTGGACTGAGTTGCAGTTCAAGAAAAGATTAACAGCTTAAACTAGTTTTGAGTTCACATTCAGTTTAAATCTTTGGTGCTGGTTTCTAATTTGTGACTCCAGATAGTACTGAAACACCACTGATTTGAAGTTAAGTGTACCTAACAGCAAAAGAGGAGTTGCTAAGTACGATTTACCTAATGCAAAGGAGAGAAGCCGAGTGGCAAAGCAACTGACATTGCAGCAGCGCATGTTTCACAGTAATAACATCGACCCCTGTACCCTCTGCCAGAAACAGAGAGCATTTTGCCCTGCTCCCCAGCCCTCTCAGGACACGCGGTTCGCAGCTCTGTACTAGGATGCAAGGCCTTTACTCTTATTTCTTAATGGCACAATTTACCACTTCCAAGCGTGTTCTTCATCTGTAGAAAATCAGAACTGCTCATTGTTGCCTTGCAGGAAATGTAGGACTTTCCCTCCTCCCCCCCTCCACAATTTAATTTGTGAAAAATGGCTTAGGATAAACTTTCCCTGTTTTCAGCACTCTTTTCTAGCTCCTAATCACCGAAACCTTCTACCAATACAGGTTTTCAAGAACAACAAGCATACAAGCATTTAATCCTTTTTTTGTGAGGATGAAATTAATAAGAACTTTGTCCCCAGAAGGAAAAACAAACAGGAGCCTTTGACTGCCTGAATGATAAGACTCTCTTCACTTGCATACAACTCGCCATGGCAGCACCATTAGTGCAGCAAAACAAGCCATTTTGAGACATGGAATTTTAATGGCAGTTTAATCTGTTGCACACAGTTTAGCGACGTAATGAGGAGCCTATAAACCACACAAGTGCTACAGACTGACATCCACATTTCAGTCATAGTATATGGTTTTAGACACAGTAACAACCATAGCTGGATAGTACAGTACATTCTGTTCTACCAATGGCAACTCCACAGCATCATCTACATCTGACTCTCATTCTTTCTGGTATCCAGTATTATGGCTTTTGGAACAGGATAACAACTATTATCCCACCCCTTCCCCAATTCTGTGGTCACCAGCTCACTACTCTCAGCATATTTAATTGATAAATAATGGGGAGTGGGGCTAGGGAGGAGGAAGTCTAGCAAATGGAGTTGAGTTACATAAGCGACTTTTTTCCTTTTTTTTTTCCTAAAAGTCTTAATTTATTATCTGTTCACTAAATGTACAGGCTCAACTGCCACATTCCCTTCCTCTGCCTAAACAAAGTTGCAGGCAGCTCTGTTTCTTTTGAGACTCATACCTCTCTCTTTTAAAAGGTGAACTTGTGTTTCCCCTAGTTTATGAGATGCCCAAAATACAGCTTGCAAGCAAACTGCAGAGCAGGCTGCTCTGTAAGAAAGCTCACAGCTGTTCTCTGCCTTAGAGAGACGATGCGGTCCCTGTGGCTGAGACATGGCTTCTATTCCCAGGTCTGCCACTAAGTGATTAAAGATGGAGCTTGAGGTAAAATGTGTTATGACAGCCTAAACCCGTGATGACAAAGGCACATTTACAAGAAACAGGGACGTGGTTCTGGTTTAAGAGAGGGAGAAAAAAAAAAAAAGAGAAAAAAAAAAGAGGAAGGCAAAAAGGGAAAAAATAATAATCTGATACGGCCATAGCTGCTATCCCAGATGGTGAATCCAGTTCACAAATGCCAGAAAAGTACCTTCAGTCAAAGGGTCTGGTATTGCTCCTGCCCTATTTTCTGATTGCTTTCCCAAAAAATCAGCATCATGTTTGTTAGTTTTGGCCAGAACAAGTCTCCAGATGTCTTCCAAGTCCTTCTCTCACACAGACACTCAGCAACGCATTAACTGACCAGTCAAGATGTGACTCTAAAGCTTGCACGGGCGTTTGAAAGACTCTTCAGTCTACCCTTAAACAAAAGCTATACCAGATGAAATCCCACAAAATCCAGCAGAAAAGGGCTACAAGGAGGTGCTGTTACTCCCCTCCAGCTTCTGGAAGTGTTTATTGAATAAATAACAGAGCTGCTGCTCCACAAAATCCCTATAGGCTATGCAAATCAGCTCATGCCATCTCAGTGCCAGCCACCCAACAGCTAACAAGTCCAGTGTTATCGGGCTGTCAAGCTAATCATCCTCCCTTGCCAGGGGAAATCATCAGCACACGCACTGCAATCTCTCCATATCAACATCCAAGAGTCAACAATAAGTGAGTGGCAGAGATAAACAAAGGCACTGCATCCAATTTTCCATGCAATGAAATACACATGGAGTTTTTATTAAATGTAATCAACAAAGGTGGGCCAACCTCCAATCTAAAGATCTAAAAACTTACGGAGGAGGATTCTTGGAGCCTATTGCGAAAGCTGCTTTTCATGGCTTCTCCTTCTAAAAAGGCCCGCACCAAAATGAGGGTGCTAAAAACTGCGGGCCTGCATGATTTCTACGTCATTTCCAAATAACTGGAGCTTGGACAAGATCTAATAAATAAATAGGCAAGCAAAAAGGATTCATACATCCCGTCTGATAGATTTTTGGCTGTGCCACTGAATCCCTCTTCACTCTCTATTAGCAAAGCTAAAGGAACAGCACTACCATGTTACAAGGATGATGCAGGAATATATACATTTAGTAAATAAACAACAAGCTCTCGGATGCTCTGGTTACGGAGACGTACAAAGCAGCTTGTATTATGAGAGAGGCACTACAGTGCTAAAGGAAGGGGTAAAAATAGTTTAAATGGCATTACTATTCCCAACAAAAAGAATCACTTCAAGCTACTTTTCAAGCAGTCTCCTCTGGCCAAATTTCTTTATGTCCTTACGCTTACATCCTTACTTCATCTAATTACTTAAGGTTTAAAGAGTCTGAATTCTAACGAGCAAGGAGATGATCCTATTTAAAAAGTCTTCATTTTAACCCCCTTCTGCAACTGTGTTTATCATGGAACTTATCCTTTACCGGAAGGACAACTTGAAGACACTATACAAGTAGGCCATGAACCTGCAACCCATTCCCTGTAAGAGCTGACAATTCAGATGACAATAGCTTACATTTACAGAAGCATCTTTCATATTAAAAGTGCTTTACAAACTATAGAGAGACATATCTCTAGCAAAATGCAGTTACTGCTTGAGTAAAAGGTGGCAGTCTACAAAATCATGCACTCCAGTGGGACAAGGAGACATTTTAGCTAAGAGCAGTCAATGTTGCTCATAAAAATGGCACATTCTTTACCTCAGAGCAGTGAAGACCTCAACATTTACCATATGCAATCCAAATAAAGACAACATTCAGAATATTTTTATTAAAAACAATTGTCTTGAATACAAATGGCCCAATTTACAATATGTTGGGTAGCTGCCGGATGTCGATAGAAAATGAACACATGCTGTAAATTCAGTGCTTGGTAATTAGGAAAATGTGCATGTTTCCCAAGTCTGCTTCTCTGTAGGTAGGACTAAAGGGCAACATTATGTCATTTCCCTTTGCGCAGGACTCCCTATTGACTTCCATAAAGAATTTGGCTTAAAAACTGATGACAGGGTACAGCCCAAGTTGAGGGAAGAACAACCAATAAATAAAGGAAGACGGGCTGGTGACGGAAAAGTCATTCCTAGTCACCAAGACATCTTACCAATATTTTCTTCCAGCAGTATAACGAGGACAGGACAGATGATCTCTGCTCTCAGTTATACCAATCCTTTAAATCCAGAGTAATTGCTAAACATGCACAACCACTGAAAACAGGATTCAGACTGAAATGAGTAAAAGCAAGCCTTAAAACACTGAATGCAACATAACGTGAAACAGCTATGAAGCTATGACACAGTCTGTTAAACGGGTCCTGAGTTTAACTGATGGCTAGCCCTTTGTCCTAGATCTATCCTGCTTCAAAAAATATTCATTAATAATTGTGTCTATTTCAGAATTCTTCTGTTATCAGTAAGCATTGACATAAGTTTAAAAGCTTTCATCAATCAAACTGCGCGTTTTGTGATCTTTGCTCCACTTCTGTGTATTTATGCATTTATCTCCTCAAAGCAAGATACTATACCCAGCAAAACCATGCAGCCAATGGGCTGCAAAGTCACATTCCCTCCAAAGCCAGCATAACCACAAGCATGCAAGACCTATAATGGTATCAAAGTCGGTACATCAGGATCTCATTGTAAGTATGATGTGAGCACGATAGGTGAAATCAGGATGGAGTCAGCGAAGCAACAGGGAAACAGATGAAGAAAGTTAGACTTTTAAGAAGTGAGTCACCAAAACAACACCTTCAAGCGCTTCTCTCTTCTCAAACGGTGTGAGAGCTGGTGACACAGTTAAAGTCTTTCACTGTCTTCATGGTTTATTAGGTACTGTATTAGTCCATCTGACAATAATCAGTAAATGAAAAATTAGATTACAGACCCATTGACTATGCCTAAACATTTCTGTTTTGCCTTGAAGATATATTTTCTTCATTCAATTTATGTATATCCTGTACATATATTCAGGCCTGACAAAACATGATGAAATTTTCATTACTTAGTAAGAGGGGTTCTCATATTAAATTAATCACCACTATATTCCTTCTCTTTAGAATATTGAAATGACTCATCCATTCCATGAAAAATGTTGGTGAGAAATAAGACAATAGCCCTGAAGGAAATTATGCAACCCTCCAGTATAAGAAGATTACATGCTAATGAGAGAAAAGACTCACTAACTTGTACAAGAGAGAAGTGGGGGAAGGGGGAATTAAACCTTTTCCTTAAACAAATTCATCTTGTGGCATTCCAGCACAGACAACCCCTCCAGCCATCATAACTCACTGGTTTGAAAAGGTCATTAGCACTCTATCCCATTTTGTTGGGAGGATGAAAAGCCAAATTCATGGGCATGACATAGAAAATTTGCCCTTGGTATTGCTCTGGGATGACCCGAACCCTGAAACCTTACTGTGGAGTTTCTTAGCAGCATTTTTTATTAAATGTCAGCCCAGCACATACACACATATTGTCTACACGGTATTCACAATTATATCCTGCAGCCACAGTGAGCACAGCAATAGCATCAATACAAAATACATAGCACTTCACACTCTGCTTTTCCCCCCCCTCTTTCTACATTTCCCTACCCAACTATTTCTTTCTCCTCCTTCTCAGAGCAGGCTGAACATGTGGCACCAGACACATGGTGCCTGTGCTCCATAAGTAAGCTGCAGTGGGAAGCACTTTGTTATCCATGTCACTGACCTTCAGAGGAATACCCCACTGTGCAAGCTGGACCATAAAAGGAATCCATGTGTAGCCAGTGTTTAGAAAAGCCATCTCCTTGTCTTTCCCAGCTATGGTGCTGCCTTATTAAGACGCTGAAGTAGTAGCCGCTGGAGAATCTCGGGAATGTTCTGAGCAACAGCACCCAAAAAAAGCTTGTCATTTTGTATAGGCTGAAGATGAACATGAAAAATCTGTGAGGACTATTCAGTTTAGCAGTTGCAGGCTAGTAAAAGAAACCTATTCTAAAGAAACTAAATCCATGCTATCCCTGTGGAAATACACATGATTTTTTCCTTTAAATCCAGTCATAAACATTTTCTGCTTTGGAAAAAGGGAGAAAACAGACTGGATGTTGAGAACATCCATCTCGAGGGACAGCGTGATGTCGCATACGAATACAACGGTATAACCATCTCATGAGTGGCCAAAAAGACAAAAAAATCATCTGCGTGCAGATCATCAGAAAGGCTTTCTTCTCCAGTCTCCACTGTGCTCTGGTCCTCTCACAAGGTGATACGCACTCAGTGGCAGGAGTGGAGACAGCCTTTTGTGGTTGTCGACTTTCCAATTGTAAGTTTTTTGTGAAAATTTGATTGATAGGTTGTGCTGAAAAGTTTTTGAATTCACATGAAGGCCACAAAATATTTTCTTCTTTTTTCACCAAGAGGTCCATTTCACTAAAAGCCATTTACACCACCTTCTTCCTTTTCTCTGCTCAAAAATACAGATGGAAAAAGTTTTATTCTTAATGTTAAGGAAGCACTGTGCTCTGAGGCAAACTTCCCCCTCTACCTTTCTCACCACCGTATTATAACAATGCCCTTCAGAAATACCCAGGATTTATACAGAGTATCTGATTTTCTCCTTATCACTAGAGGGCCGGCAATTTTATAAATGAAACCAGCTTGCTCCTGTAAACACTGTCTACTTGCTGGAATTTTGGTCAATAAAAGCATCCTCCCCACCCCCAGCTCAAACAGACATATTTCTGAGAATTAAGCTATTACACATAGGAGCCCCTCTTGTGGTAAGAAGTTGTATGTCTTGTGAACAAGACTGTATATGTTCTTAGTCACTTCTGCAGTGCTTTTCTCACTTTAAGATTCACTCAGATTTTTCTTTCTGGTCTCTCTCTCTCTTCATCTTTGCAGGATACCCCGCTGAAACAGCTACATCTAATAGTCCAAGCTATTGCAGGCATCCAGCTGCCAGGACCAGGAATAGCTGTAGCCATTGGCTGACTCCACAGTGGCTTGTAGCGACTCCCTGGGCTCTCTGTTTCTTGACATGTGGTCAGTAGCAGCTGGTGGATGTGCGTAACATCTGATTCACCCATCTAATACCAGCCTTCCCCTGCTCTGTACCTGACCTCATACAACATGGTAACATGAAGGGATCGGAGGTAGGTGAGTGTCTGAACTTCCCTGTCTATCATCATATGTGCCACCCAGCTCTCCACAGAGCCATGTTAAGAGCAGAAACAAGCAGCTGTAAGAAGGGGCAGGATTTGCATGGACAGTGAAGATCAACCGAGATTCCTCATCCAGGAGTCCAACACCAATGCACCTCACCACAGTCACAAAGACCTTGTCTGTACACAGAAGTTTACCTCAAACCTGGTTTGAAACCAAGTGCATCAAATCTATGCACTAAACCTCCCAGTCCAAACGTAAGTGGGCTTACCCTCCCACACTGTTTAGCAATGAGACACCTCCCTTGCATGAGGCTCAGCCGACAAGCAGTAAATTCAGTCATGGTGATTTGGTTACTTTCCACCTTGTGCATTTAATTGACTTAAAAATTTACCATGACATACATCAGGTTTAAATCATACAAAGAGGGCTCACAAAGAAGGGGGCACTTGTTCACGTGAATCAGTTTAAATACCAGTAGACAAGATGTTGTTTCATGCTGGTAGAAGAGGGAAGTACTAGTAAGGAGAAGTAACTTAAGAAAATCTTTGAAGAAAACCTGCTTTTGAGTGCCAATTTTCAGCACCTCTCTTATGGCCTCAGCAAAAGAAGAACAAAGTCTGCCTAGAAGATAACCTCTTGCTAGAGCAGTTCTTGTTGTTGGCTTAAATAATGTCTACACTGAAAATGGGTCACAAGTTACCTCAAAGGAAACCAAGGCTTGTTTTCAGCAAATGTCAGGGAAGAACAAAAACCTTAATAAATATTTTTTTTAAAAAAACCAAAGAGACAGTCACGACTAGCTGTTGAGTTACAGCCTTCCCTTGATTTTTTATGTCATGACAAACTTGCTGACCTTTTTTCAACAGACTATCCAGCAAAGACTACTAATAAGCAAGTTTATTTAGTCCAACCAACAAGTTTTGACATAAAGGGGAGAAAAACAACATCTATTTACATTTTCTTAATGTCAACCAACACAAGGCTAACCTTTAACTGTCAAATACACTACCCACTGGTTTATACTTTCCAATAAATGAAAAGAAAAGCTTCCTGCTTACTTTTCCACTTCCCATCACCCTTTCTGCTCCCCAGGAAAAGAAGGGCTCAGCTGCAAGCCTGACACAACTACTGCTCCTTCTAGTCTGTAACCATATCACTTCTGTTAACCTGACCCTCTGGTCACGCTGCATGGCACCATCCATGGGGACTAGGCTGTCACCAGACTTCTTTTCTAAGGAGCAGTTGCCTACTGACCTTATTTCTGGGCAGGAATATTTCTTGATCTGTGCACTAATGCCCAAGAGCACAGCCATCTGATGTCTCCATTCTATGAAAGACCTTGATCACACAAGGACAATCTGCTGGCAAGAGGGACTGACTTTGTTCAGCACAAGCTAATAAGTAGGTTATGATGAGAAAAATAAAGCTGCTTATAAACATTTATCTTCAGTAATTAAAGCTTTGTTTAAAGGCACAAAGCCAAAAATGCAGGAGCTAATTGGCCAAATGAGATGCTGCTTCAAATTGAAATCAGTTTGGAGTTTCATTTGGAAATCACATTTTCCCTCTATAGTTCTTTGAACTGAGCTGTGAAAGGGTAACTTTGCCCAGGCTGCCAGCAATTTGATAGTGTTTACACACTATGCTTATTCGTGTGTAAAACTTGTTAGCATTTGACTTCATTTAATCTATTATCCCTGCAAACAAATTGGCATCAGCTTTTTAAAGTGAAATCTAATCTTCTGATTATCTGGTTTAATTTCAGATATTAGATCATAAAGACATTAATAAAATGCAAATTCACACTGACAAGCAGATGGTCCTAGAAATCCACTGGCTAAACTCATTTTCATGTCACTTCTTAAAGACTTCTTAAAGACTCTCACAGTCGTGTAATAATTGCAATTTCTATCATGCTTAATAACTTTTACCATTCTGAGCCCAGAATGCCCTGAAGAATAGCGACACAATTAAGCAACACGTTCAACAATGTTCTTATTCATTTCCAAGTCTGGAAACTTGTGGTTCTCTGTTTAGAGAAAAGAGCAAATTAAACACGACCTTCTGCAGCAGCCTTCCCTTTGGTGGTAGGTAGGTTACCTGGTTATAGGCTTGGAGGGGGCGCTTTCCACCCAAGAATTTCCCAAACTCCTTGGTGCTTCCAAAGCAAACCTGCCACTCTGTTGAAAGAGGCGAAAGATGGGGCATTTTGCCAGCTGTCTGGGTGCTGGATTTGGGCTCTCCTCCTAAAAGCTTGGCTGGTATAGTAGATCTAGTACAGAGATTACAGAATGATATTAACATACATGTGGGATTAATATCTGAAATATGAAGGAACTGATTTTGTTGTCTGCTTAGGAATTGCAGTGGGGTTAGCTCAGTAAAGCTTATGTTCTGTATGTCTAGCTGTTTGGAAGAACAAAGCTTCTTCTATAAAACATTTCTCCATAAGGACTTTAAAGAAAATATAACCTGCAAAACACACAATAGCTGTAAAATTAAGTGGTAGAGTTCTACTCAATTTTGCATATGTTTGATTATTTCCTCCAGGGCATCCGAAATGCTACAATAGAAAAGATTTGTCTACTGTCCACCCTCACTTGAGAGTGACAGCAGTAGGGTGTGCTTTAATGAGCCACTGGGTCATGCTTTTCTGTTTGGGTTAAGAATGAGCTCCAAGAACCACAGAAAAAGTGGTCAATGCAATGTGAAGGGCCGAACTCATCTCAACAATCCAAATATGTGCTGTCAGTCCTAGGATTCAAGGTAGCTGTGAAGACAGGTTAACAGCTGGAGCATTTTGCCTCAATTTGTTCTCAACCATCACACACTTCTGATCTTATTTATTCATTGTCTTAATATTTAACTCCTGGGTAGAAGATGTCATCTCTCAGCTCTACCAGAAGGTGACTGTTTTATGGAAAGACAAGCAGAAATCCTCAAAGTATTTAGAACTTCAGGATATATGAAGTTCATGGAGAGATATAACCACCGTAGCTCTTTTTTTAGTGGCAAAAGAGGCTTGGACCAGACAAAGGGCACAGCCCTCACGAGGACAGAGGCTGAACATTTTTGGAAGTACTGTTCTGAAATAAGTCATGAACATTGGGAAACTACACGTTAGGCATATGCAGCCAGCTTCTCTTATGTTTAAACATGCACTCATTGAAAACTTGTATTAAGATCATATTCTTCATTCCGTTACACAAGCCTGAATCGAAGCATGGTCTCTGAAAAATCTTAAAAAATGTAACCAGGCATTTGGGAGCAAGACATGGTCAAGTCCCAGTGTTTCAAGAAGTAGGGGATAATTAAATATGTTCATCCCTAAACTCTCAACAGTGTTTAACATTTGTCACTAATGTACACTCTATACCAGAGATAACTCCAGTGTAGGAATGCGAAGCAGTTTCAAAAGCTATCTGTGGTCATTCAATGTTGACCTAACATGAATACTCACTTATCTTCACTGTCCTGGACAGGAGAATGGAAATTGTCCACTTTCTGTGGCTGACAAGGATGACCTTTCCTTGCTCTCCAGAAGCGTAAAGACACTGTGGCAACAAGTATGTCCTGTCTTACCCATCCAGAAGATAAGCAACAGGCTCCTCATTAAGTCCTGCAAAGGCATATCCTGGCTGATCACGCTGGCTTTACCTTCTTAAGTTGGAGAATCAGCCCTTTGTATGTATATCTGAGCTACATCAGCTTCAACAGGAGCACTAGCAGAGTAAATGGCACGTTAAATGTCTTGCTGGTTCTGTACTTACCTTCACAAGTCTGGACCGAAATTCACTTGACTTCTCTTTCAGTTGTGTCAAGATAAATTGTGGGATTAAGTATGTGTCATCTTTTAACTGAAGTTGTGTCAAGCAAGTTACCACTCCAGAAGACTTTCTGCCTGCTGCAGGCTGTTGCCATCCCCGACCCTCAAGCTGACTTATTTCTATGAGCATTTCCCAACCTACATTCATGAACATGAACCACACTGCCTTATAAAACTGTTTAAGTGAGAGGCTGGAGAGAGTTTGTGGTTGAACCGTTGCATGAATTTTTTTTTTAAAAAAAAGAATCCTTACCTACTATTTTTAGTCATTAATACTATCAGGAACCATAAAGCTTAATGGCAGTGTTTTTCTGTCTCCCCTACCCACTTACTCTTTTGGGGTATGTTTAGTAATATCTTATTGGTCTAGTAAGGAGATAAGCCCTTTAGTCAGGACAGCTGTGTCCCCTATCAGGAGATCCTATGCAGCCCACTGAGTAATATGGTAGTTTTAGAAAGTGTTTTTAGTGAGTCAATGCTAGATAGCCACTTCTCTTTGCTGTATGTTCACAACAGGATGACCAATATCTCTCCTTCCCAGTCAAATGACCTCTAATCCCTGAGAGAAGAGCATTGTACAGGGCAAAGCTGTGTTTCAGATTCAAAGTTCTGAAAAAACTTCAGCTAAATGGACACCAGTCTGATGATGACCCTAAGACCTTCTTGAAGTCTGCAGTAGTGATGGTACGGCAATGAAGTAAATTGGATCATCTTCCTAGTATAATTTTTGAAAGAGCCCCAGCACCAGGGAGAGGTGAAAATACATTGCTGGGGCAATGGCAAGTCAGCCAGTCGTAAAATTGCAGTTTAAGTGCTAAATAGATTACCCTGAGAGCTATTCTTTAGAGAGTTCAAGGGGCCAATTTTTGTTCTCAATTATGCTGAAGTCAAGGAAGTGGGTCTATTGTCACTTCAAGAAGTATTTCACCTCAATTTTTCACTGCATCTGCATGCAGCTGTGACAGACCAAAGTGCATCAGCAAGATACACACCAAGCACCACCCCTCCAGACACACAGACACACGCTCTCTACCTAGCCCCAGGCTAAATTCTTCCAGTGTCAGTTACAACATCAAAATGACAAAACCTGATGGTTTTGTTCAAGAGAACATCTTTTACTGCCCAGGAAGAGGAACAAAGCAGCAGGTGGCATTTGTTTTTTCCCTTGTTGAAAGAAGTCAATCCCCTGTGCTTCAACTACATGTGGGATTTTTCCTGTCAGTTAAGCGCAACCCATTTCTGTGATGGCCCCAATACTCCAGCACAGTATGTACCCTGTGGCTGGGAAGGCAAAGCGTTCATCCAGCTCCTTCAAGGCTGCCACTGAGACTGTCTCATAAATCATCTGGCTGGAATAACTCAGGTAGGGCTTAATGCAAAGCCCATTGAAATTGGTGGAAAGCTTCCCACTGACTTCAGTCAGCTCTGGACTAGGACCTCAGGGCTTTATACAGCCACCATCCCAGGCGCATCCCTCTGCCTCCGAGGAACAGGATAAAGCCTTGGCTTTGCCATAGAGCAGTTAGAGACGTAGCACATTCCATCACCCAGATGGCTGGTATGTCCTATTTTCCCTGACCTCACACCCGATCAGTACAAATCACATGCAAAATGCTAGCAGACGGGGACAGTTAAGGCTGCCATACTTGGTTCTGGGTTTCCCAGCCTATGCCTGGAAAGCCTTGTTTCCCCATGAGGTACAAGAGCTGCTGGGTCTCTGCCAGCCTGAGAGTGTGCAATAAATCTGACAGCCTGGGAGAAAGCTGGACAAAGCCCCATGTGCCTGCTGTTGGCCACATGCCCCCTAGACAGGTCTGCACTGCTACTCCAAACGTGCTGATAGGCCTCCAGAGATCCTGAACAAATATAAACAGCCAAAAAATTCTGGCTGGAAAAAATTTCTGGGTGGGTGCAGCAACCCCATATGGGGAATCCAGGAAGTGTGAGATGCCTTGTAATGGTAAGAGCTTAAAATGCAAAAAAAAATTAGCTTTCTGAGTTGCTGGCAATCTAAATCTGAATTGCCACAGCATGAACTACTAGCCAAAGCACATGCCAGGGATGAACCACGCTGTTGGCCTTTAAAAGACAAAGCCAGCATCTCCTCAGGATCAATGCTAAACATATCAACCCAGAATGCCAGGGCGACACAGCACAACAAAGCACCATTTCCAGCAGCTTTCTAATGGGAAAAAAACCAAAAACCCATAGCCTAACATCAATCCTCAAGGATCAAACTCACACTAAGCATGTACAAACATTAGGCATAAGTGGCTGGACATCGGTGGCTCCAGCATGACAGACACTTGGGAAGCTGACAGCACATGTATCCTGACCACTCCTCACACAGCCCCTGGCCCCTAGGGAAGACACCATAAGGTCAAGTCACTCCCTCTCAGGCCTGTGGTGCATAAGCCCATGCTGCTACAAGGCATCTTCACCCCTCGATCTCTTTTGGGCAATGGGTGTCAAGCTGGGAAGACACGCTTTCCGTGTGCCTTTATCCCAGGAAATGGCAAAATGCGTCACTGCAGCTGGCAGAGTTACAAATACTGCTGCTTGGTATGGCTGCTTGCACTTCTGGGTTTACTGTTCAACTCAAAGGAGCCTAAACAGTGTCTAGGAGACCTAGGAAACGTGTTACAGCCTACACATAATCATTTGCCTGGTCGTCTCCCAGTGGAAATGCTTACAACCAACCGTGGTTTCCCCATAGCAAAGCTACAGTCCCCTGATGGGAGGGTGCAGGGAAATGCTCTGGTGCCTAAATAGCAGGTACCAGTGCTCAGAGCTGATGGAGCATTTTCAGGCTCCGTGCTGCTCTTTAGGACCGCACGATCCAGTTGATAAAACACCTGCAAGCATTCAGACAGAGGGAGGTCTGGCAAGCAGATTGCTGTGGCTTAAGACATACACAAACACATTGCAGTCCTATTTTTAAAGGTGAAGATGATCCCCAAACCCCTAAAAATAGCAATTCACCAAAAAAGAATCCAGTGTGACATGTATGTTTGTTAATAACTGCCCAAACGCTGCTGCCTTCAGCTGGGCATGAGCGGTGCAATGCAATGGGGATGGATGCTCAGCTCCTCCCTGGCGTTGCCCCTTCTGGGGCAGGTTACAGGAGGTCCCAACTCCCAGAGCCGCATCTGAACTTAAGAACCAGGATTTGTTATTGTTAAGGCAAACCAAAACTGAAAAGGCCAGACTAAATTATTTTTAAGATCTCAAGATTTTTAAAGCAGTCTTGTGACTTTTAAGGGTCTGACTCATGGTACTTGAATGCTTGATGCTGGCAGCAGCAGAGGGAGTACAGCAAGATTTAGCGTACAGCAATTTATTGCTAAAAGCCTTCAAATGTGTGGGAAAGGGCACGGAGCGCTTCTGCAGAAAACAGGGAGACAGGCCCAAGCCCTTCTCCTGCGACCAGGCTGCCACCCAGCCTGCCTCCTCCACAAAGGTTACCACACAAAATCCCAGTAAAGCCGCCCCAGATGTGGCAAAAAGACTTCCCAAAAGCAGGCCTGGGTGGATGGGGAGGGGGCTGTTTCCCATGTCAGCGGCCACCACTCTCTGGCCCACCCTCTTGGCTTCCCCCTCAGGCACAGGCAGGGATCACGGTCAGCCTGCAGGGCTCCCCAGGGACGGCTCCTTCGAGGGACACGGGTGAGCTGCTGACTGCGGCTTTTGCCTCCCCAGGGCTCTGTTTTCCCCACGCGTGATCGGGGACAGGAGTTGGGCCAATGCGTAAAATCACAGGCCACACGGTGACTTACAGATTCACCTGAAATCATGGATTTCGGCTTCCATGGCGATGAGGGCAGAGCACCTCATCCCCAGCCCTCCCCCCCGGCTGTCACTGCCTCTGCAAGCCAGCCACGCCACATGGCCGATGCCCAGACCTCCCCACACTGATGCCCAGGCCTGCCCACAGCCTCCCCACACTCACGTAAGAGCTTAGAGGCCTTCACAGGGAAGGGCGAGTGACATTTTTCCACAGTAGAAAACACCTCCCGGACTACACCCCCCAGCATCTTCCACAGGCTGCCCAGGGCCTCTATTAGCAACAAACCCTAAAGCCTCTGCCTTTTCCATAAAAAGATTTTCTTAAAGCAGAATTACACTAGAAGTATGTAAGTACTATGCGCTATACCGTTCACTGGCACGGGCTCTGCAATCCCTCTCACGCTGCCCAACAAAAATATCGCCTGAGGCCCGGGGGGGAGCCCTCTGAGACAAGAAGGTAGCTCAGTGCCACGGCACATTTGCTCCTCTGCCTTTTGGGGTAGGTCACCGACCAGGTGACGGCTGCAAAGGGAGGCTGCCGCCTCATTTCCCTTTGGCCACCACGCTTCACGTGAGTTTATTTATCTGCAGGCAACGCTGCTGCTTCTCCAGAGCTCAGGGGTTCAAGCTTGTAGCCCGACGAGAGCTCACATACCCAGTGGCAACACTTCCTTCGGAAAGAAAGGCGGCCATTGCGTCTCATCTGCTTCCCCCCCAGGTGTCATCAACATCCATCAGAGAGCCCTGCTTATGCAGCAGGGCCTTCTTAAGAAAGCTCGAAGCAGGCATACAAAATATATTTGGTATTGCATCCTGCTGACTTCCGTTTAAAACTGCTGTGAAAATGTATTTTCTCCTATAGCATCCTGAATCCAAAACACTATGACTTTTATCAACACATGGGAAAGACCAGAAACGAAAATGAAGTCCGTACTCAAAATTAAATACAAAAATGAGAGCAAAAAGTGCTTAAATCTAAGTTCATTTTTTTTTTTTAAAAAAAATGACTACAGTGTTAATAAACTAAATCAAATCTTTGTACCAAGCAGACATTACAAAAATAAATGGAGCCTGACTTTCTGCCTGCTAACTCCAGTGTAAATCATGGGAAATTTCATTAAAGCAAACAGAACTGTACAGGTGTAAAATGGGGTTAGTTAATGAAATGTCCTTCCCAGTATTTTCATGCTGCTTCTTTCATAAATTGACATCATCGTACCCATGTCAAGTTCTGTTCTCATTTGCACCAAAGTAAATCTGTAACAAACAGTAGCAAACATGGCCCTCGTTGCCCACATATAGTGGCTATAAATGAGTAAAAAGGGGCAGGCAATACAAATACAACAGCAATTGTGCAGTAATGTCAGACAATTCACAGACATGCTATACTACATATACCAAGTGCATCTCAGCATTCAGTTGATATCATAAATTTAACTCTGTCTGAAAAGACAAACACCAATCTGTTCTGCACAGCACTCACTCACATGGCATCTGAGCATGAGTTTTCCTATCAATAAATTCACATGGGCTTAGTCCACCTTCGCTATTTACATTTGTCTATATAACAAAATAACTAGAAGCCAGGGCACTTACAGCAGCCTAAGGGAATTAGACACCAGACACCCCTGAATTCCAGCCTCTCCCACAATATTAACTAAAGCTATTTTATGGCACATATCGTTAGCAAGGACTCTTTGGTCAGCTATAGCATACTTTGGAAATTAAGATGGAAATCCTCAAAGCCACTGCTAATCAAAGGTGAGCCACCGGCACCATTTTCCATACGTAATACCTCACCTCTCTGCTTCAAGGCGCATTTCCTCACGCTTTTGCCTCCTGAGTTCTCTGCGGCGTTCAAAGTCATCCATGGTGGGTGTTCAAGCGTTCAGAGCTCTGGAAAGATCCAAATCTAAAAGGGAGATGACCACTTAGATGAGACAGAAAACACAATGGATGCGTTTAACCAACTGAGTCCATTTAGTTTTGTTTTGCTTTCTTAACTTCGCTGTAACTATTTTCTTTTTCCATCAAAAAATTTAACTTCCTCAGTATTGTTGAGATAAACAAGATTAATGAAATGCCTTGTAGGATAAACATAGCCCATGCCTGCATTTAGTTTCCCAGTTAAAATTAAATCAACATGCTTTAAGTAAGGACTATATACATCTGCTAGCTGCAGACTAGCTATTTGTAACGTCACAAGTCTTTTCTACAAACAAAAGCAAAAATTCAGCAGGATTTTAACTTTAAGCTTCCATTTTTTTACTGGAAGCAGTAAAACCTCTGCACAAGAGATTTCTTATTTTCTTTAGTTGCACAGATAATTAAAAGTTTTGCAAAAGTTAGCCCTCATCTGTCTGTTCCCACTCCACCTTCAAAAAAAGAGAAAAGAAAGAGAAAAGAAGAGAATATAAAGCGAGAAAAGAAAGAAAAATAAGAGAAAAGGAAAAGAGAAAAGAAGGGGGGGGGGGGGGAAGAGAAAATAAGAGAGAAGGAGAAGAGAAGAGAAAAGAAGAGAAGCAAAATAAGCCGCGGCTTTTAAATACCACCCAGAAGCCGCCAAGCTATGTATAAATCCTGCTCAAAGAACCCAAAGTAGCAATATTTTTTTTGTAGTTTAATCCACGCGTTTTCCCCGTGCCCTACCTTCTTCTTTATGATTTAGTCCATGAAATATTTTCCCCTTTACAGTTCTTCATATACAAAGCCTTTCCAGCCTTGGTTTATATCCCATCAAGCCGAGTATTACAGAATTCCCCTGCAGCCCCCAAACCAAAAATGACTACCAGAAAAGGGAAAGCTGTTCTCTTTTTGTCCCTGCTTTGTTTACAGAGCTGTCAGTGGTTAGTTAAACTCTGCCTGGAATCTGGCATTTAAGGCCTGCTCTAAGATTGCTTCCTGTGCAGGGCTGGAGGCCTCAGCTTCCTCTGCAATCCTAGCCTAGGCGCTGCACTCAGAGGACTTCCACCCCCCCACAGCCCCCCCCCAAAAACATTTTCCAGCCCGTTCGTACACGACCGGCCATTTACGCCGCAGAGAAAGCCAGCGTGCAGAGGCAGACTAAAATTTTCAAAAGGTGGCTTGTGAACTGCTTGCCGTTGAAGGGAAACAAAGCCAAGGTGCATTTGTAAATTATTTTGAAGCGCTCTGTTTGCAGATGTCGATCTGTCTTGTGGCTTTATATTCCTGCCCGCCGGTGCAGCGTCCAAGCGCCCTCCCCATAAAATCACTGGCAATCACAAAGTCTCTCATAACTTAAGGGAATCCATGGCTTTTTCTGCCCCCTTTTTGGATTAAAACATTGCTGAGGGCAGGGGTTTTGTGAAGGTTATTTTATTAGTTTACTTTTCCCGGGGGTGTTTTTCTTTCTGATTTGTTCCTGGATTGGAGGATTTAAAATTTTGTTGTTGTTGTTGTGACTTTCTTTGCATTTGGCTGGCTGGGGTTGTTTTGTGGAGGTTCAAAGGGAATGTTAACTTCGCAAATCTGATAATGACTTTACAATTGCTGCTGCTTTTTTTTTTTTTAATGCACAATTAGATGATATATATAAAAAGCAAGTTGTAACAAGACATTTTTTCAAATCTTGTTTGTTTACTCTTACCATCCTGTACCCCTTGAAGAACACAGAACAGCAAATCTGCCCTTTTCTCCTGAGAAGTGTTTTCATCTCAGCCTATGTGTGCAGCTAAATCCTGCCTCAGTTCCTTTGCTAGAGGGCCCTTGAGTTGCAGGACTGATGTGGTTCCCCCTGGCTGAGAGATGAGGATCAAAGGAGGAACGGTAGACTACAGAGAGCAAGCCTGAAGGAGCGTGCTGGGTTTCTGTGCACAGAGGGCGGATGGCTGTGTCCACAGGAACTAAGACTGCACCAGGCAGCAGCATTTAGTCTGTGGAGTACAGTCACCATCAGGGATTTAGAACATAAATAGCTGACTGTTAGGCTGACACCTCATGTGCTAGAACTGAGAATCCCAAAGGTTTTTTTCGCCACTTGACCACCCCATAGAAGACATGCTTTGACATCTGATTTATTTGCATTTTCATCACTTCTTACCCAGCCAGGTACGTCCCTCTCTCCACTTCCTTCCCTCTCCCCCGCTCCAGATTCTGTGCACCCACATTTCCCCTATCCCCTCTCCAAATGTCCCAGCCAGTACCTCCACCTTTTCCCCTTCCTACATGGTCCTCAATATCATCTCTCATCTCCAAAAGCTCAATCTCTCTTTCTCCTGAGGAAAGCTGAAGAGGATAATAATAACAACCCAGAACTATTTCTGTTCTTCCTCCCATCTTTCCTTCCCAGGAGTGTAGAGGAGATTGCACTGCAGTCGGGAGAAGTTCCCTGATGCACCAACCTTTCTCCATCTACAGGGTATTTTTCTGTTGTTTGATGAAGGTCAGATAGATGGATGTCTTGGGAGGATGTGTGGGGTTTATTAGAGTACAGTGTCTCCTCTCAAAGGACTGAGGTCCAGCCACTTCACAGCATTCAGATGACTTGCAAGTGAAATCCTTTTTTCAAAAACGAGGAAGGCACTTGGGAAACGGAGGTCAAGTCAAGAGTACAACCTTCAGTTAGCAAAGCCATATCAGTGCAAGAAAATGAGTCATCAGCTAGGAGGTCCACTTGAAGTCAGCTATTCAGTGCTGTTCACTATCTTCCCCAAAACAATTTGTTATCTATCAGCCTCTGAAAACTTCTAAACTGTAACTTCATCACTCTCCCTAAAAATATTTCCTGTTTCCACAAAAAGAGAGTATAAAATCAGAGTTTCTCAGAGCATCTTTGCCTCTCAGAAGATTCAAAAATTACTTTGTTAAAAGTAAATGAAGGTACCAATTATTTGAAGTGTTTTCTACAAACCATTTTTGAGAGCATGCACATTTTGATGCTTCTTTTTTAAAAATGAAAATTGTTCATGAGTGAAAACATCCAGGGCCAAAATATAACACTCCACCCAGCTTCACTCCAGGGCCTACCTTCAGAGCCAAATGTGAAAGTATCTCTCTGTATGACCTTCCCAGGTGTGCAAAGAAATTACTTTTTTTACGCTTTGACTCCATCTTTTTTTTTCCTGTTACACATTTTTAATAATTTGGTGTCAGACCAAAAAAGTTTCATATTTCTGAAAAGAGGAAAACCATCCCTAAGAAAACTGTTTCGAATCAAAAGCAATGTTTCATTCAACCAAAAAAAAAAGAAAAAAGAAAAAAAGAAAAAGTTATATAAAAATTTTGGTTTTCAAAGTATGATGGAAAATGTTTTGATATCTCAATTTTTTTCTCTGAATTATTTCCAGGTATGTTTTTCACCTAATTCAATGAGAAGTCGTCAATAAATTTTAAAAAAGCAGAAATATATATATATATATATTTAGAAGTAGATGTCTGAAACTATGTGACCAGTTCCATTCTCCTGACATCCACACGCGTATGCAAATTACTGGGGTATGGGCTACTCTTACACTGTGAAAGGGTGCACCACAAAAATCATCATTTTGTTGCTTCTATCTCAAAACCAGACCCTTAGCATCTTTTCAAACTTTACACAACTGAAATAACACTGAAAGAATCTGAAGTGAACTCTTGGGAGTTTTCCACCACCAAACTTAGAAGAAGGATCTGTGGAAGAACAGTACAAAGATCTTTGACCTTGCTTAAAAAAAAAAAAAAAAAAAAAAAAAAAAAAAAGAAAGAAAGAAAGAAAGAAAGAAAAGTACCTCTCAGAAACTACTCTAGATAATTCTTGCTCAGGACTCAGATTTTCCACAGCCTCACCTAAAAGGGTCTTCTCAGGGTCCCTATCTCTTTTGATTCTGAGACTGAACCTTTAGATCATGGGATGTCTGATGAATGCTGTGGTGTTCCTGAAGACATGGTAAGAAAAACTAAGAGAAGACAGATAAGCAAAATAACTTACCTACAACATTTATGAGCATTGCCACATTACTCGAATCAGAACCATAGCGAAGTATGTGCCCTGCAAATATTATCTCCCCGCAAAAACACTCTTCATTTCAAAAGCACTACCAGTCTCTCTCTCTCCTTTTCATCTCTGCACTTCACATAACGCCTTTGATCTTCAGTCGACTATGGTTTATTGCTAAAATTTGTTGAGTTTTTCATTGTCTTGCTAAAAAGTGCTTCCTTCAAGAACAGCCACATTTAATCCCTCCTGGTACGAAACACACACATGCAAATCCCGCTCCCCTTTATGTGTCACCCTATGAGAGAGTTTAAAATTTTGTATTCTTTCAGCTTCCAACAAGGTGCAAAATCAGAGAAAGGCACAGTAACTGGAAATATATGACAAAATATTTTAATATCAATTAACAGGAATATGTTCTTTGAAAGCAAACAATAAATTGTCTAGGTTGAAATACACACACAACCACATATCTGTATAATTTCAGAGTGGGGAAGAAAATAACCTCCTGCTCTGGCTCAAATTTAATACTGTCCTCACCCTGCTCCGAGCACTGATTTCGGAGAAAACTCAGCTCACAGCGGGGCTTAAAAACAGATGAGCTAGACTGGTAACAAGCAAGTGAAAATGCAAACTGCTACTCAGGTCTCTAACAAATAGAAACGTCTTTCTTTCAAGACCTGCAAGTCACCTTTCCATTACATTGAGTGAGCTCCCAGACTGTGATGTTTATGCTGAGCCTCTACACAAGCTTCAACCTAGTTGAGCCAAGAAACTTCAAGCCAGAGCATATTCCCTAATATAGCATGGCTGTGTGTCGCACAGGGCTCTACACTGGCCAGAGCTGGTGACAGCATTGTGCAAGCACATGCCATCTTGCTTCCCCTCCCAGTACACTGAAACAATTGCAGATTTCCTCTTGGTGACCTTCAGGCCCAAAGAGCCTGAAAGTCACGCCTGTTTCCTTAACATGGGATCACTGACTGCTTTGGTGATGTGGATGCCCAGGGCAAGCCTCACCCAGACAACTACCAGTCAGATTGCAAGCTGTGATGACTGCCCATGCAAGAGAGCACGGATCAGAGCTCTTATCAGACCCCCTTCTCAGCAGTTTGGCCTATTCTTCATTAAAGGATGAGGTCAAACATAGCTTCATTCACCTGAAAAGGAGCAAGGGGATTTGGGCTCCTGTGGCACCTGGCAGAAATTTTGGGACCCACATGAAGCACAGAAAAAGGCTAGAGTAGTAAAAAAGGACAATATCAGGTTTCTCCATGAAAGAAACCATGACCAGTTCCTAGCATCTTTCTCCCTCCTTTCCTCCCTTCCTCATCCTGAGCAGCGGGAGGTAGGATTTCCAGGAAAACTCAAGTAACACAGTGCAGAACAACGAGGTCAATGAGATACCATGGCCCAGTGCCTAGCATTCAGGATGAATGCAGCAACTTGGGGATATTCCTGCTTGGTTCTATCTTTGAATTACTTTGTAGCCTTAGGGACTGAGCCTTAGTCAATTCTGTATCTCTTAGTCCTTATGTTATCTCCGCCAGTTGCAAATTCTTCTCACTGTGCGTTTGTAGAAGGCTAAAGCACAACCAGGCCTCGGTTTCTGTCCTGGCCACTAGATGTAACATCAATACTAAAAAAACCCCGTATCCTACAAACAGAAATGTCCGTTGCAGAGAAGGGCTGAACAAAGGTGACAAAGAGAAATCCTTTCTGTCAGGAAGATGACAGAGGGGTAGCAAAGGGAAGACTTCCAAGTCCACCTACACAAAGGTTTTCTACACGCATACAGCTGGACCTCTGACCTGTCCTCAACTGCAGGATCAAGTGGTAACACAAGACCTAAGTTATTCTGTCATTTCCCTCTATTTTTATTTTTTTTAATACCACCACAAAAAAAAGATCAAATCTCTCATTAAAGCTTGACATGAATTGAGACTGTAAGCAGTTTTGTGAGTTGTACCCCATTAATCCAAATGTCCCGTTTTCCCATCTGTCTCCACTTCACTTGTCCCAAAGCCCTGGTGCGGAGGTGTGGACCTTTTAAATGGCAGTAAAGGAAACGGTCAGTGAGGAGGATGAAGAATGTTTTGCTTCAGCTGGCTACATGCTATGACATCCACTGTATCCCTAGGACGACCATTGCTCATTCTTTATATCTCTTCCACCTCAGAAGTGAAAACAGGACCTCTTCATTGCCCCTTTTGCAGCTGAGAGCAACTCAGCAAGCAACACTCATTGTCTAAGTGTGACTTGTTTAATCTGGCATCCATGAAAAGCAGGCATGACAAGCATTCCTACTGCAATATCTGAGAGAATTACAGTTCCTTAATCTATCTTCAGTCAAAACAAATAAATCTGTTTTCTATGAAAATTTGTCAGAAAAACGTTTGGAAATTATTTTCCGTGTTCCTCTTTTAATTCTGCAATAGAAGCATTCAGTGCCACTCAGATCTTTTAGAAAGAGGTGCAACTTCATTGAAGTCAAAAGGTGGAGTTCAACAGATTGGTTTGTCCTTTTTAACACCTCATGCGTGCTCTTTCTTTAATCTGAGATGTGGAATATGTATTACCAATAGTAAAGCATACGTTTAAAGAGTCTCTTCTTTCCTCCATAAATTTGTTTGTAATGTTCCTTTCATGTAAAACCACATCTGCAATTGTTGCTGTAAACTTGGACAAGTATTCATGCAGATAATGCACTCTTTTACATATATATATATATATACACACACACATGCACATCTACACACTCATATCAAGCAGCCTTACTCCTTCCCAAACAGAATAGCTCATTTGGGACTTAAAGCAAAATAAATCTATTACGTCATGTGAACACACAGTTTTATTCCAATCTAGCCTGTGCCTTGTTTCATCTGACCATGCTTCTTAGGACTTCCAAGGACAATTTATCAATGGCAAACTAACCAAGTGCAGTTATGCTTAGCATCAGAAAAATCACACTTCGAGGGCTATGTAGTGATTACATAGAATACAGATTCCCAGGTGCTGCTCTGCAAACTACTAATGGCCCACAGGACCACATCATGGTCCAGGCCCTTGATTCAAATAGGTGATGAACAGGTTTCACTCACCCTGGCTACAGCATAGGTTCCCACAGTGAGTGTCACACATGTCCTTGCAGGTGCCAGGCCCTGTATCAGCTCCTGCTTCTGCAGGGTGAACAACATGAAAGTGTTGACACGGAGTTTTTTTTATAGGACACTGTCCCTGCCACAGAGTTCACTCCTTGGGTCTGCAACTAAAAGATCCATGGCTTTAAATACCTGCTCAGGTCCATCTCTCGTATCCACGATCTGATTTAGCACTGGGGAAGGAGCATTACAGAGCTGCACCATCCCAGATGTGTTAGCAAACATCCAGTGTGCTGCTGCTAACCCTGCAATACACTTCTAAGTGTGCAGCAGCAGGACCCATCATCTCAGAGCCAATCGGTTGCAATGGAAAGTCCCCATTTGTCTTTATTCCCTCGGACAGGCTGAGTGTGGGTATGCCATTTCCACTCCTCCCACTTCCTTCCTCATCTTTCTCCTAGTGCACATTGACATAAGGGCCAGGCAGAGCTTTCTCTTGACATTTGGATTTGCATATACGGGTCCCACCCCTGATCTCGATGACATTTGTCTATCATTTCCCATTAGCAGACAAAGGAAGAAACAAGACATAGCTGGAAGCTGCTGGCACAGCCACTGGTTCTCATGTTAGAAGGATTGACCCTTGACTCTCCCCTTCAAGTGTCCTCTGAAGTATTTCAAATATGTTGTCCCCAAAGATCAGAAGATACTAAAATATTATTCATATACAGACTAGAGTTGAAATCCTGGTCCTGTTGGAATCCCTGGCAGACTTCCCAGAGACTTCAATCAGGACTGGATTCCACCCTCGCAGGCCAAATTCATCTAATATACACTACGAAAGATCAGTGAACTTACCCTGCATGTTGGAAACTGGTGTGATCTCAGATTATGGCAATATAAGCTACTTCATCCTCTCATACCTTTGTGCACACACATATAAAAGCATGATTTCTTTTACACCTGCAATGCTTACTTGTGGGAAACAAATTATTTTTACTCGTATCATTAGCACTGAGGAGATACAAAGGGCAGCTGAAAATTGCATTGCCCTTTACTACTGTTTAAATAGAAGTGAAGATATCCCAGGTAATGACAATGAGCCCCTCCATCTCAAAAAACAAAGCATGCTGAAACTGAAGGGATTTTATAGTCCACAAAACGGTTTGTAAAATTGTTTAGTCCCAAAACGAGCTCTTTCATTCACTATTTCTCTGCATTCAAACACTGGGAAGCAGGCTCATGGGATATAATTCACTAGTTACCCTTGTCTTTTATCTGCTTCTACCAGTGAAGATCTTCAGCTTCATCCTGTCAGTCTAATCACAAGAATGCCCATATCATGCATTTAGTCCTCCTACACTCTTTGTCCCAAATCTGTGGCCTGACTGTTGAAACTTGTGGCAATGCCCCAGCTGTTGGCCAGCTTCATCTCTCACTGAAATCTCTAAGAGCAGAAAACCAGTGCCCATGCCAACACCCTTCAGTCAGGAGCTATTTGTTTCTTAGTAACAGGAAAGAGCAGAACATCATCACTAATAAACAGGTTAAGTCCAGCTCACATGACCAAGGCGTGTTAAAGAAGAGAATGCATTTCCTCTTGCCCTACTAAATGGCAATGCCAATTCTCACATCAATTTCTATTAGAGAAAAATCAGAGCATGGGGAAGAATATCACACAAGCAGAAGAAGCTGCCACAACTATGGAAAAGCCAGTCTTCAATTTCTGACCTAAACAAATAAAGCTGCCACATGATGTCCATTCAATTTGTGCCTTTAAAGGCATGGAGAAAAGGAAAAATTACTTATTCTTGTCAATGCTCTCACCCGACTTCACATCCTCTGGAGAGGGAGCTCACGCTAGCTCAGCTGGTAGACATCACGGATGCACCGCATGTCCTAGTCCCACTGCCTGCCTCCTCTCTGAAGGAAGTGACGTAGATGCAAGTGTGCCTGGTGGAGCTTGCATCAGGACAGACATGTAGTGACACAAGTGTCAGCTGGGACAGCAACCACCTGGGAGAGGGGCCAAGCTAGGTGCAATGGAGGTGCAGCTGGCGACAGAAATGCCCACAGCAGCTGATGGCCATGCACCGAGTGCTAATCACCATGATGCTCTTAGTCCCTTGTCAACATGCAAAGCCACAATGAGCCCACATGGCAAGGTACCACCACAGCAGTGTAAGGAAGGACAAGCCACAGGAGCAGAAAGCACGCTGAGGGCTCTTGCCTAGGGGAGTTAGTCACCCAGTGATGCAGGCAAGAGTGACACGACAAAGGGCGGCCTGGTGTCCATCATGACAAGCAGAGGGTCACACTGGGAGCAACAGTCACAGCTCTGGCAATAGGCAGAGGGTCTGGGCTAGGAGCAGGGCAGGCGTCAGCCAGGGAAGATGTTGCTCCGTCCAAGTGCAGGAGCATTTCTTCTGCACCAGAACTGGCAAGGAAGCCAGCAGCAGCAGTGCAGCTCTCCATACTTGCCTCTCTGCTAAAGAGACAGGTTTTCCCCCTCCAGGCAAGGAGCTGATCGGGGCCAGCAACAAGTAAGGATGGGAAGTATCTGCCTCTCTGCCTCACTGACTTCTGCTACTCTGCTCCCGGCCCTCTCATTTGGTGCTCCCCTCTTGTCCTACCCTTGCACTACGCCTGTCGACCTTCATGCTCACAATGTTTCAACAACATGTTGTCTGAACTTATTTGCGTCCAAGTAAGTTTTATGAATGCTTTATCACTTTATTCACACTCTTTTCTCTGCATCTCTCAGGTTCTGAATTAAAAAGCTAAGGTAATGCTGTTAAAAATAATAAAATGTTCAAGCAAGTCTAAGGTAAGGTTCCAACAGCAACATTCACTCAGCCAGACTTGGAACTCCACATGTTTTCTGGAACGTATTTCAAAATACAAAATCATGATATATTAAGCTACATAGTCAGTCATAAAAAAGTAATAGAAAATAATATGAAGATACAATGCAGCCAGCTTACCGTGGCTGCATTTTTTTATTTTCAACCCTTTTTCTTTTCCTGTTAAAACACGCAGCCCTAGCATCCAGCTCTGCCTAGAGCTGAGCATCATAAACTCTAATGAGAATTGAGGGGTCTCACTTGCTCTATTGAACCAGCAATAAGCAACAATACCAAGTTTTAGTCCCCATCCCCGCATTTTTAAAGGAAAAAGAAATACTAAAAAACCACACCCCTAAAAATTCATTGGTTTGCTGTTCTTACTAGTTGCACCCTAAGATACACTAAGTATTTTGAATCCAACCAGTTCCTCAAAAGAAATGAATGATAAATGTTCAAGGTCTTTCCTGTTGTCTTAAACTTTAATTAATTCGTCTTCCCTCCCAGTACCTATACAATTAGTTTGCACAGACATAATGCATGACACCGTGATAGATACATTGCAGCTGAAAGTCCAATTACTCAACGGCAGAACATCATGGAAATCTGTGGAATTCCACCAGGAATGGATCCAGCTCCAGAAATTTCTACTGGGCTTTTCCAGCTCACACTTTTAAAGTCATCTTTACAAATGAAATCCAGACTTTTTCCTGCCAAGTAGCTATATCAATTTATCTCTAATGAGCAGCAATTCTGTGTCATTTTGGTTGAAAATTGAAGCATGAGGTCAGTGCCTGCTTTAAAGAGGTAAAGCAGGGCAGCAAAAACGGACCCTTTTGACAGGATATCTCAAGCAGCATACCGCAAAATAGGTGCCCTTCAAACCATTTGCCATATTTGAAGTTTACATCGTACACCTCACTTTATGCTAAGTTTAGCCAAAAGCAAGGAAACATTAACACAACAATATCACCAAGCCAGAAAACCCAACAGCAGTGAGGTTTTCTTACAAAAACAAAAAAAAAAAATAAAAAAAATCAATAGGCAAGATGACAGACTTTCACGCTGTGCATGAGCCAGCATAAAACCTGACACAGTAAGATCACGATATTGCCAGCTCCCTTCATGAAACTCACATAGAGAAGCTGTTGAATAATCTTGACAGTAATCTGATTGATATCTAGACATTCAGGCACAAACATTTGATGCCAGCAAATACCGTGACAGCAACGCACTGGTACATCAGTAATGTTGCGTGTGACCGTGCACTGCTTCACCCTGCAGGGGAACAGCATCGCCAAAACTTTCAACAGAACCTGGCTCAAAGTCAATTAAACAAGGCAGGTGAGGCCTGACAGTATCCCGTGCACTTAATACTGAGAGCACGCAGACATACAGACTTAATTTGTATTAACGTGACAAAGGAAAGTTAGCCTTGAGCACTGTATCAAGCCAATAAATTTTACAGTTGTTTAATTTTTTTAGGAACTGTGCCTTAGACAATGCCTGTGTGGTCCAGAAAAGAAAATGTTTCATTTTCCTTCAGAAAATAAATGGAAAAAAAAACCCAATACTGTACTGCGCATTATCTGCTACCTTTCCCCAGAGATCCAAAACCCCTATGGGGTCTCCCCTCCAGCCTCCCTTGTTGCCTTGTTAGGTCCACCCAGCTCAGAATGAGACGCAGAGCACACATGGCTGGTCACAGGCTATGTTCTGGGCACTGAACGCACATGAAGCACATTTTTCACAGTCAACCCAAAGAGCGGGGCTGTATGTCTAAAAAGTGTTGGCCAAAACCAGAAATACAGAGGTGGAAGGGGGAGGGAAGGGAGGAAAACTTCCAATTTGTTTGTAAATGCTCTACAAATAGGAAAGCAGCCTATGATTACTAAGCAAATTGTTTTTCATAACTCAGTCGCATCACCTTTAGTTATGGGCTAGCTGGAAAAAAGACAACAAGACAAAAGCAGAAATAATTGCACTTATGACTGGCATGTGTGCATCGAGGCGTCCTGATGGTGGATGCTTCACAACTCACCAGATCTGATGGCTCTAAAGGAGTAGAGTACAACTAGTGAGGCAATCTCTGCAAGGATACCCTATTAAATATGTGGAAAAAAGCATTAGGAAGGCAAGGGAACAGAAGGCAAGGATGGGAAAAGAGGTCTGAAAAAAGAAATAGACTCTGGAAAGAGGTACAGAAAAGGATCAAACTAAAATCCCAGATCATAATGCTTGCAAACTTGGAGGATTTTTACAATCCATTCCCCAGACAGAAAACCTGAAAGTAGCTTGCAACCTTAAGGTGAACAAAGAAAATAAAAGCCAGATCTGAAATTCATAAATAAACATGAGTAAACTAGACAGACTTTTCACTGCTTACCTGGACCAAATCAAACCTTTATAACTTGTAAATACTGACAAGTGTCAATTCAGATATTATTAGAGGATTCCCTAAATATAAAAGACAGGTTGGTCTGCAGTTAAATCTTTTCTCGTTTGCTTTTCCAATGCTGAAAGTAATTGAAAACAGAAGATACGCTTCTTGATGTAGCCTAACTTTTTAGGAACAGAAAGTATAAATGTTAGTTATATAGCTGACACTGCACTTCAAGTTTGCATTCGACTGCACCTATATACCCTCACACAAAGCCAGGTAAAAAACAAAAGCATGAACGCTTACAGTCACATAAAATACATGTGCAATATACCCTAGAGCACCTATTAAGTGATACCATTTGCAAGATACCCCAAATAAAAATCTACATAAAGATGGCAAGATGGCACCAGTCCTTCTCCTGGCCAAGGAGCATTGGAGAAGACACAAACTCATAATATACTTTTTTGAAACAAAATGTTGTCACAAATGACATTAGAAAAACTCTTCCTCAAGCAAAGTGTTGTATAGGGAATATGATTGCACATATGATTGCAAAGTCTGAAGGATGTGCACATACTTCAGAGAGGGCACATATTCAGAACAGATCTGACTTTTTACTATCTTTGCTACTGCTTTAAATCCATATTATTTTGGTATTTACATTAAATGGAGACAGAAATATCTTTAGAGATGACTAAGCAGTTTCTTGATTTCTATTAAGTACCAAAAAGCAGTCCTGCCAATTTATTAATATTTAAGTTTCTACAACTTAATATGAACTTGGTTCCAAGAGCTACATAGGTCTCCTTAAAGTATGTGTAGCAAGAAGTCAACACTGTGCCAGCTGGCAGATTAAACAAGTCATTAATGTAGGCTCCTACTGAATTTAAAGGATTGTTTTTCATCTTTTCCCTCTCTACTCCTCTATATCCAGATGTATTATTTAGGGAATATTTTCCAGTCCCAGTAAGAAAAGTAAAAAGAAATGCCCTTGGCACTTAATGAGTTTTTCCCCCCGATGTGGTCTCCTGCTGCATTTGGAATTTATTCCATTACTGTATGGCTTGCAATGGTCCCAAAATACTTCTGACTATATGAAAAGACAGAGAAAGCATGTTTGGGGTAGGTATGGTTCTTCATTCAAAAGCAGGGAGAGCCTGGGGTGATTGATCTTAGCAGATGATTTCATTCAGACCACCGTTATCCTGGCATGTCACCCCACAACCCTGCAGCCCCTTGTGCAAGAGACGAGCACTTGTTACCTGCACGTTCTAACTGGGAAAAATGGAGCACAACAGGATTTAAGGACAAGGCCAACACCGGCCTGGAGCAGGTTAGCGGAGAAACTCATTTCTCTGTAGCCCCTGCAGGACTGCAGTGGTGAGGAAAATAAACTATGGTAAAACCCCTGTGCCTTCACAGAACAGAGGCCTTCAGCATATCATTTTTCCTTCAAAGGTTCAACTGCTTACTTGAACTTCATGACCTAGCAGCATGCAAAGGAAGAACGAGTCTAGAATAAACTCTGGTATTAAACCAGCCCTGGTGTCATCTATAACAGTATAACAGTTATAGAATGGTATTTCAGATTAAAATGCCCCCTATAATAGTTTTCCAGATAAAACCTCCAAAAGGTCAGAGCTGTACCTGCTCCCTGTGGCCATTTCAGACTGACTGGAACTACTGCCAGCTGAAGGAGCAGCACTGGCTTTTGAAATGCCTGGAAAATAATTTTATAAAAATTGAAATAGAAAAAAAAAAAAAAAAAACAACACCTAAGCCTCCCTCAGTATTTCAGTTCCTGGGTAGTAAAGTGAGTTCAGTCCCATAAACTTGCTACTGAACTAGAAAACAAAAAGGCCTTAAAACCAAGTGTAGGCACACAGCCAGGGGCTCTGGAGCTCAACTGTGACTCGGAGCATCTCCTTCCCCAGGAGTGAGAAGCCTCTCCAGGCTCACGCTCAGGCCTTGGCTGGTCCCACAGGGCTAGCAGACCCCTTACTCCCAGGCAGACCCAGCAACCATCTTGGCTCATGCAACAACTTCAGAATTTGGCTCAAACAGAGTTTGATTTGCCAAAATTGTTCTGGGGGTCACAAACACTCCCTGCCCCCTTCTTTAGGGGCACTTTAATTCTTAATTGTATAAAGCTAAAGTGTAAAAACTGTATTTTTGCATGTATTCTTTGTTTCTAATACTTGGTATCCGTAAGGGGACTCCCTTGCTTGGCTAGCAGTCGGGATTCATTAGACATTTTATGATGATTCTTTCTGGTGTGCAGATATATGATGAATCTCAGATGTTTAAATAGCATATAACAGTGCTCCATTGACCTTGCTGAGTACAGTTGGAGGGAAAGAAAGGTAATTTTCCTCAAAGAAATGTTAAAAATGTGTCTCCACTATAGCACAGATGCAGAGGATAAAGAAACTCCAGAGGGATTAAAATATTTTAGATTAATTTGGAAGAAGGCCACATTGTGTAAAGCCTGGTTAGTTTGGGCCTTTCCAATTCCACGCCATATAAACAAACCCATTTAAACTGCATTTGTTAGAAAGAATGTTTTTAAAAAAAAAATTCCCCCAAAGTAGTTGTAACTCAAATGACCTCCAGTTCTGTATTCTCTTCTTACTGCCTAAAGAACAAACATATGTACAATATATTCTACCCAGAGCTTGGGCAGTTGCTGCATGATTCATACTGCTTGCAAATTAAGTCATTTAAGTAAAGGGATTCTGGCTCCCTCCAGCAAGGTTTTAAAACTGAAGCAAGATTAGATCTGGTTGGTTTTGGAGCTGGCTTCCGTACTTTGAACAAGACCACTGCTTCTAGACCTTTGCTTTGGGCTGTGTGGAAGGAAGTAAAAGAACAAAGGAAATTGAAAGGAAGGGACGGAAAGAAAGAAAAGGGGGAAAAGAAAAGAACCCGTATCATCAACAAAACTATATAAGGACTCATCTAATGTTCAGTGTGCCACTGCCTGGCAGAACCAAGTCTGTAATGTTTACTCACTTTCAAGGTCAAATTTCCCTTCTTTTACTCATACAGAATAGAGTTTTTGCCTGCAGAGTCTTCCAAAGAGACAAGTCATAGAGTGTGGTACTAAGTAACCATAAAAAGTAAACAGTCGCTGACCCTTATGAATTAATCAAGTTGAGAGACAGAAGAATATAAGGGTAGCAGTGAGCCAGCCAGAGGGGTAACAACATGAAACACACAGTGAGTCATTTTGCATTTTGCATTTTACAAAACAGTGGGCATTTAAAGTAAAGGGACTTTCCTTATCATAAACCATAAATCCCAGAGCAACTCAACACGAGGAATACCCTCCTGTCTGCCACATGGATGAAGATTGTCCTCCAGCAGTCCTAGGCCTCCTTGAAATGGCACCCAATTATTTGACCGTAACTCAAGTCACTGGCACAAATTCCTCTCCCCTCAGAGGAGGTGAGGCAGCTGGACCAGCTGAGGACAATATATTGGCTGCTCTCTCCCAAGTACCCAAAGGAGCCAACATCATTTCACCACTGAACGTAACCATCTTGGAGAAGAATATGGCAACTTAATTGAAGTTCAGAACAAAGCAACTCAACAGTTTAAAACACAAAATGAGGAAAAATGTCATTTTCATTACAAGTAACGTACTTTCAGAGAATGAAAAGATTAATTTAAATTCTGGGATTTGAGGGCTAGCATCCCTTCTCTTATTGAATTTATTACGAGATGTTCTGAACACGATATTGCAAGAGGCTATGATGGTTCTGACGTTATGGCTGTAAAATTCAACTGTGATGATGGCTTCTGCAGCTATCACACATTTGAGAGCATACCATTTGCTTGCTACAATGCTACCAGTTTAAGTTTCCCACATGATCTTTTTCCTTTTGATGGTTACTGTGCATTAGTGATAAACACATTCTGCAGCATCTCCTGCACATTTTTACTTTAATTGCATCTGTAACCAGCCCTGTGCTCCCATATTCAGCCTGGTTGCATGAATGGAAGGGATACATTAAGCTCTCTTTGGAGATACTCCAGGTTTGCAGGGATATAACCATAACCAGATAGCTGGCCAAGAGGATTTTTACATCATCAAAAAATCAATTCAGAATGTAGAACTTCTTGCGGTTGGGTTTTGTTCTTCGAATGTCATGTAGGGACCTTTGTTTGTTGACATACCACTCTATACATTCATGAAAACAAGATGTTCTCTAGTCACTTAAACTATCACGGTAAAACATTTTAAATAAATACTTCACATAATTTCAGAAACAGATGCTAGGTAATAAAATTGCATGTTTGCAACAGAAATGTAAAAGACCTGTTTATCAGCGCTTGGAATTTTCTATTTTGTGCTTCACATTATCACCAGCAATGCATGAAAAACACAACAGCTATTACATCTTAAACTTCCCCTTTGAAATATATTTATTTTTTAAATTTACTCCAAGAAGTTTATCAGTAGTAGTTAGTATTTTCCAACACTTTTAACTCTGGCCTTTCACTCATATGCCTGCTACAATTCTATGTCCACATATTTTTTTATTTTCTGCATCTTCATTAAGATTTGGGTTTGTCTGCTCTGCCATCTCACACAGTAGGTTATACAGAGGCTTCTCTACTCCATGTAGAAAGATATGCAGGACTCGTGCGGTAATTTCTGACACGGCCAAAATATCATCAAGTTGTTCTAACTGCCACCTGTCTGAAATTAAAATTATGCTCTGCAGAGAAGTTTCCCACTTTCATCTTAGCAGTGGCATCCTTCCTTTGTGGAGTACCACTTACAATCTGGAAGCGATGCCCTTCACACTGCTCATAGTTCTAAAGCTACTGCATGGCCCCTTAAAAAAAAAAAAAAAAACAAACAGGTCTGAAAAGTACCTGTTTTGACATGCTTTCTTTTTCAGTTTAGCATCAACATTGATAACCATTCATCTAAGAAAGTTTATTAAATACTCAGCCTGAATTTTGCTTCTCTTAGTAGTTCTAGCCTAAATGTTGTTCCTCATAGTACTCCTAGTTAAACGCTAGTATACTAATAACGTAACTCCATTCTTAATAGTGCTCCTTTCCTGATTGATTCAAATGGAGTACGTCTGTTACCTGTAGTAATAAATTCTGAAATCTTACTGGCTCTTAGTCAAGTGCCAGACGTAAGATTAATTTGATTGCTTAATAAATCACATTGTTTCAGTTTAGTTACATGCTACAGCCAACCTGTTGCCTGAGGTGGTCAGGGGATATGTTAAGATCATACAGATACACAGCGGGGACGCAGATGTACAGTGATGTGAAGTCACCCAAACAGCTTTGCTCAGAGCCACTTCAGTTTATGAGTAGGCTTTATGAGCTCTGGAAACAAAGGAACCCTCCCAGCTGCTTCCACACAAAGCTCCTCAGGTGCGTCAGCTCTGCGTTTCCATCCCCACAGCCCCTGGCACCCCCCTCGCCCAGGCGCTGGACATGGCGGGGAAGCTGCGCACAGCCACCTAGCACCAGAAATGAGTCAAGACCCAAGACGTGACTGCAGAGAGCTGGCTCGGGCATCCCCGCATCTGTGTCAGGACTAATCCGCTGCCTCAAGAAACTATACTCAGTTAATGTTGATTGTTAGTTTAAGACTCTGTAGACTTAGTTTGTATGGGAAAAAAAAAAACAAAAAACCAACAAACTACAACTGAAAATTCTGGTAAGCAAAAATAACTGGAGGGAATTGATTAATTAAAATAATTAATGAAATTAAATTTTATTTTTAAATGTGTGATTTCTTTTTTGCAGGCTTTTTTCTGGTTTCGCTCTTCAGTATTTTCTTTGTACTTGTAAGGAAAATACCACTTAGATTACTCTCAGTTTTAACACGAGGTAAAAACATGACAGAGATTTGTCTTTCAGTGATAAAACTAGTGAAAATAGAACACTTATGATAACCCTGTCTTTGAAAAACATCAGTAAAAAGCCCTCCGAGCTCCACGAACATGTTGCAGACTGCACATGTCACATAACTAAGGACTATGATTTTTTGCCTGAGGCTCCCACATTTAACAAAGGGAAACACAGCTTTCAACAAAAGATGCTATTCTAGTTATGTGCCCTTTTACCCTGTCAGAGAAACAGCTGGTATCATAAAGTCACAGCTAATTTGTATCATGTCTGCACTAACAGTCAGATTCAGTTTGTATCAAACTTTCAAAGTTGGACTTAATACCAGTTGATGGATGACAGCTTTTCTTGCCCCCCCCTTCTCAAAACATATTTAAACATTGCCTCCCACATAAAGAAACCACCCCATATTCAAACTACAAATGGAATCTTTAATATGTTTCACATAACCAGAATATATGAAAATGTTTAAAACTAGTAAAAATTACACCAACAGTTCTGAAGTTCTGTGACAAATAAATAGCGCTTTAAGACAGACATGTGGGTTACCAAGTGTAATGGAAAAGAATTTTCTCTTAGAAAAAAAAAAAAAAAAACACAACACAACTCACTTGCCTCAGGTAAATCTCTTGCAGTTTGGGGTATCTGTTCTCCTAAAAAAATTTCAGTCTGCCTGCAGAGACTTTAAGGGTTTTTTCAAGGTCAGCACTCAACAATTTAGGAAAGGCCAATTTCACTTCGTTTTTTTAGGGACCTGTTTCTCATTTATGCTATTAAATGTCATCTACTCTCATTTTAAGATCCCTGAAGCAGAATGCCTGAACTGTGTAAAGAGACTTTAGCGAAAGTGAGAGTCAGGCCAAAGACTTAACAGCTCCAAACCTGCAGTGCTCATGTGAGAAAGAGCTGCAAAGATCAGGCTCTTCTTGGAAAACAGGCAAGGGGGAACTTCCAGAGATTGGGAGTTCAAGCTCAGTTCAGATAAATGTCTAACAGTGCTGGTGCGCTTCTGAGGCTACCCTCCACGGCACCTGAGTCTACGGCACCTGAGTCTACAACATTAGCTGGAGACAAGATATTCTTTTGAGATTTCAGCTACTTCCCGCTTCTGGATAATCTAGAAGTATTTGACCGAGGCTTTTTCATCCCATGATCCGAAAGCATCGCTGAAATATATGCAAGGAAAATCTCACAACATCCTGGGAAGTAGGGATTCTTATTTTTTTTTTTTATTTTTTAATCCTGCACAGTATAATGACTATCAGGGTTCTGAACAATTGGCCCCGTGTATCGGAAAGAGATTGGTCTGCTCTGTAAACTTACGTACTCCAAGTGAACGAGGTCCCTGGGAAGTTCAAAGCAGCAGTATCAGTAATGCAGTTTTTAAATGACAGGAGAGCTTATTGCGACGCAGCTGAGAAAGAGCAGTTGTCAATGAAGACTGAGGAATCCCAGCTCCCAGCCTATCTTTCCCTGAGTGCACGCATTTCCTGCCTTAGAAGGTTAATATTGCGCAGAAGACAGTAAGATACAGCTTCTGCTGTGCCTAAGCTGTGCTTGGCACTGCTTTCTGAAGGACTCCTTGCCAGCAACCAGAGCCAAAGCGCAGCACGCTCCTGCCACATCCTCTCCAGCGAGCTATATCTGCTCTCTACCTACTGGGAAGATGCAGATAATCAATTCCACTCCCTTCACTCCGAGCGCAGCAGTGGCTCTGCCCCTACTACGATCCTTGTGCTTATTCAGATATATATTTTTTTTAAATGTTCTTAAACCTCTGTCTGGCAAGGCATGGTTTATTAGAAGCAGATTTCTCTTCAGCTACTCAATGTGTCAGTTTTACAATTCCTAGGTGGTGTAATTCCTGGAAAATAAATAATAAAAAAAAAATGTTCTTCATCCAAAATTTTGGATGAGTCACAGCAGGTTTTCTTGTTTTGGTTTACCCTAAGATGAAGCATAACTTTATCTAAATGATGCTCTGGTTTTCTTTGTTTCAGCAGCCCACTAGCTCCAAATTTCTTTCAAGCAATGAGACTTTTCTAGCAAATGATGCCCACCAGTTGGTCTTGGTAGCCACTGCATTTTCACAGGACTGCAAAGTGCATCGGGAAGAATGACACTATTACTTCCTGAGCTTGATCCCCTGGTATTAAACTTGACTCCCAATAGTTGGCTTGAACACCTCTTCAGGAATGCAGCACAACAAAAAAGCCAAGAGGTTCTCATCTATCAGAAAAGAACTTTTACCAAAAAGTGCTCTGGTTGCAAGCAGAGGTCACCTGAAGTCCCAGAAGCTACAGGGAAACTCAGGTAAGACGGGGTGGCTGCACCTCCTCTTCCAAGGAGCAGAGAGGACAGGTGAGAGAAGGAAGACCCTACATTCATCTCAGTATAATTCATCACAATAAAGTCATAGAAAAATAAGTCTTCAGAGACTCTAAGAAGAAATTCTTTACTGTGAGGGTGGTGAGACACTGGAACAGGTTGCCCAGAGAAGTTGTGGATGCCCCATCCCTGGAAGTGTTGAAGGCCTGGCTTTGAGCAGCCTGGTCTAGTGGAAGGTGTCCCTGCCAATAGCAGGGGAGTTGGAACTAGATGATCTTTGATGTTGCTTTTGACGCAAACCATTTTATGATTTTAAGGGTTTCAAAAAGTGACTCTACAGTAATGCTTTCAGTCTTGAATATTAAGAGAAAAGCTGACCAAAACCTTTCTCACACAATGTTTCCTAATGACAAACATCTTGCCTTTTAACAAAATGTACATTTTCAAGAGGAAGATAAAAAACAGTCATCACTATCCAGTGACTTTAAACCTTAACCTTATAGGGTATCGCTTCTTTTTGAAAGTAATTTATATAAGCATGTCTCAGATTGTCTTCCAAAGTCAATCAGGACAAGGGGCAATGGGCACAAGCTAGAACATAGGAAGTTCCGTTCAAATACACGGAAAAACTTCTTTACAGTGAGGGTGACAGAGCACTGGAACAGGCTGCCCAGGGAGGTTGTGGAGTCCCCTTCTCTGGAGATTTTCAAGACCCGCCTGGATGCAGCCCTGAGGGATGTGCTTTAGGCAACCCTGCTCTAGCAGGGGAGTTGGACTAGATGATCTCTAGAGGTCCCTTCCAACTCTGAAGATTCCGTGATTCCGTGAAAGTCAGATTTATCTGTATTCAAGAACTCACAGAAGAGTTACAAGACTGTCATGTTAATACTAAACTATATTACTGCTTTTTATACTCAGATAAAGAGATGTGCCTTATTTCCAGTATTTTATGGAGATAATGCTTGTGTTTTTCCTTTCCAAATGAATGTATTGGTCCACACCATTTGCTTAAATGATTTTCTAAAGGCAACCAATGGCATTTTTCATGGCATTTTCATTCATGTCCCCTAAAGACCACCCTCCTATTCAGCCAGCTTTACAATGTGAATGAGGAGATTAAGTGTGGAAAGCACTATCAGACTTTGCCTTCCTTCCTTTGTGGCAGAATTCTTCCACCACTTTGACAAGTGCCATGCAAACACTATGGAGACTGCAGCACGAGACATACGACATTCACCTTAGGTCCTACACTTAGATGAACGAGTCACTGAAGGACAGATTTTCAGATGCAATTTATGCATCAAAATAAGGCATTAGCACCAGCTCAAAAATACACTGGAGCAGAGATCTCAGTTTTGAGGAACTGATGTGACTTGCTTCAACACCACAGAGTCTGCACGCTCAGACATGTCGACAAGTACAACTCCAGTTGCTGAGCTGTCAGAAAAACTCTGGAGGGCAGTCACTGCTCTCTTTGAATATCCTATCGCTGGCACAGGGGGAGAGCACTTGCATTTCTGATCCCATTTCCTTTTGGACAGTATGGCCTCCCTCTCCTTGCGTCAAATTTTTAAGGTATTTGCGTACCTCATAAATGCATTGCCCAAGGAAGCACATGGGAACTTAAATTCAGTGATCTCACTGAAGAAGTGTGTCATGGGAAATTTTAGAACATTTAGGCAGGTTCTGAATTAGAAAGAAATCCTAATTTTGGAATATCAAAATTTCCTACAAACTGGAAATCCCAGATTGTATCTGGCTTCAGTCCTAAATACTCCCCACACAAAGGCTCGACAGTAATGTGGAACTCCGAAATAGCAACCAGCGCAGAGAACAGCCTGCAACAATTATCAGCCCATTCAGCACTTGCACAAACCTTCTCAGAAGTGTAGGCAAAGTTAAATTTGCTTCCCCAAGGACGATGACAAAACCAGCTAAAATGGGCTCAGACACAGCATTCCTCATGTGGGAGAGAAGGTTGCCAGAGATGAAAGGCAATGCAACCAGTGTTCAGCCTGCCGCCATGTCTCTCTCTCCTCCTCCACACTGCTCTTGCCAAAAAGAGGGGGAATGAAGCAGAGGTACAGAGGAGGGCAAGGCACACAGAGAACATGGTCACTCATCGGTCAGAATAAGCAGCTCGCTGTACCCAGAATTAACTGAAGATGGTGGTATCTAAGGGAGTTGTCTTGACCCTGGTGTAATATTTCTGACCCCATCAGCCTGCTGGCATAGGCACCACTTAAACTTCTAGCCGGTCCTTGGTTTGTCTCCAGTCTGGAATTTCCATACATTGAGGGGCTGAAGTTTATGCGCATTATAAACACTTCCTTTAAATGGTTTGTGAGCACTCACGTGCTCTGGCAGTGAAAGTATGATGTTTGTAAAAAATGTTTAAGTCTTACACATTGCAAATGGTCAGCAAACACGGTTATTTGGACTCTCAGACTCCTCAGAGCCTGCTTGCTCTAAAAAGAGCAGAAGACACATCAGGACAGTAACACCACCAGTGCATGATCTTAAATATGATTTAAGATTCCCAGTGCAAGCAAAAAACTTTCTGAAATCCAGTGGAGAAATAGATATAGCTATTTAAAAAATGGCCATACACCCACAAAAGATTACTGTGAAATTCGAGGATTTTGATTTGAAGATAAAATTCAACATAAATTCCTTTAAATCTGCTATCAGTTCTGAAGAAAGTAATCTCTGCTGACAGTGGTCCCAGAGGAGTAGGAGTCTAGGGTCTGAACTGCAGGGCTGTCCACTGATTTTCAGAGGGATTTGGATCAACCCCAAAAAAGCAAGCAAGTACACTGGCAAAAAAAAAAAAAAAAACAAAAAAAAAAAAACAAAACAACAAAAAACCCACCACCACCACCACCAAAAACCCCTCCAATATAAAAGCCTCAATACAACAACAAAAAAAACCCAATACAGAAAAACCTTCTGAATACCACACGCAAAGAAATCTGAGGTAACTACTTTGATCATACTCACAGGAAGGCAAGCAGAGGAAATATTCTGAGGTTTTCAGTAACAAACCAGCTGCTGCTGAGTTCAGAACGATGACTCCAGAAAATAGAGGTGATCGCTGCAGAGAAATAAAAAATAAAGAACATGGTTTAGCAATGGCATAATTATTGTATACTCTTCATTTTTCTTTGGTAAAGTCTTCTTTAATATCATCCCTACAAAGGGTTTTTAAAGTATGGAATAAAACAGAAAAATTTTGCAAGAGACTGACAAAACCCACTATCAACAGCTCTATAAATTAGCGTTTGAGAAAGCAGACTTTGATTTCCCAAAATCTCTCAGAGTCACTCACTAAAACCTCTTTAAGAAGTGAAGCTGATACAGGCTAAGCTGAACATTCTCTTGTGATTAGTAAGAGACAAAGCAAAGCATCAGACCAGCGGCGAGTTTTCACAACAAAGCAAGGTTTCCAGCCTCCTTCCCTAAGGATCTATACTGAGGCCTGTAGTATTCAACATATTGATAAAAGCACCCTGCAAAAGCAGATAAACAGTGAGAAAAAGTCTGTAGATGATACAAAACTATTCATTACAACAAAATCTGAAGTCAATACAAAGAGCTGGGGAAAGAGTTAGTAGTAATTAATTTCTACGGGCAAATTGAATTCAGTGTTCATAAGAAGAGGTACAGGGGAAACACCCTTGTATCTGTATACACACAGTGGTCAACTCTAAATGAGCCAAAAACACTCAGCAAAGACACCTCAGAGTCTGAGGAAGAGCTCTCTGAAAATATTAGCTGACTAGCCAGCAGTTGTCAAAAGGCAAGTTAAGAATCATTAGGGGAAAATCTAGGTTCTGTCTAGGTCACGCATATAAATATATGTTATATCTATGTTTTCAGTTTTGCATGAATTTCTAGTTACCCTTTCTCAAGAAGAACCCAAGGAAGCAATATGAATAGAGATCAGAGCTACGGCACAGTTCCCATTTTGGAGGCTATCTAGAGTATGACTCTTCTATTTGAAAAGGAGAAATTATTGAGGCAGGATATAAGAAACGTCCTGAATGGTTTTTAAACAGTAAATGTTGTTTATTGTCATACAAGAACTATGATTCAAGAAGGAATAAAAAAAAAAAAAAAAACATTGAGGATAGTTTCATCCACTACGAGATACGATAGTCTGGATATGATCTCTAGGTTAGAAAGTCCCAAAGCAAAGATTACCAGACTCTGGGAGAGAGAGCACATAAAAGCAAGAGCCATTCCACACCCATCTGTTTTCTTTTGCTTTACTGTAAGTGACTGTCTCAGTGCCTCAGTCAGAGATAGGATACTAATACAGATGGACCCTTGCTCTGACTTGGCATGACAACAATTCTATAAATGTCAATTCAGAGAGCAGAACAAATGAGCTGCCACCCTTATACAAGGACAGCACAACAATTTGTGGGAGATCTAGTAGAAACTCATAATGAATATCAGGAAATACAGTAAGAACAAGCTTGGTTGAATTGTTGTTTTTTTTTTCCTAAATACTCACTCTGCATTCAGCTACCACTTGGCAGTATACAGACCCACCAGAGTAAAAATAAAAACTGTAACCTTTTTGCAGAGAGCCTTGCACAGTCCATTCTCTTTAGACCCAAGGACCTTCATACAGAACATCCTGGTGGCAACAGGATCATTTGAAAAATCACAGAAGCCTATTTTCAGTAATTTCAGATCAGAGTGTGGGGTCATTACTTGTATTAATTTCTGATTATTCACTGGAAACTCATGTATGTTTGAGGACTCTTGAGGTAAATGACTATTCAGGAATTTGGAAAATGGGTTTACAGAATGGTCTCTGGGTTTTATAGACACCTGTGATTCATGTTGTTGAAACTGGGCTTGTCAAAGCCAAGATTTTTCTTCATTCCATTAGAAGTTTCAGTATGAGATTCAAAAGAGATCTGAATCACCTTTTGATGCCTAGTGTTACTATGCACATATTTTATAGCAGAAAAAGGCAATATAAGAGGACATCCCCAAATCATCAAGGTCTGAAAAGAGAAACCAAGAATTTCAAAATCATTTTCGTTTCACTGCTTAGTCCAGCTCCGGCAATACACAGAGCTCCAACTCATGAATAGCATGAAAGTCCTTCCACGTCACTGAATTCAATGAAACATGAAAAGCTGACTTTGCCCATTTCTGTTCTTCAGTGTGTCCCACTTGTCTCTCAGCAGGTACAACTTCATGGCATTCAAACCACGCATTATGAAGATCCTGGGTCTAAAAGTATTTTTCTGCTTCATATTGTTTCATCTCTTTCGATCTCTTCAAGAATTGTTTTAAAAATGGAGACAACCCCCAAAAGATTTTCCCTTTTCCACATTCACAAAGCCATCTTCTGCTATTCTAGTATTTGCTCTGTCCTAAAGCAACATTTTTCTGAATTGAGCTCAACGTAATTTGTAATATCAATAAAATGACTGAAATATGCTCTCTCACTATTTGCTATCCAAAAGAATATCTATCACACCACAATTCCATTGTGATCTAACTATGAAGGGCTAAGAACAATTTAACAAACAGGAAATTTCCATACAACTTAAGCATGAAGGAAGTTCAGGTCCAGGTCGAAAGTCAGACTTCATAAATCTAAACCCTCCAATCCAAGAAACATCACTAGGGTTTAGACACATTTGAGGCTGTAATCTTCAGTGGTAAAATTGGCACAATTTTTACTGATTCTTCAGTCCTTCAAATTCCCCTGACCATAAACATTGGGTTCACATTCTGCTTTCATTCACGCAAAGGCATTAACAGGCATTGCAGACCTAGGCACACACCCAGCATTGCACACTCAAGCACACAGTTGAACTCGATTCCCAGTTAACCATAGGTACTGGATTCTCAGCTAACGTAGGTCCGTATCCATTACATGCCACTTTAGTAACACAAATGTTTTTATCAGAAGTTCTTGAACATGCTTTCATCAGAAGTACTTTACGGCTTAAGAAATGAGCAAGTTGTTACTCTCTTGATTACGGAAGCTAGGGAAACCAAAGCACATCTAAAGTCATGCAGAAATTGACCTCTGACATTTAAACTTGGTTTTTTTGAGTAAAAGTATATGTGTGCACACAGACAAAAAAAGTATAGTTTCATTGCCCTCTACTCAGTTAATGAATTTGGTTCCATAATACCAGGTAGCTTTGAATAGGAATAAAGTTATGGAGCCCAGTCACCAAAACTATGTGCTGCAGGTGCTCCATTTTATCCAATAGCTCAACAGCTAGGGCTATGATAGGATTCAGATCTCATCTCTTCCTGCAGGGATTTTAGCCTTCCCAAAGGATACTCTAGCACTAGGATGTTCTTCTACATCCTTTCCTCCCAGAGCTGGTGCTAAGAATATAAAAGGAACTATAACATGTTAGAGAAAAGGTTCAGCTAGCTCTATATCCTGTCTCTGATAATATCAGATGTTTAGGGTAGAACCTGAGAACAGGGAAAACATACAGTGCTGCTTCCCACAAATACTCTTCCAGCCTACAACAGCTTGTGACTTCCAGAATGACTGAGTCAAAGGTGGAATCTGTGTATTTACTGATCTCCATGGCAGCTTTTTTCCATTATTATTTCCAGTAGCTGCCAACACTTAGCAAAATCCCATGACAGAGAGTCCCACAACTTAATTATGTGCTATGTGAAGATGTAGTTCACTTTGGACAAGTAATTAAACCTTCAGACTGACACTAGGACTCAACTATGCCACTTCCCAGCTGAAGGCTCCCTCACCTAACGCTCTGTTAGGTGTGGTACGCACATAGGAAGTATTCCTCATTGCATCACATATAATGGAGCAATCCCAAATTACCCAACAGCAAGGTGGTTAAGAAGCTGTTTTGGAAATAGCACACCTGGGTTTCAGTCCCAATTACATATTTAACCATTTAGGAAAGTGAAATAACATCAGTACAAGAGAGTGGGAGCACTATACAGAATTAGTTGGAGAGTGCGCTTTACAGTTCTTTTGGACAAAGGAGGTAACACAGTCTGTTTCCTGGGTTCTGAGTTATTAATCTATTTGGTAAAAGAAGGATTCCTCCTCCAATCTTTAAAAATAGCAAATCATTTCACAGATCACAGAACAGTTCAGGTCGGAAGCCGCCTTTAGAGATCATCTAGTCCCACTCCCTGCTTAAAGCAGGCTGCCCAGGATCATGTCCATTTGGGGTTTGAATATCTCCAAGGATGGAGACTCCACAGCCTCCCTGAGAAATCTGCTCCAGTATTGATCACTTACAGTAATAAAGTTTTTCCCTATGTTTAAATGGAATTTTCTGTATTTCAATTTTTGTCCCTTCCTTTGTGTCCTTTCACTGGGTACCACTGAGAAGAGTCTAGCTCTGTCTTTTTTGTCATCATCCCTCCCCCCTCCCATAGTTAAGCGTATGACAGCCATAGAGTGGCTGTTAAACTTGAGTCTCATTCCAATTACAGCTAGGAATTTTTATCCATAGATTTCGGTATTGTGTCTTGCGCAAATTATTTTTTTTTCCCCTCAAGTTGTGAAAGTGAGAGCAGGAAACCACCTTTTTAAAAAAATGGTCTAGGTGAAGCATTTCTTTGTTTACGCATTTCGCCTAGACCTCCTTTTCATTTTTATGTCAGGATTGTCGTGTAATTTATTTGCTTATGAAGACATTACAGAGGGAGCACTTAAATAAATCTTTTCAACTTTTCCTCAGATGTGCTATGTGCTCAAAGAAGGCTTTTCATTACAGTGTTTAGCAAACAAGTGGTGCCAACAGAAGAGGGGAACAGGAAGCCTCGAACTCATCCATTACTATTTAAAAAGGTACCCGAGGAATTTGTTTTCTAGGATGACCTAAACAGGGGAGGCGTGTTGTCTCCTGTGAACTGCCTGCCTAACCACTTACAAGCAGCTTATCAGTACAAAACATCGGCATTCAAAGTAAATAAAAACACCTATTAACTCTCATGCAGCAATACACTTAAGTTAGAGTTTAATTTAAAAACTAGAGTCAAAGCCAGATGACTTCAGTCTAAGCACACACGTGCTTATGTTCTCTGGTGAACATTTTCCTGACGGTTTGCTGTACCTGAGCTCTACTTCACAGAGGGCTGCAGCCATCTCCTAGTTATCAATTTTTCTGTCAGTGTTAGGGCTGTCAGTGTTAGGACTGCAGTAGTGCCACCAAGCCCCAGCTTTCTGAGTGCTACATAAACAGCAGGTCAAAGAGGTACTTCTTACTCCCAAAGCATTTATGATCCAGGTACAAGAGGGATGAAGTACACATTAGAAATTTGTGATCTAATAGCTACTCTCAATTACCTTAAATAATATTACGTTATATGTGTTAATATATTATTAAAGAAAGGGTTTAGAGTTCAAGTGCCATTTTAATCTCAGCTGAAGAGTGACCATTAAGACACAGCCCACAGATCTTCAAGGAAATACTTTAACCTTTCAAACATGTAGCTACATGTATATACCGTTGTTAGTTTTCAAATGTTAGGAAGCACTCAGACCATTATAGCTTCATCTTTCTGCCTGATCTGAAGAGGATTTCAGTGATGCAGAAAAGTACCAATAAGGACAGATTCATAGTCAGAATGTGAGCTGCAGGAAGAAGTTTCCCACCTCATCATATTTTCTGGTTGAACCACACAGACTGCATTACATACAGGACTGATAGTCCTGATTGTCCAGATGTGTTACCTCCAGATCTGGAGGTAAACAGTCAGGGAGAAGAAAATCAGCAGTGCCTCTTCCAGCCCAGCTGTAGAATATAGTGGAGATCTGAAGACCAGGGAAGAAAGAAAACCTTCTTCGACAACCATTCACCCTTTGCACTTCAAATTCTTGGGCTCCCACTCGACCTCACTTTGAATCCACCCCCAATGCCATGGGCGCAGCAGGACACAGAATGGTTCTCCAGAGCAGGAGTCGGGGGCACCCTGAGCACACCCCATCCCATGCACTAAGCCGATCAACAAACGTTCTTAATTGCAAATTTGAATCGGAGCTTGTAATCATGATTTATCTCTAAAATAATGCCAGACAGCCATACACATTAGGGGAGAACGTCTGTGAAGGAGAAAGATCTGTATCTTCCCTTCATCCAAGCTGCTAATATCCTGTTAAACAACACCTCATCTGACCTACAAAGTTTCAGAAAATGACATATTTCTTCTCCACCATCTGAAAATGCCAGTTATCCTTACACTGACCTCAGCAGTAGAGCACCCTAATACTTTGCAGAACAGCCATTCCTCTCACGTACAACGATACTCTCTCAATAGAAGTGAGCATCTTTTGGATACAACGACTGCCCTACATACAGGCTTTCATTCTGCACATCTGGGCATGAGACAGGAAAGAAAGAGAACTGCTTCCTGAGGTTAAACACAACTAAAAGAGGACTAGATTCAGCTCATACCAAGTGGAAGTAGATTGCAAGATCTTTGCGTGGTTATTCTAGAAAGTAGAGGCTAACAAATAAGCAAAATATGTGTGCATCTGAGCAGATGTGGGCTGGAACATCATCCTTGGCCATGCAAATATAGCACTTGCTTCCTTCTTTGGCCACATTCATGCTACTAAGCACAAACCATTTGCTAACCACACAGCTGTGGCATTCACATTAGCAGAAAACCAGACTCCTCATCTCTTCCTGCTTTGATCAGCAGTTACTGCCCACAGGAATAAACAGAGGGTTGTGTTCTTCACTTGCTCCACACAGGGTCTGCTGTTCTCACATGGACATCAGTAGCAGCAAGAACAGGCCAAGCCTGTTCCAGAAAAGCCATTTGTCCTCATGTAAACCTATCTCCCCAGTAGAGCATGACACGCACAGCAAGGAAAATACAATTCGAGGAGGGTTTTCCCCTTTCAAATTGTGATTTGGAAAAACAAACATTTTAAAATTTAATAACCAAAGCTTGCCGTGTCCCTTTTTGATGATCTGGAGATTGAACATAAGCTCCCCTGCATCACCGGCAGTGGATACAGACACGCCTGCTACAGAAAATGCTACTGAGGGAACCATTTACTGCTAATAAGAAGTCCCAAATTCTTCGCAAATTCATTGTCCCCCTCAGAAAAGGGCTACCAGAAAGCTTAGAGCTCTAATCCAAATTATTAATAATCCATAAAGAATACTGTGTAATAATTCAGAAGATAGTCACTTGCAACAAATAGCAAATGGAAACTGGCTGCTTTAAACATATTTTGACAGCTGCTAGCATCATTCAACGCAACAAATGAAAGAATTTGCTCAAAACAAGCAGAGTAGGGCAGCTAAAATAAGTCTGTAATAACAAAAAGGTCTCTTGTGAAAGCTCTGATTTTCTCCTCTCCTGTGTCTTCTTCAGTTTTTGAACGTAAACACACTGCTGTGATGGGTGTCAGGAGAGAGAGAGCCACAGGGAAAACTTTGGGAGCTGGATCCTTTTCAAGGAAGTTTAATTAATGGTGTTTCTGAGAAGAATTTTGATTGACAGGATTAGTGCCAGCACTAAAAGTTACTATTTGTGGATCCTGGAGCTCACAGCTCCCATAAAAATAAAGCAGTTTAGAAAAGAGTTTTGTACAAATGAAGGCATTCCCTCAGCGGGGAAGGTTCATGTGAACCTCTTCTGTGGCTTCCCTTCACATGGGGTGTTCCGTGGAGATGAGATAGCAGAAAGTCCCTGGAGAACACCCTCCCCTGGGTGCAGAATGTTTGATTCAAGTTTTCTAGGTTAGTCCTTGGGGAAGGTTTCTATAATGGGACAAAATGAAACTCTAAGAATGAATGTTCCTAAACTTTGTGGAGGCGAACATTTGGTTCCACTTCCTTTGCTTTGGGACTTATTTCAGGTTTGTACAGAATACCTTTTTCTTTTAGGTTTCCAATTCGTACCTCCTTCCTACTAAGATAATCTTCTAGTATTCTCCTAGCAACACTCAGCCCAAAATACAATTTCACTGCTCTAATCTCTTATAATATAATCATTGGGACAAACAATTAAACTGACCACAAGCATTGCATTTTATTTGATTATTGTCAAATCTTTAAGTACTAGCCCAAGTAAATCATCTTTTCGAAGGGGTAAAGCATTACACATCAAAAAAAGAAATGAGAAATAAGCCAGTGCTGCTCCATTGCAAAAACAACACAGCATCCCAGTCCACACAGGAAGCACCCACCAGTTTGCTGAACAACCTCCCAGAAACTGTGACATGGAAGAAGAAAAGAAGAAAAAAGGTGATACTCCATCACTCTCAATCACCTTCCTCAGATAGGATAACAAAGTAATTCAGAAACTGCAATTTCTTCACAGCAATTTTCAGGCACCTCATTTGCATCATATCTTCACGTTCTTGCCCCATATTTTCCCTGCTCTTCTCCTGCATTCGTATCCATTGTGCCTCCCCCACTGTACCGTTCTCCAGCTTCTTTGTTTCTTGCTCCTGCTCATATTCTTTCTACACCAGACTTTAACCAATTTCTTGCCTCTGATCCTGTTGCCCTGCTTCCTCCTACATATTGCTAGCCTCCTGATATCTGCTACCTCTCAGTTTCTTTTCCTGATCCCATAGTTTATCATGACAGCAAACTTTACCACCTATGAAAAGTTAACATGGCAAGCACCTTTTCCTGAGTAACATATGTATTCAGTCCCACCATGGTCATTTTGGATTAGGGAAAACACTTGCAAATACTACGAGGCATAAATCAGAAATTAATGAGAAGTCTTGAATCATTTCTTAAGAGATTTATTCTTGCCTTTCTGGCTTCTAACCAAGGCAAGACGAGCAGAGCTCATCTTGGACACGGAGGACAAACGTCATAGTACACCAGAATGCTGCCACTTATTCCAGAATAACCAGTGCAAATAACTGTTTTCTAAAGTGGCTATGTTATATATGGAAAGCTTGCAAAACAAGCATCACAAAGACTGTCCCCACTAGTAGCATTACTGGTGATTAATACATGTAGTTATATCTTCTTCCATGGTCTGGTTCCAGTAACCCAACAAACCACTACTTTTATTCTAGCTCCTACGTTTCTGTCTGGGAATAGCTGTAGCTTTGATGCTGTCAGCTCCCACTGCTGCTGGCAATGTTTAGTATGGATGACTGGTATGTGAACCTTTAAGGCTACAACATTACTATCTCAACTTTAATTAGCTGCCTGCAGAAAGTACCAGATACTCCTGGATACTCAAGAGCCTCTAAATATCCACACAGAAACCTAAATTTTAGTCCACTCAGGAAACCAGATTGATTGTTACAGATGGACACCATCTTCTCCACGATATAAGTAATCAGCTCTGTCATGACATGTTGAGAAATGGATCATCACCCTGACTTCTTCCTGTTCTGCCCCGCAGATGGAGGAAATGAAGTTGCTGGAGAAGGCATGGCAAGCACGTCTATTTTCTAACTTTTCACCTAATGTGCAAACACAAAAACTGGCAGTTCGCAATTGATCATCTACAGAAAAACCACCAAGGCTGCTTGTCAACCTTCAAACACTACCTGTGTGCTCAGCGATACCTGAGCTTTGCCAAACCCACTCCATTTATTTTAATGAACTACAACTCATAAATTCAATATGCAGTTTAAATCTTTCCTCGTTTGGCAGCCATATAAACAGCAAGGAATGTGCACATAAAAAAAAAAAGTTATCCTGGTCACACCTATTACTTTTCCAAAAGGAAGGGCATGCTCAGGTACTGTAGATGAGAATCTAGATGACTGAGCCCCAGCTACTTGTTTAGACTGTTAGCCTTGCTTTCAATGGTAGGAAATATTACATAAAATCCATGTAACACATACAAGCTAAGTGCAAATGATGAAAGAAATCAGCAAGGGAAAAGAGGCCAGAGAGCTGTTGTGATGGAAGAATAGCAGCTGGGAAAACTGAAGTCAACCCAGCTATGTTATTTTTTAATTAAAAATAAACATGGGCTTTGTTGCCAAGGGATTGGTTAGCATTCCGTTTAAAAAGAAGAAAAAAAAAAAAAAAAAGGAATTTTACTTCATTCTCACTCTCCTCCTCTGCCCCCTTCTTCCCCCCCCAAAAAAATGTGTTTATAGATTTTGCAGAAAAAACAGTCATAAAATTCAGGTCAGTATGCAGCACCACACAGAACCACCTATTTTTAAGGCATTCTCTCTCATGTAAGTTCCTCCTTTATTAAAAATAGTCCGAGACTATCATTTTAATTTTGTTAATTATATCATCTTCCCTGCTGACCTCCTTGCTAGCTATACAAGTATATATGACTGCACTGCCCAAGACTGCATGTGTGTAAGTGATAAAGGCCCTCCCTGGACAGCCCCCGTAATGAAGGTTTCAGCAGACCAACATTAATCCTTTCAAGTTCAGTCTTGCTTCTCTTCAATCAAATATTAAAGCAGCTTTTATTCATGCCCGGAGAGGGGTTTGTCCTATTTTTAATGGGATTTGCTTGTGTCCAAGACCACTAAAGGTCTTACACTCACCGTCCTTGCTTCACAAACAGGAGTGTGAAGTCACTAGCAGAGAAAAGCCAAAGAATCCGAAGACTCAGTTCAGGCTTTTCATACATTCCAAGGACTTAAAGGTTCACTACTTTTAAAAGCTAACTATCTCATTAGCCCCTCTTCCCTGTGTTTTTCATTCATCTATCTTTTACACTTCCTGTGTGCTTTTATCATATCTGACCTCAGAGAGGCTTTCTGCTACCGAGGTCTTAGCCACAAACCAGCCTTATCACAATTATTCCTCCACACTGCTTCCACATCACATTTCAAAATCTTATCTTGCTTAATCAACTTTTACTTTGTCTCTCCCTATTTGCTTTACTAGTTATTTATATTTTAAGATGTTTTAGGCTACAATTCGTATGAAATGCATATCCAGAGGCAGTTGCAATTGTTCTGATAAAACATGTAGGAGACAATAGGGTAAACCTCCCCCAAAACAGATCAATGACATTGAAATTTTCTATAGAAATATCCATCTTCAACGGAGTACAGGTATCAGTTCTGGTTGAATCAAAGAAAGATCTATCTAATGATTAGTCATTGAGCTGACTGGCGAGAAAGAAGAATTCAGGTGAAGTGAAAATACTTGCATATACCTCTCAGATAAGTACCATCATGCACAGCAAGTCACCAGCCTAAGGGCTGTTCTGGAACGTAACTTGCTTGCATCTATCTGTAGTCATTCCAGTTTGCATTTGAAAAGTCCATTGACAAAGAGAAGAGAATATTTAATTATTTATTCAGTGCAGAGGAGCTGTAAAAAGAGAGTCCTGAACAGGAACGGTTCAGTGCAGGACGGTCAATGTACCCACATTTTCACAAGAGAAAGACCCAACCTCCATGCCAGCTACAGACGGTGGCACTTAAACCTTCAGTCTTGCAAGGAGACATAGCCAGTGGGTTGGCCTAAAAGTGTCTCTTTTTCTGCTTTTTACCTTATGAGGTCTTTCAGTGCATCCCATTGCATTTTCAGGAAGAATCTGAATTTGTGAAAACCTAAAGACAGAAGCAATTTTTCACTCAGCTCTGGTCAGTATCTGCTGACTCACATCCAGATTCCTCTAGTATCCGAATCTTCCATTGACTCCAGAGAAAAATTGTGGCTGGCCACAGAACATAAGGTTAGCAAACTAAATAGCATAATGCATATTATTTGTGATGCAACAGTAAGCACAGGAGAAAAAGGATACTGGGTTGCAAAACATTTTTCTTTGTGCTTTGCATATTTTTTGGAAGAGGAAAGAAAACCACATTAGGCAAAGCAATGTATTTGTTTTGTCTCGGGGACATTGGCTCACAAAGAAATGTTGCTGCAGCTAGTGAGAGTTCAAGTCATTGTTGCCCAAACCATATTAAAAAAAAAAACAAAAAACCCACACAATAAAAAGCCTTTGGAACTCAAATATTATCCCTCACCCCAACCAAATGTAAATAATTCAACAGCTTAGTGACCAACAGTACACAACAGAGAATGACTTTTCTGGGTAATTCAGCATCGAAGCAAAGCTGAAACTAATTCTGTGAACATTAATCCTCTTTTGTGGCAACACAAAATTGGATTCAGCATTAGAAAATAAGAGGGGCGTGGGGAAAAATAGCTTGGCACTGGCAGAACCTAAACATGCTACCCTTCAGCTTCCTTGGCTTTTACACTGATTTCCATGTAAGAATAGAATTTAGTTGAATTCAACATGATTGGAGGGATGTTTTTTTCTTTCAGATGACCACTTGCAGCTTGAGTCTAAGGGTTACGTGAAAATAGAGAAGTCAGAGAGGCTCCTAAGTTAAACTCCTCCTTTTCCAGATAGGGTGACTATTTGACTATCAAAACAGGAACATCCCAATTCTGACTACTAAAGAGGATTCTACTATCCTTCCCACCGCATTTTTGCTTTTCTTCAAGATCTGCAACAGCTCAATCTAAAAACCGAAACAAAGAAAAAGCCGTGTGGGCTATTTTCCATTGCCTGAATAATAGTAGGGAGGTACTTACAATCACACAAATACCGAGGGGAACAGGGAAACCAAAGTGAAACTCAAAAATACAAATGGAAGATACAAGATCCTCTCTGATGGGAAAGAGTTGTAACAAAGTCAGTTAGAAAAGCCATCAGCCTTTTATTCAGGGAAGCAGTCATATCAGTGAAGAATAACTCAATGATTCTGATGTGGTTTAAAAGCCTGAGAGCCTCTTGTCATATAAAGCACTATTTTGTCTTTTAAATCTCAGACCAAGAAGCTAGGCCACTGAAAATGCAAGGATGTGCCAAAATGGGCAAAACATTTACGACCATCCACATGTCCCATCTTCATCTGGCAAACAGAAAATGGAATGCTATTTACAGCCCTTTGATATTTCTTTGTTTCTCATGGGAAACTAGTTGGTGTTGTCTATTGTCAGCTTTCGTTGTTAACAACACTCAGGGAGAGTTTATTATTTTTATGTCTTGAAGCCATTTATCCAAAGCAACCTTTCTATAAGGGTGACATCAGACTAATAAACAGCAAAATATCATATAGACATCAGGTTTCATTCACTAAGTGGAATTCACGAATATTAATGCTTAAATCTTATGTATTTCCTATTTTAAAACAGAACCCTCTTGTCAGCCTCAGGATTTCCTTGATCTTTAAGTAGTAGAAATATATAAAACTAAACAATAGCCTCTCACTCCACTAATTTCTCCTACCACATAATATACAAAACCACAGTTCAAAGAACATTGCCATTTGAATACGCTCCACCTTCCTTTCCTGGTCCCGTTGAAAATTCGGGAATGAAGTAGTTCATAAGTGAAACGATGCCTAGCTTCATCCATTCAATGGATGCCAAGTTATGACTTCTCCCAGTTCAGAGAGCAACTGTTTTAGCTGAAATGACAGAAGCCTAAACCCTCAGAATGTCACATCATGACAATGATATGAAGTTAAGCAGCAATTTAGTTTCATTTGTTTTGATACAAGTCAGAGGAGAGGAACTCTGGTCACTACAGTCCTGATGCTTTTAAACCTATTAGACCGTGCTACCTATCACAACTTGCATCTACTTTATGCAGACTAGAAATAACATTACCGCTGCTGGTTGAGTGAAAGAAGCTGACAGAAGGAGTAGCTATAGAAATAAATGTGCCCTACGCTTTAGATAAAAAACACACCCAAAACACACAACACAGGGAAGAAAAGGGGATGTGGAAAATTAAAGCAATTGGGAAAGAGGATGTTAAAAACAGAGGAAGCGCAGCAGTGATACAGAAGCATCAAAGAAGATAGAAAAGATGGGGAGAAGGGTTGGCACAGAGGGAATGACACCAACCTGAGAACTGGTTAGCAGGTACAAGATTAGCAGTAGGCTTGAGCTAGGTCCAATTACACTAGAGGACCAAAGTAACTCTTAAGGCTCCTCCAGCTTAAGGCTGAGGCTTGTTGTAGCTGCATGGTGTCACATTCAAGACACTATCACATTATTCTTTCATATTTATAGTATCCTCAGTGGTGCTTGTCCCCTCTACAGACACCAGAAAGACAGATGATCTCCACTGCTTGATTTTGCATCTAGAACAGAGGCCCACACGCCAACAGAGACGGAATCTGTGCTCATTTACTGTCAGATAGGAGGACTGCACAAAAAGCCTTATGATAACAAATATTTCGTGCAGTGCATAGAAATAGATAAAAATTTAAAAAAAGCAACAACCAAAGAGATTGAGGGTTTAAGAAGTCAGATGGCTAGTGCTGTAGCTCTGAGTTTGATATACAAAACAGCTTTCATAAAAACAATTAGATTGTTCTCCTCCAAGCCATTCATCATCTCAGATATTTTTCTAATTTTGACTTCTCCCCACTGGAGAGCAGAAACTTTCTAAATAATTATCATCTAGGGATTCCTCAGCTGGAATTTGGGCTGCCCGACATAATTCCTCCAGACAGTGCTCCTCGACTTTTTCCCATAGACCTCGCTATTGCAGTGCAATGCCTGGAATGCCAGCTCCACGCTGCAGAAATCAGCCTTCTGGGCGACAATGTCAAATTCAATCACTTGGCAGCAAGACTGGGAAAACTTCTGCATTTGAGTGATAATTTGTTTCTGGGCTGAATTTGAAGGGGAGGGGGGCAACCAAATAAGTAATTAATTATGAAGTTTTCTAACTGGTGCCGGATTAGCAGCCTCATAGAATGAAGTCTTTCACCGATCTACAAAGCTGACAGAGGCTTTGGAGGCCTCTGTCATAGGCACAGACTGACTCCCAGTTAATGTTTGGCTACTTTGCATTTTCCATCCAGGATGCCAGAGTGGGACAATAGCTTTAGCGATCCTTCTAGTAGCAAATCACTGATTCCGTACACAGCATTGCCCTCTGCTTATCTATGGGAAATCAAAAGAGCTGCATCCAAGCGTGAGAGGAACATGGTCAAAACTCCACACAGGGAAGGCTTCAGGTAATACACTATCTGTTCCCCTGGCTAAGTTTGTATGGTTTCGTGCAATACACAAGCACAAATATGTCTCTAATGTCTTTTAGCCAACATTCAACTGCAGTAAAGTTTTTGTTTCTGCCTACAGTATTCATGTGATTTCCACTGCAATACTGAGCGTTTCACAGCCTTCAGTCTCACAACAAACCTGTGGAGAACGGAGTAACTTCTGTTCTCATTTTACAATAGGCTGATTGTAACAAAGGGAAAATAAATAATTTGTACAGTCACAGACATGTTCGTGAATGAAGGCCTTACATGGGGGCCTCACAGTCTGTCAAAGAGTGGCCTAGCTTCCCCCACCCCCCCCAATGTGGTTTTCTTTACAGGGTGTGGGGGGTGAAAAAGCAACTTTCTCTGAAAGAAACAAATGCTTAATTTCCTAGAAACACAAAACTGGTTTCTGTCAAATTCTTTCAGTGGTATGCTCGGAAAGGGGAGAGAGGGCAGTGACAAGTGTGGCAGAAGATGATAAACTGCTGTCGTCTCTAGAAATAGCAATTCCGTTGCTGTCGACTTCCTTGTTTGAGCCAGAACCAAAGCACACACTTTACATGAAAGGCCTCTTTATACATCCATAAATGACATCCAAAGCATTAAAAATAATGGGAGGAGGAGGAAGGAGAAAAGAGGAAGCTTCAGACAGCCCCAAATACTGTCTTGTTCTAAACATACAATACAGCAACAATATCTTTAGTGCCCTATTGGAACTGCAAGTAGGATCACCTGTGCTTGGTAATTGATCAAACATCTGTGAAGATCATACAAGGTTAAAAAATCTCTATGCAATTAATATAGAGAGCGTGATTTCTCAGCTCCCAAACTGTGCAACATGCTTACTTCAAGACAGATCTAATAAAATTTCAGATGGACATTTATGGGAAAGCTGAAAGATTGTCTATAATCAAAATTTTCTACTTATGCGCCACAGTCTTAAGGGTTCTTGCTTCACTGGGATTCTTGAAATCAGGACACAAAGCTTAAGAAGTACCCACTTGTCTACTTTCTTCATTCTTTTAAAGAGGAAGATATTCCCTGAGTGCATTCAGAAGCGGTACGTGATATGTGTATCTACACTCTGATATACACTCTCAAGTCTTCTTGAACTATTTGCACTTCTTCCAGGAAGCGACTGTGGCCTAAGTGGTGGCCTAACCAATTGCAAACCAAGCTCTCCCAGTTTTAAGACAAATGCTCATAAAAATTACTTTATTCTCAGGGATGCACATTTCTCTGTGGATTGATTTGTCACCATTTTCAAATATCTGCCTCATTACAAAGACTGTTTGGTTGTCCACAGCAGTCATAGCATTGTTTTCTCTCTTCTGGTGCCCTGCACATCAACTCCCTGGTAACATGTCCACAGCCAAGTAATTATGGACCACACCATCTAAGTAAACTTTCTTGCTAGAGCAGAAAAGAAAAAGAAAAGGAAAAAAAAAAACACCCAAACCATAAAATTTCACCAGTTCAATCTTGCCTTTAAAACTGCAGCCTTTGGCTGATATGCAAACAGCTTCTTCTAGGAAAAAAAAGGCTGCACCACTTCAATGAGAGGTACAATTCTGAACAGATGCAGCTAAGCCCTTACAAATCCCTGGGTAGACATAGTTATTTCAGTTTGAGAGCTTAGAGTGTGACTGGAAGTCTGAACACTTTGAAGATGACGTAAATCAAAGTAGCCTCTCCTTCGACATGGCATTTTCTCCTGCTTCCAGTTCCTTCCACTTTGAGAGAATGGATATAAATCAATCTCTCAAAGCAATAATGCACTGTTCACTAGACTGTGTGAAGCACTGTTTTGTTTTGTTTTTTTAAAGAGAGAAAAAGGAGCTTTTTTCGTCATGTCTGCTGGTACAGCTTAAAAACTTGTTATAATGACATGGTGCTGGGTGACTACTTGACTGTAGAACACAGACAGAAAGTCAACTTCTTTCCAATTTAAATGCAAAGGGAAACCTCAGCACTGTGGTATAAGGGAAGTGTGGTGACACATGACAAGTACTCGTACCCATAAGCATGTGCCAACAGTAGGGTTTTCAGTACGTTTTTGTGAATAAGACTATATGCTAAAAAAAAAGTCATGTGAGATTTCTGCTGCCACCCCACCACGCTCATTAGTGCAATCAGATGATTAGCTCGGTTCCCTTTGGGATATCTTCATATGTCCCATGTGGAGGTGGCCAGCCCTTGAACAGGGTAGCCCAACCTACTTGAACAGAAATCATTTCAACAATGTGAGCAGTGAGGTACAGCTGAAGCACCGCTCAGCCTTAATGATACAAACGTCCATGGACACAGCCGCAGCTTGTGTCCCATAAGAAGAAATACTGGGACCACTCTGTACTAAGAGGGAACTACAGTATTGTGACTGCTGGATTAGTCTGAAGGATGAGCACACCATTTTGATCACCGTCTTGCAACAGTTTTCCCCTCCCCGTTCCTCTATTATGAAACACCCAACAAAAGAGGTTTTTCGTACACTTTGCACCTTTAAGGTCATCAAGTCCAACCTACTTCACAACAGTAAATACAGACAAACCGTCAATGTCAAGCGTTTCATTCTGGATGTAAGGTAATGTAATAGAAAGCAAAACACAGATAACACTAATATCGAACATTAATAAACAAGCTACTAAGAATTATTAGGGTTCTAGTCATAAACAGTTTACAATGGAATAGAATATATTCTTAAGCAGAAATCAGCACGTTAATGGATTGTTAGTTACCATGACTAACAAGCAATGTTATTTTCCACTGACATCTCTAAGATATGTTGTTTGTATCAGTAACTTGACTGTGACTTCCCATGTCACTTACCAGCCCTTTAAAAAATAAACTTGGAAATAAAGTACTAAAGTGGTCTTAATGGAGCAGCTTTGATCACAGCACCCTGGAAGAGGTTCTTCAAGATCGCAGCCCACCATTGCTGTGCTCTCAAGCTCCAAAATCAGTTCTGACAGACAAGTACTTGGCTTGGCCAACGTGCATGTGTCTAGGGAGACACAAAATATAGATTTCTGAAGGCATAAATAACAGTTAAGTGCCCAAATCTTATAAGCTTTAATAGGGTTTATGCACCTTGCATCTTTGAAAATTTCTTTGAAAAAAAGTCTATCACCTCCAACAAAGACTGAAAAGCATCAAGGTTTAGATAACCTAATTTTTCCTCCCAGTTACACTCATTTACATTTAAAGATGACATAACACTTCAAGCATGGACAAATTAGTTTAATTGATTTAGATTATTTTGAGATCAGGAAAGCAGTGGATGTTGCTTATCTCAACTTTGGTAAGGCTTTTGACACTTGTCTCATAGCATAGAACATCCACATAAACAAAGAGATGGGTTGAAAACTGGAAGAACTGTCAGGCCTAGCAGGTTGAGATCAGTGTTATGAAACCTGGTGGGAGGCCAGTTGCTAGTGGTGTACACCAGGGTCAACATTGGGACTGTCACGGTTTGGGCCAGGTTGGCCAATGACAAGATGACAGATGCTCTCCCCCACCTCTCGCTCCAAGGAGAGAAAGAAGAGAGACAAAAAGATTTATCAGTTTAGAAAAAACTAAAATACTTTAATGAAATATTAATAATAAAATAAAAAGAAAATAACAAAATAGATACAATATATACAAGCATACACAAAACCATATCAAGCTCCCAGGGAGATGTCACTGGCAGGCACCAGGAAAGCTCCAGACTGGACTCAGTGACCTGACTTGTCCACTCCTCCCCCCAGGTGCAACCCCTCCATGGGGTAAACAACCAAGTCAGCTGACCCTGGTTGTCACTGCAAAAAGCATAAGCAAGAGCCTCTCCCACTGAACAGAAAGTTGGCTCTGCTCCACCCCAAACCAGGACAGGGACCAATACTGTGTAATATTTTCATTAATGACCTGGATGATGGAAAGGTCCACACAAGTTTGCAGACAAGATAAAACTGGAAGGAGTGGTTGATACACCAGATGGTTGTGCTCCTATTCAGAGGGATCTTGACAAGCTGAAGAAATGGTCCAACAGGAACCTTATGAAGTTCGACAAAGAGAGATCATGAAGTCTCCATCCTTAGAGCTACTCAAAACCCAACTGGACACAAGCATGGGCAACCTACTCTAGCTGACTCTGCTTTGAGCAAAGAAGAGGTGGACTATAAAATCTCCAGGGGTCCCTCGCAACCTCAGCTGTTCTGTGATTCTGCCATTACAGTAGAGTTTTGCGATAAGTATATACTGATATGTCTTGTAGTATAGGTAACACAAAAATACAGTGTGCAAACATACAAACCATGCCATCTTCCATAGTATAAAAGTACCTTAGGTAGTAGCTTCTCTGTGGAAACTAGTCCCATGTATTCCAATTTGCATCGGTGGAGGTTATAAACAATGAACATTAACAAGGTTTTGTTCTGAAGAATAAGTTCAATGGTATCCTGATAAAAATGCTTCTATCGAAACAATTATTTTTAACAACTCAGCATCTTACATGGAACTCCTCTAATTATTGCCTTAATCAACATCATAACTTACAAAACTTACAATACAACTTGCAATTAACATATGGTAAATACCATCTCCAATTAGACTATCATGTACACTGTACATCTGATTCCTGTTTTCAGTGGAATGCAGCTATTTGTGCTGGATCTTGTCCAGGGTCTCTGCTTTGGCCTCTAACACTCTTTGGATAAGCAACCCTCAACTTTCTGCTGCAGTTGAGCGGAAGACAAGATTCCTGCACATATGAATTAGGTCATAGATATGAACCTTGAAAGGAGGTTCATTAGTCATTTTTAGAGCTCCACTACTTTAAAGTAGAAGAAAATAAATCACAGAACACATCCACTTCATCACTGCATACCGTCATCACGGACAGCAAAGTTAAATCTATATTAATCACACATATCCCACTCATTTCTCCTTTTTTTCCCTGTCCATCCTTTCCCTTTTCTTTTTTTGTTAAACTTCATGGCCTAGAAGCAAATGCAGGCATTTTATTTAATTATTCAAGAGCGCATCTCTGCTGTTGCAGAGTGTCCTCTATGGGTGGCTAAGGATTCACACTTTCCAGGGCCACCTATAGTTGCTCAGCATCTGTCAGGACTGGATGGTTTATCTTGACAAATAATTAATCAATTTACTATTAATAATCCCTTTCCTCAGATGTGCTGCTTTCTCTAGAGCAAGGATTCTTGAGTAGCAACAAATGACTGCTTTAAAGTTGTACAGACATATAGGCTAAAGGTCTGACTTGTCCTGGGCATAGTTTTGCACAGAGCCCACAGTTTCTGCTCCTGATGGATCTGCAATACCCAAACACAGAGTGCTCAGCAAACCATAGAGCAAAGGTACCAGGATGTGAAGCCCCTTAAACCTCTCGCATATTAAAAAAGAAGGCAATTAGGAATTCTAAGCAACCACACAACCAAAGCATGAAGGAAAACTGAGAACTATCTTAGAACTTCCGTAAGTGTTGCTTTGACTTTACAAAACCAAAATCCAAGGACCATGTTCTAAATTGGGAAAAAAAAAAAAAAAGGTACCACAGAAAGAGTCTCTGCTTTTATCTGCCTCAGCAACTCATGCTAGAGGGAGAAAAACTATCTTTATCCATCACTGGCATGGGTGACAATTCTATTTTGGGTCCCAGAGGAAGAGACTGCTAAGGAGACAGCCACTGATCAGTCAAGCTACAGAAAACAGTTGGAGCCTTTGAAAGACACCCTTTTACCAGCAAAAGAGAAAGCTGTGACCTGAAACTCAAGACAAGACTTATCTGCCTATCTCTGCCACGTGATTTGGGGAAAGGGTTTGGGGTGAGATTGGGGGCAAGGGTTTGCCTCAGTGCTTCTTCTTCCCCTGCTGCCCTTTGATTCTCATCTAGTCAGATTTTAAGTCTTTGAGGTCTTGGAATGCTTTTCAACACAAACAATGCTTGAGCGCCTCGTAAGTGTGGTATAAAACTATTAATACAGATAATAGAAAGTGTTTTGATTTCTTTTCTCTGGCATAGACAAAATACCACTAGAAAGTCAAAGGAAGCACGCAAAATTTTCCACACTAACCTACTGACTGCATGCTGCAGAGTCAAGGTCCGTTATGAGCAATGGAGGCTTTGCTTCAGTCTGAAAGGCAAAGCTCAGTTGTCATTTCCATCTGTAATATACATAGCAAAGGTTTATGTGCAACGTTCCATCATGTGTTCTTGTTGCTGTCAAATACGGAAAGGGAAGAAAATGGAAACATGAATCAATGAAGTCATTTTCCTTCCCACATACAACCTCAGGCTGAAATGATGTCAGATTTCACAACCAAAACAAGTTTGAGCGGCAGCAACATTTGAGAGGACGAAATCCAAAGGAAACCTATGTTCATCAAAAAATGGTGCTGGTGATTCAACAGGCAGCATCCCTACTGCAAAGTCTGTAATGAATCGAGGTCTTTGTGTCATATGTGGCTGTCACTGCTGGGGAGCTTTGACTTTCATAGAAGAGAGGGAAAAAGCGTGTAAGGGCTATATTCTCACCCACGCCAAACAAATCTTGAAGGGACTGTAAGACTGATTCCCTTTACTCTCAAAGCATCCAACCTCCTGCTGATACATAAAAATCATATTGGTCTAGTAACTGCTGTAATTTCTGACAGCTCTCAATCACCTCCACTAAATTATGAATCATGTATGAATAAATGTAAAGGAAAAAATAAGAAAAAAAACCCCTCAGGTCCCTTGGATTCTCTTACTGGAGTTAAAATGGGAAGGGTGGACACAGCGGCCAGTTATGCCGGCATTGTGCCAGTTAGGATGCTGGTTCAGCCAGGGAATTTCTCCGCAGGATAGCTGTGGTTGGATTGCATCCTTTTCGCACCAGACAAAATGGACAAGAGTGGGACTGAAAACAAAACCCTCAGTCTTGATCTTTCATCACTGCTGAAAGTCCCACTGTAATTTTCACAAGAGGAGAAGTGCTTGGGAGAATTGAATTCAAGTTCCCCTCGCTCTACATCTCTGCAGATTAAGATGCATGTGTACCCTACCTAGACTTATGAGATCCTGCATACCAGGATTCATCTGGCCATATCAGAACAAAGCTCTGCTGCCTTCCCCTTTCCCCCACACAGTCAAGCGAGCTTTAGCAAAAACAGAGATCAGAGAGTTCATTGCCACTTAATTAAGTGGAAACTGCTTTCCCCTCATTTCGCTCTCCCTGCTTCTGGCTTGCTACCATTTCACATGCCCTACTATTCAGTACAGAAGCCTCCATTTGAGGTAGGATTTGAAGGATGAGAGAAAGGATGAGAGAAAGGATGAGAGAAAGGATGAGAGAAAGGATGAGAGAAAGGATGAGAGAAAGGATGAGAGAAAGGATGAGAGAAAGGATGAGAGAAAGGATGAGAGAAAGGATGAGAGAAAGGATGAGAGAAAGGATGAGAGAAAGGATGAGAGAAAGGATGAGAGAAAGGATGAGAGAAAGGATGAGAGAAAGGATGAGAGAAAGGATGAGAGAAAGGATGGCAGAGGGAAAAATTGACCCATTTTTTCCCCTTGCATGTCACTTTTTAGAAAGACAGGTGAGGAAGGTACATGGCACCTTAGCTGATGTATTAGCTATTCCTGTTATTTCAGGGTAACCTTAGACTTGGAAAGAAAAGCGACAAGCTTGAACCACATTAAAGCTCTGATTTAGCAAAGTGCTTTGAAACACATGCTTACAGTTAAGCATGTGCCTAAATGCTTTTCTGAATTAGGACCTATGTTGGTAAAAGGGGCAATTGATTAATGGCTTCTGACAACCACCAGAAACTAATGAGCCGCAGACCTCTGCTTTTTCCTCCAAATGACTGTACTTAAACCCGAAGGAAATTTCATTATGGAAACAGAAAACACTTATAAATAAATCATATGTGTCTCCTTTGCAAATATTAATTTTTATCTGCAATTAGTGGTAAACCCAAACTTCCTTTCGTACAGTAATCGGAGACAGTGCCATTTGCCCTATGTAACTGGTTATTCATTCAAACACATAAATTTCTTTCTAGAAGTGCATGGTTTATGGAAAGCTCTAAGAATCCAGCTAAATCAACCATGAAATATGCAGCATCCAATATACTAACCAAAAGGTTGCCTGACTGTGACATAAACTTCAGAATGAATCAAGCCAGCACTGTACAATCCACCTAGAAAGAAAGAGCTTGGTAAACATGATGTGCTGAAACCTGCTTCGAGCTGCTCCTCACTGAGACACATTACGGGATCATATCCCAGGGAATTAACACAAGCTATTCAAGCCCTCCCACACGAGAGATGGAAAAGGTCTGAAACAGCAAGAGGATAACCTTGGTCCTTCTAAGATGCAATCCAGCTCTCTATTTGCCAAGCTGTACTGCATCACAGAGCCTCTTAACTAGTAATGAGTTTTAGCTGTATTTAGCGAGAGTCAGGAAAATTTGGTGGCCAAGGCACATCTACAGGAGCCACGACATTCGAGTCTAATGTCAACCTTACCTAAATATCATTAAACATCTCATCTTGTTTTTCCTAGCTCTATTGTTATTATTGCAGAGCACAGATAACACTTCCAATATGACAAAAGCAATCACATTAACACTGAGGTCTTGATCTAACAGATAGACCTAGAAACTTCAAGACCATAAGTTTTTGTGTGTCCCAACAGGGACACTAATATCTGAGGTCTCGTTGGTATCATTCATAAAATATCTAAAATGATTCTCCCTTTTTCTGTCTTTACATGTGTATTTTAGTCATCTGAACCAGAATTCAAGAGTAGACATATGTTATATAATGAAGAATAACATCAAAAATATTCTATTGATGCCATACAGCAAGACTTTAATGGGTGTTTACAGTGATTGAAGGGCAGAGATGGAAGTGGCCTTCACACAAGATGCCAACTGGGAGCAGTTAGTTTTTTTGTTCCCACGCTCTTTCTTGAAAGTGCACTAGTTCACCTGTAATTCTAAGGATAGCTAAGGTGGTTTGAATTTATAACTGTGGTTGACTAGTTACACTTAGACTGAGGTTTCACAATGTGCACAAACACACCACCAAAGCCTGCAGATCTGATCATCTGTGATCGTATTTTGGTCCTATAAGCTTATAGAGTTTACATTGGCATCACACCTTCGTACCAGCTCTGTGACTGCTTTGCAGGCAAAGGCAATACCTAATCCACCAAAAATCCTGCCAGCATGAAGTTAACCTGTCAGTTTGCTTACTAGTAATAGGAATCATCAGACAGAATTTGTATCATAGTGGCATTATACCATCCAATGACAATATTTCTTATCATAGAATGGTGAGGGTCAGAAGGGACCTTAAAGATCATCTAGTTCCAACCCCCCTGCCATGGGCAGGGACCCCTCCCACTAGACCAGGTTCCTCAAAGCCCCATCCAGCCTGGACTTGAACACTTCCGGGGATGGGAAGTCAATTACTAGGAGCCCTAACGCACAATTTATCACCAAACCATGACCTACTAGCGAGATGGGGACTTCAAGCTTCCACAGTTTTATTTAAATGTTTCTTGAATATTCATTACGGCCTTTGTTACAGAGACGAACTCTTGAAGAGTTCTCTGAGGAAAGAAAAGTGACATGACTAACAGGCCTGAGCCTTTTGGAAATGACCAAAACATATCAAATCAGTGGGAAAAAAAAATGTTTCAGTTCCCTAGGTTCGGGTCAGATCAAATATGCACACAGTCTAACAATACCCCAGAGGAAAGGGCAGGGAAGGGAAAGGAAAACACTTGATTTTTCTTCATAAGTCTACACAAATAAGATATTACATTACTAAGTAAACACTCAATGTGTTTACACTCCTGTTACATTGTGAAGAGGAAAACAAGTATTTACCTTTGCACAGCTGACTGTTACCAATATGTTTATTCTAATTCAGAGCCTGGCTCAAAACCTAGTATGTTTCCATGGATTTCCATTAACATTTTGTATATGTGCATAATACACAAACGGACTTTTATTAAAAATACCTAGCACTCAGTTGAGGTCTACGTATGTACCACAGTAATGTGCACAAGATATTCCTAGGTTCAGGCAAACAACTTTCAAAAAGAAAGATGAGGTGGTGTGCTTAAAAACATACATCCTTATTCATTCAGTGCATGGGAAAGTTTGAAACAGCAGTTATTTCCTACTCCTAAAACAATGAAAATCTACATGTATCAGTTGTCACCCTAAGAGGTAAATCTCAGTATTTCTAAAAGTGAATACTGTAGCTAGGCAGTCACCAAGGCAAGAAAGCTTATCTCTCTAGTAAGTCACTTATTCTGAGAATATTCAGCTTGACCTACACAGAGCCCACAGAGTTGTACTATGGGCATCTGGCCCCATCTGTCACACCCACACCTGGGCAAGTAATGCAAAAACCTTGTATTCTTCAAAGGATCAGAGCCTTTTCTCTGCTTGGTTATAGTAACAGACCCATTGTGAACTCTTATCATTATGCTTCATTACAATAACAAGTCCAATTTTGTATTTCCCTAGTCTTGTATTTCCAAAGCTTTTTCCTCTACTGCATAGTTATGCTGACAGACACTCTTTTTCACTCCTCCTCTCTTTTACAAAGGAGAAAAAGCTAGCTTGAATTGAATTAATAGGTCAGTAGCGTTAAAGAACATATATGGACCTTTCCTTGCAAGGCTGCTATTCTGAATTCAGCATGTGTGAAACGTAACCAATGGATGTTAGGAACTGGCAATCTCTTTGCTACCGACTTAGACATTCTCACTTTACTTCTTTAGGACAAGCTGCCCTCTTCATTAACAATCATCCGAGCTTCTATGAAACCTCCAGGAGGCTAACCTTAAGGAGATCTGGGTGATTCTCCCACTGCTATGGTAAATTCACTTCAAAGAGCATAAAGTCTTTCAGTCATGGGATAGCAAGAAGGATTAGAGAAGCAAGCACCTTGCCTTAAGCCGTTCATCTTATATGGAAGAAGCATGGCTTCCACTCTAATAACATAACATCTTCCACAGGACTCACTCCACTTTCAACAAAACACGTTTGCTCTTCTGTCATAGCATTAAGTCTTCTTTATCAAGATTTCTAAAACCAGATATTAAAAATGAATATAAAGCACGCTCATAAGTGCTGAAGAAACTTGGCTCCAGATCCATCCTACTCTCCTAGAGTGTTTCTCTAATTGCTGTTCTAATCACTTTCAAAAACACATTGAAGCATTTCATGCGTACATTTCCATTTCCCTCATTGCTCTAGGGCTTGCCTCCCTGTTTCAGCCTATTTTGTTTTTCAGCCTGACCTACCCTGTGAAGCCACTTGGTCATGATGTGGCTGAATATATTAGGGAACCCAAGTCATTGATCAAAAAGATCAAGATTCTTCATTGACACATATTTGGCTATTAATAGCTAAAAATAAAAATTAAAATAAAGGTTGGGAATTGCAAGTGAAGGCACTATTGACTAGTAACAGAACATGCAAAACTGGGCAAATTTCATCTTTGAGAATTCTAAACTTGCAGGCTAAATCTCTCAAAAAAATCATGATATTGGTTTGGCAATTGCTTTCACAAACACTAGATAGTGATTTACTAAATGAAGCAGTAATTCTTAGGGTTTGTTTTTTTTTAAAAAGGGGAGGGGTGGCGGGGAAGGCCAACACACAGGGGCTGATAGTGAATTGCAATGTAGGAACAATGTCATACAGTTGGAAACACAGTAATTACAAACAATGCCCCCTTCCTCTTGAGTACTGGTCAATTCCTGACTGGAGTCCTGAGTCCTTCTGCAGGTATACGTCACTTCAGGAAAGATGTGGATCGATTAGAAGAGGGTCCAGAATAGGGCAATGAAAGTTTTCAGAGATCTAGGAAACATGGCCTCCATGGAAAGGCTGGAAGAGTCAGGTTTGCTGACCCTAAAAGACATGGTAATTCTCCTCACATATATTAAAGGAAGAGAGAAAGATGAACTCTTCATATCCACTGAGGGAAGAATAAGACATAATGTGCTTAAGATGGAGCAATGGAGACTGATTTTTCTCCCTTGATACTAGGTATTTCCCTGCCAATTAAGACACTTGGGGAAACTCTGTAAAGAGAAGGATAATTAAGCACTGTTACAGGTCAGATGAAGCAAACTGCAAAGCTCTGCATGGGACACTTCTAGAACAGAACATACCACACAAAATTTACTTAAGTATTAATCTCTGGTTTGGGCCAACAGAATGGACTGGATTACTTGACAACCTTTCTTCTACATTTTATAACGTACAACCCTCTACATTTTATAATACCATCTGCCAGCTTCAGCATAAATGCTGTAAGTGTGTCTTGAACAAGAGCAGCAGTAAGCTGGAGCTCATCAAAAGACCACAGGAAGGAGGAGGAAGTGCACAGTCATTACCTTCTCCACAGAAGCATTTGCAGAGAAAGATTCCTAAGGATTCAACTGGCAAGTTAGCATATCCTCATAGCCAAAAGGTATCAAAAAAAATCGATGACAGATGTAACAAAACCAGAACCCAAGATACTCTGACTAGGGACACTCTGTTAACCACAGATAACAATCAAATCAACATACAAAACCCCAATCTAAATCCAGATTGGGATAGCTGTATAAGTATAATGAACTCAAGGCACAGAATTTTTTTTGCCAAGCATATGGTTTTGAAGTTCATGAATTCAATTTCTTAAAGGAAAAAAAAAATTGAACCTGAAAATTTAGAGAGATTTTAAAGAGATACAATGGACAGTTACTTTACTTTCACTGAGTGCCAATTTCATCTCCTTGAAACCCTTCCCCTAACCACTACTATTTTCACTTGAATTTCCCCCATATTTAATTTGTTTATAAAATTCCTTTTTCTATTATTATAGAGCTCTGTTATTTTTGTTTGGATCATAAACACAACATCAATGATACCAGCTGTAACTGCTACTCTACCAACACCAGCATTCTGCCTCCACCAGGGGCTATGAGGTATTCAGAAGAAGATGAAACAAATCCACAATTCACCTATCAAATCACGCAATAATAAGGAGGATAAGACAGGTGAATTCTTTTTGCAAATCCTTCAGCATTCTGCTTACACTCTGGAGCATGAGATCTGCTAACCTTTAACTTCACAGGCACATCTATACATTTTTTTAAGAGTCATAAAACAAAATCATGTTTTATATCCAAGCCACTTAATCATCTTGCCAAGAACTTGATTAACTAAAATTCTAGAACAGATAGGAGGGGGATGGAAACCAGCAATAGGAAGACTTTTCTCCCAGAAACACAAGTAAATGTAGTAGTAACTCTCTAGCTCGCTCTGTTACATGGCAGAGCGAGGCATATAGAAGGAGGCATACAGAAAAAGATCCCCAAAGCAGCACTATAATTCTGTCCTAAGAATAACACGGGTGGGACACAATCAATCAGTGCTTCAAAATAGCTGCCTTTTATACATATAAAATAGGAGGCTGGATCCAGAACACATCCAGATCTCAGCTTCATACCACTGAGAAAACAGCATGTATGAACCTCCAGGAAAACAAATCAACCCCAAAATCTCCTACTGTATTGTTTTGGAGTTCATTGAAGACTTTGAAAAGACCTGAAATCTCTGTGAGCCCAGCCACCTCAGCCTTTCTGCTGTCACACGCATGTTCATTTCATACGGGTTAACCCTTTAGCAAAGTCACCTGTCCTTAAAAGGGACCAGCTCTGAGGGTCCAAGACCCCCTTAGCTCAAAGCAAAACTGTATTTTGCCTATATCAGGGTAGTTCATCTTAATATTTACATCACAGTGAGGTTTACTGAGTCAGCCACTGGAAGACCTTTCTGGGGACCAGGCTCCAAACCCAGTCCTCTTCTAAACAGACTCTGTGACCCCCAGACAAGCCAGTCTGCAGCTCTGCTCCCTCTCTGCACATGCTTATTTTGTCTATTTTAAGTTGGAAACAATTCAGGCAGGAATTGCAGCTCACCAAATATTCAGATGAATAGAGCTGTATAGTGTAACTGACATACAAATACTCCTGATCAAGCATATGTTGACTAATCCAGTTCTGACATGTCAGGTTATTCCAAATAGGAAAACTGAGGTACAGAAAAACAGGACATCTTGCTGAATTCCTGCCTGCTCACCCAGCTTAATCCACTGGCCCAGTCCTGGTGCTTTAGGATTAAGCCAAAGAAAGGTCTACATGCAGATACCAGTAACTACTGTTGTTGTCGTGCTGACACCAACAATAATATGGCAGGAAGGATTTCTGCAAAGGCCGCAACCCAGCCAAAACACAGGCTACATTTCCAGCAAGTGCAGCGCGTGTCGCTTTGTTTTCTGTGCCATGTTACCCTGCCGCAGTTCTCCCCTCCCACTGCTGAGGAGGCACTGTGCTCTGCTCATAACTATCTATGGTTAAAACTATATCTTACTCTCATCAAATATAAATTCTGTGCAACTTTTTTACTTTCATATCCTTTATAAGTGGTCATCTGGGGATTTGCGTGGTCGGGGTGTTCTTCTGTTTGTTCATTTTATGTGCAAGCTGGACAGCGTAGAGAGGAGGCATTGAGATCCAAATCAGAACCTCTTAGGTTCCTCTCATAGTTAAAGTTGGATCAGAGCTCAGATGAAACAGTGCCAGCAGTTTCAAACTGCTCCCAGAAGATTTTAGCTGGAATATCTTCTGGACAGTAGCTGTTCTTGGGAAGTCCACCTAAGGCCAAAATTCCATAGAAACGCTTCTTGCAAGAACAGAACTACAGCCCTACAGCAGAGCTCCTTTCTGTACTGGACCTGAAGTGGGAACCAACAGAAGGATTTCTCTCTCTACCTCCTCCCCATTTCCCTTGAGTGAATCCAGCACTGAGGTTACATTTCCATTTGTTTTGTCTTAGCCTGATGTGTTGTGGGAATGCAGCACACCACAAATAGTCACCTGGAACCTCCTCCCTCATGCCCCAACAGCTCATGCGCCTTTGCACATCCTCCTTGCACTTTTCAAACCTTTTGCACACCTTTCACTCCTCATCCATGGCTCCAGTCTATGGCAAAAGCCTTCACCTGGACAGTAACTTTCACACAAGTTGTTCTGTAATCTTTTAATCAGCAAACTCTATAAGCAGCTGTATACAGTGAAAAAAACTATGGCTAAGAAAACTTTTTTTCAACTGTGTTTATGTTCAGCCACTTCAGAGCATTCAGTTGCAAATATAAACTTAGCTTACTAAAACTACAAATCATGGATGTATTTGTAAACCTCAGGGACCATTACTGCAAATTTCTCAGCTCACATAAGCAGTACTGGACCTGACTAAAAAGACTGCCCGTGAGTCAGCCTGGATCTCATATATGCTACCATCCTCAGAGAGCACCTCACCAGGTACGTGCCGTCGCCAATAAACACCAGCTCCTCACAAAGTAACATCAGCTGGATGTTTCTGCGGTGAAAACTTCACCAGCGTCTCACAAAGATGATGAGCAGAGGAGAGTTGGACAAATCTGCCTCCAGCTGCATCTGCTTCATGCAGCAGGGTATGACGCAGTTTTCTTTAATCCAGTAAATCCATATGCTGTGCCAGTGAGTGGATTACCAGCCTGCATTCAGAAGAAGCATTTGTGATGTGTCATCATTTACATGAGTTCAGAGTACATGTAAAAATAATATTTCATTCTCTCCATGCTCCAATTCCTAGCTCTGTTGCATTTTTTTAATGATATTGCGTTCATTTTGCGCTGATATAAACACACCTAAACAAAAGACTTGACTTCCCTTTCCAAGATTTTTGGCTGATTATATACTTGCTTGCGCAAGTCTCTTAGAAATCAACAGCTGGGAAAACAACAAAGCAAACTTGGACACGTTAAAATCATATTCTCAATGGGTCTCTAGTGAAGTTTGCAGAGGTTACGCTCAATATAAAGTTCACCCTTTTCGTTTGATTTATTTCCCCTCTTCTTCTAGCAAACAAGGTGACAATTGATTATGCACAAACAGAATATTTAATGATGGTCCTCCTCCATTTCCACAAGCCTGGACAACATAAGCTTACAGGTCATGTAATGTGGTTTGCTGCAGCCTTTTGCCCAAATATTTTACATTTCCACTTCTTTATATTTTCCAGATCATGTACAAACTTGAACCAACCCTCACAGCAGCCTTACCAAATGCAGTGTTATCATCCTCTTAACACGTACAGACACAGGGGCCAAGCAGTCAAATGATCTGTCTTGTGAAGAAAGGTTGAGGGATTTGGATCTCTCCAGTCTGGAAAAAAGACAACTGAGGGGGGGATCTTATCAACACTTATAAATACTTAAAGGGTGGGTGTCACGAGGATGGGACCAGGCTCTTTTCAGAGGTGCCCAGCAACTGGACAAGAGGTAGTGGGCACAAACTTGAACATAGGGAGTTCCATCTAAACATGAGGAGGAACTTCTCTCCTTTGAGGGTGGCAGAGCACTGGAACAGGCTGCCCAGAGAGGTGGTGGAGTCTCCGTCTCTGGAGACATTCAAAACCCGCCTGGACGCGTTCCTGTGCAACCTGCTCCAGGTGATCCTGCTCTGGCAGGGGGTTTGGACTAGGTGATTCCAGAGGTCCCTTCCAACCCCTACCATTCTGTGATTCTGTGATACGCATCATCAGCAAAAGTCAGGGTCAGAACTCACAAGATGATCCCAGAGTCCTGGCAGCACAGTGCTGTCTTTAGCTACAAACCATGGGCATGGCTTCAGCCTTTTTTGCATCTTTGAAAGATGTTACCCAAAATTTGCAATCAAAAGGCTCAAAGCGTTTAAGGTTGGACTTGTTTAATCCAGTTTATTAGAAGTACACACCAAACTGGTGCATGATGTGGTGGCAGAAAGGGTCCAAGCAGTATTAAATGAAATAGAAAGGCAAGCTCACAGGGCAGAAAGGTAATATCCCTAACACAGCTCTGTGGTGATCACACCTGGAATACCTCATTCAGCTCTGGAGAACTCATTTCCTGAATGATAATAACAACCCGGAGGAAGATCACAGGAGAGCCATAAAAATGTTAAGCAAGCAGAGAGGGACTGACTTACAGGGAGAGATTAAAAGAGTTAAGGATGCATCGACAGACTAAATCCTAAAAAGAGGACGTGACAACTCTCTGCAAGTATTAGAAGAGCATTAGCAAGGGCAAAGAATCATTTTAGTGAAACAAAAGTTTACAACTACTCCCTGTAGCTGTAAATTAAAAATTATGAAAATATTTATTGATCAAAAAAGTCACTTTAATAGCAAAACCTACCAGAGTATGGGCTAGACCTGCTAATATGCTTAACCAACACTACTGCTTCTCAACATTTCTTCCTTTAAGAACACAAAAATTGTCAGCTAAATCCTGAAAATACTCTATTTTGAAATTTTAGGTTGAAAACAAGTTTTGAAGTTTCCCCAGCGGAATATTCTATCCCTGGTTGGGGAAATTTCAGACATCCTTAAGCCTGAAGCAATGCAGACATCAGGCCCATTGCTTTCGCACTGCCCAAGTGTAAGCTACAGCTTTGACTAGGAACTCCCTGACACAAGCAGACCAGCCTGCATGTACTGGTGAACGATGTTCCAAGTGGGGCATTCGCCAGCAGCTCCTGTCTCTCATCTAACTGTCCTGAAGAACAATTGTGAACATAAATGCCAGATCACATTCTGTTTGGCTTTGGGATAATTTGCAATGATGAGGGAACTAAACATCTCAATATTTAGTATTTTCTGTTTCTCCTCTTTGTTTTCTCCAGGAAAACTGACAGGCACATAAATGGACCTTGTTGACAGCCCATCAGGACACAAAAGGCTCCATCTGCCAAACTCAAGCGAACCCTGTTGCAAGAGTTTAGAGAGTCACCCATCCACTTGTTGACCCTGCCCATCTGCTGGGGGCTACCATGCCTTGGATGAGTCTGCCAAAGGGAATAGGCACGCCTGTGCCTTCGCCAGTCAGGTTCACTGCACTCCTGTTTTTCACCTGAATAACAGCATAATATTCAACTACTGGGCTTATATTTAGATCTCATTTACAGAGTGATCAAGGTCTATGGATGAAAAGCACAAGGGAGCCACATATAGTTGTATTATAATAATATCAACCTTGGGTTCCTTTGTCTTGGGAAACACTCTTTTTGCTATCAAACTTCAATGACAATTTTTAAAGGGTTCCATTTCTCTTACTTTATTAAACCTGCTAGTTCTTAAGAAAAGCAGTGGCTGTCTACTCCATAAAATATGTGCACAAACAATAAGTACATCAAAAGCCTATTGCTTGTTGGCCAATTTCCATATAACCGAATATGGTCAAGAAAATGTTTGACTGGAGCCCAGCGCGGCGTGCCAAACTTAACAACTCTGCAGTAAGCAGAGTGCCACAGAGCCCTCTGCTTAGGCTCACTGTAATTTCAGTTTGGTGCAGCTACTACCTATTCGCATGAACTAGACCATAATTGTACTTCTACGCAGTTACAAAACCCAGATACTTCTGTTCTCTCTCCCCTGCCCATGGAGATTAACACTAGCTGCCGTACAAGGCTTTCAGAGATAGACGCTCCTTGGAGTGTTTCCCTTCTTGGGCTAGATACAGGGAGGAAATCCTGGGTATCCCGAGGATATAAAAGAACACACACTGTATGAGGCACTCCACGTTTGTGTAAACATCTCAGAAAAAGGAGGTTTTAAAGGGCTTCAATACATGAACACACTTTCTCTATCTACTGCTAATGTACATATGAGAGGTTTCACAATATCAAATCTATACGCAGGGCAGGTGTTTTCCTCACTGTGTGTCTTGCTGCTACTGCCATTTATGAAACTTGGCAAGGTGCAGATTGCTTACTTGCCTCTGAGCCCACTGCAAAACAAACCTTGCCCTCTCGGGATATGTATTTGCATTTCCGTCTTTCAAATTTCACCATGCAGAAAGTGGTTTAGTACTTTTAAAATCATTAAGACAAAAAAGGGTGACAAAGCAAATGAATGACATTACCAACGCCAGTCTAAGTCACACTTCAGTTCTCTCACTCTTTAATCTAATGCCATTGAAATCATTGTGAAGTCTGATAACAGGGATTTGGCGACAGAGGAAAAGTGGATCGTTGAGCTTGTATCAGTGAAACAAGTCACTTTAAGCATTAAAAGAACAATGCTACCTTGATTATGCAAAAGGGTTAGCCGGCCTCTCCCAGATCATTTCCTATGAGATCATATGCAGACTTGGAAACAGAAGGGACTGGTTTCAGGAAGTTTGGAAGCCTTTTATGGATTATATTAACAAGGCACAGGCTGTTCCCTAAAACTGATTGTACATCAAATTCCATTACGGCCACATGCCCTTGGTTGGAATGCCTTTAGCGTATATGATAGTACCAACAACCACCAAAAGAAGCTGCAATTCTGTCATTTAATCCCTGTGACTTTTTTTTTTTTTTTTTTTTTGAGTACTGGGTATTAATTGTACTTTTCTGGGTGTGGATAGCACACAACAGGTTACAATGGGGTATCTGTTAGGTTCTCTAAACTTTAAAGCATCCTGCAGAGTTTAACCACAAATTTGTAAAAAGTTAAATACCTGTCTTAGGTAGAAAAAAAGTGCTACACTGCAAGATTTTGGAATGATACCTCATAACTATTAGATTTTTCTTCTCCAGCAGAAAAACATACATCTTCATAAAACCACATCACTGCTTGAAAAATACTGAATTATTTATTTTTTTTTTTGCTTTTTGAGGTGTTAGCTAACGTATTTCCTACCAAACACATTTTTCCAGTCAGTTTAGTTACCATACATTCATTCTTGATGTAGAAAATTAGAAAACAAACCAGCAACTGCACTCCTTTTCTAAGAATTAATGCTGTGCATTCTCTTACTTTTTAAAATTTTACTTCTATGCGTTATATTCCTGGTGACGCACATGAACGAGACAGATGCCTCACATGCACCAGGACTGCCCTGTGGTTCCAGGCAGGCCCATGACACTATAAACACACTTCAAATGCCGTAACTGTGTTTGGAAATGTCAAGGCATTATGAAGGCTCTGGCCTTCAGCCTCTTTAGCAAGGCTTATACATCACTTGGGTTTCACGTTAACTCTTTGGCAATGCATAAAGTGCATGCTGAGCTGTACAAGACCTGCATTGTAAGAGACTGAATTTCACTGTGGGAGACAAACTAATCAGCTAATTGAATTAGTTAGCTTCATCTATTTATTAGCAATGATATTAGCAGATTTTGTTTTCAGTTGAAAGTAACACAACATTTTCAAACAGCAGCTCTCAAAGGAAAATAATAATCTTCCCTTCTATTTACAGATGGGGGAAGAGAGACATGGATAAATGGAGTTACCTGCCCAAGCCCAGTTGGTCATTCAACAGCAGCACCTCCTGCATCCCAGTTAAGTTCTTCCCCCCACAAGGCTGCACTTTCTCCTACCACCTACACAGTCCTAATGCTAATATAATCTGCATCACTGCTGCCGTGGCTGGAGAACCAAAACATTCAGAATGACAATTCCTCCAGTGTCAAACTGCCATCTCTTATGGCAATATAAATTACAATAAGACACATTTTTGTTCGTGTTGGGATTGAGGAGAAATAAGAGGCACCTGGGGCAGAGGAATGAAAAACTCACAAATTTATTACAATTGTTTGCTATCTGCTTAACAATAATGCCAAAGAAGATGCAACAATTAAAGACAACTATTGCCTTTGCTCAATTTGCGAAATAACCGTCCCTGATACAATCTCCCAGGAATCCATCCTTAGAGCCTTGCCCATCGCTATTTATAACTGAGTAAATATTAGAGGATTCACATCTTTTCTCCCGAAAAAACAAGACCTTTGGCCTTCACATTTCTTTGGAAAGTGTTTCAGAGAAGGCTGTTACTCTTACATTAAAATTTCCTCTTAAAATATATGGCCCAAAGGAGGAACACTAGACCTCAAATATACCACAAATATGGACAAGTCTGCCTGCAGGCATTTGGAGACCGGGAATTTGACCAAAACGTTATCCTTACAGAATTAACCAACTCTCTGTTAGTCAGCATAGTTAACAGCCTCAAAAAAATAATTTTACTCTGACGTGCCTTTGTCAGGACAGCTCACCAATTGCATATTGCATTGTTTTCCACTGCTTAAGGATTAATTATTCCCAAGGACTGAAACTGGAGCCTTTACATTTCTACGTGCAAATGAAAAAAAGTGTTTGGGAGCCAATACTGTGCAGCAAACTATCACTTTTAGGTTTCTATTACTCTTGCCTTTAGCCCAGCTCACCCTGCCTCTCCTTTCCCTCATCTCCCAACACAAACTGTGATAGCCAGAGCCCAGAAGAGCAGGCAAGCTACGGCTGACCACACAAACTCAGTATGTGTTCAGGACTCTGCCCTGCTTGGGACTCTTGGATTTGTCTGTTGAAGACCAGTCATCATAAAAGGCAGTCTACGAAAGCGGTACAAGACATGCAGCATGACTCAAAGGAAAGCCTTTATCTGCTACTCACTCACTAACGGTTAATGCAGGCACAATAGCCATCAGTTCTGACATCTATTTGACTGTGACTGTTGGGACGCTTAAAAAACGTTACCCTCATGGGAAAAGCCAAAATCAGATCTGTGATATCCCTCACCCAAGAAACAGCCCTTGACAGTGGCCAAGCATTTCAGGGAGTTGTTCAACAAACAGGGTAGCCATTCAAGGCAAGTCCCTCCCTCGCCTCCTCATCGAGGCTGGCTTTATCACTTAAATTTTAAATCCCTTTTAATTGTTTTCCTTAGTCTTCACTACTGATCTTTGTATTGTATTACTATTTTATATAAAGATCTCATCCTTTTGGACCAGTGAATTTGCTACACATGACGTCACAGCCTCCATCTGTGTAGTCAGAATGATAGAGTTCCCTCACTTGGAGCAATTTGTGCTAAACAGCAATTATAAAACAAGTGCAGCCTGGGAACATTTATTGTTATTATCATTGCTTAGCAAGACTTCTATCAAGTGCTGAAGCAGCAATCTTTTGAAAGGCAGATTTCCTCCCACCTGGCAAGCAGAATTGTTTTACATGTCCCTATCAAACTAAAACCAGAACACCTAGCAAAGTCATTGACTTTGCTAACATATTCAGCAACATTATTATCTTAATGACGTGTAATAGTCTCCATATTCATAACCTTTCACTAGGAGAAAGGCTAGTACGGCTGTTGAGCTGAAGTAATTACCTCAGTCTGTACCCAGTGTGTACAAAGATGACCGTATGTAGGTTTAATGACAAAGACAAATAAGAGTTAGGCCTTCTCAAGGGAAGAAATGCTCCCTTCCTATTCAGGTAACACGCAGGGACCACAGAAGCCACAACATGGAAGAATTTCTTCAGTGGTTCAAACAACTAGATTACTGTGCACACACTTACTCATAATCCTTAGCACACAAAACACTAACAAAAGGAAACATCAAGGGAAGAAGGTATTTGGAAAGATTCCCAACTACCCAACCGAATTCTGACAGTCAGTTCAATCAAGGACTGCCATAAAATATCTTTCCAATGCATTAAATTAAGATGAATACTAGCCACCCAGAACACCCTCTTTTCCACACCAGACCTTGAGTTTCAAAGGAAATTAAGCTAACAGTAAATGCTGCTCATGATAGCAATTGTCTCAACTGAATAGAAAATAACTCCAGGGAAAAAAAAAGTATATAAGCATTAATAGCATATCTCACCAGTTATGACGCCCCTGAGCTTGGAAGATGCCGCCTCTTCAGCTCCCAAGGGACTCTGCGTAACCAAATAGTTATCACAGGCACTGGAAAGACAGAAATGTTTATGGGTGGGAATGAAGAGGGCACCAAGGGCAGAAGAACTTTACAGTAAGGATGATCCAGAAAGCAGACCAGATCTCGATCCTTGCTGTAGTTTCCAGGTACTATTGCATCACTGACTAAGCTAACTTGCAGCTCCTTTTCTTTTTTTCCAGTGTCTCCTCTGTGAGGAAGACGAAAATCCCAAGCGAGAAAGGGCAGACTGCACTATGCATCTGAAGTCCCATTAAGGAAAAAGAGTTGCTTCTACCTTCAGGGAAAACTGTTCCATATACCTGATGCTGCTGCCACGACCGTAACCCAATCACAGTGTAATGCAATCCTGAGAACAGCCTGGGAAGCATCAGCCACAGAACTGAGAATTTTAATAGCCAAACTGCATCGATTAATATGGAGCCAAACCTGATTATGCCGCCATGATTCACTTCACAAAAAAATATCTGAGGGAATTCCCTATTTGTTTTGGCAGTAGACCAGCACAGTTCCTTGATTGCTGGCTGCCTCCAGTCAAAGATGCAAAAACATTTGGCTATTTCTGCATAGCTGCTGGAGTGCATTTACAGAGTTTTCGGTGACAGGTTGTTTGTCTGCCTTTACATGCACTTAGCCACAAAGTGATAAAACAGCCACCTCTGAGTAATGGCGAGGTTAAATGATAACAGCTTGGGCAGCGTGTGGTGAGACTGGAAATTCCTCTGAGCGATGCCTCAGCAGGAGAGCTGGAGGGAGTTCCTGGGAGAACAGACTCAGATATCCCACTTGGAGTAACATAAGCCAACTGGGAAGCTGCTCAGGGGCTCTGGTGACTCCCATCCCCCTTCATCCACAGAGGCAGCGAAGAGACAAAACTTCCAAATGTCTACATACTCAAAAGGCAAAAGGCTCCAGACACAAGGTCCAGAGAAATTTTATTTATCTGTTAAACGAGGTGAAGAAAGATCTCCCAAAAATAAGCTGTCTTCACAACCAGCCTTTCATTAGAATTACACAGTTTACCTTCCATGTTCTCCACCCAATCAGCACAATCAGCAGATGTGTTTAAGAATATTCGTCAGGTTAACTGGCTTAAACAGGAGATTTTACAAAGCTCTGGAAAAATATATCATGCTTTTGCAAGTGACACTGCATTTTTGCTCCATTTCTTTTAAATCCCTAAGCAGTAATGTTGAGGGAAAGCAGCTTATTTTAGGGACTTTGGAGGGGTTTGTTTTAATTTTATACTGACTGACAAATGAGGTTTTAGGAAGACAGCATGCGGTAGGATGATGAGGGTGTCAGATCTCAACACATACAGTACTGTGCTCCACCATGGCTAAACACAACTTGTACCCTATTGTTTTACATAAACAAGAAACACCTTCATTGGCCCAAGAACTACCACGATGGAAAATCACAGCTGTATACAGCTGAGGTGGTGATTCCTACAGAAAGCTCTACCCTGGAACTTTCCTAAGACTGCAGTGCAGTAAGTGCTGAAGAGATACGCTTTTTCTGAGGTTTGCCAAATCCAGGAGATCTGGTGAGAGGAATACAGATTCCCTCTGAGCATTGCAGAGGTCCAGGCTTCTGGACTATCTCAGCCTCAATAAAAGTCTAATCATTAAAGTCAATAGCAGTGGAATGCTCTAATCCAGAGAAAAATCTAGATCTATCCTTGCATTAATAAAATGCAAAACTGCTCCAGTCATTAATAAAATCCAACGACTGACGTGCCATTCAGGAGTCACGTAGCTACAGGAGGTGATCTAGTTTTTTCAAGTAGGAATTCAGCTTTTACACTGCTCACCCTACACAACTTACCATGAAAAAAAACCAAACAAACAAACCACACTATCATTTACGTATGATAAGGAAAATAAAAATTCAAACGTGCAATATAGTAGAGTTAAAAAGCATAAAATTCTGTAACTTCATGACTGCTTAGATATTTCAGAGAGAAAGCTCCATCAAAGGTGGACGTCAGTCTTAATCAGAACATCTCATTTCCATTCAAGGGCTTTCACTTAGCCTTGTTTCCTGTGACACCTTAACATCAAGGCATTCTTAAGGGCTCACATTCACAAGGTACTTAAGCATGCTCCTCACCAACCAAACAAGATTACTCACCTACCTGAAGCTAGGCACACATTTGTTGAGGCAGAGCCAAAACATACATGCACACACATATACCTGACCAAGAACATGTTTTTGTTTCACAGGCTGGTTTTATTCTGTTGTCCAAAGCATAGTACCAAAAAAAAAAAAAAAAAACATTATGTCACATGTCTTCGAGAATTCCTCAGTGAACAAATGAATATATTTTACACCATTTATTTCCCAATTGCAATGACGTTTTCCATGCATAAAGTCTGCAGTTGTACCCTCAAAGCTATCAAAACCTGAATTCTCTCCTAAAAGGAAACAACAATGAAAGATCTATGAAATGAAAGACTATGAATGAGTGAACACTAATTGATTAGGCAGGATTTGAGCCAGAGTTGTGTTTTATCCACTTGTTGATATACTTTTATACTGTTTTATACCAAATAGCCTGCAAAATATCAAAGTCAAGGGACAACAACAACTAGAAAGATTGTATAAAATTAATCTTTTTGGTTCATACTCAAGCAATCTCTGGGTGCCACACCTAAAGATAAGCTGAGACTTAGTTATCTTGCACTTCTTTCCTAAAGGAGGCCAAAGGGTGATACAAATGGATTTATCTTTTTATTTCTTTAATCTTTCCTATACATTATTGCATCATTTTATTTACTTACATATTGATCAACTAATTACCAGGTTAGGGAAATAGAGGTATGGATACCAAACCCAAATAGTTATGGAAGTATAAACTTTCTCTTCCACTTCAGGTTGTCAGTACTATCTTTCTCTCAAAGAGAAGCAGACCATTTACATTTTTATAAGCAAATTAAAGCATGTTTTCCTATTGCTCGTTTCCAAGGTAAAATTCTGTTCTCCACAGGAAGGAGGAAATGATCATTTTCAGAAAATTAGGTCATTACAGCTTAGATCACAAGGCATTAGTCTAATATTTTTTGAGAAATTCCTTCCCTTCAATTTAACTTGACCACTACAATAAGCAAGCTACATTTTGTGGGTTTCATTTGCATACTGGAGCAAGCTTTGTGTAAACATGATATAGCACCATGATTCTTTATAGGTCAAGCAAAACAACCAAGTAATACATTGTCTATCTCTCCCCTTCCTTAAAATAAAAATTAATGGTACACTACAAAAAAAATCTAAGTTTTCTGAGCTAGTCCTTAAAACCTGGAGTGCCTGTAAGTTGCCCAGATCAACTTTTTAATGGTTTAGGCAATTTTGGCGACATGAATGAACACAAGATCTCAGTTGTGGTTACGCTGCTGCTTATTTGATATCAGGTCAACACAGGTGACGTGAGCACAGGACCTGTAGAATCAGGCCTGAGCTCTGAGGAAGATGAGCTGCAGGGGTCTGCACACATCCCATTTCACGACAGTGCAGGGCTACGGACTGGTCCCTTCCGACATCAGTAAGTAATAGCGTCAGGATGTTACCTGCTGATTGGAAATTGGGTTGAGGCACTGTAACGTCTCATAGCAGGGCAATCCCGATGTGCCTGTTCCGTGGTATCAGATGTGGCAATGCTTAGATGGTAGAGCCTGCATTGGCAAACAAAAACGGTGGCACCAAGTGCTACCTTCTTCCATTTTTCTGGAAGGTGCTTGACCCTCTTTTTCTATATACTAAATAAGGAAACAAAATACCTTACTTCATTGCCACACCCATGAAATGCCATACCCCTTGAAATTTAATTTGGCCAAAATGCTGAGAACAACTCCACCCGTTACGGCACAAACATTTAAATACCTATAGAAATCAAACTTTGATTTCTGAACATCTTTGGACCTGGCTCAGGGCTATTTAAAGCAGGAGGCGTGAGCAACAGCCAAGCAACTCATTGAAACCATATCAGGTATGGCGCTGATTCAGAGGAAAGGATTATATGTGCTGAATTACCCTGCTTTCCAGCAATTCTGGCTGCAGAAGTTCCCAGGGATTTCTTGGCCTGTTTTTTTCAGCTCCTGAGATCAAAAGACATCACAACCCAAGTGGATCTGGGCTGCAGACGTTTTAAAGGAGACAAATGGCAAAAATATCTTTCAGTGCAACCAGCAACTTCATCTTCCACTTATGATCACCTGAAGAGACAACATGAAAACCACCACCCATCACAGACAGCAGCTCCTCTTTGATGTCCTAATAGCAAGCAACCCACGATGCAGAATCACACATATACACGACCACATCTGAAAGGCTCGATAGGGTAGTCATCCTCGGATGCAAATTCCCAACTCTTACAGCTGACCAAGCTGAAGACAGAAATGTGACTGGAAGATGTAATAGGTTGCAGCTTACAGACTTCTCAAGTGCTTTTGAAAATCTCCCTCAAGGCATCATTTTCACAAGCTTTACATATATATACTTGTTAAAGGGACACAGTTAAAATAGCAAAACAATACTTCTGCCTGCCACAGCAAGATAACTTTTACACTTTTATCTTACCTATTAAAATAAGTCCTTTAATTGCTCCTCTAACAGCACTTAAAAGAGACGTTAAAGCAGTTTTGCCTGCTACTTTAACTAGACTAGCACTTACTTTTTCACAGTATTTTTCACTACTGCTGTGAAAAAGCACAGTTCGACATAACCTTGCTCAAAGTACAGCTTTTAGTCCCTTTCATAACTCAAACGTGGAGCTTCATTTCTGACAATTTGTGTTAACAATAGTTTGATGACAACTCAACATGTAATATTCAATTATATAACAGGAAAAAAAAATAAGCAATGCAGGTTATCTGTTGTTTCCCTTGTCAGTCTACAAAAACACAGCATACGCCTGAATGCTGCATGTGTAGGGAGAACCCTGTTTTAAAATCTCTGATCAGACACTTTTGGTTAAAATTCCCACCACCCACCCATCTATCCTACTGCCTCTATCAATTCTGGTATCAATCGTCAACAGAAACACTTGCATTTTAGAAAATAATGGCTTTTTTGAGGATTCTTGAAGTCTTGCATGTATTTACCTCAAAGAAGGTCACATCCTACTCTACACATTTTTCCCCTGACATTTTTGTTCCATGTATTTTCTTTGTAGGAGACTGAAAGATAAAGATTCTGTACATTTTTGTGGGACAACTGTATTGGGCCATCAGCCAATTCCTAAGCCAATATCAGCAGTGAATTTATAGCTCAAAGAGAAGAAAACTCTGAAGAGACAGGGGTTTGTGGGAGGGAGGTTTTGTTGTTTAAATCTGAAAAGCTGTTTTTGACAAGTTTGTCATCAGGCTCACAAAGGAAGACTGGAATTTAAAGCATCGTCTCCTCTGAAGGATCTCTAGCACCCGCTCACACCATGCTGAATGCCTCATCGATACTCCAGCTCCTCTTCCTGGGGGTAATTCCTACTATGGTAAACATTGGCAGACCTAATGAGTTATCTCTGCACGTTTAAACTGACCACTGGTAGTCTATGTTATAAAACATATATAATTCTTACTTCACTCCTCATTTTCTTAATCTAATTCTCTGGAGTTTCAGCCTTTGCTGATGTTAAGAATAAAATATAAGCCAATTGACGTTTTGCCTAGACTGAGAGTTTGTTACAGTGCTGAAATTTAGCCTTTGTTCATAAAAATATAAGGTTTTTAAAGCAAATGTCATGTTACAGGCATCAGTAGGACAGTTATAGTTCTACAAGGGGGGAATTCACTGAGCATGAAATACTCAATTTTAACAAATGTAGTGTTGACAGCAGGCACCAAGGATAGCTTCAGGATGGGCTGAGAGTTGGATGGGACTGAAGGTTGTGTCAGCAACACGAAGGCGTAACACTGTCACAAAGCTGTCAAAGCCACACATCTAGAGATACAAGCACATCCCAAGATAAGGCAGTGAACTGATGGCAAAGCCTTACCGCTCCAGAGCGAGGAGGACAGCTAGACAAGCAGATATGGCAGTGAGCGCACTGAAGACGGGGTATTAATGGATGGTCACACTCTGGCTGAGACCGCTCTGGCCCTCAGCTCATTCCCACACATTGCAGTAAGGGAGCCAGCAGTGAGTCATTTTTCCTCAGCACAGCTCCTGATCGACCCTAGCAGCCAAGCACACGCATGAGCATCACAGGACACACTCCCTTGCCCTCTGGTCTGTCCTTTGTCACATCCTTGGACAGAACAAGGAAGGCCCACAGGGCAGCACCTCCCCACAGTCAGCAGGACTGTGGCACCCCCCAAGCACGCTGCGCTCCTGCCGGTACCCCCCATCCCGCTCTTCAACCTCTAGCTGGCACTGATTCAATGCTAAACACCAATTCCAGGAGAAGGGCGTCTGAATCACTTCCAGAAAAACACATGCACATGCCTTTCTATAGACTAAAGATCGGAAGCAGGCAGTTCTTTCCTTGTTCGGCTGCTGAAGATCTGCTGCTTTTAAAGCACACCCTTCAATTTTTACTCCTGTTTCTGAAAGAAGCATGAGATTCTGTGCCAGCTAAACATTTCACAGAGTATTTGGAACATCCCTGAATCACTCCCCATATAATTAAAGGTATGTTTTTAGAGTTTAAAGCTTTTTTCTTTTTAACAGTGGCTACAGTGTAAATCATACCCTCCTTTACAAACTGAGGAGCTTCTCAAAGACGCAAATTCCACCCGTTTCAGACTGGTACGGTTCACATAACTTATTAATGAAACTTTGGGACATCTCAGAATATAAAGGTGAGAAAGACACTCTCACAGAATCCCACAATTCCAGGAAAAAAAACAAAGGCAGGCTCCTACAGCAACCAGAAGCAACTCAAACACTCTTCATGCAAAAGAGGGCAGCATATAACAGACATTTTGTATTTAAATGAACCAGTAAATACTGTCTTGGGAACAGGGAAGGGAAGAAAAGACAAACAACATTTATTGGAACACATCTACTGAAGCAAGTTTATTTTGAGATATTTTAGTTGAAACATGCTTGGGAAAAAAAATTGGAATGAGCCATTTGAAAAAGATACAGCATTTTTTGTTGGTACTGCATTTTTTTATTTGGTAGGAGTCTACTTTATTCCATAGTTTTTAAGACATGTTTAAGATTCCATAGGTTTAATATTACATCACTAATGGTTAATAATGAAATTCCAGGCAGTAGCAAAAAAAAAAAAAAAAAAAGAGAGATTTAATGATAGTACCACACAAGATATGGATATGGGGTCCTTTGTGCAGATTTACTGATAGGAATGTTGAATGTGGGTTAAAATAACATAGTTGTCTGGCTCACTTGTGCACGCTAAAATGTCGTGCGACAGAGCACAAGTTATGCTATTACTTGAATCCCTTTTACAAAATTAATCTAACTCTGCCCTTTGCTGGATTTTTCAAAAGATCTGTCATTTGCTACGACTCTATGATGCCACGGACTACTGTAAAAAGTATTTTTCCTGGTTTCGTATCCCATCCATCTCTTTGATGAATAATATTTCCATGGTTTTAGTAGCATGTTTGATACTAGCTGGACTGTGAGATTAGTGCCCTTCAAAGCACAGCGTGACATAGCGGACAAAGCATTTGGTTGGCATCAGCTCCAGTCTGGTGCTGTCACAGGAGTCATTTCTCTTTTTTGTGCTTCAGTTTCTCAAACTGACAAAAGGGAAAACAATGCCAAGCTCCTCAGTAAAGAACATTGAGATCAAGACAGAAAAAGCTATGCCTGACAGCTTGATCTTAATGCCATTCTACACTATAGAAAGAAGGTATCTTGTAAAGATTTCTTTAAAAATAAATAACAAGAAAGCTATTTAACATCTTATGGCTACGTAGGATTGGAATTTATTGAGAATAATGACCTATTCTCTGCAGGTAGATAACCTGAGTCTGGGAAAGATGACTTAATGGAGTGCGAAGTGAGATAAACTGGCATCAGTGTATAGGAAATTTTCTAAGCCCCAAGACATTCACTGTAACAACACTTCATTTGGGACTAAAAGAGAGTTTGATATAATATCTCGAATAAATTGTTGCTTTGTCAGTTTCCCAACAAATAATTCTGATTAGAGTTGTTCAGTTTCCTGGTTTTTATGCCAAGGGCAGATAAAGAAAGTAAAACACTGCAGGAATCCTGAGAGGGGAAAAAAAAAAAGTCTATGGAAAAATGTATTCAAAGAACAACCTTTGCTTTAAAATGCAGGAAGGAACCATGTTGTCAGATCTGTGACAAGTCATGTATAATCCCAGGCTGAGATTTGAGGACCATCATCACCCAAAAAAAAAAAAAAAAGAAGTGAAAGTGAAGGAGCTGTTGAAAGTCTCCTCCTTTGAATACAACGATGTTGCTCGTCGGTCATTCAGTGGTCCATGTTGCAAGCATCAGGCAGACCTCACAAGCAGCTTCTTCCATTAGGGTCCTCACAAGGCTAACAAGTTTTACACCAAATAAGGTGCTTCTACCCAGTGGAAATACTCCTCGTCACTGGGTGGTGAGGGAAGCACACAGCCCAGCTTGTTACAGTGGGCTAGATCCTGCAGCTCAAGCTCCCACAGAATTAAATTCCTCTCTTGTGTGAACGTCAGATAAGCATAGTACCCAGCTCTTCATTATTTGGCTTTATATATACACAAAAGAGGAAATAACCCAAGCACAGAAACAGATTTCTGATATAGAAAAAGGTACATGGATGTGTGTGAGGACAACAGAAAGGAGAACATAGTAGACCCCATCTTTAGCTCTTTAAAGGACACACTTTTTAATTTTGATTAAAAACCAATATATGAGAAGATATGGATCCCCTGTCAGGCTTATAATTAGTGCCTTGAAGTTTTGTGCAGTTGAACAAAACTTGAATATGTTTAGATGAACTTTTTCAAAAGCTTTTAATGATTCTGGCTGCCTGTGTTAAGCTGCTGTAACAGCATTTGATTTCCAGGGTAATGACAGCCAGGTCTAAAATATCCCAATCGGACATCCAAGAATCAAGGCGTCTCAAAAATAACTTGGAAAAAAACCTGCCCTTTGTTTTGGCCTCTTCTCTTTGACAGAAAGAGTGTCCACTTGCCAAATTAAGTAAGGAGAAATATGAAAGAGCAAACAGACCTTTGACCTTTCGCAAGAGCCAGACTATTGTTTTACATCCCATGACTGTCTGTGACAGTACAAAATGTGAATTTAACAAGACTGTTTGGGAGCTTTAAATTATGTGTGCATACTCATTCTGGTAGGGTCAAGATTTTTATGGGGTTTTTGTTTAACTGGTCAACTTCACTCTAGAGGAACGGTGACTTTTGATTAAACCATTGCAATTTCTGTGCTCTCAAATCTGCCAAAAATGACAAGTCAAAATAAGTAGGTCTGAAATGTTTCTGTATTAGAATTACTGTCTACTGCACTGATGGACACTGCATTCAATTGGAATCAACCTGAAGTATGAGGCATACTAGGATGTCAAATGAAAGTGCTCTGCATTCATGCACTAAACATTCGTACAGGATTTACAGACATCTAGTAGCTTAGGGTACTAGACATCCAGAAAGCTGGTGTATTAGAGCCAGAGATTATTGCTAAAAACAGTCAACAGCCAAAAATCAGTGAGACTGCCAAATCTCAGAACAGACTACAACTGGATAGGAGAGAAGCTTCGTCATCAATTTCAACATGGCCAAAAACTCAGCATCTGTTTCTTACATGATAACTTCCACTTTTCTTAGAAATCAGTAGAATGGTTTCATTTCTTGATTTTAAAGGAATCACGAGCACTTATTCTGACCATATTTTTGAAGGGTTTTTTTAATACGAAAAGCTTGGTCTCCAATAAAATCTATTTTTAAATCTAAATTCTGTGATGTTTCATAGGCAAACTATTTCACAATCTGATCCAAAACTCACTGAAGACCTTCTATCAGGCCCTTTGTCCCGTGACTACTGAGAACAAGTGCTGCCAAATTACACCCTTACATCTTTGTTTCTGTAAAGCAGCCAGGACCATCCATGCTATGGAACGGAGCTAAAGGACTTCCCTGCTCCGTGGAGCCTCAGACTCCAGCTCTATTAATCTGACTACAGCTCCTTGGAGGGATTCTTTACATTGGAAGTTATGAAAATAAATGTAAAATATATGCTTACACATCATAAAAGTGAGGGGATTTTCCATTTCAGACTACAAGATTAAAAAAAATTATGCCATGAACAATAAAATGGAACTTACAAACCCCTAAACAATAAAGGGTTATGCACCATGGAGCTGTTTCTGGTGAACTTTCCTCATAAAAAATGAAAACTGCATCAGAAATGCGTAAAGTCAGCATTTCTGATATTTGTCAACTTCTTCATACCCTTTCTGTATGCAGCAGTTGTGTACATTAGGGTTGTTTTCCAGATAACAGAAAAAATACCCAAAAGACTGTCATGTAACTAGCCTACTAGTCCTGACTCAGGTTTCTAGTTTTCCCTTTCCCATTTCATGTGTAAATCAAGACAAAAATCCTCAGGCTCACTACGCCTCAGTCTCTTCTATGTGACCCAAATACTACTTTCAATGAGGTTTGGCACAAAATTCACTTTTGTAAAGATCTTTGAGACCTTTTAGATGAAAAGTGCTTTTACATGTAATGCATTATTAATGAACTTTCACCAAATGTAAAAAGACTCCATATTTGAATGCCAGATTATTCTTGCTTATAATAAGCAACACTTCTACTAACCATCTGCTTGAAAGGGTGTGGTCAGCTTTAACTTCTGATCCCTAAATTTCTGGGGACACTTACCAACTGTTCCAACAAAACTCTTCAATATGCCGCACACCTACCTTAGCACCTACTTCCCTCAAATGACCAATACCTCGTATCAAAACTAAACTGCCTTACCTCAAAACCAGCAGAACTTCTATTTATATGTAAATGCTAACAGTTGATTCAAAGAGGAGGAAAAAACAATTTCAATAGATAATTATGCCTGAGTTTACTACACACCGATGGTCTGCTCAAAAGAAACCCACTTTCTCTACGTGGAAACTGCGCTATTTCTCAAATTTTCCATACTCAAGGCACCATGACAGTTTTTCTTACTTCTCTGCCTCTAAGACAATACAGACTGACTGCTGGCTTTCACATGGGCTCTCCACAAGCGAGAACTACAATCCCAGATCATTGACTCCTTCTCTGCATTGTAGAAAAGGTATCTTTTAAAAAATAAGTTGTTGTTCAACTGAATTCACTTTGTACAGCAGGTAATTCCCAACGGGAAAGAGAACACTTTCAAACTCCAGGGCTGTGGGAGGACCATAATTGTGGCTCCACCTCTTTGTATTATAACAAATATGAGACAACAAAAACTCCCTCTTGGCAGGAGGTACAGGATTGCCCCATGGATGAATGAGGACGCATCACTGCTGACCCACTCTACGTGCATGCAAAACAGAGCCTCACCAGGCATGACAAAAAGAACATGAGTAATTCACAGTAGCGGGAATCACTATAAAACAGCAAAGGGCTGAGCCAAAGAGGATGCAGCAACTCTCACATCCCCCTGATCCTGCAGCCATTGGAGATGAAGTATGCCACAAAGCCAACTAGCAGAGTTAACATTCTTCTTTCTCTTTCCTGGGACTGGTGTGGAAGAGCTCAAGAAGTAGTAGACTTCAGAAGACCTCTATGCTTGGTACTTGCTGTTGGCCAGTCCTGTTCCTCCAGGGCCATCCTTTCTGCTTAACTCTCCCCCATGACGTACACAGGCGTTCCCATCAGGTACTGAGATACCTAAATACCAAACTATTGCGTTCAGTCGCACCCAAAATGCCACTATCTTTACGGTCATCAGCCATACGTTTCAAAAATTTTAATCTTAGTCATTTGCTGAAAGATACACAGGAAAACTCGAAGAGAATGGTAGGCAGTACTTTACCCGTTAGATAAAACTTTCTCTGAGATCTCTTTGTTGTTGCATCTGGGAGGAAGCAAAACATTTATGCAGCTTTAGTAGTGCAATTCTGCTTCAGCCGCCTTAGAGATGTTAATGTCACACATAAATCTGTATGTTTTACTAATGGCATCATATATCTTCCCAGGCATTTCTAATTCACCCCTTGTTGAGCTATCTAGGTACTTCATCACATAGGGTTACTCGGTGTCACGTATTAATATTAAGACACTATGCCTTGTCTTTTGTAGGAAAGTACATGTTCTTATCTAAATTGCTGAGATTAATAACTTGAAATATTGTCCCTGCAAACATACTTGAATGCTGTATATTCAGATAACTAGAGCTCTTTTTTTTCTTCCCTCCCAGCGAATGAACATAAATTAAGTCTCCACAGGAATTAACCCAAGAGTAAGCTGCATTCCCAATTTGGAGGCAGGGAAGAAGGCTGTACTGTAACAAGGGAACTCATGTCTCATCTGACTGGGACCACATGCCACACCAGACAGGACTCACAAGGGTGGTACAGTCCTTTTGTTCCCCAGCAAACCCATGCCTGCAGAAACATGCACTAGGAAACAGCACTTCTTTCCCCTTGGAAGTTTCTTCACTGCACGTAAACAGTATCCCCATTGCTTAATCCATTCAGTGTGCTTTAAAACTTGGATACGTGACAGTTAAGATTGTTTTCAACTGATAACTGGCCTAAGGATGCCCCTTTGCTTATTACTTCTTTGATCCAGATAAGCATTTGGCTGTTTAATCAGTCACAAAACTAAAGCAGAAAGAGAGAACACTCAAAAGCCTTACAACCCCACGTACTTAATTTAGCCTAAAAGTAATTTCTGGGCAGAAAGAGAAAATTTAATTAACTCTTTTCTATAAAAATGTATGGTAAGATGTGTAGCAAGATCTTATGCATTCCTTTGAAGTTTGTCATACATTCCTGAATACCTTTGACAGCCTAAGAAGTTATGTGTCTGCTTCTGATTAGATAATTGAAATAAATCTACACCAAATAAATTCAGATCTCTTAAAATAAACTGCAGAGGTACATGAACTTTGTAAAATGCATGCAGTACTTCAACCAAAAGGCATTTCTGCAAAAATCAGCTATCAGGAAGGAATTTATTTTTCTATTTTTTCCATGCATGTGGACTGCAGTTAATATCCAAATTTTAATCCAGGCTTAATTCCAGTCAGCATCAGCTACAGTTCCTATGTGAACTGAAAACCACCACAGCTAAGGGAAATCACGTCTTTTACACTTACTACTTTCTCCGTTTCACCCCCTATAGTTAAATGTTCATTAAAAATGGGAGATACCACAGTGTCAGTCAGTTACTTGAAGGCCAGCAAATATTTGCCCACTACTTCAACATGGGACAACACTGCGAAACCTGACATACAGTCTATAAGGAAGAACACTGTCTCACATAATCAATTCTATTGATTACATCCAACCCAGCAAACCACCAACCAATGCACATCACAGTACTATTTCTGCCAGACTACAAAGCTTGGAAAGGTAGACATCTGTAATATATACTACAATGCAATATAATACATAAACCCAGACATATTACATAGGCTGGAGGATGGCAACAAAATTGTATGTATTGCTTGGCAGTACATGAAGAGAACAAGGAAAATCTGACAGGCTACAACTGAGTAATAACTGGTTAGAGCCATGCAGCTACCTAAGATTCAAAAAGAGCACAGAGACATCAAAGCTTTCTGTGAAACGCTGAGAGTGACCACATAAACCCGAGCCATGCTGATCAGATGGATCTTATCACAGTGTTACCGCTCAGGTAGTCCTGCCAATCATTGTGTGATGGCCTACTGAAACCACAAAGAGGACACACAACGAATTCAAGATGAATCATCTTGATAAAAATCCTCATAAGCAGAGAGTTTACAACAAGATGGCCAACCGGAAACCTGAATGCACTACAAGTTTCAACAGAGTGACAGGTCTTGCAAAGATGTTAAGACAGTATCATACTTGAAGCAGCCAGAAACTTCTGTGGAAACATGTTACCCAACTAACAGTCACAGGGGGCTAATATTCCCTTTGTCCTTGTTCCTGGGACACTGGCACTGTCCGATCCAATGACAGGCAAAACAAGGCAATTTTAGGCAGAGAGATGGCATGAACAAGGGCTCTGTTGAAATCACTCCCAGCTATCTGTCTACATTACTTAGGAGCAGGCCCATTCCAAAGCACAGCTGGTGTTGACAAGACATATGCAGACTTGTAGGACATCCCAGGTCACCAGCCCTGCACGAAGGTACACGAAGTCATAGAACCAATGAATTTCCTGACATTTACAGGGAGACATCAAGAAAAGGTGACGAAAGATGCAGAGAAACCTATACAAGCACCCATTTAAAAATATAGCTTTGAGTCACAAGAGAACAATTTAAAAATGTGTCATTGAGTCCTATCAAGAATTCAAGCCTCATCAAATTCATGGGCAGAGAATGGAAGAAAAATTCTGAAGATACAAAGATAACTAATTCTACATTAAAGGTGGGTCCTCTGTCTCAAGCTCACCCAAAGCCACTTTGACAAAAACTTACTTCTGAAGTCTCATTTGATGGCAGACCCACCTTCTGTTACTTTGCATGAGGTCCATACTTAGACAGTTAGTCATGGACAGAGCAGAAGACTGATACTCTGTCGTGATGTGTCCTGCTCAGTAAGATGAGTCATCAGCTAAGTGGTACACTGATTCATAGGCCAGATTCATAGAAATAAATGAAACATTTTAGCCTGTACATCTTTTAGTGCTTTTCAAGGAAGGAAAAACCTGGAAGCCCTAAAGTTTTGTAAATAGAATGTTATCAATAATTTTTTTCTGAGCTTACAGAAACACTGGAACTATAACCAGACCTGTCACAGAAGATAGCAAGTCTTAATGCTGCCTATATACACCAAGCGTGCTGTAACAGATAACACTGAACACAAGGATCATCTCTGTTATGCTAAGGACATATAAGGACAAAACTGATGGTAACCAGCTCCTCTCATTGAAAGCCTATCTGTTCCAACTTCTTGTGCATGGCAAGCTATCACCAAGCATGACCTGGAGATGATACTGCAATGCAAGCCCACCGTGCCACGCTCAAGTTATAACCAGGTAACTGATACTAAAGGACATTCACAGAATGTGTTGGGTTGGAAGGGACCTTTAAAGGTCATCTAGTCCAACCCCCCTGCAGTAAGCAGGGACATCTTCAACTAGATCAGGTTGCTCAGACCCTCACCAAGCCTGGCCTTGAGTGTCCCCAGGGATGGGGCCTCCGCCACCTCTCTGGGCAACCTGTGCCAGTGCCTCACCACCCTCATTGTAAAGAACTTCTTCCTAATGCCTCATCTAAACCTACCCTGCTCTAGTTCAAAACCATTGCCCCTCCTCCTATCGCTACATGCCCTTGCAAACAGCCCCTCTCCATCTTTCCTGTAGGCCCCCTTCAGGTACTGGAAGGCTGCTATAAGGTCTCCCTCGAGTCTTCTCCAGGCTGAACCCCCCCAACTCTTTCAGCCTGTCTTCGTTGGAGTGGTGCTCCAGCCCTCTGATCATCCTTGCGGCCCCAATAATGACTTGCTCCACTGGGCAAAGGCTGTCCTGGACTTAAAAAGTGTGATTGCCTCCACTCCTGCCAAAGTATGCAGTTATAATGCGCTGGCAATCAGCTGGAGTTTACAGGAAAGTACAAGACACAAACCTACATCACCAAAAGACTGATGATGAGTAGGAAGATAGCGTGTATAAACATCAAAAACTTTTGGAGTAGAGAGCAGGGAATTTATATAAAAACATACATCTAACATCATATAAATGTCTTGCAGTATTTTTTTTCCAGGACTGGAAAGTGTTATTACTTGCTTTTGGTCTGTTAAAATATGGGGGGTTTTTCCACTCAGAATCACTTTTTACCATGAGATATGTGAAGTTTCCATAATAAACAAGAAAAATACATTTTCCACCAGATGGAACAGTGCCACAGTTAACAAAATCGCCACTACTAGGCTACAACATACTGAATAACATCACACCTAAATGGAAATACAACGGCTTTCAAAATCTGTGTTACAGTTTGTCACCTCCAGTAGTGCCCAGGGCTAGTATTTCTGATGTCAGCTCCATGACTGTATCATTCCAATCACCTGCTCACCTTCTGTTCGTTCCTTCCTACCCTCTTTTATTACAGAGCATTATTTCAGACTGATTCTTCAAAAACTGCACCCATCTTTCTTGTTTCTGCCTGTCTCTCTATCACTCCTGACACCTCTGCCCTCTTTCCTCTCTCCCACACTTGCAGATCCAATGATATCTTCTTTTCTTTTTTCCTCACCTTTCCTCCTAAATTCAACAGTCTCTTGCTAAATTCCACTGCCCTTTCTCACATTTCTTTTCTCTTAGTCCTCCTCAGGAGTATGAATGTAAAGTTAAATAAAAAAACCAAATCCACACACCCCCAGACTTTGCTGATTCTTCTTTATAGCTGCTTTTGTTTGCAATCTTCCCAATTACTGCAGATTGTATATGCCACAGCAGAATTAGCCTTCCTTCCCACCCACCCCCCATTTTCTGACCATATCACAAATGAAAAAACCTACAAAAAAATGCATCCTGATTTCTGCTGAAAACTTAGACAGTAAAGATTCTAAAAGGAATGGGGTTTGGTTTTCTGTTTTTTAAGTCATGCCCACATTGTGCTATAGAACTGCTAATCAGCAATCACCACTAATTGGGTCTAGTGATAGCGTACAAGATTCTAATACTTTATTCCTAAAAATCTAAAAGCAAAATTAATATGAAAGGCACAGATAGCTCAAAGTAAATCCATTCCATTTTGTATAAGCTGTAGATTAAAACCTACCATCTACTGAAGCATTTCATAATTAGAGATTACATCCTTATTAGTTATTAAGTTGTGTCTTGCTCTCACTCTGGAGATGCGGCAGAGCAGAACATCTCACTTGTATCATGTTATCTTTTTCTAATTTACGTGAGTCACTAATGTGAAGTTAAATCTACAATAAATTCCAGTCTAAAAAACTCCCATGAAAGCCCTCATTCAGAGAGGCATCTAGCACGTACCTTGCTGGTTGCTCCCAGTCTCTGATTCCCTAATGCAGAGGACCTCTAAGCCATTTTGCAATAGGTCAATGTCAGCCTTCACGTTTGCTCTGTAAGAGCTTACTATTTTCCATGCGTCGTATTTTGTGTGTGTTTCTTGTCTTTCCAGATGTCTCTGGACAACTCTTCTGTGAGAACTCCTCCAGACAGGTTCTACAGCACAGTTTATTAATCACTGTAAGAAAGTATTCTTATCGAGGTTTTAATTAAACAAGCTCAACACTCCTGTTACAACACACTCGCGCTTCAGGTGTGATCAGAAAGATTCTATCTTGTCTAGCAGGACTCGTGACCCTAGTGCATAGGAACCCCCCATAGCATATAGCACACAGCACACCTGCGGTGACTACTGAACTGAAAGAAAAGAAAAAAACCCAGAACTGTGGGACATTGCAACATAAAGCAGATGTCGTGTTTTGTTAACACCACCAAGAGCTGAAGAATCAAACGAACCTTATTCTTCCAGTGGTTCATCACCCTGAGTGTAAAAATGTGTGTCTAATTTACTTGTCTGGCTTCAGATTCTAGCTATTAGATCGGATTTTCTCTGCTAGAATCATAGAGCCTGTTAGTAGCCAATATCTCTCCCCAAGGAGGTACCAAGATTTGATTTTTATTAAAGTCTTCTATATTGTTCATACACAGAAGATACAAGCCCTCATTCTGTTTTTCTTGTTCCTGGATATATGATTTTGCTTTTGGCTGCATTACAACAATTTATCTGAATAGACTCACTTTATTGAGTGATACAGATTGCACTATACAGCTGCCTTATCTTCATCACTGCTCACTATCCCTGCACTGTCCCGATCCCAGTATCATCTGTGCTTTTTATCTGAGTTATAAGTAGTAGCAGCTGTAGTATCTCCCAGTAGTAGCTCTCCTTTTGTTCCTCGTTTCACTTTTTCCAGAGGTTTCCAGTTCTGGCGTGTTATCGTAATAACTGTTCAAGAAAGACTAGCATTTCTGATACATGTTTCCCAAAATCACGTCCGAATTCCAGAGGGACCATCTGCTTTAAGATTACCAAACAGAACTACTGTCAGAAAGAGCCAAGCCTCCCCTGCTAACCCATTTCACTCAAATAATCCCACTGGAGCTGTGGTACTTTTCATATCGGAAAGGCGTGTTTATGGGAGTTACGGGTTACAGAAGTAGATCCACAGTATATTTTGTTGACGTTGGAATATATCCCACCATTGATTTTATGTACAAAGCTTCCAAGCTCTGCTTCTCCCATCACCCTCACTCTGTAAAAGCCTTTTTCAGTAGGGCACATGGTAAGGAGATTGCTTCTCTCCTTGCTCCAGCGTGTTATTTTTTCTTCTTTTTCTCCTGAATTATTTTGGAAATTTAAAGAGTAACAACTAAGCAAACCCCAAAACTTGTAGGTATGGGACAGGGCAGACCACAGAATTTCCACAACCACCAAGTAAGCTCAAGGAAATCTTTAAAATATCATTCTTGCAAGTGATCTGCAAGAGAGTGGATAAATGCAAATATTTGATAAGTACTTATATTTTTCCCTAAGGTTTCAAACACAATAATGAAACCGTAAGCCTGGAGAACTTGGAGCATTCCCAGTGCCAACTGGACACTCTTAACCTCTACACTTTTAACTATATAAATGTGTAGTGTATTTGCTGAGCAGATATTTATACGCACTTCCTGTTTCAATGCTAAATTTTTCGTTACTGGAAAAGAACCAGAAGCTCTCTGTTCCCTTGGGAATCATTTTCCATTAAAGAGGCTTTGGATAGACTATTTGTTTTTTCAGATTTGGAAAGAGAACCCAACGGAATGTGTATTTTGAGTATCTTTAGTCTTTTTACAATAACAGTCAAGGGCTAAATGGCTGGAAAGATTTGCAAATTTATTTTTTTCTCATCTACCTCATGACACCTGATGACGCTTTGCACCAATGGAACATGATTTCCTTAGACACGACCCTGACAGTTTTTTACTTGACCAGAAAATCAACTATAGTTGTTATAAATGAGCAGCCCCACTGACAATCTGTACAAAAAAGACCAACCATTGCATGAGTATAAAGGCTGCACACATCCCTGCCTTCTTCCTAACAGCTGGGCTCTTTCAGGGCAGGAGGGAACTCCGATAAAAGCTTCTGTTTAGCCTATCTTCTTCTAGAAAGAAAATTAATTTCATTTCAACACAGCTCATCCAGCACATCTTGTAAGCAAGCTTCCAATAAATTATATTTTTGAAGAAACATGATATGAACAATCATGCTGAGTGCCTGGGTACCTTACCATTAGCGTATTCTGCCACGAGTGAAATTAGTGGATATAAGACAACCAAGTACAGAGCGAAAGACTAGCTGCTTCTTTTTATTATTGCCTTGGGCTTGCCAACAATCAAAAATCATTGCAGAAAGAATTGAAAAGCTAAAAACCCTAGGAAGGATGGCAATGAATCAGCAATCTCAAATAACTTTGCAGGTATTGTTTTAAGAGAATATTCCAGATCACACTTTCTTGGGTGGCCAGGATTTCAAAGGGAGGATAAACTAAAGGAAAAGAAGAGAAATGAAGATATGGGCTGGTGATTTAAGCATCCCCATCTGGACCAATATTCTGTCTTTGCTTACTTGAGTACAGATCCAGAGTAAACTGAGTTTTAAAACATGCATCTGGATTTCTACCAGTGAAAGCAAAAAAAGAATGTCTGCTTTTAGTGAGGTGTGACTTCTGAAGAACTCTGACTCCACACCCAAAATGCCACTTCACTTGAACTGGTTCATGATTTTAGTGGTACTTTTAATAACAGCACTACCTTCAGCTGGCTCAGAGTGGCCATTTTCACATTTAAAAATCTGTACGCATTGTATATCAATCATTTGCTGCACCCTTTTTGCTTTAGATTTTCTTTACCCTGCCAGTCACCATTATGCAACTTCTCAACAGCTAGGGAGAAGAAAAAAACGTGAAGGAATGAAAGCCTCAGATAATATTGGCACGTTTTTAGCTGAGTGTAAAATTTGACCAACAATGGAAGGTTCTGCATTTAGAATTGGTAAATTGCTTCAGAAGTAAAGCAGTCATGTCCTATGCAACCATAGCCATGTCTGTTTAAGTATACACATTGTAATAAACTCTTTTCTCTCTGGGGGACCTGCCTGACATTATATTGCTGTTTCATAGCACTACAGGTTTCACTCTTTCAGCACAATGTTGAAAACAACCTTATTGAACAAGCGTGCTTCAGAGGTTACTGCACCATGACAAACTGAGTGAATTCAGTGCTGATGAAAGATGTTGGATAGACGAACCTGAAGACGAAGTCCTCTATTTAGAAAAAGTTATGGCAGAGGCTAAGCAATGCAGGTTTCATTACGCTTCCCTAAAGAAAAAACTAAATCCTGAGCTATAATTATAGAATTGTTAGGGTTGGAAAGGACCTTAAAGATCATCTAGTTCCAACCCCCCCTGCCATGGCCAGGGACATCTCCCACTAGATCAGGTTGCTCAGAGTCCTGTCCAGCCTGGCCTTAAAAACTTCCAGGGATGGGGCTTCCACCACCTCTCTGGGCAACCTGTTCCAGTGTCTCACCACCCTCACGGTGAAGAGCTTCTTCCTAACGTCCAGTCTGAATCATCCCATCTCTAGTTTTAATTTACTAATGATTAGAATTACTCTAAATGGGTGTAGTGGAAGAATATGTCCTAAGAACTCAATTGAAAAGCATTTCCTGAATATTGCAGAAATATATTCCTTTGCATTCCTTAAATCACTGCGAAGCTGTCAGACAGCAACAACTTTTGGTAATTTCTCTGACATCAGCTGGATCTGACCTTACAATTCTGCATCACACTGTGCCATTCAGTCCCCAGAACTTCAGATCATGTAGCCTCATTCAGCAGATGTCTCTAAAAAATGAGTCATCCAAGTAGAGGTGAGGAACACAATTCAAAAGCAGTATCTAATTACAAGCTCCTGGTATGGTTTAATATCTTCTAGTTACCCAATCCAATCAAATATATTTCAAGATCAAGAGCCATCAGAAGAAAAACACCTAGCGAAGATTCAATAAAGTCTTTGGCTAGTGAAAGTTCTTAATTAAAATGTAGGAACTCTCCATGAAAAAAAAACGCTTTCACTTTATTGAACATGCTGTGCTTTATAATTGCTACTCCTGGACCTTAAGGAGTTGATCCTGCTTTAGCTGAAGTCAATAAAATACAGTACAAGACAAATCCCCCAAGCCCTTGTGAAACGGCTTTGGCATAGTCCAGTTTTGCCCCCACTGCGTAACCATTGAAAGGAAGAGGAGAAGGTTGGCTGGCATTTACCTCAAGACACAGAGAGAGCGCGCCACACCATGCCATGCAGCACTAGCTGAGTTTATGGGAGGGTGGAGAAAGCTACCCTTTATCTCCTGATAAAATCTCCCTGTAAGTAATGTCACCACTAGCTTTGGATGCCCCCTGCCCCGAAAAAATGAATGGGTACATGTTGATTTAATTCAGATACATTTTCCAAGTCATATGCATGGCTTTCTCCTCTTGCATGGCGGAGAAAATTTCACAGTGATCAATGTCATTTTATGTGCAATCTTTGCCCCCCAATATCTGACTGAACCTAAGTGGATAAAAGAAGACTTTTCTAGGGAAAAATGAAACCTTTTATCGGCCCAACATGCATAGCCATGGTGGGTAAGCATGCGGGAGAGAAAACAAACAAACAAACAAAAGACACTTTAGCAATTCTTTAAGTCACTTGTTGGGAAACTTGCAGCAAAGAAGGCGCTTTAACTTATGGCCTTTCTCCCCAGCAGATTTCCAAAAAGAGCAATTTCCTCCAATTATACAAATCATAAGATAAATTTTAAATGAAAATGTGAGAGAACTGAAAATATAGGGATTTCTACTGAGCACTGGACTTACATTGCAAAGCCACCAAAAAAAAAAAATCTATTGCCATCTTATGCCAGCTGAAGTGCTGGCCCTCAATGGTTTTCAATTCTGTACAGCTGCCTCCACCCTGCAGCCAACAGCTGCATTTTCAACTGCATCCCTTATCAGCTTCAAACCACTGTTCACTGCCTCAAGGACAGAACACTTAAGGAGGAAAAAATAAACGTTCCTCCAACTTTTTTTTTAAAATTAAATGAAGTATTACATTCAAAAATATCTATTTTAATAGTACCAACACAAAAACACATCTTCTCAAGGTATTTTTATGAAGTAAAACCAATTCAGTTTACACCTGTGAATACAATTTGATCAATTTTTTAATACAAACTTTTATATATCACCCTACAAGGCAGTACATGCTGCTGCATGACTTATGGTCATACTTGTTTTTAAGACACTCAGCTTGATAAACTTTCACATCATAGCTCTTCCTTACATGAAGAGTGCTCAGGGTCTTTTAGAAGTCAGGCTTCTGAGAGGACAGGCAAGAGAAGTCACCAACCACCAGTGGTCCACTGTGTCTTCTTACAAGATCTAAAATGCTAACGATTTCCCAAAGCACCAAAGGGTTTCAGGAGCACAGTCTGTCTTAAAATCAGACTTTTTAAACTCCCTTTTTAAGTGTCTTGCCAACACTCATATAGGATGGCTGAGAAGTGAACTTAAATCCTCTAATTCTTTCACTACTTTGACCCAAAACTGTTCCATTTTCTGCCAATTAAGTGGTCAAAGGTACCATCCAAATTCACTTCAAAGTTACTCTTCCCTACCCTTGACAGTAGCTGTTGTAGCCCATTCTGTGCTGCCTGCATGTAATTTTCTTATAGTACCTGCAAAGTGAATTCCATCTTCCTAAAAAAAAAAAAAAGGCGATGCGTAATCATTGAGTAATCATCTTCCCATCGATACACACAACACCCAGTGTCAGACTACAAACTTTACATTAAATCTCTCTCCTAGGGAAAAAAGAGCAGGCCTTCTCATTACTGATTTGTAGGCTACATACAACAAAACAGAGATTAGGCAATTTGCTGCTACACAGACACCACTCTTCTGTCTCTGTACACCCAAAGAGTTATAATCATGCAACGGTGTGACCAGATGTATTGAGCTTCATTCCACAGGTATCACTGACAGCCAGATTTTATCCTCCCTGCTATTAGAATGAATTCTTCATGTTCCTTTCAGATGGGAGGACCAAAAGGGCAGTAAAGTATCTGTTCTAATGTCACATAGCTAATAACTCCCTGTCTCCTACCCAGAAAGCCTATTCCTTCCAGTCAAACTCTTGCATAAAAGCAAGCTCTTTGATGAGCAAACTTCAATAAAGCCACATCAGTGCAGAGAAACAAAGTGTATTTCTTTGGTGCAGGCAAAGGTCTTGGAGGCTAGACATTACCCCATTTGCCCATTTTATTATTTTTTTTTTTTTTTTTTTTTTTTTTTTTTTTTAAGGCAAATGACACTGATTAGAAACTTTAATACTTAGATTCCAAGATACTACCCATCAATGTAATTTCTATTAAAACCCCTGCTTTCATGCATCCAGAGCATTTAGGTTTGTGTAAAATAAAAAACAAACCAGATGCCCAAGAGATGTAAATCAGTAAAGACCCACTGATGCCAGCGGAGTTACAATGATTTATACAACCCAGGAGTTCAGCTTAGGGAAGCTTTCTGCATTTGGCATTCTCAGAGCACACACTATTCTCTCCCTTCCCCTCCTCAGATTCCCATCAAATGCAGCCCTGTAACAGAAGTGTTCTTTTCCTAACTTGGCTTCAAGTCATGGCTGCAGCTTTCAATAGTATATAACCTGTCAAGATAAAATATGTTTGGGGACATACAATCTCTGCTGAGCATTTTATTGACTTAACTCTACCATTTCTGAAAGACAGCCAAAATTCCTTAAGGTTTTCAAAGGACTTTGTTTTCTAAATATTATCCATGGACAGATATAAGAACACAAAAATCCTTAGTTGTTTGTGTAGTTTGACTTATGTGCCATGCATTGCCCATCATGATATATTAATTTTCTTTTGCAAGCAAACAAAACAAATCTCAGCTACAAGTTGTTTGGCGTTAGGGGCCATATACAATGCAGAGTATCCTGGGAACCATTCGAAGCAGGAATTCTGCCCACGTAATGTCTGCAGGTCATTTAAAAACTACAATTTTCCTTCTTAAAAAAAAAGAAAGGCAACGTAAAGCAAAACAAAAACACACACCCACAAAGTTTAGGCCTCTGCTGCAGCTTTTCTTTCCAGATGCTGCATGAGAGGCAGGGGAGTTACGATCAAGATACAATGCCACAAAACATTCCCAGTAACATCGCACAGGAGGAAAATGACTCTTGGAAAACCCAGAATATGTGAGTACAAGAACGAGGCCACCTCTCAGCAAGGTCCCATGTGTACTCTCTGTCTGCTAACTCCCCACAGAGTAGCCCGAAGAGAGATAAGCCACACATACCTCAACTCCAATGCACCAGAGGCCAAGTTCGTCTTGGTCCTACAGCCAAGACTGGAGCAAAGACGGAGAGGCAGCAACTTATGCGCCCCAGAATCAGAGACAGAGGACCCCTAAGGGCTGTTATTGCTTACGTTACTGTCACAAAAGCCTCCTCAGGGAACAGAATTACTGTAGGGGTAGGAGGCGAACAGGCTGCAACTCCTTGCAGACATGCCTCAGTATGGGCCACACAGCAGAAATGATGCTTCCCCCTCCTGAGGGACGATTACACATCTGCCCACAGGAGTACAAGTGCTAAGATTACAGCTGTTTCTTGCAGTAGTGTGAAATGCATAGGAACTCCCTCTGAGTCTTCTCTTCCTGTAGCCATCACACCTCAGCTGGGCCTGGCTGTAATACCAAGATCCTTGAATGTTTTAAATCTGACATTGTTTTTCTAAGGGGAGCAGGGGGGCAGGCAGTACTTTAATTGATCAACGAAGTAACTTAGTTATTTTATTAGTACTCTTGTCCTGTAACCTGCACTGGCTACTCAAGATAGTGATTCCTAAATGTTAAGTCTCCCAGAGTGCAATTCTAAAAAAAAAAAAATAAAAAATCCAGTGCTCTAGAAGTTGAGACTGAATTTGTAAACCTAATAATTTGCTCCAATTGTTTGGATTGGTGACCCAAAAGTGAGTTGGTCTACATTACTTCAACAACACACATTCTTTGCAAAGGGGAATTTAAAACTGCTGAAAAGGAGGAATTAGAAACCTGCAAGATCAAAGAACAGGAACGGAAAAAGCTGAGTAGTTGATGATAGCCTTATCTAGCCGCTAGTTCTTGTAGGCATCACTTTAGTTAACAATATCACAATGCACTTGTCACTTCCAGGGCACCTTTCATTAAAAGGACCTCTAAACACTTTGTAGATACTAATTAAGTCTCAAGTCACAACATTCCTGTGAGAAACAGGATTTCTAGCTGTTGAAATTTCCAAAAGATCAGGAAATAAGTACGCTTTTGTAGCAGACGAATAAGGTCCCACCCACAATAGGAAATGACACCAAGGTTTGTTGGGGAAAATCTGGAGAATAATGGAGAGAGCTACACCCGTGCAAGCAGTGCTTTGTGCCAGTGGTCTGACCAGAGATCTTCCGCAGCCTTCCATGAGCTTACCGTTATCACCGTAGCAATCACTGACCAACACTGAAGCGCTTTGCTGCAGTCAGCCCTTTACCCCTGTGCTACTGCAGAAACCTGAAATATTTGTTTTATAGATAAAGTAAACAAGACAAGGCCAAAAAAAGTCTGCTAAAGCAAAACCAAAGCAGCACCAGAAATGGAGTGCAACAGAGTCCCATCTCCTGCTCTAGGGTAGCACACTACCACCTTGAAAGAGGTCAGTGACAGCTTTCAGATGCCTTAGGTGTTCTTGAAGATTTTATCAAGTGTTCAATTTTGAAGCAGTTCGCCTAGTTACAATTTTACCAGAGCTTTTGAAATTAAAAAGGCTACTCTCACCAAGATGCTTTAAACAGAAGAAAATAGTGGGAAGAAATGTCAAAGGTCAGAACCGCAACTCAGTTTTAATTCACTTTAATGTACCCACAGAAGAACGCAAGGCAATAATTTCTCTCCTCCCTTCTGTCTGCATAGCTCAGCTCAAGCCATCACCTCTGTCTTCTGACACTAGTCAGCTATAAGAAACAGGTATCTCAACGTTAAACCTGGCCAGCTGTAATACATTTGCTAAAGTAATTACATTTATTTTTACAGATTACATGTGCTTAGGTTTCACTTACTGATGTACTAGAAAATCAGAGGTTTCAATTTTGCAGATAAAGTTCAGCACTGTTATAATCAAAGACAGCATCCAGTGCTTAAAGCTGCTAACCATACGCACATTTTAAAAAAAGCCATACTCTAGCTAGCATGTACTACAGGCTCTATATTTCTTATCTGCTAGCTCAAAGTACCTTATATTCCTTTCTCTCTTTCCTCATCATATTAACAAGGCTACGATAATTAGATAGCAATTACCTAAATGTCTACATTTTGGGGCTCCTTTAAATGAAGCTTTTTCCAATCCACGTAAACCTGAGTCTACACCTGAGGTTCCGAACAAAATCTGGTACTTCTGGCAATAGAGCAGTGACTGAACTGCCTGATGGCAAAGCAGCATTCAAAAATAAATTTCAGGTCCTGTTCCCCTCAGTCACCAGTGGTGTTAGGCACTGTAAAGCCACTGACCACATTCCGATGGGTAAAAGTCAAAGCCAGGCACATGTTTCTTTGGGCGGTCTGCATCAGCTGTTAGTAGGAGAAGAAACACTAAAACAGAATTGAACAGGCATTGATGAAAACCCCCACGACAGCAAAAGAACTGCTCTTTTAGGAGAGTAACTCCAAATCCAAATTATGACAATTTAAAAGGTCCTAGAAGCACTGTATTGAGGCAATTCAGATTTTATTGTGCGCGCATCATGGACACCACAATATTGGAATGATTACTTCCAAAAACTGTTGGAAATGCCATGCCACAGTGTATAAATAGAAGAATACCTACCACTTCTGATGTGCAACACCCCTAAGAAGGTATTTCACTGTTTGTATGGATCGTCCCTGAATAATGTACTGAAGATTTTCAGAATTGATGTTTTTCTGTAGTTCTTTCTTTAGTACTCTAGTGGACACAATAGCTTGTTTTAATCTCGAGGGAGAGGGGAAACGATTGCTCTTTTTGCATCACTTCCAGAGATGTATTCTGTAGCATCACAAGTAGTTAGAAATAAGCTTCAGAGGTAAACCTGGCCTGAGATTGCTCAGGTTTCAAATGTGATAAGTGGTAAAATGCTACAGCAAAATTGCCCAAAAGCTACTTAAAAAGATTGTCCAGAAGCTTCATATTGCTGTGATATTATTAAACCAGAAGTAATATCTGAACAATAAAGCTGAAGTGAAGCAAAACACATTCAAACAAAGCAACCCAGTAAAAGAAGAAGCAATCCGGGATAGCATTGTGACTCAGTTTCATACAAACTAGCAGGTTTAAAATTTGACATCCTCTTAGTACTGCCGGCACACCCAAAAGTTTTGAACTGACACCTCTGCCTTGTTAGGAAGAAATTTGCTGAAAGCACAGCTGGCTCCCCAAAGCACTTTCTAGGGATCACTGAATTGAAAAGGTGAATGTTGAGCAGTGATTTGACTTAAGCCTTTAGATTTAATGTAACATTCTAATTCAAGATCTAATCCTCTCGAGTCGCAGCATACCATCTTACTTCTATTTAGAGTCTCCTCCATCCTTATTTGCAAAAAAACCAAAACCAAACCAAGAAAACCCTTCCTGATATCACCTAGGGAGCTTAATTCAGCTTGACAAAGCTTCATATTTGCATTGGGAATTTGCACTTAGCATTGGAAAACACAGTCAGATTTTTGCATTATGCATATTGTAGGTCATGTTAAAAGAGCATGCAATGGACTGGAACAGGATTCAGCTGATGCTATCATATAAACATTGTAAACCACTAATTGCATTTCTTTTTAATGAAGAAAAAAAATGTATAAACAATTTCCATCACAAGAATCAGTGATTTCAGCTGGCTGCAATTCTGTGACTGCCTCTCTTCATCAAGCAGCCGAGCTGGATAGCCATTACCTTCTTCATGAATACTGAATAGGGGCATTATGTCCTTACAGAAAATGCACATGGGTAAGGAAGACAGGTCTTCTTTTATGCACACAACAAGAACACCAACACAAGTGAAGTGTGTTTGTTTTCTACCACTCATGTAAACGTCAAGATGTAATTTATATTTATGATATAAATAAGACATTCCATCTCTCATCAAAATGGCCCTTCAGTTGAAGCCAGTTGCACCTGTATAAATGCAGTCACGTGTGGTAGGTAAATAAAGCTTTTTCTTCTGGTATTTCAAAGAGATATATTTATGCTCCTTGTGCAGCAGGCAGCGCCCAAAACTGTATAGGGAACACAGCTATTTCCATATAGCCTCCTGCCCTTCTCTGTCCTAGGCATGTTTCAGCATAAAATCCCAATTGTTCATTTCTGACATATGCATTTCAACTAACGCAACACTCTTAGACATGGCAAAAATGAATACAACACCATCTGACCTTCTGCATTCCCACAGCTTTCATGGCTGCACCGAAGTTCGCCAAAGAACTTAGCACCCCCTCTGCTTTCTGAAACCAGCATGACAGATGCACTGCCTACAGAGCCCATTGCTCATTTCCCGAGAATACTTCCAGGAAATTATAAAGAAAAGAATTGCTTAAAATCAGTCCAATACAATAAGTGTGGTACCAATACAAGTCCATGGATGTAGACCATCTTAGTATTCCCGGCAGCAGCAAGTATCCGGCAGCAGCAATCTGGTTCAGCATCTCTTAATCTGTGCTTTTACTGATCAAAACCAAAACTGATCGAGGGTGGCCAAATTGATCGAGAATGTTCAGCAGATGTCCAAGACATTGAATACAGGGGGGATCCCCTAACACTCCTAAATGCATTTGAAGTGCTCTTAAATTCTAATCGTTCTTCACAGACAAAAATTACCCTGCTTACTTATGTCTTTCTTTGCGGTCAATACGGTAGTCCCAGGAGCTATGTGCAAAAGGGTAATTAAATCATAGGCCTATGAATATCATGCCTTGGGATAACAGCATAGTTTAGACCTGTGTACCTTGCTGTAGGAGACAGAAGTTCTGGTCTCTGCCCCTACCTCTTTCACTGACTTTTCACACAACCCCAGTCATTTTTGTCTCAGTGAAGGGACCTACAATGTGCACAACATTATCATATACAGGTCAGGTTGAATTTGGCAAGTTGTGTTCAGCTAAAGACAGTATTAAAATCAGAATACAGGGAGATTTTCAGGGCAGAAGAAAAGCAGGAGAAAACTTTTCTGTGCTGTATTCAAACGAGAGCTCTCCCAACTCAGGTTTCTCTCAGCAGCACTTATTTCGCTTGGGAGGAAGATCCAGAGAGGACTAAAAATCTCATCGCAAATCCTCTGAGCAATAGGGCCTCTACTTCGTGTTTACCACTGTGAATCTGGCAAAGCACTGCAGCCAGCAGAAGTCATTTCGGTCTGATGGCAGAACAGCATCCTTCGGGGAAACAAGTTGGTGATCTCAGACCAATTCTGTAAGAACGCATTTCTGCATCCCCACTGGGAATAATTAGCAGTTGTATGAACCACAGGGACACTAGCTTCTGCTGCACTTTTTCTGTGGACAATTATAATTAGCTTTGGCTCAGATAGTGAACAGTGAGAAACCTCTAATAGATGGAAAAGAGACTTGTATCCCCACTCCATAAGAGCTTCCTTTTAAACAAGCAGATAGAGACATTTAAAACTTTCCCCATACTTTACTGCCTTCCCCCCCCCCCTCGACTTTGGCCTCTGGATCAACCTTAATTACCACCATTCTGCTTTCCATCAAAACCTCAAGTAAAAATAAAAGTTAACACTGCATAACTCCTTAGTTTTAAAATGTTTTCTCTCCATCAGTGGGAGTGCATCACACTGCAAACCACATCACAATGAAACTTTACGCCACGCACCTGTAAACATCCCCATTTCGAAGACTGAGCAAAGCAAAAAGCATCTGAAACCAGCATCCAACACTGATGGGAAATCCTGCTAAAATCAAGGGAGCTGTGTTAAACTCTAACCCTAAAACACATCAAAGCTCACTCTGAAGAGGCTGCAGACTCTGGTTCCAGACGGGCCTGTACCTCAGGCACTGCCATACAGGAGAGCAGCGAGCAGGATCACCAAAACACAAGAAGCAAGAAACCAAGACAACAAAGCCTCGCTCCCAGGCCTTTCTTCACTCTTAATTATCTGCCACGTCTTCAACTGCATTTCCTCATACACAGAGCAATGGCAGAGCCCATCTCACACTTGCAGGCCGTTGCTGTAGCACCCAAGTATCCTGCTTGTAAAGGAACACCTCTGCTGGGCTTCAAGAAGTTTTAAAGCTCTTCTCCCTTAAGACCAAAGCTACACTTCCAATAGAGCACAGCCACCATCCTACAATTTTGCAAGATTTAGCTAAGCCGAAGGCTGCGCTTGAAGGAGGATGCAATATTGCACAATTCTGAAGAGAGGTTTGACTCCAGAAATACACGGTTCTTATTTCACTGCTTGCTTTGATAGTTTCAAGGCAGAACATCTGCACATGTGATGCTTTTGTCTGAGCTGGCTTCACAATAGTCATCACAACCTCTCTTTTAATTTGATATGGTTGAAATTAAGAAGCAAAAAAAACCTGAAGCTCCCTGCAGAACAGTTTTACTCTGTCATATTTCTGAACCATCTCAAAGGAAACATCAGAAATGCAGTAAGAAAGAAATTCAGCCCAGCACTCAGAAAAACGAGATACTTCTTTGGCCCTCCCTGGCACATTACCCCTAAGGTTCATTTTAGATTTACACAGGTGCTATTCAAAGCAGAATTCGGCCCTTTCTCCCTGGCGGCCTGACACATTTACTGCCACATGCAGATATGCCCGTATAAGTATGTAAAGTACATTCCCCAAACTAAAACCCTCTCCCAGAGAGTCTCCCTAGGTCTCTGTCTGATTTTGGCCTCATTTACTCCCTTGCAAATGAAAAGCAGTTCCATTGAAGTCAGTGAGGTAACACTTGTATTAAACTAGCGTGAGATCATGTCAGAGCCGTGGTCCATAATAAAACCAGCTGCCGTTCACTCTTCTACAAGTTTCCATTCATTAGGGGTTTTTTTGCTTGAATTCACATGAGCAATATCCATGGGCCAAGAAACACATTTTAGAATGATAGCTATTTCCCCCTGCTAAAAACTAGAAAGTGCAGCAAACTATCCCAATCCTCACCGAAAAACTACAGCTTATTGTATTTTGTTAATAAACAGAGGTGTTTATGGACAAAACACGTGTGAATATACTTTAGGGAATCATCCTGCACTGCCTAGAGGAAAGGGACAAGATGACCTAATATGTCTTTCCCAGGTTTTCATTTTTAGTTTTGTGTTTGGTTTGGGGGGGAAAGGGGGTTGGTTGTGGCTTTCTTTTTTTAATGCCTATAGCTTCTGGTATTTAATTCTAAATCAGGGAAAAACCTTGAATGTAAAGATTTAAATTCAGCCTCAGTGACCTGTAAGCACTGAGCCAAGATCGATGAAGCTGGTTCTATGCCTGCTAATGCCAACAGCCTTTCCATCAGTGCCTTTCCATTGCCTTGAAGGGTCACAGGAGAGACAGAAATAACGTACTCAGATTATAATGTGTTTTCCAGTTCATCACACCAGTCTCCAGGCTTTCAGGACTGTATAAGTCTATTTTGTCATATAAGTCAGATGAATGGTCTGTCACCACTTCAATCTATTCATTTATAACGAAACGCATTTCCTACACATATAGTAAATTCCTTTCATTTTTATTTTTTTTTACTAAGATGAACTGATCTTTAGCAGATACAGAAGGCAATCACACCATTACTCCCTCCCCTTTTGCTAATATTAAGTTTGCTATGTACTGACTCCAAGAAAAGAGTTCACATCTATTACAGAAGATAGTGAACAGAAAGAAAAGTAATAACGATGCCTATTTTGGAAAAACGATCGGGTTGTTAGAGCAGATGGCCCAGGCATGACACACTAATTTTTTGGTTTGACAGATGAAGCAATAAATATCTTTACTGACCATTTAAGTCCTTTGTTAGACAATGGACTGAAGCTTTAAGGCAGGTCACAAACAGCACCACGGGAAAGGGCGTTGCTCTAAAAAACATTAATGCAAATAAAAAAATGTATCTTCTAAAATGATGACATTGACAGCCTTTACTGAAAGACCCCAAAGAATAAAGGGAAGGGAAACTCCCAGTCATGGCCAGTGCAGAACACCAGAGTTGAACAAGAACAACTTCTGCAAAGCTTCTCTACAGGTAGTCAGTACGAGATTGCACAACCACCAAGCTTGGCCAAAAATCACTTAAAGGAAGGGAAAGCAGGGGAAAAATGTCTCCCAAGCATGCATCATTTACACTTTCCTCTTTTAAGAGGAAAAAGAAAAACAAAGCAGTCTCACATCTTCCATTTGGGCTCAGGAAGACTGAAGATGGTAAAAATAAAAGAAATAAGTTTTTTCAACCATGCAATAAGTATTATTGCATCAAATGTGCTTATTATTCAAGGACTTTTGCCAGAGGCTCCAGATGCCATTTAAGAAGCTGATATAACGCAAAGTTTCTCACAATCCAAATTCTGGATGGAGAAATGGGAAGCAGATTAGATATATAGTTATTTTGATCCCTGGATTGGCTCTCCCTGATCATTCCAAGAGCTGGAAAACAGAAGCAGTCACATGTGTTACTGCTACATTACCCGGCTGTCGCAGCCTAACAGTGCTTCTTCTGGCTATATTAGGGTTTCTCAGTGGGCATCAGTCTTTGCACAGCTTCATGGTAACGGTCAAATGACATCTCCTCAGAAGTACTGCTGTCCAGGGATGAAAAGCAGCAACATCTCAAAGGAGGCCTAATTTACATCCTCCCTCTCTTTGACTTGAAAGATCTTGACATTCCAGATGCAGTTAAGGGAGCCAGTTTCACTTTTAGCAAAATAATAATAAAAAAACAAACCCACTTCTTCTCATTGAAGAGAGGTATCGGACAGGAAGGAGTACCAAACAGAAAGGTCAGTTTTCCTTAACGCTAGAAACAGAGGCAGCACCATGTGTCAAAAAGCAATTCTCTGCTACTGAGAAGCCAAATGACTTGAAGGCTGCCATTCAACAGCTGGCCTAAACTGCCAGGGTAAATCTGTTATCACCCCATGCCAGGTCGCCTGCAAGAAACTCTGCTTTCCTGACACGGACAAAAATTCATATTATCAGTTACCCTTGTTGAAAATTGTAGAGGCACCCAGATGTGTATGAAAATAGAAGCTGAACCACACCTCTGCTGTCACAGAGCTGTGGTCCTTCCTGGCAGGCACAACAACATTTGGGAGGAGTGGGAGGCTGGCTTCAAATCCAGCCAAGCTGTCCTGTGGCTGACTACAACATCCCTTTTAACCCTGTCAGCTTAAGTGGCCTCAAAGCATGAGTAACTGGATGGTGTGCAATGATGCGTGCAGTCTGGGAGATCAGGCTGATCAATCAGCCCTTCTGGCCACAAAGATGTGGATTTTCATCATAATTACATGGGGTAGGATCCCAGACAATCTCTAAATCTATTAACATGACACACATATTTCTAAGGTACTCAACGTAACACAAACAAACAATAAAAACTCCAGAAAGTCTCCAGCAAGCAGACATCCTTACATAGCTCCATTGCTGCAGTCGCTTAACCGTCTTTGTCCTTATGAAATAAAATGCAACTAGACCAATTAACTTTATCTCCATGATTTTGATGGCAGAGAGAGTACTGATCCCTAAACAAAATAAACTGAAACGCAAGAATGTAAACACAACTGTGCTCCAATGACTTTGCGTCTCATTGTCGTCTGTATAGGGTTTCACTGCAGAAACTGATGTGGTGGAAAAGAAAATCCCTGAGGGGTGTGTGGAGCACCTGGGACCCCCTTCTGCAACTCCCATACAAAGCACACTGCTCCTTCCTTCCCCAAAACTCATCCTTATTCATACACAAACATTTCCTATGTGCTTCACTCCTGTGGTCCCATCGCTGTTTCTGAAATACTGGCTTTAATCATTGCTTTTGTTAAAGTTAGTGCTTTATACCTGGGTGAGAATAAATTTTTTTTGTCTACTAATCCCAGCCTTTAGTCATATAAATCCACAGTAGAGGCACTGAAGACAGAGAAGCTACATTTATACGGACCGGTAGAGGAAATGTCTTTTTCTTGTTCGGGTTGTATAGGGGGAAGGAGAGGAAATAGGCTGGTGCATCTGGTTTTATGGGGGGAGGGTTAAGCGGCAAACCAAACTGACTGCAGTTTACAGGGCTCTAAATAAAGGGGGGAACAAAAATAGTTACAGGGCTTTTAATAACACGCAGTGGAGGAAACTGCACGCAAAAGTTGCTACTTTTCCTTTTTATTGTCATAAGGCATTGCTCCTTGATTGCATACTGCGTCCAGTGAATAAGCCATTTACTATTGTGGTTGGAGTGAATGAAGCTCAGACCTTTCCCATATATGGCAGGGCCTTTTAATCACCAGGGAGCAAATGAGCAGTGGAATTTTACTGGCTTTCTGGGTTTGCAGTGCCCTCTCTTGTATGAAATATCATTTCCCAGTGAATGCTCGTTACTGGGATTTTGACCCAATTTCCTGCTGCCGTCGTCCTTTAGGGGATGTGTAGAAAGCCAAACAAAAAGGGCTGGCTTCTGATTGCAAGCAGCCCACTGTGAATTCTGAGTAACTCGAGGAAATCAAACAGATTTGCACTAAGGTAACTGAGATCGGACCCAAATATTATTTTTTTAAACTAACAATACGGTTTACATCACTATACAGCTGATGAAAGCAAGATCAGATTTGGGCCAAACAATGCCCAGGTTAAAACTTCTCCCTCATTTTCACCAATGCAGCAGAAAACAGACAACTGATGTTTTAAGTTACTGGGGATAGCGGTAGGGAAATTCTCAGCTGGCCTGCTTTTGTCAGTGTAATATACATTAGCCACAGAAATGCTTGGCTCAGTATCATCTGGATTGCCTAAACACTCTTATTCATATTTACAGCAATTAAAATGCTGCACTTCAGTCTTTATAATCCAAGTTCTGTTTGAAGTGGCAAAGCAACAGCTGTGGCTTATCAGACATCTGAATGAAACCCCTCATTTTCATAGCAGGGGTGTGGCTCTGCGTATGGGGCTAAGCTGTTCCCAAAGCCAGAAAACAAAGCAAAGTCTCTCTGAGGACCCAGGGGTGCAGCACTCCAAAGCCCCCCATGAAGGGTGCTGACTAGGGGCAGCCTGCAGCACCAGCAGGTTAAGCTATGCGGGCAAGTGAGAGCTGACCAAACTCTTCCCCGGATCTCAGAGGCAAACCAAACCCGCTCCCCATTTCCACACGTTGCAGACAAGCTCTAGAAATTTCTTTTCCAAACCTACGAGCTTTAACTAGGCCGGAGCAAAGCCGAATTCTCCCGTGGCTCGGCGGCTCTTGAAGTTGCTGAGAGAAAGCAGGTTATCACTAGGTCATTAGGAAGATGCAGACAGAAAGTCCTCAGCCTTTGTTCCGTCTGCAGCTGATACCAGAAGACTGAGCAGAAATTGTACTTGGAACAAGCGGGGGTAATTAGACAGCGATGATCTGGGCTATCAAACAAGCACTGCTAGGTCCTCTAAAAAAGGTGAGGAATAAAAAAGGTCCTGCCTTTGCTTCTGGGATGAGAGAGAGGTTTTACCAGGGCGAACACTGTGGCTAAAAAATAAAAAATATTGTGGAAGTTTCACCATTACAGAGCTCACTGTCAAAGAAAAGAATGAAGTGGGAAAAGGGTAGTAACATGCCCTGTGGCGGTCACAGAAAGACAACGGGAACATCAAAGCTCTGCAAATAAGAAACAAACGAGAGCCTGATCACAGACTCCTTCACTTGAGCAGAGCTCCCTTTGATGATGACTGGAATCCAACTGGCACGAGTCTGCAGGACCAAACCTTGACTTCTGAGGGAGCACAAGAACCACTGCTCCTGCGCTCGCTCTGCAAGGGTTCATCCAGCCTCACACAGCTTCTCCCTAGCCAGAGCCAGCTGCTTTGGAGAAGGACATAAAACAAGCTGCCAACAAATCTCAGGACCTTTGTTTACAGAGCTGTCATAGGTTCAGGCTCCCTTAGCAATTTGATGAATCATGAATGCTTGTTCTCCCTCGCTCCAAGTTATTTCACTTTCAAAAGCGCATGCAGGGATTTCCATGCCCCTTCAATCTCCACATACTTGAGGAAGAATGGGAGGGTCAGTGCAGGTGGAGGGGGGTGTGCGTGCACACACACTCACGCACATATATGCACGCATATCGCACTACGTGCAATTAAATTGCCTTCCTGCATTTAGCAATTCCCCCCCCTTTCATATTTGTTGGCCTATAGTCACTCTTCCAAATAGATCCAAAACCAGAGCATTTACAGCAAAACTTTATCTCCACAAATCTATTTATAACCCTTCTGTGAGCTAAATTCCAAAGATTTTTTTTGCCATTTAAGGACATAAACCAGAAAATGTGCAAACGGGTGGGTTCCACTTTGCTTCACACCCTCCACAGCGGGTCTCAAGGGAAATGCTCTTTATTTGTATTCTGTACACAAGAGGGTGTGGAAACATGTAATGTTGTTTCCATTGCCTGAAATCTTTCCCTAATATTTTCCCCACTGCAGCCTGGCCTGGCCCCAGGAGTTACGATTTCAAGTGCTCTCATCAACATGAAACTGGACAATCAGATAAGGTTCAACAGCTTGCTCAGTAGTTTCTCTTCCAAGCTTATGACACTATCACGGGTCCGTAAGGAAAAAGCTATCATCCCATGTTGTGGTACATGCACGACAACTTCACAGGTAGGCTGTGTCTCAGACACAGCAAGCGCAGTTAAATCTGCAAGCACCCAAGAAATTCCCTCCAGATATGTCAGCTCAGCGTCACTACTGACCCTGCATCATCTTCCACCTCATTCGTTGGGTTTCTGTGGTATTATACCCAGAATCTAGAAAAAGTTAATTTCTAGTAGATTACATATCTGTGCGAACAACAACAAAAGAAAAATTATATGATCTTGCTGGGAAATCAGTCAAAAATAAGGTTTTATCCAGTGCTTAAACTTAGCATTTTGGCATTACAAATTCTTTATAAACAATAGTGAATTAAGCCCCAGCAGCCCCATGGGCTAAATACAAAAAGGCATGGATTATCCTTTACTTGAAGATACAGAAACAGACACACAGCCATTAAATGACTCACCCAGGTATTTATGACCACAGGAAAATATTCAAAGGAGAAATTACTCCAGTGCCTTCAGATATGGCCGCTTCCTTTCCTTTCTCTCTTCCCTCTGCTTCCTCAGTTATTTGCCCTCACCCCAGCAGGACTGTCCCCTCAAACACTTCTTCCTGGCTTCAACCCAAAGTCCCATGAACACTGCTATAGGCAGGATCTTCTGATCAGGATGTGCCCCTATGCTTCACGGACGGAATTTTTGCCTCTCAAGGGGCAGGGAAGGGGAAAGAGACATCAGTTAGCAGCGGTGGTTCCTGAACACAGGTGGAGGAGGTGAGTACCCCAGCTCAGAGCCCAGCAAACCCAGGCGCTGCTGTAGCTGGATGCACAGCAGTGGCTGCAAGACAGAAGCAGAAGCCAGGAGGTTTGCAAGTGAGAAAGTCCAGAAGGCTGCATTCCTCCCAGGAGCAGTCAAGTGATGCTCAAGGGAGAGGGACGCGGTGGGGACCACGCTGCTAATGCTGGTATCTGCTTGGCAGCCAGGCTGCCGGCCCCGCACCATTTATCAGCACTAAGCAGACTTACAAAGGAAAAAAAAAAAAAATGATACATGAAAAGAAGCACTTTCTTACGCAGGATGTAAACCATACAGCTAACATACCAGGGCTAGCAGCTAAGTAACGGTGTTACATGCCCTAACCTTCTTGGTTAATCAAATCTGTTTCAAGAAAAGTAGGAGCAAGCTCCCCCAGGGGTGGGAGGGATCCCAAATTACAATGTACTGAGCACCCTTCCCCGCTGGGCTAGCTGAACTGTACAAAAGCATCAGGAAAAGCAAAAAGAAATTGTTACATAGTTCAACTGTCCTATGACCTCAGTGTTTCATCCAGAAAGGTCAGATCTAATCTGATCTTCAAATGCCTTTGAGTCAAATTTCAGCCTTAGCCCAACCCTTGACAGACCATTTGGAGGCATGCTACAGCTTCCCAGCAAACACCAGCGCTGAAAGAGTCAGTGCCAGGATGTCGGCGGATGCCTTGCTTCTAGTAGAGGTGCCCCCAAAACCCATTCTCACCAGGTCGCAGGGTTTTAAACCACCCAGGAGCTACAAAAAAAAGCAGCAAACCGGCCCCTGCACATGCACATTTCTGAAGGTGAGAGCTCTAGCAAGGAAGCAGCTTTCTTGTTACAAGCTGCCAGGGGGTAGTTACAACGAAGAGACAATTTTTAAAGAATGAAAACTTGCTTTGAAGATAGACTCCCACTCTCTGCAGTCACAGGCCTGTCTGCCTCAGGCTTTGTACACCTGGAGTCCAATCCTGCAAACTCCCCATAAAGCTTCTCTCAGAGGCAAAGAAAGGTTCACAGGACTGAGCTTCCCATTCTGCCCTGTTACCTTTTTTGGTGCTTTCTGCAATACCCAGTAGAGTCCAGACAAGCACTGCAGATGGACAGCTAATGCTGCTCTCTTGGCTCTCTCTTTCTTAGGCATATATGGTTTCCTGTCCCTCTTTGTTCACACACAGCGATCAAATGCAACCAAATTGTACCCTTGGCAGATAGGAGTTAACAACTCCACTGGATCTTTAATACAAATTAAAACTCAGGCAGCCAATGGAATAGGCCTCATGTAAGCAGCTAGTGAGAAATCAAAGTATTTTAAACAGTCCCAGGGCATTCAAATCCTATTTGTCCTGCAGGAAGGAAGTCCTGCAGGCTCTCACTTTTCTGCAGTGAAAAAAGTCACCCCCATAGGCAGGGCCACTTCATCTGCATGCACGGAAGGGTGAAATGAGGAGAACTTCTAGCCAGGTTCTTGATAGACCCTCCTTGGCTTCTTTTTCTTCAATGACAGAAGTTGCCTCCTAGAAGGCAGCCAGCAAAAAAGCCTTCCTTTATTTTTCTAGTCTCACCACCTGGAATCAGTAGTGCTGTGCCCTAACCCCGTGTGGGCCTGGACAGATGCTGACCAGCATGCCTCCGTGCCACACGTGGCCCCATGAATGAGACTTTGAGGAATAAGAAATCTTCCCATCTTAATGCACTTTAACTTTCCCTCTAATGCCAGCCAGAAGAACTTGCGGCCCCTCCTTTCCTTTCAAATCACCTAGCTTTCAGTGTCACCGTCGCATTGCGTATCAGTGTTGGACAAGAAATAAAAGCGCAAGGGAAGTTACCCCTTTCTTAGGCTGCTCCATGTCAGAATAATGCCGCGAGCGTATGAAGCAGCAATTGTGGAAAATCCCGTATTCTCCTAATACATGCTTACATCACTCACTGTCAAAGCGTATTCAGAGTACACAGGACTCCCCTTGCGTCAGATCCTGCATCCGTTAATGATAGTATTGATTTCACCAAGACTAATCCTGTGAATGAAAGCTGTGGAATTGATCCTCTTTGTCATTGCATGCTGCAACAAAGAGGAGTTTTCAGGAAATGCAAGGTATTTCATTTTAGCCTCTTGTTCAGAGAGGCATCTTATCTGGTGTTTCTCCCCTGCCATCGTGATTTAGGTATTACGTTAATGTGTGCAGGTTTTATTGACTAAGATACCTGCCTATCAGAGAGCCTCCCAAAGAAAGGCAGACCTGTACTTTCTTCAAATACGTTGAGAATAGTTCGGATCCACTTTACCTTAAAGGCAGTTTAATTAAGCAAATGGACCACTTCTTGAAGCACCACTACATTTGCAATTTATGTTAAAAGAGTTCCTTTAATTGGTTTTGGTGTACGTAGTTTTAGGATCTCATTCTGTCTCACAATGGCATGAGAAAAAGGTATGAAATTTGTCTGCAGATACATATGCTCCAAGAGAACCTACTGCTACATTTAATGAGTCAGGGAAAGAATGGAGGTAGGGTCCCAGGGTTCTTTGATGGCAAATCATACAGGCACAATCATTCACAGTATGGTATCTAAAATAGACAAATTGTAATAAATACACAGTTCTCACCAAAGAAACACTCTCCCTCCTTATTTTCTTTGAGCTGCTGCCAAGGAGGGAATGTGTTATTTTCACAAATTATTCCTCTGTACGCCTTTTAGCAAGAGAAGCCTTCTCAGCTAGGCAAAATTGCATACAAACTGCATACTCTGAAAATAAACACTCCGCCGAAAATAAATACTCCACAAAAAGTAATTTTAAAACAGTTATCTTGCCCATTCTTCCAAAACAATACATGATACATGAGAAAAATCAATTATATCGCTGCAGATCTGGCCAGAGGTTAGTAGTTTGGTCAACGTCTGCTGCTCCCAAGTATCCATCTGCAGCTAACTCCATCCCTCCCCTTCATTTTCCCAGCTCTTTCCCTGAGAAATTCCCTGCTACGCCGAATATCGTGCTATCAGCAGCCAGCCTTGCACAACGCTTTCAAACTGTCCGAGCATGTCAAAGGAGCTGGGAAGGAGAGCCTGCTCGCTGGCTCTCCCCGGCAGCGCTCTGACATACACACACAGAGAGACCAAGACTTTTAAGAGCTCCAGTCCCACCCCAGCACGTTTTTTTTTCTCCCCCTTTTAACAGGAAAGGCAACTTCACAAGCAACATTCTGGCAATACGCTGCTGCGCTTGTTGAAGACAGGACAAAAACGGATGCCATCTATTGTCAACAATACTTCTATGAAAGGCTGCCATGACGGACATCTGCTTCAGCGAGTATCAGATCGGTTACATGAACCAGAGCTTTACTGTATCTGTATCAGTTACGCCAGGAGACTGCCTTTACAGTCAGGCTGCCCTAAAAGCTCAGGTATTAGGTTGCAAAATTAAAAGCAATTCACCAGCCATTACCACGCTAAAAATGTTTACATTGCAATTCCTTTTATTTTTTTTTTTTAAAAAAAGGAAAGAAAGGACAGATAGGTTATTCCTCTACTAACAGACCCACTGCAGGATCTCACATGGAGTGGGACCGGCACAGATCCTGCCCTGCACCCAGAGCCTTACCCCCACACCTCCGCATTAGGGTCTGCTGGGGTGGGCGAGCATGCACCCCCTCCACCCGCCCGGCACAGATATCTCCCTTAGTTCACCGCGAACATCTGGAAAGAGGATGGGGGGGGGGGGGGGGACGGGGGACACAAAGAGAGGAGGGGAGGAAAAATAGTATCCGACACTTTCGCACTATTTCCACGGCTCGTTAGATTTCGCATGCTGCTTAATCTCTAGCCGTAACGCAAACGCAGTCAGAGCAGCTCATTCCCAAACAAATACGTATCTTAAGCCCTTACCTCTGCGGCTGAAAAGTTTTCAACTAGTAGGAAGGAAATGAATAACTGGCTGCTTGGGCAGGAGCACAGCAAGAAAGGCACACCAGCAGCCTCACACACAGCCCTATTCAATAAAACTACGGCTTTTCCTTGGCCCCTCCCAAAAGTCAATGCTAACTGAATACATATCCCTTATGTTTACAATTGGCAGGCAGCGGTATGCATTGTCCTCAATTTATTCTAATAGGCAGCCAATGACTGCGCACAAGCCAAGGTGGGTTCAGCCTGCCTGCAGAGATGCCTGTCATTCCCTAGGCATGCTCAGGAAGCCACTCATCAGAAAACCAAGACCTAAAAAGCTCCGAAAATTCGTGCAAGCTGCCAAAACTGTCTTGCTACATGCCCTTTTTTGGTTATCCTTAGCAGGGCCTCTGAAAGTAAATCCTCTGTCAGGAACAATCATAAGAAATGTTAATCTTGGAGAAAGAGGCTGTCTTGTTGAACACAAATGGAGCTTAAAAAAGGAAATACACTGAATGGAAAGGGACACAGTAAACATATTTACTTTTTGCACCAGTTTAAAAAAAAAATCAAATAAATAATTTCACCACAGCTAAACTTCATTGTATTTTTTTTTTTTAACGAGGACCACATGTAAAAGGGAACACAAATGCTCTGCTGTGCAAACTTGATTCTGCAGAAAGAGACACACCAGTGGGAAAGGCACATGAAAGATGAGTTGGCAGCCTTCACAGCCCGTTTCCATTTCAACTAGTATGACAGAAGTTATGTATAGAATATCCGTGTTCTGAAAAATAACTTTTAAAGGAATTCAAAACTTTGATGATGATCCTTAGCAAGTTGGGCTAGTAGGATATGCAGGTTTAGTTTATAGGCGTACAGCTATGTATCTAGCCATTAAAACCAATTCTTTACTGTAAGGATAGCCCTACATCTACATGTTAGGACCAATATTTTTCACGATCTTTGAATACCATAAAGTAAACTCAGATAAATTTTTATCTTTTTGTTTGTTTGTTGTTTTGCTTTAGGGATCACACACTATTGATAACTTTCTAAATTATGCAGACAGCTTAAAAAAAACGAAAGACTGATACTGGAAACACATGAGCTACAGAAACCAATTAAGAAACTGTGACAATCAATATGAAAATTATTGCCTAGGAAAACAGCGCAGTACATAGATCCTAACACATGCTTGTACCAACCGCTAAGAAAGGCTCCAGGAGAACTGCTGACTGCTCTGAGGGGACTGGATTCCAGACCAGATATTCTGCAGATTCATATTTGACAATACTATACATAAAACCAGTTAGGGGGAAAATATGGGTAAGATGACTTTGCAGCTGAATGGGCTAAACTATTTTAATGCCTTTCCGGGTCTTTTTTTCTGGCCACTGGGCCCCGTCGATTTAGTCACATGTGTAATGCAAGAAGGATTCAGTCCACAGACAGTAAACTAATCTTATAGCATTAAAAAAAAAAAATTCAAAGACAGCCAAATCTATGCAGATTTAGAGCAAGCAATCTAATTATTCTAGTGTCATTTTAAATTTCACAGCTTTATTAGGTGAAGTAAAAAGCGGTGTTTGTTTTTGTAAGGGACCTTTCTTTTTTCTTCCCCCCCCCTTCATTTTAGCAACCCTTTGGAACTACTTCTAACACCAGACATCTCCCATGACATGGCTGTGATGGTTTTAAATATTAAGAGTAATACAGCATATACATAACTTTGTTTTTCAGGATTTACTAGACAAGGGAGAACAAAATCCTTGTTCTCAGTCATTCCATTAACTATAGAAATTATTAGCCTATATATTAATGACCAAATAAAAAGAGGTAGTGACATTATTTAGGAAGAAATTACAAATCTCTACTGGATCTTACCACCACCTAGATTTTCAGAACAGAAAAAGACTGAAGAATCCAGGCTAAGGAGTAAACGGGATTAAAGGGATGCTGATGGTTAGAATGTTAAAAGTACCCTCAGGTTCTTGTTCCCACATCGCCATCAACCCTTGCAATCTCGGTATCCACTGCAACAGGGAGATAGCAGATATACAAAACCTAAAGCTGAAAGCAGCTGAGTTTTTTGAAAAAGACTTACCACAAGTTTGATGCTCCCTTGTCAAAGCATCCCAAACTCTTTGTGTTCCAAGTCACTTCCCCATTAAAATCCTGCAAAAAAACACCAACTTTTCTTTGGGGAAAAGACATCGTGAAAAGTAAAGCTTGCATCCTTCCTGCTGAGTTGAACTGCACTTAGAGAAACTTTTGAATTCCATGACTTAAAACTTCGAAACCAATGAACTGGCACAGATGCCATAGTTTTCCTGGAGATATTACTGGAAACCTGAGCTATGAAGAATGCAGAGTTAAATTCTAGTGTGTGCCCCTTTTCATCCTGTGACTAGGAGCCACTTGTACATGCCTCCTATAAATACATAATTATAACATGCCTAAATCCACAATTGTAGGAATTTAAGGAACTGTCATGGTAGTCTTCACCCTCTTCACCAGGGTTGCCACTCTAGCCACACCTTCCTATCCCCTTTGCTTTAGCAATCAGAGACTCTTTGTGTTACAGCACAGAGCTAGAAACCCTTCTGGGAGCTAAATAACCCAATTCCTGATTTATGATTGCATATATAACGCAGAAGAAACAGTATAAGCAGAAATTAAACCCCCAAACCAAGCACAATTTTAATACTGATACCTTATCATGGTAAGTGAGGGCCCTGCAAGTGCTCATTGCTAAGCTCTTGAGCTCCGTAACTCAGGGCAAGGGTGGGACTGCTTGCGATAAGAGCCAAAGCGCTTCTACATGCTGGGTTGTTAGTGCGTTCTTGGAGACCTAAGCCTGCAGTCACTCCCGCAGAAGAATCATGTTAGACATACCTGGAAATCTCTGTCGAGACTGTGGCTCTCACAGGTTTATCAATTTTTCCTACAGAATTTACAATCTAAAGCTGAGGTAAGTCTGTGCTCGAGAAAGTACGCTATAAATCATCCCCTGGGAGGCAGGTCTGGTTGCTGCATACAGCCACTCTGAAGAACTTGCATTTTGGCACCACAAAGCCCTCAAGACTCAGCAGGCAGCGGTGGCCAAAGGGGCCACTTGGATTATTCCAGTCCTCCAAGTGCCTTCTTCCCAAAGCAGCTGCGACAGCAGAGCTGTGCTCCCTGCCTGGAAAAAGTCTTTGGGGTATTTGGGGAGGAATAACCTTTTGCTTTTCAAAATGGAGTCGCTTTTTATTACTGAGCTTCCTGAAATTATTTTTCTTCTCTTTATTTGACATGGTGCACGTGGCCATTACTTAATGTCTTCATGCCATGTCTTCAGCTGCCATTTCAGAAACAAAGAGGAAATATGTTCCCCACCCCTACGCATTCCCACAACACAGCAAGATTCATACAGAGCATCAAAGACACCATGGGGAAGGCCATTCATCCCATCTGTACCCAAACAGTTTGGCCATTGCCTCACACCCCCAGTATCTAAGTTTTTGGTGGTCTGTGAAGCTAACAATGGGTCAACCTGTCCTAGTGCTCACAGCATAAAAATAGAAACCTTCAGAAAGGAATTCCTGTGCTGTGACTAGCATGGGGTGCTCTGTGTTTAGGTTGGGAGACCAAAGCCCTGCTTAGGAGAACCACAGTAGAGAGGTCTGTGCTAGGACTAATCAACCCAATTCCCTATCACAAGGACAGATACAAAGAGGAAGGCTTCCTTCTGCACTAGAGTAATGAAGATGTGCCACTCAACCCTGCTGGCAAGAAAGCGGTCTTTATTTCCAATCCTGGTACCAGTAACAACAGCGTGACACACTGGAGTGCTGGTCACAGATACAAAAGGTTATAATCCCGTCAGCAGCAAGGGTCAGCATCCACTGAGTCCTGGCAGCCACAGGTGAACGCTGCTCTTGCTCTAGCGAACATACTCAGACCCAACTGGTAGCACTTTTACATGTCACATTTTGGTTCCCTTCGCAGCACTCTTCACAGCTATGCAGTACAACTGCCGTTCTTTGTCTCTGAACAGCACAGTGAGGTGAGTTTTAACACTTCCAATGACAAAATACATCCCTGGAGGGTAACACGGCTGCATATGGCAGGAGAAGAGCCTTGATCCTACCCTGGAGGGGTAGGGAGATGGAGGAGGTATCAAAAGACTAAGTCTTAAGAAGAGTCCTTTAAGACTCTTAAGACATTAAGAAGAGAAATAGGACTCTCTTCCCTGGTAACATTAAACAAACTTCTCCTGCTCCTCACTGTATATTGGAACATTTAACACGGTGTTGAGTATCTCCAAGCACCCCTGAAATAATAGCCACAACCGCATCATTCTTCACTTTCAGCCCCTCCAGAATATAAGTGCTCCCTAAGTGGAACATCATGATCAAAGATGTTCTGAGATTACACAAGATGTCCAGGCTAACAAGGTCTTGCAGGAAGCCCTGTTGTATACAGTAGGGTAGGTGGGACCTGTGTTGCTTGCATGAAAAGGAAGGAGGGAGGACTAATTGACCCCAAAAGGACACGACTGCCCTAGGGACTGGGTCGGATGAGAAGCATACCCAGAGAAAAGTCAGCACTAGGAGCAGTTGAGGAGATGGGACACCAACTTACATTTATGCTCTCTACCCTCTGTACCCTGGCTAGACACAGGACAATAGGTAGGTGCACCCCCTCCAGCAGACTTAGCTTTTTTCCTCCTTTGGTACAAGAGAGCAGCGGGCAGGAAATGTGCTGTGCACCCTGGGCTAGCTCACACCTCCTCTCTTGCTCCAGGCCAGAGCGGAAAGCACGTTTTGGCTCTGCGCATTTTCTCTTACCCTCCTCATAACATAAATAGACCACAGTGTGGGTTCCCCCTGCCCCAGTAGATGACTTCTAAATGATGCTATGGCTATGCCATTTCCACAGCTCATCTGAAATCAGCCTAATCTTATATACAAAGGATACAGCCCAGATGGCGGTGCTCACAGCTGTGCATGTCTGACATGAAGGTGAGTAAGCTTAGATTTGTGAGCGAGCCACCCAGCTGGCAGGTCTGCCTGGGGGATTGCTTCGGAGTGTGTGAGGGAGAAGCCCACACACCATGAGCAGATTTGGTCATCCTTATGATTACCTCCTTGGCACAGACAAGCTGCTTCTATGTTAGACAGAGAGGGGTAATTTTTTAGGAAAATTTTACTCATGCTGTTTCAGGCAGTATCTTTTCAGCTGGAACAGCACAATCCATAGGACTTCAAAGCCACCAGTGCACTCAAAGAGGGTGTAAAAGCTACCACAAAAGAGAGCAGAGGAATACAAACATCTCTTCAAATGCAGGGCTGTGTGCAGTACAAAGTCAGTCAGCTGGAAGTAAAAAGCTAGCGCTGCTTAGATGCCGTAGCAAGGACTAGGATGCAGTCCCTAGGACTCTTGTACATCCAGTGGAAGAGGTGGATCCCTCCAGAGGGCTATTCACATCGTGGATGTTTAGCGCATCCAGAAGAGCTACACTGACAAATAAGAAATGCAAGGCACCAAGCCTCACACTCAAAGTGCCACAAATCCCCCATGAGTGGCAAGGACTCTGTTCTCTTTCCTTCCCGAAAGGTATCAGGAGTCTTCAGGGTGCTAACAAAAGCAATGAATGAAAAAAGCAATGGATCCTGTTCAAGGTGCAGGAATCAAGAAGCATGTCGCCCATCAGTCTACATCACGATAACCAAGCAAGGAATCCCAGGAAGAAGATGGTACCAGTTTCAGCTTCCATAAAGGTATTGGGAAAGAAGAGATTCCCCCTAGTATGGGGAAGAGAGACATACCCAGTACCCTGAAAGTAGGGATCAGTCTAAAGTTTCCAAGAGCAGCACTCCCTCACCTTGGACGAAAGAAATGAAAAAGTAGGCATATAATTATGTATCATTGCCATTCCCTTTAGTGTGGCGTATCTGCCCATTTCTGCTAGGTGTGGTATTTTATTTCTCTTGGTTTAGCCAGCTAAATATATGCAAAGCACATTTATATACTAAAAAGATTAATCACAAAAAAAAAAGGATCCTAAAGCCTCCTGTAAAGAGACCTTTTACCTACAATAAGAAAGAATTAATCATGGACATTGTGGCTTTACCTTACCAAAAGCCAAACAAACAACATAGTGGCCCATATTCCAAAAAAAACATAATACCTGCAGTTTTCCAGTACAAAACTAAGCCTAGCTATAAGTACACAGTGCCCCCCAAAGAACAGAGACTTCACAGCACCTTCAACTCATTGGTGAAAAAGGAAAAAAAAAAAAGCATTTCTGGGTTGCTTTGGAAAGTAGGACTTTTCTACAATTTTTCTGCAGGCTACTATAGGGTAACAGAACTCTGCCCTCAGGGACACCGCTTTTCCTGAAGGGCATGCCCACTTCTCTTGAAGTGTACAAACTACGAACAGGAAATGTGTATCTTTCCCCAAACACTGTAGTTTTCCATTGCCAGCAATGAAAAGTTACACGCAATGAAATTAGCAGTGCTGAGAAGATTTGTACCCATTCTCAATTTGTCTTGGTTTGAGAAAAATCAGTGCATTTGCTCAAAACAATTGCACTTTATGCGCTCCTTCTTTGTAACTCTGGCTTTATTTTGAGTATTGTTTTCCAGGCAGAAAAGATGGTGCCATCATTTACTTCTGCAACCGAGTTACAAATTGCACAGCTACTGGTACAGGCACTCTGAGGGTGAAGCATATTCCTTGGCCTTGATTCTCCTCTCACTTAGACTAGGGTAAACCAAGTGTCAGCCTAATCAAATCAATATTCTCCAACATATTCTATTGTTACAGCAATGTGAGAGCCAGGGCCCTTTGTGCTCTGATGCTAATAAACTATTCAGCTTCAGCAGTTTGGCTCAGGCAGCGAGCGAAGTTTAGGTCTCGGTCATTAACTTGGGCTCAAATGAAAAACGCAACTTCAGTGGGCAAAATCCACTTAAGTCCCATACATGCCCATGTTTGCAAACAATGCTTTTGATCTTCGCTTAGGACTCCTGTTCAGCTCTGGCTGCTGTAACAGAATTCAACACTTACAGCTGCTTCTCTGTGGCCATATCCCTAGGGATGTGTCGCGGTTTAACCCCAGCCAGCAACTAGGACCATGCAGCCGCTCGCTCACTTCTCCCCCCCCTCCCCAAGTGGGATGGGAAGAAGAATCAGAAAAATAAGGAAAACTTGTGGGTTGAGATAAAGACAGTTTAATAAGTAAAGCAAAAGCCACGCATGCAAGCAAAGCAAACAGAGGAATTCATCCACTACTACCTATTGGCAGGCAGGTGTTCAGCCATCTTCAGGGAAGCAGGGCTTCATCACACGTAACAAAACACCAAAACTCTGAACATCCCCCTCCTTCCCTTCTTCTTTCTCCAGCTTTATATACTTAGCATGATATCATATGGTATAGAATATCCCTTTGGTTAGTTGGGGTCAGCTGTCTCAGCTCTATCTCCTTACAACTTTTTGTGTACTCACAGCCTATGCACAGGCAGGGCAGTGTGAGGAGCAGAAAAGGCCTTGACTGCTTAGCAACAACTTAAAACATTAGTGTGTTATCAACACTATTTCCATCCTAAATCCAAAACGTAGCACTATACCAGCTGCTAGTAAGAAAACTTACTATCCCAGCCGAAACCAGGACAGGATGGCAAGCCAAGGAGAGAGAAAGGCACCTCAGGCAAGTGAAGGCTGTGCTTACTCGATTAAAATTGAGTAGAGATGGTTGGTAGGCTGCTGACAAGAATATTCCGCTGGTATTTGCTTCAAACAGTGTATCTGTGACTGTCCCCATTTTATCCATGCTGCACATGCATAAAGGAAAGAGCTTGAATACAATCACCACTTTACAGCCTATTCATGGTATATCTTATTGTCATATATATCCTTCTATCTCCTCCAGACCCAAGAAGCTCTAATCAGTTCAGGCCACACTGCATGCCTGTAGAGAGGACCAGACCTCTGTTCCTGTATGTTAATGGGCTTCGCTTCCAAACGGGTAAAAACCAGAATGATAGAAAGCGAGGAGTATCTCTCCCCGTTTAAAGATAGGGAATAAGGTACTGAAGAGATCCACACAGATCCAACTTAGAGCCACACAGGTATCCCGACATTCAGCTCATATTGACACAGTTAGTAAGTCCCCCATCATTTAAAACTTCAGTTCAATGTAGACCTGGCTCTAAGTGACTTGAATAACATCATGCAGGCAGTGTCTGGCAGCGCCAAGAAAGGAACCCAAAAGTTATCCATCTTGGCCCAATGCCAGTCAAGAGGGGAGGCCTCCCACTGACAGTGCTGGGCAGCTCACACGAGGCTACCAGGATGGTAGCTTCACTCACAGCCAGGGAACAGGGCAAGTCAGAGAGCTGAAAGCAGGTGAAAAGGGATCATGTTGGGCAAGAACCAGCTATGACACTGTAGGGGGCATAGAGAAATCAGGCAGCAGGGTGCATGGCAAAAGACTGGAAGACAAACCTTGTTAAATACCTCAGCAGACACAGCACTAAGATGAACGAGATGGTGAAAAATGGGAGAGACAAGAGCACCCAGCCTCCTATTGCTATTACGTGCAGAGGGCAGAGCTGCGCTGTGCCAGCTGACAACAAATTAACCGGTTGCAGCTTTGTGCCACGCTTTGAGCACGCGTGTGCTGTGCCAGCGCTACTGTGCCAGTGCCCCACATCACACCCTGTCAGCCTGTGCGATGCCACAGCTGGAAACCCACTAGAGCAGAGTGTGGCTGCGCCAGAGTAACACAGCAGTTCTGTGGAAGGAGCTACACGTCAATCAGAGAACATCCCTCCCTCAATCCTCCGGCCATGCAATTCCTCTGGACAGAACATGTCTTTGGGACTTCCTTGGAAAAGGCAAATTTCTGTCATTGCCACTGATGAGGAATCTATAGGAAAGAGGAGCAGGCATGGAGAGAGCCTCAACAGCAGTTCCAGACATTTTTCTAAGACAAAACCTCTGCCTGCCCTTGGGTTTATCTGGTGGAGGGAAGGGTAACTGCAATATCTGCCTCAAAATAAATGAAAGCATTAGAAGAGAAGAGGAAGCAAATGAAGGAACATTAGCAATATAGCTTATATATAAGCCATGGACCAAATTTGAAAACTGGATATAGGCGTGCACTGGGTCCCTAACATTCATCTAGCAGCCCATACTGCCAAGCCATCTTGTCCCAAAGCTGAGAGAGGTGTCACTGAAATGACAAATATTCCTAATAATCTTAGTCAGGATTTGAGTTCCCATGAGGTGGTCCCTCTGCTTACACCACAGTGGCTCATTACGGGAGATTTGTGCCGGTGGGATCTCCAGGTACACTGCAATCATGCACAGGGAGGACTCCACACCAGCAATCCTGGGAAAGCATGAACCCCAGCACAAGTTTCTCTGAAGGATGTGGCATTTAGTGCCATAGTAGACATAGTGGACTGTCTTGCCCTGCCCCCTCTCACGTGGAAAGAGAGGGATAGTGGGTTTTTTGCTAACTGTCCAGCATGACATTTGCACCTCTCCTAATCTAGACACACCCAGCTTCCTCAAAGCTCTGGGTAATGTCCTCTGACAGGCAACTTCCTGCAGCAGCTTCATTTAGTTTTTGTTTTAAAAAATTAATTTTTAAAACATAGGACCAGTACAGAAGCCTCCATGTTATATGTTTTGAAATTACATTTCATTTTACGTTTCCTATCCTGCAATATTCCCAGTATGTCTCAATCATCTGCATTGACAAAGTAGCTTGACAGAATTTCTGCAGGGGAAACTACCGGGGGCAGCTGGGTCTTTGAACTGCAGACAGCTATGCTATTTGTCTGCATAAGCTAAATCACTGGCATAACATGTGATGAGGTAACTACAGAAGCATACAGGAAAGAGGAGTAACAGCTCATATGTTTCTCACAGTTCCAGTCTCCAGTTCCTCTACACTTCAAAATGACTTTGCTTCCAAGAGATTAAATCCCTGTGCTTTGTTATGCAAGTGGTGTAGCCGCAAGTTCATGGCAAAATTGAGGCTGATTCAGAATGTAGCTTTTTGTTTTAAACACATTATGTCAAATCTACTTTGGCCTGCCCTTTGGTCAGAAGGTGAAATTGAAAGTGCTAGGTTTAATTCTCTAGGCTTGGGACAGGCTTACCTGAAAAAATTACTTTGTGACCTTCTGGCTTTCTCATGATCAGCATTCATCAAATACTCGTTAAAATAGCTGATCTCCTGAGTGGCTCCAATTTCTCTTTGTGCCTTCTCTTTCCAGAATGACCAATGTTCACCTCCCATGTCAAGCTCTGAACTCCTGAAGCTTAGTGTAACCTCCAGCGTATGATACTTGCACATGCAGTGCAAATATCTTCTCTTTTTTCCTATTCTTGAAGACAGAAGAAAAATCACGAAAAGTCAAATTTTCTTTTGCTCCTTCAAGAACAATTCACAACAATTGAGCACGAATTGCCAGCTGTATGAAGTACACAGATATCAATTAAAAATACGTGATGCTGGGGAATAATTCCAACTTTTCCCCTTCAGTCCTTTGAATTTATACTGAAGGCCTTTTTTTCAAGTGTTCATGATTATCTCCCTCCAATTCTGTTTCAGGAGGAATGGAAATGCAGTAGTAACATAAATTCCTACTAAGTTTCTGGAAATTTTCTTTTGTAAGTCACAGTATCTTCTCAGATACAGTTCCTCAGACAAACCATATAATGCCATAGAAGACTAACGTTCCTGTGTCTTTTTACAGTGGTAACAGTGGACACAAGAATTACTTCCAGATACATTGAATAACTGCCATAAGGACGTACTGCTTATCTTCTTTAGCAACATCATGCAAGCTCTGTAGCACCGTATTCTTGGTTTATGTTACACCACAAAAAAATTAGCATGGGGATGCTGGTGCGATACACGTTCAGAGTATCCCTTTAAAAGTAGATCTTGCAGTTGGCTTGATAAAATAGGGGTCTCAGGATACAAAGCTAAAAAAGAAAAGCAGTTTTCAAAAGGTTGTACTTTTTCATATTAGAGACTAAAAGACATCTTTAAGAACATTTGGCCAAGCATTCATTGCTTTTTCCTATAAAGAAAATAACTTATTCTTCCATTAAACTCTAGATTATCATATGCTATCCTTTATTAAGGCAGCACCATTACCACATTCTTCGCATTTCTAATACTCAGTCTCACAAGCCATTAAGAGCAATTCCCAATGCTGCAAGTTTAGATTCCGATGACGTAAAACAGTCACCCATGGCTTACGGTTAATATCTTTATTATTTTCAGCCACAAAGACAACTTCTGTAAACAAAAAATAATCGATGAACTTTTTCTAAGCACAAATATGGAAATAATTATGCCTGCCTTTGCAAAAGTTTTTTCATCACTGTTAAATGTTTTTTGGGTAAAGGAAAGGGTTGTCCTGGCCAGCTTCTACCACATATGATATTATAACCATCAAGGTAAACATCTATACGCCTCGATTCAGAGCTGCTACTGAGTGTCAGAATGCACGCGTGAATTCCTAACTAATAGCTATTGTTTGGATTCATTGGAGGAAATACCATGAGTTTGACTTTTTCCAGAAATAAGCACACTATAACCCCACAAGCAAAAAAAAAAATTAAAAAAATCATAGTTGATTGGTTTTCTAAGTGGTCATAGTTTTAGAAGAGACTTTAAATTGATCATGAGTCAGAAACACATTCCTGCATTTGGTTGCCATCTTTCAGTGTTCAAAGCAAGTCTCAAATACTCCACATTTGACTGAAAAAAATGACACTTGGCTTATTTAGCTTGGCTTCTGAGCAGTTATATGCAATTGAATGCTTCCTCAGAATCACAAAGGGTTTCCTTACACAGATGCTTGCAATGAAAATATCAAAGAAACAAACAGCTTGCCCAAGTTCCCGCAGTGTCTGATTGGTGACACTTCCCATTTCTGAGCAGATCACAGATAAATTCACCAGCTTTTAGTGAAATACCGGACCCATCTCTAACAGACCCTCAACCAGAATATAAAACAATTAAGCTGCTGATGGCATAACTAGGCAGTAGGATAGCTATACACACCAGAACGCATATCTCTGTATTTCAAAATATTGTCACCCTGCTCCCAGCGTATGCCATAAATAAAATAAAAAAAAAATCACAGCGAGAGGATTTGCTCATTCCCCTCCACCCACACAAGCAGGGCTCACTCCTCAGTTCACAATGCGCTCGGCTGCAGAATCCCACAGGCATTCGTTGTGCTCAGCACCCGCCTGAAGCCAGGAAGAGCTGTCGTGAAATACCAGCGAGCGAAACCTAAGTGAAATCAAAGAAGCCATGCTCTCCCTTCACAGTGGATGTGAACTATTTCATCCCCTACCTGCGCCAGAGGCATGCTGAATGTTAAATAATATTTGCACAATTCTATCAACAGATTAAATTCCATTCAAACACTTCTCTGGGCTGGACGAAGCCCCCAGAAGTCTGTTTCATGGGAAATTCCAACATTTCAGGACTACCCTTGAGTTCATTATTCAATTGGAAGGAAGAAAAAAAATTTCCAGTTAAATGAAATTTCAGATGTACCTTTTCTTGACAACGTCAAAGGACATCCCTTTTCGTAAAGAGGTCAGCATGGAATTAAGGCAAAAGTATCAGAAATATAGATGAATGCTAGAACAAGATGCTTCAAATGATTGCAAAATTTCTTCAATAATGTTTAATCAAAAAGAGAGAAAAATCAGCTCTTATGAAATACATTCCACTAAAATTCAGAGAATATGTAACCAAAAAAAAGGACTGCAGTGAAAGAACTTTTAGCTCCTGCAGTAATATTATTCTTTGATTGTTTACTACCACAGTCTTTTTGAAATCACCAAGGATACGCAAAGAAGCACAGAGAAATATCGAGAAAAGTGTTTAGCTTAACCTTTTTGCTACAGTGACCAATTTCCCCATTGCTTTTTCAATTTGTCTTCCAGATTAGCTCTGATTGATTATAAAAATCATACCGTACAAGTTCTAGCTTATGAACATGGACTTCATATGCTCAGAAGGATTAGCGAGAGACATTTTGATTCATTTTCTCCAAGGAAGAGAATTTTTTTTTTTTATTTTATATAATCTCTCTGTCCAAATTCAATCAGGAAAAAAAAAGTATATTGGTGGCTACATACTGCAACAGTATGGGAAATTGGACGGCTTATTGTTTCAGGCCCAGGCCACCCAAGATTTGAGAGGATTTGGCAGCTTCCAGGATATATCACATGAGAGACTGGTGAAAACAGACAAACAAAACAAAAACAACCCAGATGGTTGTGCTTCCCTCAGTTACAAGGCAATGCCATAAGAGAAGCCTTTACTCACATAGAAGCATTTTCATTTTAAAAAGGTCAGATAATTTTTAAGTGTTCGCTTTTCAGAATTCTTTGAGTTTTCCCTCGCATCTTCTGTAAGCAAATTTATGTGAATTCTATAGAAAAGATCTCAAAAAAAACCCCAAATAATCCCAACCTCATAAGATCTCTCTCCAGCCTCTTTTTCCTGTTTTGCTCTGAGATATAAATATCAGATGCAGGAATGTGCAAATGCAGAGAGTACATCATTTGTTGAGTTGGTCCAAGTATTTGGATGTCTGAGTTTTCTGCTATCATTAGTTTTGTTATCTTACTATATTCATTTTTCTATTATAAGGCTGCTTACTTTAGCTATATTTTATTCCCTCCGATTCGTTCTTAAAGAAAAACTACAAGCATCAAGAAAAGTACTGAAAAAGAGTCTACGCTTTTCCAAACTATTCCCTGACAATAACTATTCTGACTTCCAATGCCAGTTTTCTCCCTAGACTTCCACTCAGCTTCACTACATCCTCCCCGTTTAAAGTCATGTATCTTCACAAGTATCCTTTTCCGCCACAGTGCTGCAGGCTCAGATCCAAACTCCGGGCAGCCCTTATGTATAGGTAGGGCTGGAAGGCCTGGAGCATGGCCTTCAGGAAAAGATAGCATTTTGACTCGATGTAACAACTTTGGTACATGACCACATGCCATGAGCAATACCTTACCCGTAGCTATCTGTTCTGACGCACAGATTTACCCATTCCTGATTATTTCTAAACAGTGCTGATAATTTATGCATAGTGCTGCTTTCTACTGAACATCATTACAGAGGCTTCTTTTTTTTTTCTGGAAAAAACTTGCCCAAACTGTATACTACAACTGTTGCCATCCACATTCTACAGATATGCTTTCTAAACTGAGTTTTCATTCATCCTCCTTTGTTACCTTCCCTGGCTTTGTAATCTGTAAATATTCCCAAACAACCGCTCTCTATGGAAACAGGAACATCAAGGTTCCCACCAACAGAAATCATTCCTAATCTTTGTTTAGCTTGTATGGCAATCAGGGGTATTAAGTTTACATATAATATGGTGCTGGGGGTGCACGGATAGAAAAAGACATTTACAAAACCTTAGTGCCTGATAAGGCTACAGAATACATCTAGGCTACTGATATTAAATGACGTCCTGTCTTTTATGTTACTGCCGTGATGTGTGCAGCATGGGCACAGGAGTTAATCAGGGCCCCAGGATTTGTGGGAAGGTAGATGACAGGTGCAGATGGCCCAGTCCTTAAGTCTTTATAGAGTAACAGCAGTTGTCAAGAGCAGTTGTCTTTCTGTCTCAGCCCCAAAGAACCTGCTGGCCTGCAGCCCTTGACTTAGGAATGACAAAGCTCCAAGGAAGAGCTGCAGGCTGGAGAAAGATAAGCATGATAAATTCCCAGGGAAGATGATAAAAAGAAAAAGGTCTTATAATGACTGTTAAAAGAGAAACCATGACACAAAAGACCAGAAAATAACAGAAATCAGGATAGAGACAGAAAAGAAAGGAGGTGGTCACACTCCCTGGAGGGGCCTGTCAAGTGGTAGGAATAAAGTGACCCCAGGTCTGCAAAGCAGTATTTGCTTTTTGTCCTATAGTTGTGCATCTACCATGAACTGTGCCCATAAGTACAGCGTACCTGTGGTTTGAAAGTGCCTTTGCAAAATACCCATTTTTCTTTCTTTCACCATTCATCATGAAGTCCCCACAGGCCAACACAATAGTCCAAAAAGAACAAGAGAGTAGGGATCTCGAGACAGCACAAAGAAGAGAGATGAGTTTGTAGAAAACCGGAGGAAATTAGAGGCATGGCTCCCCAGAAGGGAACTAGAGATGGATCCGAACCCCAGAAACTTGCTGAAAGTTCATATGTATACATATGACCCAACAAATCTGAACATCATCCAGGATCAACAAGTTTAAAGGTCAATGGGCTGCTGAAGCTCAACATAGCAGCTAGATGTGTATCCCATTCGATGGAAGAGGTCCAGTAAGACTGTAGGTCAGTTACTGAGAACTAACTAGCTACATTAGTGTAGTGTCATAGAGTGTCTCCAGTGGATACAAGAAAGTGTTTACAAAAATATAGCCTTAGACCTCACATACAATAACAATAAATCAATCAAGTCAGGCAATTTCCAAACCCTTTCCTTTTTAATACAGTTGTGTTCTACTTGTTTAAGTACATAAAAACGCAGTATTTTATTCCTGCTGTCACCGCTACTAAGCCATCATGTCTCTTTCCACAGAGGCGTAAAGCCTTCACCTAAACCCTTTAAAAGTGCATAGCTCTGCTTCTTCTGTGTTGCAGGCTTCCCCTGGACGTGACAAACACTGGAAGATCCTCACAGCTCAAACCAGATCAAGAATATTCTATATACAGCACTGTAAATGAAGACACATAGAAAGCACTTTGCCTCAGATCACTACAGTCCTTAATGAGGTGTCAAGTACTGCAGACCTCATGCCTAGCCAAAGCCCACTTGCTCATAAACCAGTTCCAACCAGTGAATATTTTCTGCCTAGAGAACAGCAGCAGATCCTACAGCCAGCAGGCTTTGCCCAGACAAGTAAAGACATAACATTGGAAAGTGCAGTAAACTCCCCCAATAAAGGCTTCTGTGCTCCCCAGACACACTAACAGAAAATTCATCTACGTGGGGTGTTCAAGGGATAGGGTGATGGGTTGCTAGCATAGTAATTTTCAGTGGGAGTGTGCACAAAAGGGCAATTCTCAGATGAATTACCACTTCACTCAGTGAAGCTTAAATTCTTATTTCCGCTTAACATTGTTGAGTTTCCTCTGTGCTACAGCAGAGGTAAACCTCTAAACCTGACCTGCAGCGTACACGAGCAGAGCCCAGTCCCTGCTCTAATTAGTTGGGAGAAATCTGGGAAGATAAACTGGGACCTGAAGGAGGGGAGCAGAGACTTGAACCAGTCTCTCCCACATCCCAGTACCTTAGCAACCCAGCTTGTCTCCTCCAAACAGCACTTTTTGCCAAAATGGAAACACTCCAAAAATTTTGGTGCAAAATTGTTTTGTGCTGCCAGAGCCCAGTACATAACCAGAGGGGGGCACCAGGGTCAGAACTATTATGCATTTAGATTGTGTAGCGTAGCGTATGATTTATTTTTTTAAAACAATGGCTATTTTCTTGTCCCACAGATGCTGATTGCTCGGCCCCAGACACCTATTCTGCGAGTTAGACACATGTTGTGAGCTGTTTATGCTGGTCACATCCTCTGTGTAAAACTTTTATGACTTTTTTAGCTTTTTATTGTTATGTATTTGGCTATCATAGCACTCAAGTGTGGCTGGCCCACCTTAAGCAGCGTAAATCAAGTGGGACAGTAGTGAGTGATGAAGGATTTTATAACTGAGGAACTGGCTGAACTCTTTCCCTGTTGTTTTAAGACATTTATATTCCCTCTTCTGAAGGTTTGGGATACTCCTAAGCAAAGGGAAAGCTGGACTTGTCTTCCCCTACCTCCCATACGTGGAGCCTGCTGAGGTTATTTTCAGCTTTAACCCCTTCCTTATAAAACATGCACACAAACATGACAACTACTGACAACAGAGTCTAATTCTCTAGAGACAATATCCTCCTTCTGGTTAAATCAACAGCAAATGCAGATTTTCAAGCTGACTCTAATTTTGAAACTCACCTTGATGAGCATCTGCTATTTATAGGACTTTTCAGGTGGTCTCCCACACCAAAGCCTCATTTGGCTTTGAAGAGGAGGTGCATCCTGCCCAGGCAAAGATCAGCTCTCTAAAAACCTTCAATTTTACTGTGTCCCATCCACTATTTTTCATCCTCCCTGCACTGCCTCCTCCTCAGTCACATCCAGACCTGTTTACGTTGAGTGCAGGCCCTCACAGCACCCCCCACAGTGCATGGGAGGGATTGGAGTCACAAAGTTAGGACTTTATGAATTTAAATTTCACCAGGGCACCATTCTGGCCTTACAAAGAGCCATCCTCTAGGCTCAACAAGTCTAGATTTAAACAGGAAAAAAAAAAAACAAACAGGTTATTTCTTGTACTCAATGCCAACAGCGTTGTTAGCTCTTTCACACCTATCCACTGCATCAAAAAAATCAACTACTGGACCAACTTATTTTACTGTCTTGAACATACAGTGCTGAGAAGTATAGCCGTCTAAAAGAGACAAGGCATACTAATAGGGATGACAAACCCAAAAATGCGATTTTGAGCTCTGTGAATTCAGGGGATGAGCTGATCCCAAGGACAGGCAAGTGCAAGTCTTTCCATGATTAGAGAGCTACAGGTTTTGATGGGCAACAGTTTCTGCATGGCTACACCACGTTCTCTTAAGTGGCTGCACAGCTTTTAACTGTGCAGCTTGCACTGCAAAGTGGCTGGCCAGAAAAACCTTTTTCACCCCCAGACTCTTCTTTACTGTGTAGTAAACTGGGAAGGCTAGTTCCTGAATCAATCTGCCAATGATATATCAATTTTTTTTATGATCAATTTTAAACCATCTCTTTATGAAACTGGAAGTTTACAGAGAAAGAAAAAAAAAGATAAAAATCAAGCAGCAAGCTTTCACCTAGTCTTGGAGACATTTGCGCGACTGAATTCTACAGATTTTTACCTCTTCCTATGTTCTCCTGTGTCCTTAAAACAAGAAAGAATCACTGTATTCCTGCACAAGTAACTCATTATGCTCAGATGCAGCAGAAGAAAGTCACACTTCCCCTGTACAGTCGTAGAAATAAACCAGGAAAGCTCTGATATTAAGCAATGTCCTTACTCCTCACTCCTATAATTTGAAGATTTTGGCAAAACCAGGTCATTGTTTTCTTACTCCTCTCCTTCCTAGTTCATATGCACAGGGGATTTTGCACATCCAGTTTCTATGAATAATCTCCTGCTTGTTGTTGTAACCCTTCATGTGTGTCTAAATTCTTTCATTCACTCTTGCTAACCTAATTCTTCCAGATGTTTAGGAGTTTTTGCATTCTGGCAAGAAGGACTACTACAAAAGGGGCAATCATAAATCTTGTGGGCTTTTTTCCTTCTTTTTCATGTCAAACCAATTGTTGGGATCTTGATCTCTTTGGCTTCAATTTTCATTTCACAATTATGGGTAGTATTGCACCATGGAAATAATTACTTAAAAGGTTTAAATCCTTTACCCCTTACAAAATAACAAGCCTTCTTTATTTCCTAATTAGAAGAGTAATGGAACCTTTATGAGTCTTCAAACAAAGTCTAAAAATTCCCAGAAGGGGAAGGAACCGTGCTGGAGAAATGGCCACTGTGGCACTTTGCAGAGAAATTATGTCATCTTTTGTGGTGGAGAGGGAAGAAGCAGGGCAGCTGAAAGCCTGTTTGGATTCCCTGGCAAATAAAACACTCATCCCACTCTACCCCAGGACCTCTTTTCCCTTTCTAACAGCAGCTTCTCTACCACCATCTCCCTAGATATGTCATCCTGCAGTGTGGGAAGGCTGGAAGGGTCTGAGGGGTCCCTAAACCCTGGGCTGTTTCTTTCCCCCCGCCCCCTCTCTTTCTCAGGATTCACAGACAAGAGCTAAAGAGTTTGAAATTGCAGATTGGTGGCCCAAAAAGATAGGCCATGTAAAGTCTGTCTGCCTCTCACTCATCATCTTCCCGGAGGTAGAAAGGATGAGACCATCCTTTGAGAGTAATCCCAGTGATTGAGCAAAGTCAGGGAATCAGAGCTGACATTTTACATACAGCTTCCAAAAAAAAAAAAAAAAACAAACAACACACACTAGAAAAAAAAACCCAACACAACAAAGATCCTTTTGCAGAATCTGAGTATGGATTATTTCCCCCAGCATTAGAAAGTCCTACTTGCAAGTATATATAAATTGAAGAAAAAAAAAACCACCAACACCACACCACAATAAAAAACTAGCTTGTAAATTCTACTTTTGCTTTGAAATTTCATGGAAAAATAACCTTGGTGGCAAATGCTGCTTGTACGACTTGGATAGGAAGGCAGAGGAAAAACAAGCCACCCATGGCTTTTCAGTTCTATATACCAGTTGCAGCTTCACATCTAGTTCATCCTGTGTAATATTTTCCATTACAGGACACCCCTGTTTCAGTAGCTTATAACTTTGCTTAGTGTTAACTGTTTGAGTAGAAGTTTCCATGCTATGCATTTGTGTCATGCTACCTGATGTTTTTTTTTGGGGGGGTTGTTTGGGGGGGGGGGGGGGGGGGGGTGTTGTTTTTTTAATTAAAAAAAAGTTTTGTTTCCAGAAGTTAGAGGAAAATGTCGAACCAAAACAAATGTTTGTCCCACATGAAAAATGTTATAGTTGTTTCAGGGAGAAGCTCCAGGCTTTGGAGCAGGAGTTTCACACTTAATAGAAAGACAGAGTCTTTATCAGGGCTTTTCCCATCCGCATGGGAAATCGTCCCAATTTAATTCACTCAAAGTCTTGCAAGTGAGAGGTTGACTATCAGAGCATGGTGCTAACAAGAATTCTGACTGCACACAGTGGTTCCTTACGATTGCCTCAGTGAGAGAGATGAGCGAAAGAAACCATTCACAACCACTTTTACTAGACACAAAGCATGGCTTCTGACAACCTGGCTTGAGCTTCACTCAGCACAGAAATAACAAAGAAATGATAACTCATCAAGTCAGCCTCAGAAAAAGCCTACTGCTCCTAAACTAATTGCTTAAACTATGATTAACTGTAATGTCTTCTACCCCAATACTCTTCCTCAAGGTCCATCTCCTGAGGCTGATAATCAAAAGGGCTTTTTTGGTTTGATATTTTTAATAAATCCCATCTTCAGAGATTTCAAAAACGTTGAAGCTGCCACTTTCCCATCTCTGTCCTTCCTGCCGTCCTACCACAGGCTGCTCTGGGCAGCGACACAGCCCAACACATGCCTGCTGGCTTCCTGAAGGCATTTACATTGCCCACATCCCAGTCTTGCAGCGTCAGCCCCTACACATGAGCTACTGTGCAAGCTTAGCAGCCATCACTCTTCCAGGGATTTTTTTTTTCCCCCTCCCTCCCAGGAGACAAAGATCTGCTCCAAATTAAAGTTAAGTGAATGGAACAGGAAGAGGGGGGGAAAAAAAAAAATACAAACTTTATTTCTTCTTAGACCGTTAATCAGGAATCTTAAATTATGAGTTTGTCAAACCCATAGCGCCTGGAATAAGATCTGCAAACAACAGTGAAGTGGAACCTTTGGCTGTGTTTGCCAAATGCAGGGGTTTGCTCTTGCCCTTCTTTGACCAGCTTTCAAGGCCATTTCAGCTGCAAATCTATGGGATTGCATATTTAAACCAGTGTTTACAGTGACTGGGGAGAGATCTACAATCTGTGGGCTCACGCTTCTTAAACCAATTTACAGAGCATTTGTCTCAGAAGCACGTTAAGTAACTCATGGCAAGGCCAGATATTCACCGACAAAAACCTGAGATACTTAAAATTGTCAGTGTCTCAAGTTGTGTTAGCATATGTAAGCGCAATTCAATTCACTGAAGGCGCTGGAGTTCAGTTATGACCTTTCTTGGGTGTGAACAAGAAGATCAGCCAGTTTTTAATTCTTCCAGCCAGCCTGGCTTTTGCTAGGCTCAAATTGAACTTGTTGCCAGACTCAGCTCAGCTCTCTGGCTGGAAAAAACAAGAGCAGGGATGGTCTCAATATGCAGCTGTCGTTACCGGGGATCCATATTTATTGTGTTTCAATACCTCCAGGTTATAACTCTTTACTTAAAAACAGTGAGAAAATCTAGTTTCTGTAGCTTCCAGACAGACCTGCACACATACTTTGGGCTCGGAGTCGTTCAGACCTTACAAGCGTTATCTTCCTAAGGAAGTCAAGCCATGTCCTCTGCGTCCAGCCATACAGAATAAACACCATCTCTAGAGACACTTCTCATTCTCTGAAATGGTTTTAGGTCAGTTCAAGCTACAATTTAAACCAGATGCACTGGTGGGGTTTACAATCACAAGCTGGCACCGCTTCATACCAGCCCCTTTTAAGGCTCCATTTGCCCCCCATCACACAAAAATGTCACTGCTGATTTCATCAAGAGCAAGCGCAGGTAGTGAGCTGCATGTCTAGCTGGAAAAACAGTAATAGAAACAGCCTGGCTTAGGGCAAACGCTGCTGCAGAAATCTTTCCTTTTGCTTCTGCTGACTATTTAATGTTTAAACCATGCAACCCTAATTCTGTGTTATGTTGCTTTTTACAATGTATTTTTGATTTGGAGAATAAGCAATGAGCCTGTTCCTTGTTTGGCAACAGTACAAAGGCACTTTGAACTAACAACATATTCTGTAATCTAGCCTCAGGTATGAAGTTAGCTACTGGTTGGACATAAAGCATGTGTCTGAGTGGTACAGGTCTGGCCGCCTAGTCCAGGTCTGCACTGCTTTTAAAACAAACACAAACGTGCCTGTTTCTGCCTTCTCATACACCTGTGCAGCTCCCCTGAGCTCAGCGTGTGTGTGTAAATCAGAGGGCAGTCGTGAATCCATGTGGTCTGCACAAGAACTGTGCCTCTATTCATTCCTGCCCCCAAAGTCTGGAGGGCCGTGCTGGACTGACATGCTAAACTAATTTTCTGGAATCTGCTTCTGTAGCCAGGCCTGCAAAGGGAGCCTGGGCTGCGGTCAGAGGACACGGCTGCTGAGCTGATGAGTTGAGACTGACTAAATATTAGGGGTTCTGCTTATGAATACTTACTTCCCAAGCGAAAGAGCAATTTAAATTAGAGAAGAGGCATGGGTTTTTTTCATTGTACATAACAAACTGCACAAGAGCAGCTCTATGCTATTCTTCTGAGTTTCCCCTACATATACCACCAAAAGTCAGTGACAAAAACATTAGAAAAAATAATAAATGTTTTAAACACCTGAATGTAATTGTGGATATCCCCTCCTTTACTCTGGACAGATTCTCCATAGATTTCAGAACCAGTAGAAGCTAAAAACCCATTTTGATCCTGAACCACAGTTCTCACTTTACCACGTGTTGCCAGACAGGATGGTTCTCGATGGCTGGGGGCCCTCAGGAGTTTTTTTGGGATTTTTTCAGGTAAAGGGAGAGCATCTCTGCTGGTCTGTCCAGGGAAATACTCTCTGTACACTCCTTTGTGGCTCCACTCTATGGAAAGCCTGAACCTTTCATTGTCATCACATACAGAATAAGCATCATTTCCAATTAGGTGGAGTATTTTTTGTCAGTTACTTATTTTCAAGTAGTGATTAAAAACATTAGAACAGGTAAGCAAGTCTGTAGCAGAGGATCTGTAGAGCCCAAGAGGATCCTAGTAGTTTCTGCCAAAGGAAAAGCCGCATCTTAGCTAGGGTGCAAGTTTCAGGCATGCCTAGCCTTTTGCACCTCACTCTATCAGCTTCACTGCATTGAAGATTTGGACTGCAGCTCTGAGTTTGTGCCTGATACTGTGCTGTCTCCAGACCAGTGCTAAAATATAAGGTTGCAATGTATTTTCACTGCCTTTTACTGTAATATATTGATAATGGTAGATTTCCCCTTGAATTCCACTGCACAGCTGTCACCAAAAACAACGCAGCAAAAATACTGTCCACGTATAGACTTCCCTCCACATCTATTCAACTTTCAAGATTCAGAGAAACCATCAGTATCCCAGGCCCAAAGTCAAACTGATTTCCCTTATCATTTGGAAATACATTGAAGGGAAGAGTCAGCACTAGCAGGCTGAAAGTTTCCTTCTCAGGGCTCTACCTTGAGGTCCAAGTTCACAAGTAGAGAAAGGAGCCCACCCCAAAGTTACTGAGTTTGACTGCCCCATAGAAGATGGCAGATGCCTTTGCACTGGCATAGCAGAAGTTGCCTACACTTCTACACATCTTTCCTGGATATAAGGTCTCTCCTACTTGCTTAGCACTAGGGTCAGACATTGTTTTGTTTTAAAGTGCTTCCTCATGGAGAAAACCAATACGAAATATTCTTGTGGTTATTTTTTTCATGAACATTGGGGAGACCTTTCTCCAATTCCTCCCATGAAGGACAGCAAGGACTCGATGCATGCATAACTTATTCAGCAGAATTGTTGTACTTGTCATTTTACTTGAACAAGGACCAGTGATCCTGGACAGTTAGTTTTCTCTTTTTTATTTTAATTTCTTTTGTTTGTGTGGAAACTGTCTTCAACCAAGAACTCTGGAACTCTTGGTAAGCCTTAACCTAGATACTGCCTGTATATTTCCTTTTTTTTCATTCTACACATCCCAACTTACTTTGAGAGTAAAAATTTCAAAATATGTCATAAGTTCTTAGAAGAGAGAATCCATTCCTCACAGATGCATTTAGGAACTCATCTTGAAGAAACTGGAGAACATCAAAGCCCTTAAGCTTTTAGAAACTGTAACTCATCTTTTGAAATATGAAACATGTGCGCCAGACAGTTTTGACAAATGTTTACATTTTGGTGCATAGCTGAACTGCTTATCAGAAGTTCAAATGCTCTTTGTTCCTAATTTCCCACTATTATTCACACTGCATGCTCTGTTCAAACACAGTAACACCCTTTGGTCATGAGAGCCAGCAATGCTTCTGTCTCACATGGAGTAGTCCAAGGAGACCCAAATGCTCAGCACCCATAGCACGCGGATCAGTGATTCTTCCCTGCATTTTTATCTTTATTATAAGCAAGACTACACGCAGAGGAACATAAACTCTTCTATTCAGAGAAACTTTAAAAGTACCTTCGCCAAAATAAAGAAGTGCTTCACCTTGGTTCTGTGCATCCTCATCCAGTCTATGGTCTTTCACTCACTTCTATGGCAACAGTTCTCACAGGATTTTCTGACCCTGTGAAATCCCAGACATGTGTCCTCCTTCTCTCCCCCCTCCCATAGGGTGAGAGCTGTCCTAGATTTTTAGTTTAAGAAAGAGATAGGCACCTCCTGATGATTATTCATCCTACTTTCGGATAAAGACTTCCTCTGGAAATACTACGAACTGTAGAGGAATCCTAGAACAGGAAAGTTGATCTAGATACTTATTTGGACCCTGGAGTTCAGCAAGATGAATATCAGAGTAAGCAACAGACCCTATGCTACCCAGTGAAATGCAACATCAACCAAAAATTTTTCACCCTTTGTTTCAGTACACTGGAAGAAACAATAAAAGAGGATGACACTGGTGATTTTGAAAACAGGCATGGCTTCTGCAGCGTAAACCAAGAGGGGGAAGATGCAAGAAGGTAAGAAATAACATGAATCAACAGCTTCTGTAGGAAAGAGAAAAGACTGGGGATAAACCACTTTGTAGTCCTAACAAAAATGCCCTTATTGTGGGTGATCATTTTAACTCAGAAAAATTAAGAGGAAAGGGAAATTGTTACAATGGCTTAATCTTGCAGGGAGAAGATTAGCGTAACTAGGACAGAAGAGGTCAAGTCAGCAAGTATCAGCAGGAAATGTGAGACACATGATTAATCATCCTCATTTCCAGACACAACATGGAAATAGTCTATGAAAATATGTCAACAAATTATTTGCATGTAAATCAGGAAAGCCACAGTGACTTCAGAGGAAGTCTTCCCATTTATCCCAACAGCCCATCAGGGCAACAGACAGGATCATCTCCCTTCCAGGGCTTCTGACAACATTTGCATTTGCTTGAGAGAGAACAGACACTGTCGTGGATTCAGGGAAGGGCTTTCTAGGACTGAGAGGGGTAGGATATCAGAGGAATGGAAGCTGCTGACAACTGACATATCTACAGCATGCTTTCTTAAAGCCAGGCTGGAGCTTTTCCCACTGCCTTCTAGCAGCAGAGATAGCGGGAAGTGGCTCACTTTTACTCTGGTCACATGTGAGACAAGCCTGAAACTGTGCGAAGGGTGAGAAGACACTGATTCACCCATGGAAGTCAGATGTGGTGACCAAAGAAGTTCTATATTGATATACGATGTTTCCTTCATACTTCATTCATTCTTTTGTTCACATATTGCCCCGAGTAGAGAATGGCTGTCCTCAGGTACTTTCACTTTTTATTATTTCAGCAGCTATCCAAAATCTTTAAAAAAATTTGTAGGTACCTTAAGGGTAACCTTACCGCACCTAACTATGCAAGTCAGAAAAAAAAAAAAACACACAACTTAGAAATATAGTCTTTACAGAAGAGGTCTTGCTCTTTCAGAAGGTAGGTTTAATTTTTTCTTACTGATCATGACAAACTGACTAAAATCTTAAAATCTTTGCCTTCACTGAGCTTTGGAACAGACTCTGTGGGATCACAACAGCATTCATATCCCTCCCTTCAAATTCAAATGCACAGCAACATGCTGAATTTACTAAGTCAGAGATCTAATCACACTTTAGCTGCTCTCCTGCTCGACTAAAAGTCAAAGAGATCTAAGCACCACTTATCGACATAAACAGCAAGGAAAATATTCCTGACAGGAGTTTATTGGAGGGAGGAGCGCATATTTGTACCTCATCTAGAAGGTAAAATAGGCAAACCACGATGGTCTAAGACAGCAAGAAATACAAAACAGCTTTTAGATCAGGACAGCACAGCAATGGCTTTGCAGAACTTCCTCCAGTTCAGAGGTGTTGAACCAGCAACAAGCTTATGTTGAGCTGTCGATAGGCCTGTGGACTGCAGGGGAGTCGTACGAAGTGGCAGGATCCATTCACTTACACAAAGCTCAGTGAGAGACAGGGCCCTAAAGTAAGTCTTCAGAATTCAAACAATTCCTTAACTGAGGTAATTAAGAGTTACAGAGTGAACGGGAGTACCAAAGAACACTGTAGACACTGAGATAACTTACTTTCCCTTAGGACTAGCAGCACTTTAGCACTTTCTACCATACTGTCTTTAATTAGCTTACCACAAATCTTGCATAGGCTTTTGAGCTATATTTAGACATAGCTAGAGCCACTGAGAGTTCTGGCACATTTTTATTGTCACAACACAACTTTGATGCATTGTCTCTCACTCAAATGAGCTAATAAAACGCCTCTTTCCTCACCATCCCACAACCAGAATAGATTATCCCAGCATTTCCAGAGACAACAACTATGACAAATATTAGAAATGAACATGACCGATATAGAGAAAGACGAATGAGAACCGTGTGCACTACTCTGGGTGTGTGAAGAGGGAGGGGGAAATGGTGAATTTGCAGTTTGGTCAATAATATGAAATCTGTCATAACAAATTAGACCATTTGTTGGATTGTGAAAGATCCTGCTTTAGACATGAGCGAAGTTTATGCTTTAGGTAAGGTCAAGAAACAAATAGAACAACCCCATCATTTATTTGTTGCTGAAGGATGGTGGTGGGGAAACACTGATTTTGAACTGTTACAAAACAGAACAGTCAACCAAAAAAACCAAAAAAGATTGCTGGGGATCATACTGCTATCACTTGATCCTTCACAAGTTACTAAGTGGGGGAAAAGGCAAAAAATACAATCAAACAACATAAAATGCAGGAAGGTCAGTATATAGCAATATCAGTTTTGAAAAAAAACTTGTATTTTGCAACAATAGAGCAATTTCCAGAGAAGAATCTCAAGAATAAGCATTCTTCAGCAGTTCCCTAACCTCTCTCCAGAAAAGTTTTCTGGTCTCTCTAAAAAGTAAAGATCCCAAACCCATTTTGCACGTAAAGACCTTCAGATGCAGAAAGACCTTAAAGACTACTCCCTAAAGTCTCTAGAAGAACTGGGAGCAAGCTACCACTTCCCTAACGTGCGTACCATGGCAGTGAGACTATTTATCTCTTTCATTCAGATGGTAACAGACTCTTATGAGTACTCTACTCAGCAGAGCATTGGTAAGGCATGAGACACCCATCCAATTAAGACTAAAAAGACTGTAGAGCAATGCTATCCATCACAGAACTGCCATATTAAAAAAAGCAAGTTTCTACCATCATAACAGAAGAAACCTAGCCTAATGGATGGGATCACAAGTTGTCTAATATAAATGGCTTAAATTATTTATTGGCATTGCAATAAAGCAAACCCACTTAGGGGCATATGAGTAAAAAGGAAACCCACAGCTTTCCAAACAAGTTTTCCAGACAGTATGCCAAGTTCCCATGACATTGTTCTACACATTTTTGCAGTTCCTTTTCTACCTTCATATTGAAGGATGTAGCCACCTGAAATACTGAGGTAAGTGGAAGTGCCAGCTTCGTGAACTTTATTGGGAAGAAAATGTGGAAGTAGCAGCAAGGAGACTTGAGGTATCCGTGTATGCCTTGTTTATCAGATCTGTGCAGCTCTGGAAAGACAGCAACTGCCACAAATACATAATCCTCTGAAGTGAAATCACCACTGGCATTTCTGCAAGTACATGGTAATGTCCTGCGCTGAAGAAGAGTAATGTCAACACTGAGTACTACTGAACACAGCAAAAAATTGTCAGCACTAGGAATCTTATCCCAACCATTAAATCATTCCTCAGCAATTTTGTTTTCATCAAAAATACCCTGACTGTCAATCTCTTACTGAAGTCTGCACTTTGCAATGATTAGACATCCACATCCTTTGACAAGTTTTTATTGCTCCTCTGACTCATCAGATGAAAATGCTCCCTATGAGATTCAAAGGGAGCTAATATTTTGCCTTATACACACTGAGCTGCAGAGCACAATTCTTTCTACACTTTAAAAATGAAAAATAAAAAAAACAAACAAAACCAGAAAAACCCTTGAAACTAAATAGCCCAGCAAGTCTGGAGAGGAGCAACAGAATTCAAGCAGTGCTGAGAACATTGTAATTAGCATGCAACATTATGAGTCATCTTTGTTAGTTAAGTATATGATTTTGGGTTTTTTTTTTGCTGCAGTTTAGAAAGGAAAGCAAGCTTCACCCCTTTGCTGTCTCTTGATTATTCTACATTTTTCCCAGACTTCATAAAGGTTCACTGGCATAGCACAGAACACAGGAGACCTAAGTCAAAGAACACAAAGCTGAATTTCTGCACTTAATTGATTTTCCTTAAAAATAAGGACCACAGAGGTGCGAGGCCAACTGACCCAGGGGATTAGTAATGAACATGAAGCATTTCCACCCTGGGGTCAGTGGTTCAAAACCAGTCCAAGGCAGTGGGTGCTTTGAAAGCCATTTGATGACCTATGTGAAATGAGCTGGTGGTCTCAGTAAGGCTCCTGCTTGGCACATGTCTATGTTAGAGTTGACTTTCTTGTTTGAGGTTTCTGCAAAAACACCAAAAGGAAATAATCACTGAAATGTAACTGTAATGTACATAATGTGCCACATTACTGTCTCTTAGCAGAGAGGATGAATTTGGAGGGCAACGGATAAAAACCACTGAACAGAACAAAAGCTTGAATTAATGGATTTTTTGCCACAAGGAGGGGGCAGTTACCTGTTGAACCAAAAACATGCATAAACCCCTGTTCTAAACAGAACTTGTATTACACACTACCTCTCATTGTAGTGAGTTTCACAGACATAGGAATATGTATAGGAATCGCCTCAGTTACCACTGAAACAGGTGCAGTGCAGAGCAAAAGAAAGGAATTGTTTAGCAAGGTGGCATCAAGCAACTGGGTACAAAAAGCACTCGGAGAAGGAAGATGCAGGAATGGTTTTAGCTGGGTAGCGCATAAGTCAGTGAACTAAAATCTTCTCCCTTCACAGAGGCATTATATTGCTATGCCAGAGAAAAATGATATAAGCTCAATTTTACAGCCCATCCAACAGACTGTTTCTGCCCCAGCACCGTACCCCCTACCAACAGTCTGATTTGGTCTGTTCCCCAACAATGTATTGAGACATTTATTTTTGAGTTGGAAACCAGAGTGTCATCTACTGACCAAGACTGCTTTCTCTAACTTTGATGTCTCCCATCCAGTTTCATATAACCCATTTCTGGTGAGTTTCTGAAGACCTAAGAATTGTAACAGCACCTTACAGATAGGTAGATGAATGCATGGAAACCTTCAATAATCAAGACATACCACTCTAGCCATGAACACTGTCTTATTCTATCTCCATAGAGAAAGAATGCAATCAACGTCAGGCAGTAGGTTTTCCTTTCTTTGTGCAGGGCATCCAGTATGCTAGAAACAAAGTGATTCTTAGGATGGCAAGAAAGTTTCTCATACAGCAGTAAGAAACTTCTGCTCCACTGAAGTTTGAATTCAAGGACCAGTGCATCAGACTCAATTAAGACCTACCCCAACTGGAACGAATGAGCATCAATAACATCTGGCTCAAGTCTGAGCTCTACAACCAGTATCACTCATTTTACAGAGAGGATATACTTTGTAATTCTTATACTTGTCTTCTGTCCTTACAACACTGCTACACAAAAGAGTTGGCTTATGAGATATTATCAGTGAGCATATCAATTTTTTCCTTCTGTAACTAAACAATGCACATAAACTCCTCATAACATCCAGACACAGAAACCCTTCTGCCTTCAGAAAGGCTTTCTCCATAGTATAGCATCACAAGTAGGGGTGTGGAAAAGAAGATCAACTTTCATTACATCTGTAATACCCATTTTGTATTTAAATACATCACAACTCCAAAGCTTAGGTTAAGTGATAGCTGCTATCGTTTAGTTGCCCAGGGTTAGAAACAGAATATTCTCATTAGGGATAAAAAAGTTAGTTCCTGGTGTGAGCCAATAGTGTGCACAGTACACTAGTGAGGTCTACTTGACAGTCACAAGCAATCTTCCCACTGTCTCCTGCTAGCCAAAAGGGCACAGGCCTACATGTGCCAAGGAAGTGTTTCTTTGTACTTGGTTCTTTGAGTTCTCAGGACTCCAAAGTCTGACTGCCCACAACAAGAGTCCAGGATCCCCTGAAACATCTTACAGCAATAGAGACATGACAAAAATAAGCCAAGTTAATTCTCACTTTAGAAAAGTTCTCACTTCTAAAAGAGTAGAATTTAGCATCCTTATTACAAAATTGGAAACACTACAACAAAAGGATAAGAAAAAAGTAATATACCTTAGAGAATATATACCTTAATATACCTTATTATATAATATACCTTAAACTTACAGAAAAAGCTCATCCTTGGCAATTTCATCATGGTTACCTTTCAAGAGGGCAATCGGTCCTTCTCCTATCCCTTGCTCTTGGAGGGCCACCTACCCCTGCAACTTTTCTCTTGCTTGGTCAAAGACAGTGATCCTGCAATGGCTCAGCAGAGCCAGCACCAGCTTTGTCCCTCACCTCTTTGATCCCTCACATCAGTTCTTTTCCTGGTTTTGCTGGTTTTGGGGTTTTTTTGCTCAGTGGAATTTCACTTTGAATAGTTGATTTCTATCAACTATGGTTTTGAGGAGTCATACACCACCTCCTCAGACTGGAGTACCAGAAAGCTCTCCAGGATCAGATTTCTTCTCTTCCTGTGAGTTTCTCTGAATTTCCATTGTATTCTTTACTTAGCACATTCTTTCTAGCTTCAGGCTCTTTTGCAAGTTGCAACATTTTCAAGACTGGCACAAACTTTATAAAACATATATCAGAAGACATACTCATTGTACATATGAGTTATGAGAGTCAAAGCTTCAAATTTCCAGAGAGACCACACAGAGTGTACTAATAATGTAGATGAAAGACTTGACAGTTACAACATTTTTTCCTAAGTGATATTCCTGTTCTCATTTTGGATCATATTCCAGAGATAGTTTTGGCCCAAAGGATTAGCAGAGATAACAACACTGAAAATTATGTATAGTGTTTCAAGTATGTAAAGTTCTAGCAAGAGTTAAATCTTTATACCACTTTTTGTCTAGTCAGCGGCTCAGTGCTATTGTCTAAAATAAGAGAAACTGAATTTTTTTCAAGCATGAAATCAGTAGCAGGATTGAGATTAGGACTTGAGGCTTCTTAATTTTCTTCTTGGGATAACCAAAAACTCCAGTTAGAAAACCTGATATAGAGAATCAGGTATTCAGCAAGACTTTTTTCTCCCCCACGAAAATCAAGTTTTCCTTCGAGAACTGCTAACTTTTTGGACCAAAACAACCACAAAAGTGAAATAGACTTATTGCTTCACCTGAAAAATTTACCTTCAGAAATGCTAGCACATTGCCTCTTAAGATTTCTAGGCCAAATGCCTCAAAACGTCACTCTTTCAGCTGACTGAGGCTTCTCATGATGCACTGCATGGTGGCCCAGCAAGCAAAAAGCCTGAACTACAACCTGAGGTTGTGAGGGGACTGCAGGGGCAGATGGCAGTGATCAAATTTTAAGTGAGAACCTGACTTGGCACAATTTTTTTATTATTTCGCTTTAAAAAAAATAAGATTCTTTTTCTTTCCTGAATTAAAATTTCAAAGTAATTTTCTTGTTAAAAGTGAAATTCTTTTCACTGTCATCAGCATTTTGGGGACTGGGAGAGAAGCAGGCCACTAAAGGCATTAATATTTTCCAAGCAGCTGTACTCCCCATCACATGTGCCCTTAACCAGAATAAGCAAACGTCTAGGCAAATAAACACTGCTGCAAGTCAGGAAAACTATGCATAGCAGTGTGTTTTCACAACTTAATTTCACATTTAATACTCAATGCATTTAAAAAAAAAAAAGTGAAGAGTACATTCATTGTTTCATTTCTGTTAAGAAACCTGCCAAGAACTGCTGCAAAGCAGTGGCATTCTTTAGAACTAATTATTTTAGAGTAACAATCTAGGCCTGAGATGAATTTCAGTGATGTGCCCTCACTTGCAAAACTCTAACGAGGAAAAACCATCTGTCCTTTTCCATTAAAGGCATGAATGCCCTAAGAGTAATGAAATGATACTGCAGTGGTGAGCACCACAGGAGTGCCTATAAATAACCTCAACAAATACTCTTTTTCTGGAATGTATACAGTGGAGGAATAGATCATATGCTCCTCTTCCTAACCACAGTGTACTGCAATAAGTAGCCAGAGTGATCTAATGCAGACTTCATTTTACATTTATTCCTGCAAGATACTTGCAAGGTAAGAGGGATTTTCCTTGACTTAAACCCTCAGGATTTTTTGTCTTTGTCCAGAAACTATTTCCAGCACAATTTCAATAGTACTGTGTACTGAGAGGTCTGAGTGCTCATTACTTACAGTGGACATAGGGCCTCCACCTGTTCAAAGAAAAGTTCTGGACTTTGTACCTTATGCTGCAAATCACAACTGGAGAGGAATTCAGAATAAAGATTTTCAGGCCTTCGTTGCTAAGAAGTGGAAACCAGAGGCCAAAATTTAAATTCTAACAAAGAAATTTTTTTTTTTTAAGTCTACATAAATACCCATTGTTGCATTCTGAAAAAGCAGGTTTCTAGAAGCTGTTTTGCTCCCAAAATACATAAATATATCCTTTCAATACTCACTATCACAATCCACCTAGAACCGTATCTTTTTTCCATAGAAAAACTTAATTTTGATGTCCCTTTCATGCAAAGCACTGCCTTCCTGCAGGACTAAGCCCGTTACATTTAAAGCTAAATTGATTGGCACTATTTAAGTCCACAGCAAAACTACTCTCAGCTTGAAGATGTTGTACCCAGAATAACTTCAACTCTAAAAAAAAAAAAAAAGAAAAGAGATAAAGAAAGAAAAAATAGGCCTGCCAAACAGGGATTCAGCAGCCATCGAATCATTGCAGTTAATGCATAAAAAAGACAACATATTTTTCATGATGCTTTTCAGGATGACTTCCAGGATCCTGTTTTCACATCCTGCCAATTGCCATTTGCATGACACTGCAAAACCAGCAGCATTACTACGAAAATCACACCACCGTACTTTCACAGTGGAAACAATTCTCCACAAATTAAAATAGCAAAGGAAAATGCCATTCACTTTCCCAATGAAAGCTGGATGTGCTGAGCTTTCAAAAAACTGTTTCTCAGTGAATTTTTCACACTTGTTTTATTTAGGTCTGTTACTTCAACAAGAGATACACCTCAGTATCCTCCTAATTTGCTTATCCTCTCACTCTAGAATGTGATGCACTTGTTAAAGTGTGACAAGTTACCAAACCAGCTAGCAAACATCTTTAAAGGTTTATTAATCAGTCCATAAATGGGCCTTAAGAATAGTTATGTCTATTTTAAGGTGATTTTACCTGACCAGATGCGTATCCCACCAGATTTTTCTATTGGGACTCAATAACTAAAGGCCTTATTTCTGCTACTTACAGTTGCACGCTCAGAACTCGCTGCAGCTCTAAAGAAACCAGCTTTTAGGGGTGAATTGCTGCAGCCAGACAAACTCCAGCACCTTGATCCAAATGCAACCTGGACCATTGCAGGAGCATTTTAAAAATCACCTCTTTCAAATACGCACTGCCTAAACTCCAGTAGGACTCTGAACAATTAAAATTCCCACTTCCAGTATGTCTCCAGCACTATTGTAATTAGCAGATAGACTACTGTTACCTTATCTTTGTTATTCATCCTTTAAAGTATTAAAACTGAAAGCATAAATCTTCTCTTACATTCTCATGGTATTTGTTTAGCTTCCGCACTTCCTTTGGGCTTGGGCAATTATAAGAGGCTGAGTTTTGTTTTGTTTCCCAGGTCTGTTTCACTTTAGAGGCATATTAATTTTTTTGTCAGTGTTTCCAATGAAAAGAATTCAAGAAGTATTTCTACAGAGTGGGCCACATTCCATGAAAGCCAGTAGAGAGAGACTCACGCAGAACTTGGATGCGACCCATCGGATCCTTTAATATCCTGTTTTCTTTTTGTTTAACCTACAATTGTACTGGGCTCCAAGTATGTCAGTTAAAATGATAAATTAGTGTGAATATTAGAAATGGACTTCTCCCAAAACCTTGTACTTGAATACTCAAATACTATGGGGGACATCAGATCTCAGCCTCAATTATGGAATTCGTTTTCCCACCAACACTACAATCAACTGAATTAAACTCCCTAAGGCCAAACGTTAGGCCTGGGTTCCATATCTAATTACCATATAGGCTATACAGAAGTATTGCTGCATAATTTGGCATAGATCACAACTTACAGGCACACCATACCAGTAGTAAAATACTCGGCAGCTCTCACATACCTTTGAGGGTTGAACTTAAATTCAAAAGAATAGTAGAGGGAGGCATTTTGAGGTGGCAGCTTCAGAATACTTGCAGAATTCTTAAGAGCCTAGGCAGTTGCATGGGTGGAAGATATCACCTTGTCACTTTTCTCATGCTGTTGATAATCATCACCAGTTTGCCAAATTATCAATTAGCAGAAATATTGACCTTGCAAAATAGCTTTCCCCCTTGCCTGTATTTTAGATAAATGGGCCAGAAGCCACATGGATTTGTACCTCCAGAAGAGAACGCTGTGATTAAGTACCCTGGCTGGGTTTTCAGATAAAGAAAAAATATCAGACATTTATAGATGCCATTTGTATTCTTTGCCTTGTTAAGGTTTTTTTTTGCTAAGGTATTTATTTTTGCTCAGTAATTCTTTGGTACCATTAGCATCAGCCAAAGATTATAGTGAAATATGACTATCAGTTTTTAGCAGAGCATTCTTATGACCTTTTGCAAAAGTACTTAGCCTAAGTTACATGATTGTATGTTGCTAACATCTAAAAAGGTGGGGGCTTTTCCTCAGGAACTTATTGATTTAGCAATTAATAAATTGTGGCAATGTTAATCCTATGCCATTTACTATAAAGTTATTCCCCTTGGGGGAAAAAAAAAATGTAAACAAATACCTGGGCCTCTCCAGAGATTCAAGACGCCAAGTAACTCTGCAGCTGTTATTATGGCCAGAGTACATACCACCTCCCTCTGAAGCAGCTAATGCTGCCCAGAGATTGCCAAGAGATTACTGGTTTCTTCAGGGCCAGTATGGACACAAGAAAGACACAAACAGGTATAAAGCATCCTTAGCGGATAGTAATTACCACCCAAAGAACCCACCAGTTTCTCCTGTTCACCGTAAAACCAAATCCTGATTAGTAGTTATTAGTGTGTCTCTCCTTTGTGAGAGATGATCTGCTGTCCTCATGCTGATCAGTGATCCATTGAGTGTCCAGGCAAAACATTGCTGTGAATGCTCTGGGTGACTCAGTGTCATGCGTGATGTAGAGTCAAAATGCCCACCCCTGGTAGGTCTATTGCTGGACACTCAATCCCATTGCATCTGGGTCTGACCATCCTGGCAACCACATTCTCACCAGGCACCTAAAAAGGATTTGCCAGTCGGTAAGGAATCTACGTTGTGCACGTACAGGCCTATTGTTTGTAAACACGTACCTTTCACGAGGAATAAACACATAGACATTACTTCTAAAGGTGGCAAACACAGGCCTCTAATGATGCCACAGCGCCAGACAGCCACCCTGGGTAGGAAGAACTCCAAATTTACATACAATTTCAATCGACTTCACTAGCCTCTTCGAACTGAGCTAAAACTAGAGCAGCATATTACTCAGACCATGTATTACACTTGCTTCTGATTACATGTGATTGCACATCATACATATAAGCATGTTTTTATATATTACACTTGCTTTGTTGAACAGATAGGTTGAAATATCAGGGATTATCAGGCCCAGTAAGTCTGTTTGTTAAAGCACCTACATATCCTGGGAACTTACCTACACAAGCTGCCCAACCCCAGACCATCACCAATGGACATCTCTACAAAGCACTGCATTTTAGCACTATGAGATAAATGCGGCACCTGAGTGATACTGGTGAGGCATGTGGCACAAAAGTCAAGTACTTGAAAGAACGAATCTTCTCATTTGCTAAACGAGTTAATGACCGACACATTAAAAGAGGAAGCAGCTTTCCCAGTATTACCCAACAATTCATTGACAGGCTCCAGAGAATCTGGGTTTCTACAGGGTTACAGCCACAAATCTTGGCGATTAGGCACAAGCGCCATCCCTTCCCCTGCTGGCACACAAAGGTATCTGAGATCATGTAGTTATTACCATTCTATAAGGACAGACTATATCACCCTTAGCGTGGGAATATTAAGCCAACTCTAGGGAAAGGCTGACCTTCGCAGCATGATTATTTCAGTGCAGTAAGTCACATTCATTGTGGGGTTTTTTTTCCTTTTTTTGTTTCTCAGGCAAAAAAAAGGGAAGAAAGCTGATGGGGAAAGGAGGGTTAGAGAGGCCTTACAGGAAAGAAATACTGTAAACAAAGAAGAGACCATTTATTATGGGTGCATGTCTCAGTGCTGTGGTTCATCAATAGTTGGAGTATGCCTCTCTCAGTTTTTTTTTAATCATAACAAGTTACCTGAAATGGACTGGTAAGACAGTATAATGGTATTAAGTTCTACAAGCGGTAAACATCTGCAAAAACAAAGACCCATTTTTGATGAAAACCATGCTAGCATTTCATTTCCTCCCCTCTCTTGATTAATAAAAAACTCAATGCAACAGGAAAGCTACTTATATACAACACTAATTATTACAGACCAGAAGAAGGGAATGGGTTAGGTGGTCAGCATTTTCTGAGCAGAAAGTTTTATTCCACAAGGCCCTTAAGAACATCCTGCAAGAGAGGACATCTAATGAAAATTAGATGTCAAACTTTAATTGATAGAATGTTAAGATTCTAAATAGTTTAAGTGAGTAAAAAAAAAAAAGAGGCCTGTAACTTTTTCTTAAAAAAAATATGCATCTCCAAGTACGAGCACGTTGGAAGCAGAATGAAATATTTGGTACATCAATCATCTGCAAGCAAAAAGGATCTTTTCCCCATGTGTCCAGTTCATTATGCCTTGAACTTTATTATTGAACACAGAAGAGACTTGGCATGCTATTCATCAGCATTTCAAAAGTTCTGGGTTATCTCCCTGATAAAGTGATTGCATTTTCATGGCATCAATAAATTTTAAAATATATATCTCCAAGAACAGGCGTTAAGAATATTCCTAATTTTATACAGTCATCTGGATATGAAGTCATGACACCAAGTAATTTTTTTACAAGTGCTGTGAGAATAACCAGGAGGCTCTATTAAGTTTACCACACAGTCTCATTACAGCTTTTAAAGTACTCAGCAGAATAAAATGATAGTCGCCATGAGCTCTCCAGATCCATGGGATCCTGAACAGTGAGCATGGAAACTATTGCAGCCTGTACAAGACGGAAAGTTACGGGGACGGAATAAGGAAGGAAATGCCTTTTGGAACTTGGAAGTTTTTTTACAATTTAGTAATACATCTCCAGCATAGAAGACAGACAGCATAGCATGGCTTCTCACTGCAAAACAAGATCCAGTAAAAAAACACACCCCTAAATTTTGTATGAATTTCTCAAGTACACACAAAACCACATATTCCTTACAGCCCAAACACAAAACTACGTAGAGGTTTAAATTGGCTCCAATCTAAACTTGAATTCATGCAAAACAAGGCTCAGGTTTGCTTGAAGTCCATACAGGGATCTATGCTGTAAAACTTCTGGACTACAACAAGACACAGGGCTTTTCATTAAGGGGACAGCACAAGTTGAGAGCTAACTGGAGCGAGGTTTTTGTGCAAATAGGGAGTTTGGTAACTTCTGGATCATTTAAGCATTCAGCTTGGATTGAAGACAAGGCATAGCCTCATGAAGCAGCTATATGGAAGTTTTGTAAACATCTGCAGAGTTTCCAAAGAAGTAAAAATTTACAGCAAAACTATAAACAGAGTGAGTTTGCCCTTAGCTCTCCTCCCACAGCTGCAATAAGCTTATTTAATGCTACATTTGCCACCATAACAATGTAGAGGGTCGCACAGATGGAAATCCTAATTGCATGGCTATCACTTCCCCCATAAAACAATAATTTGAATTCTCTAGATGCATTAAAGAATGTGTGCTGCTGACGGCTGATTGCAGTTTTGTTGCTATTTGGATCAAAAGAACAAAAAAGAAAAATCAACTAGCTACATACAGATGTCAAAGTAAATCCTGGTGAAATATGGTAGGCCTTTTGCACACTTCTATGTCTTCCATCAGCTTTCTGCTTTCCTTTGACAACACAGTGGAATTTTGGGGAAGCAGAGATCAGATATCTTAATCTAGTTGAGATTTCAAACCTTTGCAGCAGGGACCCTCTAATGTAATACATAAGGAGATTGGCATAAAAGCTGGAAGTACATCGGCATAAATCCTACTCCTCCAAGTAAAAATTATGTCATCACCATCATGAAATAGAGATAAACTTCCTAAAACAAACTCTTCCATCTTGAGCTGCTGTTGGATTTTCTGTCTTCCTGAAGTGTCTGTCTAGGCTGTAAATTCCTCAAAGCAGGAAACATTTTATCTTCAGTAGTAAGAAGAGACCGCCAAGCACACTGCCTGTGTTAAGTAATATACATACTGAACACGGTCAAACAAAGCCTGTGTATGTATGCATCCCCACCACATCCAAGAAGATATACTATTGAATAATGGCCCGTTTTGAGCAGATACGTGAAAGTTTTATTATTTTCTATGCAACTTCCAAGCAGTGTTTCCTGCAGGACTTCCAAGCAATTGGCCTGTTCCCAGAACTCCTGGAAAACCCTTCCTTCCTGCAGCATGCCAGAAAGCACTTTGGTACGAGCATGGATTCCCCACAAACTAAGCAGGCAGAAATGGAGTATAAGAAAAAAAAAAAAAGAGCTAAGACTGAGGCTCACAAGACTACAATATTCTTCTATGGGTTCTGAAGCCCTTTTGCACAATGAATACTTGCAGCCCAGATGAAGTGGGTGAAGATTTGGATAAACTATTTGAAGAGCTGAAGTACTTAGATGGGGTTCAGGGAATTTTTTGTCATGGATGTGGGAATCCACCATGGACACACAGGAGTGACAATGCAAAGACTGAAACTGTATCTTCTGACACATCCTAAAAGGTGAATGCATTGGTTCCCTTTATCACCTCTCAAAACAGGTCTTGGGGAAAGCCTTCTGGGGGCTCTCCCTGGTCACCTGGGACTACAACAGAAAGCCAGGGAAAAGCTGTATCAGTGAGAAGAAAGTGGTACAGTTCCCTCCCAGATCACACCAAGACTGAGGAATAGTTTTCTGCATCACAACACCACGCAAGATGCCCTGTTTCTGTCCTGATTAACTTGGCAGAAAGAACATGCAGCCTTGGGGGAAACCTTGGACCTACCTCAAGTGGGTGTGGGGGTGAGCCTTTGAGGTGCATCAGGCTTATTGCATACATACAGCAGTTGTTTTGAATAGAGTGAAGAGCTCTCAATACTTCCAGAACAGCTGAGTCATTGCACAGAAGCTGTGCAGTCAGCCTGGTTTTGTGCCATGGAAGCATCTGCAATTCCCAGATATACAGCAGGCTAAGGGCAGCACTGATCAGCAACTCTGGCCAAATATAGAAAACTCTCAGATCTCACCGAGGTGTGTGAGAAGGCAGAGAATGAAAGACGGGAAGAAAAGACACATTTAGAAAACCTTAGACATACAGTAGCTGTATAACTGGAATTCACGTGACTTTTCTCCCTAAAAGTTACAGTTCTGGTGGGTCAGAACTTTCCTACAAATCAAAGCATCTCCATTTGGCTGCCCCTTAGAATTTGCGTTCATTATTTTTATCACAGAGCAAACCACAAGGCTGCTGATAAAAACCTGCCTATCAGATCATCAGCGATAACAGGGCCAAACAACATTTCTGATTTATGTTCTTCTGGTCTCTTGCACCTTGAGCCCAGCCACAGACCCTTAATTTGTGCTGATGGCACCTGGATTCCCAGGCTGTTTTGTATATCCAGGCTGTGTTGGTTTGCAAGCTCAAATGAGATCTTATGCATTAAGTCCACCATGATGCACGCACTGCACACAAAACTGTGCAGGATGTTAAGCAGCAGCAATTACCTCTAAGTTCCCTGGCTACTGCCTTATATAAAATCTGAGTTTGTTTTCTCATCTCTTATCATAAATCACTTTTGAAGTGACTGCCAAATGAATGAAAGGGAACAGCAAAAAACATATAGGAACACTCAGCAAGGAAGCTAAACAAGTCTTCATTGCGATTAGACTAAAGCAAAGACACACCCAGAACATTTAGCAATTCCCCCAAGCAGGGATTTTCTTTCCATGCAAAGCTTTTTCTTCAACCAAGGATTTCTTTATATAGGGCATCCCCAGTTAATTTATCCCTCCCAAAAAAAAGTAAAGTTCCTAGGTTCATAGAATTGTTGGAGTTGGAAAGGACCTTAAAAATCATCTAGTTCCAAGCCCCCTGCCACAGGCAGGGACACCTCCCACTAGACCAGGCTGTTCAAAGCCCCATCCAGCCTGGCCTTGAACACTTCCAGGGATGGGGCATCCACAGCTTCTCTGGGCAACTTGTTCCAGTGCCTCACCACCCTCACCGTAAAGAATTTCTTCCCAATGTCTAATCTAAATCTCCCCTTTTTCAATTTAAAACTGTTATACTTTGTCCTAGCACAACACTCCCTGATAAAGAGTCCCTCCCCATCCTTCCTGTAGGCCCCCTTTAGGTACTGGAAGGCCACTATAAGGTCTCCCTGGGGCCTTCTCTTCTCCAGGCAGAACAACCCCAACTCTCTCAGCCTGTCCTCATAGGAGAAGTGCTCCAGCCTCCTGATCATATTTGTGGCCTCCTCTGGACCTGCTCCAACAGGTCCAGGTCCTTCTTATGTTGGGGATCCAGAGCTGAACACAGTACTCCAGATGGGGTCTCACAAGAGCAGAGGCTCAGAATCACCTCCCTCCACCTTCCGGCCGTGCTTCTTTTGACACAGCCCAGGATGCCGTTGGCTTTCTGGGCTTCAAGTGCACACTGACAACTCATGTTGAATTTCTCATTACCAACACCCACAAGTCCTTTCTCCTCAGGGCTACTCTCAAGCCATTCTCTGCCCAGCCTTTATCTGTGGTTGGAATTGCCATGACCCGTGTGCAGGACCTTGCACTTGGCCTGGTTGAACTTCATGAGGTTGGCACAGGCCCACCTCTCCAGCCTGTCAAGGTCCCTCTAGATGGCATCCCTTCCCTCCAGCATGTCAATCACACCACACAGCCTGGTGTCGTCGGCAGCAAACTTGCTGATGGTGCACTCAAACTCACTGTCCATGTTGCCAGAAAAGACATTAGACAGCCACAGTCCCAGTACCAACCCCTGAGGAACACCACTCAGACATCAAGTCATTGACCACAACTCTGAGTGTGACCATCTAGGCAATTCCTTATCCGTCGGGTGGTCCATCCATCAAATCCTCATCTCTCCAGTTTAGAGACAAGGATGTTACATGCAGAACAGTGTTAAACGCTTTGCACAAGTCCAGGTAGATAAATCAGTTGTCTTCCATTAGCCACCAGCACTGTTGGTGGATAAGGTTCTTAAAGCACTCTGCCATTTCACTCCACTTTCAATTATTTAAACAATTCTTCATGCCCCTTGCACTAAATGCAGTCTTTCACCATTTCTTGGTCAATTTTCCCTGCTGCATGGGGCCCAGCTCCTGTATTTTCCAGAAAGGAGACACTGGATGTAGCTCCTGTGCTGGCCTGGCATGAAAGTGCAGCTCACCTTTTAAGCCTTGTCTTTGGCCTAAGTACTCAGTTGTAATACTATTTGAATGGCATTGTTTGATGAACACCACTGCAGTGTTTGTAGCTTTTTAAAGAAAAAAAAAATTGCATCAGAAGGGCTCTTCATCCCTCCCTAGATCAATAAAAATCAAACACACATCTGTCAAAAATGTAAAATCATATTTATTTTTATACATATACACACATACCCAAGTCTCCTAACAGTTAAAGTAAAATTACTTCTCAAGCTCAAAGTTGAAAACAGATGACAAGTACAGAACTGAGCATCTGATAATGTTTTGGTAGCACAGCTAAAACTGCTTATAGACACTGTTTTGGGATCCTTCTCTCACCCACCCCTGCATATTGAAAATTCTCTGAGCTAAAACTCTTAAAGTTCTCATCAGTCCTTTTTCCGGCCCTTGCCTGGTCACATTGAGGGCTTGTTTTCTTTCAGGACAGACGTTCCCCGCTGTGCTTTTCCTGGTTTCAGACTATTTTTAATATTTACTTTAAGTTGCTATAGCAACAGGGAATCACAGATGGTAAGAGTTAAAATTATGCCACAGGAGACATTTATCATCATAGCTTTGTATAATGTGAGCTCTTGTTCTCTGAAATTTTCCCCATGCTGGACACTCCCCTGTTTATTTTATGATGGCTACACTAATGAATTCATATGCCTAATGAATAGTATAAGCCTCTCAAATTTATCAGCACATGTTTGATGGGGTATGGTAATTGCATTAATGAGAAAGTGGCAGTGTTTATTTCTTTCCATTTCTCACCATTACTAAAAGAGCCAGATTTCTGATAGCAGATTTCATGCTTACATCAGTCCACAAGTAAATCATATTCATTTCAGTGGTGCCAAGTTAAGAAAAAAGGGTATTTAGTACCATCGAGGTGACTGGAATCCAGACTGGGTTACATAAGATATATGAGCACTTTATGCAACTATGGCCCCTCAGGGGGATCACGTACATCTCCAGTAATCTAGTCACTCTAGGAAGGATCCAACAAGATATAAGTACAATCACCAGTATCTTAGAAAATGTGGTATGCACCTGGGAGACCTGAGTCTGAAGGGTGGAAAATACTGGACCTGGGGTCACTCTACACCTCTGAACATCAGGACGGCTTTCAGTACCGACTTTGGGAAATATTGGCAATTGTTGTTCTGTTTTTTTGTTTTTTTTTTTTTCTCCTGCCAATAAGTTTTCAAAAGCTCATTATAACAGCAAGTATTCAGAAATCATCAGTTTTCAGAGTCAAAGTTCCCTTCCAAAAAAGTGAGGGGATTACTTGGAACAAGTTACTAGCAAGACCACAAGAGTTCAGCCATGCCAGCCTCCCTGGGAATCCCCACCACCACATCCCTGAGAGAGACCAGGACAATATGCAGAGAAGTTCCTTGGATCTCCCCAGCTTGGTCAGTTACTGTGGCTCAATAAAAACACACGAAACATGTCAAATTCTCCCTTTGGGACTTGGCACCGTGCTACAACACAGCAGCTCCAGGATAAAAAAGGGACCTTTTGGTTCATACTACTTCAAGTACCAGATAGCTTCGACTATGTTTGGTCTCCTAAGGAGAGTCACAGAACATCAAGCAAATTGCACAGGGTCACCAACCTTAAAGACACCAATGCTCACAGCCTTACTAGACACCTCCATCAAAAAATACCCATATACACAGTCTTTAGCTGTGCTTGTTTAAGCAAACAACTTTCACTACCCAGTCACCATCACTATGACTTCTATTCAGAGCTCATTGGTGTCTGACAGATTCCACCACCTCCACAAACTGAACTAACCCTACAATACATGTGACTGATCACACAATGACCATTTGGATAGCAAATATACTATTGAAGTACAGTATTTCACAAACGCATGCCAATTGAACTGTCTCTACATATGGTTAGAGTCCAGCAGCAAACCTGTGACAAAACAAAAATCTACAAAATAGATCCATTAATCTCTTCATAATAAAACTTCTAGTGTAACCTCCAGTGCTAAAATGAAGTGTGTTCAAATAGGACGGCAGAGAAAGATGGAAAGCTCAGTTGCTACTCACATAGCAACAGCTTTGAACAAAGTTTACTGAAATATAGAAACTTATTTTTAAAGATAAACATTTAATAGAAGTGAACACTTTCTAATAATATGCCAGTTTCGACTCTAGAAGTGGCAAACACTGGAGACTAGAAATCTCAGTAGAGCTCTGCTCACTCTAAAATACACAAGTTGCTATAAAGATATAGTGGCTTACAGTTCAAGATAGAATGATATCTGAAACGAGTATCAAACGCAGAGTTCGTTCTATGTAATTATGCTAAAACCAGTAATACAGAGATTTGTACATTCTTTGACTACTTTATGTATTGCTTTCTTTAAAAAGGTATTTGAATTACTGTTCATAAAATAATGGAAAAAAATGGTCATTGCAAACTGGAAGCACATGATCTGGAATGGCAGGAACTGTTATTCAAAGGCAATAGATGGAGAAACTTAAAATTTCACATACGTACAAAAGGCAATGGGTCACGTGTAGGCTGATTTCCAGAACAGATGACTCTGGGTGATACCCCCACTGCCTGCTGGGACCAACCAGGGACAAGGGGAAAAAAAAAAAAAGTGTGGTGGATTCTATTTGGGGATCATAGAGGAACAATTTCAAGAAAAAGACATGCTGCAGAATCTTTACCGCTGCAGATCCACAAAAAAAAATAAATCGTGCAACATTTGGTTTCCAGGTTAAATTTTCTTGGCATATAAACTCAGTAGAGCATTTTATTTCTACAGTTAGAGCCACTGGTAAAAAGAGTTCCCATTTAAAAGATTTGAAGTGTTTTCACAGAGGCATTCCTCAACATGGAGCCACTGCTGGAGCAGGTGGCACGGCACAGGCAAGATCCTCGAAGGGAACCTGAGCATCTCTGTGTAAAGGCAAGCAGCTTTGAAGGGAAGACCAGAAAGAGGAAAAGGGTTACAACATGGAGCATTTGCTCCTCTACCCGATATAGTTGCAGTTCTGTTGTACAGTGTTACAGGGATTACACAGGGAACTTGAGTATGATCACAAATGCTTTCAGAAGATCTCCCGTGAGACTAACCCAATCCTTTCCAAAGGGTCTCACCTTTTTGTGGCTCTTCACCTTATGTGCTAATTTGCAAGCATGCAAAGCCCACGCATCACTCCAAATCATAATAGTTAACCCTGGTACTTGCCTAGGCACTAAACAAGACACTTGGTAACATTTATTCAAACGCCTACATTCTTGTCCAGACTACTCACAGCCGGTTTTTTGCCTTCCAATACTCCAACAAAAATCCAAGCATCTGACTGTGGGGAAAACACATAAAAATACTGTGCGAAAGCCATTTTCATCATTTTGGGGCAAAAGTATCAGTTGGACCATGCCTCAGTCTGGGTATTTAAGGCATGAAAGTAGCATGAGGTAATCCTAAATGGTTAAATTGGGGATTCAAAAAAGCCTTTCATTCTGACTAAAATCAGAAGTGTGAGATACTGGACCAATTTTAAAACACACAGTGATGTAAACCGTGCATGGTCTCTCTGTGATTTATATTTACATAAAGGTTTCATTCATGTATCTTTCCTAACCCTTGTTGTGCACATACTTGTCACTGAGGATCTCAAACTACACAGAGCAAGTGGTCCTAACAGGCAGATTTTAAAAAAAATAACAACAATAATTTTTCCAAGCAAATTTTAGAGTTTCTTCCCATATAACTATGGCTTGAGAAGGCATTAATTATGGAGTTTACCAACCCTGTGTAGATGAAGAAAGAAATGGCAGTTTTGGCATTCTGTATGTTAATAAGCAACTTGAATGAATCCCCACCACCACTTTTGGCTAGTTGCTGTGCATTTCTTCACTAAGAGATACCAGGCCCAAGCCATCCCTTCCATATAAGGGGACTGGGAGATTGGTGTTCCCAGGATCTGTCTTGCCTTAAAATGAGTCAGCTGTGCAGGAGTGATTTTTTTTATATTTATTTATTTTCACACACAGTTTACTCCAAGTCCCCAAGGCTGACAGATTTCCTACGTAGTCAGATGAGAGTCCAGGCACAGAAGGCAGAGTTGGCAGAAGTTACAACACAAGCATGTTGCCCTCTGCCAGTACACGCTGGGAACTAGTAGTGCGACACAGCTAATTGCGTTGTAGATGTAGATAAGAAGTGTTGGGGGGAGCAGAGGAACAGTTTCACCCCTCAGCTGGAAGGTCACAAAGCTCAATGACCTGAAGCAGGCTAGGACCTAGATAATTATTCCTAATGATCCATCAGGAAAGTGATCAGGCTCCTCAACCTTAGCAGAGAAATACTGGGAAAAAAGCTGTGCCGTCTTTATCCCAAACTTGCAGATATTACCCTAAACCCCACACCCATCCAGAGGCATGAATTTAATTGTACATAGAAAGCTCTCCTCTTAAAATAACTGTCAAAATGGCATCCTAGGAAGGTCCTGCTCATAGGTTTCCAAACTAGCTGCAGGCTGTTTGCCCTAGGAAGGAGCACACTGAGGCAACACACACAACACCAACCACCCGGCCTGCAAGCCCAGCTTTGTGAGACAATGGTGAAGTTAAGATCCCTCCCTGTCAGGCATCCCTCCCACACAAGCTCTGCGAGCTAGGTAAGGCCTTCAGCCTCAGTGATTTCCATGGGGGCAACGGTGGTAGCCATATGGAAATGCATCAACACCACCACCATTAATGAGCAAGAGAAAGGTTCCTTCCCTCTCCATCTTCTGCCTTCTGCAGAGTTAGCAGAAATTACTAGGAAAAAAAAAGATATCCACAGTTACTGGTTTTAAAGTGAAAAAATCCTGTTGTGTACAGGAGACTAATCCATGTGATAGGAAGGTGTAGTTAATGGATTTGCTTATCAGAAAACCACATTAAATCTCTTTGAGGTTCTGTATGACAATTAATGCTCTGGCAGAAAATTGCCGCATAAGTTGATTGGTGTCCCAAAGACCCAGTATCCCCTTTATGGCTCTATAATCAGTTTGTGGAGCAGAGATGTTTACACAATTCACCATGTTGCCTCAGTTGCCCATCTGTCAAATAAGTACAAAACATATTTTAACAGCTGTGAAACCAAATGGTGTTTCATTAGTGTTACTCAATTTCTGAAGCCAGACCTGTTCAAGAACCTGGGCTCTACCACTGCAGAGCAACCATAATAGCATCCATAATTCCTCAGGAAAGCAAGGTCAATAAGAAAAATTTGCCTATGTGTTTTAATCAAAACACAGCCTGAAACAAAAACACAGGAAAATGGGGCAAAGGAGGCAGCAGCTATACAGTGTCCTTGATTTTACTTGGTCATCAAGAGAGCCCTCTAATAGAACTGGAATATACTTTTCTATACGTATACATTGTTTCCTTGCTAAATCCAAACTAAATCTGTTTAACAGAACACACTTGTTCAGGATGAGTGATAAGTTATTTAGACAGAGTTTTCTTTCAGCTTGTTGAAGGACAAGAGGAATGTCCCGCACCACCACATCCAGCTTTCAAGAGCGACATGCACACAGAGCATTTCTTTGACACTTTTTTTCACTTTAATTTAGTACATGGACTGAGTAAAAGACGCTGTTAATGGTGATACTGCCAAAGGCCCTGATCCAGCATATATTGAAGCCAAAAGGAAGACTCCCACAACATAGAGCAGATTCTGAATAAAGGCCACTGTGGTTGGGCACATGTAATACATCCTTTCAGTCTTTACTTGTCGAAATATAGGAGCTTGGGAGGAGGTTGCACAGCCTATATAATCTTTTGTTTGTTTTTTTGCACTTCCAACAATTTAGTAACTACTCTGCAAACACAATAAAAGTAATGTGGCCAAAGACATTGGTACTACATATGTTTTCTAAGTTATAAATAGAGCGCGCGGTACGTGTTTTCATTGCGTAGGACAACATCCTCCAAGGAAAGGTGGACTGACTGGAGAGGCCCCTTTTTAAGCACTCATTAGAGATTTTAATTTATGCCCAAAGGGTTCAGGAAACCTAAGTTTTGGAAGTTTATCACTATTAAAGTAGAGCAAGTTCTTCCAGGTTTTGCTTCACAGTAGATTTCCCCCAGATTCTTGCCAGATGCAACTGGGATCTGTTTGTGCCCAGTGCAGCTGGTAACACATTTGTTCTCACTGATATCGTGGAAAGGCAAAGGAGAAACTGAAAAATAAAAAAGTCAGACTGGCACCATACTTCAAGCAGAGATGATGGTATTTTGGCAGCTGAGAAAGCAGCTACTATGTTGAGATACTTTAAAATCATTGTAGGTGGAAGTGCTACAAAACCTCATATTTCAGGAAAACAAGCTATTGATTATAAGCTAACCACTGACTATATTTAGCTTAAAGTAGCTCCCTTGTTCAGCTATTTCAGCAAAGAAGAATGTTATAACTGTTGTTTCTGAAGTTCAGAGGTCCTGTCATTGTGTACATAACTAATTTATCATTAACAATTATTTTTCTTAACTACAGCCATGGTTTAACTCAGTGTTATCACAGGCTGTCGAGTGCAGATGATCCCACTGAGTTAGACAACCCTGCCTGCCTTTAAGGTGTTATAACGGTATTTGCTGCACAGCATCCTTCACCATGTGATTAAGAACGTGCTTCACTAGTAACACATCCAATTTGTGCGCTGAATTCCTCTTACTATTCTGTGTTCAGGAAGGAGTGTGACCAACAAAGTTAATACATCAGAATTGTCCACAATTACAGAGAACTTGAAATATCAATGTATTTTCCTTCTTTTAGCAATACCTGCCCAAGGGAAGCTGCTAAACTACTCTCAAAGTTATGCAAACCAATCTCCAGTTTTCAAAGTAGAAGAGGCAAGCAGTGTCCATATCCACAACTGGAGCTCCGAACAAGGGAAAGGAAGAATCTGATGAACTACTTTTTTTAATGCAAGCAGTTGTTTACATTTGGGATGAATCATCTTGCTAGAATGCTAAATTGTTATGTCAGCTCCATATAGTGGCACCCCCAAAATATTTGCAGCTTCTTCAGCTCCAGCTCTATAATAATGTCAGTCCTCACTTCTTACTTCATTTGCAAATTCAGTTCCCCTTGCCCAGGGGAATAAACATCTTGACACCTTCATCTCCTGATATGGTCCTCAGCTACCAGCTAGCCAAGAGACAGCATCCAATGGGGCAGCATGGGCTGAGAGACCACCTTAGTCCTAGGCTGACCAGACAGCTGGTGGGTCAAACCAAACAAATGCACATCAAGTTCATGCTGCATCTGTTGCCTTCACTTGTCTCTTATACAGATGCTGGGGTGGTTTTGTTTTGTTTCCCTTTTTTTTTTTTTAAAAAAAAAACCTCAAGGGATAATGAACTTGCCATCTTTGGCCAGCTTCAGTCAAATTTAACCAAGAGGCTTGCAGGAAAGCGGAGAGAGGAAGAGAGTGACTGCTATCAGTTGAGGATCCTACTCGGCACATCAGAAATAGAAATTTAAAAAGTATGATACCTTCTTCAGAAAAGAAACTTACACACCAGCTTTGGATCTTCTAGAGACTCAAACTCCTACCACAAAACTAACACTAGGATCTGCTAACCAGTGAAACTCTTTTTCATCTCAATCCCCTTTCAGTAACTCTGGTGAAGGCCCAAGGGCTGAGGCAGCCCCAACCCCACTAGGGGAGGCCCCAGATCTGCAGGGGGAGGCTGCAGCCCTCATCCACCACCCCCAGTATCCCACAAAGGTTTGAGTTTCCTAACTAAGTGGGTTAGCAGCCCAGTCCTGGAAACACAGTGGGACAACCATGGGTAGCAAACATGATTTGAGGAAAGATGCAACAGCAGCTCATGGACCGCTGGTGCATGGAGGGAGCACAGGACACTCTGGTGTCCCAGCTGACTCACTCGTGGCTGCAGGGTTCACACCACATCATACTTCAGTGGAAGATGCTCAATAGCTACAATTTGTTCAATATTTTACTTTGTAAGATAGCCTGGCTAAGAGCAGGTAGTTCAAGGCTGTGAATTAACTTTTAGGTCCAGCTCTGTCTATGCAGGATGGCTCCCTCCACCTTTGCTAGCACCAGTGCCATTCCAGAGATTCAAAGGACAGCTGTTTCCAGTGTTTAAACTAACCTGGCTCACTAGACTGAAACAGGTCACACATGCAGGGCTCATTGATAGGGCTTTAAACTAGATTTGAAGGGGGAAGGGGTCAATAGTTTCATGCTTGCCTGTGACAAACAGTGGGGCAGCACATCAGAGGCAGAGGGATGGAGCACTAGTAAGGGCTCTCAACTTGTTGCCCTGAGGCAAGCCGGAGACGATGCACCGGGACACCCCAAGGGAATCAAGGGGGATTCGCACAAGAGGGTGACACGGCCGGCCCAGCTGAGGTGCCTCTACGCGAATGCACGCAGCTTGGGCAATAAGCAGGATGAATTAAGGGCCACTGTGCTGCTGGAAAGCCATGACATAGTGGCTGTTACTGAAACTTGGTGGGATGATTCCCATGACTGGGATGTAGGGATAGAGGGATAAAAGCTCTTTAGGAAGGACAGGCAGGGTAAGTGGGGAGGAGATGTTGCCCTCTACATCAGTGACCAGCTAGAATCAATGGAGCTCCATATGGGGAAGGATGATGAGCTGGTTGAGAGTGTATGTGTTAAGATTAAAGGGAAGATAGGGGAAGGCAATGTTACAGTAGGGGTCTGCTACAGCCCACCTGACCAGCAGAGCCAAGCAGATGAGGCCCTCCGTAGGCAGATAGAAGTGGCTTCGCATTCACAGGCCCTGGTCCTCATGGGGGATTTCCACCACTCTGACATCTGCTGGAGGGACAACACAGCAAGGCACCAGCAATCCAGGATGTTCCTGGAATGCATTGATGACAGCTTTCTCCTCCAAATGGTAGGGGAACCAACAAGAAAAGGTGCTATGCTGGACCTTGTTCTCACCAACAGGGAAGGGCTGGTGACCAATGTGAGGCTCAGGGATAACCTTGGCTGCAGTGACCACAAAGCAATAGAATTTAAGATCCTCAGGGCAACTAGGAGGATGTATTCCAAGCTTACGACCCTGGACTTTAGGCATGCAGGCTTTGATGGCTTCAGGGATCTGCTGGCCAAAGCTCTAGAGAGAAGGGGGGCCCAGAACAGCTGGTCAGTATTCAAGAATCACCTTCCCCATGTCCAGGAGCAAAGTATACTGACAAAGAGGAAGGCAGGAAAGTATGCTAGGAGACCTGCTTGGATGAACAAGGAGCTCCTGGACACACTGTCACACAAAAAGAAACTTTATAAGCAGTGGAAGAAAGGACAGCTGGAATAGAGGACATATAAGGAAACTGTCTGAGCAGCAAGAGACCTGGTGAGAGAAGCTAAAGCTCAGTTAGAATTAAATCTAGCCAAGGAGATCAAGGGAAACAGCAAAAATTTCTATAGGTATATTAATGGTAAGAAGACAACTAGGGAAGGTGTGGGCCCCCTCAGAAAGGAAACGGGAGAGCTGGCGACAAGTGATATGGAGAAGGCCGAGATCCTCAACGACTTCTTTTCCTCAGTCTTCACTGGCAAGGGCTCCAGCCACACTCCCAGAGTCACAGAAGATAATGGCAGGGGTTGGAAAGAACTGCCCATTGTAAGTGAAGATCAGGTTCGTAACCATCTGATGAACCTGAAAGCGCACAAGTCCATGGGACCCGATGGGATACACACACAGGTACTGAGGGAACTGGCGGATGAGGTTGCTAAACCGCTCTCTATTATATTCCAAAAGTCATGGCAGTCTGGTGACGTCCCCACTGACTGGAAAAAGGGAAACATAATCCCCATTTTCAAAAAGAATCATAGAATCTTCATGTTTGGAAAGGACCTTTGAGATCATCGAGTCCAACTAAACAACCTACAATCTCTGCCACTAGCGGAAAGGGAAAGAAGGAGGAACCAGGGAACTATAGGCCAGTCAGTTTCACCTCCGTGCCTGGTAAGATTATGGAGCAGATCCTCCTGGAGGCACTGCTGAGGCAGAAGAATAAGAGGTGATTGGGTACAATCAACATGGCTTCACCAAGGGCAAATCATGCCTGACAAACGTGATCAGGACCTTCTAAGAGAAGGTCACAACATCAATAGACAAGGGGAGAGCAATTGATGTCATTTACCTGGACCTGAGCAAAGCCCTTGACACTGTCCCGCATGACATCCTAGTCTCCAAGCTGATAAAACATGGGTTTGATGGACAGACAACTCAGTGGATAAAGAACTGGCTTGACAGCCGCACCCAAAGAGTGGCTGTCAATGGGTCCGTGTCCAAGTGGAGGCCAGTGACAAGTGGAGTCCCTCAAGGATCAGTACTGTGACTGGTCTTTTTTAACATCTTCATCGGTGACATGGACAGTGCCATAGAGTGCACCCTCAGCAAGTTTGCCAACGACACCAAGCCGTGTGGGGCAGCTGACACACTGGAGGGAAGGGATGCCATCCAGAGGGACCTTGACAGGTTGGAGAGGTGGGCCCATGCCAACCTCATGAAGTTCAACAAGACCAAGTGCAAGGTCCTCCATCTGGGTCGGGGCAATCCCAAGCACCGATATAGGCTGGGCAGTGACTGGCTTGAGAGCAGCCCTGAAGGAAAGGACTTGGGGGTGCTGGTGGACAAGAGGCTTGACATGAGTCGTCAGTGTGCACTTGCAGACCAGAAAGCCAATCGCATCCTGGGCTGCATCAGGAAAAGCATGGCCAGCAGGTCGAGGGAGGTGATTCTCCCTCTCTACTCCACTTTCATGAGACCCCACCTGGAGACTGCATCCAGTTCTGGAGCCCCTACTACAAGAAAGATATGGACATGCTGGAGCGTGTCCAGAGAAGGGCCATGAGGATGATCAGAGGGCTGGGGCACCTCTCCTATGAGGACAGACAGAGAGTTGGGGTTGTTCAGTCTGGAGAAAAGAAGGCTCCGAGCAGACCTTATAGTGGCCTACCAGTATCTTAAGGGGGCCTACAAGAAAGCTGGTGAGGGACTTTTTAGGATGTTGGGTAATGGCAGGACTAGAGGGAATGGATTAAAACTAGAGATGCGTCGATTCAGACTGGACGTTAGGAAGAAGTTCTTCACCATGAGGGTGGCAAGACACTGGAACAGGTTGCCCAGAGAGGTGGTGGAAGCCCTATCCCTGGAAGTTTTTAAGGCCAGGCTGGACGGGGCTCTAAGCAACCTGATCCAGTGGGAGGTGTCCCTGCCCATGGCAGGGGGATTGGAACTAGATGATCTTTAAGGTCCCTTCCAACCCTAACAATTCTATGATTCTATGCATCCCAGCCAGCAGGTACCAAGGTGGTGATCTCCACCCAACCATCACCACTGGTTCTAGAAGAGGATGCCTGTGTCCCAGGCTTCAGAGCTGTTTGGCAGCATTTCTACACAATAGCCCAAACATTTGGTTATCCCCATGGTTGGGTTTTTTTTTTTTTACCCCTAGACTTTCAAACTAGGTCACAACTTCCTCACAATATGGTCATTCGTTATTTAAAACAGATTGTTCCCTCTGCTACCTAAAGATTTAAAGCCAGCTCATACAGATTATGTCTTCCTCCAGGCAATATGAACATACATCTTACCTGAAGGATGTAATAAGAAGGAACGATCTTTTGTGTTGTAATTATTACATATGCCTAGTTTTAAGATTAAAAGTTCTTATTCCCTGTCCACATGGACACCATGTGTGTAAGGAAATGCTTTAATTAAATTCATTGAACTACAATGTGAGCCACAATTTAAATAATAGAAAAATGAGGTATTGAATTTCCAAGGATATTTTGTAATTGGAATGAGAGCAGCTGCCAAAAGACAAAAAAGCTGGAGGGCAAACAGAGTCTATGGGTTTGGGCAACAGCAGGTAAGCAGAACATTGGATCTGAGATTGATTACATGGGTTTGTCTAGTTTGAAAAGAGAGAGACTGAAGAATTAACAAAGTACGCTGCAATAAAACACACATGTAAAAAGAATACCAGACTCTGAACACTCTATTGATAAACTGAAAACAGCGGAGTCCTCTTCTGTGAGGACACATTCTGCTGTGGTTAGAGCAGGAGAAACAGAAACACTCTGTTTTGTAAGTGTGGTTTCACAGAAGTTAGAATTGGTTCAGGTAGAACTATGTATTATCTGATTAGACCTTGTTTAAATTTAGCTAATTCTTGGGAGAAGATTCAGTTACATCTGTGTGTGCTTAGAGTAAAAATGCAAGCAGTTTAGTGAAGCCTTCACCGAGTGCTATAGTATTTCTATAACTGATTGGAAAATGTTCCCAGTGTAAATGAGCCTTGGAAGTCAGGATTCCCACAAGATGCTCCTGCCATTGAAAACATCTTACTGCATGATCTGGGCGAGCATCTTGGCCATCTGAGGCTCCTCTGTTCTCACTGTCACCTCCTGTCCTCACAGGATACCAAGCAATGGGGAATTGCCAGTGCTTTCAGATATCATGGGACAGAGACGGTCAGAGTGGAAAACTGAGGAGAGCAGAAAGCACCACGGCATGAAGACTGCTAGGGCAAAGCATTGAGGAAACATATACCAGACCATCAGATGTACACTATGCTAAGCGGAGAAATAAATATTCTTTTTTGTCCAAAACCACAGCTTAAAATTAAGACAACACTATGCTGACGTATCAGACCTAACCCTATCTCCCAGTTCTGCAGCAACCACTGCTTACTCAGTAAGAATACAAATGTATTTATGAAAAAAGAATCTGAATGAAACCCTCAAACCCAATTCCCACAGGCTACCCTAATATCAACTATAAATATTTTAACAGGTCCATTGTTCTAACTTAAAGTCAGAAGGCCTAATAACATTTTATTTCAAGTTTTCCAATAATTGGCAATATTTTGAGAGCACCTGGAGACAAAAGCTCATGTGAGAATCACAGGCTTCCTTGGAAAATATGCCCTAACTGTTGCAGGGGGAAAAAATTAAAATATAACCTAAGCATAGCCCAAAAGGTTCACAAGTGAACAGAAAAAAATGGATAACTTGATATTTTTCTAAGTCTCATTATCTTAAGCCAGTACAGCATTTGGGAGGAGCCTGACTCATGATACTGGAATGTTCAGTGTTGTCAGTATTGGATAAGCTCACTGTCACACCTACCCTTTCTGCATTTCAGCCTAGACAGCAGAACTGGTCTAGATCTAGATTTGGATTTTGAACCCAGAAATCCAGCAATGATAAAATTTAATCAGGTCTACCAGGCAGTTATGAGCCATCTTCAGCAAACAATGAAAACTCCTTTACAGCTGAGTAATCTACTGCAAAATAAATAGTATAAGAGATCCAACTCATTTCACTTAAAATTAAACATGATTGTTTCAAGCCCAAACAGTTGCCAGAATAAACCAGAATATCCATAACTACATCATAACACAAAAGGCAACTTACGTATCCCTTTCCTGAGGTAATGATGTCAGCTCATCAATTTAATTTCACATTATTAGCTGTGCAGCAATAGGAGAGGCAGGGTATCAGGGCATTAAATATTACATGTCCTTACACAGCTTTGAAAATTCAACTCCAAATCAGATGTCTGAAGACCATCCTGAGAACTAAAGGGTAGAGCAGAATCGCATTAAGGCACATATTTCTTATCTAGGCACACAGATCTGTAAAACCTCATTTTAAACAAATGGGTTTCTTGAGAAATATATTTCAGACCTTGTCCTTTTTGTTTTCCAGCAAGGCACAGAGAGCTGCAGCTGCTGCCAGACCTCTGTTTATGCAAATGAAAGGCAATTCCATTTCCCATTTAGCCAATGCCACAAAAATGACCCTCTTAATTAGCTTCAGGTTCTTTTCCAGAGGGTTTACTAGGGGTCATAAGAGCAGTAAAGCCCATAAGGAAAAGTGTAAGGACAGCTCAGTTCTTGAACCCATAACTTCACATAAACTAGCTCAACCTGCCTACGTTGCCCTTTTCAAAATGGTCTAAACTAGGCCACAAAGATAAACGTGCATTAACTGCATGCCCAGGGTGATTCATGCACCCAGGGTGATTCATGCAACTCCTCTGCAACCTAATGAGTCCAGGACCACTCACACAAAAGGCAGTAGGGTGCATCTGGACAGTAACACTCCAGGTATCATTAATGCTTTGTACCATCTTCTGTTCCATCTGCCTTTTGGTGCCGGTGAGATGCTGGTTCCTTAAGAGCACCTTCCCCACACCACCACCATCTTACAACCAGCATTTTTCGAGGCACTTAAAACTCCTCCTCTCACTGAGCTAACCATCACAGCTGGTTAAAGTCCTTCCAACACAAATCTTCTTGAGCAGATTCAAGAACTTAAACCCAAATCCTTCCTTCTTTCCACCCAACACTCTTGGAGGCATACCAAGAGCCACAATCATTTCTGCAAGTTAACTGCCTCACCTCCAGCAATCGGTCTTCCTTCCACCATTCCAGTCTGGAAACGCTTTGTAACCCTAGATCAGGGTCACATCACCAGACCCAAAAGTATTTTTTCCTGTTAATAACAATTTTGGGGTTCACTAACATGCTGCAATAAGAACAGCCTACAGCTCCGCAGTAGAAAAGCATCAAGCTGTATAGAGTTGTCAGAAGAAAGGAGACTGCAGCCATGGTACAAAAGAAGCTGCTGGTAAGAGAAAAGCAAGTAAAACTCCTCTTTAGTTAGGTCATTTGTCTTAAGAGACTAATCAAAGGCCAAAAGGAGATGGCCAGGTCTCAAAGGCCTGTTTTGCCTTTAAGTAAATCAGAAGGTAGAATCGCTTTGATCAAAACCAAGCTACAGTCATGCCTGCAGCTGCTTGCAATGGATCCAGACCCCAGGCTCAGCAGAACATACCTCCTTCGGGAGCTGAGCAGTGGGCACACATCAGCTCTCAGTTTGGCACATCCCGCACATTTCAAAGATATACCTTCTTCTCTGATACTTCCTCTAGGACTTTGTGGTCCTCCCTGTGCCAAGACTCACATTAACACCTAAGGAGATCTGGTCATGTGCAAGGTTGAGCAAGCTTCACTGACTCTACACCTCCCAGGTACCATTTACCTTTTTGAGGATTGCTCAAAGTAGCACAGACTTTGCAAGGATACTTCTTATTGACAGTGTTTTGAAGCTCATTTTGCCAGCATCTCAAAATATTGTTAGTAAAGGCAATTGAAATGCCAGACATGATTTTTTTTTCCAAGTTTGTAGACGTTTAGTTAGATAAACTTCTCAAAATTGCAGGCAGTCCTCAAACCCAGGCAGTCTCAGAAAACATGAAATATTCACTAGTATCTTTAGTAGCCAACAATTTACTCAGTTCATCGTTCACCAGTGCAAATACTCAGCAATGTCTGTCCAACCTTCCTCTCCACTGGACCTCCAAGTGAAGTGGCAGACAGTAACCAGTGAACCTCCACAATTCAGCCAGAACTGTCTGCAGCCTCTGGCAGAAACATCGCTTGCTCTGGTCTTGTACATCTATCACTAAACCCATACGCTTTCAGCATTACTGATTCTGACTAGATCTCTCAGCTCCATCACCCTCCTTGATGGAGTCCCCAGCATTGGTCTTTTGCAGCCAACCACCCCGCAGACACAAAGTGCCTCCAAACATAAAGGTATCCCTGAGTCTCTTCCTGTCACAACGTACCACATCTTTGTAAAATATTCAGTAACACAAGAGACCAAGAGTATTCAAGGCCCTGGAACAGAGCCCACTTCCCCAGGGAAACACTTCCACAAGAAGTTGTGAAGCTCTTTGTCTGGGCTATTTCTGTGCTCCACTCCCAAACCATTCCAGGTTTTATTAGCAGGAATGTCATTTCCACTCTACTCTACTTTTGCTTTGTGAAAATTTCTTCTGGTCAGACACTGGGAAATTACTCCTAGCTAGAGGACAGCCCTCTTCATGAGAGGTCCCGATACTGCTGAGTATGTGCTTAATATAAACCATCAAAGGCTACCCCATGCCTGCAAAGCCCAGCATAGACACACAGCATCACACACACGTAGGAGGTTCACCACCTCAAGGAAGGGTGGAGATTACAGTACAGGCATATTCCCAGCCCATGTCCCTTGCAATAACTTTGCCCACATTAACCCCTCTCAAATTGAACTTTCTTCCCATTTTATCCTGTTTTGAGCCAAGGCAGGCCTTTTCCCTTTCCTTCTTCTCACCAAGTCCTCTGCTTCTTCACTCTATTTCTTTCTCTATATATAACAACTCTGCCTTGGCTCAGACTCAACAAGTCACACTCATTACTCCACAAATCTAAAAAGAAAAATTTCTGCTCATTTCATAGGAATTCATCCCAACTCTTTCCTCACTAAAAGTACGGGTGCCTTTTCATCCTAATCACCTATAGAAAAAGGCTGTCTGGCTCCTGCCCATCCCTTTCATCCCTTCCTGCAGAGAATTTTAGATTTCACAAATAGCCAATTTCAAATCAATTTAAAAGAATTGCTGAAAAGCTATTAAATTCTTTCAGGTTTGGTGAAAAGAGAAAAACAAAGATAAAATCATAAGCTTGTTCTAAGGACAGGGAAGCAAACTGGCTCCATACTGACAGCAAGGCTGCAGCTTGAGTTCAGAGGTTGTCTGTGGTGTTTGACATTTCAGGTAGCTGAGCAGCACACCTGCAACTCACAACCGGCCGTATTCCATTATTTTCTTTCACTGAGCCAGTAACTGGGGGATGCACAGAGACAGCTGTGCAGATGGGAGAAGGAAATGGGAAATACTTTTCAAATACCACAATCATAAAACCATAGGGGCAAAAAAAAAAATAAAGATCAGGCTTTATTAATTCTATCATTACCAGATTAATTTCAAGTTCATATTTTTAACTTTGTTAGCAGCCACACGTTCTCATCTTACCTTAGCAAAGCACAGAGGAGCCAAGCCAAGCACTTTAGCACAAAATTTCCCAAGTGCAGACAAGCCAGGAGCTGAGGGCAACACAGCGGAGGCAGCGCACAGTTCAGGCAGCCCAACAGTGTGCTGGTAATGGGGTCCATCAACAGTTCCAGGCACAGCAAGCAGCAAACCAAGTCCAGGGTCCATCCAGGGAGTCCCCTCCGGAGCAGCAGGGAAGAGTCAGATGGAGGACTGGAGACACACAATAAGACAAGCTGTAGGGCCCCATCCAGGACAAAGCTGGTTGGACAGACCAGCAACACAGGTCTGATGTCTACCCAGGAGGCAAAGCCAAATGGAAGCCTGGAGACCAGCACTTCTAGAACATAAACTAGGGAGGTAGAAGTGGTCTGAGGCAGAGCTTAAATGGAGCTCCTGAGCCCATGGGTATGGGTGGAGGCCTCAGGTAAAGCTCGTCAGGGACATTACAGACTATTAGTGCCCTCAGGGCCCTAACAACGAGCACATGTTACGACCTTTTCTGGGACTTCATCAGTGTAAGTAATATGGTGAAAAATTGTGAGCTTTTAATATCATGTCATTCAGTTGGAGGCAAATTAACTTTTTCTAAATGTAGAAGGCATAGCCTTAGGATTTTCACTTTAAAGAAGAAAGAGGTGCTCTTCGCTATGTTTTAGCCACATTATTCCTTCTAAGAGACTAACAATTAATATGGAATATCATGCTTTTGTGGCATGGATGTACATATTCATTGTCAAAACAAGTGCAGCAGAATATTTCCTAAACACTGAAAATTAAGTCATACACAAATCCTATCAATCACAACCAGTTTCTACAGTAAGCCATCAAGGGTTTCAAAGTGAGACCACAAAGACAGTCTGGCCATTCGGTGCAAATTATGGAGGAAGGCTTTAACGTGGATCACCCCTAAACTGAGCCCATCCTGTCTTGCGTATTCACACTGCCTCCACAGGACTGGATTCTGGATTTCATGAATGGTTGGAAAGACAGACACAAGTCTCTTTAGGGGAAGGATGCTGTTAAGAAACTGACAGGGTCAGTGAAAGCCCTCCAAAATTACTCAGACCCACTAAGGTGATCCTCTACCTCCCAAGCCCCCAGCTCTGCCCCTGAGGGTCACACTCTTATCTGTCATTTCATCCCTGAAGTCACCAAGACATGCACGGAAGTTGACAAGTAGCAGGTAACACGCCTTCACATCACACTGCTGTGCCACCATGAACCAGGTCTCTTTTTGGGTAGCCAGATGAGCACGTGGAGAAAGAGCAGATGGCTAGAGGATGGCAGCCGTGCTTGCAGGAAAAGGGATGCTGTTCCTCTTGGAAGTTATTTCTAACAGCTGTTGTCTTTAAACCTATGTGTCCCATTTCCAACAGCATCTACCCTCACATTGTGCAAGTGGCTGTAGTTTTGAAAAGATTTTGGACTACCAGTACTGTGAGATGCCCAATAACCATGGCCACTGTATTGCTAGTGGCCGCTGGCTTGATGCTACTCCCTGACAGAGAGCACACTTCTGCTTTGCAACTTTCTGGATCTGCCCCTGCACTTAGGAATGACACAATAGGTGGGCACAGCCTGTTGCAACACCACGTCGTTGGGGAAAAGCTCTGCCATTTGCACCAGACCCAAACTACAGCGTCCATCTGATGTCTGAAGCCTTTCATGGGATGAGCTCTACTGCTGGGGGGCAACTTCTCCCTGCACACACCCCACTAGAGCGGTGAAACAGTGGTTCCCTAAGCGGAGGAGCATTTGGACATTTCACGCCGAAGTTAGGGCTGAGAACAGCACCATTCCTCTCCTCTCCTCCATATTGGGCAGAAAGTTGGGTTTGGCAGCAAGTCCTGCCCTAGTGCCTTCTGCAAACACACACAGATGCAACAACACATCCACTCACACGCACAGAGGGAAAATACGGAGTTGTTTTCATTAGTAAGAGGGAACCTCTATTAGAGAAAGATGGTGCCAATTAGAGAGATTTGTCACTGTCTTTTCAAACAGAGCCTAGGACGGGGAATGCCACAGAAAGGGGACGACACACTGAGGGGCTGGGCCATGAGTACCTAAGACAGAGAGTGAGTCATTACAGAGCAAATGGACATAGGAAATGAAAGATTTCCCAACCAGATCGTAGGGATTTTGCATTTTAACTGAGCTCTCAGCCTTCAATCTTAATTGTGCTTTTACTTGGTGCAAAGCAGTTTTTAAAATCAGCTTAGAGGGAGCAAATGAAGAGCCACAGTTATATGAGGCTTGGGACATTTAGAGCTAAAATGCTGACTGTTATCTTGGGCAGTTCACAAATAGTACTTACGCAAGCTGGGAACTGCTTCACCACTGCCAGTACTCCTTTAATTCCTGACCTTTTCCTGGACGTCAGATGGGAATGATTTTTAGTCTATCCGGTCTGGACTGAATTTGATCCCAAGCACCAGGGCAAGGAAAGAAAAAAGTTTATTCTTTAAAAGCTTTACATACTGGATGCTTAAAATTTAACGCTCGCCCCTTAGAGCTATATTCCTAGCTCAGAGCTGGTAAGAAGCAACATGTTTTTTGCTTTAATCCTTTCCAAAGACACATTCCATAAATCGTTAGCATCCTTGCCAACCACTCAGTCTCTTAGTGAGCCCACATACCAGCTTTAAAGTAAGCTCTTCTAAAACCAATGCAACAGTCCTGTGGGTTAAGTTTATATTATTTCCAGATTCATATAGCTGCAGGCTCCTTTTTAAAGTTGCAAATGATAAGTCATCTCTTTGTTGCCAGTACTTTTCTTTCTTTTTTTTAAAAACTTTGTTTAAACATTGTTCACTGATGCACTTAGTGAAAAACAGACTGTACTAGCTGTAACATAGCTCTGTATGCTGTAGCAACAGGAATGCAGTATGTATTTTGTAGCAGGGGGGGTGAAGAATCCCTGCTTGGACAATTCAGTCTATTAATAACTCCGGTATAGATACCAGTGCTTAAAAACAAACTCAAGCAGCAAAAGCAACATATTGCACTGACACAGCACCTTTCATCTCAAAAGATACCAGTTGCATACTCTCACCAGCATAACCACAAGCTGTCCAAAGAAACTACCCTAAAAAAACACAAGGGCATAAGGGACTTCCCTATAGTCTCATGCCAGCCACACACAGGGAAAAAAACAAGCATAATACCGTCGCTCCTCCTTCTGGCACACTGGGGTTGGCTAAAGTTTGCTCACTGATGGCTTCATCTCTCCCTGCCCTGACCACCACAGAAAGAAGGGAACCAGGCATCAAATGCTTTCAGAATGTTGGAGTCCTTGCTTTTTCTCTATTTCCTGTGAGACTGTAGAAATTTATTGTAAAAATGACACCACCCCAAAATGACATTGTAGAAGCATAAACGCATGAAATGCTCCTTTTTTCACTCCTTTCCCTAGGTTTTTCTTCCTCTGTACTCTCGATCAGTCCTGCCATGGCTCACCAAAATTCAAGCTGGAGTTGATAAAGCATTTGCCTCTCACCATTACAGGCATTTTTCCCCTCCATCTTTCCCTGGTTGGAAAACCAGCACTTTCTCTAGCTTCTCTCAGGAGTTTGGTACCAGACACAGAAACAGAGAGGAGCGAATGTAGAAAACGCCAGTGAGTGATGCTACCCCACATCTTCAGACCTTATTCCATGAGGCCTCTCCCACCCTCGCTTGTTCCTACAGCTCACACCAGAGCTGTTTCTTGGTGGTCAGTGGGAGGTCCTGCTTTACAGAATCTGCTTTTACATTCTCAACTGCTTATATATGTTTAGAGCTGTGCAGTGGTGCCCAGTGAAGAGACTGAATTTGTTTGTAAATGATACATCCTGCAATCTCATCAGCCTCCAACTTAACCTTGATAAACAGTAGGGAGTTGGTACTGGAAGCTCCAGTCAGGACTGGATTGAGGCTAGCCAGCTTTTTGTCAAAGTGCTACATTTATCAGTATACTGTGTTTGACCCTTTTTATGGATCAGCTGGGAAACCAGAGCTCCCATGCCTGCGTGTGAACTCACACTCTGGTTCTGCAAACATTTATATAAACAACTTAATCCCACATACTTGACTGGTCTCCTAATTGAGTATTTGCAAGACTTTGACCTTAGTGTAAACTGACTTCGCAGGAGACCAGGCAGCAATTTCCATGCATTAAAAGACAAGACTGGCATTGAAATACCAAAAATCCATTCTCTTCATGCGTAAATTCACCCTGAATTTACCTTTTGTCCCTCAAAACAGCAAACAAGAGAAGGAAAGTCAGGACAGATAATCAGAGTGAGGGTGAGACGTGAAAGCAGAGTTGACTAACAAGCACGCCCAGATCGCCTTCACTCGCTCTGTTGTACTGTCACGGTCAGCCTGATTGCTTGGGGGCTACAAAAAATCAGATATGGTACATCTGTTTCTAAAATTTAGATCTCTAAGACGACAAAGTCAGACGGTTTCTTTCGAAGTCTGATTCAGCTGCTTACGCTCTTCAGCAGAAAGCAGGAAGTAGGGCTTCCATTCTCAATTAATATGAATATTTATTGACCTTGGGGATACATAGGGGCTACTTAAGAAAACTATACTAGCATATAGTAAAGGTAACATGCTGCCTGTCAGACTATGGTACAGCAGTGAAGTTGCATAATTATTTTGCAGGCAAAAGTGAGTGAAGAAGCCTGCGAGATGAAGCTTCCTCCTCCCAGTGCCTCAAGCCGAGGGCTGGAACCCTTTTGGGATAAGCCTTGGGCTGGAACGGAGCTGTTTCCCTCTCATTTCCCTTAAATGGTGTGTCTGACAACGTATTTAGGGGACATGCTTTGGTTACTCACTGACTGTTTATCTAAATTCTAATCATGTGATTAAAATAACTGGTTTGTAATCCCCAGATCGCAGGGACCCAGATCCTGGTATCTCTCACACTGATTTAAATCCTGAGAGCAGGCCTACTGACATGAGTGTTTACTGACCGCGCCACAGACACAGCTCTCGGCCTTTTCTAGCACAACTGCTCAGCCTGGGATGGCATTAGGTTTCCAAAGGGACCTTGTGGGTCACCGAGGGAGCAAAAGGATGGTCCTGTGGCTAATCTGCTGAAGCAAAACAGGCAGAGACCCTTGTCAAGTCATAACTTAAGGCTGTAGGATGGTGCAGAAAATTCACACAGCCTTTCTCTCCGCTTCAGTTCTCTAACTGAACAGAGCTAGTGTTATATATATATATCTCTTGATAAACAGAGATAAGTTGGGGTGTTTTTTTTCCTCCTCCTACCTTTGTAGGCTGTGATTTCCCTCATTACCACTCGTTTCCCAGCACAGTGTATAGCACTGCTGGGTCAGGCTTTCAGACAGGCTTTTTGCTGCAAGTACTATCCAAGTGATATTATTAAAGACCTTAATCTGCTTTACATAAGGCATATAAAATAAATCTGGACAGGAGGAATAACCAGGCTGTTTTGGGACTGAGCCTGTTATTTTTTTGCCTCAAGTTCTGCTGGCAGCAGTTGAGTAAATTTGGTGATAGGCATTTTCTCCGAATGCTACAGCAGGAGAGGAAGCTTTCCTAGCTGCGGGCATGCTGTCCTGCCATTCAGCTGCCGAGAAGGTGAATTCTGGGGCAAAAGGTCCAGAAAGGGAGTGTTCCCTGGACCGCAGCCTTGGTGCTGCTCTCTGTAACAGCAGGGACCAAGAGGACCTGTGAGTGCACATGCTGGGAGTGAAAGGACACTAATTTGTTGACAGTTAACAAAGCCGATATCTGAGGGATGTGTCATAACATTCCAAGGAGCAAAGCTACAATAATGGAATGTGTTTTCACTTTAGATAGTGTCTTTTTGGCTAATAGATGCAGAGAAAAACAAAGGATGATCTTCATGAGAGAGGGGGAGGTGAAACTCACTACTTTGAACCCTGCGGATGGCCCTTAGAGAAGGGGCAGGTAGTGGGTCCCATCAGTACTCACTAGCGGTGAAATCATCCTCGCACATGAAGAAAAGATGAAGGCTCATAACTAAACCCCACCAAGTCCCATTGCTGGCACAAACCCTCAGCGACATCCATGGGGTTTGGATTAGGCCCCTAATGGGCTGCCTTTATCCCTTCAACTCTGTCGTTGCTGGAGGTGCCAAAAGTGGATTTGGGGAATATAAAACGAGAGAGAAATTCCCATGGCAGCACTGAACTCTTTAGCTGGTACTCGTAGAGAGTGTATTTCTTTGCCAACTCCATAAAGCAGGACTGTTACAGGGGTACTTGTGATTGTTTGCTTTATCCATCCCGCACCATGTCAGACTACGCGCTGGGTCCTCCTTGCTTGTCTGTCAGCTTCTCCCTAGTGACATGACCTAAAATAAGACTGCCAAGGCTATTAGGCATTTTAAAGTGACAGAACACAACGTGAACACCCATTATTGCTCTCTATTCATCTGGATTTCTTAAATATGTTCTAGATGGTGGGTTTGGCTTACTCAAGGACAGAAGAAAAAAAAAAAGCCATGTCTTTGTTCAAGCATTGTTCTTCCTTCTGAGCACAATGGGTTGTGTTTTTTTTCCCCACAGTGCAACAGGTTTTCGACACAATGGATGGAAATACTAACTCACAGCTTTAAAATGGCAACACATCACACTCTGGGGACTAGCATTTGGTTTTGAACTGGAGTGGTATAGACATTAAAAAGATTCGTATCTCTTGACTTTGTCATGTACATGCAAAATAAGTGCATTTATTCTGTTCTGCGAGATCTCATTAGGAAACACATTTGACATTCTTATGAAGGACAATTTTCATTTAGTGTGCATGGAGGGTAGGCAAGCTCTGGACCACCTTTGTCCTATGCACAAAGATGGAGCTGAATGACCGAAACCCACCGTGTTGATTGAGCATCATCCAGTATTACCTGCACTGACGCAATATCTTGGATTCCTGCTCCATTAGCTGGAATGCTGATCACTGTGCATGGTGCAGAAACAATCTTGCCACACAGTACTGGCGCAATTCAGGCCCGTCAGCATCAAGGAGGTCAGATACCAGCACACAGAACCAGCCTGTTCACACACAGCAAGCCAAATGCATCCATGCTGGGATCCTGGTGAATGCGCAGCAGCCACTTTTCAAACCTAAGTACACCGGGCTATCATAGGTGCACAAATTGATCTGGTATTATGCAGCAGACAGACGTCTAGAACCGACTAGGTCACTAAATTGCCAAGAAAAACAACAAGCTATTTCCAGAAAGTTACTGGGTTGGCAAATCTACAACCTGCAGCAAAAGGAGTGAGAGTCCAACCCATCTTTTTAATACAACTGCCGATCACCATCATCTCCTGGTTACAGAGGGTGAATGAAATTGCTCATCATCTTTTTAATTAAATTATGTAGCCACAGTACACATACTACAAAGTTTTTAATAGCAGAAGTTGCTGTCACAGAGAAGCATAGGGCAGCGGGCATTTTGAAACTGCGGTTTCAAAGGCTGAGAGAGCTGGGACTCTTTAGCCTGGAGAAGAGAAGGCTGATGGGAGACCTTATTAATGTTTACAAGTATCTAAAGGGTGGGTTTAAGGAGGATGGAGCCAGACTCTTTTCAGTGGTTCCCAGTAACAGGACGAGACGTAGCAGGCACAAGCTGGAACATAAGAAGTTCCGATCAAATATGAGAAAAAACTCCTTTACAGTGAGGGTGACAGAGCACTGGAGCAGGCTGCCCAGGGAGGTTGTGGAGTCCTCTTCTCTGGAGACTTTCAAGACCCGCCTGGATGCAGTCCTGAGTAATGTGCTCTAGGCAATCCTGCTTTAGCAGGGGAGTTCGACTACATGATCTCTAGAGGTCCCTTCCAGCTCTGAAATCCATGAAGACCACTTTAAGAAAGTAGGGAGAAACTCAGGCTGCATACAGTTGGGTCTAATGACTTGAAGTAACCAGTTACCACCCTGCCAACTGTAGTTAAAAAACAAACGCACAAAAAAAAAAAAAAAAAAGGAACCCCCATAACATTCATCCGAGGATGCGTTACACCAGGGCTGGCAAATTTACAAGCTGCTATTCATCGTACTATAAGCAGAAAAATTGAGTCACTGTGGGAGAAAACGCAAAGCCTCATGGACCGGTTTCCCTATTTAAAGGCCCCTTTCAATCAACCAAACTGTTGTACAGCAGCTGTGGTGTTCAAGAGGATGGTGTTATCTCCAAGGCATCCTGGTGCCCCCACCTGGTACAGAGCCCTCTCTGGAGCATTCATTTAGGCAACACATATGGGCAGGCTGACGCTAATGCATGTAATTACTGTGGAATTAGGCTGCTGGCAGATAAATGCAGTGCATGAGGACCTGCACTGCTGTGTGGGTACTCAGTGGGTGCTTTGTAAGTGTATTTATATACTTATAAATACTTAAAGGGTGGGTGTCAGGAGGATGGGGCCAGGCTCTTTTCAGTGGTGCCCAGCAGCAGGACAAGAGGTAACGGGCACAAACTTGAACATAGGGAGTTCCATCTAAACATGAGGAGGAACTCTCCTTTGAGGGTGGCAGAGCACTGGAACAGGCTGCCCAGAGAGGTGCTGGAGTCTCCGTCTCTGGAGACATTCAAAACCCGCCCGGATGCGTTCCTGTGCAACCTGCTCCGGGTGACCCTGCTGTGGCAGGGGGGTTGGACTAGATGATCTCCAGAGGTCCCTTCCAACCCCTACCATTCTGTGATTCTATCTCCTAAAATGCCCCTTACCTGCAACATCATTTACCAAGGAGGAAACAGTCACGGAGCCTGGCATCTGCGACTGCACAGAACCCCAGGTGTTCCTCTTCCACCAAACCCCCAGCTGCCGGAATGAACTGGAGCAGATTCACTGTCCTGCTCTGCCCGTTGTGCGTGGCAAGGCCAGTGCCACCCAGCCCACGCACGCCAGTGAATTTTACACACAAGCTCACTTGTGGTCGGCTTTCTATTTTGAGCTGACCGAAACAGTTCAAAAAACATTAGCCCCTTGGGGGCAAAGCGCACGTCAAGGTTTAAAAGAAAAAGCATTTTGAAGCAGTCCAAATGCACACAAAAATGCACTCCATTGTACAGCGTTGGCCCATCTCTGCAAGCGGGGGAGGGCTGACACCACCCACGGAGCCTGGATCAGCTCCTTCTCCTCGGGGCTTGGTTTATCTTCCAAATACAAAACTATTTTCCTGACCAAAACAGACAACAAAAACATTTTATGTGCTGCTTTTCCCTGTCCTGTCCTCACTTCACTGCTTAACACTCTCTTATCCCACAAAAACCACTTTCTCACTGAGGGTCTCTCAGCCCTTTCAAGGAAACATCTCCTCTCCACAGCACTTCTGCTGAGTTTGATGATGGAACAAGACTGGCTGTCCTGTTCAGTTATACTTCTCTTTTTGGAAGATCACCCGCTTGCCAGTGGCTTCAGCAAGGGAACAGAAAGGGCTGAAATGCCCCATTTCCACCCAGATCATTATGTACTGACACTCACTCAACATCTGGCAGAGATGCTGCACAGTGCTCAGGGGCAGCTGGGGCTGTACCCAAGCCTCTCTTCATGGTGACATGGACTGTGTCCCTGGTCACAAGGGGCCCTCAGCCTCTCATCTTTGCTGGCCAGAGCCTGGCAATGCACCAGATGTTGATGAGATGTTTCAGACAGCACTTTACCACGTGCTGCAGTGGGATGCAGAGGGGCTCTTGCTTCTGTTGTAGGTTTCTACTACCACTTTGTCTCCAAGGCTGCATTTCATCCACATCCTGTGTGTACTCTGTCCTTCATCCTGTGGAAAGTTAACAGGAGCAAAATTCAGATATTTTCATCACCCCACCTCCCTTCTTCCCCTTCAGGTACCTCATCTTTGAATCTTTGAATCCAGTCCTTCCTCCAGCCCCTGGGGTCTCGTCCCCTCTTCACTTACACTTGCGTGATGCTCTCGTTGACCGGACATTTCTCTCACCTTTGAGTTTCTGACAGCAGTCAGAATGGATACGATTGCTTGCTTAGACATGAGCTCGCTGCACCATTGGCCATTCCTCAGCTGTGCCATCCCCAGATCCAGACACTCTTTCTGATCATTAGAGTTATTCAGGGTCTACATGATGCTCTGTGCTGCTGGAAAAAAAAATAGTTAGTTTAAACCAAGCACTGCAGCAGCTCAAGATTAGCAGGGATGGTTTGGGGCCTACAAGAAAGCTGGGGAGGGGCTGTTTGCAAGGGCATGTAGCGATAGGAGGAGGGGCAATGGTTTTAAACTAGAGCAGGGTAGGTTTAGATTAGACATTGGGAAGAAGTTCTTTACAATGAGGTGGTGAGGCACTGGCCCAGGTTGCCCAGAGAGGTGGTGGACGCCCCATCCCTGGAGACATTCAAGGCCAGGCTTGAGGAGGCTCTGAGCAACCTGATCTAGTTGAAGATGTCCCTGCTTACTGCAGGGGGGTTGGACTAGATGACCTTTAAAGGTCCCTTTCAACCCAACACATTCTATGATTCTATGATTCTAAATATTTGACTGCAGTGAAATTTATTTCCACTCTGACCTGGGAATCATCTCTCTTCATTTGTGCCATTCCACGTCAGCTGGAGTATTACCTGCTTCCTCAGGATGACTCTTGTTCAGAGGGCAGGCAGCCCTTTTGATAAATGGCCCTCACATAAAGTAGATATGGAAGTGGCCCTTCTCTTTCCTGAAGATATTTTGCCCGACCAAGGTTTGCTGGGCAGGGAACAAGCTGTGATAAGGAAGAGTACCACAGCTGAAGAGGGAAGGGGTGAGGAGTGTTCCTTGTCTACAGGGAAAGAACAAGAAGTGAAAAAAGAAACAGGCAAAGGGTTGACCCAAACAAATCCTTTAGATACCAATTTTCTTCTGCGAATGCTCCTTCTTTCTTCTCTGTTCTCGCCTGCTGCCTCAGTTTCCCCTCTCCAGGCCCAGGATCCAGGCACCCACTGGTGCTCATCACCACATGCAGGCTGCTGATGTCTCCCAGGGCTCACATGAGGTCTCTTCCTCAGGGCCCGTTTTTCTATTCAGACAGAATTTAAAGCAGTGTTGGCTGGCTCTGGATACTCTCAGGCAATCTCTTCTGTCTCACCAGCCTCTTTCTTACAGAGAAAACCATTAAACATTTTTTTTAATTGGGTATTATTTATTTTGCCCCCAAATCTGGCTTCAGGAATGGCTGGTGAATTACTTTAACATGTCAAACAATCAATTTTGGACAGAGATCAAGCAAGAACCTGGATGGTGAATCATTGGGAAGGTTATTGATGCTGACAGACAGATGGTTAGAGAGAAAGACTAATATCAAAGTTACCCCCAGCATCTTGGCCCCAGTGACCCACAAAGCAGCGTTTTATGTGACCAGCAGCTCCATCAAGCAGAGAATCAGATATGCTCACTCTGTGAATAAAATACTTTGGAAAACGGCTGTAATAACTGTCCTTTGATCTTTCTGCTGCCTCCCAATATGCTTATTGCTACTTTAAATCAATCCCCTGATGACTTCTCAGGGAAGGGGGAGACTTGTCCTACAGTCAACGAGTTACACAGTCACCCTGAACATTTGTGGTTATTAAACACCCACTGGCATATTTCTTTTCCAAGAGGGAGTCCTGGGTGTCCCCGTAAATTATAGCTGAGGTAACCTCATTTCTGCCTGCGTAAGAATTTCCATTGTCATCCAGTAGGAAAAATGCCTCCTCGCTTCCCCTCTGCAGGCTTGCAGAGAAGCGCAGCTGGCACCGCGAAGTGGCACCCTGCCTCCTGCCCAAGAGGTAAGGGAACGATCCCTATATATGGTCTCAAGTGACTTGGGAACTTGCATGAGGTAAGAGCACGGTCCAACGCTGGCACCCATTATTACCACATGGATAAAGCTTCCCGTAGCTGGTAGCAATGAAAAGAAAAATTTATCAGAAAGATTTCCCATTAAAACGTCGGTAAAAATGTTTTCAGATTTTCCTATCTTTTGGAAATAGTTTAAATATTTGAACCCTCCCTCAAATTATGCACTGGAGAAAAAAATAGTAAGAAAAGACAGGGAAACAGACAAATTTGGGTCTGTAAGAGGACACAGAATTTTTATAAGCCATATTTCATCCCAGTATTTTTTCAAACCTCCCCCTTTCATCAGTCCCCACAAAGATAGGGAGACCCCCCCGCTTTACAAATGTCCCCTTTCTAATTCTCTGACTTTGCTTCTTTGGTGCTCTTGGCAGAAGCAAGTTTGGATTTTAGGGTAATGACTTCATTTTGCATGGTTTCACCAGCTGCATTTGAGGGTGTTGCACATCCAATAATCAGCAAGGCTCAGGATATTCTCCTGCTTTGTGAGGAACACAAGGTAAAGGACACAGGACACAGAACAATCTGGCATGAGCCAGAGGGTGCTGTCATCAGTCCAGAGATTCTCAGAGGTGATATGAGATGATGGACAGAATTTTAAAGCAAAAGAAAGAAGCAAAGATCCTCCCCAAGCACTCCCTCACTGTTCCTCTGTAAATAAACAAACATGTTAGTAAAGAAAGAGCAAAAATTCAAAATGTACTTTGCGACCAATTAAAGAAAGCCCTAGAAAGGGACAGGGTCTATGGAAGTCGAGACACACATGCATCATGATAGAAAGAGAACAGCTGGAAGGAAAAAAGGCAATGAAGCACAAGATGGCAGGGAGAACCAAAAACTCAATCAAGATTAGAAAACATTTTTATTATACTTGGCATTAATAATACAAGTCCTCTAACTGTGGCTAAGATGCAGAAGGAACATCTATAATACTCCATTGTATACTAATTTAACATCAAGAAAGAAACAGTCTGGGAACATGATGCCCCCTTGCTGCCAGCTGCCTGCTGTGCCAGCATGGCTGCTCACCCTCCTCGCCATTCTGGTCAAGTGTGGTTTCAGGAGAGGGTCACTGAGGTCAGGGCTGGAGCTTGCTGCACCATGATGCCTTTGAGAAGGGAGAAGCCAATGTCCCTCCCTGGGGACAAGCCCCTGCTGACGCGGGGGGGACACCTCCTCTCCAGCAAGGGGCTGGAGTCATAACTCCATGACACCGGTTGCTGGTTTTCAGTTTTCGAAACGGTCCCCATTGCTGCAGGGGGCAACAAACCATCATCAACATCAGCCCAGCGCGGCACCCAGCAGCACGACGTGGGCATCACGCCTTCACACCCTCCACGCTCCGGCTGTTTCACAGGCGTGTGCCCGAGGCACGCAGGCACAGAGGGGAAGGACTGCAAACAGCCCAGGCAGAGAGCAGTGGTGGGCCATCCGCAGTGATGGACCATCCGCAGTGGCGGACCATCAGCGTTGGTGGCACCGATTTCAATACGCGCTCGGCAAGGCGGTTGAGATGATTACCCAGTCAGCAACCTGTGACTCCTCGCACCCGGAGAGAGAGAGACGCTCCTTTGCTTTAATCCCCGAGACAGTCTGCCGTGACTCAGAAATGGGGTTTGTGTAGATAGCGCTTGCGGTGCAAAGATTTCTAGTTTTATAGGCTAAATCATTACCTTGGCATTTCCTGCACCACAAGCGCAGGCCTCTGGCGCTTGAGCTAGCAGAGAAGAGAAAGAGGAGAGGTGGCGGTGCCGCCAAATGGGTCAGAAAGTCAGGAAGAAGGGAAGGACGAGGAGGACACAGCGTTTGGGAAGGGAGGACACAGCAGTGACCTCCCCTGGGGTCTGCGTTGGCTGTGAAGCTGCCTCACACACACCACCAGCTGCAAACAGGCCGTGACGGCTGTGGCTGCCCGCTGACAGACTCCTTGGTGTTGCTAGCCACACGGTAGCCACCCATCAAGCTCAGGCCTCTGTCCCATGCCATGCATGTGCCACCTGGGGCTTGTCTTTTTGCTGTGAAAACACACTAGTGATCATTGGTCTCAAGTGTGAAGGGTGCAGTGGTATCGGCAAAGGTGCTGTACCAAGACACATCTTTGCCTGTGACATGTAATACCTTCACTAAACAGGAATATCATGGCTTTAAAGATTATTTTAATGTCTTCCCCAAGCACACAGAGTCTCACTGGGAAACTAAGAATGTCTCTTTCCTTAGCATATAGACTTTCGCTTCATGCATCCAGCTTCCCAAGAAGACGCAAAGCACCGTATTTCAAAGTCATGACATTTCCATGCACAGATTACCAGTCACCGGCCCAGAATTTTGCCCATCCTGGGCATCGTCGAAGGAAACCCACACCTGACCAAAGCAGCAGCAATCCTTACTGCCGCACTTCCACTTGGTAAAACAAATTTCTGGCAGGGGGATCCTTTGGCATAGAACATTCTAAAAAGAAGAGGTTTTGCTTTTCACGTTTCACTTACAAGGAAAAGCTTTGACCGTTTTGCATTTCAGGGCTGAAAAAGCAAATTCTGCATCACAGCTAACAGGTAAATGGTGAGTGACTTGTATTCTCACCCCTCTCTCCTTCTCTCCCTTCCCCAGCTGAGGAATATATTATGTAGGATCCTGCAGAGTGGCTGAGCAGAGGTTTGACAAACGCAGGGCCGAATACATAACAGAGGCTTTCAAGTGGTTGTGCTGATGCAGTAATTTCATAGTTTGCTCAGTTCCAGACTTTAACCTCAGTGCCAAGAATCAATGCCACATAAAAAATTAAAAGTCTAAAATAATTTTAAAATACACACAGAGAGAGAAATGCAATACAAAATACAGCTAAAAATAAAAGAGCAAAAGTAAGCAAATAAGGAATGCTCAAAATGGGCACGGCAGTTTCTTCTGGATCAAAATTACGACTTAGTTACCACCCAGTCTAGTGAACCTGGAGTGGATCTGGAAGACATTAAAGATTTGGAATAAAAAAATACAGAGTTGAAAAATTATATTTAAGTTTGGTTACTAATTAAAATAAACTGCAAAAATAACAGCAATGGGTTGCCAATATTATTTGTACTTTTATACTGCTTCCAAATACCCTGGGCAGAATTGCACTGTTCAATCCTTTGAAAGAGTAGAATATTTGAATAAAAATGCATAATTGAGTTTAAGGCTTTAGAAACAGTGCACAGGAATAAAACCGTTCGCTGTATGTTCTCAAGCTTAAAAGCCAAGTACCAATTGTATTGGTCTTGATGTTTTAAATGATCATCATGGCACTAACTTGATCTCAAGGCGCAGCAGGAGTGGGGCTGCTCTGGGAGTGGGGACAAGCTGGGGGCAATCCCCGTGAAGGCTGTGCCCTCACCAATGGGTACAGTCCCAGGGGGCTGGCCACGACGGGCAGGTCTAGGGGCTACTAACCAGGTCCATTGACAGTCCCAGGTAGGGCGAGAGATCAACCAAGTTCAGGTCTGTGCAGGGAGTCCCGTCAGGAGCAGGAGGAAATGGGGCCAGACACAGGGCTGGAGGTGAGGCCGCCTGCAACACTGGGGCAAGATCCAGCCCCAGAAATGGGGCGGTGGCAGGGCTGAAGACACACGCACATATGGCATGGTCCAGGCTCAGACTAGACCTGGTGACCAGCTGGAACTGGTGGCAGTGATTCCCCAGACACTCTGGATCAGAAAGCCAAAGAGCATCCTGTGGCTAGAGATCATAGAATCATGGAATCATAGAATCTTCATGGTTGGAAGGGACCTTTGAGATCATCCAGTCCAACCATACACACACAAAAAAAAACCCCTACAATCTCTGTCACTAGAGCATGCCCTGAAGTGCCAAATCTACTCGTTTCTTAAATACCTCTAGGGATGGTGACTCAACCACCTCCCTGGGCAGGCTGTTCCAGTGCCTGACCACTCTTTCAGTAAAGTAATTCTTCCTAATACCTAATCTAAATCTCCCCTGCCGCAACTCTTTCACATGAGATTAAAGCTTGTGGCCCATTAAGATATACCCTTAGACATTTTATAACAAGAGGAATCTTAGCCCCAATTCCCATTCCCCCACAACAGGACTCCAGTCAGCAAGAGAGATGCAGAGCTCCCAAGCTGCTGCTAGATTTTCAGTGGGACTTGCATTTCAGAGCATCTGGCCAATTCTCTCTTCCTGAATTCTTTTTGGCGTTTGCCCTACGTATATGATAGAATCATAGAATGTGTTGGGTTGGAAGGGACCTTTAATCCAGCTTAGTCCACGCTGAAGACACCATACAAACAGTCTCCTCAGATGCTGTCTTGGCACTTCATTTTCAGGTCAAATTACCAGCTAAAATGGTCTCAAGGGGTCTACAGGGTAGGTTAGATTCCAGGTTGATCCGACCACGTTCACGTACAAAAGAGTTCAAGGGAAGTGAATGTCCTCCAACATAAAACCTTCAAAGGAACAGAGATTCAAAAAGCTGGTCAGATGACTGGCTCATTTTTACTCAGAAAACTATGTTATGTTTTAAAAAGCTCAACAGAGAGTCTCTTTTGCCTTTGACAATTTACTTGCTCTCTTGTACATTAGCCATCCCAAATGTCTGCTCAGTAGCTGCCACCCCACTGTAACATCCTGCTTTCTTCTCCACAGGAACTTTGTAAATTCACAAATTCACTACCCTTTTCTTGTAATCCATCTTTCTCATTAGTTCTGTCAAGGAACCACTTGAGCTTCTTTAATTCACCCACAATTTCCCAGGCACGGCTAAAAGCCTTTGGTCTTGTTCATGACAGGAAATGCCTGGTTATCTGTTAGGTAAACTGATGAATTAAATACCAGAAGCTCCCAGGACAGTTTTCTGTCTTTTAAAAGCAGTTCTGAGTCCAGTCCTATTGTCCTGTTTCCTTAATACAGTCAGAGCATCTTTGACCTTTGGCTGAACCCCATGGCAACAATTAAAGACCCTACCAGGGGCAGCACTGGTCACAAATGGCGCAGATCTTCACAGGATTCCCACCAACTCCTGTACTTCAGCAGAAGGCTCTGGTGGTCAGATATTTTGAAGGCTTCTCCTTGCTGTTTTTCACCAAAGTGAATCCATTACTCTTCCATGGGGTCAAAAAATCAACAGTCACTTTGTTTCACGCTGCCTGTCTTTTACCCTCTGAATGCATTTACCTTTGCCTCATAGGAAAAATAATACTTGATTGTCAGGTTTCTACAATTTCTAATTAATTCAGAAGTTTTCCCCACCCATGTTCCTTCCCTCTGCCTTTCCGTACTGATGCCTTAGCTCAGGAAGGCAGATCCTGAGCATATTTCTGATTTCCCTTAGGCAGATTTCTCATTTTTTGTTCTTTTTACCTGCAAATGTTACTCTGCTCACTAGATCAGACGTGCAAATCTGAAGTTTTTGATGACAGCATTAAAGATAACAAGGTTCATGACAGTCCATAGGCAAGAATGTAGAAATCCCTGAGGCAGGCTCATATAACCTAGGGAAACGTACGATGAGAACATGACATTTTCACTGTGAGCTGTGAAGGTCATGCAAGGCCACGAAGCCTCAGAATTAAGTGAAAAAGCTACGATCCTTAGAAATGATAAGTAATGATCTCCTTTACCTCCCATGTGATGTCCATAGAGACTGTATCACTCACAAATGAACTGCGCCAGCTCACAGATAGAGCAGTGAAGCAACCTAATCGCTAGTAGTAACAAAAATAACTATTTACAATGGAAGAAGCCAAGAAGCGCTGTCAGTCTAAAGCTGCGTGGTAAGACAAACCAACTGCCTGACCTGAAATTTGGCTAAGACAGGACTCCAGGACAAACACTGCAGCAAATATCACCTGGGCATTACGCAGCATTCGCTGTCAAGATCTTGGCTTTTTAACTCTCCAGAAAAGCAGGTATTTGGTACACAATTACAGTCGATAGTAATAGACATGACAGACGCACAGCACAATGTACTGGACCAACTTATTTCCTTCAGCGTGGTCCTGAGAGTCCTTCAGGCTGACAGCGGACCAGTAAGATCGTCAGACTTAGACCAGGCAGGTCCCCAGTGCCACCTTGTGTGCTAGGGAAGGGGGAAGGTAAAAATGGGAACAGACTTCCTTTACCATTGTTACCAACCCTTGCACCCCAGAATTTATAAAAATAACATCTTATTGTTCAAGAAAACTTTAAAACAGTACTGTGCAAAAGAATAATACCAAGGACATTTAACAGCACAGAGCACTATATAGAGGGAACAGCTGGATCGTGGCTATATGAGTTGCTCACTGTTACTCTGGCATTTAATGCTGGACCAATACGCAAGGCAGCCAAGGCCATGCAAAGGCATCGTGATAGTCTCTCTAAGTCCCGTATAACTTTGGCCTTAACTGGCACAAAATAGTACTGACATCTTTTTATGAGGTTTTTGGTAGGGGAAAGGAACTTTCTTTATTAAATCCTTTTTTAAAATAAAAAACTGTTTTCACTTAAAAGCAGAAAATCCTGTTAGCCATGGAAGCCCTGTGTCTTCAGCTTGTATGTTTTCAGAATATATACATGTATTTTTTAATATATGGTATATATATATCTATTACATGAGTTTAACCAAACTCAGAAGTAATAACAGGAGTTTTCAAATAAAATTAGGAAACTTCTACCCAAAGAAAATGGCACTTACTGTGCAGTCAAGTGTCCCTGCTGCTACCATGCTACATAGCCATCACATCTGGTTGAAATATGCACATCACGTTGTCACCACTCCATAAACCACATGCATGCTCAGACAGAGCAAACGGGTCTCGGTCGTGCTGCTTCCAGCCTGGTCGTGCACAGCCAGGGCACTCGGGCAAGAGGTGATGGAAGGTGAGCCCGGCAGCAGTTTTGGGCACCCTGCCAGCAGGATCACCTCATTGGCCATGGACACCAGCCACAGCCAGGATGACGGGGACAGAGAAAGAAGTCTGCGACAGCTGGCAGGGCTGTGAGGCAGAAGCCGGGCTGCAGAGAAAGCAGCAGGGTGAAGATGGTGCCCGGTGCAGGTCAGGCAGTGGGGTGCAGCACAGGAGACTGCTGGACCACTGGGTCTCACCCACAGCCTATTGAAAAGAGCGGTTTTCTTCCAGGACTATCAAACAGGAGCCCAGAAACAAATTCTTAGAAAAAATGCCATGGCTCCTTTTTTTCCCCCTTCTTTCTGCTTTCCACTCACAGTTTTAATGGATGTCTTTTGGAAAGAGAAAAGGAAAAAGAAAAGGGGGAAAATAGCATGAGATATGTCTAGCAAGGGTTAGGCAAGATGGTCTCAGAAGTAAAAAGACAAGGCAGGACAGAAGAAGGAAGGGGAAAATCCTGACCCCTCTGAGCTTAACAGGGGTTCAGCAGGCACCAGAGAGGGTCCTGAGCATCTCTGTGCCGGCATGCCCTATCCCTGCTCTTCTCTCATCAGTGCCCAGCAGGATGCGGCCCCTCACACAGGCCTCAGAGATGGCTTTATTGCACTACCGATCTGTGAGATAGTGCCCTTGCGTTCCTTCTTTTATAAAAGAGGAATGTGTTTTGGCTGCTGAACAAGAACAGTAAAGATGGGTTGTAACTGATACAGTTAAAGTACTTAAACCAACTTTGTTCATTTTGTCTCTTTCCCCCCCATGTGATTCACAGAACAAGTAAATCCACACAAATAGATTTTCATGGGAAAGTTAATTTAAAAAACCCTCAAGTCTTTTAAAAAGAATTTAAAAGACATGACAATGAGCAGCTGTAAACTAAAATCACTGTCATTCTTATTCTTCCAACAAAAATGAAACCTAGGATCTTCCTGGGTAATTCCCATCTTTGCATAGGTCAAATTCACAAATTATGTACTTTTCCCCCGGCCCTCTCCACAGCCAAAACTAAGCCAGGATGAGCAATAAATTCACACACTAGATGGAGCAAGAGTATTTAGATAGTAGAAGGTATGCCAAAGTACTATAATGTGAGTTTCAGAATGGGGACGGCGCAACGTCATTTGCAAGCTTCAGAAAACCAGGGACAGAGTTCTTGTCTTTTAGGCTTATTCCAGCAACATCAGTGCCACGCTGCAGTAGCTGAGCAATACTTGAAAATTAGGGGGAATTCTCTGGGTAATACTTATATGGTGAAGCTTTTCAAGTTGAGACAGGCTCCTGCCACCCATTTCTTTCCCCGTTCCCACTCTCAAGAATGCTGTTATTGGGAGCTTCAAGTGACCTTTACAGACCATGCTCCTACTGGCTTTGTTTCACGAGGAACAGTAACTTTCAGTGGTGAAAGCACTTTTCTTCAGAGCAGCCCCGCTGTGCAGAGCTTTCTCCCTTTAAGTTATTAGGGGTACAGGGACACCATACGTACTGCAACCCCATGGCAGGAAGGTGCCTTGTTTTTTAGCTTGAGAGGCACCTCTGTGTAGCCATCGTTGGTTCTCCCTTGCAGGAATAAATGACATTTTCAGTCATTAATAAAAGCCCTCCTGGATATTACCAGCACAGAGGGTCTGGCATGGAGTAACGTCAGTTCAGATAGAGCTAGGTAAGAAAGCTGGAGGACTGCAGCGTCTCTTGGGATAGGAGCTACTGATGCTGGAGTGAAATTTTCTGCAGGCTGTCTGGCAGCTGCAGGTTAGCATCGACAGTCAAAGCCACCACTGGGGCTTATTCCTGTTTTTCCACAGCGTTAGATCTACGGCAAAGTGTCATGATTTAATCCCAGCCAGCAACTAAACATCACATAAGCTGCTCACTCATGCCCGCTCAGCGAGATGGGGGGTGAGAATCAGAGGGGTAAAAGTGAGAAAACTCATGGGTTGAGATAAAAACAGTGTAATAATGGAAATAGTATAATAATAATAATTAATAATAATAATAGGTAATGAAAAAGAAAATAATAAAAATTTTAAAAATAACAAAAAGAGAGAAATAAAACCCAAGAAAGACAAGTGATGCAAATGAAAACAATTGCTCACCACCAACTGACCGATGCCCAGCCAGTCCCTGAGCAGCAGGCCCCCCACCAATCTCCTCCCTAGTTTTATTGCTGAGCATGATGTCACATGGAATGGAATATCCCTTTGGTCAGTTGGGGGTCAGCTGTCCCAGCTGTGTCACCTCCCAGCTTCTTGTGCACACCCAGACTACATGCTGGTGGGGTGGTATGAGGAGCAGAAAGGGCCTTGACTCTGTGCAGCACTGCTCAGCAACAACTAAAACATCCCTGTATTATCAACACCCTTTCCAGCACAAATCCTAAACATAGCCCCTTACCAGCTACTGTGAAGAAAATTAACCCTATCCCAGACAAAACCAGCACATTTTCCACCCCTTATTCCATGCCATTTACATCACGCTCAGGTCCCACACTATCCAATACATCCTCATTAATCCCCACCTGCTTCCCATCCTTTGATATTATACACAGATATCAGTCCCTTAGTCTATGGACCACCCCTGTAAGGTGTCCATAAAATGTCCACAAAATGTCCATTGAGTTCATTTAGTCCATGATTTCGTATTCCATCTGTTATGGTTGTCACTCAGGACAGGATAGGTGGTGCTATTCAGGTGGTTCCTGATATAGTAATTCCTCCAACATGCAACTCAAATCATGGGTTACAACAGTATAAAGGTGTACCCATTACGTGTGTGTGTGTGTCCGGTCCCTAGGGGTAGGGGCCTTAAGTTTTAACATTGCAATGACTTTCTCCTCCTGCCTCTAGCTTGGCTAGCAGCGAGAGGTTCCTGCTGTACTACCTTTGATGTATGGCAGTCACAGCAGTGGTGGCACACAGCATCATGTAATGCCACCATCATACAACTGAAATCATGGATTATTTTCACCCAGGATTAAATCACCTTGACTCCCCCATCCTTCTGCATTACTCAGATCCTTGAGCAAAAACAATCCCATGAATAGGATTATTGTTTCCTGAGGAAGGAATACCTGGACTCTTTTTCCCAAACAGTTCCTAATATGTACTACAGAGATCATATCTCCTTCCACAGCGTGCAGGGGTTTTGACTGGGCAGGTCCAGGTCGACTAGCAGATTCCTTAATGTTAATTAGCCAAGTGGCTTCTGCTAAATATGTACCTGAGTGCTTGAATGTCTCAGCACCCATTGCTCTCAGTGTACTTTTTGGCAGTCCATTGTATCACTCAGTTTTGCCAGAGGCTGGTGCTTTATAGAGGATGTGATACTGCCAGTCAATGCCATGCTCCTTGGCCCAGGTGTCTATGAGGTTGTTTCGGAAATGAGTCCCATTGTCTAATTTAGTTCTTTCAGAGGTGCCATTTCGCCACAAAACTTGCTTTTCAAGGCCCAAGATAGTATTCCGGGCAGTGGCATGGGTATGTTTACAACCATCCAGTAGTCGCTCCCACAACTGTAAGCTCTTGGTGCTTGCTGTGGCAGGTTCATGGTAGTGTAATGTAATCAATCTGCCAGGCTTCCCCATATTGATGTTTCAGTCGTCATCTTCTATACCAAAAAGGCTTTAGTCTCTTGGCTTGCTTGATTATGGCGTATGTTTTACATTTGTGGATAACCTGTGCAATGGCATCAATAGTCAATTCCACTCCTCAGTCACGAGCCCATTTGTATGTTGCACCCCTTCCTAAATGTCCTGAGGTGTCATGGGCCCATCGAGCTGTGAATAGCTCACCCCTACGTTCCCAAGTCCAGATCCACCTGAGCCACTTCAATTCTAGCAGCCTGGTCCACCTGCTCATTGTTCCAGCGTTCTTCAGTGGCACGACTCTCGGGTAATACTGCAATATCTTGCCATAATTCAGCAGCCCAGATGTGTTTGCCTCTGCGCTGCCAGTTGCTCTGCTTCCATTGCTGTAACCACCCCCATAGACCATTTGCCGCCATCCATGAGTCAGTACAGAGATGAAGCACTGGCCATTTTTCTCAATCAGCAATATCTAAAGCCAGCTGGATGGCTTTCAATTCTGCAAACTGACTTGATTCACCCTTTTCCTTCAGCAGTTTCTGCAACTTGTGGCGTAGGACTCCACACAGCAGTTTTCCACCTGCAATGTTTTCCCACAATACGACAGGATCCATCTGTAAACAGGGGCATATTGCTTTTCATTTTCTGGTAATTTATTATATAGTGGGGCCTCTTCAGCATGAATCACCTCCTTTGGTGACACTGCGAAGTTTTGGGCCTCTGGCCAGTTCATGATCACTTCCAGAATTCCTGGGCAGTTGTGGTTTTCCATTCAAGCCCACTGTGTGATCAGCACGACCCACTTACTCCACGTAACTCCAGTTGCAAGATGTGTAGAGGGGACCCTCCCTTTGAACATCTAGCCCAGCACAGGCACTTGAGGTGCCAAAAGGAGCTGTGCTTCAGTACCAACTAATTCTGAAGTGGCTCGAATTCCTTCATATGCTGCTAATATTTCTTTTTCAGTTGGAGTGTAACGGGCTTCAGATCCTCTGTATCCCCAGCTCCAAAACCCTAGAGGTCAACCTTGAGTCTCTCCAGGCGCTTTCTGCCAGAGGTTCCAGGTGGGGCTGTTATCTCTGGCTGAGGTGTAAAGCACGGTTTTCACATCTTATCCTGTCCAGACTGGCCCAAGTGCTCTGCACAAACTATGTCCCTTTTAATTTGTTCAAAGGCTTGCTGCTGCTCAGGGCCCTATTCAAAGTCATTCTTCTTCCAGGTAACCTGACAAAGAGGGCTTCCGATCAGACTATAACCTGGAATATGCATTCTCCAAAAATCCACAACACCCAAGAAAGCTTGTGTTTCTATTTTGTTAGTTAGTAGAGACATAGCTGTTATTTTATTGATCGCATCCATTGGGTTATGATGACGTCCATCTTGCCAATTTATTCCTAAAAACTGGATCTCCTGTGCAGGTCCTTTGGCCTTACTTTGTTTTACAGCAAAACCAGATTTCAAAACAATCTGGATTATTCTTCTCCCCTTCTCAAACACTTGCTCCACTCTGTTGCCCCACACAATGATGTCATCAATATACTGCAGGTGTTCGGGAGCTTCACCTTGTTCCAGTGCAGCCTGTATCAACCCATGACAAATGGTAGTGCTCTGTTTTCACCCTTGGAGCAGTTGATTCCAGGTGTACTGGGTATCCCTCCACATGAAAGCAAATTGTGGCCTGCACTCTGCCACCAAAGGGATTGAGAAAAATATGTTGGCGATATCAGTTGTTGCACAGCATTTGGCGGTCTTTGACTCCAGTTCTTATTGGAGGTCTAGCATGTCTGGTACAACAGTACTCAGTAGCAGTGTAACTTCATTTAGGCCTCGATAGTCCACTGTTAGCCTCCACTCTCCGCTAGATTTTTTTTTTCTCTGGCCACGTGGGACTATTAAAGTGTGAATGAGTCTTGGTGACTCCTTGACTCTCCAGCTGACGGATCATCTTATGGATGGGAACCAGGGAGTCTTGATTGGTGCAATATCGTTTCCAGTGCATTGTCATGGTAGCAATTGGCACCTATTGTTCTTTAACCCGCAGTAACCCCAAAACAGATGGATCCTGTGGGTGACCAGGCAAACTAGACGGCTGTTTAACCTTCTCCATACTCAAGGCAGCTATACCAAAAGCCCACCAGTACATTTTTAGGTCTTTGAAGTACCCTCTCCTAAGGCAGTCTATGCCAAGGATACATGTAGCCTTTGGACCAGTCACAGTAGGATGCTTTTGCTACTCATTCCCAGTAAGGCTTGCCTCAGCCTCCAAAACAGACAGTTCTTGAGATCCTCCCACCACCCTAGAAACACAGATGAATTCTGCCCCTTTGTAATCTGATGGTATTAGAGTACACTATGCACCAGTGTCCACTAGAGCTTTACATTCCCATGGAGCTGACGTGCCAGGTCATTGAATCCACACAGTCCGGCAAACCTGGTTGTCCCTTTCCACCACCTGGCCAAAGGCAGGGCCCCTCTATTGCTGGTCAGAGTCTTCATTACTTTATTTTTGTAACTGCAAAACAGAAGTCCTTTCATCAGGATCAAAAGTGCAGTCAGCTGTTTTACTCTGCCCAACACTGGAGCAGTAACTTTCCTGGACAGATGCTTTTTTGGCTGTTGTTTTTCCTTGCAATTCCTGTACCCCAAAACTTCTAGTCTCCAGGTAGGTTCACAATCCCACTTCCTCCCCCTGGTCACAAAAGAAGAACCACAGGGTTGCACGAGGTGTGCACCACCAGTACCCTCTCCCTTGAACAGAAAAAGGCTGACTCTATATCTGAGACCTTGGTTGGAGTGCATGAGGAAGACCTATATGTCTCATATTGCTCAGACAATTTTGTGTCAGTTCCTTCAAAGCTGGGACGCAAGCCTGCATGGAGGAAGCAAGATTATCTTCATATTCTCTGAGTTGTCTGGACAGTCCACCCATAGTTGATGCCTCCATGTCTGTCTAGATCATTATCACCAGGGTGTTGGCGCATGACGTCAGTGCATTTTGTATAAATTTTCTCTACATGGACTGCGTGCACCAGATTTCAGCTGGGTCTTTGGATACATGGTTGTCATCCAGGTTGTTATAGATCACCTCCACCACAGCCAATTCCCTCAAATACTGGATACCTCCCTCAGTAGTGGCCCATTTGCTTCAGGAATTTGCAAGTTCTTCCTTGAAGGGGGATACCTGTCCTTCACACTTGACAGGAGTCGCCGCCAAAGACTGAGGATTCCTGCCCTTTTTCCAATCCCTTTGTCAATGTCCTTATCCTTAGCATGGGACACCAGCGGCCAGGCTTCCTTACCCTCTGATTCTTGACTACGGAAACAAATATCCCAGCATTGGAGTAACCAGCTGAGAATTAGCTCACCTTGTAGCGGACTAAAATCTTTTTGCATATCTCGCAGCTCACTTAGGAAAAGGGTTCAGGTGGTTTCTGTCTCATTTGTTTCAGTCTGTTCCTCCTCCTGTTCTTGTGACTGCTCTGCTGCAGAACAGGTTGCCTCTTCTGAGTCTTTCTCCTGCTCCCTCTTAGGGGAAGCTTCTTCATCCCTTACTAAATTAGCTGACTTATGCTTCCATTGTTTCTTTTTAGTTATAGGGGTGACTGATATAGTGTCTGGTTTAGCCACAGTGTCTGTTGGTATGTTTTCAGATCCAGAGACCGTCTCTTCTCCTTGAGGGTGCTGCATAATATTGAGCAGCGTTTAGTAGATGCTGACCAGGGCCCAGCACAGTGCGGTAAGTTGTGCCTCTTTGGAATAGCCACAGCATTTGTTGTTTTTTTTCAAATATTCTATCACTTCATCAGGATCCTGCAGTTGTTCAGGAGTGGAGTTCCAGACCATTGGACGTGAGTTCTCTAGATACCTGCCCATATTCTCCCACATGCCTTGCCACATTTGACCATACTGTCACAGAGCCTGTGTCATATTCCTAAATTGCTTGTTAACCTTAGAGAAAACTAAAGCAATATTCCTAAGAAACACCAATAGAAGTATCTTAACTACCCAAGGATGTTCAAGATACTGAAAAGTTACTGTAACAAAGGAGAAAACATCACAGACGAAGGTGGTAAAGGTGTCATTCTGTATTTCCTCCACAAAAAACTTCTCAGAGAAAGAAGTATGATTGTTAACTGTCTCCATGAGGTGGTACCAGAAGTACTGTAATGGCTTCAGTACAGAGCCCAAATATCAGACTAAGCTCTAGGTCAGTGTTTTAATAACAAATCTTTCAGGCAAACTATCACTAATCACTACAGAGCACAGCAAGCTGCAAAAGCTAACACCAATCTTTAACACATACAGCAAAAAAAAAAAAAAAAAAGCATGGCACAGATTAGATAAATTAGTATCGAGAACAGATGAATCAATATCATGACCTGCAACTGTTAACAGATATAAATCCCTTCTAATATGCTCTGGTCAATCTGTTGTTATCTCAAACCCTTCGAGCCCCACATTAGGTGCCAAAAGGGACTGTTGTGGTTTAACCACAGCCAGCACCTAAACACCGTACAGCCACTCACTGACTCCTCCCATAGTGGGATGTGGGGAAAGAATCAGAAGGGCAAAAGTGAGAAAATTTGCGGGTTGAGATAAAAACAGTGGAATAATTGAAATAAAATAATAACTAATAATTAATAATATAATTGCAATGAAGAGGAAAATAATAAAAAAATCAAAATAATAACAGAGAGAGAGAAATAAAAACCAAGAAAGTCAAGTGATGCAAAAGAAAACGATTGCTCACCACCAACAACTGATGCCCAGACAGTCTCCAAGCAGCGCCCCCACCCCCACCAACCTCCCCCCTACTTTTATGATGTCATACGGTATGGAATAGCCCGTTGGCCAGCTGGGGCCAGCTGTCCCAGCTGTGCCCCCTCCCAACTTCTTGTGCACCCCCAGCCTACTTGCTGTTTGAGGAGCAGAAAAGGCCTTGACTCTGTGTCAGCAATGCTCAGCAATAACTAAAACATCCATGAATTATCAACGCTGCAGCACAAATGCACAACATAGTCCCTTACCAGCTATTGTGAAGAAAATTAACTCTATCCCAGTCAAAACCAAGGAACAAAGACACAAACCACACAAACTAAGAAAGTAGCTGCCCCTTATCCTCTGAAGACACCTCTACGCTGCTGCATGAGAGCCATCCCAAGGCTACATCCAAGAACAAACTCATTGCTTGCCCATGTCACCTACCGTCAAAGACACTATCAGAGCGCTGGCTCTGAAGGAACCTGTCTGCTCTCCATGGGGAGGTATGCACCCTGTGTTTTATATGCACAGATATCTGTAAGAAGACACTGGGCTTCAGAGCTCGCTCACAATCACGTACCTCCTATATCAGCTTCCTATGCCCATGGAGAGCTGATAAATGACTGATGCAGGCCCAAATATCACCTGTCACAAGGATGCATGGGATCTACAGGCATCTCCATTCAAGACGCCCATAAGACCAACGCAGACACCATAGGTCATGTCTTGCCCTCAGTGTTATGGCACACTTAGGACTGCTACGTTTTGTGCCAACAGGAAGCAGACAACATGGACCACCTCCAAGGGAAGGACAAAACTTACTTTAGAGCCATTTGTTGGCCAACAGAAAAGAAATGTTGAGTCTTAGGATCTGTGCCATCTCCTCTGGCCCTCTTTCTTCGCCTCAGTTGCAGTTCAGTTGTCACCTCTCTCTCAGTCATTAACTGTCACCCTTCTGCTGACCCTGCTGCCACCTCCCTCCCAGCCCTTCTGCTTTCAGGGCAAAACGCATCCTCTCCTTCTTCTTCCTGAGACTTCACAGTGGCAAAAATAGTTTATTTCCTAACTGAAGACTCAGCAAGCCCTTTGTGATTTGGCTTTTGACATTCCATTCTGAGGAAAACTTCTGGTGTGGAAAATATCGTTCTGCAGGGCTGAAATTTAACAAAGATATTAACAAGTGAAAATAGGATCTAGACAAGACTTCTTTAAAAAAAAAATGTTAGGCAAACATAATTATTTGCCTTATTGTCAACTTCTGCTGCCTGTGTCTGCCACTAGAAGAAATGACAGGACAAATAGTAATCAAATCTACTACCACAGAAAGCTATAAATGCCTACAGAGACTGTCTCATGTTCTAAGTAAATCATAAAGTGAGGATCATTTCTCTACAGTATTTGACAAGCCTGAATTAGAGTGAGTCTTTGGTGAAACACAAGGGGAAAAAGTCACCTTCCTCCCCAACCATACCCACGCGTAGAAGCAGCAACTGATTCCACCCCATAACCCAGTGCCATCCTGAACTCTCAGCCATCTTTGGAGAGCTGCAGTTTTACACGGAGATATGCAGTTTCTCAACATGGAAAGCAGCTGATGTGAGAACAATGATTTGGCAAGATAGTGTATACGCTGTACTTTTAAGAAAGGAAAAGACAACTCACTGCAAACATTCTTTGTGGGATGGAGCTCTTCCTATAACATATTTATCTGCCTTTCAGAAAGCTTTCGCGGAGTGACTTACCCCCAGGAATGCTGTCTTGCGACAGGAACCTTCCTCTTTGCCACCTTCCTTTGGAACATGACGTATTTAACAAAATTCCTTTATAAATAATATTGCGTATGGGGAAGGCTATATTATGACAATTAAGAGGCAGAGCGAGATGCAAAGAAAGACATAGAAATGTTCAAAAAAAGCCAAATATTTTTGTAGGACATCACGAAAGCTTTCCTCCCCCCCTTCTTTTTTGCCTCTCACAAAACGTTTTCCTTTTGGACAAAGAAGCCTGGTCTTAAAACTGAGTTTTCTCCTGTTTTCTTAAACCCATTTTCTATTTAAAAAGCATCTTTAAAAACCACTTCCCAAAATCATTTCTAGTTTTTATAAACAGAATATTTGTACCCCAAAGTTGTGGCTTCTCATTTGATTTTTTTTTAATGCATGAAAAAACACTTTTGTCTCCTGAAATGCTCTAAGGGGGAAAAAACTTAACCAACTCTTCGCAATAGTAGCACATGCTGGTTTTTTGAAATACGCTTCCTCCTGCTTGCTTTTTATAGAGCTAAGCACAGCTAGGCTTGTTGCGGGGTCGGATGGGAGTCTTCCAAGTCACACATGAGAGGGTTGGAGGATCGCTCTTCCTACAGCAGCAGGCAGCTTGCAGACCTCAAACGGCTTGATGATCTCTTTTATCTCAATAAGTACCCGTACAAGGAGACGAGGTTTCTGACTCATGTTTGCTTGGATTCTCACCGGCAAATTTTATACTGCCTTTAGGGTCATACATGGGGAAGAGGTACATATATTCAGTATCTTACGGTATTTGGGGAAATGCTTTTTATCTCCACATACTAATTTTTTGCCTTGTTTTATGTGGAAAACAGGATTGTCAGTCATGCACCATGCCTGTGTCTCTGATACATTTTGAACCCCCTTAAATTCCTGCAAGGGTGGAGGATTCACAAATTGGGCCTAATTACCTGTGATCTTAATCTCTAACTTAGAATGAAGCAGCCCCCGAGCCCCTTCGTAAATACTCCACGGGAGGAGAATGGAAGAGACCAACTCAGGAGAGGAATTCTTACAACATATTTTAAAAGCAGAGAAGATCTTAGCAAATCTTAGCTAAAGACGTCAAGCAAGCAAGATTCGACTGACTCCCTATAGAACCATCTGTCTTCCGTTCTGCTGCTCAAAGAAGTGTCTGTGTTATGTAG